>NC_073236.2:82218000-83628500 GCF_029281585.2 Gorilla gorilla gorilla
TAAAAAGGTTGGGAAGAAACCAAACACTATTAAAATAAAAGAAATTGGCCTTCAGATAAAAATAATTCATAGGAGCATTAAAGTCATTAAAATACATCCTGAGGATAAGCTGAACTGATAGCAACTTAGTGTCCCTTACTATGTTTTATACAGCAATTTTATAAAGTCATTTCTTCTAATGCCTCCTACAGAGAAAACATCTGGTAATTATGTAGCTTTAGGATACATATATGTGGGTATGTATATGTAGGTGCCTGTGTGTGTATAACAAAGCATTGAGTTTTCTCAAAAATAAAAATTTGAAATGTTTACAAAATTGCTGTTAAAAGCCACAGTATGGCTGCTTCACAGATTGTGATGAGTAATAGCATCATATGTCTTACCTGAGAGCCCTCAAAGTGCTTTAAATGTATTGTTCTTGTGACTTATGAGGTTCCCAGACAAGATATAAACCTATAATTTTCTGCCGTCATCGTTACTTAAGATGACAGGCTCAACCTGGAATGGAATTGATTTATTAGACTTTTTTTATTCAGATGAAGCTAACACATAACTATAAATTCTCTGATTAATGAAAAGATTCTAATACCAGAGCTAACACATCTTCATGATTTGGTCTCTAAAGCTAATTTAAGCAAAGTTGTAAATACCACTCCATAAAAAACACCCATTGCTGCGTGTGTGTGTGTATGTGCTTGTGTGAGGGCTCGTGCATTCAGTGATAGGCCCAAGAAATTTTATGAGAGGTGAAAGGGATTCTTTTGGTGACATCAATTTTATTGGTAGTAAAATGTTACAGAGCTTTTGTGATAGTTTTTCTAGAAAGAGGAGTAGGATATGAAATTTAAATGTATTGCCTTGAAGTCAATTTCTGATAGCTTAACATTATTTTAACTAAAATGAAAACACACAGTGCAATGTTTTTCAATAAGTAGACTGAGAAATGATTGATTTAGTAATCACCCAAACTTCCACACCATGCAGAAATTCTCTAAATACCATTTCCTAGAAGTCATGTTTGAGTACTATAGGGGATAGAGAGTTTAGTATTTACAGTTTTAGACAATAATACATTTTAGAAAAATTTAACTTATATTCATAAGAAGTATATCTTTCCATAAATCCGAGGCCCTTGTCAGAATTCTGCCCTCTGCTGATGCACAGACTTATTCTAATCTTTCTTGCATAGGTTATTTTTTCACAGCCACCATATGCACAATGCTCTTTTCTTATCTAGATGGAAAGTAGAGCCTTTCTTTTTCATTTCTCATGCAACATGGTTTCTAAATTTCTCATAATCTCATGGTTGAATTGGTGAAATTCTCTTCTAATGTGGCATTCCATTGAGAGGAAAAAAACAGTACTTTTGCTGCTCCTAATTTATTTCTGCAACAAATAGTTATTTAGTGTCTATTTCGTGTCAGCACTATTCTAGGCATTGATTGAGGGATACAATGGGAAGAAAAAAACTCTCTGTTTTCACAGCATTTATTATTATTATTATTATTATACTTTAAGTTTTAGGGTACATGTGCACATTGTGCAGGTTAGTTACATATGTATACATGTGCCATGCTGGTGCGTTGCACCCACTAACTCATCATCTAGCATTAGGTATATCTCCCAATGCTATCCCTCCCCCCTCCCCCCACGCCACAACAGTCCCCAGAGTGTGATGTTCCCCTTCCTGTGTCCATGTGTTCTCATTGTTCAATTCCCACCTATGAGTGAGAATATGCGGTGTTTGGTTTTTTGTTCTTGCGATAGTTTACTGAGAAAGATGATTTCCAATTTCATCCATGTCCCTACAAAGGACATGAACTCATCATTTTTTATGGCTGCATAGTATTCCATGGTGTATATGTGCCACATTTTCTTAATCCAGTCTATCATTGTTGGACATTTGGGTTGGTTCCAAGTCTTTGCTATTGTGAATAATGCCGCAATAAACATACATGTGCATGTGTCTTTATAGCAGCATGATTTATAGTCCTTTGGGTATATACCCAGTAATGGGATGGCTGGGTCAAATGGTGTTTCTAGTTCTAGATCCCTGAGGAATCGCCACACTGACTTCCACAATGGTTGAACTAGTTTCCAGTCCCACCAACAGTGTAAAAGTGTTCCTATTTCTCCACATCCTCTCCAGCACCTGTTGTTTCCTGACTTTTTAATGATCGCCATTCTAACTGGTGTGAGATGGTATCTCATTGTGGTTTTGATTTGCATTTCTCTGATGGCCAGTGATGGTGAGCATTTTTTCATGTGTTTTTTGGCTGCATAAATGTCTTCTTTTGAGAAGTGTCTGTTCATGTCCTTTGCCCACTTTTTGATGGGGTTGTTTGATTTTTTCTTGTCAATTTGTTTGAGTTCATTGTAGATTCTGGATATTAGCCCTTTGTCAGATGAGTAGGTTGCGAAAATTTTCTCCCATTTTGTAGGCTGCCTGTTCACTCTGGCGGTGGTTTCTTTTGCTGTGCAGAAGCTCTTTAGTTTAATTAGATCCCATTTGTCAATTTTGTCTTTTGTTGCCATTGCTTTTGGTGTTTTAGACATGAAGTCCTTGACCATGCCTATGTCCTGAATGGTAATGCCTAGGTTTTCTTCCAGGGTTTTTATGGTTTTAAGTCTAACGTTTAAGTCTTTAATCCATCTTGAATTGATTTGAGTATAAGGTGTAAGGAAGGGATCCAGTTTCAGCTTTCTACATATGGCTAGCCAGTTTTCCCAGCACCATTTATTAAATAGGGAATCCTTTCCCCATTGCTTGTTTTTCTCAGGTTTGTCAAAGATCAGATAGTTGTAGATATGTGGCGTTATTTCTGAGGGCTCTGTTCTGTTCTATTGATCTATATCTCTGTTTTGGTACCAGTACTATGCTGTTTTGGTTACTGTATCCTTGTAGTATAGTTTGAAGTCAGGTAGCGTGATGCCTCCAGCTTTGTTCTTTTGGCTTAGGATTGACTTGGTGCTGCGGGCTCTTTTTTGGTTCCATATGAACTTTAAAGTAGTTTTTTCCAATTCTGTGAAGAAAGGCATTGGTAGCTTGATGGGGATGGCATTGAATCTGTAAATTACCTTGGGCAGTATGGCCATTTTCACGATATTGATTCTTCCTACCCATGAGCATGGAATGTTCTTCCATTTGTTTGTATCCTCTTTTATTTCCTTGAGCAGTGGTTTGTAGTTCTCCTTGAAGAGGTCCTTCACATCCCTTGTAAGTTGGATTCCTAGGTATTTTATTCTCTTTGAAGCAATTGTGAATGGGAGTTCACTCATGATTTGGCTCTCTGTTTGTCTGTTGTTGGTGTATAAGAATGCTTGTGATTTTTGTACATTGATTTTGTATCCTGAGACTTTGCTGAAGTTGCTTATCAGCTTAAGGAGATTTTGGGCTGAGACAATGGGGTTTTCTAGATATACAATCATGTCATCTGCAAACAGGGACAATTTGACTTCCTCTTTTCCTAATTGAATACCCTTTATTTCCTTCTCCTGCCTAATTGCCCTGGCCAGAACTTCCAACACTATGTTGAATAGGAGTGGTGAGAGAGGGCATCCCTGTCTTGTGCCAGTTTTCAAAGGGAATGCTTCCAGTTTTTGCCCATTCAGTATGATATTGGCTGTGGGTTTGTCATAGATAGGTCTTATTATTTTGAAATGCATCCCATCAATACCTAATTTATTGAGAGTTTTTAGCTTGAAGGGTCGTTGAATTTTGTCAAAGGCCTTTTCTGCATCTATTGAGATAATCATGTAGTTTTTGTCTTTGGCTCTGTTTATATGCTGGATTACATTTATTGATTTATGTATATTGAACCAGCTGTGCATCCCAGGGATGAAGCCCACTTGGTCATGGTGGATAAGCTTTTTGATGTGCTGCTGGATTTGGTTTGCCAGTATTTTATTGAGGATTTTTGCATCAATGTTCATCAAGGATATGGGTCTAAAATTCTCTTTTTTTGTTGTGTCTCTTCCTGGCTTTGGTATCAGAATGATGCTGGCCTCATAAAATGAGTTAGGGAGGATTCCCTCTTTTTCTATTGATTGTAATAGTTTCAGAAGGAGTGGTACCAGTTCCTCCTTGTACCTCCTTCTCAGGATTTTTAAGTATGTTCAGCAGTGCATATTTTAAAAGGTAACCTATCTCCCTAAATCCAAACTCTCTTTTCTTTGTAATGTAGTCTAAACTATGTTAAACATTTTAATTCAGCAAATAAATCATATTTGCTCATATTTAACAAATCATAAATTAAAATATTTAGGGTTTATATATGAGCATTGGACAATCTCCCATTCTAACTTTTACCTTGAATAATTTCTGAAATGAACACATTTCTTGTCTTTTAAAAATATTTTATCTCATCATCCAACTTGAAATAATTTTTACAATTTAATCTTATCTGTGAAAGACCCTTTCTGGTTTCGAGTCAGCAAAAAGTTAATAAAAACATTTTTTGGGACTTTACTAAGTTGTGTTTAAAAGTGTTACTTAGGCAAGGAGTCAAGTACAGAATCTTGAAATCTCATCGTTTCAAGACGGTAATACAATGTGAAGCAAACATTATGGCTAATAACAAAAATACTTCAGTGAAACTGAAAGTAACAGAAATTCTACTTCCACAGGTAACCATCATTACCAAGTTATTGTTTCTCTCTACAGAATTTTAAAGGATATATTTTATACAAATTGTATTATATTTTACACTTCTGCATTTTAACTAACATACGTATCATATATCCATTCCCATTTTAAAATGTAAAAAAATTCCTTTTCCTTTGGAATATATGCAATTTTCCCCCACTGTACACATATACTCATACTCCAATTTATTTAATCTATTCATTATTCATTGACATTTAGGCTGTTTCCAGAATTTTTTCATTATAAGCAACATGGAGCATACATAGTGGGATATACATTTTTGTACACTTGCACTATTCTTAGTCTAAGATAAACTTTCAGAAGTGGATCAAATTATATTCAAACTTAAATTTTGGAATACATTACCAGATTGCCCACTGGAAAGCATGAAACATTTTACACAACCATCTCTATAAATTGAATTTTTATCTTCTTTAAGCCTTCCTAGCAAGAAGTATTATAAATCTTCCTAATCGTTTTCCATTTAATATTTTGTTTTAATTTGCATTTGCATGTCTAACGGCAATTTGTGTTATATACTAACTTGCTACCTGCCCAATTTTCTATTTGGATGATTTTATTTTTCTTTTTGATTTGCTAGAATATACTGACCTTTCTGGTCATATGTTGCACAAATTTCTTTTAAAATATATCTTTTGCGTGTAGTGTATATAAAATGTGTACGCTGTCAAATCTCAAAAAAACTTTCGGTACTATTAATTTGATCTTTAATCAACTGTTTAGATTTGATTGAACAACAGATGATTGTAACAGCATTCCAATATCAAAATGGAAGTTGGAGAGGGTTGGGGAGTTGTAACGAAAACAGTCCTGGAAGATAGTATTGTTTAATCTTGTGTAAAATACTTCAATCTCTCTAAATCTCAATTTCTGTATTTGTAAAAAAAAAAAAAAAACCAAAAACCAAAAAAAAAAAAAAAAACCTAAAACAAAAATTGAGAAGAATAATGTCTACCTGTGTAAAGGGATATTCTGATGATAAAGTGTGCTAATCTATATGTTAGAAATTTTTTTACTATGTGAGACAATATTTAATGATCTCTTTAATTTTATTTTTTATTTTATTATTATTATACTTTAAGTTTTAGGGTACATGTGCACAACGTGCAGGTTAGTTACATATGTATACATGTGCCATGCTGCTGTGCTGCATCCATTAACTCGTCATTTAGTATTAGATATATCTCCTAGTGCTATCCCTCCCCCCTCCCCCCACCCCACAACAGTCCCCAGAGTGTGATAGTCCCCTTCCTGTGTCCATGTGATCTCATTGTTCAATTCCCACCTATGAGTGAGAACATGCAGTGTTTGGTTTTTTGTCCTTGAGATAGTTTACTGAGAAAGATGATTTCCAATTTCATCCATGTCCCTACAAAGGACATGAACTCATCATTTTTTATGGCTGCATAGTATTCCATGGTGTATATATGCCACATTTTCTTAATCCAGTCTATCATTGTTGGACATTTGGGTTGGTTCCAAGTCTTTGCTATTGTGAATAGTGCCACAATAAACATACGTGTGCATATGTCTTTATAGCAGCATAATTTATAGTCCTTTGGGTATATACCCAGTAATGGGATGGCTGAGTCAAATGGTATTTCTAGTTCTAGATCCCTGAGGAATCGCCACACTGACTTCCACAATGGTTGAACTAGTTTACAGTCGACCAACAGTGTAAAAGTGTTCCTATTTCTCCACATCCTCTCCAGCACCTGTTGTTTCCTGACTTTTTAATGATAGCCATTCTAACTGGTGTGAGATGGTATCTCTTTGTGGTTTTGATTTGCATTTCTCTGATGGCCAGTGATGGTGAGCATTTTTTCATGTGTTTTTTGGCTGCATAAATGTCTTCTTTTGAGAAGTGTCTGTTCATGTCCTTCGCCCACTTTTTGATGGGGTTGTTTGTTTTTTTCTTGTCAATTTGTTTGAGTTCATTGTAGATTCTGGATATTAGCCCTTTGTCAGATGAGTAGGTTGCAAAAATTTTCTCCCATTTTGTAGGTTGCCTGTTCACTCTGATGGTAGTTTCTTTTGCTGTGCAGAAGCTCTTTAATTAGATCCCATTTGTCAATTTTGTCTTTTGTTGCCATTGCTTTTGGTGTTTTAGACATGAAGTCCTTGCCCATGCCTATGTCCTGAATGGTAATGCCTAGGTTAACAACTCTGTTTATATAAATCTAACAGGTTATGGCACCTAGCTATCTAATCAGTAGTTTGAAGAACCATTATCTTTATTTCTCATCTAAATGAGGTTCTTGTGATCTTTTAGGACTTCTGTGGTTTCCCATGATTCTTAAATATCACTGGCATCACAACTATAAGTTATCTGAATACTTAGGATACAATTCATCTCCATATAAAGAGAAAAATTTTCATAAGGCTGCTGGGAGCTCTCATTACCTCCTCACCTTTTCTGAGTTTCAATTTTCTCCTAAAGACATTTATTCTCTCCTTTACAGTTTGGTCATTATTCTCTTTGAAAAGGCAAAATAATTTCATTTGCGTTTTGTTATTTATTTACCCTGCTTTCCAGCAGTATGATTATCTACTACTGTTTTTTCTTGCTTTGGACATAGTTTCAGGCACCCTGTGGTTATAGCTGATAATTTTTTCTGGCTTCCCCTAATGTGGGGATTTAGCTTTCTGAAATGAATTCTTATGACTTTTTTTTTTTATTTCTCTCTCTATCTTGCTCTTCTATATTCATTTTAGGTTATGTCCCACTTCCCATCTGCCTTAGTCCATTCGGGCTGCTATAAAAAATCCCATAAACTGGTTGTCAACAGAAATGTATTATTTATAGTTCCAGAGGCTGAGAAGTCATGATAAAGGCACCTACAGCTTTGGTATCTGGTGAGGGTCTACTTCCTGGTTACTTTCTTTGCCCTCACCTCACATGATGGAAGAGACAAATGAGCTCCCCTGGTTCTTTTTTACAAGGGTACCAATCCCTTCATGAGAGCTCCACCTTTACGCTCTCATCACTTCCCATAGATCCAGCTTTCTAATATCATCACATTGATGATTAGTTTCAACATATGAATTTGGGAGAGACATAAGTATTCAAATCATGGCAACATCTATCAAGATTTAGTGTTTCAAGAGAATGGACAGCCAAGATAGATTTTACTAGTATCAGAGACCACAGAGAGAATTTTCTCACTCAAGACAATGGGAAATACCAAAGCTAAGGAAGAAACTATGGGAAGAAGGAAGCCAGAAAGAAGATGTGGAGTTGTATAACCAGTGGGCTGAAAGACATGGTGAAGTCAGCAACCAAGGATATTAGAGTAAACACAATATGGAGAAAATAAATCAATTATGAGCAGGCTGGGCTTGGTGGCTCATGCCTGTAATCCTAACACTTTGGGAGGCTAAGACAGGAAGATTGCTTGAGGCCAGGAGTTTCAGACCATCCTGGGCAACATAGCAAGACCCCTTCTCTAAAAAAAGAAATCATAAAGGGCTTAATGGAGGTCAAGAAAAATTGTATTTGTTGCCTGCCTTTAAAGACTGGCTGAAGCGTGGTTGGAAAATGAATAAATCTTACATTCTTGTACAGATCCTGACCTAGGATTCCCCTAGATTCCCTCTGGAATTCAGTGGTTTCACTTCTGGATTTCATTTATCGTCTTCTCAATATGGGCAGGGCTGTTAACAGATCAATAATTCAGCTTCGTGAAAATCTAGGTTTTGTATATTTGAGTCATGAGGTTAAGTATTAACAGAAAGTTAAAAATCCCTTTGAATTTCCATGTATTAGCTCTTTCACAGGTCATTGTGAGTATATAAAGAGATGTTCTATTTAAAGAGCTCTGGTCTTTTGCTGGGAAGATGGAAGGGAATTTAATGAGCCCTTGCTGTATGTTGGTATCAGGGCAATGGTGAAAGAACTCAGCTGCAGGCTAGAAAAATCAAATATGCCCAAGTGACAAGTGATAGGGAATTACTACATGGACAGATATAATCTGACTCCTATACACCAATATAGAAGGAATTAGCATCTTAATAATAGTGAGTCCTCCAATCCGTGAACATGTCCATTTACTTAGATCTTTTAACGTTTCTCTCAGTAATGTTTATATAGCTTTTTCATGTTTTTCAGTAGATTTATACCTAGGTATTTGATATTTTGATGCTATTGTAAATTATGGCTTTTAAAATTTTATTTTCTAATTATATCCAACAAATAGAAACAAATTATCCGATGACCTTCATAAACCCACCTATTAATTCTATGGATTTTTCTGTAGATTTAAAAAATTTTATGTATATTAAATTGTCAACTATATAAAGTAGAGTTTTAGCATTTTTTTAGAACTTATATTTTTTGCAGATAAATATTTTGGGAGATAATTTGCATTAAATTCAGAAAAAGACATAGAGCATGAGGGTCCTGGAATAGCGCTGGCAATAAGTAGAACTCCTAGTAAAGTGTTTCAAAATTCCTAGTAGAACTCCTAGTAAAGTGTTTTTCTCCTTGCTAAAGACCATAGGAAAACGTGGTGGTGTATGAGAAATCATACAGTCGTCTCAGAAATGTCACTGTGTGGATATTGATGGTGGTGTTTCATAGATCCGTGGGCCTCCACCTGTATAATAATACATTTCATTCAGCCAGGTTACAATAGCTAATATTTCTAAGGAGTTGTTATGTTCCAGACATAATGTGCTTTAAATTTTAATTCATATCATCAAAACAATCCAGTGAGATATAAATGATTATACTTTCCATTTTACAAATGAGAAAGCATAGGCACAGGGAAGTTAAATAACTTTCCTAGGATTACACAATAAGAGAGTGAACCATTCTTTTTTAACAAATTGAGATGCTGTTTTTCTAAAACTTGAGTTCTTAACCATTGTGTTTACTATTTCCTATTGGTCTTCTAGGTCATAGCATATTCACAAAGCTACTGCATATCCCTTAATCTACTCTGAAGTTGGTATATCCAATAAATGATCAAATAAAATTCACAATACCACTAAATGGCAAAATCCAAGGTACAGTGGGTACGTAAGACAAACCCCAGTGCTTGTCTCACTATTGATAGGCTACTTACTTTTCCTAGTTGTCATGTTACTTGGACCAACACAATGCACGTGACTTGCCTCATAGCAATAAAGACAAGGCTAACAGCATACCCAATAACGGGAATAATCAACCAGCAGGTTTAGAGAGGTAGCTTCATGAATTTCCCACCATACCACCCTAGTGGTATGTCCAACATGCATGTCCAACATGCATTATGTTGGACAATGCATTTGCCAAAGTGGCAACAGCATGACCAGGTCAGATTTATTGCATTGCACAGTCCAGGAGCCACCAGTAGATGTCTTCAAACTCACATAAACCAAATATTTCTTAGAGAATAATTCACTTAACTATGAGAGCTACTTTATCACTCGGTGGCTTCCAAGATTGCCCTCTGAGTTAAATCTATTCTGCTGAATCAATCTAATCTAGCTTGTTCCACGTTATCTTATTAGACCTAACTGGTAACCCTGGAGGCCTCAAAATTAGAGGTTTGCAGCATCCTAGTTGGTGAGGTTGTCAAACATAGCAGAAGTCATGTGTGACTCTAAACATTTTGCCTGCCAAAACCTGTAGTTTTTCACTCTGGAAAGATTGTACCAATTCTAAAAGCAAGACTGTTAATTTTGTAAAAACATTAGCCATTTTTATATAGCATTAATATTTCCCACTTTCAACTATTTAGTATCTTGATGACAAGTGGTCCATGTTTTAGCTGTGAATAGTCATAGATGAACAAGCCAAAGTACCAATAGCCAGTCCACAATTTTCAAATTTGATGTACTAAATTTTTTTCTTAAAGCACAAGGTTCTTCTCATAGCCCATTAAAATGGTGTATAAGGCAATAGCTAGGTAATGGTCTATGAGGATTTAGAGAAGAAAGTGAAAAATAAAATATCTCCTTTTTCTTTACAGTGCGGGAGTAAAACACCTTACCGTAAGGTGTTTATTTGCCAATAAATGGATTAACTGCAAGCTGTACATCGCTGTTTTAAACAGATATTTCAAAAGTAGACTCCAGAAAGTAAATGAGTTGAAAGAGATAATGGCAACTTACCCTGATTACACATTTTGAAAAGATTAACCTACACTGCACTGACATGCTCCACTGTTGAGAAAAAAAGGTATGATAAATGATGGCAATGAGCCTTCTACTATCATGTATATATATATATATGATATGTATGATAGTATTATATGTAATATATAAGAATTATATATTATATATTATAATATATAGTTACAATATAGATAATATAAGAAATATATATTACATACAATATATAAGAATTATATATAATATATGTAATATTTATATCACATAGGAGCAATTACTGTAAAAAGAAACAGCTGTAAGCATTACCCCTTTTCTACCTACAAAAACAAAAAAGCAAAAGGAAAAAGGTGACTGATATAGTTTGGCTGCATCCCTACCCAAATCTCATCTTGAATTGTCATTTCCATAATCCCCATGTGTCATGGGAAAGACCTGATGAGAGGTAATTTAATCACAGGGGTGGTTCCCCTCATGTTGTTTTCCTAATAGTGAGTGAGTTCTCATGAGATCTGATGGTTTTATAAGAAGCTTTTCCCCCTTTTGCTTGGCCGTTCTTGCTATGGCCATGTGAAGAAGGAAGTGTTTGCTTTCCCTTCCACCATGACTGTAAGTTTCCTGAGGCCTCCCCAGTCATGCTGAACTGTGAGTCAATTAAACCTCTTTCCTTTATAAACTACCCACTCTTGGGTATGTCTTTATTAGCAGTGTGAGAATAGACTAATACAGTGACTATTTACTTTGAAATAGTGTAGTTGTCTGACAGGTTTTTCCTGCCCACTGCGCAGACAAAACCAATTTACTGAGACCATGGTCTTGCAGTAAAGAAAGAGTTTGATTAACACTGGGCTAACCACAGAGAAGATGGGGGAGTTATTATTCAAATCAGTCTCTCCAAGAAATCTGAAGATAGAGTTTTAATGGATAATTTGGTGGGCAGGGGCTAGAGAATGGGTACTGCTGATTGGTTGGGGATAAAATCATAGAGGTTCTCATGCACTAAGTCTGCCTCTGGGTGGGGGCCACAGGACCAGTTCAGTCATGAGTCATGGATTCAGGTGGGATTGGTCAGTTGCCAGAATGCAAAAAAGCATGAAAAACTTATCAAAAGACCAATCTTAGGTTCTACAATAGTGATGATATCTATAGGAGCAATTGGCGAAGTCATAAATCTTGTGACCCCTGGTCATGTGACTCCTAAGCAGTAAGGGATTAAAGAAATTATGCCTCCATTTTAGCAGAGTTCCAATTCCTCCCATAATCCTAATCTCATGGCCTTTCATAAATTTTCAGTCCCTGAGAAAAAACAATGTTAGTTTTATGGAAGCAGTGCTGTCATTCATGCTTCAAAAGTAAACCACAAAATAAGTTCCTCCATGGTTAGCTTGGCCCATACCAGGAATGCATCACGATAGCCAGCCTATGACGCTAGACGCAAGATGAAGTCAGCCATGCTAGATTCTCCTCACTGTCATAATCTGCAAAGGTGGTTTTAATCACTAATAGAGATAGAACATCAGCCTAGATTGACAGGGTTGGGCTACATCCAGGACACATTGCTTCCCGCAAGTGCTAGTTCTGGGAGAACATGGTACACTTGTTTAGCATCAGGATGTGATTTAAATTATTGCCTCTTCTTTCTCCTGGAAAGTGGCAATTAATGCAAAGTGAGAAGTGGTATGCTCTACTGCAAATTAAAGGAACAGAAAATTTGAGCATAGTAGAGGGGGAAAAATCTCTGGTTCTTAAGTTAGAAGGGAGGAGACAGGTATGGGAGTTGAGAAAGCACTTGAGTCAGGAAGGGAAGAGAAGAAGAAATTAGTTTTTGTGGTGGTTTTTCCTTTGCATTTGCAATGTTTTAGTAGTGAGCCTATGACTCACTGTGTTAAAGACCATTCATATGTATTCTCAATTAATATCAAGACAGCTTTGGGGGTCACACATTAATATTCCTATTTTACAAATCAGTAAACAGATGTTAGGTGATGTTAAATTCCTTGCTGGAGATAAACAATTGGTTGATGAAGGAGTCAGAACACAACCTATGTCTCTCTGGCTCCAAGTGCAGACTGCTTCCATTAAGTATATTTGTTGCAGGAAGTAGAAAGGATCTGCCTAAGTCTTGGTTTCCTCATCTATACAGTTGGGTAATAAGATGGATCTGATTGTGTTGTGAGAAGTATTTTGGAATGGTCCATGGGAAAGACTCAGGACAGGACATATCACAAAGCTTAGTGCATGACAGTTGAAAGTTTGCAGTGATTGATTGCAGCAGAAGATTGTAGTTAAACCTGTGGCAGGTGCTTTGTCAGGAAGTAAGACACCTTCTGGAGCATTGCATCTTCTCTTTGTCAGAACCACAGACAATAACCCTGTTTGCAGGCAGTCATCTTGAAACTGTGTTCGGAATTACTCCGAAGAGGAAGAATACGAGAGAATATGAATGAAATAGAGGAAACCCATCCCACTACTGGAAAACCAGTTTAAACCACTTCCTGATTTGGCTCAGTACTCTAGAGGAAGGATTTTAGTGGAGCACGTATTCTAAAACCAGATTATTTATAGCTACTACTCAGCACCACCTACTGGTAAGCTGACAGAAAACAGAACTCAAACTATGCAAGGCTAAAAAAAATTGAGCACATTAGTTTGAAAAAGTCAAATTGCAGTAGGGAAATGGTTACAAGAGACACTGTGCATCAACATAATAGAACAACACATAGACCCTATAAGATAAAATCCACAGAAACATGGAGTTTGAAATAGTGAATATAAAGTTAGATTACAATATTATAAACAAATATGCCAAACATGTTTTCATGGAATTAAGAAGGGAGAGAAAGAAAAAATACACCCATATTGATGAATTTAATTTTTTTCTTTCAAATTTGCTATTTTGTACATTAGTCACAAGCGTATTCTTCAAAAATAATCTGTAATAGAGGACAATTGTACTGAAATGTATTCAATAGATAGACAAAAATAGAAGTGATCATATATCTTATGTACATTACATTATTTTTTCTCTGCAACTTTCTATAACCTTATTTTTTAAAAGTAGAGACTTGTTTAGATTAAAAAGCTAAAATATGCACACAGTAAACAACAAATCCAAACCGTACTGAAGTTATGTAATATAGTATGTCTCCCTGAGCCCTAGGATCTAAGTCTAACGCACAGAAATTTATCAGGCTTAGAAGTTCTTGCTGATACTTCTAAAATGTTTCTATGAATATACAAACGTGTGTGTGCATGCAAGCAAGCATGTGTTTGTGTGTGTAATGTATCAATTTTTTTCTCTCACATGTGGGACCACATTAAACAGTTTGTTGTGCATTTGTCATTTTGCTGAAAATTGTGTATTAAAAAGGCTGTCTTGTAGCTGTGTCTTGTTCAGGTGTCTCTAAGACTTCCGTAAGGACACTGAAGCATTTCAACCTTATATAAAAGATTGGCTAGTACAAAAAGATGATGAATTTAGGCAACAGAGCTATATTTAATAAATGCCATTTTTAGGATTCATGTCGAAAGAATTGGCGAGTTCTTTAAATTTGGTTTTGTTTTTATCAAAGAAATACTTGCATGGAGTATCACTGATCAAATATTTCTGCAAGGCTCATAGCCAAAATAAGTAGTCCTTTTACTGTACTTTGTGAGTCATACAAACTCCCATTCCTCAGAGGAGGTAATTTTTATCATTTTTAAAACTTTTCTAGATTACATACTTTCTTATTTCTATGTAGGATGCTTGTGGGCAAATTTTACATTCAGTGAATTTTATGGAATATCTGTTTCTTTTCTACTGTGCAAAATGAAGACTCGTGAAGCATCTTTCAGCCCTCTTTCCAAACACACAGGCACATATTCTCTAATACAATCAATAGAGTTACATCAAATATGGCTTGATCAATATTCAGTGTGTGGACCCATTTGATCATATATATATTATCTGCAGATGGGACTTTTTATGACTTGAGAAAATCTGGATTTACACTATTTTATGTAGAAAAGAGTATTTAATTTCTTGCTTTTCCTGGAGTTAATAATTACCTCTTTTTAACCTTTGCTTAAGTTTCTATCTACCTATTAGTAATTTCTTTCTAAATTCTCAAACATTTGAAAATCTTCTCTCTATATATTCAAACACATCAGTTCCTTCCTCCCTCTTTTTTCCCTTCCTTCCTTCTTTCTTTCTTCCCTCCCTCCTCCCTCTCTTCCTTCCTTCCTGCTTTCATTTCTTCCTTGATTTCTTTTTTCTTTTCCTTCCTTCCTTCCTTCCTTCCTTTCTTTCTTTCTTTCTTTTTTCTTTCTTTCTTGCTTTCTTTCCTTCTTTCTTTCTCTCTCTCTCTCCTTCCTTTCTTCCTTCCTTCCTCCTTTCCTTTTCTTTTCTTTCTCTTTATTTTTTCTCCTTCACTCCTCCCTTCCTTCCTTCCTCCCTCCCTCCCTTCCTTCCTCCCTCCCTCCTTTCCTTCTCTCCTCTCC
The DNA here is from genome assembly GCF_029281585.2 of Gorilla gorilla gorilla. Lineage (NCBI taxonomy): Eukaryota > Metazoa > Chordata > Mammalia > Primates > Hominidae > Gorilla > Gorilla gorilla. The sequence continues at coordinate 82,233,242 of NC_073236.2, forward strand.
TTCCCTCTCCCTTTCCCTTCCCTTCTCCTCCCCTCCCTTCCACTCCCCTCCCCTCCTCTCCCTTCCCCTCCCATCCTGTCCTCTCCTCATCTTTCTTCTCTTCTCTCCTGTTGCCCTACTCTAATTTGAATGGGCCTGTGGCACAACTGTCATTCTGCAAACTTTCTACAGATTTTCCCGTGCTAGAGCCCCTGGATTCTGTGTCTTACACTTTTTTGACTTATGCTTTCATTTGGGGAATAAATTGTTTAGGAACTTCCAAAGAAAAGGTGCTTGAGTGTTTTTGTTTGTTTGTTTGAAATTTGATAACCTGGCTGAAAGGAACTTCTAGATCATAAATCATTTTTCTCAAAACTTTGAAAGCAATGTACTCTTGTTTTCTAGTTTCTAGTGTTTTCATTTTTACTTGTTTTTGTTTTGTTTAGAGATTTCTGAAGCACTTTTGACTTCTTACCTTGTGCATGTGACCTCCTATTTTCTCTTGAAGTGCTTAGGATCTTCTTTTTGTATTCAAGGTTCAGAACTTTCGTATTTATGTGTCTCAGTGTGGTTCACTCTTTATTCTTTTTTGCAAACAATATGGTGGGTCTTTTCTTGAAATATTTCTCCAACAATTGTACTTATTCAATTTTGTTTATCTTTTCTCTTTCTAGAATTCTCTTCTTTTTAAATTAGATTGCCTGAACCAACTTTAGAATTTTCTTCTCTCCTTGCAGTTTCTTCTTTTCTTTCTTCTTTCCTTTCTTGCTTGTTTTTTGTTTTTGTTTTTATTTTTTTCTTTTGAGACAGAGTCTTGCTCTGTCACCCAGGCTGGAGCGTAATGGCATAATCACTACACTATATGTAAACCTGAACTCCTGGGTTCAAGCAATTCTTCTGCCTCAGCCTCCTGAGTAGCTTGGACTACAGGCACACACTACCGTGCCTGACTAATTATTTAAAATTTGTTTGTGGTCTCACTATGTTCCCAAGCTGGTCTCAAACTCCTAGCCTTAAGCAATCCTCCTGCCTCAGCCTCCCAAATCTCTGGGATTACTAACATGGGCCACAGTGTCTAGCTTCTTTCTTCTTTCTTTTACTTTTTTCTCTTTATTTTCTTCCTTCCTCCCTCCCTCCCTCCTTTCTCTCTCTTTCTTTTTTTCTTCCTTTCCTTTCCTTTCCTTTCCTCTCCTTTCCTTTCCTTTCCTTTCCTTTCTCTTCCTTTCCTTTCTTTTTTGTATTTTGGGTCTTTTTTTGAGATTTGGTCAATTTTCTAAAATTTCTACTGAATTTTTATTTTCCTTTCGCATGTTTGTATTTTATTTCAAGAGCACTCCTTTGTTTTCTAAATGTTCTCTTTTGTGTAATCATCTCTTCTTTCATGGAAGCAGCAACCTCAATTATTTCTCTGAGCCTAACATGGCTGGGTTATTTTTCCCCTGCTAATTGTATTCAGCCTTCCACACTGTCTCTATTTTCCAAGTTTCTTTGCGATTTTTCCTGTCTTTTTTTTTTTTATTTTGATCTCTGTTGTCTTAGGGACTTTTCTCAAATGTGTGGTAATCCATGACTTTAGTAGTGAGCCACTAAACTTGATTAAAGGGGGGTGTATGTGTAAGAAAGAGAGAGAGGAAAATATGTTTGTTGAGATTCATTATGGGTAGGTTTGTTTGTGCAGGTTATTTAGGAATTTCTGTCAGTATCTGTGGATCTCTCCTCTTAAAATTGTTTTCCCAGAGAATAAACCTGTAGTATTCTCTGGGGCAAACAGAGAGGGATAGTTCTCATACTTTAGGGTACAGACACAAATTTTATCTTTACCTTCACCCTCTGCTGTATCTGATGTTTCTAAACCCAGAGTCCTTCTGTTCTATCTCTTCAGTAATTAAACTTACAGTCCTATAAAGTGGTGGGGGTCTAGCTGTTCTTTACAAAGACTTGAATTTATTAATTCATTTCTTCAACAAATATTTACCAAGTGCTTACAATATGCCAAACACTGTTTTAGACACAATGGAAATGTCTGTTTTCAAAACAAAATTCTTTGCTCTTGTGATTTTCATCCCCAAGGGAACCCTGACTTTCAGAACTCGCCAGTGTCTGCAAATTCTAAACTTTGGTGTTCTGTAATGTGAATTGGCTTGCTTTATTTATTTATTTTTTGCTTCTTTGCATATTCTGTTTTCATTTTTCTATTTGGTTTGTTCAATGAGAAACCACTTGCTCATTTGCTTTTCAGGTCTAAAATTGGGTCACTCTCATCTCCTATTCAATTCTTTTGCCTTTGGGGTTTATTTCACATGTTTTTGGTCATTTCATGGGATTTAGGGAGGATATATAGGTAAATGTGTATGTTCAATCTGCCACCTTTTTTAGAAGCACCTGCGAGTAATTTAGCCCAAATAAGCCCCAGCATCCTAATTCCTTTGTACCTGTGATGTGCTTGGGTAGCCCAGCATGTCAACACAATTGGGAATCTGGACTGTCCTGTATTAAAAGCCATTTCTGTTACAGGCTGACCCTGTCTGAAAAGGTCTTCTGGCATCAGAATATGCACCTAGTCTGTGCTACTCTTCTTGCAATTACTGTGTCCTCTGACAGAACTGCTATTCCTTTTCTGGCCAGACCTCAAAGGACCCAGACTTCTGAGAACATGTGACTATTAGTATAATACCTACCTCCAACCCTACCCCAGCATCACTATGTATCAGCCCAACGTCAGCATCATATATTACCTGAATGTAAGATAATCTGTATAGCCTCAGTAAGTCTGTTGGCTAAGCCCCCTCACAATTTTTTTTCTCTTTTGGTGTTTGGAAGTTTCAATAGGAGGCAGCATATAAGTTTGTATTTTTATCACTATTCTGTGCATCTGTGGTTTGGGGGGAAGAAATAGTCACTCGTCTAGAAGAGAAAGGGCATTATTTGTTCTCATCTGGAATGAGAAAATTCCTCTTGAGCAGTTTACCAGGGTTGCAAGCAAAAGAGGACAAACATATTCTACTAACCCCTGGAAACTTTTCATGGTGGTAGAATTTGTGGAGCTGAGTGACACAGGCTGTCTATTGTAACTCACCAAACTCAAGATACTATGACTAAAACTCATGCTACTCCTCTGTGGTTGGCATGTCTTAGTTCAATGTCAATTTTGTTTCAAGAGATCAAAACCATACATTCTTACGTGAAATCCTTACCATCATAGTATTGTTTAATGTCTTCTCATTTTATGATAAGCTTTTTTTCTTCAGTATTAAATTGGTCTATATAATCATTTCAGGTCAGATATTTGAGCAACATCGTTACAGAGAAACTTTGATTTTCCATAATTTTCAAAATAGAGCCTGGTTCCAGAGTTCACAGAGAATGAGGGTTCCTGGGAGTTCAGCCCTGAGTTGCTAATTTCTATTTTGACATTAAACCTGGGAAATGCTTTTTTAGACTGTCTTGAGAAGATTTCGAGGAAGGAGAAGAAAGAGAATTCAATCTTTTATTAAGCCATTAAGCTGGTTTGTGAATTCTAAACATGTGGTAGGAAAGGAATGAAGAAAGTTAGTGCTTCTGACCTTCTTATTCCTAAAAATAGTCATTATGTGAATAAAAAGTTTACCATCCTGAAAATAAATATTTCAAAGGGAAGAAAATGTCAGAAGATTTCGAGACTATGAAAATTAGTTATGTGAATACTAACATTAGAACTCTTAACATTCGCATAGCACAACATTACCTGACCAACTCTTTGGCATCTCTTTAGATTTCTATCACACTGTATTGTAAATTGTCTGCCCCTATAGACTTTATTCTCAATAAAGTAATAAACCCTCAAGTATACTTCCTTGAAAATGTCATGCTACCTAGAACATATTTGAAGTATAGTAAATATTCATGACTATTTACAAAATGACTGCTTAATTATTTTTACCAAAGATAAATAATGAAGACATCTGCTGTGAAAGGCACATGGAAATGTTGAAATGAACATATTAATTAATCATTTATTTAGGATGTACTTGTTGAATGCGCACTGTGTGTCATGTATTTTGATAAGCTCCTAAGAGTATTTAATTAGGGAGATAGAGGTGGCAATGCATTCGCCAGATTACAATCGATTGGTGAAGACAAATGATTAAATAAATAAACACAAAAGTGGGTTAAATGCTATAGTGGCAGAATTATAAACAATTTAGATGGCATTATGACTGGGACTTCTAATCCAGATGTGGGAAAAGAGTCCCAGGTAAAGCTGCTACCTTGAATGATGAATACGAGCTGTCCACAACTTCTAGTTCCAGTATTGTTAAAGGAGCTAGTATTAGATCTAACTGATTATCTAAGCAACTATAAAAGTAGACCAATTATGTGAAGCAAATATTTATAGCTATTGGATAGCAGCCATTGTAAGGCTGAAATCCTCTTGGGAGTGGAGAGGAAGCATTCTATTTGTCATGGCTTTCTGCCTGGGGCAATGTCCGATGCTTGAAAGTAGGAAGAACTCTCACTGGGTAGAGTAAAACAAGAGTTTGGTGTTTGGGGGCTGCTAACATGGTTGGAATTTGTGGAGCATGTTGGCAGGCGGAAGGTAGCCATAGGCCTCACTATCTGTAAATCTGAAGAGGAGTTATCCTCTGATTCTTGGGGTGCAAAGTGAAATTCCATTAAGGCATAATAGCAGGATGAAGGGCTGACAGCTCAGCAGAGATTTCTCAGCAGACATTTCCACAAAGATCGTGCCCGAAAAGTTGTGTAGATGACAAAGTTTTGACTCAACTAGAGTCCAGACTCCTTAGTAGCTAAGCCAGGCATTCAGTTGAAACCCTCAAACAGGCATGCATTTAAAGTAAAGATCTAATGCTGACTACTTTATGCTATCTTTGGCAAGTTCTTTACTCTAGAACTAAGGGCAGAACTGAAATAAACTCATCCTTAAAAAGACAAAAAACAAGGCTGAAGAAAATAAAACAATCCACCTGTAATCAAATGCCTCCAAAGCAAAAAGATAGCATAATCCACAGTCTATAATATATCATCCATAATGTCCATCATACAATAACAGAAAGTACTAGACAAGCAAAAAGGTAAGAAAGCATTGCCCATTTTCAAGAAATAAAAGAGCTTATAGGAGCCAAGCCACAATTGAACTAGATGTTTTAATTATTGAACAATGATTCTAAATACCTATTAGAAACCTGTACATGAACTTGGAGATGAACAGCTAAGCAACTGGATGGGAAAGATGTCAGCAGAAATAGGAAGCTACCCCTAAAAAGAATTTTTTTAAAAAGAAAATGCCAATCTTATATATTTCAGAAAATAGAAGATATATTCACATTTACTTCATAAACCAGTACAATCTTGACAAAGGTGTTAAAAAGGAAAAAAAAATATGCATCTGATATGGTTTGCCTCTGTGTCCCTACTCAAATCTCATCTAGAATTGTACTCCCCATGTGTTGAGGTAGGGACCTGGTAGGAGGTGATTCAATCATGAGGGCAGTTTCCCCCATGCTATTCTCCTGATAGTAGGGAAGTTCTCATGAGATCTGGTTGTTTGATAAGTGTCTGGGATTTCCCCTTATGGCGCACTCTCTCCTGCTACCATGTAAGAGGGTGCCTGTTTCTCCTTTGCCTTCTGCCATGATCGTAAGTTTCCTGAGGCCTCTCCAGCTATGCAGAACTGTGAGTCAATTAAACCTCTTTTGTTTATAAATGACTCAGTTTCAGTCAGTGTGAAAACTGACTAATGCATCATCATTCCAAAATTCCTTTATCAGTATTAGCAAATTAAATTTATCAATATACTTGAAATCATGATTAAATGAGTTTTATCCTAAGAGAGAAAGACTAGGTTAACATTCATAAATCAATCATCACCATCTATCAATACACATAATAAAGAAGAAAACACAATCGTCTCAATTAAGAAAAGTTATTCGATTAAAATTCAAAATCAATTAGCTATAGAAATGATATTAGCAAACTAGAAATAGAAAGAAACTTCCTTAAAATGACAAAGGTATTTATGGAAAACCTATAGGGAATACAGGTAATAGTATATTTAATGATGACAAAACAGATGACAAAAACTTTCCCTCCTATATTTGGGAAGAAAAAAGTTCCAATTTTACCATCAATGTTTTAAAAATACTGTTCTGCAGGTCCTAGCTAGTACTAGGAAAAGTAATAGGAAAAGAGGAAAAAAGAAAGAAAGAATGAATGAAAGATGAAAGAAAGAGCATGTATAAATAAAAGGAAAAATAAAACTGTATTCCTGTAATGACATAATTGTGTGTATCAAAAATGTAAATCAATGCCATCTATAAAGAAACTGCTAGAAAGGATAAATTAACTTGGCAATATTGCTGGATATAAAGGATATAAAGTAAATGTAAAAACATCAATGCATGTCCATAGAATAGTCCCCCCAAAACAAACAAAATCTGGAAACCCAAATTTAGAAAATTATTATTTATAATAGTTTCAAAAATTAAAAATGCAGGAAGATATTAACACATATGTAAAAACTCCATACAACAAAGTATAAAAACTTGTTTGATAGTTTGAAATTAAAGATGTTCAAAAAACCCCAGAAAAATATGTTAATTTAAAGATTGGCAAACTTGATTTTATTGAGATGTCATTTCTCCTAAATTTATCTATAATTTCAAGACAATTCCAACAAAAATTACAGCAGAATTTTCTGCGGAAATTGACATGTAGATTGAAGAAACTTATTTAAAAATGAAAACTTCATTATGTGGCTCTTGACTAGCCAACACAATCTTGAAGGAGAAACACAAAATTGGAGGATTTTAGTACCAGATTTTAGTGCATATTGTAAAACTAGAATAAGTAAGACATGATGCTGTTGGAGTTAGGATAAAAAAAAATACCAATAGCACAAAATAGATATTCTAGGCCTAGATCTCCACACATGTAATCGGCTGATTTTTTTCAAACTTAATCTGAGAAAGGAGATTATTTTCAGTAAATAATAGTGGAACAACTAGATAATTATATGGAAAAACTTGAAGTTTTCTTATATCACACACAAAAAAGTAACTTGAGATGGTTCACAGGCCTAAATGTAAAAGTTAAATCTATAAATATTCTATAATAAAATATGTTCATAAGTTTTGGGTTGGAAAACATTTCTTAGGTGAGATCAAGCATCACTAATAATAAACAGAAAAAGTTAATTGGACTTAGCTAAAATGTAAACATTTTGCTTATCAAAAAACAATATTGCAAAAGTGAAAGTCAAGCCACAGATCTGGAAAAGGTATTTTTAAAACATGTATCTGACTCTTAGCTTTTATTAAGGTTATATGAAGAACACCTATAACTTAATTATGAAAAGAAAAACAACACAATTAAAACATGGACTAAAGACTCTAACATTTTACCAAATCTTTATATAAGAATTCCCACAGCACATATGAAAAGTTGTTTGGTGCCACTGAATCATTGGAAAAATGCAAATTGAAACCACAGTGTGATGCGACAACACCCTTATTTGAATGCTTCAAATGAAAAATACTAAAATATCAAATATTGGTGAGGATATGGAACAACTAGAATCCTGTGTATTATTGGTGTCCATGTAAAATAGAATAACTGTTATGGAAACCAGCAGTTTCTTAAAAGTTAAATATCCCAAACGAGAGAGCTGGAGATGAGATTGGAAGAAGCTGCAAGAAGAAGGAAAAGTTGGAGGTCACAGTAGGACCGAAGATCCTCTTGCACCCTAGCCTACATTATTCTCTGTTAGAATGGATGCAGGTCCCTGTCGTCTTTGCATATCTGCAGTAGCTTTTTGGTGAGGTATAGGATTCTGTCTTTTAACAGGCTTCTGACATTTTCTCTTAAGCCTTGCTTACTCCCTCCACCAAGTGGAAAATAGATGTACTGTCTTCTTCTTCTCAGTTTCTGCCGTGTGCAGCAAACTTGTCTTGCTTGAATAAAGAAAGGATGAAGCTACTTTATTGAACAGGGAGGTCTCACATCATTGGCAAACTGACAAATGAGGCTGTTTTCTTCATGCACTGAGAAGGGGAGGCTTTTGGGACCCCTTGCAGAAAACGCAACCATGTACACATGTACTTTTTGGAAACTTTGTCTCTTCAAACTAGTTTGTTCTTAGTTGTATGAGAGAAAGTGATGTCTTGCCTCAGTTGTAAATGATTATTGTGCTTTTAGTAATTTACAAAATCCTCTTTATAAATTATGCAACCTTTAGATTTTAATAAAATCATTTGAGGATTCATCAGTTTAAATCTTATGCCCACCCCCTTCTATACTCTTTACAGGATGTTCCTATAAGATTCTTTACTCCTTTTTGTGTGGGGCCTCATAAATAAGTTAAAGAAAAATAACAATTGTCTAATGACTGATTGTCTGATTGCTACGTTGCCAAACTTTTTCTGGCTGTGTTTCAGGTATAAGTTAAGAATCTGCTATGGTGTTTTTAGAAGATTAACTTTAAAATAGATTCTTCATTAAAATGCACAGTATTGATTTTTAAATTTGATTATCTAAATGGGAAAAAAATCCTAGGATAAGAATACAGTGACTGTTCATGCCAATCAAACTTATTTTTAGTACGGAAGAGCACCAGAACTAATGACAAGCATCATTAGGTATTGAGGCACCACAGAAGCTGAAATTCTTCATACATATAAAATAAAAGTCTTCACAATAAAGCGAATAATATGACATCTTACACAGAAAATAACACTTGCAAATTGTAATGAAGATTCCTGAAATGTAAAATAAGTGCCTGTATGCATAAGATCTTGGCTAACTATGAGCCATGAGGAGATATTAAAATAAGAAAATTCTCATATACTTGGCAAGTTTTTGTTAGTCAATGTATCAATCATTGTGACAATCTTTTTCACCAGCCAAATTCTTCTTATTTCTATCCCCTTCATTATCCTTGGTGGAGAATCTAATGAGCAGTGAAATGTCCAAAATATAGGAATCTGGAAGAAGTGAAGATCCTTAATAAGTTAGCATGAGAAAGTCAGTTCCTGCTAATGTTTCCTGAAACAAACCAAAGGAGTCAATCATCAGGTATACAAAGATGCCATATTCATCACAATTACTTATAAAAATTCACTATAATTTAATTTACAACTCTTTTTTTAGAAATAGCCCTTGAGTAAATAATAATCACTTAACCTGAAGCTAAATTGACCTTAAGATAAATCATTAGACAATTTCCCAGAAACTTGGCAAATAGCATTTGCATTATTGCTGCTATTAGAGTATGGGAGATTTGGATAATTTATAAACAAATAAACCAAACAGCTGGATGATGCAGAATTCATCAGGCTGAAAACCACCTCTGGGGATTTAAGAACAGACCCCTTGCCATTAGTCTTAGGCAGTGTCACAGCTCTTCTGATGCAGACGTAAAAGCTTTTATTGTTACTTTAAAACCCCAAGTGTAATAACAACATAGATTTTCTCCCCAGCTGAGTCCAACTTCCACACTGACAATTCATATAACTAAAAGAAGCAGGAGGGGACATTCCTTACACTGTCTTGTGAATGAACACCTCTTTCTTTTGTTGGGCCCTGACGAGAAAACTCATTTTTCTATGCCATATATTCCAATTGCTAAAGCATATGTTACACGTATCAGATAGGGGATCCGATAACCCTAACCTTTTCTCAATATGCACTTCTACTTGCAAACCTTTTCACTGGTCCTAACCAAATTGTTTCCAGCCTTCAAGGGAAATGTTCTAAAAAAAATCTCTAGGAAAATAATAGAAAGATTAAAAATACAGCAAAGTCATTACGCAAATGTAAGATCATTCAAAGCTATCCTGAATGAACAAGGTAAGGTGTAAAAATGGAAGAAAGAAGTTGTAGCACAACTTCTCTAGCACATCTCAGATTATTTCAAATTCTTTTTCAGCGAGACCACTGTATGATTATTAATAAAGCCACATATAATGTTCAACCATGCACCCTCTTTTACTAAACCACAAAAGGCTTCAATTTTTTTATTTCATGCTTATACTTTCATTTATTCATGTTTAGAGTCATATGTAACCTAAAGATGCAATTACCATTTTTAAGGGCATTCCTGCTTTAAAATACAGCAAAGGGCCTGTCTTAAAGGCACTGGAGACTCTTCTACAAAATGCCCCCTAGCCTGCTGGTTTACTCCACATTCAGGAAATACAACATTTCAAAATACTTAGGGACATAATTTTGTGGAGCAAATTTAAATTCCATCCAATAAAATTAGAAAATGAACAGAAGTTCTGGGCAGTTTAAAATGACATGGTGCATACCTTATTAAATTTTAAAGAATAGAGTATAAATTGTATGAAGTATGTTCTTGGACCATAATGGAATTAAATAAGAAATCACAGTAATATAGTTAGAAAATGCTAAAATATTTAAAGATCAAACAACACACTTCTAAGTAACACATGGGCCTAAGAAAAAGTCTCAAAAGAAATTTTAACATATTTTGAATTAAATGAAAATGAAAACATAAGGTATCAAAATTTGTGAGCAGTAGCAGTGATTACAGGGAAATGTATGTATTTAATGCATTAATTAGAAAAAAATAAAGACCTAACATTAAAAATGTAAGTTTCAACCTTAGGAAACTAAAAAAAGAAGAGAAAATTATATTCCAAAAAGAAATAATAAAAGAGCAGAAATTGATAAATTAAAAGCAAGAAGTTTATAGTGAAAAACAAGGAAACCAAAAGCTGGTTCTTTGAAAATATCAGCAAAATTGTGAAACTTTTCATTATGCTAACCAAGAACAAAAAGTGAAAAGTCACAAATTACTAATATTAGAAATGAAAAAAGGTCACACCACTACTGATCCCACAGACATGAAGAAAGTGATAAAGGAATATTATGAAGAATTCTATTCCCATAGATCTATAACTTAGATGAAATAGAACGATTCCTTGAAAGCAAAAATCTTCCAAAACTCAAGCAAGGAGAAATACATAATTTGGCCTGTATGTATTAAATGTATTGAATCAACAATTACAAACATTTCAAAATAGAAGTCACCAGATGCAGATGGTTTCACTAGTGAATGCTACTAGACATTTCAAGAAGAAAATAGTATCAATTCTGTCCAATCTTTTCCAGAAATAGAAGCAGAGGAAGCAGTAACTCATTCTGAGGCCAGCATTACACAAATATGAAAACTAAACAAAGACATTGAAAGAAGAAAACTATAGAACACTATCACTCATGAACACAGATCCAAAATTCCTCAACAAAATATCAGCAAATGGACTCCAACACTGTATAAAAATAATTATATACCATGACCAAGTACAATTTGTTCAAGGTATGTATGCAAGGCTGGGTTAATATGAATAATCAATTAATGTAGTTGATCATATCAACTGGCTAAAGAATACATATCATATGATTATATAAATAAATGTGATGCAGAGAAAGCACTTGACAAAATCCAACACTATATACATGATGAGAAATTTTCAGCCAATTAGAAAGAGAGAGGGACTTTTTTTATCTTAGTAAATAATATCTACAAAAACTCTAAGCTGACATCATTAATGAGGAGAAGCTAAATGCTTTCCTCCTAAGATTGGGAGCAAGACAAGGGTATCTCTTCTTTGATTCCTATTCAACTGTGTGCTGGGAGTTCTAGTTAATGTAATAAGATAAAAAATGGAAATAAAGTCTATACAGATTATGAAGAAACAAGTAAAACTGTCTTTGTTTGCAAATGATATAATTGTCTGTAAAAAACATTCCAAAATTCTAGAAGAAAAAACCTTCTGGAGCTAATATTAATTGATTATATCAAGGTTGGAAGATACAAGGTTGATCTAAAAAGTCAGTTGCCTTGGAATGCACCAGCAATGAAACACTAGAATTTGAAATTAGAAACATAATGCCGTTTACTGTAGCACCAACACATGAAGTATAGTCCTCCCTTGGTATCTGTGGGGATTGGTTCCAGGATTCCCCGATCAAATTATACATATATTTTATCTGCAGTTGGTTGAATGCATGGATGCAGAAGGCCTAACTGTACTTAGATATAAGTCTAACCAAGTAAAATGAAGTCTTTTTCAAAAATAAAAAGTAATGAGCTTTTCAGCCAAAAAATAACATGAAGAGAACATAAATGCATATTGCTAAGAGAAAGAAGCCAGACTGATAAGGTTGCATATTGTATGATTACAACTATATGACATTCTGGAAAAGGCAAAATTATGGGCATGAAAAATTGGTGTTGCAAGGGGGTGGGGAAGAAGAGATGAATAGGTGGAGCACAGTAGATCATTAGGGCACTGAATATTGTGTATGATACTGTAATGCTGGATACATGACCCTAAGTGTTTGTCAAACCTGTAAAGATATACAAAACAAAGAATGAGCCCTAGTATGAATATTGGACATTAGTTAATAATAATGTATTGAGGGAGAAAAAGAATTTGTAGGAATGCAAGAACCGAGGAATGCAAGTCCTTTAATTATTAGGCCCAGAGAGACATTAAAATGAGACCACAATCACACTCTACTCTCCCCTTTGAGCTACCTGTTTCTCTCTTGAAACTGCTTGCTGTTGCCACAAGTAGCTGTAAATTAACCTAATAATGCCACATTGGACACTATAACCTATATCCTGTAGCTTACAAATGTAAAGCCAGTCTCTAATCAATGTTATTCTGTAAACCGATGAGAATTTCTGACAACTTTTTATCAGCCCATTCCTGGTCCCCATTTTTTGCCTTTAAAAATCTGCTTCTTGCTAATTGGAGTGTATGACCCAAAGAAACTCTCTACTTTCACTTATTTATTTATCTATTTATTATTTATTTATTTAGACAGAGTCTCGCTCTGTCATCCAGGCAGGCTAGAGTGCAGAGGTGCGATCTCGGCTCACTGCAACCTCCGCCTTCCAGGTTCAAGTGATTTTCCTGCCTCAGTCTCCCAAGTACCTGGGATTACAGGTGCATGCCACCATGCCTGGCTAATTTTTGTATTTTTAGTAGTTATGTGGTTTCACCATGTTGGCCAGGCTGGTGTCCAACTCCTGACCTCAGGTGATCCGCCCACCTCTGCCTCCCAAAGTGCTGGGATTACAGGCATGAGCCACCCACTGCTCCCAGCCTATACACTCTCTAATTTTGCCTCAGATTCTTCCTTTTAGGTCAACAGTATCAGTAATGGTTCAACAATGGTGCCAACGGTACCAAACCAATGCAAGAAGTTAATAATACTAGAAACAATGTGGGAGGGGCAAGTAATGTAACCTGACAATGGATTCATTTTGCCTGCTGCCCAGATGGAGCTGATTTATTAAGACAGGGGAATCACAATAGAGAAAGAGCTTAATTCATGCAGAGCTGGCTGAAGAGGAGATAGGAGTTTTAATATTACTGAAATCAGTCTCCCACAAAATTTGGAGGCTATGGTTTTTCAAGGATAGTTTGGGGGAAGAGGTGGCATGCTGAGGAGGTTGAGGGGCTGGCGGGAGTGAGGGAGGTGAAGGGATGGGTAGACAGTGCGTGCTTGCTGCTGACTGGTTGAGGATGCAGTCCAGGTGTAGGAAATGCTCTTCGTGTGCACTGACTCACTTCTGGGTAAAGGTACAGAAGGAATTGGCAGGTACAGGTGGAGCCATTGGGTATCAGACATGCAGAAGAACCTGAAAAGACATGTCAAAATACCAATCATAGGTTCTAGAATAGTGCTGTTATCTGCAGGAGTAATTGGGGAAGTTACATATCTTGTGACCTCTGGAATAATAGCGGGTAATCATTTATGTCTACACCTTAGTAGAATTCAGGGAAAAAGGAAATCATAGGACACCAGATCAGGCTTGGATATTAGGTGTCTGAGTACATCACAGAAGTAATTGGACTTACCCCAAAACAAAACAACAAAAACTAAAAGAGTTTTTAAAAATAGCATTCAAAAATTAAGAATGAAGAAGAATCCAAAATTCAGAGCAAAAAGAATGGAACAATATATGGCAAGATATAAGACTGTGGATAAAACACTAGATGTAGTTACTATCTTATTTTTATTTTAGTCATTTTAGCAGGTAGGCAGTGAGAAGTATCTCACTGTGATTTTAATTTGTGTTTCTCAAATAACTAATTATGCCAAACATTTCTTGTGTCTTATTGCCATTTGTATATCTTCTTTGATAAACTGCTTATTGAAATCTTTTGCCCATTTTCCCTCTCATTTTTATTGTAAATGCCATGAATTTATTGTAGAAGCGGTGTTAGTTGTAAATGTCCCACATTGTGAATTTGTTTGCGTCACACCATTTAACATATCCTTTTGTTCCCTATATTTTCCATAAAGAGAAGTTATCCCAGAAGGTTTGATTAGTTTTAGGCCCAACTTTTTGGTCAAGAACACGTTACTGCTAGTGCTGTGTGCTTCACATAGCATTGCATCAGAAGATTGTCACATTTTAAACAATAATGCCATTGATCAGGGATCCCTCTATTGTAAAATTCCTCATCAATCTTTTAATGAATGATTGCTGCCTGAATCAATTATTTCATTAAATGCTGCAATTTTTTTTTACTTTTTTCTATATTTACTAAGAGAAATTTTTCTATAAAGATTTTTTCTCTTTTATCAATTCATAAAAGGAAAGATAGGATAAATGCTTATTTCATTTTAATTTATAATTTTCATACAGAGTTGTTGATGCCTTAGTTATTTACAGTATTCTTAGTTGCTGTCATTGTTGATTATTGGATTTCTCTTGTTTAAAAAAGTTGAGTATCATCAAAAACATAATTTTTAAATATATATGTAGTGGATTTCAGTTAAATGCATTCATTGTTTTCTGTTATTCAAATTGTCTCATTTTTCCCACAGCAGCATCCTTCATGCTGATTAGTCTGTTGATAATTTTGTCAAGCAAATGACACCTGTTATCACCTCCAAGGAAGGAGTCCCACTTCAGCTGAAGCAGTAGTGCCAAGTTTTAACCCACTCCATCTTTCAGGGTGGCCAAGAAAGATAGGATTCTATTTAGTCTGGCAAACCCTCTGCAGGAGTCTCCCCAAAAGTAGGGTGCCCCAAACCATTCTGAGATGGGGCCAGCTGGGATTCAAAAGAAAGAAGCACCAAATATTAAGTTGATTAGTTTGAAGCATTCATTAGGAGAACCTTACTTACAGAATGCTGCAGCATATCCTCAGGCAGAAAGGGAAAGAAAGGAATGTTTTACCTGAATATGACTTCAGTGACGAGGTCAAGGTAGGAAGCTTATATAAGAGTTTAATGAAGTTGGCTCACGGAGGGGACTAGTTTCTTTTTTCCTTTTTGATTTTTTTAAATCAACTTTTATTTTAAGTTCCAGGGTACATGTGCAGGATGTGCACATTTGTTACATAGGTAAGTGTGTGCCACGGTGTTTTGCTGCACGGAACAACCTATCACTTACGTACTAAGGCCAGCACCCATTAGCTGTTCTCCGTGATGCTCTCCCTCGACACCACCCCTCTGACAGGCCCCAGTATAGGTTGTTCTCCAGCATGTATCCATGTGTTCTCATCATTCAGCACCCACTTATAGGTGAGAACATGCAGTGTTTGGTTTTCTGTGTTAGTTTGCTGAGGATAATGGCTTCCAGCTCCATCCATGTCCCTGCAAAGGACATGATCTCATTCCTTTTTGTGGCTACACAGTATTCCATGGTGTATATGTACCACGTTTTCTTTATTCAGTTTGTCATTGATGGCCACTTGGGTTAAATGCATCTCTTTGCTATTGTGAATAATACTGCAATGAACATACATGTGCATGTATCTTTATAATAGGAAGATTTATATTCCTTTGGGTATGTACCTATTAATGGGATTGCTCGGTCCAATGGTATTTCTGCTTCTAGATCTTTGAGAAATCACCACAATGTCTTCCACAATGGTTGAACTCTACTAATTTACATTTCCACCAACGGTGTAAAAGTGCTCCTTTTTCTTCACAGCCTTGCCAGCATCTTTTGTTTCTTGACTTTTTATCTTATTTATTTATTTATTTATTTATTTATTTATTTATTTATTGAGACAGAGTCTCGCTCTGTTGCCCAGGCTGGAGTACAGTGGCACAACTTTGGCTCACTGCAACCCATGCCTCCCAAGTTCAAGCAATCCTCCTGCTTCAGCCCCCCTAGTAGCTGGGATTACAGGCACGTGCCAACATGCCTGGCTAATTTTTGTGTTTGTAGTAGAGACAGGGTTTCACCATGTTGGCCAGGCTGGTCTCAAACTCATGACCTCAAGTGATCCACCCGCCTCAGCCTCCTAAAGTTCTGGGATTACAGCCATGAGCCACTGTGCCAGGCCTCTTGACTTTTTAATAATCACATTATGACTGGCATAAGATGGTATCTCATTGTGGTTTTGATATGCATTTCTCTAATGATCAGTGATGCTGAGCATTTTTTCATATGTTTCTTGGCTGCATGAATGTCTTCTTTGGAGAAATGTCTGTTCGTGTCCTTTGCCCACTTTGTAATGGAGTTGTTTGTTTTTTTTCTTCTAAGTTTGTTTAAGTTCCTTGCAAACTTTGAATATGTTTAAACCTTTGTCAGATGGATAGATTTCAAAGATTTTCTCCCATTCTGTAGGTTGTCTGTTCACTCTGATGATGGTTTATTTAGCTGTGCAAAAGCTCTTTAATTAGATCCCACTTGTCAATTTTTGCTTTTGTTGCAATTCCTTTCAGTGTTTTCATTATGAAATCTTTGCCCATGACTATGTCCTGAGTGGTATTGCCTAGATTTTCTTCTAGGGTTTCTAGTTTTCAGTTTTACATTTAAGTTTTTAATCCATCTTGAGATAATTTTTGTATAAGGTATAAGTAAGCGGTCCAGTTTCTGTTTTCTGCATATGTCTAGCCAGTTCTCCCAGCACCGTTTATTAAATCGGGAATTTTTTCCCCATTGCTTGTTTTTGTCAGATTTGTCAAAGATCAGATGGTTGTAGGTGTGCAGTCTTGTTTAAAAGTTTTCTATTCTGTTCCATTGGTCTATACATCATTTTTCTTTATTTTTTTCTTTTCTTTTTCTTTTTCTTTTTTTCTTTTTATTTTTTTTACCAGTACCATGCTGTTTCGGTTACTGTAGACTTATAGTATAGCTTGAAGTTGAGTAGTGTGATGCCTTCAGATTTGTTCTTTTTGCTTAAGATCGTCTTGGCTATATGAGGTCTTTTTTGGTTCCATATGAATTAAAAAATTTTTCCTAATTCTGTGAAGAATGTCAATGGTAGTTTAATGGGAATAGCATTAAATCTATAAATTAGTTTGGGTAGTATCACCATTTTCACAAAATTGATTTTTCACATCCATGGGCATGAAACGTTTTTCCATTTGTTTGTGTCCTCTCTGAGTTCCTTGAGTAGTGGTTTGTAGTTCTCATTGAAGAGATCCTTCACTTGCCTTGTTAATTGTATTCCTAGATATTTTATTCTCTTTGTAGCAATTATGAATAGGAATTCATTCATGATTTGGCTCTCTGTATGCCTGTTGTTGGTGTATAGGAATGCTAGCAATTTTTGCATGTTGATTTGTATCCTGAAACTTTGCTGAAATTGCTTATCAGCTTAGAAAGCTTTGGGGCTGAGATGGTGGGGTTTTCTCGATGTAGGATTATATCATCTGTAAACAAAGATAATGTGACTTCTCCCCTTTCTATCTGAATATCCTTTATTTCTTTCTCTTGCTTGATTGCCCTGGCCAGAACTTCCAATACTATGTTGAATAGGAGTATTGAGAGATGGCATCCTTGTACCAGTTTTCAAAGGGAATGCTTCCAGCTTTTGCCCATTCAACATGATATTGGCTGTGGGTTTGTCATAAATAGCTCTTATTATTTTGAGATGATATGTTCCATCAACACCCAGTTTATTGAGAGTTTTTAACATGAAGCAATGTTGAATTTTATCAGAGGCCTTTTCTGCATATATATAACCTCTGTCCTTTATAAATTACCCAGTCTTAGGCAGTTATTATAGCTGTGTGAAAATGGACTAATTCAGATATATATCTATATACAACCTAAAACCCAGAGAGAGACATTGATATGGTTAGGCTTTGTGTCCCCTCCCAAATCTCATCTTGAATTGTAATCCCCATAATCTTCGTGTGTCAAGGGAGAGACCAGGTTGAGGTAATTGAATCATGGAAGCTGTTTCCCCCCTGCCATTCTTATGATAGTGAGTGAGTTCTCATGACATCTGGTGGTTTTATAAGGGACTCTTTCCCCTTCACTCAGCACTTCTTCCCCCTGCCGCCTTGTGATGAAGGTGCCTTGCTTCCCCTTCACCTTCTGCCATGATTGTTAAGTTTTCTGAGGCCTCCCCAGCCATGCTAAACTGTGAGTCAATTAAACCTTTTTCCTTTACCCAGGTTTGGGCCAGTTATTTATACCCAGTCCTTTACCCAGTTATTTACAGCATTGTGAAAATGGACTAATACAGATATAGATATATATCTCCAGATTCCAGTTACTGTTCCCTCTCCCTGCTCTTTCTTTCAGGATAAAGAGCTAAACGTTACACTAATCTTTCTTGCTGAACTCTTACACTTTCCATATTCTGTCAAAATTTGCAAATTGTCTCTTTTTAAATAAACCTAAAATTTCTATATTCGCTTGTGCTGTAATTTTCCTACTAGCATCCTGTATGATACAGAAGTAAAAAAGGAAATCATCAGTATAAGCTTTAAGATGAGTATTAAGAAATTTTAGTCAGTATTGGGAGGAGGTAGATCAGGTAGAATAAGATAGCTGAATAGAACCCTCCAGGGATCAGTGATCATACCCCCTGTGGGAACACCAAATTGTACAACTATGCACAAAAGAAAGCACCTTCATAAAGACCAAAAACCAGGTGAAAAATCACAGTACCTGGTTTTAACATTATATCAAGGAAAGAGACACTGAAGAGAGTAGGAAAGACAGTGTTGTATTGCCTCACTACCCCTCCCTTATTCCTTGACAGCACAGCTTGCCTTGTGGAGAGAGAATCTATGTGCTTGCGTGAGGGAGAGTTAAGTGATTGTGGGACTTTTCATTGGAGCTCAGTGCCGCCCTGTCACAGTGGAACACAATGTAGGGCAGAATTCAGCTGGACCCCATGGAGGGAGCATTTAGAGCATCTTTAGCCAGAGGGGAATCCTCTGCCCCAGCAGTAGGAACCTGAGTTCCAGCAAGCCCCGCTGCTAGTGGACTCAAGTGCCCTGCGGTACTGAATAAATTTGAAAGGCAGTCTAGGCCACAAAGACTGCAGTCCTTGGGCAAGTCCTGGTGCTATACTGGGCTCAGAACCTGTGGACTTTGGCTGCATGCAACCCAGTGAGACACCAGCTGGGGCAGCCAACAAAGTACTTGTGCCATCCCTCCCCTAACCCTGGGTAATGCAGCTTAGAGAGAGACTCCTTCCACTTGCAGAAAGGAGAAGGAGGAGTAAAGAGAACTTTGTTTTGAAACTTGAACACTAGCTCAGCCACAGTATAATAAAGCACCAAGCAGAGTCCTGAAGCCCCTGATTCCAGGCCCTAGTTCCTGGCTGACATTTATAGACCCACCCTGGGCCAAAAGGAAACCTGCCTCTCTGAAGGGAAGGACTCAGCCCTGGAGGGCTTCATCACCTGCTGACTAAGGTGCCATTGGTCCTGGAATAAACATCAGCAGTAGCCAGGCAGTAGTTGCCATGAACCTTGGGTAAGACCTAGTACTGTGACCCAGTGCAGTCCTGGCTGTGGTGGCCCAGGGTGTGCTTGCATTGACTCTCCTCCACTTCCAGACAGCCAAGCATGGAAAGACAGACTCTGGTTGCTTGGCAAAAGTAAGGAAATAGAACAAGAGACTCTGTCTCATATCCATAGAATTCTCCCAGATCTTACCAAAGCACACCAAGGTGGTACTTTTATGAGTCTGCAAGAGTTGCAGTGTTACTGGGCTTGTGGTGCCCCCTAGCACAGATATGGCTATAGTAACCAGAGACTCCAATCTCAACATTCAATTCCCGTTGAATACCTGGAAAGCTTTCTCAAGTAGATGGGTACAAGCAAACCTGGAATGAGAAGATTAAAACAAATACCTAACTCTTCAGTGCCCAGATCTTGATGAACATCCAAAAGCATCAAGAACATCCAAGAAAACATGACCTCATCATGGAATGAACTAAATAAAACACCAGTGAGCAATCCCAGAGTGAAAAAGATATGTGACCTTTCAGACAGAGAATTAAAAATAACTGTTTTGAGGAAGCTCAACAAAATTCAAGATAACCCATGGCAGAAGTTTACCTATGTAATAAACCTGCACTTGTACCCCTGACCTTAAAATAAAAGTTAAAATAATGAAAAAAAAAAAAACAAGAAAGGAATTCAGAGTCCTATCAGAGAAATTTAACAAAGAGATTAATAAAATAATTTTTAAAATCAAGCAGGAATGGAGCTAAAAAATCATTTGACAAAATGAAAAATACATCGAAGTCTCTCAACAGCAGAACTGATTAAACAATAAAATAATTAGTGATCTTGATGACAAGCTGTATAAAAAGTACATAATCAGAGGAGAAAAACATGAGATAAAAAATAATAAAGCACATCTACAAGACTTAGAAAATAGTTTCCAAATGGCAAATCTAAGAGTTATTGGCCCTAATGAGGAGGTAGAGAGAAAGAGAGAGATCAGAGTAGAAAGTTTGTTTAATAAAATAATAACAGAAAATGTTCAAAACCTAGAGAGAGATGCCAATAATTAAGTACAAAAAGGTCATAGAACACCAAGCAGATTTAATTCAAACTTTCAAAGTTCCGGAATAAAGAAAGTATCCTAAAAGCAGCAAGAGAAAAGAAACAACATATAAAGGAACTCCAATACATCTGGCAGCAGACTTCTCAGTGGAAACCTTACAGGCGAGGAGAGAGTGGCATGACACATATCAAAGTGCTAAAAGAAAAAAAAATTATCTTAGAATAGTATATCCAGTGAAAGTATCATTCAAACATAAAGGAAAATAAACACTTTCCCAGACAAACAAAAACTGAGAAACTTCGTCAATACCAGACCTGTCCTATAAGAAATGCTAAAGGGAGTTTTTCAATCTGAAAGAAAATGACGTTACCAAGCAATAAGAAATCACCTGATGGCACAAGACTCACTAGTAACAATAAGTACAAAGAGAAATACATAATGCTCGAACACTATGATTGTCATGTGTAAACCACTCATGTTATCTTGAGTAGGAAGATTAAAATACAATCCTATCAACAATAATAACTGTAACAACTTTTTAAGAGATAGTCTGAAAAGGTATACATGGAAACAATAAAAAGTGGTCAGGGATGGAGTTTTAATGTAGAGTTCTTATTAGTATTTTGTTTGCTTGATTGTTGTTGTTTATGAAACCAGAGTTAAGTTGTCATCAGAATATTTGGATAAAAGCAATCCTAAGCAAAACAACAACAAAAACACCCAGAGCTGAAAGCATCACCTTACAAAACTTCAAATTATACTACAAGGCTATAGTAACCAAAATATCTTAGTACTGGTATAAAAATAGACTGATAGATCAATAGAACAAAATTGAGAACCCAGAAATAAAGCCACATGTCTACAACCAACACATCTACACAGTCAACAAAAATATACACTGGGAAAATGACACCCTATTCAATAAACGGTGCCGGGAAAATTGGAAAGCCATATGCAGAAGAGTGAACTGGACCAATATCTCTCAACACATTCAAAAATTAACTCAAGTTAGGTTAAAAACCTAAATGTAAGACCAGAAACCATAAAAATCCTGGAAGAATATTTAGGAAATAGACTTCTGGACATTGCCCTAGGCAAAGGATTTATGAGCAAGCTCTCAAAAGCAAATGCAACAAAAACAAAGACAAATGGTACTTAATTAAATTAAAAAGGTCTGCACGCCAAAAAAACAAAAAACAAAACAATCAACAGAATAGATAGACAACCTACAGAATAGGAGAATATATTTGTAAACCATTTATCTGACAAAAGGCTAATATCCAGAATTTACAAGGAATGAAAACATTCAACAACAAAAAAGCCAAATAACCTCCTTAAAAAGTGGTCAAAGGACACAAAGACACAGTTTTCAAAAGAAGGTATGCAAGTGCCAAAAAATATGAAAAAATGCTCAATATCACTAATCACCAGAGGAAAGCAAATTAAAATCACAATGAGATACCATTTTACACCAGTCAGAATGGGCATTATTTAAAAGTCTAAACACAGCAGATATTGGTCAGGATGCAGAGAAAATGGAATTATACACTGTTGGTGAGAACGTAAATCAGTACAACCTCTATGGAAAACAGTATGGTGATTTTTCAACAAACTTAAAAATAAATACCAGATAATCCAGCAATCCCACTTCTAGGTGTCTATTAAAAAGAAAATAAATCATTATATCAAAAAGGCACTTATGCTCGTATGTTTACTACATACAGTACTCTTCACAATAGTGAAGATATAGGATCAACCTAAGTGTCCATCAATGGAGGACTGGATTTAAAAAATGTGATATCAATACACTATGGAATACTACTTAGCCATAAAAATAATGAAATCATGTCTTTTCAACAACTTGGATGGAACTGGAGGCCATTATCCTAAGTAACATAGCTCAGAAACAGAAAGCCAAATACTGCATGCTGTCACCTACATGTGGGGGCCAAAACAAGAGGTACACATTGACATACAGAGTGGAATGATGTACACTATCCCACAAAAGGTGGGATAGTGTAGGGGGCGAGGGTTGGAAAAGTACCTACTGGGTGCAATGTATACTATTTGGATAATGGGTACACTAGAAGCCCAGACTACACCACTATGCAATATATGCATATAAGAAACCTACACTTGTATCCCTTAAATATATTTAAATAAACAAATAAGTCAGAAAGTAACAAGTGACTAGAAAAAAAAGATAGGTGTGATAATTATGCAGCAGCCAAATGAAACAGCTGCCAATGTCCAAAGCTTGAACAATTTGAGAAATAAACAATGCTGTATTGGAATATCATACAGAGTATAAAATATATTTATGTTTTGTTGGAGTAGGAGAACAAATATACAAACTATTTTATTCTGCCCCTGGCCCTCACCAAATGTCAAATTCTTCTCACAATGCAAAATACATTCATGCTGTTGCAGGACTTTTCCTTAGTTCAGCTAAAGACAGGGTCCTTGTCAGTCCTGTGACCATGAAAATTTAGGCTCACATGGTTTGAATGGTGAGTAAGACACAGTTTATTGGGTAGAAAGGAAGAAAAGGGTGAAACAGGGACTCTTACAAGGCCACAGTCCCTGCTACAGCACTTCCCGTCCTGCCATTTGAATCCCAGGTTCCACGCAGGAAGCGGAGGGGCCCAGATTCCTCCCTGCTGAAAACTGTGCAAACTTCCCGAGGCTCTACCCCAGTGGGCAGGCTAGTTGAAATTTCTCCAGGAGCCCCCTCCCATGTGGCTGTCTCAGTGCTTTCCCAATAGTCTCCCAAAGTCTTAACTCATCCCAGCATTAACTGAAAAGTCCCAAGTCCCAAGCCCAAAGTCTCATCTGGAGATGAATTCCTTCCACCTATGAGCCTGTGAAATCAAAATAAGTTATTTACTTCCAAGATACAACGTGGGTACAGATATTGGGTGAACATTCCCATTCCAAAAGGGAGAAATCAGCCAAAAGAAGGGCTACAGGCTCCACGCAAGTTTGAAATTCTGCGGGTCAGTAATTAAGTCTTGAAGTTCCAAAATAATTTCCTTTAACCTACAGGACACACTCGTGCAAAGGTGGGCTTCCAAGGCTTTGGGGAACTCCATCCCTGTGGCTTCGCAGGGTTCAGCCCCTGTGTCTTCTCGCATGGTTTGGAGTTGAATGCCTGCAGCTTTTCCAGGTGCAGTATGCAAGATTCCAGTTGAATCTACGATTCTGGGGTCTGGAGGATGTTGGCCCTCCTCCTACAGTTCCACTAGGAGTGCCCTAGTGGGGATTCTTTGTAGGGCCTCCAACCCTACACTTCTTCTTTATACTGCCCTAATAGAGGTTGTCTGTATGGGTCCCATCCCTGCAGCAGTCTTCTGCCTTGGCACCCAGGATTTCTCAAACATCCTCTGAAATCTAGGCAAAGGGTGCTGAGCCTTCTTCACTTTTACACTCTGTGTGCCTATAGGCTTTACACTCCATAAAAGCTTCCAAGGTTTATGACTTGCATCCTCCAGAATGGTGGCCCAAGCTGTTCCTTGGGCCCTTTGAGCTGAGGCTGGAGCCCACGTGGACACAATTTGAGAGGCAGCTTCCTGGAATGGTACAGGGCAGTGTTTCCCTGGGCCTGGGCCAGGAAACCATTCAGTCCTTCTAAAAGGCCTCAGGGCCTGTGATGCAAGAAGCTGGCTCAGAGACCTCTGAAATGCTTTCAAGCCCTTTTTCCTATTTTCTTTGCACTTGGTTCTTTTTTAATTATGCAAATCTCGCTAGCAAGTGGTTTCTCCACAGCCTGCTTGAATCCTTCTCCAGAAAATGGGATTTTCTTTCCTACCACATAGCCAGGCTACAAATTTTTCAAACTTTTACCCTCTACTTTTCTCTTTAAATATAACTTCCAAATTTAAGTCATTTCTTTGTCCCCACATCTGAGTGTAAGTTGTTAGAAGCAGCCAAGCCATGTCATGAATGCTTTGGTGCTTAGAAATTTCTTCCACCAGATAACCTAGGTTATTACTCTCAAGTTCAAATTTCCAGATTCCTAAGGCATAAACATATTATAGCCAAGTTCTTTGCTAAGGCATAAGAAGAGTGACCTTTGCTCCAGTCTCAAATAAGTTCTACATTTCTAACTGAGGCCTCATCAGCCTGAACTTCACTATTCATCTTGATAGACAAGCATCTGATCACAACCATTTAATCAGTCTATAAGAAACTCCACACTTTGCCTCATCTTCACGTTTCCTTCTGAGCCCCCTAAATTCTTCCAACCTTTGACCATTACCCAGTTACGAAGCTGTTTCCACTTTTTCAGATATATTTATAACAACACTCTACTCTTTGTACCAATTTTCTGGGTTAGGTGGTTATTATATTGCTATAAATAAATACCTGAGGCTGAGTAAATTTATAAGAAAAAGGAATATAATTGGTTCTGCAGCCTGTATGGGAAGCATGGCACTGGCATCTGCTTGGCTTCTGGAGAGGCCCCAGGAAGATTTTACTAATGGTGGAAGGTGAAACAGGAGCAGACACATCATATGGTTAAAGCAGGAACAAGAGAGATGGGAGAGGGCTTTTGAACAACCAGATCTTCTGAGAACTCACTATTATGGGAACAGCACCAAGCCATGCAGAATCTGTCCCCATGAGCCAAACAACTCCTATAAGGCCACACCTCCAACATTGGTGATTACATTTCAACATGAGATTTGGCTGGGGGCAACTATCCAAACTACATTAATTATCCTGATACAAAAACCTGACAAAGGCACAACAAAAAAGAAAAAACGATAGGTGAATATCTCTGATGAATGTTGATGCAAAAATCTTCAACAAAATACAAATACACTGAATTCAACAACACATTAAAAAGATCATTCATCACAAACAAGCAGGATTTATCTTATGCATGCAAGGATGGTTTGACATATGCAAATAAATCATGTGATACATTATATCAGTAGAATGAATGACAATACCATATAATCATTACAATTGATGCTGAAAAGCATTCAATAACATGCATCATCTTCTTGTGAGTAAAAAAGATCATACCAACCACAGTTGGTATCATACTGAATGGGGAAAAAGCAAAAGCCTTTCCTCTGAGATTTGGGATAAGACAGAATGCCCACTTTCACCACTGTCATTCAACATAGCACTGGAAGACATAGCTAGAGCAATTAAGCAAAGAAAGAAATAAACAGCATTCAAATTGAAACAGAGGAAGTGAAATTATCCTTGTGTGTAGACATTATGATCTTATATTTAGAAAAATCTAAAGACTACACCAAAAATCTATTACAACTGATAAATTCAGTAAAGTTGTAGGATACAAAATCAACACACAAAAATCAGTATCATTTCTATATGGCAATAGCAAACAATCTGAAAAATAAATCAAGAAAGTAATCCCATTTATGAATGAATAGCTACAAATAAAACAAAATGCCTAGGAATAAAGTTAAAAATAAGTGAATGATCTCTTCAATGAAAACTATAAAACAGTGTTGCAAGAAATTGAAGAGGACACCAAAAAAATGGAAAAAATATTTTATGTTTATGAATTCGAAGAATCAGTACTGTTAAAATGTCCATACTATCCAACACAATCTACAGATTCAATGCAGTTTCTATCAAAATACTGATATCATACTTCACGGAAATAGAATAAAACATTTTTAAATATGTATGGAAACACAAAAGACCCAGTATAGCCAAAGTCATCCTGAGGAAAAAGAACAAAACTAGAAAACTCACATTACCTGATTTCAAATTACACAACAGTGTTATAGTAACCTACAGATTGCTAATGGCAAAGAAAACACAACAAAACAACAACAACAAAAGAAAAACAGTCACATGGACCAATAGGTAAGAACAGAGAACCCAAAAATAAATCCATACATATACCATGAATTCATTTTTGACAATGGTGCCAAGAACATACATTTGGAAAGGACAGTTTATTTAATACCTGATACTGAGAAAACTGGATATTTATATGGGAAGAATGAAACTATGTCTCTATCTCTTGCTATATTCAAAATTCAAATCAAAATGGATTAAAGACTTAAATCTAAGACCTAAAACTATGAAACTACTAAAATAAAACATTGAGGAAACTAGCCAGGACGTTGGTCTGGGCAAAGATTGCTTGAGTAATATCTCAAAACCACAGGCAACCAAAGCAAAAATGAACAAATGGGAGTTTGTCCCATTGTGTTATAAAGCTTCTGCACAGCAACAGAAGCAATCAAAAGAGTGAAGAGGCAATCTACAGATTGAGAGGAAATATTTGCAAATTAACCATCTGATAAGGATTAATAACTAGAATATATAAGGAGCTCAAACAAATCAATTAAAAAATCTAATAATTCAATTAAAAAATGGGCAAAAGATCTGATAGACATTTCTCAAGACACACAAATGGCAAACAGGTGTGTGAAAACTAGGCACCATTATTTATCAGAGAAATGCAAATCAAAACTACAAGGAGAGATCATCTCACCCCAGTTAAAATGGCCTTTGACCAAAAGACAAATAACAACAAATGCTGATGAGGAGGTGGAGAAAAAGGAACCCTGATATACTGTTGTTGGTGGGAATGTAAATTAGTACAACCACTGTGGAGAACTACCATATGATCCAGCAATCCCACTGCTAGGTATAAATTTAAAAGAAAGGAAATCAGTATATTGAAGAAATATCTGCACCCCCATGTTTATTGCACAACTATTCACAGTAGCCAAGATTTGAAATCAACCTAAGTGTTTCTCAACAGATGAATGAATAAAGATATGGCACATATACAGAGTGAAATAGTATTCAGCTTTAAGAAAGCATGAAATCCTGTCATTTGCAACAACATGGATGGAACTGGAGGACATTATATTAAGTGAAATAAGCCAGGAACAGAAAGACAAATTTCACAGGTTATCACTGATAGATGCGAACTAACAATTAAAACAATTGAACTCATGAATAGCTAGAGTAGAATGATTGTTAACAGAGGCCAGCAAGGAAGGGTAGCAGGGAAGAGGAGAAAATATGGAGACAGTTAATGAGTGCAAAAACATTCTTAGATAGCATGAGATCTACTATTTGATAGCAGAACAAGGTGACTACAGTCAAAAATTTTTTTGTATATTTTAAAATAACGAATAGTGGAACTGAAATGTTCCTAACACAAAGAAATAACAAATGATGGTTAAACACTTGATAATGACAAATGATACCTCAATTACCCTGATGTGGTTATCACATATTGTATGACTATATCAAAACATCACATGCATCCCAGAATATATATACCTACTATGTACTCATAAAATTAAAAATTAAAAAAATTAGAATATCCATCAAAGTATTAGGCAATATAACACTTTTGCCTCCAAAAATATTAATTTATTGATATTTGGTAATTTGCCTTACACCTCTTTTATAATATATTATTATTATGGTATAGATACTGTGCTGCTCAATAAATATATAGATACTGTACTGCTCAATAAATATGAATAAATTTAAAACCCCTGTTTAAGCCAAAGAAACAACTTGTAAAAACAGCACTCTTTAATACTTAGGAATACATTAGGCACCCAAAAAATTATGCCTGTACAAAGTATGTGTTACTATGAATCCGGTCAAAGAGCAAGAAATACAGCTTAATGGATATAGCAGTGATTTCAGTGTCAGCCATTACTAGTGATATTTCCTATATATCATTGACTTTAAAGCAATTACAGAATTAAAATCTTCTGCAAAAACAAAAGTGCTTCTCCAAAAGGGTAACATTGCCTATTTGTCTATTTGACTATTTCTTTCCTTCTCTCCTTCCTTCCTTCCTTCCTTCCTTCCTTCCTTCCTTCCTTCCTTCCTTCCTTCCTTCCTTCCTTCCTTCCTCCTCTCTCTCTGTTTCTTTCTTTCTTTTGACAGGGTCTCTCACACTGTCACTCAGGCTTCAGTGCAGTGGCATCATCATAGCTCACTGCAACCTCTAACTGCTGGGCTCACACAACCCTCCCACTTCAGCCTCCTAATAGCTAGAACTACAGGTGCACTCCACTGTGCCCAGCTAATTTTTTTATTTTTATTTTTGTAGAGACACTGTGTCACTTTGTTGGCCAGGCTCATCTCTAACTCTTGACTTCAAGTGATCCTCCTGCCTTGGCCTCTCAAAGTGCTAGGATTACAGGTGTGAGCCACCCTGCCCAGCCTACATTGCCTATTTTCTACCAGCTAGATCAATCTGATAACTCTGGTCCACAGACATAATATAAATACAAATATCTATGTCTATTTGTACCGAACTTTCTGAATTCTAGAAATTTCCTCTTCCTTACTTTCATTAAAAAAATGTGGTCTTTTCTCTTTAGGATTCTATAATAGCAATTTCAAACATTTACCAAAAGCTTATTTTACTCAGATCATCTTTTGACCTCACTCCAGAAAAGATAACCAGTCCAGTTACTCTTATGAATCTATCATTACTATTATAATACTTTTAACTTGTACAGTGCTTCGACGTTTTCAAAATGCTTTCATATATTTCAGTTTATTTATTCCATAATGGTTTATAGAGAGTTTAAAATGATTATTTTTTTCAGAATTACAGATGAGGAAATAAAAACTTAGCTAAATTAAATTGATTTTCCAAGAACAAACAGTTCAGGGAGATATTACATTTGGATAAAATCTGAGTCTTCTAATTCCAATTCTAGTGCTCTTTTCAGTAGATCCTGTTATAAAACATAGCATTAAGCATATCAAGTCAAAACAAAATACTTTATAAAATCTAAAATTGCCTAATTAGAACTAAACAAATATACAAACAAACAACTTCTATTTTAAAAGTCTGGGTTTATATTATATGTATTTGCTACATATGCTGATAAATGGAGAATAAGCTATGTTTCTAATCTGCACTATTACTATTATCTCAGAGGTACTAGCCTTATGATCTTAGGTGGGTTAGACCTTCCTTTTATCACAGATGCTTCTTCTAGTTCTATTACTGAGGATAATAATTTCTTAGAGTAGAGTTTGCCAAATAGTAGACACTCCATAATTGAGAGTGATGGCAGTTGTTACTACTATAATTCCCACTACACTTATTCCATCTAAATCTGGGTGGTCTTTTAATGCAGGGAGCCAGCATTGTGCCATTTATTTCTTTGCCCTGGCATGTCAATAGGGCAGGGTGAAGGGTTAGTTGGAAGATGGCCCATTTACCAGGTTTCATTGACTCTCTTATCCAGGAAGCTTTTGTTGGCTTAGCTTATTTACTTAAATATTTAAATATTTTCTTTACTTTGCTATAAAATTAGAGTGATGTTAATATACAATGATGATAGTTTAATAATTTGTAAATAATCTGTAGACTGCAAAGTGTCAAACATATTACAGTAACCCCTGCCTTCATCCATGGTGGATGTGTTCCAAGGCCTCCAGCAGATGCCTATAAGTGTGGATAGTACTGAACCCAATATATACTGTTTTTTTCCTTTACACACACATCTATGATACAGTTTATAAATTAGGCACAGTAAGAGATTAACAACAAGAACTAATAATAACATAGAATAATTATAACACTATACCATAATAAATGTTATATGCCTGTGGTCTCTCTCAAAATATCTTACTGTACTGTAACTAAAACTGCTAAAAGCAAAACTCTGGAAAAAGGGGCCTATTATCTTGTTCCATATAGTAGGTTTAATGAATCATAATATGAGCTAAATAGTCACTATTCCTTTAAGGGTTCACGTCATTACTTTAATTCATAATCAATATATGTGTTAGACAAATACATTGGGAATCAAATGGAAAACAAATATAGGACAAATATTTATGATTGACAAACACTTTATATCGATATGGGAAGCAAATGTTAAAAGTAATCCATTTCTATAATACACACAGGATACGTTTCTGCTAACCAACCTCAGAATCTATAATTGTTTAACCACCTGCAAGGGTAAACTGATAACATTTCCTTTTATTCTGCACTGTATTTGGCTTTCAAATTAATAGTCACATTCTGTCTAGAATGTTACTGGCAGATAAACAGATGTCTGAAAGTGGCTGAGGACATTTCAGTTACTATAAAATCCTCTTGATTTTCTGTGTCGATACAATTGACTTTACTTGCAGTTGCAGTTGAATTTTGACACAAACGTACCCATGGTATTAATACCTTATAACCACTAGATGTCACTATTCTCAAAGCAATAAATTAGAATTGTGCTATGATGTAATCTAAAGCATACAACATTTGCAGTTTGCATCTCTCTCTCATCTCTCTCTCCCTCTCTGTCTCTCGCATTCTTTTCCCCTTTAAATTTGTGAATTAGGTTTAAAGATGAAATTAGATTCCTAAAAACCGTTCTGAAAGTAAAGCAGGTTGATATGCCCAAGTATACACTTTATTCGTTGATACTGATTACTATCAAACTGAAATTTTCTGTATTGTAAGAAAAAATGATAAGAAAATACAGAATGAAGGCAAAAGAAATGGGGTTTTCCCAGGGGTTTTTAGCCTCTCCTAAATACCCATAATCCATTTGCAAAGAGAAGGACTGAGAGACAAAGGAAGTTGTGTTAGCATGAAAGAAAAACGTCATGTCACTTTTCTTTGTTTAGTAATTTAGAGAAAATGCACCTCCTGTATTTGTATAAATAACACAATTCACAGATATGATTCTACTCTGTGAGAGACCCAATTAATAGAACCAGTCAACATTACATGAGAACTCATAAAATGCTACCCTGAAGAAGTGGCAAAGAACTGTCTGTAGCAGTTCCTTGGCTAGAAAAAATAACATTTTTCAATTACAATTTTCAAGGAAAAAAAGCTTGGAAAAGCATTATATATTTAAAATAGTTAATATATAATGAAAGGTATACTTTGTGTAATGTTTATAGTCTTATTTCTAGTTCTCTATATTTTACAAAGAACAAGTATTACTTTCTTGTTTAAAAATAGATAAAATGCACAATATGCCATTAATACCACACACATCCTCCATCCTTTCTCTGAATATCGATAGCTGATAACTCCAAATGCTGCATAATGGGGCTCTGGATCTGAGGAACTTACCCTCCATTAACCTGTTAAGAAAATGAACGACCTATAATATCAGAAAAAAACATCAAACATGTTTTACTCACCTCACTTTTCTCTAGACTGTGCCTGTTTCTACTTTTACACCTAGCAGATATCTGGCAAACTGTATTCTATTAACCTGAAAGAGAAGCCCCTGGCAACAAACTTAGATGATTTATCAAAGACCCTACTTTTCAGTAAGAAAGAGAAACAGGCATGAAGTAATATTAACAAAAAGCAATAAAGGATTCAGAGACATCATCTAGGTAATTAATAGAGCCACTGAATGGAGCTTACCAAGTATGGCAATGGCTGTAGCTTATTGAATAATTGAAGGTAGTAATTTCCTTCGAGTATATTAACAAAACAAATGTCTTTGAATAGCTACTCATTCATTCATTGACTCATTTTTTCATTCAACAAATATTTACTGAGTGACTTACTAGTCCAGGTACTATTCTATCTACCTGATCAACAGCAGTAAATGAAAGAAAACAAAAATCTGTGCGCTCCGGGCATGTATGTTGCAGTAGAGAAAATGACAGGAAATAGTATAATTGTCTTGTTGTTCATTTTTTAATGAAATCTAAATTGTTATGATACTTTTAAGAAATGCACCTAATAATACCCAAATATTTATTCTTTAACCATCTTCAAGTTCTGTAACTAGCGTTTCTGTAAAACTTGCAACATACTAATATGAAATTATAACATATTTAATAGGTTTTTGTACTAAATAGCATTTTCCTATCCAACAGCAGTTATTTTCCATTTTGCTCAAGAGCTATACTATCACCAAAAAAGAGTATGTTTATATTCAAAGGAGGATATATACATATCACACACATGATAGAAAAGCAAAACTATTTTATCTCTTCATGATTTTGTCATTGGTAAATTATCTAGAAACCTTTCTCTGTATCAATATATTTTGATATATACAGGGATGATTTCATATTGTTAGTATGTTTTCAAAGTAGGCATGTCATTTTTTTCTCTTCTAAAGGATGTTATTAATATGCTAACATCAAAAGGATGTATGTTTTGTCCACTGAAATTGAGGGTTTGCTCTAATTAACAAATTTAGTGGTCTTTTCTCAGTTTTCTCCCCCTTGACATTTTATTATGGTGTTAGTGATGAATGCATTGTATCTTTATTAGTAACATATATCTTTAAATGTACTTACAAAATCAAGGCATAGATATAAAAATTGAAGAAGAGTATCTCTTAGAGGAAAGCAATTATCCATGTCAAAGGAAATTTTCGAATACATACAGTCTACATGGATTTAATCACCATTTCTTACATAGAGATTAATGCAAAACTCACTAAAAAGGATGATAATTCTTAGTCAATTTATAATTTTTCATTTATTAGTTTTTTTCTTTGTTGTTGTTGTTGTTGTTGTTGGTTTTTTTTTTTTAGATGGAGTCTTTCTCTGTTGCCCAGGCTGGCGCACAGTCATGCGATCTCAGCTCACTACAATCTCTGCCTCCCGGGTTCAAGCAATTCTTCTGCCTCAGCCTCCTCTAAGTAGCTGGGAATACAGGCCTGCGCCACCATGCCTGGCTAATTTTTGTATTTTTAGTAGAGACGGGGTTTCACCATATTGGCCAGGCTGGTCGCGAACTCCTGACCTCGTGATCCACCCACCTCGGCCTCTCAAAGTGCTGGGATTACAAGCGTGAGCCACCATGCCTGGCCCGTTTATTAGTTTTTAATCTTATGCATTTGCTGCGGCCTTATTTGGTAAATAATATTTAACATTTTAGTTTCGAAATCCTTAGAAATAGCTAGGTTAATTTCTTTTGCTTTTCCTTTTTTCGTCATCTTTTTCTCCTCATATTCCAATAAAAAATCACTTTTTCCAGAAGGCAGGTGAAGTTTATAGTCAATTCTCTGCTGCTGCTGAGATGGTGCCCATCCTTCTGATTTTTTGCCTTTGGGATCTACATCCATAGCCACTTTCTTCTTTCCTTTTATTGCCTCTTCATTTCTTTTATTTGATAAACACTGGATTTCCTGGATTGAGCTTCTGTGTCTCTGTGTCTTAAACCCCATCTTTCTTTTTTTTTTTGTCTATATTTTGGAATAGTTTGTCAACTTGAACTTATAAATTCCTAATGCTGTATTCCACTATAGCCATTTAATATTAAAATCAGTACTTTATCTTTTATAAATT
Organism: Gorilla gorilla gorilla; assembly: GCF_029281585.2. Lineage (NCBI taxonomy): Eukaryota > Metazoa > Chordata > Mammalia > Primates > Hominidae > Gorilla > Gorilla gorilla. The sequence goes on from NC_073236.2 coordinate 82,267,251, forward strand.
AAAATTTTGATTTCTATATACTTTTTCCTGTTTTATGACTATTTCACATCATCTCTTCGATTTATGGGTGGACTCTTCTTTAATATATCTAGGAGAATATTAACTAGAGCTTCTTTTTACATGTTCTTCTACTGCCCACATTACCAAGGCCGGTAATTGTTTTCTTTCTTATTATGGCCTATTTTGCCTTTCCTCAAATGTTGGCAATTTTTGTTTGGTTATTTGCATTTATCGAGGAATGGCTGGCTGACCAGGTAGCTGGTGAGGGTTTTCTTTGCATTGGATAGGTTTCTTGACTATAGCTCCTCACCTATGAATATGAGGGCTAAGTGAGGTTTCTGGTAAATTCATATTTTTGTCATCAAGCAGGCTTTCCTCTAAGGTGAGGGGAAGGGATCTCTACATATGTTGTGTTTTTGGGTTTAGCAAATAAAAATGCAAGATGCCTAGTTAAGTGTGAATTTCAGATAAATAATAAATAATATTTTAGAATGAGTGTGTCCCATGTAATATTTTGGAAATATTTTAATTATTTTTGTATCTCTGAAGTTCATACATCGTGGTTTTTTTTGTTTTTGTATTTTATCTAGTAAAGCTATTATCAGGTCAATGTTTATGGAAGCTCAGCTATATCTTAGATTCTGCCTTTTGTCTTTCTACATTCCAGTTATCCATTTCATTTTACAGAGCTTCTTAGATAAATTGACCACAGTGATTAGTGAATGGGGTTGGGGACACCAGTCATATATGTATGCAATCTTATTCACCTAATTTACAACCCCTGAATGCTCTTCTGCTTTGAGCCACTCATGGGCACTTTTGCTCATAGTTACACTGTGAAAAACGGCACTCACGTGATGCAGTTGTAATCTGTGCTTTGCTTACGTTATCAATGAATCTGCATTCTATCTCCAGAAATTTTTCAAAACATCCGACCTGAAAATGGCATAGTTTTATATTTTTAGCACTGTTGTGCTTCTATTTGTTTTGTTTTACAGTCTTTACCATGGGATCTTGGAGGGGAAGAAAGACTACATGGATGACAGGAGCCGTTGTCTTCCAATGTGTATCCACACCTCTCATTTGGAATTAATCATTCATCCTATGCTCAGAAAAATAGAGACTATTTGATAAATTATGTTAAAGATTTCATAAATTCTGAACTGCATTTCTTCCAGCTGCTACTATATTTCTTTGCTGCAGTTTACACTAAAACTCTTCACAATAACTTACATTTTTTTTTGTCTCCAAACCTCGCTAACTATTCTATTGAAAACTCACTTGAGTCAGGCTTTCATCACAACCATTCTATCTTAAAACTGAAGAATAAGAGAACCATTTTCACAGTTTGTAGACTATCTCACTTCTCAGTGATAATTTTAGGCATTATTCAAACCTGTTTTGGCTTCAAATATAGTGTTAATTCAATAGCTAGGTGTATGACAAAAATAGTGAATATGGATCCCTGCTTCACAATTTTTCTCAAATACATTCAAGATGGATTAACTACATTAAAAAATTTCACCTAAAAAACTACTAGAAGAAAACATTGCTAAATATTTAAAAAGTTTTGGAGCAAAGAAAATTAAACATAATACGAAAGACATCATTCATTGAGGAAAATAGTGATAGATTTAACAAAAATAATTTAACAAATTATTTAACAAAAATAATACTTTTGTGAATTGAGAGAGTGTAAAAGTAAACAAGTAAAAATGTTAGATAAATATTTGCAAGAATTATTGATAAAAAATATGACACTCAATATGTAAGTAATCTCTTAAGAATCAATGGAAAAAAGACCCAATACCAAAATGGGCACAGGACGTAATCAGACATGCTAGAAAGAATGATGTGCTAAAGGCTGGTGGAAAGATCATTCTAAAATGCTCAGTCTAATTATAATTCGAGAAATGTAAATTAAACAGCAACTTGCTGCATTTTATTGCCTATTAGGAGTATAATCTTTGAAGAATGTCAATTCTCTGGGAGATAAGAAAGTAACAGCCTCTCTTATGCATGGCTGGCAGATATTTAAATTGACACACAAAAAAAACCCACAAAACTTTCTAGGGAACAAAATGACAATATTCAAAAATAAAAAAAAAGGCTTACAATCTACATATACTTTTACTCAGCTTGGGAATTTATTCTGAGGAAATAATGAAATAGAGAATGTACAAACATGGTATACATATGTATGTGTGTGTGTATATATATATACATACATGTATGTATTCCAGAGCATTGACTACAATAATATTTATAAGAAATACATATTTTAAAACCGACAAAAACAGGATTGGTTATACAAACCATGGCTAATTTCTGTGATGGTATATTATTCAGTTATTAAATGATTTTTGTGCAAGTGTTTTAAGTCTTTTATTTATGCTCACAATTATATTGCTAGGTGAGCATATTGGCTTAAAAATAATACATATAATAGTTATAAAATAGTACACATAATACGAATATAAGTTTTTCCTGCCTTCTTTGATTTCATATACAATCAAGCCCAAGGTCTGTCCATTTATTTATTTATTTATTTATTTATTTATTTATTTATTTCTCATATCCTTTTCCTGTTTTCTGTCCCTGCAACCACTGAACTTGTTTAGATGTTTCCCAGTGGAACTATTAAGATAGCTTCTTCATCAGTCCTTCTATCTTTTATATCTATCCTACCAAAGAACAGTTTTTCTATATTAGTGTGTTCTCATGCTGCTAATAAAGACATACCCAAGACTGGGTAATTTATGAAGGAAAGAGGTTTAATTGACTCACAGTGCAGCATGGTTGGGGAGACCTCAGGAATTTACAATCATGGCAGAAGGGGGAGCAAACATGTCCTTCTTTATAAGGCAGCAGGAAGGAGAAGTGCTGAGCAAAGGGGGAAAAACCCCTGTAACACTATCGGATCTCATGAGAACTCACTCACTATCACAAGAATAGCACGGGGCTAACCACCCCCATAATTCAATTACCTCCCACTGGGTCCCTCCCAAGACATGTGGTGATTATGGGAACTACAATTCAAGATTTCGATGGGGACACAGCCAAACCATATCACTTTCTAATACTCAAATTTAGTCTCCTTCTTAAAATTCTTCAATGGTTTCTATAGCATGCCAGAAAATGTCCAATCTGCTGAGCACATATCATCCCAAAATATTTTTGATCTGAAGCATAGCTACCTGTCCCTAGGTGTGTGTCCCATCACTGTGCTTCTTAATTTCCTTCTGTATCGGTTTCCTAGGGCTGCCATAACAAATTACTACAAATGTGGTGGCATCAAACAACAGAAATTTATTCTCTCACTGTTCTGGAGGCCAGAAGTTCAAAATTAAGGTGATTTACTCTGGAGGCTCTGAAGAAGAGTTCAGTCCATGCTTCTCTCCTGGCTTCTGATGACTGCCAGCAACTTTGGCTTTCCTCTGCTTGAGGCTGCGTAACTCGTCTCTGAGTCCGACGTCACTTGGCTTTCCTTTTTCTTCTTCTGTTTGTCAAATCTCCCCTACCTTTCTCTTATAAGGACACCAGTCATTGGATTTAGGGCCCACCCTAAATCTAGAATGATCTCATCTTGAGAACCTTAATTATATGTGCAAAGGCCATATTTCTAAATCAGGTCACACTCAAAGTACTAGTGGTTGGACTTGGGTATATCTTTTTGAGAATGCTATTCAACCCATTGTACCTTCACTTCTTATTCTTTAGTAGTACTGGAATCCGTATGATCCCCAAAACCATCCTCCTTCTTTACACATATTGCAGATGAGATACTTCCTGCCTGGAATGTTATTTTTCATGTGTATCAACAAAGTTTTTCCTATTTTTCTAGTTGTATCTCAAGGTCTAGTTTGTACAAGACTTTTCTAGCTGTTACATAAGACCTAGCTTCTCTCATACCTCTAAATGACCAATGCTTCTCTCATACCTCTAAATGACCAATGGCCAGTACATCAGTGTACCACTGCACTGGGAAGTTTTCTTCCATGATTCTCTATACTGAACTGTGACTCCTTATACACAGAAATAATGCATTTTCATCTTGGCACTCCTAGGATTCCTTAGGTCAATAAATTTCTTCACAAATGCTTTATCAGACACTGCACTGTAGGATACTGAAATGTATGTAAACAGATATTCTCCAGCATAAATGTCTCCGCATGACATGGTACTGGAGACTGAAGGAGCTGCCAGGGAAATAAATAGAATACATAGCTCTTGACCTCAAGCATTTTGTTGTAGAGTGAAAACAAACTTTAAAAGATTAAATATATATTTGGGACATGCATTTAATTAAATTACAAAGGAAAGGGAACACACCCTAATTTCTATCTGTGTTAAGGAGAGTATATAATCACTGCAATGGCACAGATGCAGGCTTCACAAGAAAATGCAAATTATAGGGGACCTTACAGAAAGAGTGGGGTTTGGAGGGCACGCAAGATGTCCTTTAAATACATAATCAGATGATGAGGAGGAAATAGTTTATGCAAGTCATTGAATCTTCAATTAGCTCAGTTCACTTGAGAGCTCCATCCGTGAAGGCCGTGTATTTAGAAAGAGCAATGTCATATCCTACAGAGAAATAGAGTTTGGAGCCTGACAGACCTGGCTTTGAATTGCCCTGTGCTATTTCCTAGCTATGTGACCTCAGGTAAATTATGTAACACTCTGAATCAGCATTCTAATTCATAAATTGTTGGAAAGAAATCTTACCTTCCTTTATAGTCATGTGAATTCAAACGACAATACATACGTATAGGTTCTGTTTTATAGGTATTAGTCAACGAAGATGAAATTCCTTTGGAGTTGTATTTTAATTTTATTGTTCTTAATTTGTTTCCCTTTTATTTTTCCAGTAGACTGATAATAAGGTCAATTCAAGATAGTGACAATATGTCTTTCTGATTTAGATAAAGAGCACACTTAAAGCTGTTGTTGATTCAGCTAAAAAGGACATTGAATCTAGAAACCCCATACTTAATTCATGGCTTATGCTTGGGAAGGTCATGATAACCAGGCTTTACCACCAATTATGCAATAAAGAGAGCATCATCCATCCACCTCCTCAGCAGCAATTAATAAAGAAGGAGGATATGGTGTTTGCCCAGGGATTAGAGCTTCTCTGTGGGAAGGTGCTACATTTGTAATGAGTTGGTATCTAACTGAAATTAGGAGCCAGCTGTAGGTTTACTGACTTTTTTCATTCTAAATTTAGAGAAAGCTGGGTAGTCATAAAAGTGAAAGGTTTTCAAATTGTGAGATTTCTCTAGCAGAGCAACTGTTGTTTCTTGCTGTGCTGACATGGCAATGATTCACAAACTTGAACCTGCATCAGAATCTCCTGGAGGATTTATTAAGCCTAGATTGCTGTGCACTCACCTCCAGAATATCTGCTTTAGGGGGTCTGGCATGGAGTGTGATCACTTGCATTTCTGTAAGCTCACTGGTGATACTCATGCTGCTGGATCAAGAATTACACTCGAGAACTACAGTTTTAGAGAAACAACACTTAATCTCACAAAAGGGCTTTGTGTTTAACAATAATATTTAAATGTTTAGCATGTAAATGTGAATGGGGCTTAATGGCTGCATACACAAAATAATTAAATAATCCTTGTATTGCAACTGAAATTCCCCATCAATCCTTCACTTATGTTGAATTTGGGGAGCTTTCTCATCAGTGGAGGAGAAAACAGATATGTTTTCTGTCATAATGTTTCAACCACTTCTCACTGCAAACAATTGAATATTTATCACCTGTGATTCACATAGCATGGGATGTGAGAGAAGGAGAATGTTAGCAGCAGCTGCTGTGATAAGTTTTGCATCAATTTGTGATAATGGCACTTAACACGGGAAGCCATCAACTGCTTTAAAATTAGGGCAGCTACAACTCTGGCATCAAATGAATGTTTGTCACTAAAGCAGTCCCAGACTCACAAACACAGCTGATTCGGAGAACACTGACTGATACATTGATATTTTAATCCATGGGTTAGACCAGATGGTTCTGGTACTTTACAGCCAGGATATCCTAATACCATTAGCTTCAAGTCAGTGTTTGAATAGATCTCCTATAGTTTTTTTTTCCCATACAAAGTGCTTTATTAAGTAACATTCTTTGTTCTTGAATATCCTGAATGAAAAGTAGAAATCTAGGTGACACACTGCAATAAATTGCTTCTTATTATTGAAATACAGTTGGTAAGAATCATAAATACAAATTTGGGTGACACAGAACCAGATCTGCCATGAGGAAAATATTGTCTCTACTTAAATGTAAAAGAACACATCCATTCTCAAAAATGTTTATTCTAAATAAAAATGCACTGATTAAAAAAAAGAAACAATATGGACTTTCGCTTCTAAGTTGAAGGAGATACGTTTGCTCCTACTTCTTCTACTAGGTACAACTAAAAACCCTGCATATTACATAAAAATGTTGAGCAAGTGACATCTGTTTCCTACCACAAGAAGCAGTAGACTCACAATGTCAATTCAGGAATTGGAACAGTTTGCAGGTATTGGAGTCTTCAACTGCTCTGAACGGAATGGTTTTGTTCTCCCCAAATTCATATGTTGAAGCCCTAATCCCAAAGGTAATGGTATTTGGAAGTGGGGCCTTTACCTATGAGGGTGGGGCCTCCAAGATGAGATTAGTACTCCTGTAAGTAGATGAAGGGACCAAAGCTCCCTCTTCTCCAATACACTCCTCACCCCAGCATATGAAGATACAGTGAGAAGGCAACCTTCTGTGAACCAAGAACCTGACCATGCTGGCACCCTGATCTTGGACTTCGAGCTTCCAGAACGATGAGAAATAAATATCCGTTTTTAAGCCATACAATATTTTGTTACAGCAGTCCAAACCAAGATAAAAAGAAAGACGTAACTCCTACAGGCACTAGATGGAACAGTATTTTATCCACATAGAGAAGAGACAGAGCAAGATCAGTTTAAACAGCAGGTGTCAGTAACCCACGGCCCGCAGATCTCATCTCGCAGCAAGGGCAGGGTGATGGTCTTCACAAACCCTCTTGTGCTACAGAGATGTCTGCTCTCACCACTCTTATTCAATACAGTATTGAATGGTCTAGCCAGTGTAGTAGGCAAGAAAATTGAATAAAAGACATAAAGATCAGAAATAAAGACATAAAACTATCCCTGTTAGTAGATTACATTACGCGTACATAGAAAATCCCAAGAAATTGACAATAAAAATGCCTAAAACTAATAAATGACTTCCATAAGGTTGCTGAGTACTAAGTCAACAACAAAAAATAATTTTATTTCTACATACTAGCAATAAATATGTGAACATTAAAATTATAATTGTTTGTAATATTAAATAGGTATATTTTTAACAAAAATTATGCCACACTTACATGCTGATAACTACAAAATGCTGTAAAATAAATCAAAGATGACCTAAATAAACTAAGAGACATACCGTGTTACCGTGTTCATGGATTAGAAGAGTTAGTATAGCAGCAATTCCAATTCCTCCCAAATGGATTTTTCATGGCTTGTAGGGAGGGGTAGGCATAGAACAAAGGAACAGAATAGAGAACTCAGAAATTGATTACAATATTCTGCCCAACTTATTTCTTTAAAATGTGCAAAAGCAATCGAATAGAGGATAGTATTCTCAACAAATAGTGCTAGAGCAATTTAACACCCATTACAATAAACTTTAACTGAAATTGGATCATCTACTTAAATATAAAACATAAAACTATAAAACACTTAGACAAAAATAGGATAATATCTGGGGGATGTAGACTTAGCAAACAGTTCTTAAACTTGAAAACAAAAGCATGTTTCGTAAGAGAAAAACCTTATTAACTGAACTCTATTAAAAAAAAAATGGCCGGGCGCAGTGGCTCATGCCTATAATCCCAGCACTTTGGGAAGCCAAGGCAGGCAGATCACTTGAGGTCAGGAGTTTGAGACCAGCCTGGCAACATGGTGAAACCTCGTCTCTACTAAAAATACAAAAACTAGCCGGGCGTGGTAGCATTTGTCTGGAATCCCAGCTACTCGGGAGGCTGAGGCGGTAGAATTGCTTGAACCCCGGAAGCAGAGGTCGCAGAGAGCAGAGATCTCACCACTGCACTCCAGCCTGGGCAACACAGTGAGACCCTGTCTCAAAAAATAATAATAATAAATTAAAAAAAAAAACTTTTGCTCCATGAAGAACCTCATTAAGAAGATAAATAGACAAGCTACAGGGTGAAAGAAAATATTTACAAACCCTATATGCAACGAATTACTAAGATGTAGACTATATAAAGGATTCCTAAAACTTAATAGTAAGCAAAAATCCAATTATGGAATGAACAAAAAACACAAAGAAGTAATTCTCAAAAAGAATATATAGATGACAAATAAGCTTATAAAAATTTGTTTAACATTGTTAGCCATTAGGAAAACGCAAATTAAAATCACAATGAGATATTACTATATATTTCTCGGAACGGCCTAAAAAAAGTAAAATATCAAATGCTGGCAAAGATATGGACAAACTAGATCACACGTACATTGATAATGGGAATGTAAAATTATACAGGCATTCTGGAAAATACTTTGATAGTTTATTTAAAAAAATAAGTGTACAACTACTTTATGCCCCATTATTTGTACCTTTAGAAATTTATCTCACATAAATGAAAATATGTTAATACGAAAACATGTGCATGAATATTTATAGCAACTTTATTCACAATATCTCCAAAAAAGACACAACTCTGATGTTCTCCAATGGTTGAATGTTTAAATAAACTATGACATATGTCTAGCATGGAATACTGCTCAGCAAGAAAAAGGAATGCATTATTGTCATGCACAGCAATCTGGATGGATCTTAAGAGAACTATGCTGACTGTAAAAAGCCAACCCAAAAATGTCACATAAGGTATAATTTCACTTTTATCGAATTATTGAAATGTCACAGTTATAAAAATGAAAAAAAGATTAATGATTGCCAGAAATTAAGGAAGGGTTGGGGGCATGAGGGAAGCAGGTGTGTTTATAAAAAGACAACATGACAGAGACTATTTGTTGGAAATAGTCTGTATCTTCACAGAATCAATGTAAATATCTTGGTTGTTACATTTTACCGTAATGTTGCAAGGTGTTACCATTGAAAGAAACTGGGTAAAACTGGATAAATGAAATCTCTCTGTATTATTTCTTACAAATACATGTGAATCTACAATGATCTCAAAATAAAAATTTTAATTAAAAAATGATGTATTTTGACAGCTCCCTGCCAGTCTGAGTCAAGTAACACTGAACTAGGAGGTATGATTAATTATGTTATTTAATTCTCATAACAGTATGTAGGTAATTAGTATTTTTCCCTTTCATGATGACTACACTGGTGCCCTGAAAAATTGGATAATTTTTCTAAGGTCACATTTTTATTTTAAGGAATATTTTTTAAAACCTAAGGTAAGTAGGTAAAAGTCATTGCCAATACTAAATCAGAATCTTCTGATGTCAGATGCAATGCTTCCTCTCCTTACACATATTCCTTTCTCATATTCTATTATTTATTATTTGAAGTGGTTAGTAGGGAGCAAATATTTTATTCTATTAATATTCATATAGCATCTTATACATTTTAAACCTCTGAGTTAAGAACAGTAGGTATTATAATCCCAATTTGAAAGCTGAAAGGACTGATGAGTAATTCTAGCTAGCTTCTGGCATCCTGAGTTCTAGCACTATACTCTTCCATTGTAACATCAGCAGGTGACATGATTTGGCTGTGTCCTCACCCAAATCTCACCTTGAATTGTAATAATCTCCATGTGTCAAGGGCGGGGCCAGGTGGATATAATTGAGTCATGGGGGCAGTTTCACCCATACTGTTCTCATGGTAGTGAATAAGTCTCACAAGATCTGATGGTTTTATAAATGAGAGTTCCCGTGCACAAGCTCTCCTACCTGCTGCCATGTAAGATGTGACTTTGCTCCTCATTCACCTTCTGCCATGATTGTGAGGCCTCCCTGGCCATATGAAACTGTGAGTCAATTAAACCTCTTTCCTTTATAAATTACCCAGTCTCTGGTATGTCTTCATTAGTAGTGTGAGAACAGACTAATACAGCAGGGAAGGCAGAACATGTCCAGTCACTCACAGGGTAGAGTAGTGAACATTTTTACTAACATAATTCTTGTGTTTGGTCTTAATTTTTTTCTTCTTTTGTGTATTTTAAATAGTAAATTCTTCAAGTTCTAATAGACTGAGCCAATGTTACTATGTGTCCCTGGTCTGCAGTGTGGAACAAAGCCATCTTGCCTACTCTGCTGAGAAACTATATCCTGAATCTATGCAGCTTGCTCTTTCTCTCAGCTAGAACTTAGGTAAAGTCACCATTTTCTATTTCCTTTAATCCTACAACAAACTCCTAGTTGGTTTTCCCACATCTGGTTTTGTGTTCTTTATTTTCTTCTTCATCCTCAGATTGCTAATCTTTTAAAAAGACAAGCTGAATCTTCTCATTCTTTTGCTCTGTGGTATCTCTTAACATTGTTCAAAATATTTTCTGTCTTTCTCTACTAGATATGGAGTAGAGACCCAATGGTGCCATAATAGACATTTAATATGAGCAAAAAAAAAAAAAAGATGTTTGTTTTTTAAAAACCAAAAAACATTGTTTTTACAACCACTTTGGGATTCATTTCTTATTACAGCAGACACTTGCTTATGCTTTCTGATCTGACTGACATATGTGCCACATTCTCTGACAACTTTTTTTGTATCTGCGATTGAGTCCAAAATACCTAGCCTTCCAAACACTACATAAACTAGCCTATGCAAACTCCACTGATCTTACTTCTTATCACATTTCTTACCCTAAATATTCTCAAAATGCATGGAACAGATGTTTACACTGTTTTCTCCTTCATACACTCGCCATTATGCTGCATTGTGTCTACAATATTCCTTACCTCACTATGAGTCAAAATTATTCCTATTAATTCTTTAGGGGTTGGCTTAAATATCTTTTTCTCAGAAAGTGTTTCATGACTACCTGCAATCTAGCATAAGCCTTTCTTTTATACAATCACAATTCCCTGTTGTTGAGAGTAGTCTTCAAATCATATTTATTCTACAAAATTTCTCCTACAAAATAAGTGTAATCAGAAAATTGTGAGGCAGTCATGTTGCTATTGTTGTTATTCTAAAGAGAAACGAGGCAACAGATTGTGATGAGAACATGATTAAGATTCCATCTCATATTTATTTGATTGTATTTCTGAGAAAATATGGCTTTTGGGTTAAGAGATTATATATTGTGTATTTGGAACCCAATGAATAAATATTAAATACAATATACTGAAGCATTAATAATTCATTAAGTTTTGATAATTGAACACTGGATTTCTATAAATAATAACATCTGATCTTAGTGCAGTAACGATGTGATGAGATCCGTAATCCAGAACCTATACTTCAATAAGAAAGAGGTGGGATCAAGGTTAATCAAGTCATGGAATTTTGGACCTCAGAATATGTAGATTTTAGTAAGGGAAGAGCCAAAGAAACACTCAATTTATAGTTATTAAATTTATGTTTGTTTAATTACCATAATCTGTCTTCCCCACTGGACTCAAACTCCATAAAGACTAGAGCTATGGTTGTATTATCACATTCACTGTGCCAAGGACTGTACCTGACATACAGCAGAAGTTTAACAGTATGACAGTACATACTTCTTTTTGCAGAAATATACTGTCCATCTGAATTACCAATTGCAATTGAATAGTGGTAACTTATTTCTACAAAATGTGAATACGTAATAACAATTCATCCTATGGCTACCCAAAATAACAGGGTGCTTGATATTTGTTTAGGTAGGTACATTCTCCAGATATGTTTACAAGGGTTATTCTCTATGTTGAAATCTGGTTTGGGCCAACAATAGCTACTACTTATTGCTTACTTATGATGTGTTAGACACTATTCAAAAGCAGTACCTACTTTATATTATTTAATCTGTATAATGATCCTGTGACATGTATATTTTTTGACAGACAAAAAAGAATCTGATATTCAGATAAACTAAGTGATTTGCCCAAAGTCACATAGGTAGAAAGTAGCTCAGATTGAATTGAAACTCAGCCCTAAAAAACCCAGGATCCTAAGACCTATGGTTCTGCTTCCTCATAGTTCCATAACCAACCTCTTTGAATCTGATATAGATGACCAACTCTGCTCATTTTGGAAGGTTACAGGTTGCTTATAGTTACTTTCCTCCTTCAATACTTAATTCAAAGACAAGATTATATCTGCTTTTTATTTTAATTTAACTACACAGTGATAAAACCAGAAACTTAATGATCTTGAAAATGCTAATATTTCACGATAAGGAGTCTGTATGGACACTTTAGTTGATACCTTAATTGATGGTTTTATCTAGTGTGAATATGAAACAGCAGATTTCATTATGTAAACTGCCCTCTTCTGTAAAACTTGGCAGGGTCAATATTCTCTGGGATTCTAGGTTTCAAAGAGAACTAAACAATGGGAATTTGATAAGTGAGTTGCACCATTATCGCTGAGAAACTCACATTTTATTAGGTCTTTTTGCATGTTAAAAATTCCACATGGGACATTTTTAAAAGGGTAACACAATGTGCCTTAGGATCACTCAATAAATGAAAAACAGACTAAATAGAGTGAATAGAAACCCCAAGTCACATTGGTACTCTCTACTCCCTTCTCCTGGGAATCGTATCTAATTTTAGAGAAAGTTTCCAGTACTATGTCAGTAATGCCAGTTTTGATCTCAGGTTTATTTTAAAGCATCACTTCCCAAAATGTTATTCAGAAAACCAATGCCCTAGTTCTATTGTCTGTCCAAGGACAAACAAGACCCTTCCAGAAGTGCTACTCTACAAATAAGCAATCTACAGAATGGCATGTCATTGATGCTAGTATTAACAGGAGTGGGCACAAGGTGGAAATATTTAATGATGCCACCCCTCTTGTTCCTGGAAATCAGGGGAATAATATTTAAGGACACTTTCAAAAGCCATTTAATTAAGTAATTATATCATCTAATCCCAACTGCATTTATTGAAAATATATCACCTTCATAATAACTATCATTTATAAACTATATACTGTGTGTCAGACATTGTATTTTCCACTTCAATTTTGATTTCATTTCATCTTCACAGTAACCATATAAGGTAGGTATAATTAACTTCATTTTACAGTTGAGGAAACTGATGGTTTTAAAGATATTAAGTTACTTGTCTAACGTCACCCTCTTGGCAAATAATACAGCCAGAAGTTGAAATAAGAATTTTCTATTTTGAACTCTAAATTGCTTTCTACCTAGTACTTATGATGTGCAAAAGCTTACCAGACACACCAATGACTGCTCCCAAATTGAAAGGTAACCAAAACTCCTGCAGTGCTGGTTGAGCATGCTGATTCCTAGGGTACATCCTGAGAGTTTCTCATACAGTCGGTCTGAGTGGGGCCTTGAAACAAGTATTTTTAGAATGCATCCCAGGGGTTTCTGATCAGCCAATTGGAGTAATTTCCAGGGTGCTAAGGGAAATATAATTAGACTCTACCATGTAGGTGATTTGATTGTAGAAAAGAATATTAACTACTGTTGATAGAAACATATATTTTGAACATATTTTGCCTCTATAATTATACTAATCAGTACTGGACACTTAGTAGACTTTAACACATTCTTAAATGATCAGGAGAACAAATGTATTTTTTCCCTTGATAGTTATTCTTTGTGTTTTTCAAGACAAAACAGATGTAAAGTTGTTCCAAATTAGCATTTGAATACTCTTCGTACACATTTAAAACACCAAAATATTCACCTTCTCTGTGTAAATCTTAAGCTATTGGCCAAGTGTTGAACAGCCATATCTAATGCCACCATTCCCGTGATATAATTGTAATAGTAAATGCTCTCATAGGGTCAAATGGAAATGATTTTATGATTTTCTTTCATGTCTTTATTTCTTCTTTTACCTTTGTTTACTCCATGTCTGTCTATTATCTGCAATGAATACCCTAAAGCAATTTGTTATTCCCATGTTTTTTATGAAAGTAGTATCTAATACTTATTTAAAGTTCTTGTAGGTCAGTCACCGGTTATAAGCACTTTAAATATATTAAACACATTTTATACTCAAAACATTTCTCTGCAGTAGCTCCTCTTATGATTCCATAATAATATTTTATAAGTAGGGAAAATGAGTCACAGAGCCACTAAGTGATATCTTGCTGCAGTAAAAAAAAAATTAAACAGTATCTACATATGCAAGATAAACAATGAAGCATCTTATTGTCAACCTGGGAATATTAATTTTCTAGTTTCTCTAGCACTGGATTTCAGTCAAACAAATTACTTGCTTTTCAAGCTGCAATACAACTCTCTGGATTTTAGCTCCAATAAAGCAGTGGTTCAATTTTCTACAGTATTTACTTATTGAAATGGACATTGTGTAAGGGTTTGTTTTTGAGGGGAAGTAGGCAACACTTAGTATCTACGGTGAATCAAGCCAAATTGGTAACAGTCATAGAATCCAAATATTCTCAGTGAAATTTACTTCTCTTCAAGGTATTTACATTATATTATTCATATTGTTTTCCTTGTGGAATTGTATGCACAATAGGTATGCATGTAGACAGGGGGTGTATGAATGACAATTTTTGTTTTATGGCTAACATTTGTAGAGTAGTTACTATATGGTAGACATTGGGCAAAATGTTTACCCTGGATTATCCCAATTAATCTTTGCAACTGTTTTGATAAGTAATTTCTTCACTTATTTCAATTTCAAAGGTTATAAGAAAGGTTTTAGAGGTGTATGTATGCCTTAGGTCTAGTAAAACATATAATTGGTATTTGAATATATACTTCTGGCCTCAGAGACTGCCTTCATAACCGTAATACTCAAACTGAAACCCATATAAATTCAAATATTGACTATTGGTAGTTGTTGGGTGACTACCTCACCCAGCTAAAAATCAACTACAACAACTATAGGATAGGGAGATCTGCCTTTATACTAGTTTAGGTGAAAACATAATAGGTGAAAAGTTTAGCTGACCACAAGGAAGAAGTCCCAGTTCTAGGAAACAGAGTCTCATTAGCTTGGTTGTATTAGAGGAAATCTAGAATTTTTTTGGAGTTAAGAAATCCTTTGAGCTGAGTAGACAAAATTTTACCAGATTGAATGGTAAATATATGGAGGGGAAACCAGCTGTTGTATAATTGGGGATGGTTCATAGGTGGGCAAGCAGCCTGGGAAGGGAGATTGGCTCCTGCACATTAGGAAGGGCCCAGAGAGACTTGCCAAAGAGTTTGGATTTTATTCTGTAGATGGTGAAATTTATTTGAATGAAGGGGTTATCACTGTCGGGTATACACATTAGACGTGATTGGGGCAGTAGTGATAGAGCCAGAAGGGAATCATCGTGGAGCTGAGGTGACAGACCTGCTAAGACAGAGACCTGCAATTGAAAATGGAGACAATGATGAGAACCAAGGAAAGGTCCTTTTCATAGGCTAGGAATTGAGCAAATTGTGGAGTCTTCATACAAGGCATTGAACACAGAATGAGGAGGAACGCGTTTTGGGGAAATTAGTTTGATTTTCTATTAGATAATTTGAGGTGCTTGGAGGACTTTGGTAAGAAATGTCAGTTGGCAGTATAGAGTGCAAGGGATTAGCAGGAGTGAACAGATCTGGACAGTGGAGGAAAGCTCCTGAGACGTGGGTATGAGTGTTTCAAGCCCAGATGTCTGAGAAGCAGCATCCAAGCTCTGCTTTGACCTATCTAGATTAAAGTTGGATTAAATATTCAGTTCCATTTGTCACCTTTTAAAAGAGACGTTAGAAAATCTTCTGATAAGGAACCTGGATTCTACCTTACCTGACATACCCTTGGTTTGAAAAAAAAAATGCAAAGAGGAAATGATAAATATCTTCAAGTTTTGGCACGGCTTCAGAAAACAGAAATCAAGGAAGAAAACATTCAGTTCAAAGTCAGTGGTTTCCCATTCACTAGAGGTCTGTACAGGGAGCTGTGGCCTGAGAAATTAAATGAAATAGCCACACTGGCTTTGTGCTGTGGAACAGAAGTGAAAAGAAAAAAACAAAATAAACCCAATAAACATTTGGGTGTGAGGAACACATCTACCACCAGAGGGCAGCCACTCCTTGAGAGGTTCAGCCGGCCAAACAAAGCAGTTATATTTGAGGGTTTTATAACAGAGTTCATGGTTATCAAGGAAATGCACACTGTGGTCACCAATCACCAGCACATGTGGACATAGCCAGGCAAGTCAGAATTCCAAAGGTAATGTTACAAGTCAGACCTGCAGTTTTCTAAGCAGGCAGGTGATTTGTACTGTTTACCTGGCCATTCAGGATTAACCAGGTCACAATTTTTCTACATAGAAAATTGGCTTTTTTTCTTTCCTTTCTCTAATAAGGGAATCCTTCCACTCTTTCCAGAACAGCATGTACTTTGATGGGCCAGATTTTTGTAGCAGCATCCTTTGTATCTGAAGAGGCTGTTGTGATCTTAGTCACAGACAATCTATGCAGTTATGAAAATATTAAACAGTAAAGGTGGAGTCTAAAAGTATAATGCAGACTCTAACAATACAGAGATGTCTGTGGATTTTAGTAACAGGTCATCTTTTTAGAATGTAAAAGATGATAATGAGGGTTTTCTTTTTCAATCACCCTATAACAATGCTGCAAGCTACGCCATATTACTTTCTTTAACAGATGATTAAACCAAACCTCTGTGAATATCTATTATATCCAAGTTATAACAACCAGAAAATAGCAGGACTGCGATTGACCCAAATATGTTTTGTTCGAAAGTCTCTGGTTTTTTTTTTTTTTTTTTTTGTCTGCCAAACCAAAACCTCTCTCCTACACTGAAAACTCCTTTCAAGAACCTCAGGGGGAAGCATGATAAAGGTACAAAAAGGTATCCAAGAGGCCGGGCGCGGTGGCTCACGCTGTAATCCCAGCACTTTGGAAGGCCGAGGCATGCGGATCAGCAGGTCAGGAGATCGATACCATCCTGGCTAATATGGTGAAACCCCGTCTCTACTAAAAATACAAAAAAATTAGCTGGGCATGGTGGCGGGCGCCTGTAGTCCCAGCTACTAGGGAGGCTGAGGCAGGAGAATGGCGTGAACCCGGGAGGCGGAGCTTGCACTGAGCCGAGGTCGCGCCACTGCACTCCAGCCTGGGCGACAGAGTGAGACTCCGTCTCAAAAATAAATAAATCAATAAGTAAAGTATCCAAGAAAGCATTTGCGGTGTCTGCATGTTCTCCAGCGTCAGCGCCAGAGCAATGAAAATCCCTCTCTGCAGGGGAACAGCAGCAAGTCTCTAACCTTTTAGTGGAAGGAACGTGTCCTGGGACAGATGTTTGGGTGCTGCCCTTGCTTCACTTTAATCTGTTTGGAAATCAAACCACATGTTTTCCCAGCTATTTTGCACATGATTTTTGGTAAATCTCATTATCTTCAGCGAGCAAAAGGAGTTATCTGGAAGTTAGTACTAAAGAGCATCAAATGAAGGAGAAAATAGATTAAGTGCTCCTCATATTGTTACAGGAGAGAAGAGTGAGTAGAAGCTATCCTCTGACCTAAACTGACTTGGAAACCTGCTCCCTGCCTCACCATTCCAGAAAGTTGAAGCGGGAAATAGAGACAGTATGCATCCTCTTCGACAATTTGAGAGGGGAAATTGCACTGGAGTCAGGAGATGAGCGACAGTTCCTTATTCTTCAATTTTGGAAACTAATCTTTAGTAATAATAATAATGATCCCCGAAATTGTAGGCACCATCTCATAGTTAAACACAAAGATCGTATGCTTTCTCCAATATTGAACTAATGCTAAAGACATGATACTCTCGATTGAACAGCAGCAACAACAGGAAAATAGCCGTGTTTTGAGATTCTCCCTTTCCCACTCTGTTGGGTGCCCCTGCTTGGTGCTGTTTCGGTACATCAAGCACAACAGCATATGTAGCACTTTGCTTGGTATAAATGTTTCGGAAGCTGGTGTTGCTAAGCTGTGGCTAATTTCAAATGCAAAAAGAAAAAAAAATACTTCTCTTGGAAAATATGCTTGCTACAACCTTCATTCCTCCTTCAACTATTTGTGTAGTTCCTAAGTGGAATAAGTTCGGTTTATGCAAAGCTGAAGGGAAAGGGAAAGGAAACAAATATTTAAAAGCATGTTGCTATTTATTCTCTCTGTATCTTCAAACAGTCAAATATTTTCTCATAAAAGATGCTGAAAAAGGTCATCTAATCAAGGTCATGAGATTTTTTTAGTTAATAATTTCGATCATATCTTTTTTCAGAGTCTGCATTTCTGAAAAGTAAAGGTACTTATTCTTAATCTCTATATGTATGGCTATTTTGTGTTTCTTTTATATCTTCCATAATATCATAAACTAGTTTACACATAACAGTCACAGATTGTGTGTCTTTTCTGTTAGGCACAATTGTGGCTGTCAGGTTCCAACTGATCAAGTTTTCACTTAGAATCCCAAACCCAAACAGAATTGCAGTTTTTGTTCACAATTAGAAGTTTATGGTATTTTTGACCCTTTAATTTGATTCATAATATTAGTATTCTATCACTGCTATAACAAATTTCAACAAATATAGTGACTTAAAACAATACAAATTTGTTGTCTTACACGGCCTGCAGATCAGAAGTCCTAAAATCAATGTTTTAGCAGGATTGTGTTTCCTTCTGTAGTCTCTGGGACTGTAGGAGAGAATCTTATTCCCTGTCTTTTCCAGCTTCTAGAAGCTGCCTGCATTCCTTGGCTTACAGGCCCTTCCTCCATCTCCAAAGCCAACAGGACAGCACCTTCCAATCTCTTTTCCTCTCTCTCTCCCTGTCTTCTCTCCTATTCTTCTCTACTTTCCTCATTACATCTCCTTGGACTCTAACTCCCCTGCCTTCCTCTCATAAGGAAAGGACCCTTGTGATTACATTGGGCTTTCCCAGACAATTCAAGATAATAATCACATCTGTGAAGTCTCTTTTGCCATGTAAACATACACAAATTTTAGGGCATAGGTCTTGGGCTTCTTCATGGAGCCATTACTCTGCATACCACACTCAGGCACTTGAACTTATCTCCTAGTTAGAATTTCTTTGTTTTATGCATTCCTAAAGTGTTTTGAAAAAAAAAAGCCAAAAATATTTTTAAAGTATGTAAAAAAAATGACATGAAAACGTTCAGGCTTTTGAGTCTTGTATTAGTCTGTTTTCATGCTGCTGATAAAGACATACCCAAGACTGGGCAATTTACAAAAGAAAGAGGTTTAATGGACTTAAGGTTCTACATGGCTGTTGAGGCCTCACAATCATGGTGGAAGGTGAAAGTCACGTCTCACATGGCAGCAGACAAGAGAAGAGAGCTTGTGTAGGGAAACTCCCCCTTATAAAACCATGAGATTGGCCAGGCACAGTGGCTCACGCCTGTAATCCCAACACTTTGGGAGGCAGAGGCGGGTGGATCACTTGAGGTCAGGAGTTCAAGACCAGCCTGGCCAACATGGTGAAACCATCTCTACTAAAAATACAAAAATTAGCTGGGTGTGGTGACATACACTTGTAATCCCAGCTACTTGGGAGGCTGAGGTATGAGAATCCCGCGAACCCGGGAGGTGGAGGTTGCAGTGATCCGAGATTGCGAAACTGCACTCCAGTCTGGGCAATAGGATGAGACTCTGTCTCAAAGAACAAAAAACAAAAAACAACATCAGATCTTGTGAGATTTATTCACTATCACGAGAACAGCATGGGAAAGACCTGCCCCCATGATTCAATTACTTCCCACTGGGTCCCTCCTACAACATGTGGGAATTCAATATGATATTTGGGTGGGAACACAACCAGACCATATCAGTTCTATATATAGCATTCAGTACTAGTCCTCTGGGTGCCAGGGCAAGTCTAGGAAGTACATTTATTTCTGGCTGTTACAGAAGGAAACTGTTCACTGGGTTTAAATACTCAGTGCAGCACCTGAAGAGTTCAGTTTCTCCAGCTAAAGGTAGTGGCTCCCTGAGTTCTACTGGATGGGACTCTGGAGGATATGTTTGTTTTTGTTGTTGAAAACAGTTAAAATTGAAATTCTGTTAGAGTACATATTCTTATTAAAATAGAAAATAAACTTAATATTTTGGATCTTAATGTTTTTCCCAAGGAGAAATCATTACACACAGCTCACACAGCATGAGAGCCATGAGTGGGCCTTGGGCAGACTAAGACTCACTGTGGATCTATTTCCATATTGAATACAAGTTCATTTAAAATGTGTTTATTTGCCTATTTTCCTATCACTGAGTTTTATGGATAAGTAAACTAGGGCTTACCAATGCTAAGGGTATCGAGACATGCTACATGGACTTGGCTTGCAGAAAAATCCAGTGGGGCAAAAGAGCTCCTTTTCATGTTTCTTAAGTTGAGGGAGAGGCTAATGGATCATATTCTGAGCTTAGAGGTTTTGAAATGTTGTATTCCTCAGGCTCACGAAACATGCTTTCTGACATTACTCTCTCCGGCCACTCTTTGTGGAGGAAGAACATAGTGGTGACCCATTTTGTGTTAAAAGGAAGAGTGAATGCAAAGGCATGGATGAGGGATTCAGATATATCCCTACTAGACCCCTACAACTGCACCCCAATTTCCTCTACAGATGAAATTGTAGAATAGAAATTATAGCACTGTAGCATAGAGAGCTGAAGTGGGTTCATGTTCTCCATCGAAAGGCTGAAAGTATTTTCTGCAAAGTTTTGGATGGTTTATGGACTAGTGGGAATAAGCCACATACATATGCTTTGATATATAAACACATATATACTGAAGGTTAGATACATTTCAAAGGATACAATATCTTATCATGAATAAAGTTTTCATGAAGATAGAGGAATAGTGTGAGGAAGGGGTTCTCCTGGGCCCTCTCTCTTGTCCCTGATAGAGGCTCATACCTGTGGATAATGCAGTCTTTGAAAGAAAGCATGTCTTGTGATCAAGAAAACTCGATTCTTGCCATGTCATAGTCTTTAAACAATCAGTTTTATAATACCATTCATGATGAATATGCGTTTCATTTGACAGAAGGTTTTAAAAACCTCAAGACTCCCATGTTTGATCCAAATTCAGTGTCAGCTAAAATTAAACAGTTATTCAGGAAGAAAAAAAAATAGCCAGTTTTCTCTGGATAATAACTCAGCTTTTTCTCTGACATCTCTTTGCAGTCCACATTTCCACTCCGATTTCAGACCCATTTATCTGGGTGGATTTGACTCTCAGTTTGATCCAAAGACTGCTGCCTCAAATCCATTTATCTTCAGCTCACAAAGGATTATGTTTTCTGTGTTTAGCCAACACCACAAGGACTCTGTTGGTAGCTGTGGCTTTGCTTTGTAACATCTTTTTGTATTAGTTAACTTTGTGAGCAACATCATGGAATTAAGATCTTTCAGTGCTTCTAATTGGCAGCAAACTTTTGTTTTTAATTTTATGCTCTAATCATCATAGTTTGACCAGTAGAAGCACTTTCAACCTAGTTCTTGTAGCCATTTTCACACATCTTTAAACATTATTCTTGCTTTCCAATAACAGCAAGCTATTCCAGAACAATCTTGAGTTCTGTTACACTCAGCGCGAACTCAATGACTCCACAAGAATCAGAGCCCTGATTCTCATTAGTGGAGGCTAATTTTGTGTGTAGTAGTCTTGCACATTACAGTGTTTCATGGAAAAGTTGGGAATAGAAGAGAAATGACAACAGAAGAAGAGCAACCTAGAGCACTGAAGTAGTAACAAGAGTCCCCTCTTCCACAAAAAGTTCATTATTTCAATTTTCTTCTTTACTAAGTTTATTTTTACCTCTCTCTAGTAAGAGAGCTTCTTAATCTAAAATTTTCCCTTTCTTTATACACCAGTTTTGATATAACTGTTATATATTATCATACCAAGCCATGTGTGCCTAAAGCGGTCTACTTGAGGTCCAGTAATTCCCTTAACCCTGAGTACTTCCCCTATGGTGTAACGTAGGTTGGTAGGTTGTACCAAAATATAAATAGGCCAACCAGGCTTTCAATTTCCTCCTTGGATCTGTGTAGTGGCCATGATGAGAATTCACTTTTTAAAGCATATTTTATTAAAACACTCTAGGAATACAGAAGTATGTAAAATAATATACAAGTTATCAAAATGATAAACAGCTCTATAGCCACTCTCATGTCTAAAAATCGTTACCAAGGACATTGACTCTCCCTTGAGCTATCCCAAGTTGCAATTCCCTACTTCCACCATAGCACTGTTCTGGCCCACCTGTTACCTTGCGTTTATTTTATAATAATTTTTAAAAACGTGCTTTTCCTATAACTATAGTGTTTAATTTTGTCTATTTTAAGATTTTGATGACTGGGGTATATTGAACTCAATCTTCCATGACTTGCTTTTTAAAATTATGATAATTATGATTATATTGATGCCTGTGCTTTATATCATTTTACTGTTGCATGTTATTCTGTAACAATCATGAATTGCTCAACAATGGAGATACACTCTGAGAAATGCACTGTTAGGTGATTTCATCTTTCTAGGGCATACTTACACACACCTAGATGGCGTAGCCTCCTACACACCTAGCCTATGTGGTATAACATATTGTTCCTAGGCTACAAACCTGTATAGCATGTTACTGTACTGAATACTGTGGGGAATTGTAACACAGTGGTAAGTAGTTGTGTATTTAAATATAGAAAAGGTACAGTAAAAATATGGTATAATGTGTGGGACCACTGTCATACATGCTGTTTTTGACCTAAAAGTCGTTATGGGTCAGATTACTATATTTGAACATGTTGCAGTTTATGTGCTCTACTAATGAACACTTAGGCAATTTCCTGTTTTGAGATTATAGACACTGCTGTGACAAATGTTCTAATATTTGACTCATGATGCAAAAGATGTAAAAGTTTCCACAGGTTATATTCTTGAGTCTTATATATTTACTTCCAAATTTACTGGAAAATCTCAAATTGCTTTCTAAAGTGGTTTTACCAGTTTGTATGTCTATTGGAAATGTGGAAGACTACACATTGGGATATTAGGCACCCTTAGACTTTAATTTTTGCCAATTTTGTGGAGGTTAAACACTATTATATTGTATTTCTAAGTTGAATTTCTCTGATACCCAGTGAACTTGAGTAGCTTTTCAAATAAATTTTTGGCCATTCATGTTTCCTACTTTGTGAAATGCTGTTAGCATCTTTTGCCATTTTTTTCCTAATGGGTTGTCTTTTTCTTATTGACAATAACTCATTTTTAACTGCCTGTGGGATGTCTCCAGCAAAGACTGCCGATACTATCTGAATGATCTAAACTCTTTTAAAGACACTGGAATGCAATGCAACCCTACCACTAGGCCCTGCTACTGTCTTTTCTCAGAAGGCCTCCTGTCTCTGTAGTCGAGAAGTCCAGGAAACGCAGGCCCTTCCTCCCATCAGCCTGGGAGGAACTCTTCAGATGTCCTTTATCAGGGATTCAACACTCTCAAAGATCCCAAATTTAAGCCTAAAATCTCTCCTTCCTGACTATCTAGACTTTCTTTTATTTACAATAAAGTGGGGAAACCCTTCTTGTTGGTAGGACCTTGTTTGATTCTCATCCACCCATCTCTCTTGTTGCTTCTTTCACATTAGGAAGGTTTGTTTGGGGTACTGTGACTTCTTCCAGATCAGGATGTGGGGACATGCCTCTAGTTGTGGCCACTTGTGAATCCAGATCTGAGTACAAAGCTGTTCTCACACTCCTCTCCTCTCCTGTTTACCTAGTCCTATGTATTTCCTATGAAGTTCTTCGCGAGCACTCAGGATCGAGCCCTTCATTTTCTCCACCTCAATTCTTTTGTTTCCCCACTAATGTCAGCACTCTGCTAAATTTTCTGATTTCACTAATTAACCTAATAGTTTTACTCCTCCAATACAATAAATATTTACTATGCAAAACTCTAAAATGAACCAAAGGAGAAAGAGAAAAGGACTTCTTAGAGAAATCTGACACATCCCTTTGTCTCATGTAACTTCAGCGCAGGAATTATTTTTTTCTTCTCTAAATAAAATGCAGTTCAAAACATAGTAGTTATTCCTTCTTAGTTTTTTTGATTTGGTGGGTTTTTTTTGTTTTAAATTTTTTCTTTGTTTTTGTTTTCTTTTTTTTTCCCCTCACATTTCATGGATCACTCCTGAAACAAAAAGGCTTGTAGTTCTGAATAGTTATACCCTCAGCCAAATACTCTTGGCCAAATATCTATTCACTCATTGAAAAATATTTGTATTTACAAATATGTGAATAGAAATTCAGAATTTAAAAAAAGGTGTGTATATACTTATATCAATGAAAATATTTAAGGAAACACTGAAATAACTGAACATTAATTTTGGTTATCAATATGTTTGTATAAATCAAAAAATACTAAGGCCAGAATTTTCTTCCATTGGAAAGCATGGGTCCACATTTATTGGTAGAATGTAACTTATAGTTAAAAACTTTATATTGGAAAGTCTCCTCCTGGGCCACTCATTAAGCAAAGATAAATGGAAACAGATTTGTCCTTAAATTATAACCACCCATGTGACATAAAACCTTGGCATATAGTTAACTTTCCTTGTTTTGTAGTCCCCTGTCCCCACTCTTCTCTTTAACTTAGCCTCTTTCTCCAGCAACCTGTCTGTACCCTGCCCCCACATTGCTATATCCATCCAATTTTTTGTCTGAAAAGTTACCTCCTAACAGTCTAAAGGGGCCTTGAGGGGGTTTTCAGTGCTTCTCCCAATTCCCTTGCATTTTTCAACTCCTTTCAAGATCCTCAACTATTTCCTCTGCCTAAGCGAACTAGGGTAAGAAAAGCCAGGGGACAGGAATTTGGATTGCCCTACTTTCAAACGGTCCGCTGGTAAAGAACAGAGATGTAGCCCTTTGCTATGTGTCTCAGTCCATTTGTACTGCTGTAACAGAATACCTGAGACTGGGTAATTTATCAGGAAAAGAAATTTATTTTCTCACATGTCTGGAGGCCGAGAAGTCAAAGATCAAGGCACTGGTAGGTTTGGTTGTCCAGTGAGGGCTGCATCCTCCAGAGGGAAGGAACGCTGTTTCCTCAAGTGGAGGAAGGTGGAAGGGGGAGTGACCTGAAAGTTTTTGTGGGAAACCTTTTTTATGGAGGCCTGAATCACATTGATGAGGGAGGAGACTTCATGACCTAGTGACCCCTTAGAGGCCCCACTTCTTAATACCATCAATTGGCAACATCTGAATTTTGGACAGAACACATTCAAACCATAGCAGTATGTCTCCCTTCAGGAGCAACTACCCAAAGTTTTCTTGCTCTGTGCCACTGAGTCTCCACTTGAATGTTTTTACCACATGGTTTCTTCCTGCAATTTGCTGATTCCCTCCTGATCCCAGCTTAAATTGCTTTAGTGGACTTTGCTTTAGTTCTACAACCATGAACATTGAGGACACTCAGTGGTTTAGTTAAGAGCAGGAGTGGATCCGGATTATCTCAAAATGCCTTTTGCTTGCCCCTTGATTCCAAAAGGAATTCAAAACATCTGGGGACATCAACTAAAAAGTCTCTCTAGATTTAGATAGGCAGTTCTTCCTTGTTCTTTTTATACTTGTGGCTTGCAAAGGCATCCCAAAAGAACATAGTAATTCTATGATGTTTAATTTGAAGACATATTAACAAACATTGGTCTCTCCAGTTTTCTGCATCAAATAAATAGGACTGTGTCCTCATCTGGAACAAGTAAAAAGAGATGGAAACTAGGAGTGCCTGGATAATTTCTGCATCCTGTTTTTCAGCTTTTTGGATGGCCCATTTTTCTATAACCTAATTCTTACTAGGTATCTTTATACCTGATTGGTTCTGAATTGAATTTGGTCTTATAACTATGGACACACATAAAATACATTTTTATGTTTCTTTGGTGACTTCAATGGGCATATCATTTCTTAAGTGGATAATAGTAGCTCATATTTACTGAGTGCATATGATGTGCCCTGCTTGGGAGAAGTGCTCTGTGGGTGCTATTTCAGTAAGAAACTTAAGCGCAGGTATAAAATGGTAGAGTCAAAATTAAGTCCAGGTGAGTTTGATGCTTGGACCTTAGCTCTTTACTACCATTCTCCACTGGATACATTTGATAACAGACAGGCTATTGTAACTTACTCGAAGAGATGGACTTTGCCTCATGCAGGGAATCCCTGATTTAAATGCTTCACATCTTGACCCCCTGTTTACCAGTAGCACCTAGGAAGTCATGAGCTACCTGCATTTCGGTTGGCTTTATATCTTCACGGCCTCCTTATATACAGGAGTTCACAGCAAGTTCAGATATTCACATTGGCTAAGTCATAATTTATCTTTAACACGGATTTAAGACATTGTCTTATAAGAGAACACAGCTTTTCACATAATAGGAGCTTCTAACTTATTTGCTGAATGAAAGATACCTTGACTTAATCCAGAATTTAAATAATTTCTTGAAACAATCACATTAGATTTTGGCCTCTCATCATTGTTCAGTTTACCTGTCTGCTTTGCTTCGCTGATTACTAAAAGCAGGAAAATAACTGAGAAGGCAGCTTTTTTTTAAATAAAAGAAATGAAGAAAAACAAAAACATGATAAATGGAGGCAGAGGGAATTGGTGCACAGACCCATATCCATGGAAGGCAGAAGATCTGATTGACAACAGAAAATTAGTGAGCTGTAGAAATATGAAACTTAGAGGCATTCTGGAAATGAGAGAGAGAGACTAGAAAATAAAATAGCAGCAACACAGGGAAGAAAAATGATCATGTCAGCAGCAGAGAGAGCCAAAATGAACAGTTAATGAAAGAATTTCTAAGCGAAGGACTTGGGGCATCATACACACAGAGATAAATAGCATCAGGGAGAGGTCCCACCCACGGCTGATCGGATTCAAATGGCTGGATCCTTTAGTCTGGATTTTACATGAGAGACCAAGCACAACGCTGGACATTAGCTCTCATTTTAGGTCTCACTAAGGATATTAGGGTTGACTTATAGCATCAGGGATGTTTTCAGATTAATAATGTTATATATTTCTATTTTTTTTTTTTACCTCAAACTCCAATTTAGGGCTTAGATAACATTTTAGACAATATATTTTATGTCAGAGACCACTGGCCCATAAAAAACAATTATCCACATTGTAAAATAGAATTATTTTTTCCATAAGATAATAGAATTTTCATATATACACACCTTTTAAATTAAGTAGAGTGCATAGTTATGTATTCATTTTCAGAAAAATATGCATGTTATGCATATGCCCACAGTAACACACACACACATATGCACACACACACAAAATCTTCACTTCTATTATTGGCCTTAGAGAAGAAAATCAGTCTTAAGGAGAAGTGGAAAGAGAAATAGGCAAAGGTGAGGGATATGGAAGTGGAATAGATACACATAGCCTGAAAGGAAACAGACAGCCTAAGGCCCTGGTGTCTTTCTGAGAAATTTCAGTAATGTGGCTCATTTTGATGTTTCAGCCTTGTATCTTCCAAACTACAATCTACACTGCTCTTAGAATCATCTTTGCACAAATCTGATTATATAATTTTCTTGCCTCATTACTTGCGATGATTTCTTATATTCTCTTGAATGAAGTAAAAGTTTCTTAGTTTGACGTTTTTCTCACAACCTACTTTTCTCTTTTTATTGGCCTTAAACATCACTACACACATTCTACCCTGCAGCTACTTTGAACCACCTTGCATTTCTTTCAAGTGTGCTACTTCTTCTGTGTGTGTTCTTTTTCTTCTCTTTTTCTTGCACACAGTTATGCGTGAGCATAATGAGTAAAATGGTTCTATGTCATTTCTTGGAGGGAAGCAAAGTTCTTTGCCTTTTCCCCTGCTCCCATTCCAGAGACAACTAATTTCACCTCTATTGAGTAATTATTTTGGTATTGATCTAAATTTCTAAATAAAAGCTTACATTGCAGCATTTTTATTTTTCAGCCTGAATTATTAATAGCTGACCTCCTTTTTAATGTAAGAATTTTGATATTTTTAGTTCTCCAATTGCTATTTCCACCATGCATGAATGGTACTTCTATCCCCCAACATTGTGATATTGTTATATGGAATTTTTACAAGACTGCTGTTCAGTATTTGCATTATTATGTTGTAAACACTGCTTACAACTGATCCGGTCAATAAACTATAATTACTTTTCCCTCCTAGAAACCTTTTTATTTTACTGGGAACTAATAATTTTCATATCTTTACGTACTCATCAGTAACCAACTTTTTAAAAATTTCCTGAATCTCCTCTAAAGACATTTAGTTATTTCACATATTCTGTCCATTTCATCTTCCTGAAGCAGTACTCCTTCTAGTCAGATTTGGCTGCCCTCTATTCTTGGAGCACAGCTGTTGTGTGAACCCCTCCTTTCACATATATTCAAGGATTCCCTTCACTGCTATCCACGTCTGATTTCCTGTTTCTTGTTCTCGCATATCTCTCTTTTTCTTAGTTTATATCCTCATCTTGATGGAGCACATCCTTCAGTATTTCCTCGGAATGCATGCATGGGAGGTCACTTTTTTGAAAACCTGTGTGTTTGAAACTATTTTTATCTCATCCCGACTCTTACTGAAAGTTTGGAAAGGTATAGAATTCTAGGTTGAAAATCATTTTTTTTTTGAGATTTTCAAAGACATTTGTGCCACTGAAAATGACTAGAGTAACACAAACAATGCAACTGAGTAGTCTTACTTTAAATTCATGGCCAAAAACTTCAGATGAGCAGAGGATCACACTCTATTTCTGTAGTCTATTTATTTTCCCACTCTCCTAGAAGCTTATTTCACATTCTTCCTTTCTCTTCAAATATCAATTTTCCCTGTCTTCTTACTTTCAGCTGATAGCCTTAATGACAATTTCACTGAGACAACTGAAACATTCAGCAGAGATCCCCAGATTCATACAACTACGTCTATCCATCTACTAGCATCTGATCCAACCACTGGGCCTTCCTTCCTGGTCCCACAGATGTACTGATAAACCATCCATGCTCTGCTCTAAAACCTATTCCTTCACTTGAGCACCAGAAATGAGTTTTGCATTTCTACAGCTCACTAATTTTCTGTTGTCAATCAGACCTTCTGCCTGCTATGGATATGGGTCTGTGTACCAATTCCCTCTGCCCCATTTATCCATGGAAAACAATTCCATTTATAATAGGTACACAAAATAAAATACCTAGGAATACATTTAACCAAGGACATGAAAAATACAGGTCTTAGAAATTACAGAACTTTGAGAAAAGAAATTACAGAATATACAAGGAAATGAAAAAATACTCTGTGTTCATGGGTTGGAATAATTCATATTGTTAAAATGTCCATACTTCCCAACTTGATCTACAGATTCAATGCAATCTGCATCAAAATTCCAATGCCATTTTTTTTTACAGAAATAGGAAAAACAATCCCAAAAGTCATAATGGAACCACACAAATGTACACACACACATACACAAAAACCGTGAACAGCTAAGGCAGTTCTGAGCAAAAAGAACAAAACTGGAAGCATCAAACTACAAACTACCTGACTTTAAATTATAAATACTTCCCAACTTGGATATGTTGACTTATGATTTTTACAGTTTACACTGGGTTTATTGGGACATAACCCTATTGTAAGTTGGGGATCATCTGTATATTACAAACCTACAATAATTAAAATAGCATAATACTGGCATAAAAATAGATATATCAATGAATGGAACATGATAGCCCCTAAATGAACCCATACATTTATAGTCAATTGCTTTTGACAAAGCTGTCAAAAACATACAATGGGGAAAGTCTTGGGAAAACTGGATATTCAGTGCAGAAGAACAAAATTGGACCCTTATCTCACACCATGAACAAAATAAACTCAAAATAAAGACTTGAATGTAGGACCTGAAACTATAAAAGTAATAGAAAAAACATAAGGCAAAACTTATATAACATTGGTCTCGGCAATGTTTTTTTTTATATTTGACTCCAAAAGCTCAGGCAACAAAATTGAGAATGTCTTGAATTGTTTTCCCTCTTTCTTCTACATCAAATTTTCCCTTTCAAAAGAATCAAGCCAATCAGCATAGAACCATGCTTTTTCTCTCATTTTAGGAAAAGAAAGAACATTTCTCTTTATTCTACTACAGCTATAATTTTATTATGTCATCATTTTTAAAACAGTATTTTGGAGCTTTGTTGGTATTATCCTGTTCTAAGTTTGTGGTTGCAATTAAATCTCTTCTCTCTCTGGTATTAATTATAGGGTTCAATTTTCAAATTTAAAAAAATTAACTTATTTTACTGTAAGTGTTCTTCTTCCTGAATAGATTCTATTTTGACAAAGTTGCTTTTATTTTGTTTTTCCTATTTCTTTCTCTGACCTTTTTATTTCTTCAGAAGTCTGCTATTCTTTGGTCGAATACTAGTGTTTTAGATTTATGGAGCTAAATTCAAAGGTATGAGTGTCACTTGACTATAATATTGCTCTTCCATTTAGTTGGGGAACTTCTAATACCTCTGGCATGTGGTCTTTTAACTTGAGCAAACCATTTTCTCCAAATAAGACTCTGAATCTCCATTTCAATTAGTTGCCAGTATTCTTGTAGCAAAATGTAAGAACAGGGCTGAGAATCCCAGCATCCATAATGCAGATGTGTATTTAATTTTAGTGTTTTCAGTACACTACACACACTCTCAATTTGATCTGTTAATTCCCCAGTCCAGAAAACATCACATCATTCTTGTCACAATTAGAGAATAGCAATTTGGCAGCTATACAGAGAGGTAGAGGAGATCCAAGAATTTGTTTACTGAAAACTTTCAACTTTCAACAAATCATCATAATTGTAGCTTCTCCCTTCTTTCTGTCTGCCCCCAGACATCCCAGACAGACTAAAACATCTCAACAAGGTCTGATTTGCTCCCTTGCTCCCTGCAGTTTGAAGGAGGGAACTGGGAAATGGGCTGCTGCCTCCTCAGACCAAGTTCAGGCTGCACAGGGGAAAGGTAGGGCAAGGCAAATAAAAACACCATCAAATTCCTACCTGTTTAGAGGTTCTCTTTTATTCTTTCTTTTTCTTTCTTTCTTTCTTTCTTTCTTTCTTTCTTTCTTTCTTTCTTTCTTTCTTTCTTTCTTTCTTTCTTTTTCTTTCTTTCTTTCTCTCTCTCTTTCTCTCTCTCTCCCTCCCTTCCTTCCTTCCTTCCTTCCTTCCTTCCTTCCTTCCTTCCTTCCTTCCTTCCTTCCTTCCTTCCTTCCTTCCTTCCTTCTCTCTCTCTCTGTCTCTCTCTCTCTCTTTCTCTTGGTTACTGTTAAACTTTAAGGTTATTTCTATGAGGTTGATTCAACCATATTCTGATTTCTTTTTCTCTCTCTTTTTTTCTTTTTGCTGTTTCTGTGGTGTAACAAGAGCTTAGAGAACTTTCTACTTCATGATTTTGCTGCTGGCCCATAGAGCCAAATCCTGGTTCCTTTGTAACAGTTTTCAAGTCTCTAACCAAAATATTATCTTTTAACTCCTTACAAATCTTTACCATAATTATTTTAATGTCTAGGTCTGCTAAATCATTATCTATAGTTCCTGTGGGTTTTCTCTATTGCTTTTTTTCCTTTGATTTCAACCAAGTTTCATCTCTCTAACAGTCTAGTTTTTTTAAATTGAATTCTAGATTGTATACAAAAGTTTTAAATATAATTTGAATTCTAGGGTGTTGTTTCTTTGTACAAGAGGATTTACTTTGCTTACTTTGCTTATGATAGGTAGCTAAATAGGGACAAATCCAGAGATCAAGACAATTCAAATTGGGGCTTAAGTTTTTTTGAGGTCTAATCTATTTCTGATTTCATCCTTAATCATAGACAGAATGCCTTTGGGATTCCACTTAAAGTCCAGATTATTTACCAGTATTCTATTTTTGTTTTTAGTATGCCTTGAACTTCATTTTTTTTCTCTCTAGCCTCAAGAATCCTAAACATACTTTCTTACCCTCCCAACAGTCTTTGTGATAATTTGTTAAAAATAAAATGCAAGGCCCATTTCTCTGGTTTTCCTTCCTCCAGGATCATTTCTCTGTAAATTATATCTGATATCTGCAAAGAAACACTTTATTTAATTTTATTAAAATTGTTTATCTTTTTTAATTTTCCCATTGGGGAAATTGGACCTCCACAGAAAATTAAAAGCTAATCTACCATTGTCTGAAACAGAATACCTGATTTTGAAAGCTTTAGAAAAATGCATTAGAAAGATAACTAGCCACAAACATCTCTAGAATACCCAGAATTTCTAAAGTCCTAGATTATTTTGAAAATTGTAAGCAATTTACTTCCTTATAAGTATACAGATATAATGTGTTTTGAAATGCCTTCTTAATTTATGGATCATGACTATACCACTTTTCTTCTTTATGAAATAATATGGTTCTACTTATCTTTCAGTGTTTTTGCTAGCTACCCCCAGTCACTGAGAGACATTATAAATGTAAGATTTTCATAGCTCTTTTAAGCAAAATATAAATTACATTAGATATTTATATGTAATGGTAATAATTATGTGATCTTTTCATTTAGTTTTTTGTTTAACCAAGGAGTTGGAGAAAAGCCTCACAAATAATGTTATAATATGATTTTACTCAACTAACTTTTATTTTGGAGTCATGTAATTTGGCTTGCATTTTATTTTATTAAAATTCAGCCATTTCTTAAAATAAAAATTATAAAGAAAAGATGGTACAATACACCACGGAATATTATGCATCCATAAAAAGGAAAGAGATCATGTCTTTGCAGGGAACTGGAAGCCATTATCCTCAGCAAACTAATGCTGGAACAGAAAACCAAGCACTGCATGTTCTCAGTTACAAGTGGTAGCTGAACAAGGAGAACACATAGACACTGGGAGGGGAAGAACACACACTGAGGCCTGTTGTGGGGAGGGAAGGGGTGGGAAGAGAGCATCGGGAAAATAGCTAATGCATGCTGGGCTTAATACCTAGATGATGGGTTGGTAGGTGCAGCAAATCACCATGGCACACACTTACCTATGTAACAAACCTGCACATCCTGCACATGTACCCCAGAACTTGAAATAAAATAAAATATAAAAATAAAAAAGATAAGTAAGGAAGTTTTATTTATATAGCTCTTTATAGATTAGTTGATATTTATTGCAGTGTAAAATGATTCAACATACATTTTTTATGCATGTGGAAAAAGCCAATTGGGTTCTAATTTAGTGACTTTAAACTCTGGCTTTGCACCAAAATTTTGTGTAAATTTGTAATTTTACAGGCCTTATTCCAGGCTTATAACATAAAATTCTCTTAGATGTACTACTGAGGCTTGTTTAGTTTCTAAAACATTGCAGTGTGGGCTTATGTGCAGTCAGAGATGGAGGCCACTGTTGAGTGAGTCTGTTAAGTTCAACTTCTCTATGAGGACAGTGGCCACAGGGGAGAAGGTATGTCTGAGTCACCTGTTTCTACTTCTCTGAACACAGCGTTGTTTCATGAACTAAAGTGAATCATCTAACCTGTATATTACTAAAACCAGAAGTCCAAGATAGGTATCCTGATTTGAGAACTCCCAATAAGAGTACCCTTTCTTTGGAAAATGTGAACATAAATTTAAAAGAATACACACACACACACACGTATACAAAAACACAGAGATAGAAGAATCTAGAGCAATGAATAAAAAAAAAACTACATACAATGTGAAAAGGAACAGGAGGCACACAATGAGATGGGGGTTGGGGGAGAGAGAGAGACAAAATGGAAGAGAGAATTTTCGCATAACATAGACAGCGTCAAATACCCACATCATATTGAAGGACACGATAACCAGGTCTGCAGGTCTGCACTTGTTTCAGGAGAGCTGATGTTGTATCATGGGAAGAAGAGAAGCAGTCATCATTTCAAGCCTTATAATGCTTGTGTGCAGCAGCTTGACCAGCTTGGGGCATATATTTTTTTAATATCCTTGTGTATTTTTATGTGACCTGAAATAAACTGGGTATTTCTCTATTTCTTAAAACTTGAAGAACATTAATTAACAGATTTATGAATGAATATGTCTTAAAATTAGAAAAAAAAGTGTTATGTGGGAAGAGTGAGGCAACAGATGTGAAAATACCAAAAGGAAGCAATATTTAAATGATATTTTACATCTTAGAGGGAATCCATCTGAATTTAGAAGAGAAACATTTGATATTGCTTTGTAATAAATCACTGGGTCATAGCTTTAATAGGTAAGGCGTAAAGAATGTTTGGAAAAAAATGAAAAATAGATCTTAGAAGAAAATAGTTATTTGGGGGCAATCCTGGAGTCTGATTTTCCAATGAAAGAATTTTTTCTTTCTATGGGGTGGAAACAGAAGCTTTTTTATTTTCCTCAATTCACAAAAGAGAACCTTTATCAGGACTGCTAGACAGTTTGATATTTTTCTCCTTAGCTAGGGCAAACATGTAAACAGGTATCTTAGACCTACCTGAGAAAGCTAAAGGGAAGTACTTGGGTTGCTTAGATGTTGACAGATGGGGAGGCTGTATTGGGATGGAGCCGCACTTACAGAGTTCATCAGGGCAAAAATATGGACCAAGGTATGGAAATGAGCTAAAGTGGGACTATTTCATTTCCTTCTTAAAAATGCTATCTTGGAGGAAAAAGATCTTCATCTTTTAGATGAACCCTGAAGATATAGCTAGCTTGCTTTGGGGCTACACAAGTAGTTGATGATTTTCCAGCATAGAGATGAATCCAAAGGACGTAAAAGAGCTAAAAATCCCTTATGATTGGGGTTGCAGAGTGGTAGGGGCGGGTGACTGGTAGGAGACGACGGGGGGGTGAGGGGAGGTGGGTAGGGTTGGGTGGGGCTGGTGGGTGGGTAGGGGTGGGTGGTTGGGTGGTGGGTGGGGTGTGTGAGAGTTACCTCTTTAAATAACCGAGGAAAGTGTCTCTTGACAGAAAGAGTTAAGCTTAAGTATTTGCCAGGTTCTGAGAGTTTGAAGGCAGCTTATAATACTAAGCTGTTTGCTGTAGGAAGCCTCCAAAGTGGCCCCCAAAGACTCTTGCACAGTGGTATTTTATACCATTGTGTAGGCCCCTCCCACGTTAAGTACTCCCGGCTGGTGTAACAATTCGATATCATGGGAATGACAAGGTGTGAATTCTGATGTTAGGTCTTAAAAGACATAACTGCTTCTGCTTTGCTCTCTCTTGGAATATTTGTCAAAAGGACACTTACACGGCCCTGTGGAAAAATCCCCAGAGTGAGGAATTGAGGCCTCTTGTCACAGCCAGGATCAGTTTGCCAGTCATGTGATAGTTATTTTGGAAGTGAATCTGCTGACCCCATTAGTCTTTTAGGTGATCAAAGGCATACTTGACATTTTGACAGCAACTTAATGTGAGACTCAAGAGAGAAAGACCTAGCTAAGATGCTCCTGAATTCCTGGCCCAGGGAAATGTTGTGAGATAATAAATATCTATCGGTATTTTAAGCTGCTAAGTTTTGGGGTAATTTGTAACATAGTAATAGATCACTAATAAAAATTTTGTACCTGGAAGTAGGAATGCTGCCAAATAAATGTCTGACAATGTGAGAGAGGCTTTATAGCTTATAAGTGAGCAGAAGTGGGAACATTAGTGAAAACCTAAAGTGCTGTGAACAGACTGTTAGTAGAAGAATGATGAAACTTGAAAAGTAAGAAAAATGTTATTGGAATCCAAAAGATAGGAAATCTTTTCTTTTTTTCTTTTCTTTTCTTTTTTTTTCTTTTTTTATTTTTGAGACAGTCTCACTCTGTCACCCAGGCTGCAGTACAGTGGTGCGATCTTGGCTCACTTCAACTTCTGCCTCCGAGATTCAAGCAATTGTCAACTCCATGCCTCAGCCTCCTGAGTAGCTAGGACTACATGCATGCGCCACCACACCTGGCTAATTTTTGTATTTTTAGTAGAGATGGGGTTTCACCATGTTGGCCAGGCTGGTTCCAAATTCCTGGCCTCAAGTGATCCGCCCTCCTAGGCCTCCCAAAGTGCTGGGATTACAGGTGTGAGCCAGTTCACCTGGCCGGGAATCTTTGATAGTGGCAGAAAGTATAGCAACACTGTCATCTATGGGAATGTGGAAAAAAAAAAAAAAGTACCTAATAGATTGAGTAATCAAACTAAGTTGATTTCTGGGAATTTTTTAAAGATATCTTCTTCTGGCTGGGCTTGGTGGCTCACATCTGTAATCCCAGCACTTTGGGAGGCTGAGGCAGGTAGATCATGAGGTCAGGAGTTCGAGACCAGCGTGGCCAATATGATGAAACCCCATCTCTACTAAAAATACAAAAATTAGCTGGTCATGGTGGTGCATGCCTATAGTCCCAGCTACTCAGGAGGCTGAGGCAGAATAATCGCTGGGACCCAGGAGGCAGAGGTTGCAGTGAGATGAGATCGCGCCACTGCACTCCAGCCTGGGCAACAGAGCAAGACTCCATCTCCAAAAAAAAAAAAAAAAAAAGAAAAAGAAAAAAAACCCTTATTCTCATTGTGGTTTTTGATTTGCATTTCTCTAATGACCAGTGATCAGGGGCTTGAAACCTAGATGATGGGTTGATGGGTATAGCAAACCACCATAGCACATGTATACCTAGGTAACAAACCTGCACGTTCTGCAGATGATCCCAATCTCAGAATTTAAAGTTAATAAATAAATAAATAATAAATAAAAAGATACCTTCTTCTGTCTTCCTGCTGCTTATACTAAAATGTCAGAGGAGAAAAATAAGCTAAACGAATGGCTGCTAAACTAAAGGGAGCCAGTAATTGCTGATTTTTAGAATTTCCGGCCTCTCCTGTTTGGGAACAATCCTAAAATTAGAAATGGATTCTAGCTGATCATGTTTCCTGATAAACATGATCTAAATATGGAGCTGAGGACATGGCTGTAGAATCATCTCTTAGAGTTCAGATCCATGAAATCTAGTGCCTCAGAGAATAATTCAGTGAAACAACACATGCTAGTAAGCTTTCAGGTTGCTGCTAAGCACTTTTAGCAGAACTCCAAGGTAAGTTAGGGCTTATCACAGAATGATTTGGGTGTGTGGCTTTTGTTTAATATAGTGAATCCCTATAAGATTATAGGGAGACCCATACAATTTCAGTGAAAATTATATTGGTCAAAACACAGTCAGATTGTACCAAAAATAAGAGTCAACACAAACAACAGTCTTTGGATTCTCAAACTTCTACAAGAAATAATTAGGTTGCAAAAACTCTGCAGCTGCAAATGTAGGCTATCTTTCATTGAAAAGAAAGGCTATATCTATCAAAGAGACTATAGCTACATAGGGTGGAGGTAAATAATGAAGGAAAAAGATTTATACCTTGCCCCCCCTTCTATTGCTACAGCCTTCCTTCCTGCAACAAACTTTACCTGGGGGAGGATAATAACATTGTATGAATAAAGACTGAAGTTTTGGGTTTTATATGGATCTGAATAAATGAATTTCTGAAGCAAAATCTGTTCTGTGACTCAAAGTATTTAGTAGACTTTGTGGTACTTAAGAATTGCTGACAATTTAATTTATTGTGCAAATAAGTATACTTCTGAGAGTGAATTGGGCTTTAATAATGATTAGTGCTAGGAAATTCGGGCTATCTTTTCCTTATTCTTTTGAGTTACAATAACTGCTTCTTACTTTCCAAGACTTCTTTCTTAGATTAGTATTCTTCTTTCATAAAAAACACTCAGATAAATCCTATGTAATTTTATGTACTTGTTTACATGATTGGAAAGTCTAATTGAAATTGGAAACTAGGTAACTATCCATCATAATATGTGACTCACTGTGACAGATTTGTATTACCTCTCTGAAAATTCCAATCTTATCCTTTGAAATGTGTTCGTACTTGGGAGAACTTCTTTGTGATAGATTTAACAATTCGTTCAATACTTACTTTCTATTTTCATTAAGATTGCTCATTCACTAAATGTTATGGCAGTGCTCTTCATAATTAATGAACCTTACTCTGGGAAAGCACGTGTTTTGCTCAAGGCCAAAGAGTCCCATTGACATTCATTTTTTCCTGGTAGTCAGCCGAACTTCAGATTTGGCAAATGTGAACCAAACTCTGAAACTCTAAAAATGTGGTTCTATCTAGTTTTTAATCTTAGAAAAATCTCCATGCTTTGTGTTTCCATCCCTCTCTGTACTTTGCCATCACCTCGCTGTTAAAATATGGTGCTTTGACTGTAATTTCTTGTTTACTATAACCACACAAAAATTTCCTTCAAACACTTAAGTTATATGATGCTACGTGCCAGATGATTTGTATTTACTATCTTCAGCACCTAACACAGGCTTCTGTAACATAGTAAATGCACACAAAAATATCTAGTAAATAACTGAATGAAAAAAGAATGGATAGATAGGCAAATGTTACTGTTTTTATATTTTGTTTTTTATGAGTTTAGCCAGTATCTCAGAGATATCCTCCTAATGAGATATTTAGTAGTTTAAAGAAAATATTAACTCTGGACAGATTGTAAAGCCAAAGGCAGACATTCAGTGATTATTAAAAGCAGTATTAGATCTATCACAGCTAAAGCTGAAAATAATTATTTTTTTGATGGCTATGATATTATAATATGAAAATGTGGGGACTGCCAAAGCATACAAAGAAATTCAGGAGAAGTACAATTTATTAGTAACCTTGTGACTGTTTATATAGAGATTTGTATTATAACTTCTTGAACTCAAAGAGGATATATTCAGGACATGTTTTCTGAATTAGAGTTCACCTGAGAGGAAGAAGGCGAGGCCAACACCTTCTCTATAACACATTTCTGAAGATAATGTTAATGGAGCTTTTCTTTTCTTCCCCCTCTCCTTCCTCCATGTGGAGGGCACTTTATAGATAGTATTTTATAAGGTAATCTCAGGTCCCCAGTAAATGCTCATCACAGCAGACATCTTCAAAAGGATCATTGCATCTTTAGCTGCTCATCAGAGGCCCCTAACAAGTTAGCTGACTCAAAGAATGAAGAAAACAAACTTACCTTGCCAGCAAATGGGATCAGCTCTGTCACAACACCAAATTGTCCCTACATGCTTCAGCACCTGCTACAATAAAAGAAGACATAATATAATTGCTGTTGGGAAGAGATGCGCAACCAGGGACTACAGCAAGAGCTTCAGCAGCTGTTTGTAGTGAAAATAAGTCATTTTCTATCTGTGCTCAGTGCTTTGAGAGAATCACAAAAATGACATTCTCTTAGAATTAGCAATGCTTTCCTTCAGAAACTTTACAGGTATATACCTAAAAGGAGACATACCGAGAAAGTTCAGTAGAACTATTGTAATGCTACTGAGACCACAAAAAGTAGTTGATAGTTTATTTGGTAATCAATCAATCAATCAATCAAGTATTGGTCTGTAATACTAATTCTACTAAATTGTGATTTAACAACTCATGTGTTTGTGTCTAATTTCCATAATTCAGTCAGAAGCAACTTCAAGTTTGGAATGTATCTGATTCACCTATGTGTCACCATTAGCATCTGGCCTTTCAAATAGTGGATGCTCAGTAGCTGTATGTTCACTAGATTTTTGATAGAAATAGAATGTGTTACATGATTTTCCTTCATGTGTTTATTACACCCAATTTTGTTTAACGGATGAAATCTGATTCTTCATATATCTAATACCAAGTCTTAGTAAAACCATCCCCAGCTGTGCTTGGAGTGCAATAGTATATTTGCAAAGAAGAAATACATGATTTGCTAAGCTTGAGATTTAAGCTAATATCTGAAATCAGGAGACTTACATTAAGGGATATTTTAAATAATAACTGCTATGGTCCTCATCCAGCAGACTGAGAATACAGTTATAATACATCAATGATAAAAAAAATTATACCAAATTCATAATGTATTTCATATTCTATTTCCCATGTAAGCAAGTGAGTTTTAAGATAAAACACAATGTCATTAAAAGTCAGATGGTGAAAACAGATCTTGGTTATTTCTTCTACCACTGCTAGATAGGCCTTTGATAGATTTCTTTGCTGTATGCTACTTCCCAGCTTGCGGTAGGTCTCTCATTACACAACTTATTTTCTTACTGAGCTACCTAATGCTCTT
Source organism: Gorilla gorilla gorilla (assembly GCF_029281585.2). NCBI lineage: Eukaryota > Metazoa > Chordata > Mammalia > Primates > Hominidae > Gorilla > Gorilla gorilla. The sequence goes on from NC_073236.2 coordinate 82,307,572, forward strand.
AACAAATCATCTTTTATCTATTCAGAAAATAAATTATGTGTTTAGCTTCATGGAACACACTGGTATCTGAACTGTCTACCTGTAGTAGAAAAATTACATACAACCTATGCATCCAAACTCTCCTGTTAGCAGAAAAAATAATATAACAAATATCAGAATCTTCAAAAGGCAGAAAACCTGCCCTGAATCCAAGACATCAGAAGTGTAGGCAAGGTTAGTTAGATAAATGTCTGGATTTGATTTCTCTTTTTCATTCCTTGATTTGAAATGACTTGTCATCAATAAAACGTTTAATTCACCCTGAGACCAAGCATCAACTTTAAGCCAGCCTGCTCAAAGATCATCTCTCTCTCAATTGCCTCATATACTGGAAGGTTTAGGCATTCCAAACAGCAACTGCAATAAAACTCAGTAAGTAAGTCCTCCAAATAAACATGTCACCTTTTCAATTTCCCTTATAAAGTAATTTTGGGCCCTTCTACCTACTTCTTGCTTCCAGTGCTGCGGCACCATCTACATTTTTTCCTTTCCCACCATAATTGGTTGCTGCCATTATGCACACAAATTTTTATCTTAGAGTATTGATATATTTTATATATATATAAATTTATATATCTAAATTAATATAATTTAAAGTTATATATAATATATACATATATTTATATATAAATTTAAATATTCAAACAGCTTTTGTAGACTGTGAGGATTGAAACTTGTTTTATCACTACCTCTAGTTACTGACATGTAATAAGTTTCAAAAATAATTATTGAATAAATCAATGAATAATTGAATGGATGAATAATTTCTGCTAATTTGGAGAGAAGATAGCTGTGATGTTGTGGGTGTTCGGGGAAAGGATATGACTTGGAAATACCAGTGTCTGTTTAGGCAATTAAACTTTTTGTATTAGTATATCTTCAGAAAAACTAGAAATACTTACTGTCTTTATACTGTCTCAAAGAGATATCAAAACCAGAACAGAAACACTTTGTCCTTACTATAGAATACAAGATGTATGTTTGCATATGTGTGTGTGTGTGTGTGTGTGTGTGTGTGTGTGTGTTGGTGGGTGGGTGGGTGTAGGTGTGTTTGTATTTTGCGAAAGGATTTCAAGGACACAGCCATTGGGATACGTTGCTGGGGTTGGGGGTGGGGGAAGAGTACATTTTGCAAGTAGGTAAAATATTCAGCCTAGAGTAAAATAAAATGAATTTTTCTGATTTTATTAACATTTAAATTTGTAATTTTCACAGATGACTGTGAAAGTATATTCTAAACAAATTTATTATATTTTATTTTTTGGTAGTTGAGACAACACATGTTTCTTCTCTCACTGTTCTGGAGGCCACAATCAAACTGAGTCTTGCAGGACCAAAATCAATGTGTTAGGAGGACTTTCTTCTGGAGGCTCCCAGGAGAATCCAATGCTTGTTTTTCCTTTTGGAGAGACTTGTAGCTACATCACTTCAATCTCTTCTTCCATCTTCACTTCAACTTCTGTCCTTTATTCAAATATCCCTCTATATCCCTCTTATAGGGATGTATATGATGGCATTTAGGACCCACTCAGATAATTCAGATAATTTCCCCATTTTAAGATCCTTAATTTAACGTGGATGGAGAGGTTAGACTAGCAGATTGTTCCTCTGCAAAGCGCATTTTGCCACATAAGGTATATTAGTTTGCTAGGGCTGCCATGACAAAATGCCACACACTGACTGGCTTAAACAAAATAAGTTAAATTTCTTAACGTTCTGGAGGCCAGAAGTCCAAGATCAAGACATCAGCAGGGCCGGGCGCGGTGGCTCACGCCTGTAATCCCAGCACTTTGGGAGGCCGAGGCGGGCGGATCACGAGGTCAGGAGATCGAGACCATCCTGCCTAACATGGTGAAACCCCGTCTCTACTAAAAATACAAAAAATTAGCCGGGCGTGGTGGCGGGCGCCTGTAGTCCCAGCTACTCGGGAGGCTGAGGCAGGAGAATGGCGTGAATCCGGGAGGCGGAGCTTGCAGTGAGCTGAGATTGCGCCACTGCACTCCAGCCTGGGCGACAGAGCCAGACTCCGTCTCAAAAAAAAAAAAAAAAAAAAAAAAAAAAAAAAAGACATCAGCAGACTTGGTTCTTCTGAGGCCCCACTTCTTGGCATGTGGATGGCTGCCTTCTCACTGTGTGTAACGTAGTCTTTGCACCATGAGTGCTCATTCCACGTGTCAATGTGTTCAGATTTGCTCTTCTTATATGGACACCAGCAAAACTGGATTAGGGCCTATCTTAATGGCCTCATTTTAACTTAATATACCTCTTTAAAAGACCTATCACTTTTAGGAAGTATGCAATCAAAAAATATTATTTTCATTCTTTCAATGTAGTCAATCCTGAGTATTTACAGGTTGAAATAAGCAAATTTATTTTACATTATACTGGCTGCATTTACAGAATAGTTTTTTTAAAATGCTATTAAGGATTGAGGTAAAATCCTAGGAAATATCGGAATTCTGCATGTTCTTATTTCATTTATACACAAAATATACACTGACAATCAATGAAAAGATTCAAGCAGTTGACACTAAACTATCAGCTTGACTGTTTAAATCAGGTAAATGTACTAGCTTTTTTGTTATTTTGCTCATACAATCTTAACTTTCTATAAAATCTTTGTCCAAAAGCCCAGTTTCCCTGGTGAGGATACTTTGAGTACTACTTACTGGGAGAAGTTGCTGAAGCTTTGATTCATTTTCTACAATACTAAATATAAAGCAGCAATTAAGACTTTATATTTACAGACATTTCAAGTAGATTGAAGATGCTTATTGATTAGATATGTGATCTAAGTACACTTACCATCCATTGGTTTTCTATTTCTTGTTAATCCTTAACAGATGGTACAGAATTCATTATGGCTCAGCCAGAATCACAGCAAATTTTTCCTTGTCAGCAGAACAACATTCCTAATTCCTCAGAGAGTGAGTTAACTTTTAAACTCTCTTAGAAAAGACTTAACTTTTAAGAAGACAGCCATCAAAATACATACCTATGTTTATTCAACATTTCCTTCTCATTCTGCCATTCTAAAGACAAGAAATAAATAGAATAACAGCTCTATTATTCAACAACTGTTTGTTGAACAGCTATTACGTGCTGGGGCAGGGTGCTAAACACTGATATGTACAGAGAAAAAGAGAACTTTGCCCCTAAGGATACATGTTTTACTGTGAGATGCAAATATACTAACATATACTTAAATTATATTGTACTTGAACTATGATAGAAATAAAAAAAAAAAGAGGGAATTTGGAAGACTGACTAATTCCCTTTGAAACAGAAATGAAGTCAAAGAAGCCCAGCCGATTATCTACTTCTAGCAGTATTATTTGCCATAAATGAAAGTGCCATGGTCCAAATTTTCTTGGCCCTTGCCTCTTTATTGTGAAAGAGCATAGGGTTATTCTCCATAAAAAGTTATTTAATGACTTTCAACCACCATCATTTATTCCTTACTTAAAAATAAAATTTTATTTGATCTACCACTAGATGACTTATTAAGAAAATAAGACACCCAAAGACATGTGCAACACAAAGAAAAAGCACAAGATTGCCAGGCACAGTGGCTCATGCCTGTAATCCCAACACTTTGGGAGGTCGAGGCAGGTGGATCACCTGAAGTCAGGAGTTCAAGACCAGCCTGGCCAACATGGCAAAACCCCGTCTCTACTAAAAATACAAAAATTAGCCAGGTGTAGTGGCCCACGCCTGTAATCCCAGCTATTCGGGAGGCTGAGGTAGGAGAATCGCTTGAACCCGGGAGGCGGAGGTTGCATGAGCCAAGATTACGCCACTGCACTCCAGCCTGGGTGACAGAGAGAGATTCTGTCTCAAAAAAAATAAATACAAAATAGAAAAAGCACAAGATTAAAGATATAAAGGTTGAAAGGGTATTTGAGAAAATTAAGAAACACATTCCTAATTTTAAAAACTCTAAGTAATACAGAAAAGTAGAGACCCACTTAACTGTAAGAAAGACAGTTTACCAACAATAGTGGAAAATATTATCCCAAATCAGTAACTCCAACTGCATTTCAATTAAAATCAGAAACCAGACCAAAATGTCATAACCACAAGTATTTTAACACTGATTGCAGTAAATACAAAAGTAAAATAACCTAACTGCAAAATTTATTTTAAAATTATAAGAAAAAACAAATATCTAATATGGTATAGGAAAATATGAGAAGGAAATAAGTTACAATATATAAAAAAGAGAACTAGATATTAGAATGTAATATAAAATCACATTAATAAAATTAAGGTGGTATTGATGTAAACTAGCAATAGACAAATTGATCAGTGGAATCCAGTCATGTTCAAAAGCAGACTCCATTGTATATGTGAGAATTTAATACATAATCACCTTGATTTTTCTCTTATAGTGAGGAATATGTGATTTGTTTAAAAAATTTACTAACATAAACAGGCATTCCTTTAGAAGAAAATGCTGTATTCAAAGAATAATTCCAAAATTATTAAGTAATATATGAGACTAAAAGCACTTGCAAATTACAAAGATTCTTTCTCTCTCTAGTGTCTTGTCCAAAAATGCAGCTGGGCTAGGTGTTTGTGACGTATGTGTGTGTGTTTGTGATGTACTATGATCTGAATGTTTATGTCTCCCCAAAATTTATGTTGAAATACTACCCTCAAGGTGATAGTACTAGGAGATGAGGTCTTTGGGACATAATTAGGTGATGAGAGTGGGTCACTCATGAATGACATTAGTGTACTTATAAAAGAGATCTGAGAGCGATTTCTCACTCCCTCCACATGGGAGAACATAGCTAGAAGGCATCATCTATAAGCTGGAAAGGGAGCCCTTACCAGACACCAAATCTACCTCAGATTTGGACTTTTCAGACCCCAGAACTGTGATAAATAAATTTCTGGTGTTTATAGCCTACCCAGTTTACATTATTTTGTTATAGCAGCTTGGATAGACTAAGACATTGTGTGTGTGTATACACATATATACATATATATTATACATACATGTATTTTCTGGGAAATAAAATGGAAATAAAGGATATATAGGAATTATGAAATTTAGGGTACAGGTGAGCTAATGTAGGTTCAGGGAAAAGAGAAAATGTGGAGCCAAGCATAAATGTTTTTTTAAAAGTATGATAAAATATCCAAGATATGTGTTGTTATTTTTATGCCCTCATAAAAATTAAGTATGTGACATGTATATTTTTAAAATATCCTAAAAATGATTTCAGATTAGAAAACAACTAAGTTACATTCATTTGCAGTTAAATTATCTCTGTGAATATAGTTTAACCAAACATATTGATAGGCAATGAAGACTGTGGTTTCTATAATCACTAGGGATATTCCAGTTCACAAATTTTCATGGAGTGTAGACCCCCACTAAATGAAGCTTATACACAAAGGAGAAATATCTTTGAAATTGCTATTCCAATGCTTGGTAGCTTATATTCATTAAGTTCATGATAACATTTTCTCAGGAAGTTAATCTCCATGGATAGACCTTGATGTTGAAGTTCAATTTATACCCTAGGTTAGCTCCTTACACTCTCTATCCACCATAGTTAGATATTAGAACTTCTTAAAACTGTCACCTCTATTTGTTGCATCATCTCTGATTTCTTTCATCAGTGTTTTGTAATTGTCATTGTAGAGATTTTTCACCTTTTTGCTTAGCTGTATTCCTAGGTATTTTCATGCTCATGGGTAGGAAGAACAAATATCATGAAAATGGCCATACTGCCCAAAGCAATTTACAGATTCAGTGCTATTCCTAACAAACTACCAATGTCATTTTTCACAGATTAAGAAAAAAAAAGATTCTAAAATTTTTTTGGAATAAAAAGAGCCCTAAGAGCCAAAGCAATCCTAAGCAAAAAATACAAAGTCAGAGGCATCATGTTACCTGACCTGAAACTACACTGCAAGGCTGCTGTAACCAAAACAGCATGGCACTGTTCCAAAAACAGACAGGTAGACCAATGAAACAGAATAGAGAAGCCAGAAATAAATCTGCACACCTAAAACAATCTGATCATTGACAAAGTCAACAAAAATAAACAATGAGGAAAAGACTCCTCATTCAATAAATGGTGCTAGGATGACTGGCTATCCATATGCCAAAGAAGGAAACTGGACCTCTACCTTTCACCCTATACAAAAATTAATGGAAGTCAGATTAAAGACAAATGTTAGGAAAAATAACTGATGGGTACAAGGCTTAATACATGGGTGACAAAATAATCTGTACAACAAACCCCCATGATACAAGTTTACCTATATAACAAGCCTGCACATGTACCCCTGAACTTAAAAGTTAAATTAAAAAAAAAAAGATTCTAGAAGAAAACATAGAAAAACTCCTTCTCAATATTGGCCCTAGCAAAAAATTTATGGCTAAATCCTCAAAAGCAACTACAACAACAACACATTGACAAATAGGACCTAATTAAACTAAAGAGTGTCTGCACAGCAAGAGAAACTAAAGAGAGTAAACAGACAACCTATAGAATGGGAGAAAATATTTGCAAACTATGCATCTGATAAAGGCCTAATATCCAGAATCTATAAGCAACTTAAATCAACAAGCAAGAAACATACCCCATTAAAAAGCGGGCAAACGGACACAAACACACACTTCTCAAAAGAAAACACACAAGCAGCCAACAAATATATTTTTAAAATGCTCATAATCACTAATCATCAGAGAAATCCAAATCAAAGCCACAATGGGTTACCATCTCACAACACTCAGAATGGGTTTTGCTAAAATGTCCGAAAGTCACAGATACTGGCAAGGCTGTGGAGAAAGGGGGATACTTATACACTGCTTATGGGAATGTAAATTAGTCCAGCCATTAGGGGGAGCAGTTTGGAGGTTTCTCAGAGAACTAAGAGTTAAACTATAATTGGATCCAGTGATTCCACTGCCAGGTATGTACCCAAAAGAAACCAATCTGTGACTCTGGTCATTCTACCAAAAAGACACACGTACCCATATGTTCATCACAGTGCTATTCACAATAGCAAAGACATTTGCTAGATGCCAATCAGCTCTGGATTGGATAAAGAATATGTGGTACATTTACACCATGGAATACTATGGAACCATAAAAAGAATGAAATCATGTTCTTTGCAGTAACATGGATGCAGCTGGAGGCCGTTATCCTAAGTGAACTAATACAGAAACAGATAACCAAGTACTGCATGTTCTCATTTATAAGTGGGAGCTAAACATCAAGTACACATGGACATAAAGATGAGAACAATAGACACTGGGAAATACAAGAGGAAGGAGAGAGAGAAGGAGTCAAGGGGCTGAAAAACTACCTACTGGGTACTATCCTCACCACCTGGGAGACAGATTCATTCATACTCTGAACCTCAGCAGCATGCAATATACCTGTGTAACAGTCCACATGTTCCCACTAAACCCATAATAAAAGCTGAAAAATAAATAATTTTTAAAAAACTGTCGTCTCTTTAAAAAATAAGCATCCTGATGCACTCTTCTGCTTATTTTGAGGATTGCACTAGATAACACATATAAAGCCCCTAGCAGAGAGCTTGGTATAGAGTGAGTGCTTAATAAATACTAGCTATTTCTATAAATAGAGCCTCACAATGTAGAGTGGTGGTACAGTGAAAAGCACATTCCAATGTCTGACTGGATAGGGTATGGCTTTTTTTTTTTTTGCATAGAAAGTGATGAAAGAAAGCTGTGAATCTCTCTTTCAAATGTTCTTCAATAGAAATTCACTTATCACTAAGAAACACCTCATTTTAGGTCTGCAGCAGAATCAGGTCTGAGAGATGTTTGCTCTAACAGGATATTACTGTCATTACTGGTATGTCAGAACACTCTGAACTGGAAAAACACTCTAGAAGCGTGAGTGAAAGAAAGAAAAAGAACTCAGAATTTTCCCCTTTTTGGCTTTCATTTAGTTTCTTTTTATCCAATCTGATATGCTGAAATGACAATTTTGATTAATATATCTTACTTACTATGTTCTGGCGGTGAGAGAGAGAGAAAGAAAGAAAAGAGAGAGACAGATACAGAGACAAAGAGAGATAATCTAAATGTAGCCACTTCCAATCTGCCTCAGATACCAGGGATGCCTCTATTATATTGTTGTTTCTGTTGTCTCTACCTCTTTTGATAGAAAATGGCCAATCTCTTTTTGATTTGTGGATTTATTCTGTATCATCAGTGTGCATTGTAATGTAAGCACTCTGTATGGGATTCCTATATTACCAGCGAATTTTACACTTCTTGAAGCAGGGGTGAACATTGGGAATGGTAACTGTATTGGAAGTCAGAAATTTCTGATTTTGCATATCTGAAAATATCTAGCTATATGTCCTTAAGGAATATCCTTTACATTGAGACTCTTGAATTTATGTTTATTAATTTACTTTTCAAAATTGCATTTCAAAGAAGATGTTATAATGTTATAATCCCCATTTAACAGATAATGAAACTGAAACTCAGATGCGCTAGGTGATTTGTTCGAAGTCACATAGTCTCTGAGTGGCAAACGAGGTATTGGTGTCTATGTCTAAGGCCACAGTCAGGTATTCTCTTGACGAACTGTGCTACCGCTCCCCTCCACTTAATTTCTCTTAAATTAAACAAAAAGGAGTAGGCTAAATGAACGCTAAAGTCTCTTTTTAAACTACAATTTATGATTTGTATTCATAAAATTTGGTTATATTGACTTCTCTGAGAACCTTAGAAGAAGGGGCTTTGCAAAACAATGGAGGAATAGGATAGAAAATCTAGAACATTTGAAACTTACCACAATTTGACCTTGGCAACGATTTGTTGACTGTGATCCCAAAAGCATAGGCAAGGAAAGCAAACATAAATGGGATAGTATCAAACAAAAAAAAATCAACACAGAAAGGAAAATAATCAACAGAGTGAAGAGGCAAACTAAAGAAATGAGAGAAAATATTGGCAAACCTAAGATGTTTATATCCAAAATATAAAAGAAAATCAATGCTCCTTTTTTTTTTCTTGAGATGGAGTCTTGCTCCGTCGCCCAGGCTGCAGTGCAGTGGCATGAACTCGGCTCACTGCAAGCTCTGGCTCCTGGGTTCACGCCATTCTCCTGCCTCAGCCTCCTGAGTAGCTGGGACCACAGGCGCCCGCCACCAAGCCTGGCTAATTTTTTTGTATTTTTAGTAGAGATGGGGTTTCACCCTGTTAGTCAGGATAGTCTCGATCTCCTGACCTCGTGATCCACCCGCCTCAGCCTCCCAAAGTGCTGGGATTACAGGCGTGAACCACCGCGCCCGGCCAATGCTCCTTTTTTTTTGGCTAAGATCAAGTGAAAAATATATAAGAAACTAAAAAAAAAAAAAAAAAAAAAAACAAAAAACAAAAAACAAAAAACAAAAAAAACCTCAATAGCAAGAAAACAAATAAGTTGATTAATAAATGGACTAAGGGGCAGGGCATGGTAGCTCAAGCCTGTAATCCCAGCACTTTGGGAGGTCAGGAGTTTGAGACCAGCCTGGCCAACATGGTTGAAACTCGTCTTTACTAAAAATATAAAAAACAAAAACAAAAACAAAAATTAGCTGGGTGTGGTTGTGTATGCCTATGATCCCAGCTACTCAGGAGGTTGCAGCAGGGGAATCCCTTGAACCCAGAAGGTGGAGGTTGCAGTGAGCCAAGATCGTGCCATTGTACTCCAGCCTGGGTGACAGAGTGAGACTCCATCTCAAAATAAAAAAAAAAAAAAAAAAAAAATGGGGACTAAGGACCCAAATAGACCTATCTCAAAAAAAAAAAAAAAACATTGAAATGACCAAGAGGTCTATGAAAAAATGCTCAACTTCACTAATTATTAGAGAAATGCAAATTAAAGCCACTATGAGATATCACCTTGCAACTGTTAGAATAGCTGTTATCAAAAAAACGAAAGATAACAAGTGTTGGTAAGGATGTGGAGAAGATGGAACTCTTGCTCACTGATGGTGGGAATATAAATTAGTACAGCTATTATGGAAAATGGTATGGAGATGCCTCAAAAAATTAAAAATAAAACTACCGTATGATACAGCAAGTCCCGTTATATATATATATAATATGTATAAAAATATATTTTAATATATAATTGTGTGTGTACATATATATATATATATATATATATATATATATATATATATATGTATGTATATCCCCAAAGGGAGCAAAATCAGCATGCTGAAGAGACATCTGTATTCCCATGTTCATTGTGGCAATATTCACGACCACAATGATATGAAATAAATGTGTGCCCATAAACAGACAAATGAATAAACAAAATGTGGTATATGTACACAATGAAATATTATTCAGCCTGAAGAAAAGGAAATCCTGTCATTTTCAATAACATGGATAAACCTGCAAGACACGATGCTAAGTGAAATAAACCAGGCACAGAAAGAAAAATACCGCATGATCTTACATATATGTGGAATCTAAAATAGTCATACTCATAGAAACAGAGAGTAGTGTTGTGATTACCAGGGACTGGGGGCTCGGGGGGTTGGTTGGTCAGCTGTTGGTGAAAGAGTATAAAGTTTCAATTAGAAGGAATTACTTCTAGAAATATATTGTACAGCATGATTACTATAGTAAATAATAAGGTACTGTATACTTAAAAATTGCAAAGAGAGTAGGTTTTAAATGTTATCAACAAATAAATAATTATGTAAGGTGATGAATATCTTAATTAGCTTGATTTAGTCACTCCACAATGTATACACATATATCAAAATGTCACATTTTATCCCATAAATATATACAATAAAATAAAGATATATGTACTAAAATAAGCAAACATGCTTTCAGAGAGACTATTTCTCTTTTATTTTTGGACAATTGGGCATTTCAAATAATTAAAATACCATTTAGAAATGTTACTTTTCCTTTTGATATGTTACATAAAGCAATTGCTCTTAGGTGAAAGAGGACATTGGAATAACCCTACTTTGGTAAGTTTTTATACTAAAATCCACAGCTGAATGTACTGCCCTATACAGCGGTCTTGCAAAGGTTAGAGGAAACATAAAAATTGGGAAAAAATAATAAAAATACCCAGATTTTCTAATGAAAAGGAAAGTGGTTATTTTAAGATTGAAGACATAGCACACAATTCAGTTGCTAAACTTGATTAAATTCCCTTATACAGCCTGAGAAAAATGAGCCTGAAATGGAAGCAATTACAGAATACAGAAGAAAACTATTTTTTAAAAAGTGTCTTTTATATTAGGAAAGGTCCTGAAAGGGCACCATCTAACTGTAAAATACTTGGCTGCCCAAAGTAATCCCATAAGAAATGGATCTTGAATTGAGATAAGAAGAAAAATGAAAAATGACTTTATCTTACTAAAAATATCCTGCACAATAGGAGAACATTTTGTGAAAGGAATAACAGCTGTAATCATATGTTGCGTAAGATGTTTCATTTCTTTATTCTCCCATATATCTACAAAATAGTTGTAAGTAGTGGAATTTATTTTAAACTTTCAAGAAAGTATTGCCTTATTCTTTTTTATTCCTCCTTCATGTCCATTTTAGTTAAAAGACTACTTATGATTACATGTAATCACATGATAGAGGAATATATGTTGTCCTATATTTCTTTAGCACTAACATTTAGCATTCCTGTCTCTATTCAGAAATAATGAAGAACAAACAGCAGATTTGGTAAATCACATTATTCTTCTTCCTTCCCTGTAATCAAACCCCAATTTTTCATGCATTCCTATAACCAAGCCCTTTGCTGTATAATTTACAGTTCTTTCCATAAGAGGGGTGGTGTTTATTTTCCCACCCCTTGACTTTGAGTTCAGCTCACTGACTCTCTTTGCTTGATAAAATGATACAAAACGACAATGTGCCACTTCAAAATTTAGGCCTCAGGAGTTCATGCAGGCTTCTGTTTGTTTTCACTTCTGCCCTTGCCAGGAGGGAAACATGTTAACTAGCCAGCTGGTTCTAGGAGCAGAAAGAGAAACATGAGGTATAGAGCTGTCGCAGCCAAGCCCACCCTAGATTGGCCAGCCCTCAAGCAACTCAAACTTAGTGAGAATAAATGACTGCTATTTTAAGCCTCTCAGCTTAGGAGATGTTTGTTATGCAGAGCATCTTTCAGTAGATAAATTATACAGCAGATACAGTATATGTGAAATCTGATGACAATACACACATATACACACATTCAGCAATGACTGTAGGTTTTTGTGACCTACAGTCACAAAACTGTAGGTTCTTTTGAGTTCAATTACTTAACATGCATTGGCAGAATGAGTCTTAATATGAAATAAAGCCAGGTTCTCTCTTTCCTCTAAATAGCAGGAGCACTTGTTATATTATAATAAACATCATTCTGTTGCACACTCTCAAAAATCCTGTAACTCTCCCTCTTGACACACATCATATTTGTAATATACTGTTAATTCTATTTAAATTTCTGCTTTGCCCAGTAGAATGAATAATATCTAAGAATTACTGTTATTTTTATTTCTTACACAATGCTATGAGGAACTCTGAATATCACTGTTTGACAGATGATGCCTCTGAGGTCCAGAGATGCTAAGTAAATTACCTAACATCACATAGCAGGAAAGTAGCATAACTGAAGTTGAAATCCAAGCACCCTGGTCCAGAACTGTTGCTCTAAACCATTTTCCTATATAGCACCACGGTCTTGGAGGTAATTGTTCTGCCCCACTACCTTGCTAAGCACCCGACATGTACATGCAGAACCATTGTTGAAAGATTTAATTTGACATGTTGAAGCTGAGGTGGCACATACACTGTGAAAGGAGGAAATCTAATATCATGAAGCAGCCACTGTGGCATGTGCTGATGACTTACAAGCTGGGGAAAAAAAAAAAACAGACATAATCCTTGCTCTCTTGGTACATACATTCCAGTGATGCAGTTAGAAATAAACAAAGAAACAAGAAGTGACCATTACAAAATGTGGAAGTGCTGTTGAAATAAAAACCAAACAAACAGAGTGATGCTAGAAAACAATGAGTATGAATGAAAAACATTCTATTTTTTTTGGTGGTTAGAGAATGCCTTCATTTAAAAGAAAGTATTTAATCTGAGATCTGACAAATGGGTAGGAGCAATAGAGGAGATCATTGAGGAAGAATGTGTAAGGGTCCCAGGGCAGGAAAAGCCACTATTCAACTTTCTCTAGACTGTTGCTGAAACCTTCCAATGCTCTGTCAGCATTCACTTCCCAGTGTATTCTCCACACTGGTGAACTTTCTCAAGTTGTTCTCCATTATTTTAGGGAAGAGAAAACAACTACTTAACAAGGTTGGTAGGCTTGGCTCATGCCTTTTTTCCAAACTCATTTAATTCTTTTTTGCTTTCTGTCCTGGCTATCTGTCCTTCCATCACCTTGTCCTTGTCATGCTTTCTTATGCCTCACATCTGCACATTTACACATATAGAGTTTTCTGCCTGAGTCCTTCTTTTTAAAAAATAATGTGTGCTGACATCTCAGATTTCAACTAAAGAATCAGTATTCTGAGGATCCTTGTTTTGTTTCCTGACCATATCAAATTTCACTTATATGACATCCATAGCACAGGATTCATTACTTCTTTGTATATTTGCAAAAGTAATATTTTATAATTGTGTTTGCATGTGCATGCTTGGGTGTGTGAACACTGGATGAGCATAAATTTAATGAAGTCATGAATGTTGTCTTTTTGTAAGTACCATTACGTCCCATGTGTTTGAAAAACGCCTGACAAACATCAGATGCTCAACACATGTTTATTTAGCATATTGAGTAAAACTTATTGAAGAGTTTTAGGTAGGGGGATTACATAATACAATGTGTATTTTAAGATTACCCCATTTGTTGCTTCAAGAGGAATGAGCTGGAAAGGGGGCAATTGTGAAATCTCTATTCACAATGATCTTTTACCTGGGCTACTATAGCAGCCTGTTAACCAAGCTGCTTGTTAACTTCAAACTGCAAAGCAAAATGAAGTGGCAGCAAAACAGATTCTAAAAAGTAGGTTGGATTTGAGATCATATTGGAGAAAGAATTTTCAAGATTTACTGATATTAGGTGAGAATGATAAAAAAATGAAACCAATTAAGAATAGCTCCTAGGTTTGTGGGAGCATACTTAATATTTACGGTGATAAGGAAAACTCATGTGCAAGGAAAATTCTATAATTGGGGAAATAAAGGCTTTGTCTTTGGCCATGTTAAATTTAAGATGTCTTTGAAACATTCATTAGACAATGTCAAAGTTGAATTTATTTATCTGGAGACCTATGGGAGAAGATTCAAGTAAAGATATAAATTTAGGTATCATCAGTATATACATTTTGTTGAAAATTATGACAATAAGCAAAAACATGTATGAAGAAAGGGTAGTAAGAGACAGATTAGAGCTAATTCCTTCAGAATATCTACCTTTATAAATAAATGAGTTTAAAGAAAGAGTAGAAAGTATTTTCAACAAATAATGCTGGAACATTTAGGTGGCTATTGATATGGTTTGGATCGGTGTTCCCATCAAATCTCATGTTAACATGAAATCCCCAGTGTTGGAGGTAGGTAGGACCTGTTGGAAGATGATTGGATCATGGCGGTGGTCCTTCATGAATGGTTTAGCACCATCTCCCGATGCTGTTCTCGTGATAGTGAGTTCTCATGAGATCTGATTGTTTAAAACTGTGTGGCACCTCCCCCACATCCCTCTTGCTCCTGCTCAGGCCATATAAGACTCGCCTGCTCTCCGTTCACATTCCACCATGATTGTAAGTTTCCTGAGGTCTCCCCAGAAGCAGAAGCCACTGTGCTTCCTGTACAGCCTGCTCAATTGTGAGCCTATTAAACCTCTTTTCTTTATAAATTACTCAGTCTCAGGTATTTCTTTATAGCAGTGTGAAAATAGACTAATACAGCCATATTGAAAACAAATAAATATAGAAAATCTTGATTTTTGACCTCTTACCATGTAAAAAATTAAAGGTAGATAATAGATTAAAAGAAAGATAAAGCTCTAAATAATATACAATAAAATATAGATGTGTATCTTTACAACTTTGGTTTAGGCAAATATTGTTTAGCTAGGACACAAAAAACATTGTGCTTAAAAGAAATAGAAGATGATAAATTGAGTTATTCAAAATTAAAACATCTGTTCTTCAAAAGACATTATTAAAGAATTAAATAATAAACCACAGACTGGGAAAAAGCATTCATAATTAATATATTTGACAAAGGAGTTGCAGAATACAAAAAGAACCTCTAAAACTCAAAAAGGCAAACAACCCAATTTAAAATATTGGCCAAAGATTTGAAAGATACTTCACTAAAACTATCCAAATGACCAATAGTCACATAAGATACTCAACATCATTAATAATTAGAAAAAAATAAACAGACTAAAGCTCCAATGAGAAATGACTTCATAGAATGAACTTCAGAAATTCTCAAATAACTTTATAGAAATCACCTCACAGAGTCAGCCAGGTGTGGTGGCTCACGCCTGTAATCCCAGCACTTTGGGAGGCTGAGGCGGGCAGATCACTTGAGGTCAGTAATTCAAGACCAGCTTGGGCAACGTGGTGAAATCCTGTCTCTACTAAAAATACGAAAATTGGCTGCGCGTGGTGGTGGGTGCCTGTATACATGCATGTGTATATACTTTAAAGCACGTTGCAGACAACAATACTCTTCACTACTAAACACTTCAGCATGAATATCATTAACTAGACATTGCATTCTAAATTTCATTAGAATTTAATTTTTTTCTTTTGATGTAAAACGTAGCTACAAAGAAATGCAAAAAATTTAAGTACGCCTTTTCATGAATTTTGAAAATTGCATACAATTATGTAAACTAAACCCCTGTTGAGACATAAAACTGTCCACAGAATGTTTCCTAATGCCTTTTCCCAGTCAACCCGTACCCCCATTCTTCCAGTTGCAACTCCTGCTCTGATATTCCCCTCAGTCTCCCACAGATTAGTTTCCTTTTTCTGGAATTTCAAATAAATGAAATAATTTTTGTAAGACTTCTTATACTCAGTATAAAGTTTTCCAATTTCGCTCATCTTACTTATTTATAAATAGTTCATTCATTTTCATTGCTGTGTAGTGTTTCATTGTATAAATATACGACAGATTTTTAAAATTCATTTACCAGTTGATGGACCTATGTGTTTTCTCCAATTTTGTGCTACTATGAATAAATCTTTGAACATTTGTGTACTAATCTTTTAGTGGACATATGTTTTTGTTTCTCTTGGTAAATATTTTGGACTAGAATCACTGAGCTACAGGATAAGTATATATTTAGTGTTATAAAGAAATAGAAGACATTTGCCAAACTGGTTATAATGCTTAGGTTTCCACAAAATGTATGAGAACTCCAATTTTTCGCATCCTCTCCAAAATTTGGTACACACCATCTCATTGATTTTGTACTGGCTACAGCCTCTGTCAAGTACATTCTTCCTTCACGTATCTATGTGGACTGTTCACTCATACTCTTCAGTGTTTTTTTCGAGTCACTTTCTCAGTGTAGCCCCTACCTTTTAAATCTTACTTAAAATTGTACCCAGAGCACCCACCCAACCCACAACACTATCTTCCTTTGCCTTTAATGTTCCCAGATAATTTATGTATTTATCAGTTTGTCTATACCCACCTATCTGATACCTATATCACGGATTGTGAACTCCATGAAAATAAGGAATTTTTGCTATTTGTTCACTTATTCATTCCTTGTTTTTGTAAATATTCCTGGCTCAAACTATGCACTCAGTAGACATTTGTAGAATCAGTGCATACCTAGGAACACTGTGGAGTCGATAGAGACACAGCAAGATCCTATGTTTACAAGAGGGCACTTTTGATTGTAGCCAAAAATCAATTAGGAACAACTTTCAGATGTTTGGGTTAAATTAACTCACCTGATTCACCAATTAAAATGTCATTCTTTCTTTTTTTTTTTACTTGAGCCTAAAAATGGACAACAGATATAGTAATTCATTGTGACTGATGGTATATGCCTCAATGTCTAAAATAAACATTTTTCTCAAAGCCTACAAAAAAAAACTTTTAAGAAAATTAGTGGGTTTTTTTGTTTGTTTTTTTTAAAGAACAGCTAATTTTAACATCTCTCAGAATGTCTGGAAGACTTTTGTAATAAAAATTAAAAGTCTAGAAAATGTTGTGGCACTTACCTCATTATGGATCATGTATCACTCATACAGAGGGAACATATATGGCAGTTTAATTGTATATTGTTTCTTGAAATAGTTTTAAGATTCACTTATCTTCTAACTATACAGCAGAATTCTTCCCAGAATTCTTTGCCTTGTTAATGAGTTCCTCATCTGAATATATTGAGAAAAGTTTCAGAATTGGTACAGCTGTTCAGTGAAACACTGTAAAACTTTTACTTTTACAGTTTTCCCTTCTGAGAATTTAACTTTCTTTCGGGTAGTTTATTCATCAGAATAAGACCACAGGTTCTCAAAGTAGCTAAAAATTGTTTACATTATTGAATACAAAAGTCCCTCTACTTATAAGATTGTTAAGTTCTGAAAGACAGCTTGCAATACATTTTTTTCTAAGTCCACAGAATGTCCAAGGGGGATGAGTGTAGTGTAAGCTTACAGTCTATGGATATACTACTATTAGGAATTGTATATTGTCTTTAAAGCTTTAAAAATGAGCACATTTCTCTTTTCCTTGATGATATAATAGGAATGATATTTTAAAACTTTTACTGGATTTTCTTATTTAGCATTGTGAGCTTGTAACATTGACCCTTCTCTGCCTGAGATAGCCATTACTCCATTACTTTGGGAGAAAATTAAGGTTAAAAGAAATAAGTTTTACTAAGGAAGGAAGGTATGGAAAAATATAGTAATGCGAGAGGGGGAAATAAATTATATATATAATATATATTATATATAATAAATATATAGTATATTAAATATATAATTAAATATATAATATTAAATATATAATATATTAAATATATAATATCAAATATATAATATATTAAATATATAATATCTTAAATATATAATATCAAATATATAATATATTAAATATATAATATCAACTATAATATATTAAATATATAATATCAACTATATAATATATTAAATATATAATATCAACTATTTAATATATTAAATATATATCAACTATTTAATATATTAAATATATAATATCAACTATATAATATATTAAATATATAATATCAGCTATATAATATATTAAATATATAATATCAGCTATATAATATATTAAATATATAATATCAGCTATATAATATATTAAATATATAATATCAGCTATATAATATATTAAATATATAATATCAGCTATATAATATATTAAATATATAATATCAGCTATATAATATATTAAATATATAATATCAACTATATGATATATTAATATGTAATATCAACTATATAATATATTAATATATAATATTAACTATGTAATATATTAATATATAATATTAACTATGTAATATATTAATATATAATATTAACTATATAATATATTAATATATACTATTAACTATATAATATTAAATATATAGTATATTAAATATATAATATTAAATATATATAATATAATAAGTAAATATATGTATATCTTGGGTAGGTTTTTCCAAATTCCTTTTTCTCTTCCCTTTGCATTTTAGGATATCTAGGATCAAGTAATAAAGCCCCATGTTATTGTTTGAGACAGTGTAGATAAGTACCCATTTTGTGTATGACATCAATACTATTTCTTCTGTAGAAGGAAGTTGTGGCTTAGGAGAACTAAAAGAAAAAGCCAATTTCTGTTCCCAGGAATTCTGAGAAAATGGAAGGAGAGAGGAGCAGGAGATAAAATAGGTATCATTTGCTTATCCTTAGGAAATATCCCACTTTTTTTTTTTCATTTTATGTCTGAATCTGTGGGAAAATGTACTGTGGATAAGAATTAGGTAAGAATTCAAATGTCATATATTACAAGCAGTTCTTCAAAAGAGAAAGTTAGCTCAAAGATTTAAATGCTTTCTGGGTAAAAAAGGAGCCACACTGTGTATAAAGAATGGGGGTGGTGCTGGTAAGTTCATTTTTGGAATACTAAGTTGATTTCTGCAAAGCCTAGTGAGCTCATTTCAAGTTTACATGAGCAAATTCAATTTCCTATAATAGGCATAATTTACAGGCTTTGTGGTTATCACATGTCTTGCACTTAAGATTACATTTTAGGAGATTAAGATAATATCTTGATAGTAAACTCCACAGTAACATGAAGGGACACTTGCCCATTTTTTTCAAATGAAAATATGTGAAGAACTATAATTATAATAAAAAGAAATGGAGCACGATTAGCTTTAATTCTAAGTTAAGTCTTTCTGTCAGTAGTACTGTTTGCTCTTTCTGCTTCTGGGATTTCCAGCTTGTTTATACTTTAAAACTCTACTGTAACTTCCATAACTTGCACATGGATTAGGGCATACTGTTATTGGCTCCAGTCTCTGCCAGAGCCTAACAATAGGGGTTGGAAGTGGGCTAACATTCTTACTTAAATTTTTTTAGGTGGATGGGATATGAGAAGGAGAGTAAGGCAGGCAACTCTGCTTTGTCAAAGAGGGATCTCCAGTATCTTCCAGACTCCATTTCCTTGACAAGGCTAATAAAGTAGGTGTGGTTGTCATTTTTAGCACGTAAAAGCACAAGACATCCTGTTACATTTGAATTTCAGATAAATAACACACAATTACTTAGCATAATTATGTCCATGTAACATCTGGACATACTTATGGTACAAAAATTATTCGTCATTCATCTGAAATTCAAAAGTTTGAAGGGGGTGAATATCATAGCTATTTATGGGGATACTCACTAAAAGGTATGTGGCCTCTACTGCCCCCTGCATTCTGGGATAGTGCCTTAGGATCCAGTATCTTAAATATCAAGGCTTCTAACCTCTGCCTGTTGAAGATTTTTAAGTTGCATTATATAAGAAACATGAGTGGCTTTCCTGTCAGGATAAAAGGCTAGATTCCAAGGTTATAAATATATGTAATTTTTATTTGTGAGTTAAAATAAATAAATAAAAATATTGAGAAACTGAGCACTTTTCTCCAAGGGAGACTCCCTTCTCTCTGCTACCTCTGTATCACATTTCTTAGATTTATCACATGCATGAAAATGAGTATAATTATTCCTTTATATAGCTTTATCTTCAATATGACTATGAGATCTTTGAGGGTAAATGCTGTCTCAATATACTTGGTAAAATGTCTGTCAAGAGAAGACACATGGATAATGAGATTGAATTGCACAGAAAAAAATTGGTGGCAAAAAAGAGATATGTGCAAATGCCTACATGGCTAAAATAAGCTTTTTTCCTCCCTCATAATTTTCATAAAAAATGGTAGAAAATATGAGCAAGCAAAATCAATAAAGAATAGAAAAATCCCCTGTAATTCCATTGCTCAAACATTTTAGAAAGTTTTTTGTCAGCTTCCTACTCTCAATCCTTGCTATAGAATTATGACATACAGTGATCATACTCTAGATTTTGTTAGAAATGTCTTGAACAACTCTCCTTTATAGAAAGTCCAAATCTACAGCCATTTTTAACGATGAGGCATGACTGTTTGCAATTAACTTTTTACAGATAAAATTAGCCATTAAGTAAATTTTTATTTTTTATTAGTGTAAACAGCAATGTAATGAGAAGCCGTGAGTCTATATAATTGGTTACATGGTGTTTTGTTTCTTTATTTTCTTTTATGAGACAATGCCTCCTTATTTCTTTTATTAATGTCTATTTTTATCCTTTTTTTCCATATGAATGCTATATTTATTTGTAAAGATTTTCTCCAGACCCTTGTTTGTATTAATTTGGAACTAATCAAATGTTTTACAATTTTATCTTCTAATTCACTTACTTATTCATTTAACAAACATTTATTGGGGGAACTTCTATTTGCCTGGCATTGGACAAACCAAGATAACAAATACGGCTTGTATTCTAGTGGGAAGAATCATGGGAATACACAAGTAAACAAAAAAAAATTACATGGATTTGCATTCGCAGTGAAAATTGTGACAAAGCACACAGTGGCTGAGATAGTTAATCCTGTGGATGGTCAGGGAAGGCTTCTGCATGAATGGAGATTTACGCTGACACATAATATATGCAACATGCAGGAGGAAGAACATTAGTGAATCAGGGAACAGCTTGTATAAATGTCTCAAGGCTACATTTTTTGAGGATCCCAAAAATTGGCTCGTCTAGAGCATAAATCAGTAAAGAAATATTCATGCAAGATGAGCTAGGAGACACAAGACAGAGCCTTATGAACCTTGCTAAGTATTTCAGATTTTTTTTTGGTTATATTGTGCAGCTATTAAAGTGATCTATGAAACATACTTGTAATTTGCCTGAAGAATATTTCAAATCACCTCTTGTTTATTAGCAAACAGCCATGTCATTTCTTGCTCTGGAGTACTTCCGATTAATTATTTAAAATTTGAAGCTAACAGGGGTACAACAGGATAATTAGAGGCACATATCGAAAGAAGCAATAATTCAATCAGATTTATGTTCTAAACACACACTTTTTCTTAATCTGTGCAGTAGAAGCGTACATCCTCTCTCTGTTATTGTTTATTTTAACTTCATCTTTATTTTTAATTATGAATCTTATCTGTTCTGATGAATCTATTTCATTTGTAGCAACGTATGGCTTATTAAAAGTTGGAATTGAGCCAGAGTCTAAATGGTTTGGGTCTTACCACTGGGTGATGGCTCTTGCCTGAAGGAGGTTATCCCAGGATGTGATCTTATGAAGATAATGTCTTCTATGTCACGGGGGTGTATTTTGAGAACTATGTAGAAAATTAGAAACTAAATTTTTGAAAATGCAAGTGGATCAGTTTTTATGCATATAGTGAGGAATATTTTATTCAGGGTTGTTTTTCCTGAACTGAATTATAACACACTGCTTCCTTTATTATTCCTACTGTGACTTTAACCAGTGAGTTGTATAATTATGTACCTGAAATAGATTTGAAGAGCTCTGTATCCATCAAAGATCACAGAACCAGGAATTAAAACCCTAAGACAGCACTTCTCAGAATTTATGATAGGTGCTATTTAAGTAATTTCTCCTCCACTAGACACTGTTTTATGCTTCTGATATATTTGCTCTATTCCTCCAATCAACTCTAAATGATAATATTTGATATTTCCATTCTATATATGAAGAAACTGAGATTCAGAGAAGTTGCACCACTCTTTCAAAGTCATAATAAGTGGTCAGAATTCAAACCTCATCTGTTTTCTTATGCCAATACTATAGTAGCCTTTCTATTACAACATCCTGTTTTCCTTTCCTTTGAAGGAAATCTCTATAACATGATGTCTCATAACCAGGGACTCTGCTAACAAATATGGCATCAATTTTGTGCAAGTTTGAAAGAGCATCTCACATACTGCGGGCAGCCTGATACCAAATGCACATGACTTGACAAATAGAGTTCAGGCTGAATTTCAGTCCCCATTCTCTCTCTCAACGGGGGCCCTACAGCTGTGAGGAACTTACCTGTCACTGTGTGAGCACCTTGAACATGATGGAAAGTATATTATATTAACAAGTAGTCTAAATTAAAATATCTACTTATTATTTTAAAACCAATTACTTGAACTACAGTAAAACAAAAATCCTTAGTTTTTCCAGTAAATTTGATTATTCTGAATATTAAATCTTATCCCAAGGTATAGTTTGGAATACAGCATTTTGCTATATTCTGACAAGTTTAATACAACCTTGTTAATAATGTGCCTGATATCTGGTTTATAATGGGATTAAACACTGCTTTTTAATAACTTCTCCTTTTAAATTATGAAAGCTAAGTAAAGTCAAATGTCTATCTAAATGCCATTTTATAATATTTCTTTATTAATTTAAAAATGTTGGCTGGGCACAGTGGCACATGCCTGTAATTCCAGACCTTTGGGAGACTGGGGTGGGAGGATCACTTCAGAAGCTCGAGACCAGCCTAGGTAACATAGTAAGACCCTGTCTCTACAAAAAATAGAAAAAATAAGCCAGGTGTGGTGGCATGCACCTGTAGTCTCAGCTACTCGAGAGGCTGAGGTGAGAGGATCACTTGAGCCTGGGGAGTGGAGGCTGCAGTGAGCCGTGATGGTGCCATTGCGCTTCAGCCTGGGTGACAGAGTAAGACCCTATCTGAAAAAAAAAATGTTAAATGAAATAAATAAAAATATTAAGTGTGGGAAATTATAGACATTGAATAGTATCACGAATGTTAGGTAACGATAATTACAGGAATCAAAACATTGACTCCGTTTATCTGTTAATAAAAATTTATTTGTCCAGCCTAGTTTTGATAGTGGGGCATGGAGTAGATGTTGGGGGGTGTGGGGCAGGGAGATGAGGTTAGAATGTCATTTTAAAATCAGGTCTAGCTCAATGACTTCTGAGGCTGGGTCAGAAATGTAGCATAGCTTCCATGCAAAATTTGCTTTCATAAGATACTCACTCTTAGAATCCAGGTGCCATAATGTGTGGAAGTTTCAGTCATATGAAGAAACCATGTGTAGGTGTTTTGGCTGAGAGCTCCCAGTGAGGTTCTAGCTCATAGCAAGCATCAGCCTACAGAAACTTGACTGAGGTGGCTTTTGAGATGACTCCAGCCCAGATGCTGTCAGACTGCAACTTCATGAAAGACCATATGAGACAACCCCCTAGATAAGGTTAGTCACCACAGAATGAGGAGAGATAAGAAAAATAAACAATAGTTACTGTTTTTGCTAGAAGTTTGGGATTTCTTAGGCAGCACTAGATAACCAAAGCTTTTCTACTTGAAAGAACAACTGATATTGTAAGGATCAGAGAACAACAACAACAAAAAATAGTATTTACAAAAACCAAGAGATGTCAGAGACAGATGAGATCAGTGTAGGTCATCGTATCTAAAAAAAAAATTCATGGAGAAAGTGGAACATAAGCTGGATATTGAAGGAAGATTAAGTATAACATCATCCAACAAGATGTATATCAATTAATAAAATCAAGTAGCACAGTATAGAAGGTTAATTAACATTCTTCTAAATAAAAAAATTTTAGTGGTTTTTATTGAGGAGGTAATTTACATAAATTATGACTAAAGAAGTTAGTAAACAACTTTAACATCACCTCATTTCTTAATTTGGAATCACCATTTTACCTTGAATAATATAAGATCACATTGTGCTAATGTCAATAAAAAAAACTGATTGAACTTGTAACATACAGAATAGTCAAATATTTGATCTCTATAATGAAAAATAAAAATATGCTGTATTACTGTATTTATAAACCAGAGAAGTTATGCAGTCAAGTAAACTTGAATTAACAAACACCATAATATAGGTATCATTTTTCTTATCTTTTAAAAGACTTTGATGAGAAGGAGTTTTGGATTCATAACTAAAGAAGGTATGGTAATCTCTACACTTTTATTCATCTTGCATTAAATGGAAAGTTTGCCAAATAATCTGATAATTAAAAGAATATTGCACATTAATTTGACACTGCCTTTACTATCATAAATTTCGCTTTACATTCCCAAGACCTCCTGTCCAATAGAAGAGATGACTATAGGATATAATGTTTTCTGCACTCAAAGTGTAAGTCTTTGAATAGACAAAATGTCTAATAGGGTGTAATTTCCTCTCAGACTTGTTTAATATCGATCATTGGAGTGGAATCTCTGATTTTATCTTCTAGTAGAAGATTTGAACTAGCTCATAAACCAGCTCATTCTCATTGTGGTAGGTTAGGTTACTCCTCATCACATATTAACTGCCTACTCCTCTGCATGGCCGAAGCGTAATTCTCCAGTTCATAGGCAAAAAATTTGGCTATATGACTGGCTGTGGCCAGCTGGGTTGTGGGCAACAGTGTCAGAAGGCTAGTTCTGAGCTGGGATTTTGGAAGGATTTGCAATGGAAGAACATGCCCCAGGTGTTCATTACTCCTTCCAGTTGTTTTCTAGAATGACTGCATGCAAAGCAGACCTGAACCCAAATGTAATATCATCCAGCATATCCAAGCTCAGACAAAATCTGTTGAATTGCAGCCAAATAGCAGACACGTGAGTGTAAAATAAATGTCTGGTATTTTAAGCTACTGAGATATTAGGGTTCTTATTATACATTATTTTTAAAGCCTGACTAATATATATGTTTTGAAATATTAAAAACAATTTTATTCCTTTAAGTTTTCAACTCTTCTTGAAACTATAGGAATGAAATTTGCCCCAGAAAAGAGCTATCAGTTTATTCTAATCATTTGTTATATTCCAAATATGTAAGGACTTATTAATAGTTTTCTAAAGTAAATATTTTGCCAGATCATTATTTTACTGATGAATTTTACAATCCCATTTATGATATATAAGCGAAATTTATTTATATCTATCCTACTCAATCTGGATAAGTTTGGAGTATACTAACGTCTTCTTAAAGAACAAAACACAGTGAGCATGCTGACAGACAGTGCCCATGAAACTCCCTTTCAGAATACAAATGTTTTTGGGTCAGAGTACATTTTGTTTGAAAAAATCTATTCTCTAGGGAATAACTTGAGCTATTACAGGGAAATAACTTTTCTTGTAATGCTATGCTTTCTAACCAAAAACACACACATAAAAACCAAAAAGCAGTCAACCACTTGTCACTAGAGCAAAGAAGTTGGAAATTACATAGACTATCTCCGACATGTGGCTTTAGGCAAATTTTCTTATTACTCAATCCATATTTTGCTTCTCACTTATTTTAGTTCATAGCAGTTTCTATAGCTTATTCAACCACACTCTAGATTGCTTTCCAGGTTTTTATTGTTTCACACATATTTCTTTGTGTAGAGAAATCTTGTTCAGAAGCTCAGGTATTGCTTTATTTCTATTATAAAGCCTAAGTTCTTCCTGAAGGATGTATGATAATGCTGCCATTTAGACTGTAAGTAAAGAGTCCAGGCTCCACTCCAGGTCCTACTCTGTTTTATAAGTTTGGTTCTAATTTATATTCTAATTAAAGCTTCATTTTGAATCAAGCTAATCCACGGACTACGTGCTGTCTGCAATCCTTCAATGAACATGTGCTGCTTATGTTTATTTTTTTCAGGTTGTAAGACACTATTCAATTATTCCAGAAATGCATACATCTAGTGTGCAAAATGAAAATCCAAGTGCTGAACACTAGTTAAATTTGAACAGAATTGCTAAGTTAAATAAACAGAAAATAATTTCTCAGGGATCATGTACATATTCACTTGCTCCAAAAGGGTAGATGGCTCATATAACATTTTGGAAACCCATCTTCAATCTATTTAATGAGTTAAGCATTCTTGAGTAATAATAATTGTTATTTATTTAATATTTTAAATCTACTATGGTACTTGATTCTTTAAATAGCCCTAGGGAAAAGCTAATGCATCTAAATCATAATAATTTAATGAATTATAAAAAGGGTATTTCATATCAGGAGAGAATTGCCGATCTGATAACTTAGTGATTGTGCTTGGAAGAAAAAAAGAAAACTCATGTATCTACCTTATAATAGTATCTCATATGCATATTTTCAATTGCATTAAAGATTTATTTAAAAATAAAACTACAAGTGTACTAAAATAAATATAGATGAATATGTAAATAATATTTGGCCGAAATGGCTATTTTAAGCATTAAAACAAAGATCGAAATTACAAGAAAAAAGATGTTTGATGCAACTACATTAAAAGCATTTTAAAATAAGTATATCAAATGCAACCAAAACATTAATAAGCAAATACCCAAGTAGACATACATTTGTAAAATGCGTCACGAAATCAGTTAGGTTTTTGTAAAGAAACTAACCAAGATGGTGACACCTATAGGTGGGGTAAATGAGGAAATTTTAATAAAATAATTTGTTATAAATGTGTGGGCAGAGTTAAAAAGAACAATGAATTGAGAAACAGTTGGTTTCTAGGTCTACCTGCACTAGACCTGTAGATGCAAGGGGAGCTAGTAGTTATCAGACACTGGCGAGACCAGTAGCTGTAGGAAAAAAGCTGTCTAACAGGAGCTATGGCCAATGATAATGATAACTGGCAGCCTAGCAGGGATAAAGCCAAAAGTATAAATTTCCAGAATTATCTCTCCTCTGATTGCTGTGGTTCCCTCTTTCCTCTGCTTTCCCTCTGGCCAGAACCAACCAGAAATTAGAGGAGACGGTAACCCGGTTTGTGTAGTCCATGAAGATTGACATCCAAAGTCACAAAGCAGTCTGGCATGTGGATTTGTAGGGACAAATGGAGACTATTCCAGCATAGTCCACATATTAAAACTTTCTACATCCACTTTAATCCTCCAGCCAGATGAAAAGTTTTGTGTAAACTCAGGAGACATACAAGTTCCATCAGTTATTGTATAATGACAACATGATGTCAATTTCTCATCATACAATCACGTAAATCCTAAGTCATTAGCCCTTATCAGTGCTGTTACTAACATGTAATGGAGGGAGAAAAAATAATTAACATAAAGCATAGCTAATACAGGCCCACTTCTATGGATAGTCATTAGGCCTGAGTTGATAATTTCATTTTCTTCTTCCACAATCCATTCCAGTTTCCCACCACTCCCTTTTTGGATCTTGGCTGAATGGGGATCATTATTTGATGGGGTGTGATCCAAATGTTTATTTCCACATAATCTTGGTACTTGGTAGTCCTTTGGATAAAGGACCATTAAAAACTATTCCAGTGAATTCCTTCGGTTTCAGATAAACACTTTATTGCTTCAATTGGGTTGGGGTAATCTAATAACCCTGTTCAATAGAAGCCTTATCATTTTCCTCAGCACCACCAGGAAACTGTAATGGATGAGCAACAGCCTCAGATTCCAACTTAACCAAAATCTGATTGTAATCCCTCAGTGGAATGATTCTTTCTTGGGCATTAGAACCCAAATCTACTGAGTAAATGGCTGCAACGATGGAAAACAGATATTCCTCAAGTGGATTATTAAGTAAAATAATGAGAGCGGTCATTCCCACTTCACCCCTTTGTTCGTGAATACATGCATTCTAATGCTGGGGGAGATAACACTAAGTACCAGGTGCTACCTTAAAGAATATACTGTAAGGCAGCAGCTTATAAATTGCATATGCTTGAATTACAGCTTATAAGCTATATAAGCTATAATGTAAAGGACAGCACCCCAGTCTCACAATGTGTTCTCTCCCCACTGGTACCTTAACAGAGTCTTCAATAGGCCATTCTACTAATCTATAAGCTGTGTGAATCTGGGTGATGGAATATACACTACAACTTGGGAATTCTGTGAAAGTCTGTTGCCATATTTTCTTCATTACAGTGTGATTTTTAAAAATCAGAAACAATGCCATGTGTCATATTATGGTGATGAGTAAGTCATTCTGAAAGCCCACAGTATGGTAGTCGGGGAAGGGAAATCCATATCTGAAATATGCATCTCTTCCTTAGTGGGGAAACGTACTATCTCCCCCAAAGTGAAAAGTAATCAGCTTGCCATTTGGAGGTCGTCTGGTCTCATCAGGGAACGATGGCCCGTTAGGTGCACAGCATTGACCTCTGCTATTGGCAGAATGGGCCGTCAGCAGTGGTAACAGTAGATCAGCCTTGGGAGAGGAAGTTCATGGTGTTGAGTCTGCTGTACACACTTTGAAACAGGAGAGTTGTTGGGAAAAGTGACTGCTTGACATTCAGAGAATGAGTCATCAATTGCATTCCATTATTGAGACTCTCCCACAGTGGATTGGGATCACTACTGGTTGGGATAATACAGGCATTTATTTTCACATAATCTGAGTAGGCATATATTGGACACAGATATCTTCACACTCTGTGTTCATTCTGATAGTTTATCCATTTTCCTCTTTCTTTAAACTCCTAGTTCTAAATCTACGAATGTTGATTTTTCTGTTCTGAGCTACCCATTGTTAGGCACTGTCCATGAAACAGTGTGTATCTGTGTTTCAGGATTTCTTCCCTTCTATATCACATGCACTGACAGATGTGTCAAATGATAGTCTGACCACTGAGAGGATCCAGTTCCAGGATAGCATCTGCGAGTGGCTGTAATTATGTAAGTCCACAGACACCGTTGCACCAACAGACCCATCTAGTCACCAGGCCCATGTATATTCCTCATCTGTTAACTGACCATAGGGAACTCCCCATGAGGCTATACATGTTGGTGGAGGAAGAAGCATTAAAGGAGTAGGAATATGTGTCATGGGAGTCTGAGCCACCTCCTCATGCAGCTTTCTAGTGCTTTCCAGACTTGCTCAGTGTCATTTGTCATTTTTATTACACAATATAATAATGCTGAAGTGCATGTCTAATTTTAGAATTTGATGAATCATGCAGTATTCAAGTCACTGTAGACAATGTGGGACACATAATCAATTGCTCTTTCATGGGCAGCACTATGTCTCTACCAGGGCCTAATAACTTTGCAAGTAGAGGACATTTTATAAGCATAAGAGGGCATGACCTTACTCCAAAACTTGTGATGTGATTCTCCTCTTGTGGTTTTCCAAAGACTTTATGTAACATCTCAGTCTGTCCCAGACACTTTGAATACCATGTGGTCATTTAGTCATAAGGCATGAGGAGCAAAGTACCTT
This sequence comes from Gorilla gorilla gorilla, assembly GCF_029281585.2. Taxonomy (NCBI): domain Eukaryota; kingdom Metazoa; phylum Chordata; class Mammalia; order Primates; family Hominidae; genus Gorilla; species Gorilla gorilla. The sequence goes on from NC_073236.2 coordinate 82,337,358, forward strand.
ACATCTGAGCCTGGGAACTGCTGCAGGGTCTTTTATATTCGAGATTGTATTCAAAATGGGCAGTCTGGTAAATGGGTCAGAGTAGCACACGCTAATGCAGCAAGTGCTGTCTTTAAAATCCACAAGGTCCAACAAGTACTATGTCTCTTGTTAGTTGTGAGTTGTGCAAAGTGGAACAACTCTTCTTTTGCTTAGAATGGGCATCTTGATGGGCCACAAGCCACCAAACTTCTAAAAACTTCTCTGATACAGTGGAGCCTCAGCATAATGTCATCAGCCTAATGAACTTGTATGGTTCTGTGGTAAATCATAATCATCAGAGATCTCTTGATCCTGTATTATTAATATGTCTAAGAGCAGGTGGTAAAACAGTGAAGATGCTGTCACTGCCGCATCAAAATGGTTTAAAGTTATCATTGTTGATAAGAATTAAAATGAAAGCATTTTTTTTTTCAGGATAGGATCAGTAAGTTTTTTCTCTAAAGGGTTAGATATAAATAGCTTAGACTTTAGGCTACGTAGTCTTCTTGTTTGCTTTTAATAGGACAAGAAAAATGTAAAAAGCACTCTTAGTTCTTGGACCATCCTAAAACACCTCATAGGCTGTAGGTTGCCAACTCCTGTTCCAGGTGAGTAGTTGCAATTGGCATCACCATGCAAGTTTGCAATATTCCACAATCATTTTCCAAGCCACTTCTAGCCAACAGGGAAGTTACATGGCAATGTGCTGATGTAGTATTTCTGCTTTTCTTCTGAATTATTCAAGTTTTCCAAGATGCCACTAGTCTCAGAAAATTCTAATAAGTAAATCCTTACTATTTCAATTTTTTTCATTAAGCATTTCAATTTATTTTTTACCTATCTCACCTTTTCCCAAATACTTAAAGAAGCTTGAACTTTTTATTCTATAAAGATAGTCATTATTCTGGGTATATTTTATCATATTTAGCTTTGGCATAGAGGTTAAGTGTCTGTTAATAATACTACTTTAAGAATAATGTTACTAAAATATTAATATTAATTAAAAAGAATTAAATTATTAGATATTTTTCTATGTACTTACTGGGGGCTGAATTATTGATTTTATGATTATTAGTTTATTCTGTGAAGGAGTTAAAGCAGGTATTTTGCATTATAAAATTAAGAAAAGATTCCAGGTGCAGTGGCTCACGCCTGTAATCCCAGCACTTTGGGAGGCTGAGGCAGGTGGATCACCCGAGGTCAGGAGTTCAAGACCAGCCTGGCCAACATGGTGAGACCCTGTCTCTTCTAAAATTACAAAAATTAGCTGGGCATGGTGGTGGGCGCCTGTAATCCCAGCTAGTCAGGAGGCTGAGGCAGTAGAATCGCTTGAACCTGGCTGAGATCGGGCCATTGCACTCCAGCCTGGGCAACATAAACAAAACTTCATCTCAAAAACAAAAATTAACAAAAGATACTTTGCAGTTTAACTTTTTCACTGATTGTGTGAATAAATAGACATAGTTTGGTATATGTAATAATTTTTTCCACTCTCTTAAAATAAAACACTTTTTCAAACTCCTGATAGTGTAAAATACAGATTAGATATTATTTTCTCTAAACACACACACAAAAAGTTTTTTTATTAATGCTCTGGGCCTGAACAGATGCTTTATAAAAACTCAACTACTTTACCAAAAATTTTCTATTCCAGCAAAATATTGACCATGGACATGGTAGATAAGTAAATAAAGTATACCCTGTATTATTGGCAGTTATCACAGTTCTGTTCAACTAATACAAAGACTAAATGAACTCTTCTGAAGTAACACAAGTTGCAAAATATAAACTGTGCGTAGCAAGATCAGTTGTTCTGGAAACATATACACTATAGTCCTTACTTGTCTAAGTCTGGTCTATAATCAATGAATTTGGGATATCGTCTTTTTATTCAAATAGATAAATTTTCTCAGGTGCCATTTTGATGTCAATTGTGACTAATGAAATCTTGCTTGTAATCTTCATTTGTCATTTTATTCCACTCTTGTACATTCCTTTGATTCTTTGAGCTTCAGTGCTTCATAAGGTAAAAACATGCTATTAGGGAAATTGCTCTGTTTATAAAATACTATGGAAGTCTTTGGCCTTGGTTGAATTGGAGTAAGATGTTGTTTTCTTCCTCTTTTTAAGAATTATTATTGAATAGTTTTTATTTATCTGTGAGAATCCTTGACCCTTACCAAGCACCTTGAAAATTTTTATTTTCCCCAAGATAGGAAAAGTTCTGGAAAGGAGCTCAGCCCTGTGATTTGGTGTACTCTTGGTAATAATGTTGACAATCCCTGATATTTGTCATCAAATAGAGCACAGACTGTGTTGGAGACCTTATTGATGCAGAATCGCAGCACCAATGAAGCCTACAGACAAATTGTTTTCTGCTAAGTTCCTCGATACAGGATTAACATTATTACTGGTGCTGTATAAATTATAGCCTGAATGTAATTAAGAAAGCAATTTAAGTTTTTTCTTCAGAGACCAGTAGAACCATAGCTCCATTGCAAATAAGAATTCTATAATATGAAACAGTTTGAAAATAAAATGAAGTGTAAATAATTATGCCAAAATAATAGGTCTGTAATACAACTATAAAAGTGGCATTGTCCTGTATTTTTAAACACTTTTTCACTTAACAGTATATTGAAAACATCATTTAATTCATTGAAAATTCTTTCATTATTAATGGCTGCATAGTATTCTTTTGTTGGATATTTAATAGGATTGTCTTGTTTTTTTGGATTACAAAGACTGACCCTGAAATGAACTTTTTTATACTTTCTTATAGCCTGAAGTTTGCCTCTATCAGTTAATACTATGCTTTGACAAATTCCATGAAGGTAATTATCTGCATAACTTGTTTGCATATTCATGTTTAATTTTGTTTTTAGTACACGTCTTGAAACTGCTCTCCAGTGAAGCTAGAATAAATTTAAAATCCCTACCTCAAGATGTCAGAGCATCTTTGCTTCTTTCTCTAACCAACATAATTTCTTTAAGAGTTTTCCTTTTTTTAATATTCACTGAATATACACGTTAGTCAAACACCAAAAGCTCATAGGTAGAAACGTTTGGCTGAAGTTTAGTGTGAAACCAAATACCACTCACAGAATAAATTTGACGTAAAATGAGAATATTTTATCAAAATTTATAACAAAAATAATGATAGGTTTTACAACCATATTAGTAAAAATTTAGGAGTCATTTTTTAAAAAGGTTACATTGCTATGAAGAACAATAATATCTCAGCATCTGTGCTATTAAATTGAATATAATGCATTTCTGCCATAAGATAATGATAAGTATATTTCACTACAGTTAGCGGAATGGAGAGTGCTTTTGCTGACATCTCATTTTACCCTAGTAATTACTTATTTTTTCTCATATTATTTATATTACTTATTTTGTCTTAATTACATATTAGTTATTGTCAGATGCATAGATTGAAGTGTTTTTCATAAGATAAGGAGAGTTTATTCTAAAAGACTGACAACCTAAATGAAATTCAATATCTCAATATAAATAAAATTATTGAATTTACTGGTTTAATATTATAAATACTGGTATACCAGAGATTCCGTAGAAAAATAATATAATACAATGTAATCTTTATTATTCTGCCTGATTTTTTTACACTTAAAATTTTTTCTACATACTTTAAAAATTTATGAGTTAAAAAATGTGTGTAACATTTTTAAAATGTTACTTGGTTAACACATTCTCTGAACAGTTTTATAGTCTGCTAATTTATTTCTGTGTAACTATTTAAAAGTTAATAACAAATGTTGCAGTGTATAAAATTAGCCACTTTTCAGAATCATAATTGTTGCTGAATTTTACCCAAGCAATGATAAGTATAAATTTATACTTCAAATAACATATAGAATCACAGAATTTCAGCCACTTAAATGTAAGAACTTCATTATAAGTGATATCCAAAAGCTTACTTACATTTGAAAGTTAATATTAATAATAATTCTGAATGGCATTCCTTGATTACATGACTGATATTCTTACGGTGACTAGATGTGATGTCAAGTTATGATATTATACCTTTTTATGCACAAGTCTAGGCAGGACAGTTACAATGTTAAAGGAGGCATTTAGTGATTAAGCATTAAAAGATACAATCAAAGTGAAATGGCAGATTGGGACAGAATATTATGGCTGCAGTCAAACTTCAATAAACACCCAAGTCAAAATGAGACACAGTTTTTAATATATATTTGTCATTTATCTTTTGCATTTTATGTATTTCTTGCTTATTTCTTCTAGGTCTCTCTCTGGTAGGGCTGCTCATTTTAAAATCACAGATATAATTACTATGAAAAGTTGTAATCACTGTGGAAAATATTTTCATCTTTTAGCAGATTATCTAGGAAATAAGCAGCAAGATTTACTCAAACACTTGTTATATAAATTTTATTTTGCTGAATTAAAATTTATTTTATTGAAAGAACTTGCAAATATGCCTTCCAATAAGCATAGATTTGCTCCAGTTTTTAAATGGCTACTAATGGTTTAAATTTTTTGCAACATGGTAGTCTCTTTAAAGTTTATCTTGCCTGCTTAGGTGAAATAATCAAGCCCTAGTTGGCAGATGAAATCAGAAAATAATTTTGAGACAGTTAAGTGTGTAATTCTTCCCAAAAGTTCACGGAAATGAGGGAAAAACAAGATAGTCTTAATGCATTTTAACTTAAACTAATTATAATCAATACTCAGATTATCTTTCTGCCATTCTCACATGCACTTTGCAAGTCATCAATTCTCAAATTTTATTTATACCAGAACAAAAATCTGCTTGAAGATATCTTCCTACTGCAGATGCCTTCATAAACCAATTTTCACATAGTCTTTAGTTGGACACATAATTTTCATTAAAAAAGTATGTCTGTAATATAATCATCATTTTATAGAAGTCCACAAAACTAGAGATAACAAAAAAAGAAAGAATAAGGAAAATTCACACAAACAAACACATAAACTTTCCTACCGAGTCTCTACTCCTAGTTTTCAATTTTCAAAATGGGTTTTTCTGTTCTGATGCACTAGCCAACTTTGGTCAAATTATTTTTCCATGAATTCACATTTTTTTGCTATCTATTTTTATATAATTCAATATTGATCTTGAAAATTTTTATATGAACATGTCAATATGGCTAAACTATATAATCATTACATTGAATAAAAGATTTAATTCAGCTGTAAATGACTGCCTATCTTCAAAGTGTAGGTCTCTTTATTTTTCATTGCTTTTGCATGGAAAGAGGAAAAGAAACACCCTGATATCTACATCATCTATAGCTATATGTATTTATATATGTATATGTATATGTATGTATATGTGTATATGTGTGTGTGTGTGTGTATATATATATATACACAATATGACGATTTTTGGTATTCTACCCACTTATTAATAATCTTTAGCCACTTTCAAAAAACAAGAATTAGCTATCTCCTTAGATTTCTCTCATTGACTATTTAACTGTTTAGTGCATCAGAGTTCATGTACCTAAGAAAAACATCATTAGGAAAGAAAATAAACTGTACAGAAAAAAAAATATCGAAGACTCTAAAATTTTTATACCTGTGCGTTTAGACCATTTACATTCTATCATGCTTTATTCATTGCAAGGGAAAATTTTTTTAAAATATCTGAATTCGTTTGCATTTTTCAATCTCCTTTGGTCAAGTGGCAGTCCGGTCATTGCGGCATTGCCTGCATGCATGCATATTAAAACTTGTAGATGTGTTCCAGTGGATTGGAAGAAAATCTTGAGGACAATTGAAGTAAAACTGTATGATAAATGTTCTTGATGACAGAAAAAAATATTTTTAATAAAGCATAACATCTATGACTTGAATTGTAATGCAGTTCAGAAAACTGGAACATTTAAAGTGAAGATATTTTAGTAACAACTATTTTTAATTTGTGATGTATGCAAATGAGTGATAAGATAAAAATCTAAGTGTTAAATCTAAAAGAACTCTTTAAATGTGTATAAAACAGAAAATACTAAGTGTGATGAAAGCTTTGTAGCAAGGTTAAATTGACAGTATATTTTCTTCATGTACAAATAGTGTTTCATCTATTTTTCTCAAATTACAACTAATTACAATTAATGGAATATTAGATTTAATGGACTATAGTATCAACAGCCCTTCTTTAGATGAGGGAACTGAAGATTAGCATGGTTGAGTAAATTGATCAAAACTACATGGTAATTTATGTGTTAGTTTTCTACTACTGCAAAAAAAATTACCATGAATTTAGTGGCTTAAAACAACACAAATGTATTATCTTACATGTCGGTAAGCCAGAAGTCCAAAATGAGTTGCACTGGGCTAAAATCAAGGTATCCACACGGCTGTTTTCCTTTCTGGTGGCTTTAAGGGAGAATTCATTCCATGTTTTTCCCATCTTCTAGAGGCACTTATATTCTTGGTTTCCCTCCATTGTCAAAACCTGCAAGGGCTGGTAGATTCTATTTCACATCATATCATTCTGACACTAACTCTTCAGACTCCCTCTGTTACTTATATGAATTCTTGTGATAACACTGACCTCACTAAAAAAATCCTGGAGAATCTCCCTACCATAAAGTCAGCTAATTAGCAACCTTAATTCCATCTGCTACCTTACTTTCCCTTTGACATGTAACATAATCTATTTATAGATTCCAGGGATTCAGTCATACACATCTTTGAGGAGCCATTATTCTGTCTACTACAACTGGTGGGAGAGAATTTAGTCTCAGTTTGTTTCACTGCAAAGCTGACGGTCTTCACTGTGCTGTATTACTTATTAAAGAGCTCAGCATGTAAAGTTTTTCTTCCAGGCTGTGAATATTTTATCACACTGGAAGAAGTAGAGCATGACCAGTTATTTACAGTAAGTTTGAGCAGGAGGAAAGGGTAAGGAACTTGACACTATACCAGTTAACTGGTGATGGACATTAAGGGCAACAGAACTGTAGGTCTTGAACACAGAACATTTATTTCTTCTGGATTAATGTCCAAAATGTCAGGTAAAAGCAGAATCAGATTCAGACATCTAATTGCGGAGGGGTGGTTATAGAGGAATTTTTCAGCGGATAAATTGAGCACAGGCCTTCAGAACAAGCACTTGGGACATATATACTTAAAAGATAAATAGTTAAATAAGACTCCTAACATTCATGTAACTGTGCTTCGCCAACTTGCTGAAGTATGGGACATGTCTAGTCCAAGGGACTTAATAGAAGACTAGGTTTAGTTATAAAAACAGTCAGGAGTACTAGGGAAATAGTCTAATCAGAAATCAGAAACAGTATCAAAGGCAGAAAAGCAACTAGGAGCTAGCACAATTAGGAATGGGTGTTTATATAAGATTGGGACTTAAGTTTGATGAAGGAATTAAGTCATCAGTTAAGACACACATTACGGGCAGATGATCCATAAGAATAATGATGCCCAGCCAAGTGAGGGAGCAGAGACTGCTCAAATACTTCATGGCTCACATCAGGAATGGCCTTGGGAGTTGAATTGGGTCTGAGTGCAGGGGATCCTAAAAATAAAATTACTTCTAATGCAAGATATCACTGTCTCTTACATAGCAGTCCTTCAATAACTACTTGTTAAAAATAAGTAGGAAAATATCTAGTTGTTACATGATTTAAAAATAATTTCTAGAATTATAATACAAAATTTCTGAAACCATGGAACGTATTATTGGGGTTTTAAGAAATGTTATTTTTGAGGTTTTAAAATATACATCAAAGATCACTGGACAAAAACATCAAAGATGTTGAAATATACAAAACAGGACAAATTAAATGATCAATAAAGAGTACAGGCATTGAGACAAGTTAAGAAGAATAATCCTGTAGTGACATCAGCAAGATGGTGGGATACAAATTCGCAGCCCTTGTTCACCTATAGAAATGCTGATTTAACAATGATGTATGGACCAAAATACTTCTATGAGAATTACAGACTCTAGTTAAGAATTTGCTGTACCCTAGGCAAGCACAAAGATAAGAAGAGCCACATTGAAATGGATAAAAAGAACAATTTCACTTTAACCACAGGTCACAAAGTTAAGGAAAGATACTGTGGTTTGATGTTAATTAGAATGTAATCCATGCAGAAGATTTTAAACTCTGAGCCAGGGCACTTGTACAATTCTACCAAACTGACAATGAGACATGTCACTCTCTAGCTATTTAAACCAAGATTACGTACTTTTCTTTTGCATTGATTATGGATGCTAAAATGTAAAATTCAAATCAAGTTTGGAAAGTAAAGTACACAAAATATTTTAAAGATTATGAGGTTGAAATTAAATTATTTGAGACATATTCTGCTTAAAATTACTATAAAATATGCATCATTTTTCTTAGAGGATTTCTTTGTCAAACTTATCAACTTCATTCCCAAAGTTACTCCAGTGTTAAACCTGAGAAATTTTAAGAATTTAGTAGTTTGTATAACTTTAAGAATTATGTAACTTGAATCATTGTAATTTCCATTTTACATACCAATTATAATCATTGAAGCTGGTTATCAGAGGAAGAAAAAAGAGGAGAAGAAGAAAAGCAGAATAGTTATAATTTTCTGGTCTGGTTTAAGCAACTTTGACCTTTGACAGATAGGGAATAGGGTGTGATCCCATACCCTATGTTACTCAAGTCAGTCACTGACATCTGTCTCCTCTTCCCTATCTATTCCCTGCCTAGTGATTTTATGGGTCAGGCATTGTACAGGCAATTGGGCCTCTTCTATTGATGTTACCATGCTTTGTGACTCAGGATTGAATCATGAATGAGAGTATATTCTTAGAAATCTTTTAATCCAATATTTTAGTGTATGTGCTTCTGAAGGTAAATGGAACGATTTGCTATATTTCAAATAAGGTCTGTAGTTTACTTAATAATATTGTACCAATGCTAATTTCCTGTTCTTGATAATTTTACCATACTTATGTAAGATATTAACATTAGAAGAAGCAGCATGAGATATAGAAATAAATTCTTTGTAGTATTGTTGAACATTTGTGAGACTCTAAAATCAGTTTAAAATGCTTAAATAGATTTTTAAAGCAGATTTGTAGTAAAAACCTTGGAAACTTGTGATGTTTCAAATTCTTCATTTTGCACATTAGAGGCTCAAAAATGTTAAAGGACTTACCAATATCTTCGGTTTGAGTTAAAGCCAAGATGAGATCTAAGAGTGTTGTTAAGTTGCCTGGGCACTTCTTTCCTCTGTTTCAACATATGAAAATGAAACTTCATTCCTCAGAAATTGGTTACTGTTGATCATCCCATTTGAATCAGAACTTCCCCAGTTTCAATTTCCTCAGTATTTATGCAATGTGAAGATGAATGTCAAAATTATTTTCCTTATCTCCTGTCATATTAACAACATATGTAACACTGAATAATATGATAGTGAAAAAATATTCTTCTCAAGTAGTCTTGTTTGTTTGTCTATATAAGAGAATTAATAAAGCTACCAGACTATAGCAATTTAAGAAAAAACATTAAACTTTGTAAACAAGATATATTTAAATATAATTATTCACATTACAAAAGTATTCAACTTTTAAAATGTGAATATTAAGCTCCTTTAATTAATGAGGAAACATTTGATTCACAAAAAGTAAATTATACATGTTAGGAATGCATCTATTTCAAAAAATGAGGACAAGTTTTATATTTGCATTTTTCTTTGATTCTAAGATACAAGCTATAACTTAAAGAACTTCCACTTGTTTTTAAAATAGAGACAAAAACTATTTAACCTATAAAGCTCTCTGCATTCCTTATTTATTAATTATGTAGTTTAGTGTTCAGTGAATAAATATTACCTTCAGGTCTGAGAATGATCTTCTGAAATTATTGAAAGCTTTTTTCTTTATATGTTCTTCCAAAGTATAAATTAACAAAAAATAAAAATATGAAAAAATGTTAAAGGTGAAAGGAAGAAAAAGTAATCAGCTCCAACTTGGATCCTTGTTATTTATAAATACAAGTTTTTTGGTATCAGTTTACACACATCAAGTCCTAAAAGGTGTTAATGGTTAGCAACAGATTTAGTCTTGAGAATGACTAAATGGTATGAATTGAGTTAGCTGGGAAGAGCTGTCTGTTCCCAAAGACTTCTACTGCAGCATTGCTCATTACCTGAAACTCTGGTATTGGTGTTTTGAAGATAGAGCATATGTTTGAGGAGGGAAGTAAAGGCTATATCTGAGAATCTTGGGTTCTGGGTTGTACAGTGTTTTGCCAGTAATTCTTTTTCTTGCCTTAAACAAAGAACTTTATAGTTCTTGTTCTCCATTTCCCTTCTGAAAAGGTTTCTTCACGTGTTAAGATTTTACCCACATATTAGAGACCATACTGTTAAAGTTCCCAGAAACATTATGCCTGGCCCTTGCATGCCTCGCTCCATCATGGTGTTACATTTCCAGCCCTCCCACCCCACCATGGATATAATTTATATTCCTAATTTGAAAGTAGTTTAAAATATTTTTATAGATTCCTAAGTGTAGCCAACAAAGAATGAGGTTTTGTGACAAGACCCCCTTGCCAAAAGGAACACACATTTGTCAGAGATTGTAAATACAGCCTCCATTTTATGTGTTTTACAGTTTATGAAACATTTTACACAGAGCACTTAATCTCCTAAACAGCCCTAAGAAATAAATGTTATCATGATTATGTTATGAAAGTTGAATTTGAAGATCAAAGAATGGTTGCCTAGAGTCACCTATTAGCAAGAGCTGGAACCCATCCAGCTACTCTGCTTTGTACTCTACCATGCTGTCTTAAGGGCACACCAACTAGCAGAAGTTATTTGAAAGAGAGAAAGCTCTGGGACCACCTATGAGCTGACAGTTTTTTTTTTTTTCAATATCTGATTAATATAAGTGAGTGAAAGGAAAAGAGGGACATAAATATGACTTGACATTTTATTTTGTTTTAGCCTTTGCAAATTGTGCTTCTTTGCATATTTCTCTCTATTATCTCTTACTATATTCACATGGACTTAACAGTGGTAGTGTGGGAAATTCTTTTATAGGAATATGTCTCTCGACTTCGAGGTTTAGAAAGGAATGGCTCTGAATACACACACTTGAAAGTGAACAGTGCATTATGTGAGACTTGAGACCCATCAAACCTAAAGTGCCTTACTTCTGAGCCTATTCATGAAAGGACTTGAGGTGGCTGAATGAGTCATGTATATGATCTAAATTAAATCTGAAGAGAAACTGTTCAAAATTCTCATTGGCTGCATTTCTAAAGTTAGAAAAAAGTAAAAAAAAAAATGTGATCAGACAAGAGAGCTTCATCCTGAAATCCTAGAAAATGGCAATTCTTAGGAAATTTAGGGAAGGGAACAAGGGAGGAATATGGACATGATGAAAAAACAAAATCAAATTAAAAATTCTTAAAGCTTAGAAAATATTAATTTTAGGTGAGAAAATAGGTCTTTACTCAGGAAGTCAGCATTAAGAGGCTGATTAGTCAAATTTAAGAAACCTTTGGTATTGAAATCGCTATCACACGGATATGGGTTAGATATTTGCCCTGGGCTCTGAGCAGCTGCTTAATCACTCTAAGCATCAGTTTCTTTATCTACACAGCGGGAACATGGATTTCTTTGATAAGATATTTTGAAGTTTGCAGAAAAATAAGTAACAAACTATTTTTACCCCTATTTACTATTTTACTGCATTGCAGGGGTAATTTTTTTCTAAGGAACAAAACACTGTTGCCAAAGTTCTTACTAATAAAACTAGATTATCTGCATGGGCTTGCAATAAGTATGACATCCTTGACAATAAAAATAGTTTGTTCAGGAAAAGCAGTAAAATATATAAAATACACCTCTATAACCTCTCATCTTAAACCTATGTTCCCTTTTTACTTCCCTTTTTGACTTCCAGGTGCTTAGCACAGAGTTTGGGTAATGACTGCCTAGACCTTATCTTAACATGAGCCACATATTAATCTACTGACCTCAGGCAAGTTTCCTAAGCAGGGGACTGCAGGACCCTGACCATTGCTAGGGCCAAAATCCATTCTGATTGGTTAGTATCGGTGCTGTACTGATTGTTCAATATAATTAATGACGCCTCCAGAAACAAACAATCTCATTCATTGTTTGTAAATATATAGGATATTTCTACAAGCACATTCAAGACATTGATAGTAGTAGTGGTAGTTATTTCTGGGAATAGAACCTGGATGAATAAGAGAGTAAGGGCGATTTCTTTTCACCATATATGACTTTAAATCTGAAATATGTATTATGAATGTATAAATGCCTCAGCAAAGCAGTGACTTTTTTTCTCAAGTTGAGCAACTTTATTTAAAAATAATGTAAGGTAAGTGTAGACCTTAAATATAGACCTTAGGATATATAAAATAATAAATAGAAATAAGTACTTCTGATTTGCCTTAGACAAGTTTTATGAAGGAAGCAATGGCCTTCTATCTGCTCTATTTTTTTTTTTTTTGCATTAATGGCTGAGCCCAAAGTCTCCCATTCAATTTAATGTAAATCATTATTTAAAAGCATTTTGCAAAATCATAATTGTTTTCTTTTAAAATAATTCTTTAAATAAGTATTTTAAATTAATTTTTACTTTTTAAATAAATCAGGTGCTGAAAGGCAAATACCTTGATTATTCCATTTTATAAATATTTATACTGGACAACTACATAGATGCTAATTAACTTATTCAAAATTACACAGTAAGTAAAAGAGTTAGGATTCAAACTTTTAAATCTTTTTGACTGCAAAGCTATGCCATTCTGAAACAATGTGTGCTAGCAGATGTTGGGAGGGCAACCCCTGGAATGGTAGTGCAAGACCAGAAGCTGAGGGTAAACTAGGCTGAGAGGCTGTGCACAGAAAGGACCGAAGATGAATGCCAGAGGACTTGAATTTCAGCTAATGGGTGGTATTCCAGTTATTGTTGGTAAACTGGTTAAAGAAAATGTGGTACATATACACAATGAAATAGTGTGCAGCCATAAAAAAAGAACGTGATAATGTTTTTTGCAGCAACATGGATGGAGCTGGAGGCCATTATCCTAAGTGAGATAACATAGGAACAGAAAACAAAATACTGCATGTTCTCACTTATAAGTGGGAGATAAACGTTAATTACATATGGACACAAAGAAGGGAATGACAGACACTAGGGCCTACCTGAGGTGGATGGTGGGAGGAGAGTAAGGATTATCAAACTACCTACGGGGAGCTATGTTTAGTACCTGGGTGACAAAACAATCTGTACACCAAACCCCGTGACATGCAATTTACTTACATAACAAACCCTAAACCTAAAATAAAGTAATAATATATAAATAACAATAAATAAACAAATAAAAATTTTAAAAAGAAAGTCTGATCTTCTTCAGAATGATTTTTGTGTGTACGAAAAATGGACTTTTGCCTAGTCATACTGTTGAACTATATGTTGAAATTCTAACTTCCTATGTGACTATATTTAGAGATAGGAACTTTAAAGAGGTAATTAAGGTTAAATGAGGTCATAAGAGTGGAGTTCTATTTCAGTGTGTTTCCCTATGACAAGATGAAGAGGCACCAGAAATGCATGTGAGCAGAGAAAGACCATATAAAGACTCAGTGAGAAGGTGGTTATCATCAAGTCAAAGAAAATGACCTAAAGAGGAACTAACCCTGGCATTACCTTGATATTGGCCTTTCAGCTTTCAGAAATGGCAGAAAATAAATTTCTGTTTAAGCTACCCAGTAAGTGGTATTTTGTTATGCTAGCCCTAGTAGATTTCATATACAGCTCAAACAAAATAAAATGCCTTTCTCCACATTAAGAAACATCCAGGGTCTATTTGCCCCAGTAAAATGACAAATAGAATTCAGGGCAGGGCCATAAGTGCAGCATCTTCCATTTCATTCCAGCTCAAATCTTTCACTGGATGTTTGGAGGGGGCATGCTGAGACTAGTCGATTCAAAGATATTCTTATTGATCCATCACAAAGTGAAGTAATGAGAGAACCTCTCTTGATGATGGAATATAAATTGGTTTAATACAGTTGTACCTTTAACGAAAATAGAACTGCATCTGGTTTATGATTATCTTTTTTCTATAATGTGATGTACCCAACATTAAAAGTACTGACACATGAAGTTTTTTTTTCAAAAATAATGTAAATTCTACTGCTGTGAAAATAATGTCTTTAATCAACTATGTATACATATATATGGAGCCTCAGTATGACATTTTGTCTGATTTAAAATGATTACAAACACTTAGTAAATGACCTGACAACTGAAGGAAGACAGTCGGGCTTTCTTGTCTCAAAAACTTTACTTACATATTTTAGATCATGTTATTTTGCTTGTATATATATGTTTGTTAACCACTTATTGTAGAAAAAATTAACCATACATAGAAATTGAAAGAAGATTATAGTAAATTCTTCACCATTACTCATCTTCAACAATTATCAATATCTGGCTCATCTAGTGTTATTAAGACTCCTATCAATTTCCCCTTTTCATATCATTTTGAAGCAAATCTAAAATGTTCTGTTGTTATTTCATCTATAAGTATTTCAATGTCTTATTCTGAAGGATTAATGCTTTTCTCTTATAAAGGTTATCATAATATTTTTATTCCACAAACTTAACAATAAATCTTTAATATCAGAAAACATCCAATCATTGTTCAAACTTTCTAGTTTTCTCACAAATGCCACAATTATTTTTAGTTTCTTGTTTTAAAATCAGAAACTAAGTTCTAGACATTGCAATCAGTTGATACGTCTCATATATATATATATATTTTTAAATTATACTTTAAGTTCTAGGGTACATGTGCACAACATGCAGGTTTGTCGCATATGTATACATGTGCCATGTTGGTGTGCTGCACCTATTAACTCATCATTGACATTAGGTATATCTCCTAATGCTATCCCTCCCCCCTCCCCCCTCCCCCCACCCCACAACAGGCCCCGGTGTGTGATGTTCCCCTTCCTGTGTCCAGTGAACAATGAGTTGATACATCTCTTAAGTCCAGTTTAGTATATGGGCTTCCTTCTACCTTTTTTATTTCTTGAAATTTATTTGTTGAATCAGAAACAAGGTACTTTGTCCAGGATAATTTTCTGCAGTTTAGATTTTGCTGATTACATCGCTCATGTGTCCTTTAATATGTTCTTCTGTCCTCATTATTTTCCTGTAGATTAGAATTGAAAGCTTGATGTAATTTAGATTTATTGTGTTATTTTTCTTCCCTTTTTAACAATACTGTTTCACAGATAGTGTTATGTTTACCTAAAATGAAGCACATAATGTCTGTCTCGTTTTTTGGTGTTAGCTGTCATTGTTGATCAATGTCTAAGTTCATTTGTTCATTAAAGTATTTAAGATAATATGTTAATTTTATATTTTTATCAGTTTATCACCTGCAGTTCTCCCATAAAAATAAACATTGTCTGATCTTCTATGTGGGCTCAAGCAATCCTCCCACCACAATCTCCCAAGCATCTGGGACTACAGGTGCACACCACCACACCTGGCTAATTATTTTTATTTTTGTAAACACAGAGAATCTCACTATGTTTCCCAGACAGGCCTCAAAGCCCTGTCCTCAAGTGATCCTCCCACCTCAAACTTTTAAACCGCTGGGATAACAGGTGTAAGGCACCATGCGTGGCCACTATTTCTTTTTTAAACATCATGAAAAACTCATGTACTTAAATGTATTTTACATAACTCAATTATTTTATTTTTGATACTAAAGTTTTTTCTATGTTCATCCACTGAGAGACTCATCAGTTACTACTGAGTTCTTTAGTATGACCTTGGCATGATGTTTAATATCTCTTTTGCTATCTCAGATTTTTTTAAAGTTGTTTCTAGGCTGACAGAGGTTGCTTCAAGGCTGCAATTTCCCCAAGGAACCCTGCTTCCTTTTCTAGGAAAACAAAACATTGAAAGCAAAGAACACTGGAAGTGTTTTTTCCTGCCAGATTGTCATTATTTTGAGAACATTTCAGAGGCTATCAAAAGTAAAATTACCTTTTGAATTTTATATTTAGTGATTACATGTTAATTTAATTGTTTTATAATTACTAAGATATGCAGATACAAAAATCAAATCTAGAAAACAATATCTATTTTAAATAATCTTTTTGTCCCTATTAGTTTTGACTGAATTTCTAACTTGAGTAACTAATTATATACAGTCTTTCTCTGTTCTTTTTTATATTCTCTCTCTCCTTCTTCTTATAGAAATAGGTGTTGAAAAACAGATATGGAATATATTTGGAAGGTAAAACTAGTAGTATTTCATGATAAAGAGATTGTATGTGTATTGTAAGGAAATGAAGGAATAACCCCAAAGTTTTTGGCATAAGCAGCAGGATGAATAGAGATGCCACTTACTGAGATAGGAAAGACTGGAGGAAAAATAAGTTTGAAAGAGAGATAAATGAATAATTATTTGGACCTGTCAAGTTTGAAATGCCTTTTAGACATCCAAGAGCCAATACCAGGTACAGCTGAATATAGCACTCAAGTAGAATGTGATCTCCAAGAGAACAGCTTCTTTTGTCTATTTTGTTTACTGCTGTATTCTCAGAAGAGGCATGTAGTAGATGTTCAATAAACATTCACTGATTGAATAAAAATATATAGAAGGAAACATTTTAAAAATGTATCTTAGAACTTAGAAAACAGCTGTCTCCTTATTCCAAACCAACGTCTCTCCAGTCCATATAATTTTAATCTTCTACTTGGTCTGTATATAGTTTCAGTTTAGAGCATTCATGATACAATTATCTTCTAATTCCTAATAGAAGAAACAAGTATGCAACTGGCAGATAGACCATATAAGTCAAATCAACTACCCAGATTTGAGTCCTTTATTCCCTTCATATGTAACAATTTTTATCCAATATTTTTGACTTTCCAGTTAAATTTCAATGTCACCCAAAAAACACAAAGACTTTGTAATGAGTTCTTAGTATGGTCTTCACTGTAGTTGAATTTCAATCCCCGAGTTTCACAATATGTGAATAGGGCATAGTATCACAAGGTAACTTTTCCACCTACTCAGATGTCTTCAGTCTTGCTCTGTGGGTATAAAATGGTTTTCTTTGTATCACGCCCTACTTTTATGATTTCATAAAACTTTTATACTTGCTCTACCAATATTTTCTGAGAGAATTACAAAGGTTGTACATTTATTGTTGGTTAACTTTGGTCATCTTTGGCCTGACAGGTTCAGAGAGAAATGCTAATTTTCTCTACTATTTTGTCAAAGCAAATTGTTGGAAAAAATAAGATTGGTATTTATTCCAAGCCACTCATTACATCATCATTTAAAACTGGATTAGACTTCGCAGTCTAATTGCAGTAAAGGCCAAACCATTATTTTAAATTGCAGTATGGGTGATCAGAGATGGTGACACTCCAATATGTGTGAACAAGCATTTTCATGTAGGTGAAGAATTTGAATTACATGTTTTATTCAACACATGATTTCTAGGTTCTTTACTATAAGTTTGAGATCCTAGGTGTCATTTGATATTACTTTGAATTGTTATCACAATAAGCAACTATGATATTGACTGATTTGTAAGTGGTTTCATCAAGGTTTTATAGCACACCGTAGAATTATTTCTAGGTACATCTAAATGTCAACTCTAGTCATGAGAGAGTTAAGTGATAAATAATATTGCACAATTATGATTGTATTCATTTCTAAGACATACTATATCAATATATTTTAAGCTGAATTATAAAAAAGTTCTTTTAATTGTTGATTTTATAAATTCTATTCTTAAACATGCAAATTAACTTGGTAGTAATAAAGTCACTACAAAGTTGCCAGGTCAAGACAGGATTAGAAGAAGATAAATAGTTAAAAAGGGGAAGAATCAAGAGGAGATATTAGTAAATCTGATTAAGTCAATTTTGAAGGTGAAGGCAAGAAATCTATCTGTTGTGGTACTTAGTAACTGGTAAATGAAAATTTCATAAATCTTTTCTATATTTGTTCTACCCCACTACTCAGAGTGTATTAAATTAATATTCAAGGTTATACATATATAGTTTCAGCCCTTTAAAGGTGTTAGTGATATAACTTTTTTGTATGTTTTCCTTATTCTGTTTAATGTAAAATTATCTGCTAGCTATAAGCCAAATAGTCTACCTTTCTAGAGGTAATTTCTCAAACTTTTTGTAGACTTGAAATCAAACACTTTTCATAAGTTTTGGATTCCCAAGATCACTATACTGCATTCTGAAACTAATTCAATAATATTTTGTTAAGTTTTACAACCTTTTATTTAGAGATTTTCTTGTGCGTTCAGACCCTTTTACAATAAAGAAAATTGCCACATGATATAATTAAATAAATGAATTAGCATGTGATGAGAATTCTTATGGGGTAGGAGGAAAAATAAAAATACAAATGTTGAGACCTCAGGAAACTTACCACTTCAAGTGAAGATTAGAAGAAAAGAAATAGTAAAAAACAAGAAGAATCAAGAAGAGATATTAATAAGTCTCATTAAGTCGATTCTGAAGGTGAAGGCAAGGAACATATTTGTTGTCATTCTCACTAATACGTGGATTCTAGTTTTTATCATACAGAAAATTCTTGTTTTCTTCTTGCAATGAAGATCAGAATATGTATATTAGTGAGAATTTGGGTAATAAAAATAATTTTGCTTTCTTTTCCTGTTTTCTTCCACATCATACTGTTATGGATAACTAAACATGATCATATATAATACAGCCTTCCAGTTTATTTCTTATCTACCCTCCAGAATAATTTATTTATTTATTTATTTTTTATTATACTTTAAGTTTTAGGGTACATGTGCACATTGTGCAGGTTAGTTACATATGTATACATGTGCCATGCTGGTGCGCTGCACCCACTAACTCGTCATCTAGCATTAGGTATATATCCCAATGCTATCCCTCCCCCCTCCCCCCACCCCACAACAGTCCCCAGAGTGTGATATTCCCCTTCCTGTGTCCATGTGATCTCATTGTTCAATACCCACCTATGAGTGAGAATATGCGGTGTTTGGTTTTTTGTTCTTGCGATAGTTTACTGAGAATGATGATTTCCAATTTCATCCATGTCCCTACAAAGGACATGAACTCATCATTTTTTATGGCTGCATAGTATTCCATGGTGTATATGTGCCACATTTTCTTAATCCAGTCTATCATTGTTGGACATTTGGCTTGGTTCCAAGTCTTTGCTATTGTGAATAATGCCGCAATAAACATACATGTGCATGTGTCTTTATAGCAGCATGATTTATAGTCCTTTGGGTATATACCCAGTAATGGGATGGCTGGGTCAAATGGTATTTCTAGTTCTAGATCCCTGAGGAATCGCCACACTGACTTCCACAATGGCTGAACTAGTTTACAGTCCCACCAACAGTGTAAAAGTGTTCCTGTTTCTCCACATCCTCTCCAGCACCTGTTGTTTCCTGACTTTTTAATGATTGCCATTCTAACTGGTGTGAGATGGTATCTCATTGTGGTTTTGATTTGCATTTCTCTGATGGCCAGTGATGATGAGCATTTTTTCATGTGTTTTTTGGCTGCATAAATGTCTTCTTTTGAGAAGTGTCTGTTCATGTCCTTTGCCCACTTTTTGATGGGGTTGTTTGTTTTTTTCTTGTCAATTTGTTTGAGTTCATTGTAGATTCTGGATATTAGCCCTTTGTCAGATGAGTAGGTTGGGAAAATGTTCTCCCATTTTGTAGGTTGCCTGTTCACTCTGATGGTAGTTTCTTTTGCTGTGCAGAAGCTCTTTAGCTTAATTAGATCCCATTTGTCAATTTTGGCTTTTGTTGCCATTGCTTTTGGTGTTTTAGACATGAAGTCCTTGCCCATGCCTATGTCCTGAATGGTAATGCCTAGGTTTTCTTCCAGGGTTTTTATGGTTTTAGGTCTAACGTTTAAGTCTTTAATCCATCTTGAATTGATTTTTGTATAAGGTGTAAGGAAGGGATCCAGTTTCAGCTTTCTACATATGGCTAGCCAGTTTTCCCAGCACCATTTATTAAATAGGGAATCCTTTCCCCATTGCTTGTTTTTCTCAGGTTTGTCAAAGATCAGATAGTTGTAGATATGTGGCGTTATTTCTGAGGGCTCTGTTCTGTTCCATTGATCTATATCTCTGTTTTGGTACCAGTACCATGCTGTTTTGGTTACTGTATCCTTGTAGTATAGTTTGAAGTCAGGTAGTGTGATGCCTCCAGCTTTGTTCTTTTGGCTTAGGATTGACTTGGTGCTGCGGGCTCTTTTTTGGTTCCATATGAACTTTAAAGTAGTTTTTTCCAATTCTGTGAAGAAAGTCATTGGTAGCTTGATGGGGATGGCATTGAATCTGTAAATTACCTTGGGCAGTATGGCCATTTTCATGATATTGATTCTTCCTACCCATGAGCATGGAATGTTCTTCCATTTGTTTGTATCCTCTTTTATTTCCTTGAGCAGTGGTT
Organism: Gorilla gorilla gorilla; assembly: GCF_029281585.2. Lineage (NCBI taxonomy): Eukaryota > Metazoa > Chordata > Mammalia > Primates > Hominidae > Gorilla > Gorilla gorilla. Next base: position 82,357,902 of record NC_073236.2, read on the forward strand.
TGTAGTTTTCTTTGAAGAGGTACTTCACATCCCTTGTAAGTTGGATTCCTAGGTATTTTATTCTCTTTGAAGCAATTGTGAATGGGATTTCACTCATGATTTGGCTCTCTGTTTGTCTGTTGTTGGTGTATAAGAATGCTTGTAATTTTTGTACATTGATTTTGTATCCTGAAACTGCTGAAGTTGCCTATCAGCTTAAGGAGATTTTGGGCTGAGACAATGGGGTTTTCTAGATATACAATCATGTCATCTGCAAACAGGGACAATTTGACTTCCTCTTTTCCTAATTGAATACCCTTTATTTCCTTCTCCTGCCTAATTGCCCTGGCCAGAACTTCCAACACTATGTTGAATAGGAGTGGTGAGAGAGGGCATCCCTGTCTTGTGCCAGTTTTCAAAGGGAATGCTTCCAGTTTTTGCCCATTCAGTATGATATTGGCTGTGGGTTTGTCATAGAGAGCTCTTATTATTTTGAAATACGTCCCATCAATACCTAATTTATTGAGAGTTTTTAGCATGAAGGGTTGTTGAATTTTGTCAAAGGCTTTTTCTGCATCTATTGAGATAATCATGTGGTTTTTGTCTTTGGCTCTGTTTATATGCTGGATTACATTTATTGATTTGCGTATATTGAACCAGCCTTGCATCCCAGGGATGAAGCCCACTTGATCATGGTGGATAAGCTTTTTGATGTGCTGCTGGGTTCGTTTTGCCAGTATTTTATTGAGGATTTTTGCATCAATGTTCATCAAGGATATTGGTCTAAAATTCTCTTTTTTGGTTGTGTCTCTGCCCGGCTTTGGTATCAGAATGATGCTGGCCTCATAAAATGTGTTAGGGAGGATTCCCTCTTTTTCTATTGATTGGAATAGTTTCAGAAGGAATGGTACCAGCTCCTCCTTGTACCTCTGGTAGAATTCGGCTGTGAATCCATCTGGTCCTGGACTCTTTTTGGTTGGTAAGCTATTGATTATTGTCACAATTTCAGATCCTGTTATTGGTCTATTGAGAGATTCAACTTCTTCCTGGTTTAGTCTTGGGAGAGTGTATGTGTCCAGGAATTTATCCATTTCTTCTAGATTTTCTCGTTTATTTGCATAGAGGTGTTTGTAGTATTCTCTGATGGTAGTTTGTATTTCTGTGGGATCGGTGGTGATATCCCCTTTATCATTTTTTATTGTGTCTATTTGATTTTCCCTCTTTTTTTCTTTATTAGTCTTGCTAGTGATCTATCAATTTTGTTGATCCTTTCAAAAAACCAGCTCCTGGGCTGGGCGCGGTGGCTCACGCCTGTAATCCCAGCACTTTGGGAGGCCGAGGCGGGCGGATCACGAGGTCAGGAGATCGAGACCATCCTGGCTAACATGGTGAAACCCCGTCTCTACTAAAAATACAAAAAATTAGCCGGGCGTGGTGGCGGGCGCCTGTAGTCCCAGCTACTCGGGAGGCTGAGGCAGGAGAATGGCGTGAACCTGGGAGGTGGAGCTTGCAGTGAGCTGAGATTGCGCCACTGTACTCCAGCCTGGGCGACAGAGCCAGACTCCGTCTCAAAAAAAAAAAAAAAAAAAAAAAAAAAAACCAGCTCCTGGATTCATTAATTTTTTGAAGGGTTTTTTGTGTCTCTATTTCCTTCGGTTCTGCTCTGATTTTAGTTATTTCTTGCCTTCTGCTAGCTTTTGAATGTGTTTGCTCTTGCTTTTCTAGTTCTTTTAATTGTGATGTTAGAGTGTCAATTTTGGATCTTTCCTGCTGTCTCTTGTGGGCATTTAGTGCTATAAATTTCCCTCTACACACTGCTTTGAATGCGTCCCAGAGATTCTGGTATATTGTGTCTTTGTTCTCGTTGGTTTCAAAGAACATCTTTATTTCTGCCTTCATTTCATTATGTACCCAGTAGTCATTCAAGAGCAGGTTGTTCAGTTTCCATGTAGTTGAGCGGCTTTGAGTGAGATTCTTAATCCTAAGTTCTAGTTTGATTGCACTGTGGTCTGAGAGATAGTTTGTTATAATTTCTGTTCTTTTACATTTGCTGAGGAGAGCTTTACTACCAAGTATGTGGTCAATTTTGGAATAGGTGTGTGGTGTGGTGCTGAAAAAAATGTATATTCTGTTGATTTGGGGTGGAGAGTTCTGTAGATGTCTGTTAGGTCTGCTTGGTGCATAGCTGAGTTCAATTCCTGGGTATCCTTGTTGACTTTCTGTCTCGTTGATCTGTCTAATGTTGACAGTGGGGTGTTAAAGTCTCCCATTATTAATGTGTTGGAGTCTAAGTCTCTTTGTAGGTCACTCAGGACTTGCTTTATGATTCTGGGTGCTCCTGTATTGGGTGCATATATATTTAGGATAGTTATCTCTTCTTGTTGAATTGATCCCTTTACCATTATGTAATGGCCTTCTTTGTCTCTTTTGATCTTTGTTGGTTTAAAGTCAGTTTTATCAGAGACTAGGATTGCAACCCCTGCCTTTTTTTGTTTTCCATTTGCTTGGTAGATCTTCCTCCATCCTTTTATTTTGAGCCTATGTGTGTCTCTGCACGTGAGATGGGTTTCCTGAATACAGCACACTGATGGGTCTTGACTCTTTATCCAATTTGCCAGTCTGTATCTTTTAATTGGAGCATTTAGTCCATTTACATTTAAAGTTAATATTGTTATATGTGAATTTGATCCTGTCATTATGATGTTAGCTGGTTCTTTTGCTGGTTAGTTGATGCAGTTTCTTCCTAGTCTTGATGGTCTTTACATTTTGGCATGATTTTGCAGCGGCTGGTACCAGTTGTTCCTTTCCATGTTTAGTGCTTCCTTCAGGAGCTCTTTCAGGGCAGGCCTGGTGGTGACAAAATCTCTCAGCATTTGCTTGTCTGTAAAGTATTTTATTTCTCCTTCACTTATGAAGCTTAGTTTGGCTGGATATGAAATTCTGGGTTGAAAATTCTTTTCTTTAAGAATGTTGAATATTGGCCCCCACTCTCTTCTGGCTTGTAGGGTTTCTGCTGAGAGATCCGCTGTTAGTCTGATGGGCTTCCCTTTGAGGGTAACCCGACCTTTCTCTCTGGCTGCCTTTAACATTTCTTCCTTCATTTCAACTTTGGTGAATCTGACAATTATGTGTCTTGGAGTTGCTCTTCTCGAGGTGTATCTTTGTGGCGTTCTCTGTATTTCCTGAATCTGAATGTTGGCCTGCCTTGCTAGATTGGGGAAGTTCTCCTGGATAATATCTTGCAGAGTGTTTTCCAACTTGGATCCATTCTCCCCATCACTTTCAGGTACACCAATCAGATGTAGACTTGGTCTTTTCACATAGTCCCATATTTCTTGGAGGCTTTGCTCATTTCTTTTTATTCTTTTTTCTCTAAACTTCCCTTCTCACTTCATTTCATTCATTTCATCTTCCATCGCTGATACCCTTTCTTCCAGTTGATCTCATCGGCTCCTGAGGCTTCTGCATTCTTCACGTAGTTCTCGAGCCTTGGTTTTCAGCTCCATCAGCAACTTTAAGCACTTCTCTGTATTGGTTATTCTAGTCATACATTCTTCTAAATTTTTTTCAAAGTTTTCAACTTCTTTGCCTTTGGTTTGAATGTCCTCCCGTAGCTCAGAGTAATTTGATCGTCTGAAGCCTTCTTCTCTCAGCTCGTCAAAGTCATTGTCCATCCAGCTTTGTTCCGTTGCTGGTGAGGAACTGCGTTCCTTTGGAGGAGGAGAGTCACTCTGCTTTTTACAGTTTCCAGTTTTTCTGTTCTGTATTTTCCCCATCTTTGTGGTTTTATCTACTTTTGGTCTTTGATGATGGTGATGTACAGATGGGTTTTTGGTGTGGATGTCCTTTCTTTTTGTTAGTTTTCCTTCTAACAGACAGGACCCTCAGCTGCAGGTCTGTTGGAGTACCTGGCCGTGTGAGGTGTCAGTGTGCCCCTGCTGGGGGGTGACTCCCAGTTAGGCTGCTCGGGGGTCAGGGACCCACTTGAGGAGGCAGTCTGCCCGTTCTCAGATCTCCAGTTGCATGCTGGGAGAACCACTGCTCTCTTCAAAGCTGTCAGACAGGGACATTTAAGTCTGCAGAGGTTACTACTGTCTTTTTGTTTGTCTGTGCCCTGCCCCCAGAGGTGGAGCCTACAGAGGCAGGCAGGCCTCCTTGAGCTGTGGTGGGCTCCACCAGTTGGAGCTTCCCGGCTGCTTTGTTTACCTAAGCAAGCCTGGGCAATGGCAGGCGCCCCTCCCCCAGCCTCGCTGCCGCCTTGCAGTTTGATCTCAGACTGCTGTGCTAGCAATCAGCGAGACTCCGTGGGTGTAGGACCCTCCGAGCCAGGTGCGGGATATAATCTCGTGGTGCACCGTTTTTTAAGCCGGTCGGAAAAGCGCAGTATTTGGGTGGGAGTGACCCGATTTTCAAGGTGCGTCCGTCACCCCTTTCTTTGACTCGGAAAGGGAACTCCCTGACCCCTTGTGCTTCCCAAGTGAGGCAATGCCTCGCCCTGCTTCCGCTCACGCATGGTGCACGCACCCACTGACCTGCGCCCACTGTCTGGCACTCCCTAGAGAGATGAACCCGGTACCTCAGATGGAAATGCAGAAATCACCCGTCTTCTGCGTTGCTCACGCTGGGAGCTGTAGACAGGAGCTGTTCCTATTAGGCCATCTTGGTTCCTCCCTCCTCCAGAATAATTTCTAATGAAGAGTCAAATGGTGAAAAACATCGAAGGTTAGCTTGAATAATATAAATAGAATTATAGAGAAATACTTGTAGTTTGCAAATATATATTATTTTCTACATTGTTACACTGCTGCAGTGTGCTAAATGTTTGTAAGCCTTGTTATTTGGGGTTTCGGGCCCTAGGCAAAAGAGACAAAAAACAAAAGTAAAATTATAGTTGTGGATAAAGTTATAACCCTGCTAATATCATATGGTTGTGATATAAAGATGTATTAATTGTTCTGTTTCAAATATATTTTAAGTTTACGGGATATAAAAAAGGAAATATACACAGACCAAGGTGGGAAGCTGGATATACTTTGTGGTTTAATCTGAGGTGAAGGTTAACTTCATTGCTAGTTAAAATTTAAGTACAAATATGCATTTTACACACAAGCATTTGTGAAACGTTTTTGATAGCTCTCATCACGTCTTTAGAAAATAGAGTTGATAAGAAAAAAAGGGATTAGGAAAGAGGTAACAGTCAAGTAAATTAAGTCATTATTTTAAAAATGGTCTCAAATATTATTACTGACCTTCTTCCTCCCATGAACAATGACTTAAGCTTGAGGAGATGTTAAAAATATTGTCTTTGAAACCGATTATATTGCCTTGATATGTCCTTAGAATTGAGTAGAGTGATTAAAACAGGTATTTCAACAGCAAGCTTTTAGACTCATAATTATTTACAGAGATGTTTAAGGTGACCTTTCACTATTGGGATGAACCAGTCTCTGATATTTATAAGAATAAGTAATTTAACCTGCCAAACAAACTTGATAAAGGAGCTTTATTACAATCTGCTGCTTTCTAAATCCTTCAAGGTTTATTAGTTCCTGTACCCTGACAGAGCAACACACTAATAACTATTATGGATTACCTTCCAGTAAAGGCTAGAAAGGCACAAAAATAGCTTACAATATATTAGAAGAATGAGAAATTTTGTAGTACAATAGCTCCAAAATGTAATTCAAGTATTGCTCATTAGTTCTTAATCCTATAGCTAAAATTGGACTGAATAAACCAGATTCTGAAGTCAGTGCTGGCTTAAATAGAGTGTTAGACCAAAGAGCTCTTAATTTTTGGCATTGATATTCATCTTGACGTGGCACCAATGTGAAGGAGAAACTTTGAGAAAAAATAGCGTATGGCATTTTTAATGTGCTGCTGATTTAATATACAATAATTTCATTAGACACCTATAAATCAAGATAATCTTTCAACAGGAGAGTGAATCCTCCTTCAGTTAAGGGAGCGACCTAATTTCAAACACATTAGCAGGGAAATTAACACATTAGACTTACTAGAGGACCTGTCTGCTTCAGATGGTTTCAGAGCTGCTCTGGGGAAGTGGTTCTCAGAGTAAATTGTACTTTCCTCCAATTTTTGGCATCATTCTACAGAAGTGAGCGACATTCTAAGGAGGGAGGCATGGTGCAATGGATAGTCATTAGAGGATTTTACCCATCTTCTTAGTGGGAGAAAGGGTACTAAGGGAATGAAATGCATGACTTACAAATGAGCCCCCACCTCTTCTGACATCCATCCTCAAACAACACATATGATTTTGTTTGCATTTTCTGACTCAAAGTTTGTATGTCATCAAAAGCTAAACTTATTTAGCATAAACACAGAGGAACGGAAAAGCCAGAATGTTCTAGGTCTATCACTCATAGTTCCCAGAGAATGGCAATTAATAATAAAGCTGATGACAATGAAAATTATGAGCTAGGTAACATTTTTAGCACTTAACATACAGTAATTTATTTTATATAATCCTCTCAATAACATTCAGTAGAAAATAAAACTAAGGCATGAAGTGATTAATAACTTACCTAAAGCCACAAAACAGCAAACCCAATAATATAAACCTAACAGTCTGGCTCCATGTCCCCAGCCTTTAATCACTATTGCGCACTGTCACACCAGGATCTTCTTTCTTTCATCTTGCACCAAATTCAAGATGAACAATTGCATTTTGTATAAAAATTTAAAAAGGTAATTCCTTGGCCCTTTCTCAGACTTGGAATTCTGCATGTTTTCATTGCAGTAGAATATTGAAAGGCAGTTAGGATGTTAAGATGGCTCCCAGTGAAGATGATATTAGTTCAATTATGTTTTTCAAACATATGACCCTACGAAATGAACTGCGAAAATGTGAAGAAATATTTTCAGGTCACATACTCCTATGTATTAAAAGCTTATGGAAGTCATATAGGCAAGAAACTTGTATAAACTTGTGTAACCCAGTTGTTCACATTTCACTTGAAAAGAGACTATCTTCTGCCTTTTAGAGAGCACCTCATAACCTCTGGAGAAACTGATTTTCTCAGGAACATCATTTGAGAAATAAATACTGGTTTCTGCAAATAAATCAAATGTTGAGTGGCCTAAGATAACCTACTCTAGGAAAGGATGGAGATTGAATCTCTCCTAGTTTGTCGGACTCATACCTCACACATTGATACCATATTCATCATTTCCCTTTAATTTTTTTATCCGTACACCTTACCTTTATTGGCAATATTTAGGTGCTTTCTTTTAGTTCCTGCTGTGTTTCATTCCATTTGCAGAGAGAAAGCTACTAGAGAGTCAGAAAACACTTTGCTTTAACACAGTCTTCAGCTACATCTGAGCACTGCTAGTGCTTTTGATCTATAACCGTACTAGCTGTAGAATGGAGCCAAGGAATACAATATAGAAGGTCGTTTGACTCTGGGTATTTTCCTCCAACCACACAAGTCAATTTAAGGATTAGAATAATTATTTGCAGTTGTATTTTTCCACAATTTACCACTCCAAATTATCTAAGGGGAGAAAAGCTCCTCTAAATATTTTCCTTTTTATTTTTGTCTATGTAATTTTGCCTTCCACAAATACGTTTTAAGAAAACTAGCAATTAATTGTTACATTAGAAATCTAAATCTTGCTGCATAATGGCTGAAATTACAGAATTTTTTATGTATAAATGAATGCAACCAATCCTAATGAGAATAAATAGAGGATTCAGGGCTTGTTATAGCAAAGGAGTTAGCAACTATCACCGTAATATAGCAGACTCAGCCAGGCAGGGAAGTGGGAAAGCGTTATAGTGGAAAAAAAAAAAAAAAGAGAGAGAGAAGGCTTTAGGTATGCTCTGCTTGGAAATTATTGGTATGGGTTAGTTGAAAGTGGGCACATTAGAAGTGGAGCATCCTATGTGATTGGTTTGGGAGCCTATTTGGCTTTCTCTGGCTGGTCCTAAGTTGGACACAGAGGGGAGTGAGGAGGATAGGGAAGCTAGGAGTCATTTACCAAGTCCTAATGATTCTGGGATAATTGCTGAAGAGCTTATGGTCTGATTTCTTCAGGCTAGTTGCTGCAGAGGTGGTGGGTCTGAGATCTATTGTCATACGTGACATTTTCTATTTTTATATTTAGTTTCTCATGCATCACACAAGCCTAAGTTTGTATCATGACTATTTTTTGACAACTTCATAATCTTAGGCAAGGTATTGCTCTCAGAGCCTTAGTTTCATTACATGAACATAAGAATCACAATGTTTACTCAGTAGAGTCATTGTGAGGGCAAAATAAAACTTAAAAAGTAAAAGAATCACTATATATTTGTTTTTGTGATTTTTTGTTTTTTAATTTTTAATTTAATTTTTGCGGGTATATAGTTGGCATATATATTTATGAGGTACATGAGATGTTTTGATACAAGAATACAATGTGTAATAATCACATTATGTAAAATGGAGTATTCATCCCCACAAGCATTTATCTTTTGTGTTTCAAACAATGCAATTATACCCTTTAGTTATTTTAAAATGTAAAATAATATTATTATTAACTGTAACATCCCTGTTGTGCTATCAAATACTACTTCTTCTTTATTCTTTCTATTTTTTTTTTTTTTTGTAGCCATTAAACATCTCTCCCCCAATCCTCCCACTACCAGCCTCTGGTAACCAGCCCTCTACTCGCTACATGTATTCAATTGTTTTTATTTTTAGATCCCACAAAAAGGTGAGAACATGAGACATTTGTCTTTCTGTGCCTGGCTTATTAGCATAATGACCTCCAGTTACAACCATGTTGTTGCAAATAACAGGATCTTATTCTTTTTTATGACTGAATAGAGCTCCATTGTATATAGGTACTACATTTTCCTTATCCATTAGTCTATTGATAGGTATATAGGTTGCTTACAAATTTTGGCTAATGTACACAGTGCTGCAACAAATGTAGGAGTGCAGATATCACTTCAATATACTGATTTTCTTTCTTTTGGGTATATACCCAGCAGTGTGACTGCTGGATCATATTGTAGCTCTATTTTTAGTTTTTTGAGGATCCTCCGAACTGTTCTCCATAGTGGTTGTACTAATTTACAATCCTACTAACAGTATGTGAGGGTGTCTTTTTCTTCCCTTCCTCAGTAGCATTTGTTATTGCCTGTCTTTTGGATAAAAGCCATTTTAACTGGGGTGAGATTATATCTCATTATAGTTGCATTTTTCTAGTGATTAGTGATGTTGAGCACCTTTTCATATGCCTGTTTGCCATTTGTATATCTTCTTTTGAAAAAGTCTATTCAAATATTTTGCCCATTTTTAATCAGATTATTATTTTCCTATACAGTGTTTTCCAGCACAATTTTTTAAAGAGACTCTCTTTTCCTCAGTGTATGTTCTTGTCACCTTTGCCAAAAATGAGTTTGTTGTAGGCAACTGATTGGTTTTTTGGTTCTCTGTCTTGTTCCATTAGTCTATGTATCTGTTTTCATGCCAGTACCATGCTGTTTTGGCTACTATAGCTCTGTAGTATAATTTGAAGTCAAATAATGTGATTTCTTCACTTTTGTTCTTTTTGCTTAGGATTGCTTTGGCTATTTTGGCTTATGTGGTTCCATATACATTTTAGGATTTTTTTTTCTATGTCTGTGAAGAATGTCTTATTTTCATAGGAAATGCATTGAATCTGTAGATTGTTTAGGGTAGTATGGACATTTTAACAACATTGATTCTTCTGATCTATGAACATGAAATATATTTCCATTACTTGGTGCTTTCTTTAATTTCTTTCATCAATGTTTTATAGTTTTTATTATAGAGATATTTTACTTCTGTGGTTAAATTATTTCCTAGGTATTTAATTTTATGCATGGCTATTGTAAATGGGATCGCTTTTTAATTTCTTTTTCGTATTGTTTACTGTTAGCATATAGAAATACTCCTAATTTTTGTATGCTGATTTTGTATCCTGCAACTTTACTGAATTTGTTTATCAGTTCTAATAGTTTTTTGGTGGAGTGTACGTTTTTAGAAATACAAGGTCAAATTATCTACAAACAAGGATAATTTCACTTCTTTTTGAATTTGGATACCCTTTATTTGTTTCTCTTGTCTGATTGCTGTAGCTGGGACTTTCAATACTATGTTGAATAACAGTGGGCATCCTTGTCGTATTCCAGATCTTAGAGGAATTTCCCCATTCAGTGTGACACTACCTGTTGATCTGTTATATATGGCTTTTATTATTTTGAGGCATATTCATTTTATTCCTAGGTTTTTGAGTTTTTTTTTAAACAGGAAGAGATGTTGAATTTTATCAAATGCTTTTTCAGTATCAGTTGAGGTAATCATATGGTATTTGTCCTTCATTTTGTTGATATTATGCAGTACATTGATTGATTTTTGTACCTTGAACCATCCTTGCATCCCTGGGGTAAATCCCACTTGGTCTTGATGAATAATTTTCTTAATGTAGTATTAAATTCAATTTGCTATAATTTTGTTGAAGATTTTGCATCGATGTTCATCAGAGATATTAGCATGCAGTTTTCTCTTTTTAAATATGTTTTTATCTGATTATGTTATCCAGGTAATACTGAACTCATAGAATAAGTTTGGAAGTATTTTCTTCTCCTCTACTCTTCAGAACAGTTTCAGAAGGATTGGTATTAGTTATTCTTTAAATGTTTTGTAGAATTCATCAGTGGAGCCATCACGTCTCAAGCTCTCCTTTACTGAGAGACTTTTATTACAGTTTTGATCTCATTGCTTGTTATTTTTCTGTTCAGGTTTTAGATTTCTTTAAGATTCAATATTGGCAGGTAATATATATCTAGAAATTTATTCATTTCTTCTAGATTTTCCAAATTATTGGAATATTGCTGCTCATAGTAGCCAATAATGATCCTTTGAATTTCTGCAGTGTAAGTTATAATGTCTCCTTTCTCATTTCTGATTTTATTTATTTGGATCCTCTCTTTTTTTCTTATTTAGCCTGGCTAAAGGTTTGTCAATTTAGTTTAACTTTTCAGAAAACCAACTTTTTGTTTCATTGATTTTTTGTATTGTTTTCTTCAATTTTATTTACTTCTTCTCTGATAGTTATTATTTCTTTTCTTCACTAATTTTGGGTTTGGTTTCCTCTTGCTTTCCTAATTATTTAAGATGCATTGTTAGGTTGTTTATCTTGAGTTTTTCTTCATTTTTGATGTAGGCACATAGAGCTATAAACTTCCTTCTTAGTACTGCTTTTGCTGTATTCCATTAGTTTTGATGTGCTGTGTTTCCATTATCATTTGCTTCAAGAAAATTTTAGATTTCCTTCTTAATTTCTTTATTGACCCACTGGTCATTCAGGAGAATATTGCTTAATTTCTATGAGTTTGTATAGTTTCCAAAATTCCTTATTGATTTTTAGTTTTATTCCATTGTGGTGAGTAATATGCTTGTTATTATTTTAATTTTTTTGGAATTTTTTCAGACTTGTTTTGTGACCTATCATATGGTCTACCCCTGAGAATGATCCATGTGCTGAGGGAAAAAAATGCGTATTCTGCAGTATTTGGATGAAATGTTCTGTAAATATCTATTAGGTCAATTTGGTCTATAGTGTTCAGATTAAGTCTGATGTTTCTTTGTTGACTTTGTATCTGAAAGATCTGTCCAATGCTGAAAGTGATGTGTTGAAATCTCCAGCTATTATTCTATTGTGAGCTACCTCTCTTTAGCTCTAATAATATTTGCTTCATATATCTGGGTGCTCCAGTGTGTATATATATGTAAAATTTTTATATCATCTTGCTAAACTGTCCCCTTTATAGTGACCTTCTTTTTCACTTCTTACAGTTTTTGCCTAGAGATCTATTTAGTCTTATGTAAGTATAGTGACTCCTGCTCCTTTTTGGCTTCCATTGACATGGGATATATTTTTTGATCCCTTTATTTTTAGTCTATGTGTGTCCTTGTAGGTGAATTGTGTTTCCTGTAGGCAACAAGATATTTGATCTTGTTTTATCATCTGCATTCAGCTACTCTGTATCTTTTGACTGGAGAATTTAGTCCATTTACATTCAATGTTATTATTGATAAGTAAAAACTTACTCTTGCCATTTTGTTATTTGTTCTCTGGTTGTTTTATGCTACCTTCTTTCTTTCCTTCTTGCCTTCCTTTTAATGCAGGTGAGTTTCTCTGGTGATATGATTGTCTCTTACCATTTCTTTTTTGCATATCCTTTATACATTTTTTGGTTTGAGGTTACTCATTATTTTAAGCTGATAAGAACTTAACACTTAACTTCCTCCCCCAATTTTAACTGTTTTTTAAAAATTTCTATTTATAATAAATCTTATTGTACTCTCTGTCTCTTGAAAAGTTGCTGTAGTTATTATTATTATTATTATTATTATTATTATTATTATTATTGAGATGGAGTCTTGCTCTGTCACCAGATTGGAGTGTGGTGGCATGATCTCGGCTTACTGCAACCTCTGCCCCTAGGTTCAAGTTATTCTCCTGCCTCAGCCTCCTGAGTAGCTGGGACTACAGGTGCACGCCACCACGCCCAGCTAATTTTTTTGTATTTTTAGTAGAGACGGGGTTTCACCATGTTGGCCAGGATGGTCTTGATCTCTTGACCTTATAATCTGCCCATCTCGGCCTCCCAAAGTGCTGGGATTACAGGTGTGAGCCACTGTGCCTGGCCTGTTTATTATTTTTGGTTGGATCATTGCTTAGTCTTCTACTTAGATAAGAGTTGTTTGTTCATACATCACAATTACAGTCATAGCATTCCGTGGGGTTTTTTGTGTAGTTACTATTACTGGTGAGTTTTGTACCCTCAGATAATTTCTTGTTGTTTATTAACATCCTTTTCTTACTGGTTTAAATACTCCCTTTAGCATTTCTTGTAAGTTAGATCTGATGTTGATGAAATCTGCCATATTTTGTTTGTCTGGGAAAGTCTTTATTCTTCCTTCATGTTTGAAGCATATTTTCACAGATATACTATTGTAAAGTAAGTTTTGTTTTTTTGTTTTTGTTTTTCTTCATTCCCTTAAATATGTCTTTGTGGACCACTCTCTTGGCCTACGAAGTTTTCACTGAAAAGTCTGGTGCCAGACATATTGCATGTTATTTGTTTCTTTCATCTTGCTGCTTTTAGAATCTTTTTTTAAATCTTTGAACTCTGAGAGTTTGATTATTGAATGCCTTGAGGTAGGCTTACTTGGGTTATACCTGTTTGGTAGTCTATAACCTTCTTGTACTTCAATGTTGGTATCTTTCTCTAGGTTTGGGAAGTTCTCTGATATTATCCCGTTGAATAAACTTTCTACCCCTTTCTCTTTCTGTACCTCCTCTTTAAGGCCAGTAATTTAGATTTGCCCTTTTGAGGCAATTTTCTAGATCCTGTAGGCATGTTTCATTGCTTTTTATTCTTTTTTTGTCTCCTCTGACTGTATATTTTCAAGTAGCCTGTCTTCAAGCCCACACATTCTTTCTCCTGTTTGATTAATTCTGCTGTTGAGAGACTCTGATGCATTCTTCAGCATGTCATTGCATTTTTAACTCTAGAATTCTGCTTGATTCTTTCAAATTATTTTAATCTCTTATTAAAATATCTGATAAAATTTTAAATTCCTTCTTCATGTTGCCTTAAATTTCTTTGAGTTTCCTCAACACAGTTATTTGGAATTCTCTGTCTGAAAGATCACATATATCTGTTTCTCCAGGATTTGTCCCTGATGCATTTAGTTCATTTGGTGACATCCTGTCTTCCTGCATGGTCTTGACACTTGTAGACATTCATTTGTTTCTGGGCATTGAAAAGTTAGGTATTTATTGTAGTTTTCTCCACTTGGGCTTGGTTGTACCTGCCCTTTTTGGGAACCTTTCCAGATATTTAATACAACTTGAGTGTTGTAATCTAAGCTGTATCTGCTTTAAGGGGCACCTAAAACACAGTAACACTGTGGTTCTTTCAGACTCGTAGAAGTACAGCCTTGATAGTCTTGGACAAGACCCAGAAGAATTCTCTGGGTTACCAGAAAGAGACTCTTTGTTCTCTCCCCATACCTTCTCCTAAAGAAACTGTTTTGAGCCACCTGGGCTGGAGGTGAAGTGACTAAAGAAACACTGTAGGCATCAACACTAGGCCTGTGCTGGGTTCGACCTAAGTCAGCACAGCATTGGGTCTCACAAAAGACCTGCCATAACCACTCCCTGGCTATGGCCTACTTTCATTCAAAAACTTAGGGCTCTACAATCTACAGGTGACAAAGCCAGCCAGCCTTGCATTTCTTCATTTCATAGTTACAAGTTCCCTTAGGCCCTGGGTGGGTCCAGAGTTGCTGACTTGGAGTCAGAAACTAAATTCAAAAATCTTAGAAGTATATGTGGTATTCTATTGTACTGAGGCTGGGCTGACAGTGAAACCATAAAATGCAGTTTTTCCCACTCTTCTTTCTCCTTTCCAAAGGCAAAGGAGCCTCATGCCATGTCCACCACCACCACAGGCCCAGCGGGAGTACAGCCAGAACTCAGTCAATGTTTCTTAACCCAGGGGCTCTTCAGTCATCTTGTGGTGAATGCTGCTTGGCCTGGGATTCACACTTTAGGGAAGTGGGCTCCCTCTGACTCAGGACAGGTCCAGAAATGCTGTCCAAGAGTCAAGTCTTAGAATCGGAAACCCCAAGAGCCTGCTTGGTGCTTTATCCCCACTGGGGCTGAGCTGGATGGCACCTAAAGTGCAAGACAAAGTCACCTTTACTTTTACCTCTGCTTTTGTCAAGTGAAAGAAGCCTCACCCTGTAGCTGGGAATGTGCTGAGTCTCACCTGAAACCAGCAAGTCTCAGAGTCTCACTCAAGGCCTTCAATGTAATACTTTGTTATTGGTCCTGGTTATTCAGGGCCCAAGGGCTTTTCAGTTAGCAGGTAATGAATCCTACCAGAACTGGGATCATCCTTTCAAGGCTGGGATCATCCTTTCAAGGCCCAGGTCCCCTTCTAGCCAAGTATGTGTTTGGAAATGTTATCTAGGAGCTAGAGCCTGGAAAATGAGCCTAAGGACTCTGACCAGTGTCCTATCCTGCTGTGGCTGTACTGGAATCCAGGATATAAGATAAAGTCCTCCTCACTGTTTCTTCTCCTTTCCTCAAGTGGATGGAAGGGGTCTCTTTGAACCTGTCAGCTGTATAGCCCGAGGTTAGGGGAGGAGTAATACCAGCACTCTTTTAGCCTGCCTGGCTAGTCTCCCAGTGAATTATGTGTCCCCTGACTCCCTCCCCACCAAGTTCTCTGTCTCTGGGCCCCATTCAGCACAAGGACTTGCATAAGAGTTGCAGTCTTTGTGGCCTCGATTGCCTTTCAAGTTTATTCTGTTAGCCAGAGCACTTTAGTGCAAGGCTTGTGGGAACCACATTTGGACTCCTGGGATCAGAGATTCCCCTCTGGCTAGGGGAGGTTTAAATGCTCCCTCTGTGGGTGGGCATCAGCTGAGTTTGGTTCAGTTGTGTTTTCCATTATAATAGGGAGCACTAAGTTCAATGTCTCACAATTGCTGCACTCTCCCTATAACCAGTGCACAGAAATGTTCTCCACAGCATGTGGCTGCTGCCAGGAGACCGGGGAGGGGTTGTATCAGTGATTAAAGACTGTTTTTCCTAGTCTTCAGTGTCTCTTTCAGCAATACGAAGTTAAAACCGGGTACTGTGAGTGCACACCTGATTTTTGGTTCTTATAAAGGTGACTTTGGTAGATAGTTGTTAAATTGATGTCTCTGCAGGCAAGGGCGGGCAGGGGTGGGGGGACAATCAGTGGAGCCTTCCATTATGCCATCTTGTTCTGCTCCTCAACTATACATTTTTTAACATAGTAACCAATCAGTAAATAAAATCTCTGTTGCTGTTATCATGTTATGTCCTTTTCTAAAAGTAGCATCAATAGGACATTTTTTTCCAATTGTTACACTTGAAAGCAAAAGGTTATTGTGTTTAATATTAATAAAATTTATAGATACTGATAATGTAGCATCAAACACTCCACTCTCCAAACTTTTTCATACCCCTTCTTTGAATCACTCAGATACTAGAAATGAAGCAGCCTCTCCTTTCATTGAGGAATTTGTGTGAAGCTTCTGTCTTTTTAAGTCTATGTTAGTTTTTAGGTTTCTAGTTGGCTGTTCTAAATTCAGCTCATTTAATTAATCTCTCTCTTCATAGAGAGCCTTATAGTATAAGGAACTCTATTTTGTTTCATAGCTATAATTCATTCTTCTGTGATTTGCTAATGCATGATTATGAAAGTTAGAAAAGAAACAATGTCAAATTATATTGATACTATAAATATTTTTCTTTGCCACAGCAGCAGTGTGTTAAGATTTCATTGACTTATCTACAGTTCAAACACTCTTACTCAATGTAAAGTGAGCCAAATGTCAAGTTCAAATACATTTATATTCTTTTATGATCCCCTAATAAATTCCAGCATATTTCCAAACTCTCAATTGTACTAATTTTTAAGGAATATTATTTTTCTTTCACATAAAACTCTCAGAGTCCTCCATCCCTACCAAATGCAGACTTTATGGAGCATAGAATGTGGCAGATTTATCATCCACGGATAATTCTTTCTTCACTACAATACTGAGATATATTTTTTGCTGCTTTCCTATTATGTCTTCTTCCTTAGTTTACATCTCTAAGTAACTTCTTAAAATAAAAATGTGTTCTGGCATGTCTAAAAATGTTTTAATTTTTTTCATTATTCTTGGATGTGGTTTTTACTAGTGAAGTGGCAACATCAAGGATATTACGTAGGTGCTTACTTAATGAGAAAGAAACTCTGCTTTACCCACTCTTACTTGCCTGGGATGGACTCCACAAGTGGCAGGCATACTTTGCACCCAGTTGCTGGAATCTGGAGACATTTTGATATGAAGAACACAGAGCCACCATCCAAAGAAATAGGAATGTGTGGATGAGGTGGGTGAGATGTGGGGCCAAGAGCCACCCTGTTCAGTTTGATTCACTGACTCAAATGACACCCTGGTTCAGATGCGCCCTCCTGTCTCTCAGGAGAGCCCAGTTTTCACAACTAGGACAGAAGCTAGAGGTGAGAAAATTTTCTGAGTCCCTGATTACTCAACCAAGATTTCACTTCTTGATGCCTAGTAATTGCTAACTGCAGTTTCCCACATAGAGGTGGTAACCAGTCCAGAGCTTGAGCACTCCAGGCTGTCACCTGGAAAGGCAGGCAGGAGTGGAGAAGGAACGTACAAATTGGGATGCCCTGCCTGGGTTTCTGGGACTCACAGTACTAATCCACCTGAGTGGTGTCTGCAGGGCAAATGAAAACAAGCAGTCGGCAGCATTAGCCTATAGGTCAGAGTGAGCCAACCCTTGCACTGGGCCTTCATTTTTTTCCTCATATTTGCCATGTCTATTTCATGTTCTGAAGGAATTACTTTTCATATTCACTTCTATACTATTTACCTCTATATTTCAGCAATTACATATCCGAGATTACTTTCTTATTCTGTGACTGTTATTTTTTTTTAATGCCATCTTATTTGAAATTTATGAATTAACAATCTTCACAAATGTCTCTCAGAATAGTAGTTTTCTTTGGACTAGGACCGTCAGATAAATAAAGGTATAAATAAAGAAGTAAATACATAAAATTTAAAATAAAGACACCATATATTGCAAGAAACAAACTTACACTACTTTTTTATGATAAGCTATACCCCATACAATATTTGAGATATTATACTAAAAAGGTTTTACTAGTATGAAATTTAAATTTAAGTGGGATTCTTGTATTTTATCTGGCAGCCCTAATTCTGATCCCTAAGATATTCTAGTTCCTTCTATCTACTTTCTACCATCCAGAAAATTATCAAACTATTTGTCCACTGAAAGTTCTCTTCATATTGCCTTTATCTTTGTAATTTTGGTTTTATTTTTATCCTTATTATCCTTTAAATAAAATTTCCGAGAGAAGAAAAGTAAATGTGTGAGTATAGACCTGAATGTTGAAATAGAAATAATGTCAAAAAATTAGAATTATAGAGTAGGACTACCCAAAATACAATTTAAAAAAATGTTTAAAAGTCCATGATTTTTAATAATGACAGTGATTTTGACACCACTGTATACCAAAAGTTTAAATTAGCTGTTTGATAGATTTTATTTTATTTGTCCTTTTTACATTTATCTGGAAAAAAAAAAAGAAAGCTAATATATCTTTCATCATAATAATGATAGCAGGGACCAAGGCCAAGTGGCTCAGGACCCAACTATCTTCCCAGCACTTAACACAGGAATTCTCACAAGGAGTATCAACAACAGCATTCCCAATGCCTTATTAACGCCATTCCAACCATTATGCAGGTTATGGGTTATCCGTTAACACATACCATATTTTATTTATTCTATGATATAAACACTATATATTTTTCTGGAGTTTAGATATCGTTACTAATATCAAGAGAAAACCTTACACTGTTGCATGGAAAACAGTATATTGTAAATATCTTTACCTGTACTTATGTCCACATAAGCCATATCTTAATATAAACATTTTTTCTACTCTATTAGAACTATGGTTGTGTTATTTTTTTGGTGATACGTCACAGGATGGTTTTTCAAATTTAAATTTGCATTTTTAAGTTGAGAAAGAAAAAAGAGTTATGTAAATTTCGAATTTGGCCTTGCACTCAGAGTAGGCCATGATATTCTCTTAAGATATAAATAGTTTCACAAAATACCAATCTCAGACAAAGTTACTATGGGACCAAGATAAAATGAGAAAAAAAAAGGACCACTTCATAATCTTCTGTATGCATAGTCAAAGACACATTTACTCTGTCTCCCACACAATACCAAACACCCCTCTCTTAGCCGAAAGGAGAAATTACTACTCATTTTCCAAGTAAAACTTTATCCTTTTTCTAATCTCCCCTTTGTCTAGGTAGGATTTATTGAGATAACCCATCATAGATTGCTACTACTTTCTGACAGCATCCAATCTACAGCAAATTTCTCTACACCCTCCCTCAAATCACTTAACAATTCTAAATACTATAATAGCTTTTTAAACACCTTTTTACTGAGACATTACAGTTCCCCTTGTGTGTCCTCCTCATGGCAATGACTAATAAACCAATTTGGATAACTTCACATGTGTTCCTGGGAGTCTAGGTCTGAAGGGGATTGATAATCGCTATTTAACATTTCTTTAAAATATTTTGCTATGATTCAATATTCAAATAAAATTTTAATATTTAAAAACCACCTGTCACTTTTCTTGTATATGATTAAAGGCATTAGGAGTCATCAAATATCATAGTTTATACAATAAAATGAGATTGGCAATGGTTGGAGTAAAGGTAGGCTATGTTTACGTTGATGGAGCAAAGAAAATCCAAAATCTAAATGGCTTAACACAATAATGTTCACCAGTGTTATCCTACGTGTGCCTATGGATCAGCACGTGTAGTCATTTAGGAACTCAGGATGTTGCAGACTCAATTTTGACACTTGCTTCTCTTGTTACTGTGTTAAGGAAAATAGAACATTGTGAAATGCGTACAGACTCCCAAATCTTCTTACCAGAGGTAACATTTCTCATCCATCAAGATTACATGGCACAGTTAGACCCTTAGTCAGTCTTCTATGGATAATTTTGTCAGATTCACAGGATTATGTTGAAAACACTTAAACTCACTCAGCAGTTTTAACAATGGCTGTGACATTTCTAATTTTATCTAGTTTTGCTCTGAGGCCAAAGTCCATTTGACTTATTTGACTTATTGCTTAGAGGTGTTTTCTGTTACTCTGCAAATTCCTATATTTATAGATTTTCTTCTATTGTTTTTTAATACTGGTTGAAAACTGGCCATTTATTTTCTAAATTTTCATATATCTTCTATTATAATTTGAGATAATCCTATAATCTATCATATACTTAGAAAAGTAATCAGAATACTTGAACAGGTCAAGTGACTATTAAAATGGTGAGACTAATTATTGATTAGATACCAAACATCAAAGAGTCAAAATCACCTTGCTAACCTCTAGAAGTTAAACATCCAGAAATACATAACTAAATTAAGACGAAAGATAAAAGGAAGCAAGAACACTAAGAAAAAAATTTAGAAACAGTTGTATTTCACTTGCTTTTGTTTCTTTCTTTCTGTATTCTTTGAAACTATAGTCAATCCTGATGTACTAGTGTAGGCATCAGCAAACTTTTTCTGTAAAGGAACAGATAGTAAATATTTTAGGCTTTGAGGACAATATGATCTCTGCCTTAACTTTAAAATTTGCATTAAAATTCAAAAGCAGCCATATGCAATATGGTAATGAATGGTCCTGGCTATGTTCCAATAAAACTTTACAAAAAGAGGTCATACGTCAGATTTGGCCAACAGCCTGTATTTTGCTGACCACAGTAACAAAGAATTCTTATTTATGCACATATTCATATCTTGCATATTTTGATAAGCTACTGATGGCTAAATGTAGAATGGCAGAATCTTTAGACTCTGAGTGTAAGCAATGCTTAAATGGAAGCTTCAATTTTATTATGGAAGAAAAAGTAATATATAATTATATAGATAAAATATGCAATTTGGGGGTAGTTAATATGTGTGTACATTTAACGACATTTTTGTGCTACCCTTGAAAATGTTATTAATCTGATAGTGAATCTTTAAGTTAAAAGAGTTCTGTGATAAAGGAAGTATAGTATGAATATCCTATACAGATAATATTCAGAGAAACACACTTTGGGGATGCAATGTAGTAAGAGGAGACAGAAAGCTAAATTTATAGATGTCTTAATTCATCTGTGAGCATAATTTCATCTCCCCCATAATCTCTTTCCCTGCAAACGAAAGACTTCTAGGTGAAAAATATCTTTGCTGGCAGAGATCTTCCCTCAGTGTACAGATTCCTAAACAAAATTATGGTTTTGTACAAATATAAAAAGTTTATTGTGTTCTTGATAGAGACCAAATGCCTATATGTCCATAGAAGAGAAATGTGACAGAAGATTTTAAACATATGTGGGAATCTAATTTAGCTGTCTGTTATCAGAATCAATTGCTATAGCTAAATAAATTGGGCAGTGCAACATATGAGACATCTGTTACAAACAATGCCAAAATGACCAAATTAGCCATGTGTTATTTTTAGAATCTTGTCTAATTATGCAGCACTTCTCCCTGACAGAACTTTGATTTGGAGATAGCGTAAGTGATAAAGAATGATAAGAAGTGAATTCTATTTTAATGACTTACTTGATTTATTCTAAACTAATAATACTAACAACTATAAAGACAGCTGAGATGGCTTGGGAAATATAAGGTGAATACAAAAATTCTTGAAATAATTGTTTCAATGTTAGCACTTCCTAGTAAAATAGAGCATGTAGATGCTTATATCCCAGGAGCCCTCCCAAAAGAAATGCTTGTGTTTGTACAGGAGACAGAAAAAGAGATATATGTAGTATCACTGTTTATGTTAGCAAAAGAGCAGCAACTAAATAGCCATAAATAGTAGATGAGATCATTAAATAATATACTCATAAAAGGAAATAGTCTACTTCAGGAAAAACAAAACAAAACTGCAACTACTTGCATGAATATAAATTTAAAATATAATAGTTAAATATGTCACTCATGTAAGAATACTTTTATAATTTCATTTATTTAAATTTTATGAGCAGGTAAAATTCAAGAATATATTGTTTATAGCTGCATATATAGATGGAAAATGAGAAAGCAAAGCAAGGAAATAATTGACAGTGAAGTTAGGCTACTGGTTAATACAGAGTGGGATAGGAAAAGGGACGAGATTGGGAAGAATAATACAGGAAGTGTCTAAGAAATAAAATTTTCTATATTTTTACTTGTCTAAGGGGCACATGGGTGTTTTAAAAATTATTTATATAGTGTTTACATATTTTTATGGATATTTTAGAATTAAGAATAAAAATAGTTTTTGATACTCTTAGCTGTTAATATATTAGAGGTAACTATTCTTCTATAATTTAATTTTAAAGAATTCCTGTTATGTGAGCCTTGTTTTCATCAATTATTTGCTCCACCTACATGCATACACAAAGACAAAAAAATCTGTATTTTATTCCTTGTTCCTAAATGCAATTTTCAGTAATTAACAATAGATATAAATTTTACTCTGTCACAAGACTCAGTGTAAGCAATCGATTTACCTAATCAATTAAAATCGCATTTTCTCTAGCTAAAGTCATTTGTTCCCCTATATGAGCCCAAGGGAATAAGAATAATAAATTTTGTACTGTAAAAGCAGTGAGGGAGGCATAATATATGTAAAATTTATGGAACCTGGCTTAGAAACTTTGTAGTATACTTGAGGGAAACTTGAATTGACACAGAAAAAGTAGAGTAGCCATACCAAAGAAAGAATATCACAAATCTCAAGAAGCTAAATCCCCTGAGAAACAAGATAAAAAGGAGGTAAGACTCTATTCACTCACTCAAAAGCACATATTATATATCTAGTATATTGAAGGAAATGTGCTAGTTTTAGTGCAAATATATGTGAAGAAAGATATATGATACGTCTCAGGAAGAAGAATGAGAATAAATGACTATTTTCTTCACCCAAAATTAACCCTAAAGAAATTACATGAAGAAATGTAGACTTCAGAAAGTAACATCTTTACTGACAAAAAATTTTCTATGGAAAGAAAGCTTTTATGAACTAGAGGTTAAATATTCTGGTCCAGTGCAGAGTGTTGCTGGGTAAGGGGTGGGACCAGAAATTGCAGAAAAACTGTTTAAGATCAATTATTTTTTCTCTCCAATATGCCATGGGACATTTTCCCTTTCAATGTTACTGCAGAAACCTGTTTAATTGCAAAAATTTTTGGAAAAATCACTCACTTTGGGTGAATAATTAGTACTGAGTATGCCTTATCCTGCTCTTAACCACCACAGCTTGTACGTTTAAACCCAAGAATAATTCCTTTTCTCTGATGCTGATTCTCTCTAATTGTTTGAAGGTGGGAAGGAGAGGGAAGGAGTATTGAAAGAATAAACCTCAGCACATATAGATCAAAAGCTAAAAATAAGCATAATAAATAAGAATAATTATTATGATATGAAAATAGAAAATTATTGAAATATAAAACAAAAATGGTCAACTAGAAATACTTTAATGCAAAATGTAATATTAGAAATAATAAATAAAGTAGATATAGTGAATAGAGAGGCATATGTACCTGAATTAGTAGTAAAAGATAAGATCAAGGAACTGTACTAGGAGGAAACATGGAAGTAAAAATAGTGACAATGTAAAAGATGATAATATTCCCAGAAAGTGAGAAATTGTATTTAAAAATTCACAGCAAGAAATATTTTAATAAATGCAAGGTAAATTTTCTGGAGTTAAAAAAATATGAAAGCACTTAATCTTAAAGAGCTCATAAAATGTCAAGAGAGCAAAAGATAATTATAAAAGAGAAGCATATAAAAATTGCAGAACTGTAAAGTAGAGTATCTTAAATAAAATGACCAGTATGGACAAAACAATGAGTCAATAAACTAGATAAATAGAAATTATATAATATGCATAAGAAGTGTGAAAAGGTTGAAAAAGTAAATAGAACCTCTGAAATGTGTCAGCCATTATCAATTTGTAAAACATAACTATAATTGGAAACTATGAAGAAAGAAAAGAGATAATGAGCTCAAAGGATTTATTTAAAGAAACAGTGTCTAAGCTAGGCACTGTGGCTTCCGCCTGTAATCCCAGCACTTTGGGAGGCCAAGGCGGGCAGATTACCTGAGGTCAGGAGTTGGAGACCAGCCTGACCAACATGGAGAAACCTCGTCTCTACTAAAAGAACAAAATTAGCTGGGTGTGGTGGCACATGCCTGTAATCCCAGCTACTCGGGAGGCTGAGGCAGGAGACTCACTTGAACCCGGGAGGTTGTGGTGAGCCAAGATCGTGCGATTGCACTCCAGCCTGGGCAACAATAGCGAAACTCCATCTCAAAAAAAAAAAAAAAAAAAAAAAGGAAAAAAGAAAAGAAAAAAGAAAAAGAAACAGTGTCTAAAACTTTCCTAAATTTGGTAAAAAACAAAGGCAACATACAAATCTGAGTAGTCAGCAAATCTTAAGCAGAATAAAAGAAGAAGAAAACACCTCAACATATCATAGTCAAGTTGATAAAAACAGAGAGAGAGACAGAGAGAGAGAGAAAGAGAGAAATGGGTGTCTTGAAAACCTGTCTTTTGAAAATAATGGAGGAAGGAAGACAATGTAATGGTATCTTTAAAGAGATGAAAGATGGAGGTAGAGCAAGATGGCTAAATAGAAGCCTCCAGCAATCATCCTTGCTGCAGGAATACCAACCTGAACAACTATCCACACAAAAAACACCTTCACAAGAACCAATGATCAAGTGAGTAATCACAGTACCTGGCTATAATCATATTAAGGAAAGAGGTATTGAAGAGAATAGAAGAAACAGTCTTGAATCATTGATACCATACTTGCATGTTCTGTTGGTGGCTACATGGCACAGAGAGAGACTGTGCACTTGGGAGAGAAAGAGCACAGTGATTGTGGGCCTTTGCATTGGAACTCAGTGTGGTTCTGTTGTAGTGGAAAGCAACAGAGGGCAAAACTCAGCCACTGCTCACAGAGGGAGCACTTAGAACAGCCCTTGCCAGAGGAAAATCACCCGTACCAGTGGTCGGAACCTTATCTCCAGTAATCCCCACCACTGCAGGCTAAAGGGCTCTGGGGTCTTAAATAAACATGAAAGGCAGTCCAGGCCACAGGACTAGAATTACTGGGTGAGTACTAGTTCTGTGCTGGGGACACACAACTTAGTGAGTCGCCAGCTAGAGTGGCCAAAGGAGTGCTTGCATTGCTCCTCCCCCAACATCAGGCAGTGCAGCTCACAGCTCTGGAAGAGACCCTTTCCCTCTATCTGAGGAGAGGAGAATGAAAAGTAAAGAATAATTTGTCTCACAATTTGGATAGCAACTCAGCCACTATAGTATAGGACACAAGGCAGCATCCTAAAGTCTCTAATCTAGGCCCTAGCTCCCAGGCAATATTTGTGGAGACACCCTTGGTCAGAAGGGAACCCCCTGTCTTGAAGGAAAGAACGCAGTCCCGGTGATGGCAGTGGTGGCCCATCTGGAGCGGCCGTTGCCCTTGACGCTGGGTGCAGTTGGGGAGGCGCAGCCAAAGCTGCATGCTCCATGGTGTCAGTGGGAGCCAGGAACAGGAAGAAACCCCGCCCCTGCCAAGTTGGAGGGGCAAGAGCTCCTCCCTTCCAGGCACAGCTGTAGCCACCCAGCCACCTCTGCAAACCTTGGCATCTCTACACTCTCAGCGGCCCGGAAAGCCACCCCTGGCTCAGAAGTGCCTGCTCCCACTGCCTGGCCTCTCCCTGCTCCCAGCACCTGCTCACATTTCAGAGCGTAGTTGTGGCTGTGCTCAGGCACTATCATGACCTGGCTGGGTGTGCATGTGCTCAAGGCAGTGCTGACATGCCAGCTCCCTGCCACCTCAGCCCCCTCCAGACTTTGGGCACCAACAGGCAAGGGAGGGAGGCTGAAGAGAGGCTAAGGGTGGCTTGGCGCAGGCCTGCAGGCAAGCCTGGATGCCATGGGCACCATGGATGGCAGGTTAATGGTGGTAGGAGGCAAACAGGTTCCTGGGCAGAAAGGGGCAGGTCCCCGGCGAAATCCCACCTTCAGGCCAGGGACGGCCTTAGACCTGGAGGCTGGGCTGCCAGTTCCGCTGAGCAGAGTGAGAACTTATGGTGCTTTTTCTGGGCCCACTCACAGCCATCCATGGACAAATCAGCACACACTTCCTCCCCTCTGAAGCCCATAAAATCCCCAAACTGCACCAGACTGAGGCAGATGACCCAATAACCTGCCTACAGAGAGGAGCTACCCACTGTGTGTCTCCTCTCTGCTGAGAGCTGAACTCTTGTCAGGACACCTGCCTGTGGAGAAGAGCTACCCACTGCAGGTCTCCTCTGAGCCGTTCTGTCACTCAGTAAATATCCTCTTCACCTTGCTCACCCTCCACTTGTCCATGTACCTCATTTTCTTGGATGTGGGACAAGAACTTGGGACCCGCTGAATGGCAGGGCTGAAAGAGCAGTAACACACAGGACTGAAACATGCCCCTTGCTCACCATGTTGCGGGCAACAAGAAGGAGAGAAGAGAGAAGGAGAGAAGAAAGAAGGAGAGAAGAGCTGGAGCTCTTTGGGAAGCCCAGACCTAGGAGCTCCCCAAGCCAGAGCTATGTCACTTTCTTTGAGGCTCTGTGGTTCCTGGCATCTCCAAGCTTATGGTCCAGGCACAACAACATTCCCCAGTGCCAGCTGTGGAAGTTGCTTGTGGTACTCCTGGTCCAACTGCAGCCTAGCAGGAAGCCAGTGCCCATGCTGGAACCTGGAGCTGCCCACCCCACCACAGCCAGAGTGCCTGGCTGTGCACAGTTGCCAGACTGCACGCTCACTCACTCATACACCCTTCACCACTCTGTGGTTGGCTTGCCCTTGGCAGGCATGGGATCCAGGCTAGTGGCATGAGCTGAGTACAGCCTTCTTGGCCAAGTAGGTGGAACAAGCCAGCCAGCCCGAGCAAAACTCAGGCAGAGGTACCACTGGCCCAGAGGTTTTCGGCCAGAAAAGCAACACCCCAAGGATCCTGTGACCTTGGCAGGACACATTACTTGCTGACTAAAAAGCCCTTGGATCACGAATAATCAGCAGTAGTAGCCAGGCAGTACTCACGGTGGGCCTGTGGTGAGAATCAGAGCAGTGCTGGCTTCAGGTGTGACTCAGCACATTCTTAGCTATGGTGCCTATGGGGAGAGACTCCTTCTGCTTGAGAAAAGGAGAAGGAAGAGTAAATGAGGACCTTGTCATGCATCCTGGGTACAACTCGGCCACAGTGAGGTAGATCACCAAGTGGGTTTCCGGGGTCCCCTATTCCAGACCTTGACTCCTGTATGGCATTTTTACACCCAACCTGGACAACAGGAGAGCCCACTGGCCTGGAGGGAGTGATTCTGACTGACAACTATAACCACAAGCTGACTTAGGAGCCTTTGGGTCTTAAATAAACATCGGTGCTCTGATGTTCAAAACGGTGACTCTGTTTGGAGGCAACTCAATAAAATTCAAGACAACATAAACAAGAAATACAGAATCCTATTGGATAAATTTAACAGAGAGATTGAGATAATTAAAAAGATTCAAGCAGAAATTCTGAAGATTAAAAATGCACGTGACATATTGAAATATGCATCAGAGTCTCTTAGCAAGAGAATTGATCAAGCAGAAGAAAGAATTAGTGAGTTTGAAGACAAGCTATTTGAAAACACACAGACAGAGGAGGCAAAAGACAAAAGAATTAAAAAAAATGAAGCATGCCTTCAAGTTCTGGAAAATAGCCGCAAAAGGGCAAATCTAAGAAAGTTAAAAAGGAGTTATAAAGAGACATAGTGGTAGAAAAATAATTCAAGTAGATAATAACAGAGAACTGCCCAAACCTAGAGAAATATATCAATATTCAAGTACAAGAAGTTTATAGAAGGATAAGCAAATATAATACAAAGAACACTACCTGAAGGCATGTAATAATCAGACTCCCAAATGTCAAGGAGAAAGAAAGGATTCTAAAAGTAACAAGAGGAAAAAAAAATAATATACAATGAAGCTTCAATATATCTAGCAGCAGACTTCATGGTGAAAACCTTACAGACCAGCAGAGAGTGGTATGACATATTTAAAGTGCTAAAGGAGGAAATCTTTTATCCTAGCATAGAATATTCACCAAAATTGTTCTTCAGACATGAAGGAGAAGTACTTCCTGAGACGAACAAATGCTAAGGGATTTCAACAATACTAGACCGGTTGTACAAATCAAATCATAGTTATACATTATATCAACAGAGTGAATGATAAAAACCATATGATCATTTCAATTAGTGCTGAAATAGCATTTGATAAAAATTCAACATTTCTTCTTAATAAAAACCCTTATATACTGAGTTTAGGAGGAAGATACCTCAACACAAAAAGGGCTGCATATAACAGACTCACAGCTAGTATCATACTAAATGGGGCAACAATGAAAGCCTTTTCTCTAAGATCTGGAACAAGACAAGAATGCCCACTTTCACCATTGTTATTTAACATAGTACTGGAACTCTTCGCTACAGCAATCACACAAGAGAAAGAAATAAAGGGCATCCAAATTGGAAAGGAGGAAGTCAAATTTTTTTTTGTTTGCAGATGATATGATACTATATTTGGAAAACCTAAAGACTCTACCAAAAGAACTATTAGTAATGATTTTAAAAATTCAGTAAAGTTGTAGGATACAAAATCAACATACAAAAATCAGAAGTATTTCTATATGCCAACAGTGAACAATCTGAAAAAATAATCAAGACAGTAATCCCCTTTACAAGAGCTACAAATGAAATTAAGTACCTAGGAATTAACTAAAGTAGGGCAAGAGCTCTATAATGAAAACTATAAAACACTGGTGCAAGAAATTGAAGAGAACACAAGAAATAATGAAACGATTTCATGCTCATGGACTGGAAAAATAAAAATTGGGCAGTATTTTCCATACTTCCCAAAGCAATCTACAGAGCCAACGTAATTGCTATCAAAATACCAAAGATATTCTTCACAGAAATAGAGTAATCTTAAAATTTATATGGAATCACAATAGACCCAAAATAGCCAAAGGTATCATAAGCAAAAAGAACAAACTGGAAGAATCACATTATCTGACTTAAAATTATATCACAGAGTATAGTAACCAAAACAACATGGTACTGGAATAAAAACAGTTACATAGACCAATGGAACACTACTGAGAATCGAGAAATAATATACTTCTCAGTAACGCAAGAATCAAAGGAAAATTTGAGAAAATGTTAAAAATAGGAAATGTTTTATACTAAATTAGAATGAAAATACAACATATCAAAATTTAGTCTATGAACTAAAGCAACACTTATAAGGGAATGTTTTCAAGAAGTTACAAAAAGATAAGTAAATGAAACAAATAAATGGTAGAAAGAAGGAAATGATAAAATTACGGTAGAAAAGAAGAAAAATTAAAACACAAAAACAAAGGCTTGACAAGCCAAAAGTTAGTTCTTGAAAAGAGTAATACAATTGTTGAAACACTACGAATATCAATCACCAACGTGAGGAAGAAAATAAAAGACATCCTTACAGAAACTACAAACAATAAAATTAAAATAAGTGAATATTATGAATTCCTTTTGTAGATTAAACTAGTTGAAATTGACAAATTATTATAAAATACACTTAAAACAAAGAATAAATGAAAATATGAATAAATCTATTAAATAATGGAAGTCATCAAAAACCTTCTATCAGAGAAAACTCCAGTTTCATAGTCTCATTGGTGAATTTTTTCTATTATTTAGGGAATAAGTAATTCCAGTCATACACAACTCTTTCAGAAAATAGAACACACGGTTCAACTTGCTTCATAAGATCAGCCTAACCTGGTACCTACTGAACAAAGACTTTATAGTAAACTAAAATGAGAGAGTAACATTTCTCATGGACATAGGCACAGACATTTTCAATGAAATATCAGCAAATTGAATGCACAAAAATATAAATAATAAAGAAGGTACAGTTTATCTTGATAATACAAAATGTTTTAACAATCCAAAATCAGTCAATGCACTTCACTTAATTAACAAAGTAAAAAAAAAGTGATCATTTTCATCAATATGTTGAATAAAAGCATTTAAGAAAATCTAACAGCCTTTCATGATAAAAATTTCAACAAAATAGGAATGGAAATAACATTCTTTAATATGATAAAGGGCATCTGTAAAATATCCATAGCCATTGCTTTTTTTCTTAAAATTGGAGAAGGGAAGTATAGACATACTACATTTATTTATTTATTTATTTATTTATTTATTTATTTATTTATTTATTTATATGGACTTTCGCTCTTGTTGCCCAGGCTGGAGTGCAATGGCACGATCTCAGCTCACTGCAACCTCCACCTCCCGGGTTCAAGCGATTCTCCTGCCTCAGCCTCCCGATTAGCTGGGATTACAGGCATGCACCATCATGCCCAGTAAAATTTTTTTGTATTTTTGGTAGAGATGAGGTTTCTCCATACTACGTTTATTTCATATTGTACTGGAGGTTGTTTTGAGAGCATAACGATAAGAAAAAGAAATGAAAGATACAGATTGAAATGAAAAATGTAACACTGCCTTTATTCACAGATGATCAGACATGATTGTACAAAATAAAAACTAAAAATGTATAAGACAAATTTTGTATCTAATAAATAACTTCAGCAAAGTCATGAGACACTAGGACATTAAAAAATAAATTGTATTTCTATATAATATTAGTATATAGTACTAGTGTATTGAATCATGTAATCACAAATTTGTACCATCTGAGACCTCAGACTGTGACCTATTTGGAAATCTGGTCTTTGAATTGAGTTAGGAGGTGGTTGTACTGTGTTAGGGTGGGCCCTAAATCCAATGACTAATTTACTCATAAGGAAAGGAGAGATCACAGAGACACAGAAAAGTCATGTGAAGATGGAGGTAGAGATTAAATTTATGTTGCTGCAAGCCAAGGAACCCCAGAGGTTTTCAGAAGTTGGAAATACATAACTACTCTATGATCCAATTCCTAAGATAAATTAAAACATATGTTCAAAAAGAAAAGACTTCCTCATGCCTGTAATCTCAGCACTTTGGGAGGCCTAGGTGGGCAGATCACGAGGCCAGAAGTTCGAGACCATCCTGGCTAACACAGTGAAACTCCATCTCTACTAAAAATACAAAAAATTAGCCAGGCGTGGTGGTAGGCGCCTGTAGTCCCAGCTACTCAGGAGGCTGAGGCAGGAGAATGGCATGAACCCGGGAGGTGGAGCTTGCCATGAGCCGAGATCATGCCACTGTACTCCAGCCTGCGTGACAGAGCGAGACTCCGTCTCAAAAAAAAAAAAAAAAAAAAAGAAAGAAAGACTTCTGCAGGAAAGTTCACAGAAGCTTTAAACACACACACAAAATAGCCCCAAACAAAAATGGTGAAAGTGTCCATCAGTGGGATAATGAATTAAAGGGTTGTGATATGAAGTAGTGATAAACCAAACAGTTTGAATTAATCTCAGAAGCCAAATGCTGGCCAAACACAGAGCACATACTATATTATCTCATGTATGTGAAATCCTGGTTCATGCCATATGAATCTATGGATATAGAAGGAACTGAAAGAAGCTTCCTGTAGAAGAAGTGAGGTTGCATTTAAAGAAGATTTAAGAACAATTTCTAGGTTAGGCTGATAAAAAAATGTGTGTATATCTTGATTTAGGTGGTAGTTATGAGTGTATGTATGTATCAAAACTTTAAATTGCAATGAACTCCAAACACACATACGCAAACGCTCCAGTTTCTTAAATGAGTCTCTGGCAGCAAATCTTGATACGTCATTTCTGTTTCTTCTCTCATTAGTATTTTTAAATGAAAGTTAAAATAAATTGAAATACAATTCTGTTTTCAAGTATACTATTTTAGTGGATCTTATCCTTTTCCTGGTCTAATTGAAGCTTCACACATTTAATGCCTTCCGGGGTGACTGATCCGTAATTATGCCCAAAACTTCATGCATTTCAACTGAATGGTGTTACATATTTCTTAATCATTTATCTCCAATTTGTAGTGTTCTTCACAAGGTTCTTTATTATGTCAGTTTACCACACACCCACTTAGCTACATGGCATATTGGACTCCACCTGTGTTGGGTTTGTAGCTTCCTCTACTTCTTTCCTCCCCAGCAATTTTGGCTGATTAGTATTTCCAGTTAGTTCACAGTGATTGCCTTTCTCTAGATCATTTATAAAGATTAAAGTCAGCAGAAATCCAAGGACTAATCTCAGCAGGATGCCAGACAAGTATATTCTCAATATATGTCTTTGTCTATTAACAAGGAAATGAGGTAAAAGAAAATATCGACTTTAGTATATAACTGTTTGCAAAAGAGAGTATTGGGTTCAAGGATTGACAAAATAGTCTGTCCAGAATCCATAGCAACAAAGAAACTCTGCTGTTAGAAGCATAGGTTAAAAAGGGAGCTGTTTGGGGAAGATAATTACTAGGCTAGAACACTTAGGCACCTAAAATGAGCAGAGGCATTGTGGTCACCCTGTGAACAAGGGTTTTATTAAAGATATGGTGAGTCAGGCTATCAGAGATAAAGATATTAATGGGGCTGTTAGGCAAATCTGAAGATATCATTGAGGAGCATGCAGAGCAGGTGCAACGAATAGCAGGGCTTGACTGGTACAGGGTCTTTTTGTCCTGCAGCGTGGCACAGAGATGCCTAATATCTCAATACTTCAAAAAAGTAGAAAAAAGGCTATGTATTTGCAACAACTTCTCATATGGCTCTCAGCCTGAATTCTATAGGCACTAATGTATCAGAGCATATCCTGATGTATTACACTCTTTGTTTTACTATTTATGAAATATACCCCAAATTTACTATTTGTGAATTCCAAACTAGAGGATAAAACTCTTCCTTCTACATTTTGTACTCATTTCCAACTGGTCAAATGTGTTTGATTCTTCTCTTACACAGTTCTCAGGTCATCCTCTTCTCACTATTCCCACCACCACTATCTTTGTTTAGAACCTACTCATGAGATTTTTTGCAATAAATTCAGCCTTTTTTTTTATACAATGTAACTTAAAAAGTTCATAATATTTCTAATGATTATGAAGATAATACTACAGGTAATACTACTTCTACTACTACTGTCACCCTGTGTAATGCTTTCATGACATAGCTGAATTTCTACCCTGCACTAGTTATGCTTATCTTTAAGAAACAAGACACCTGTGAAAAAAAGTGTCCTTTGTAACCAGACCAGCTGAGATTGGTTAGAACAATCACAGCCAATCAAATAACTTAAAAAAGACCTCAGGCTTCACTATAATCCCATTTCTATGCTAAATAACATTCCCATCTCTCACCATAACAATGACCAGAAGAAGCCCTAAAAGGACTAAATGAAGGCAGCACTCCAATTCCGAGAAGTTCACCACTCATTTCCGGAAAAGACATGACTATTCCTCCTCTCGCTTTTACTATTCAATCCCATCACCAGAGAAATCCTATATTTTAACCCCTTACTCCTCGTTAGTTGAGTTTATTAGTGAGCCATTCTCCCCCTTCTCAATTTCATGGCCATGGAGTCAATTCTGCACTGCTTGATGCCCACTTTTTGTTTTACATATTAGTTTCATAACACTGAACAGTGAAAGACCCCATCTTCTGGGGAACCAGACTTGTTGGTAACAACACTACTACTACTGTATCCCATTGCAAACTTGTCTTTTCCCCAGGGTATGTTGTTGGTACCTTTGACAAAAATGAGTTCACTGTAGATGTATGGATTTATTTCTGTGTTCTCTATTCTGTTCCACTGGTCTATGGGTCTATTTTTATGCCAGTACAATGCTGTTTTGGTTACCATCGCTCTTTAGTATAGTTTTAAGTCAGGTAATGTGCTTTTTCCAATTCTGTTCTATTTTTTCTTTTTAATTTATTTATATTATTTATTTATTTTTAAAATTTTTGTGGGCACATAGTAGGTGTGTATATTTATGGGTACATGAGATGTTTTGATACGGGCGTGCAATATGAAATAACCACATCATGGAGAATGGAGTACCTATGCCCTCAAGCATTTATCCTATGAGTTACAAACAATCCAATAACATTTTTTAAGTTATTTTAAAATATGCAATTAAGTTATTGACTATAGTTATTCTATTGTGGTATCAATAGTAGGTCTTATTCATTCTTTCTAACTTTTTTATTTTCTGTTCATTAACTACCCACACTTTCCCCTCTCAAGTCCCCCACTACCCTTCCCAGCCTCTGGTAACCATCCTTCTACTTTCTATGTCCACAAATTAAATTGTTTTGATATTTAGATCTCACAAATAAGTGAAACATGTGATGCTTGTCTTCCTGTGCCTGGCTTATTTCACTTAATGTAATGATCTCCAGTTCCATCCATATTGTTGCAAATGACTGGATCTCATTCTTTTTTATTGCTAAATAGTACTCCATTGTGTATTTGTACCACATTTTCCTTATTTATTCATCTGTTGATGGACACTTACATTGCTTCTAAATATTAACTATCGTAAACAGTGCTACAACCAATATGGGAGTGCAGCTACATTTTCAGTATACTGGCTTGCTTTCTTTTGGGTATATACCCAGCAATAGGATAGCTGAATTTTAGTTTTCTGAGGAACCTCTAAAATGTTCTCCATAGTGGTTGTGATAATTTACATGCCCACCATAGTGTTCAAAGCTTCCGTTTTTTTCCACATTCTCACAGGCCTTTATTGCCTGTCTTTTGGATATAAGCCATTTTAACTGGGGTGAGAGGATATCTCATTGTAGTTTTGATTTACACTTCTCTGATGATCAGTGATGTTCAGCATTCGGATGGAATGTTCTCTATATATCTATTAAGTCTATATGTTATACAGGGCAGACTAAGTGCAATGCTTTTTTGTTGTGTTTCTGTCTAGATGACCTGTTTAATGCTGAAAGGGAGGTGTTGAAGTCTCCAGCTTTATTTGTATTGAGGTTAATCTCTCTATCTCTAAGAATATTTGCTCTATATAACCAGATTCTATATTTGCTCTATATAACTGGTTTCCATAGATGCAGTTGGGTCCATATGTATTTACAATCATTATATCCTGTTGTTGGACTGACCCTTTATCATTATTGTCTCCTCTTTAAGTTTTTGTCTTGAAATATATTTTATCTGGTATCAGTTTAACTTCTCTTGCTCTATTTGGATTTCCATTGGCATGAAATATTTTTTTCCATCCCTTTATTTTCAGTCTATGTGTCTTTCTAGGCGAAGTGTGTTCTTGTAGGCAACAGATCATTGGACCATATTATTTTATCCATTGAGCTACTCCATGTCTTCTGATTAGAGAATTTATTTCATTTACATTCAATGTTATTATTAATAAATGATTATTTACTCTTGCTATTTTGTTATTTGTTTCCTGTTTTGTGGTCTCTTTGTCCTTCTTTCCTTCCTTCCAGTTTTCCTTTTAATGAAAGTGATTTTCTGTGGTAGCGTGATTTAATTTCTTTTTATTTTTTGTATATCTGTTGTATGTTTTTTGATTTGAGATTACCAGGAGGCTTGAAAATACTATATTATAACCCATTGTTTTCAGCTTATTATGACATTCTTTGCAAAAGCCAACAAGCAAAATGTAAAAACTCCACACATTAACTTCATTCCCACACTTTTTAACTTTTTTGTTTCTATTTATATCTTATGTTATTGTCTATGTCTTGAAAAGTTGTGGTCATTATTATTTTAGATTGGTTTATCTTTTAGTCTTTCTACTTAGAATAGGTGTAGTTTACACACTACAGTTACAGTATTATGATGTTCTGTGTTTTTCTGCATACTTACTATTACCAGTGAGCATTGTACCTTAAATGATTTCTTATTGCTCATTAATGTCATTTGCATTCTGATTGAATTACTTCCTTTGGCTTTTCTGATAGCGCAGGTCTAGTATTTTTGAAACCCCTCAGCTTTTGGTTGTCTGGGAAAGTCTTTATTTCTCATTCATGTTTGAAGGGCATTTTCACTGGATATACTGTTCTAGCATAAAATGTTTGCCTTCAGCACTTTAAATATATTATGCCAGTCTCTCCTGGGGTTTCCACTTAAAAGTCTGCTGCCAGATATATGAGAGCTCCACGGTATGTTATTTGTTTCTTTCCTTTTACTGCTTTTAGGATCCCTTATTTATACTTGACTCTTAAGATTATTAAATACCTTGAGCTAGTCTTATTTGGATTAAATTTGCTAGGTGTTCTATAACCCTTTTGTATTTGAATATTGCTATATTTATCTTGGTTTGGGAAGTTCTCAGTTATTATCCCTTTGAATAAATTCTCTACCCTATCTCTCTCTGTAACTCCTCTTTATGGCAACTCTTAGATTTGCCCTTTTGAGACTATTTTCTAGGTATTTTAGGTGTGCTTCATTGTGTATTATTCTTTTTTTTACTTTATCTCCTCCTAATTCTTTCTTCTGCTTGATTAATTCTATTAAAAGATTCTGATGGATTCTTCAGTATATCAGTTGCATTTTTCACCTTCAGAATTTCTGCTTGATTCTTTTTAATTACTTCAATGTCTTCGTTAATTTTATATGTTAGAATTCTGGGTTCTTTCTTTGTGTTATAGTGAATTCCGTTGAGTTTCCTTGAAAGAACTATTTTGAATTCTCTGTCTGAAAGATCACATATTTCAATTTCTCCAGGATTGGTCCCTGGTGCTTTATTTAGTTCATTTGATGAGGTCATGCTTTCCTAGATGGTTTTATGCTTTTGGTGTTTGATCACTGAAAAGTTAGGTATCTGTGGTAGTCTTTGCAGTCTGGGCTTGTTTCTACCAGTCCTTTTGGGGAAGCCTTTTCAGGCATTCAAAAGGAATTGGCTGTTGTGATCTAAGCTGTATCAACTTTAGAGGACACCCCAAGGGCAATGCTGTGACTCTTCCAGACTCATTGAGGTATACTTTGGTGATCTTGGATTAGCTCCAGAAGAATTCTCTGAATTACCAGGTAGAAACTCTTGTTTTCTTATTTTCTCCCAAAACAAAGGAGTCTCTCTCTCTGTTTTGAGCCACCTGGAGCTGTGGGTGGGGTGACACAAGCACTCACAACTTGATTTTTAGATCTCACAAATAAGTGAAACATGTGCTGACTCAGACATGAAGCCAGCACAGAACTGGGTTTTGCCCAAGGGCTGCAGTGTCCACTACTTGGCCACTGCCTGTGTTTACTGAAGTCCCTCAGGCTCTACAATCAGCAGATGGGGAAGCCAGCCATGCTTGTTTTCTTACTTCCAGGGTGACAAGGCCCCTGACACCTCACATAGGTTTAGAAATGCTGTCCAAGAGCCCCAGTCTGGAGTAAAAAACTTTAGAAATTTACCTGTGTTCTATTATACTGTGGCTGCGTTGGCACTCAAACCATTACATGTAGCCCTTCCAACTACTCCTTCCTCTTTCTATAGGCAGAGGAGCTTCACCCTGTGGCCACTACCTTCACAGACCCATGAGGTGCACTGAAGGTTACCAATGATATTCACTTCAAGCCCAAGGGCTCTTCAGTGTGTTTTTGGTAAATGCTGCCAGGCCTGGCATTCACCCTTGAGGGTAGTGGGCTCCCTTTTGGCCCACGGAAGGTTCAGTAATGCCATGAAAGAGGCAAGGCCTAGAAGCTGAGACCCCAATAGCCCACTTCATCCTCTACTTTCCTGTGGCTGACCTCATACCTAAGGTGCAAGACAAAGTCTCTCTTACTTCCCCACTGCTTTTCTCAAACAGGAGTCTGTCATTATAGCCACCATAGCTGGGAATGTGCCAGGTCTCACCTGGACCCAAGGCCCACAATGCAATTCCTGGGTACTACTGCTTATTCTGGGCCCAAGGGCTGTCAGCAGGTTATAAGTACTTCCCTTTAAGGCAGTGGGTTTCATTCTGGCCAAGAGTGTGCCTAGAAATGTCATCCAGGGACTATGGCCAAAATGGGGGCCTCATGACTTTAATTAGGACTGTGTTCTACTGTGGCTGAGCTGATATCTAAGACACAAGACAAAGAAAACAGGTTCTGGCCCCATAGCAGCTAGAGGTGGAGGTCTCTGACTCCCAAAGCCCAAGTGAGCGTGTATTACAGTGTGCTTTTTCAGCTTTGCCATCTGCAAACTGTTTGTGCTAATCAGCTCAGTATTCCCTCTGTCTTATCGCAAGGGCAGCGGGATAGTGTGATAACCTTCTGTATCCTGAGTTCTTGCCCAGTGTACTGGAAGAATCAGATCAAACATAGGCTGGAAGGATGAGTGCAAGGTTTTATTGAGTAGTGGAGGCAGTTATCAGTGAGATGGATGGGGAGCCAGAAGTGAGGAGATGGAGTGGGAAGATGGTCTTTCCCTGGTGTTGGGTTGCCCGGCGGCCAGACTCTTCTCCAACCACCACTGCCTAAAATCCCCTTGGTGTCCAGACGTCCTTCCTCTTCTCTCTTTGTCTTCTGCGTTGTTCTGTTTTCGCTGGGCTACTGGTTCCAATGTCCAGCTTCTGGTGTGTGTCCGCTAAGGTCGCCAGTTTATATGGCGGCAGGATAGGGTGTGTAGAAGACCAAAAAGCAACTTTTTGGGCACAAAAACAGAAATGCCTGTCCTCAAAAGCGCCGTGGGTCTTCAGGCTTGACAATTGGGCCTTTATTGGGAAACCACCCTCTTCTACCCAGTATTTCCCTGTCTCCTGTTCA
The DNA here is from genome assembly GCF_029281585.2 of Gorilla gorilla gorilla. NCBI lineage: Eukaryota > Metazoa > Chordata > Mammalia > Primates > Hominidae > Gorilla > Gorilla gorilla. The sequence continues at coordinate 82,396,336 of NC_073236.2, forward strand.
TGTCACTGCTACCATGATTTTCAGGCAAGAAAGCATATAATTGCAAAGTGAATACAGGCTTCAGTTTTTCCTGCCTGAATATTTACGGACACAGGAGGAATTGGCATTCTCAGCTTAGTGCCATGCAGGTACTATTTCTAAACCTAATTTCTTCCAGAATTATGCTTCCCTCTGGGGTAGCTGCTTTCCCTGGGGTCAGAATGCTTGTTAATCTTTTCTGTCATTACTGCTGTACTTGTCTCTGCTATCCTTCCTTATAGCCAGTTTGCCCCTGTTTGGAACTTCATGAAATCAAGAGCAGAGAGTTTCCATGGAGAGTACATATGCTGTGATCCCTTTCCCTGTCATTTATTATTTGACCTTTAAAGACTGATTCAAAATACAATTATTTCAGGTTGCTCCTTCATTCTAAGGCATGAAAATTCAGGCTCCTTTGGCTCTGGGGACTTACTTCATAGATGTCAAAATGTTTATGGTTATTGTCATTAATGTCAAAATCTGTGAGTACATTTAGAGCTTCCTGAGAAAAAGAAAATTTAAAATATTGAAGTGACTGTAAATAATTATTTAATATTATCCAAGCACACAATTTTAAAAAATATATCACAAAACCCCTGCAATTCCAATAATAATACATTTATGGAATTAATTGTTTCTTGGATATTTAATATCTTTCTTTATAAATTAAAAATAATAATGTAATCCTGAAGCTATTTGAAAAGATGCTTATATTTGTACACTACATTTATAGTTTTACCACTTTGTTTATAGTCTAGCCACCAGTTTACTCATGTCTAATAAACTATATGTTTTATTATTTCTCAGAGGGAAGAATGTAAATTTGGATAGGTAATTCATAGATTTGTGGAAAATCAATTCATATGTATATAATGAGAATGTTATGCATTATACAGAAATATAATTTGAAGGAGTAAAATAATCCAATAGATATTCACCTTCCAGTTATTAAATGCAATCATATTTAATAGTCCATTTATTTCAACCTAAGGATAATGCTAAGCTATGAATTAGTTATAAACTGAATGTCTGAAAAGCAATGTCCAATGCTTTTGTGATTTTTTCAAAGCCCAATAAGCATACAAAGTTAAAATATTATTTCAAGTTGAATATATATATAGATATGACATATGTATATATATACACATATGACTTAGGATGTATTTGTATATAGTTAACTGATAACATCCATAATTGATAACTGATAAGGATGTTGGGAAAGTGAAAACATTTTATACTTCTGTTTGGAGTATAATTTGGCACAAACTTTATAAGTAGCAATTTGTTAATACATAGCAAAAACCAAAATGACTTAATACCTTTGTATTCAGCAATTATGCTTCTGTTATTTATAATACACCATATGTACAGGGTTTAATAGATAAACTTGTTCCTTAAGAATAGATATTAAAGGTGAAAAAAATACAAACAGTAGAGAAGTGTTTAGAGATAATAAAATTCCATTCCATTTACCTGATGTCTCCCTGTTGTAAACCCCTGAGATAACCACTATTTATATTTTCTTAAGTTATCATCTGGAACTGCTTTATGTGAATGTGTGCACACACACATATATACTAACCTTTAAATATAAGCATGATCATTCTATACATACTATTATATTAAGGCTTTTATCTTATTTATTCTTTAGAAATATTTTCATCGTTTGCTGCATATGAAAATACCATAATTTATGCAGCCAATTCACTATTGATGGGCATTTAGGTCATTACAGCTTTCTGCAATAAACATACTGCAATAATTATCTCTATGTATGGATCATAGGGTGCTTTATAGGTAGAAACTTTCAATGCCTTCCCAGGAATAAAATTTCTGTGGCAAGGGGTATATGGTTTTAAGATGTCAATAATTACCATTAAATTTCCTTCAAAGACTTACACCACTTTTCAATGTCATCAGCAGTGAATAGAAATACCTATTTTCCAAGCACTTGCAAGTTTTTTGCTATTGCCAAACTTCTCAATCTTTGCCAGTCTAAGAGAAACAGCCAACTACGTGGAAACAGGAGCTTTGTAAATGTACATTTGAAGTAGAAGCTGAAGATGTCTTGGCCTGTGGGAAAAAAATGAACTATTTTCAGTGTGATTCAAGTATCATGAATTATGAGAGACTGATAGGAGATGGGGTCAGAGAAATTTGGCAAGGGACGGATCACATGGGGGCCTTACTGACTGCAGTAATGAGATAAAATGTTATTATGAATACATCATCAGCACATTAAATAATCTAATATTAAGTTTTGGAAAGATCCTTCAGCTGCCATATAGGGAGTAGACTGTAGTGATGAAATAATAGAAATAGGTATAGATAGAGGTTGTTAACTTAAAAAAATCAAGATGTATAAGTTTAGAAAAGGAGAGGAGATTTTATTTCTTATAAAGGGTTATGGCCTGCAAGGCGGCCATCTGCAGGCCTGGGAGCATGCCTCAGGCCAAGACCAGAAACAGACACTTCTAAAGAGGAGGGATTGGGGTAAAAGCTTGCTTTATGCAGAACAGGTTAGCTAAACACATATATTCAACAGGTTACAGGAGAAGCTATGAATATTGATGGAGGTGGTCCTGACACATGCAGACTGAAGAAAAACACACAAAACATATGACCCATGTTCACTTTGGGGTGGAGACTTAACATTTAAATGTATTATAATTGGGGTTTATATGTTAGATGGTCTTTTCAGGACATGAAGGCACGCAAATGCACAATCTCTGAACCGGCCAGAAACAGTCCATGGTCTGTGGTCTTCTTGTCAGGGGAAAGTTACTGAAATTAGTCTCTTGTCCAGTGAAAAGTGTAGTTATGGCTGGCAAAACAGGGGTTCAGTTAGTCCACAGCTGGTGGAGCTGAAAATTATTTTAATATTGTTTATATCAAGGGCAATGCATGTTTAGGAGCTAGAGAAAAACAACAACAAAAACAAAAAAAACCCTTTTGGGAGTTATAGTTCATTCTTTAAGTGTAGAATGCATGACTTAACCCTTGCCTGGCAAGGCCATAGGTCCTTTTTAAAATTTGGTATCTTATTGCCACAAAGAGTCTATTCTGTCAGTCTTATCTCTATTTTAACATTTATTTTAAATTGATAAGGTGCACATGTGAGAATAGGTGAAGGTACAGGTATAAAATAGGTATAAAAAGTTTCTACCATATTTACAATCTCTATATTTTTATTTTACTAAGAATTTTAAAACTCAGGAATAAATTTGATTTTATTAAATTACTTTTTCTTGGCTGGGCACAATGGCTCATGCCTATAATCCCAGCACTTTGGGAAGCCAAGGTGGGCAGATCACTTGAGGTCAGAAGTTGAAGACCAGCCTGGCCAACATGGCGAAATCCCATCTCTACTAAAATACAAAAATTAGCCAGGCGTGGTGACATGTGCCTGTCATCCCAGCTACTCAGGAGGCTGAGTCAGTAGAATCACTTGAACCTGGGAGGTGGAGGTTGCAGTGAGCCGAGTTTGCATCACTACACTCCAGCCTTGGCAACAGAGCGAGAATCCATCTCAAAACAACAACAACAATAACAAAAGTATTTTTGTATATATGAGATATTCTTAATGTTTTATCCCTTTACTCTAATTTATTTTAAATTGTAAGATGTGCTTACTTACTAGTGGAGCATCTGTGTTTGTTGATATAAATCCATTTTTCTAAATTCTAATTAATTAACTAATTAATCAAAGTTTTGTGATTGAGCAGTCTTGTGTTCCCTTTTTTTCTTGTTCTAGGAATTTCTCCTAGGAATTTCATCAGTCTGTGTTCTTATTTTTAATTTTTAATTTTGCTAGTTATGGTTTTAAATAGTTTTACTGTGACAATTCAAAATAGTTTTTTTGAATCTGCGTTTCTGAACACCAAATTTTTTAATGTTTTCTTTTCAGAGCATGATTTGCAAGAGGAACTGCTACACATTTTACACTTATTTACTCCAACCTTTCCTGCTAATTCCAGGTTTATTGGTAAGCACTGGGGCCTGTTCCAAGATAGCTGCATATATATTTTTCACAGCATAACTTTTAATTCCACATTCACAATATTTACATTTTGTTTTTTATAAATGTATAATTTAAAAAATTTCTAAATGTTACCGATAAGGTAAATCCTCAAGGGTAACATTATTATAAAATATGTGGTATTTAGAAAGTTTTAAAAACCTTTATTGCATGTGTGTATATTTTATAAGGTTATAAAATTGTTTAAAAATTATTATATAATATGTTGTTTGAGTTGATATACTATATTTGGATATAGTATAATCCTTTAAACGGCTACATTATAGTCAATGATGAATAGGTTATATTTCATTTAGTTTTTTCTATTAATGGATTATTTTTAGTTTATTTAATTTGGTTCCTAGATTAATATCTATGTTGTGTCTTCTCTTAAAATTTCATATTTCCAAAATGCTGTCCAAAATATCTGTCAATAATATAGATGGATAAAAAATATTCATTTTTAGAAACTTAAAAAGTGTGATTAACCAATTTACATTTATTTTTATTGTTGTTCTTATTCTAGAATTTGACTTTATATTTTTGACAGGTATTCTTACCCTTATATTTTCTTGAGAAAGTTAATTTCTAGGAATTACATTTATCTTCATGTAACTGAATCCAAAGTTAACATCAATATAAGTAAAGAGTTGTATTTATTGAATGGCATAGCTTTTCTTGTAATCACCTAGAACTCAGACTCTTAGAACTCAAGAGTTCCACTCTACTAATTAAATGATTCATTGTCTTGGTGTCAAGATGGCAATCCAAGTTCAGACTAGAATCATATTCCAGAAGAAATTAGAGAAGGGCAAGGGACAAAACACATGCATCCCTGGCATTTGTCATTCTCCTTAATCAGAGAAACAGTAGCTTTTCTAGTAACTCCATCCGGAAGACTTCCAATTGTGTCTCATTGGCCATAACTGCCAGTGATAATACATCATTCTTTTTGTTTCCTTCTTATGGAGACAGTCTCACTATGTTGCTCAGGCTGGTCCCAAACTCCCAGGCTCAAGCAATCCTTCCGCCTCTTTCTTCCAAAGTGCTGGGATTACAAGTATGAACTATCACATCTGGCATACATGATTACATCATTCTTTAACCTGGTTATTTTTTATTTTTATTTACTTATTTATTTTTTTGAGACGGAGTCTCGCTGTGTCTCCCAGGCTGGAGTGCAGTGGCGGGATCTCGTCTCACTGCAAGCTCCGCTTCCCGGGTTCACTCCATTCTCCTGCCTCAGCCTCCAGAGTAGGTAGGACTACAGGCACCCGCCACCAGGCCCGGCTAATTTTTTTTTTGTATTTTTTTTAGTAGAGACGGGATTTCACCGTGTAAGCCAGGATGGTCTCGATTTTCTGATCTCGTGATCCGCCCGCCTCGGCCTTCCAAAGTGCTGGGATTACAGGCATGAGCCACCGCGCCGGCCTCTTTAACCTGGTTATTTAAGCAATAGCCCCTATGGAAGTGTAGTGGCAGTCTATGCAATGTGGTGATTTTCTGAGTGTTTTCTATAAAGACATCGTTAATTTTCTAGCCCAAGATACAAGATGGTTATGTATTTATTTTTATATTTTTCAATATTATTTCCTATTGTTTGATTTGAGGGATCTTAGCAAATACTTAGGCTATACTTTTGAACTTAATTTACATAGTATTTAAATTCTCACAATTTTAATCTTACATGTACATTTTGATAATTAAATTCCTCACCATAGTTATTTTACTGAGTGGCTTCTTCTATCGTACATATTGCTAGGAATATCTAAGAAATGCTCCATTTCAATCTGAAATTTAATTGTTTTAGCCATTTAAGAAAACTGTTCTATTATATTTTTCTGACTTATGCATTTATTTTTTTCTATTGGGAGGCATTAATTAGAAATATGAGTCTTTTAAAATTTAATTTCTTTATTTTTTTTTTCTTTGCACTTTTTGGAATTTTTAAATGAATATTTTTCATGGCACTGATTTGGTATTCAGTTGTATCTATTCTGTTAATTATTGTTTCCAACTTACACATTAGTTAGTTGTATAAAGTCCCAATGTGTTATCATAGATCAAAAATTCTCTTTTCATTTTATTCTGCTGTCTTAACATAATATATTTCTCTAATTTTGTCAAAAGTTTGAAGAATTTCTTCTGTAAAAAGTTATTGTTTCTGGTAGTACACCTTCTAAAATGTCTTTTATATCCTTTCCTCCTTTTTTTCCCTTTCTTTGCTTCTTTCATTCCTTTCTTCCCATCCTGTCTCCCTCCCTGCACCTCCCCTGCCCTCCCCTCTCCTCTCCTCCCCTCTCCTCCCCTCCCCTCTCCTCCCCTCCCCTCTCCTCTCCTCCCCTCCCCTCTCCTCCCCTCCCCTCTCCTCTGCTCACCTCTCCTGTCCTCCCCTCCCCTCCCCTTTCCTCTCCTCCCCTCCCCTCCCCTTCCCTCTCCTACCCTCTCCTTTCCTTTCCTTTCCTTCATTTGTTTCTAAGATAAAATTTTGGTAGTCTTTTGTCACAGTCCTTTTTATTTTCCTTACAAACTACTCATTTTCTAAAAAGACAAGTCTTTGAGCCACGTTTTAGCTCAGTTAAAGGATTAGTAGCTTCTGTTTTCTTTATGTGAACCTTTTGCAAGACTTCTTAGATTTATAGGTTGATGACTGGCTGTTAATTTCTTTTATACTCTATTTTTATAAATTACTGAAAAGTTAAGGTAAACTACCTTTATGGAGGTTGTGGGGCATTACAGTGGATGGATCTGGTTTCCCCTCTTTCATTTATACAATTTTGTTAAACATGCCTCACCAGAGTTACTACTCTGGGTCAGAGAGTGCCCTCTTCTGTTTGAATTGCTCTTGTTTTCTAGATACTCTCCCACCTCATTTCTAAGAGTAGAAATACGTTTTTGTGTTTCTGAAACAACTAATCATCTTAGGTGCTTATTTAGTATATGCTTTCAGACCTCCGTCCTTCCAAAAAAAAAGGTGAAGTATGAATATTAGCCATAGAATTTCTTATTTGCAATATGGCAAGAAGATTTTATGTGGTTCTTTCAACCACCCAATCTTCACTGGAGACTTCTGGAAATTTGACCATGCACCATTTCCTTCTCTTTAATATCCCCTTCTACATATTCTAATTCTAGATGTATGGAGTGAAAACAACAAATTGACTTTAAAATTTTTCTAATTTAGGGATGACTTTCTAATATGAGAAAATGTCTCAATAATTTGATTAATGCCAGTGTATATTTCTGCCACTTCAAATTATATTTTTAGTATAGATAGATTAGTTGGGAGAGAGGTTTTATTATCTTCCTTCTCCAGGACTACTTTAAAGTAACAGAACCATTTATAACAACAAAAAATGAACACTTGCAACAAGTATGTAGATTATGTTATTCTCCCCCTTGATGCTATATTGGCAACTCTTAAAATGCATTGAAGGAATATTTACATTCTTGTGAAAATTATCCTAAGATTCTAAACAAAAAATAAAATTAAAATAATATGTGATTGTTTAAAAGTATGTATATATATATATATACACACACACTCACATACATACATATATGGGAAGAGTTGTACTATAAGAATTGGTTAAGTAATCTCATATTACATTTACAAATGATGTTACACTTCTTTAATATGATTTTCAGAATGTTTCAATTTTTAAAATAATAAGTATGTCATTTGTTCTTTAAAGTACAGTCTGTAAGTTCTAGGAAAAAGACACACAGGAGAGAAAAGTTAAAATTTCATAATCCAGTTTGGATAAGCACAATTTAATTCCCAGAATCGAGGAATAAAAAACTATGCTGATTTCATTATTGTATAATTCTGTTTCTTTGGATTACAATTTCAAATTCAAACAATGGTTGAAATTGTTTTTATAAATATAACTAATTCATGGAAAGAAAAAACTCATCTTCCTTTAAAATACTTTGGTGCAGACTTTGTGGTAAACAGCAGGGTTTATGAATTGCTAATAATTACTCTACTTAGAAAGTTATCTCTCCCTATTTTTAAAAAGAAAGGTTAGAATATACAATGTGTAACATTTTTTAGTCTGTAAACTTGTCATTGTAATGGTATCTATCACAGAAGCTTGTTGAGAGGTTAAATTAGTAAATGTTAGTGCTAGTTTTATTAGTTTGTAGAGATGAATAATTAATGAAATAACATCAGAAAATCAATAATTTAATAAAATACTTAAAGCAATGACAATAATAAAAGTACCAGAGCTCATAAGTAAAATAATTTAGAAAATCAAATTTCATATAGTGTGAAAAAATAAATCTGATTAAACATTAATCTTTCTAAGAAAATGTTTTACATTTCTCTACACATAGTCTTAATATTGTCATTTGGGGTAAAATTTAATATACAACTAAAATACATTTAATATCTTACCTTCTTCAAATACAAAACAAATACATGAAGATTTATAAAACTGAAAGAGCAAACATCTTTATCTTCCTCTTTGGTAAAATGCCTATAGCAATTTATTTCTTAGAGAAGCATAAGAACTTCCAGCAAATTAACAAATCAAATACAAGTGCCACTCAGGACTTTACTAAATAATTTGTCTTACAGTTTTTAGGGGTAGCTTTCACGTACAATTCTTCAGTAGCTGATACTCAGCACCTACAAGTTTCCACGCACCCCAAGTGCCTAGCTTTCTAAGTTAATTTTAGCTTTGAATGTATATTTGAATTTGCTTTCAGTTCCTGAGATTCCATGTTATTCTCACCAAGCAATGCTTTGATGCTTTATCACATGTCATTTTCTCTGCCTGAAAAAGTCTTTCACCCTCTTTGATCCTGTCCCATTATTAGCCACTCAGAAAATTTATATTCCATCAGGGATCACTTTTCTACTATTTCCCATTGCCCTTTTTATGTATCTTCTTCATGGCAAGAATGCTGCTTCTGTATTTTGTATGTACATATGTTTTTCCACTTGACGATTAGTTACTTGAGTAAAGGACACGACCACATTTGAATAGTTTTACATTTTATTTTTTAAACTAGCCAAACTCGTCCATATTTCAGGAGCTCATGGCAAAGACAGCTAGTAACCTAGTGAACATCTATTATCTTTGCTAGACTACAAATACTACCTTGACCCGTTACTGCTAGAAATAAAGGCTAAATTTTCAATCTTATTTGCGCTAGATGTGGTCAAATAAATGTTAAGTATTGGGAGGGAATTCTGGGAAGGTTCTTTAAAGGGATCTTAGTCAACTGGAAGGAGCACCATTTTTACTCTTCTGCCCTGCTTAAAAATTAAACTGTTATGTCAGATGTGATGACCAGAGCCTTAGCCATTATCCTGACTTTGAGAATGGATGCCACATTGTAAGACGGGGAAGCACCCTGTTAGATCAAAGAGCCAGATCCACAATACCATAAAGCTAATGTAGCAAACTGGAGAGGGCTACTTTACATGAGACATTAAATATTTGAATATTAAGGCCATTATACTTTGGTACTCTGTTACTCTGTCAAATGCAATCTCTACCTTACACAGAGCTAAGTTAAAAACCAAAAGAAACAGAAATGTTAAATATAACATTCATTATTTTGTGGGCAAGATAAAAGAAAAAGGCATTGTAACAGTAAAGGCACTTTTAGTACTTACTCATCACCTGGTTTTTTGAAAATACAATAAAAATTTAACAAAATACCCATAAAAGTATTTTAACATGGCAACATTGTGATTCATGTGCTGTCATTTGACAATGTGGACTTTGGGCTTTTAGATATGATCTCCTTTGGCTTTCAGAAGACTATCATCACCAGCAACAACTTCTATTTTTGTTACTTTTTCTTAGTATTTTTTGGATTCTCTTCCTCCATATGCCTTCAAATGTCATTATCCATTAGAGTTTTATTTCTGACCTTTTCTCTGCTCATTTGTTATACTCTTCCTAGGTGTGCTCTTCAGCTGACAGAATATCAAGTGCTAAATTTATGGACTTATAGATCAAGACCTAAACCCACATTTGTAACTCTTTAATGAATATCTCCGTTCTTATGTCTCGTAGGACCTTGCAGAATCACCAGGTGTAAAGGACTTGTTTATTTCTACTTTCATTCTCTGTCCCAGCTCTCTTAGTCACTCCTCCTGTAGTTTCCTCTGTCTTGACTATTTGTACCACTGTCCTTCTCTAAATTAGAATCTTCATCTCCAATTTCTTTCTCCCATCCATGACTATTCAGTCACTAATGATGACCTCAGAAATGGAGGCTGGATTCATTATTTCCTCCCTATCTAATGGGCTTCGGTATTCGATTACTCATTACTGCAGCAGCCTCATAAGTTCCTGACACATATTTCTCATTCTCCTGGCTAATTCCCCACTCATAACTCATGATGCCACTGCTAATTGTTTTCAAAAATATACCAAAAAATTGAAATTTGATCCTGTTTATTGGTTCCTCATTGTCTACAAGCCACTGTTCCGATTCTTTGTCACAGAAAGTCTACCACAATCTATCTTCAGCTATAGGTTGTATGCCCCAGCCTATCTGAACTTCCTCAATACTCTATGACCTTTCATTCCTTTCTGGACTGTGCTCTTGCCTCTGTCTAAAAGATTCTTTTTTTAAATTTTCTTTTAAATTTCTTTTTGATCACTTTAGTAATTCCAAATTCATATTAAAATTTGCTTTCTTTGCAAAGCCTTAGTTAGTTCTCCAAGAAAGTTAGTGATTTTGTTATATATGATATTATAAACTCTAAAACAGTACTTACTTCCCTATAGAATACACCTTATAAACAATGACTTTACCAATTTGGCTCCCATACTGTACTTGAGACTCTTGAGGGCATGGGCATCTTAAAAAGTATTATTCCTTATAATTCCCTAAGATTTAAAAGAAGATGCTCAACATGTAAAAAGATAATCTTTTCTATACAGGGGATACGATATAAGTGAAAAACATGGCCAGTCTAAAGATTTACAAGACACGCACTCAGCAATGGTGTACAAGGATATAAGTTGTCTTTAAAGCTTATTTTAGCAGGTTTTTGCTGGTCAACTAGGATATGCCAAGAACACGTTAGTAAAGATGTACTGTAACTTTTAAACAGATCTGTAGAGACTACCTAGTACCTTTATTAAAGCAAACTCATTCGGCTTATCTCAGTTTAATGACTACATGACTTAGCTTACTGCTCTTAAAACAAACACATCAAAGAAAATTTTACCTATAGGTCAAATTTCCATGATTAGTGCAACATTTTACTGTCCATAAAATTTAAAATGTGTCTTTTCATCTTAAGTTTTAAAGTTTGAAGAGGCTAATCTGTGACTTTCACTTTTGTCTGCACTGATTGTATTACTCCTGAAAAAGACTACATTTTTAGCTTTGAAGTCTAGAGTCCTGATTTAGCCAAAGAAGAGGATAAGAGAAACAGCTTTTGTAGGGTTTTCATTTACAGAACAACCTGACCTGATTTTGAAGCTGAGTTAGTGGGAGAAGATATTTTTCAATCTCTGTTAATACATACCATTTGTATGACTAGCCATTGTCCCCCTAAAAATGAAACTGACAAAAATTTTCCAAAGATTAATAGCAGTCATCCACACTTATCTTCTCAATCAAACCAAGCATCTGAGATAGATTCTTTTTAAAAAAAACCCACCATTAGCAAGCCTTTATCTCCCACTTCTCAAATCAGTCACTTCTCTATAAAATAAAATGATTTCCTCAACAACAACCCTTGACATTCCTTCTTTAAAGAAAGTTTGTGACATTAAAATGAAATCAAGTAAGGAATCAAAATGGGCTATAATATTCCTTCAAATATGAAAATATACTAGCTTTTGAGCTAGATAATAAGATCTTTCCAGGAAACATTGCATTTTACAACTAGATAGATACCTTTGGTCCTTAATAGTTGCCTTTATTACATAAAGGTTTTCTATTTCTCTTTTTAAAAAAGTACTACTATATATAAACATCCTTACAATAGTAGATGAGAAGCAAAACAATCATGTATCTAACAGCTGTTCATAATATGTAGTATCACAGATTTCTGCTCCATAAATTGAAAAAATAAAATTATTCAAATGTTTGAAAAACATAATACAACAGTTGCAATACCCAGTCCTAATTATAATTCTCATTTATGAATTATATCTTAGTAATATTTTCTGTTTAATTATGTAATAGTGTGTACTATGAGTGTCAAGACAATCTTGAGCTGCATGTTTTAAGAATTAGCATTTTAGAAAAACATCTATAGTTTTAGTTTAGAAATTGTACTTACATGTACAAGCATATAAATGATAATGTTCAGCAAATGCAAAAAAATACCGTAATGTATATGGTTATATCTTAATTTTATATTTTATTTTTACTAATATAAAATTATACTTTTTTGCTTTAAATACTTTGAATTGCATTTTGTCTTATATGAATACTGTGAGTCTTCCTTAATAAATAAAACTTTACATCATAATGGACTAAATATACAAATCAACAATGATCCAACCGTAATAAAAATACAATTCTGACCCATGACTTGAAGCAACCAGCTCAGTAGACAAAGCACTATCCACAGCAACCAGTCCAGGAAGCCAAAAATAAATCCCTGTAGCAACTGGCCAGGGCTTGATTCATGCCTAGTGTTCCATTGGAACACTAAGCATGTGGGAGTTATTTATATCTTACTGCTCAAGGTCATCGCCAAGGTCTGATTTTTCACTCATGCAAAAAAATAAAAAAAATTGCAACCTCCGGGATAAATGGGTTAATAATTGACAGCTTTCCTAAACTTTGTGTCAGCTTTCAACTTAGGACCAGCTGGAGAAAGCTAAATATGCTTCCTTAAACAATCACATAGAATATCTTGATTCTAGTTAGCTAGCCTACAGCTTTTTTATGGCAATAGCCTCCAATCAGGGCATGCCTGAAGTCTTTTCTTCTTTTCTACTATGAAGTTTTCATGCTGCTCTGTCTGCATTTGAGTGTCTGCTAAATGTAACTGATGATGGCTGAATCCCTTGCTATAGCAAGGTCATTTGAGTCATCTTCAGTTATTCCTATAAGACCACTACAAAGCCATATTTCCCACTCTGCTTCACTGGTGTAAATAACTACTGTAATAAATTCACTGGTTGTCTTTTTCATAATGTTTTTTTGTAATTTTCAATAAAATTGGTGTATTTGTGAATATTATTAATATGCTTGGCAGGATTTTAAAATTCATGTATTTGCTGGGCATGGTGGCTCATGCCTGTAATCCCACCACTTTGGCAGGCTGAAGCAGGAGGATTACTTGAGGCCAGTAGTTCAAGACCATCTTAGGCAACATACCAAGACTCTGTCTTTACAAAAAAATTAAAAAAAAAAAAATTAGCCAGGCTCAGTGACTTGTGCCTGTAGTCCTAACTACTTGGGAGCCAGAGGCAGTAGGATTACTTGGGCCCAGGAGTTTGAGTGAGCACCCCAGCCTGGACAATACAGCAAGACCCTATCTCAAAAAAAATTCTTATATTTACTATCATACAATTATCTTTCTTAAACATTTTTTCAGTCCCTGTTATGATTTTGCAAGCTCTCCATACTGGTAAATGTAGTTGATTTTAACTACAGTATAATTTTCAATGCTATGAATGTATAATGTCCAGTATTCTATTGATGAACATTTTGATTTTTTCCCACTTTTTTGGCTGAATATCTTTGTATATTCTTCCACATTTCTTTTAGCTCTTATTTTGCATGTGTAAAAATTTCTCTAATGTTCATACTTACAAGTGGAATTGCTGGAATTAGAATATGGGCCTTTTCACCTTAATGTAATCTTGTAAAATTACCCTCAAGGTAATTGTATCTACTTACTCTAAAATCAACTGAGTAATTTATTTATATCCTTGGACTTTTTAAATTTTTCAAATCTGATGATTGATAAATTATATGCCACTGTCCTATTAATTTATGTTTTCCTAAGGAGATTGAGCTTTTTTCCTTGTGCTTAGTGGTAATTCACACTTTCTCTGGAAGAACTTATTTGACCATTTTCTTTTTGCATCATTTATCATTTTCTTATTGTCTGTCAAAGAAAAATTGCACCAGACAAGTTAAAGAGGCAAGGAAGATTTTATTTAAGAATATTGCAATAAGGGAGAGATATTCAAATCTGCTGAACCAAAATGAAGGAGAAATTTAAGCACAGGGATGAGTTAGTGGAAAGTACAGGGGGAAATAAGGGGAAGGTTGGTCAATGTGATTAGGCCATCAGTGTTTGCTAACTGGTACATAACAAAGTTAGACTTCAACACAGAGAGTGGGGGATAGGAGGGTACTATCTCCTTTGATGATCACATTTCAAAAGATAGCTCCCAGGTTCTTTAGAAAATTTCTTGTGTGTAAAGCTTGCAAGAAGCTAGAAGAAGATTTACATCTCAAAGAGGCTAGAAATAATTTACAATTGCAAGTTTTCTAAAGTAAATCCTCAAAGAAAAGGGAAGTCCAGGAGCCTATAGTTGGGAAGAAATCTGTCTAAAGTTTTATCAAGCTGAGGGAAAAATTAAGGCTGGCTATCTTGGTCACAATTTAGAAGAGTTTTAAAATCCTATTTAAAAATCCTTTTCTGGTTAATCTTTAATGTTTTTATGTTGTCTTTTATATTATAGGTGATTCAAGTTTTAATGCATCAGATTTGTCAACATTTTTCTTGATGTTTGTGCTTCTTGATAATTTAATAGTAGACATTTCTTAAGTAGTTTCACCTTGGGAAGGATTTGAGGTTTACACAAATTGTAGTCATGGGAGGTAAATTTAAAAAATATATACAATATTCTTGTTCCTGAATTTTTAACTAATACATACTTTTGTGTTTCCAAGTGGCTTATGTGATCGATTTGTATACAATAAATATACATCTAGTTTGGTTTACCTTTACACCTGATGGGTCTGTTTACATGGGAGGAAACTCTAAAAAATGTATAACTCTCATTTGGGGTGATTATTTTATAATTTGATAACAATGGTGACATCTTGCTCCCTTAATTGCTCTCCTGGCTTCTTCCTGATACCAAAGGCTTCCCTGGTAATAAAAATGGGCTATGGGTCAAGGGTTAATATTAAAGCTGGGGTGTCCATGTAAACAGGAAGCAGTTATGTGGTCTGGCACTTTTTTGGCCTCCTTGAAAGTGATAGTCGTTATATCTGGAAAAAAACAGACTAAAGGATCCTAAGGAAACAGCTCCAGAGCTGCCACCTCCAACAAATAGCACTGGCAAGGGGCCTGCTGCTCTGAGGGACTTCAGCTGGGATCAAAGATTACCAACACCTACTCACTTGAAATGTCATCCTCATCACCTGTGATATGTGCAATTTCCTGAACACCTGTGATTCACCATTACTCACCTTTAATTCTGCCAATTTACAGCCAGTTTTCTGTCATTATATCAATACTTCTCCATCTTTAGCAGTCATCTCTCCAATCTTCAATGTTTGGTTAAAATTATCTCTCTCTCTCTTTTTTTTTTTTTTCCTTCAGGAGGCTAGACCACTCCTTGACAAATATTTTCTGTGAACTCTTCTTTAATTTTGTATGTGCCACGTGTAGCAGACATGTGTTAGAATTGTGTTAGAAATATATATTCTATGCATTTTTCTTTTTGATCAACATTATTAAGGTATATAGTACACAAAAAGATGCATTTGTTTTAAACATTCAGTTTAATGAGTCTTGACAAAATTATACCTTTCTATAACCATCACTACAGTCATGATGTAGAATATTTTCATCCCTCCAGAGAGTTTGCTTGTTCCCTTTTCAGTCATCCCGCCACAAGCCTTGCTTCTACCCTGTTTTTTCACCTCCAGGCTCCTGGAAATCACTAATGTGCCTTCTTATGTGTGTGTATGTTTGTAAGCACTACTGAGGTATAATTGACATTAAAAAGCTGTACGTATTTAATATATGTGCAACTTGATGAGTTTGGAGATAAATATACACCTGTGAAACCGTTATCACAGTCAATGCCATAAACAAATCCATCACCCCAATGTTTCCTCTCACCTTCTTGATTTATTATTATTATTTATTGCTTACTTAATGTATTTATTATTTTTAAATTATTATTGTGAAAGAACTCAACATAAGATCTACCTTCTTAGCAAATTACTATGGTTTAGTTTTGCCATTTCTAGTCTACTATATATACAAAAGTTTACAGTATGGGCTCTTGTTTTTAGCTTCTATCACTGGACATGATGTTGTAGTGGATCATACATATTGTGCATAATAAGTAGTTTATTAATTATAATTGCTGATCTGTATGTCATTGTATATTCCACAAATTGTTTATCCATTCCTCAGGCTATAGACATTTGATTGCTTTTAGGTTGGGACCAATGTGAATAAGGAGCATTATGGTTAAGTGCAAGAATTTCCATAAATACAAATTTGTATATCTCTTGACTAAATATTCATGAGTTGAAATACTGTGTCACTTAGTAAGTGTATATGCAATTCTTTGTGAACTGATTATTTTCCATAGTGGTTGTACCATTTTATACTTTGAACAGCAATGAGTAAAAATTCCAGTTGCTGTAAGACATTCTTATCAACACTAGGTATTTTTAGTCATTTAAATTTAATTGTAGCCTGTGTAGGGGGTTTTAACTTGTATCTTCCTAGTTGTAATGATGTTTAACATCCTTTCATGTATTTATTGGCTTACTTTTTTTGGAAGAAACTGTTAAAATATTTTGATTAATTTTTATATTTACATACACTACAATTTATTTGCTTTGGCATATAATGAATTTTAATAAAGCACACAGTTTTGTAACCAATACCGTAATCAAGATATAAAACAGTTGTATTACTGAAAAATATCTTCCTGATATCCTTTGGTTATATTTTGAACATTTTTAGTTAAGTTGTTTGCTTTTTTATTTTAGGATGTACAAGTTAAAATACATGTAATCTTGAATACCAGTCTTTCAACTGAAATAAGTATTATAAATACTTGCCTTTTAATTTTTAATGCTGTCTTTTAAAGTGCAAAATTTAAATTTTGATATTCAATTTGCAAGTTAACATTTTTCCCTTAACTTTTTTGCAGAAATTATATATTATGTTTTCTAGAGGAAGTTTTATAGTTTTTTTAAAATAATATTTGGTTTTGGGGAGTCTGGCATGAGTTATAGATCAAAGTTTTGGTGTTTTCTTTCCTTTTTTATTTTTTAAAAAATGAATAGCCAATTTAATTGCCTTCTTCTTAATTCTGCGGTAGATGTTTTTCATTGTTCTTATGTTTCTTCAAGTTTTTAACATAAATGGATTTATAATTTTGACATGCTTTCTCTGCGTCTATTACAATGACTTCTGGCCTTTTTCTTTATTCTGTTAATGTGGTAAATTAAATTGATTTAGTTTTCCAATGTTAACTGGTCTTTCATTGCTAAAATAAATTATACTTTGCTGGATACAATTTGTTATTATTTTTCTAAACATATTTGCTTCTATATTCATGAGAAAGTTTGCCTACAATGTTCTTTTCTTACAATATTTTTCTCTGCTTTAGGTATTAGGATAACAGTAGTCTAGTAAAATGTACTGGAAAGTGTTATTTTCTCCTGTATTTTCTGACTTCCTAGTAGAATTGTTATTATATCTTTCTTAAATATTTCATAGAGTTTCCTAGTAAAGTGACCAAGGTTTGGGATTAACTATATGTGAATTTTTAATTGTGAATTCAGTATCTTTAATATATTTCTAGGCTATTGATTTTGCATGTATTCTTAAATATATTTTAATAATGATATCTTGAAACTGTTTTGCATTTCATCTAGGTTGTTGAACCTTGATGAATTAGACAATATTTATTTATGAAATTCCTGAAAAATTATATTTAGGTATATCATTCTGTTTCTCTTTTCTTTGTTTCCCAATGTATTTCATATTTTCTTTTCCTCATTTCTTTGCATCGGGCATTTTTTGATACCTCATTTTTATAATGAAATTTTTAATATTCTCTAACTTTAAAAAATATGTTTATAATCTACAGTAATGTTCCCTTTTTAATTTTTGATATTTGTCTTTTTCATTCTTTTACTTTTTGTGGGTACATAGTAGGTGTACCCTACTGTTTATGGGTACATGAGATGTTTTGATATAGGCAAGCATATAAAATAAGCACATCATGGAGAATGGAGTTTTCCTAACCTCTAGCATGCTTGGAGTTACAAACATTCCAATTACAATCTTTAAGTTATTTTAAAATGTACAATGATGTTATTATTGACTATAGTCACCCTGTTGTGCTACCAAATATTAGGTCTTATTTATTGTTTCTGATTTTTTTTTTTTTTGGTACCCATTAACCAACCCCACATCCCCCTACTATTTCACTAACCTTTCCAGCCTCTGGTAACTATCCTTTTACTAGCCATGTCCATGAGTTTGTTTTGATTTTTAGATCCCACAGATATGTGAGAACATGCAATGTATGTCTTTCTGTGCCTGGCTTATTTCACTTAACATAATGATCTCCAGTTCCATTGATGTTGTTGCAAACAACTGGATCTCATTCCTTTTTATGGCTGAATAGTCCTCTATTGTTATATGTACCACCTTTTCTTTAGCTATTCATCTATTTAGAGACACTTCAGTTTCCTCCAAATCTTAGCTGTTGTAAACAGTCCTGCAACAAACACAGGAGTGCAAATATCTCTTTGATATATTGATTTTTTTTCTTTTGGGTGTATACCCAGCAGTGGGACTGCAGGATCATATGGTAGCTGAATTTTTAGTTTTTTGAGGAATCTCCAAACTGTTCTCTATACTGGCTGTAATAATTTACATTCTCTCCAACAGTGTACAAGGTTTGCCTTTTCTCCACATTCTCACCAGCATTTGTTATTGCCCGCCTTTTGGATATAAGCCATTTTAACTGGGATGAGACAATATCTCATTGAAGTTTTGATTTGCATTTCTCTGAGGATCAATGATGTTGGGCACCTTCTCATATGCCTGTTTGCCATTTGTATGTCTTCTTTTGAGAAATATCTATTCAAATATTTTGCCCATTTTTGATCAGATTATTAGATTTTTCTATTATGGTGGTAGTTTGAGCTCTTTATATATTCTGGTTATTAATCCCTTGACAGATGGGTAGTTTGCAAATATTTTATCCCATTCTGTGGGTTGTCTCTTCATTTTGTTAACTGTGTCTGTTGTAGTACAGAAGCTTTTTAACTTGATATGTTTCCATTTGTCTATTTTTGCTTTGGTTGCCTGTGCTTATTTGGTATTGCTTATGAAATTTTTACCCAGACCAATGCCCTGGAGATTTTCCCCAATGTTTTGCTGTATTAGTTTCATAGTTTCAGGTCTTAGATTTAAGTTTTTAATCTATTTTGATTTGATTTTTATATATGGGAGAGAATTGGGAGGGGTCTAGTTTCATTCTTCTGCATATGGATATTCAGTTTTCCCAGACTATTAATTGAAGAGGCTAACAATAAAATGTATGTTCTTGGCACCTTTGTCAAAAAATGAATTCACTGAAAGTGTGTGGATTTGTTTCTGGGTTCTCTGTTCCTTTTTATTGGTCTGTGTGTCTGTTTTCATGTCAGTACTCTGCTGTTTTGATTACTATAGCTCTGTTGCATAATTTGAAGTCACATAGTGTGATTCCTCCAATTTTGTTCTTTTTGCTTCGCATAGCTTTGGCTATTCTGGGTCTTTTGTGATTCCATTTAAATATTAAGATTGTTTTTTCTGTTTCTGTAAGAATGTCATTGGTATTTTCATAGGGATTGCATTGAATCTGTAGATTGCTTTGGGTGGTAAGGACATTTTAACAATATTAGTTTTTCCAGTACACAAACATGGAATATTCTCCTATTTTTTGGTGTCATTTTTTATTTCTTTCATCAGTGTTTTACAGTTTTCATTATAGAGATCTTTCACTTCTTTGGTTAATTCTTGGGTATTTAATTTTGTGTGTGGCTATTGTAAATAGGATTACTTTTTAATTTCTTTTTCGGATTGTTCATTCTTGGCAAATAGAAACGATATTGATTTTATATATTGATTTTATACCTTGCAAATTTACTGAATTTGTTTGTTAAGTCTCATAGTTTTTTGGTGGAGTCTTTAGATTTTTCTAAATACAAGATTATGTCATCTGCAAACAAGAATAATTTGTTGTTGGTCATTCAGATGTTTATTTTATTAATCAATCTAGATAGATATTTGTCAATATTATTAATCTTTTCCAAGAAAAGCTTTTAGTGTCATTTGTTTTCTCTTTTATGTTTTGTATTTTAGTAATGTTTGCTTTAACCTTATCATTCCATTTCTTCTACTAATGGTGGTTTTACTCCTTTTCCAGCTGCATATGTCTGAGATAACTGATTTATACCTTATTATTTCTTAATACACATTTTTTAACTTATAAATTTCCCTCTAAGTACTGTGTTAATTTTATTCCTAAAGTTTGGCATTTGTGTTTCAATATCATTAAGTTTAACAGATTTACCAATGTCCTTAGTGATTTCTTCTTTGTCCCTTGGCCTGTCTTACTGTAATTTTTTTTTTCTATTCACAAATACTTGTGTTTCATCTAGGTATCTTTTTCTTATAAATTACAGCTATAGTTTAACTCTATTTTTGCTTTACTTTGTTGAGTTTTATTTCATGAACTAGTGTATGGATATTTGTGAATGTTCTATGTTCACTGGAAAAGAATGTATATTCTGCTATAGTTGAGTGTTGAGATCTAAAAAATTTAATTGTGTAAATTCATTTGATAGTGCTGTTCAGGTCTTACATTTTCCTATTAACTTATGTCTACTGCTTTTCTCTAGTATTGAGAGAGGATTATTGTAATCACCAATAACTATTTCAGATGCATTTATTTCTCCTTCAATTTTGTTGTTTTTGCTCATGTTGTTTTGACACACTGTTATCAAGCATTATATATTTATAATTATTTCATCTTGACTTATAGATGTTTTATCATCATAAAATGTATTTTTTATCCTAGTAATATTTGTTTTTTGAGATCTACTTGGGGTACTATTAACGAAGCCTCAGTTTTCTCATGATTAGTATTTACATGATGTATATTTTATATTATTTTCATTTTAATTTATCAATATTTTTATTTTAAGTGTGTTTCCTGTAATAGCATATAGATGGTCTCCTTTTTTAAAATATCCAGTCCGAAAGACTATTTTTATTTATATTTAATATAATCATCAATATATTGGTGTTTAAGCCTACTGTCTTGCTATTTGTTTTCTATGTATTCCATCTGTTCTTTATTCCTTATCTTTCTTTTCCTGTCTGCTTTCAGTATTATAACTTTCAGTGCCGTATTCAATTTTATTTTCTTTATTTGACTGATAGTCCTATGCTTTAATTTTACTGGTTTCTCTGATGCTTACAGTAAACATCCTTAAATTATTACATTATCCTCCAAATAATATTATTCCACTACATGGGAAATATTTTTAAAAATTAGCAAGATTTTTTAGTACCCTCTTGCATTTTTTTGTACTATTATTATCTCTTCTTTTGTTTTTACATATGATATAAAACATGCTACATTGTTGCTATTTTTGTTTTAAACAGTTAATTCCATTTTAAGGAAATCAAATGAAAAAAATATTATCTTCTTCTTTCCATTTGTTTACTATTTTAAATAATGTTTATTCCTTTGTATAGAAGCAAGTTCCATCTGCTACCTTTAGCTTTCCACCTGAAGAATTTATTGTAACATCTCTTATAATACAGACCTGCTGGAGACAAATTTTCTTTATTTTGCCTTTGAAAGATTTTCAACAGCATAATAGACCCTTTAGGGAAGTGTTGTTGCATTTGTGTCGACATACTTTTTATCACTTTAAAGTTATTGTTTTATTGTCTTCTGAATTGCTTTATTCTCAATACAAAGTCAGCAGGTATTCTACATTTTTCTTCACATGTAATATGTTATTTTTTTCTGCCTGATTTCTAAATGTTCTCTTTACTATGGGGTTTTAACCATTTGACCTCTTCATTTTTTTTCTTATTTTGTCACATTATTAGCATATGCATTGATATCATTTACTACATAACAAAATAAAATAAATTATTATCCTATAGAATAAAAGTGACCCTTTTATTAAAAAATTAAAAATATTGGAGGCCAATCTTGAGTTTCTTGAATAAAATTGATCTTCTTTTATCCTATCTCAGGAGAAATATCTACTGCAATGGCCATTTCAACAAGAATGGTAGAGTCAAGGCAGAAAATATATTTTCATTGTTTGGAAATATATTTTTTAAAAAATACTTTGACTATATTCCCCTTGAGAACTGAAACAAGAGAAGAATGCTCACTCTTGCTATTCTTATTCAACATAGCACTGCAGTTCTTACCCAGAGCAGTCAAGCAAAAGAAAGAAAGAAAACATATGCAATAGGAACACATGAAGTCAAACTATCTGTTTGCAGGCAATATGACTCTATACTTAGAAAACCAAATAGTCTCTGCCCTAAAGCTCCTATATCTGAAAAACAGTTTCAGCAAAGTTTCAGGATACAAAATCGAAGTACCAAAATCAGTAGCATATCTATATACCAACAACATCCAAGCTGACAGCCAAGAATACAACTCCATTCTCAATAGCCACAAAAGAATAAAATACCTAGGAATACAGCTAAACAGATAGGTGAAAGATCTCTACAATGAGAATTACAAAACACTGCTCAAATAAATCAGAAAGGACACAAACAATGGAAAAATATTCCATGATCACAAATAGGAAGATTCAATATTGTTAAAATGGCCACACTGCCCAAAGCAATTTACAAATTCAATGCTATTTCTAACAAACTACCAATGACATTCTTCACAGAATATTTTTTAAAAATCTATTTAAAAACTTATACAAAACTTAAAAAGAGCCCAAATAGACAAGGCAATCCCTAAGCAAAAAGAACAAAGCTGGAGGCATCATGTTATCTGATTTCAAAGTATACTACTATAAGGCTATGGGAACCAAAACAGCATACAAAGATAGACACAAAACTAGACACATAGCCCAGCAAAAATGCCACATACCTACAACAATCTGATCTTCAACAAACCCAACAAAAACAAGCCCGGGAAAAGGACACCTATTCAATAACTGGTGCTGGAATAACTGGCTAGCCATATGCAGAAAATTGAAACTAGACCACTTCTTTATACCATATATCAAAATGAAGTCAAGATGAGTTAGACTTAAGTCTAAAACCAAAAACTATAGAAACCCTGGAAGGTAAACTGGGAAATACCTTTCTGGACATAGGCTCTGGGATAGAGTTCATGATGAAGATACTAAAAGCAATTGCAATAAAAACAAAAATTGAGAAATGAGACCTAATTAAACTAAAGAGCTTCTGCACAGCAAAAGAAACTATCAACAGAGTAAACAGAGAACCTGCAGAATGGGAGAGAAATGTTTGCAAACTGTAACCCTCAAAGGTGTAATACCCAGAGTCTATAAGGAACTTAAACAAATTAAAAAGCAAAAGACAACTACATTAAAACATGGGCAAAAGACGTGAAAAGACAGTTTTCAAAAGAAGACATACATGCGACCAACAAGCATAAGAAAAAATGCTCAACATCACTGATTATTACAGAAATGGAAATCAAACTACAATGAGATACCATCTCACGCTAGTCAGAATGGCTACTTTTAAAAAATAAAAAATAACAAATACTGGTGAGGTTGTGGAGGAAAGGGAATGCTTATACACTGCTGGTGGGAATGTAAATAGTTTAGCCATTGTGGAAAGCAGCATAACAATTTCTCAAATAACTTAAAACAGAATTACTATTTGACCCAGCAATCCCATCATTGGGTATATACCCAAAGAAATTTAAATCATCCTACCATAAAGACACATGTACACATACCTTCACTGCAGCATCATTCATAATAGCAAAGACATGGAATCAACCTAAATGCCCATCAGTGATAGACTGGAAAAGGAAAATGTGGTACATATATACCATGGAATACTACGCAGTCATAAAATGAAGAATGAGATCATGTCTTTTACAGCAACGCGGATGAAACTAGAGGCCATTATTGTAAGCAAACTAATGCAGGAACAGAAAACCAAATACTGCATGTTCTCACTCATAAGTGGGAGCTGAACTTTGAGTACACATGGACACAAAGAAGGGAACAATAGACACCAGAGCCTGCACTGGGGTGGAGGGTTGGAGGAGGGAGATGATCAAAAAACTACCTATAGGGCACTATGATTATTACCTGGGTGACAAAATAATCTGCACATCGAACTCCCATAGCATGCAACTGACCTTATAACAAATCTGCATGAGTACCCCTAAACCTAAAATAAAAGTTAAAAAGAATATTTTGACTCTAATTAATGACAATCACCAGGTAGGTTGGCAGTGACTCAAAAATAAGAGTTCTTAAAATTCATAAAATTTTTGCTTTTAGGTTGAAAACGGGAATGGACATTTATTTCAATAAGTGTATTTTCAATGGCTCAGACAACTTATATCCTCTGATTTATATTTTCCAATTTGTGCAACACCTAATATGAACTAGTATGATTTGAAAGGCCTCACAAAACCTCTCCCTCTAGATGACGGTCCAACAGTAGTAGCTTGTTGCTATGCATTGAGTTGATAGTTCAATGATACCCACATTTCATATTCATAGTGTTTCTGGTAATTGATTATGTATGCAGTAGGTATCTACCCATCATTACTTTGAGTTAAACAGGTATAAAAACTTCCTCTTGCACAGTAGAGCAGAGGGGAAAAGCTTCCCTAACTATTAATGAATCATTCTTATTGAATCCATTGAGTTGGAAAAGATTGGAGTGATCTGGCTAAAAGTTGCCTATACTGTTTTAGATTGAGAGGGAATTATGTAGAAAGGGGAAATGAAAGAATTCTAATTCAAAAAAAAAAGTGTTAGAGATGTTATATGTATTATTTTACTCTTGCTGTAACTTAGTGGCTTAAAACAACAAAAACGTATTCTTTTAGAGTTCTGGAGGTCAGAAGTTCAAAGTCAGTTTCCATGGAATAAAGTGTAGTGTAAGTAGGGCTTGTTCCTTCTGGAGGCTCTGAGGAGATATTTCATTTCTTTTCTTTTTCTAGCATTTGGAGGACTCCCAAAATCCTGGGCTTGTAATCCTTCATCACACCATGCCAATCTCTTGTTCTGTCATCACATCTCCTATTCCTCTTCTAGAGTGAAATCTCCCTTTGCCACCTTTCTATTAGGATGCTTGTGATTACATTTAAGGCCCACCCAGATAATCTACGTTAGCTTTCAATATTAAGATACTTGATTTAATCATATCTGCAATATCTCTATTGCTATATAAGAAAATATTTGAAAGTTCTGGGGATTAGGATATGGATATCTTTGGGTGCTAATTTTCAGTTCACCATGCTATAGCACTATCTGCATGAATATGCTAGAATTTTCTCCCATTAAAAATTATTTATAAAATATTACTTGTGATTCTTTGCTAGTTAAATGATTCTTAAACAGAACTAATTTTTTTTACAACTTGTGCTGTCTGCAATTGAAGAATATTTACATCATACTTTATTATAAAACATGATCTTGATTTGTCAAACAGTAATTGACTGGCATGTCTTTTCTTACTCTTTGTTAAACTGGTTGTCCCATTCTACTGTACTATTCCAAATTGAAACTAATGTTATTGGATTAAGGGGCTCAACCTACTTTAGTGTTACCTCAACCTAACCTAACTAATTACATCTGCAACAACCCTATTCCCCGGTAACGTCACATCATAAAGTACTGGGGGTTAGGAGTTCCACATATAAATGTTGGGAGAACCACAATTCAACCCATAACAGACTATGAAGTGGAAAACCAGTGATTCAAACCATCTCTTTTCTTTTACAGATGAGAGAGTGAAAACCAAACAGGTTTGGAGTCATGCCAAAGATTACACAGTGAATGATAGAGGTCTAGCTGAGATAACAACTAAAGACACCCAACACACACAAGGGCTTATTCCATGTTATTAGAATTGATTCTATTTTGGATAATTAAGAATAGAAATCTGACATTTCTTGGCTGATTTCAGCTGGGTGTGTACACTAGATATGCATGTTTTAAATAAGTGGCACAGCCTGAGTTAAACATTCTCTTACAAGAATTTCAGCCCAAGAGACACGTGTGAGATTGCTTCATAAAAGAAATCTTGGCAGCTCATCCCATCTCAATTGTAATTTAAAAGAAATTGCCCATCAATTTTGTATATGCCTTCATTTGTGCCAAACAACTTTATCATGTCAGAGACAGCAAAAATGATTAATTTACTTACATTGCATTCAGTAAGTCATCAGGGGAGGATCTTATTTTTTTTTTCCATGTACAGACTTTCTAGAAAGTGCCTATTCCTCTAAAACATTTTCAGGTTTAATGAAATTTTGGTTATAACAACAATTTAGCATCGTAAAAGCATAATACTGAGAGCTGCTTTTAGAATTCATCAGAAACAGGACTTAGGATTTAGACAGATAATAAAGTTTTAAAATAATACTTGTGGCTAGGTATTATTTTGAGAATGCCAAGTAAGTGGCATCAACATTATTTAGATTCCTTCCATCTTCACCTTTCCTTCAGTGAAAGTCAGAAAACCAAGAGATATATTTACCTAGCTCTAAGTCTGTATTGATTTGTAATTTACAATGCTCAATATGAAACTAGTTATTACTATACAGAGCAACTGAAATTGTGTTGTCTGAAGCTATTAAGTACATTCTGCAGAAATAACATAGGCCCAAGCAAAGTTAGAAAGTCCTAGTTTATGGTGAGAACAAAAAATAATTTCTAACTCTCAGGGTAGCTCTCTTTTCACTCCATATTTATAACAAATGAAACTGGGAGCTTAGAAAGTGGACAATACCTTGTCATGCTCAGTGCTATGGGGAACCAGAGATGCAACTGGAACCAGAGCTTATTGAAGTGTTTATTTATTTATTTTTCCTCTAGGGTATCCTTGTTTCTTTTCTTAACTAAACCATTAAGTTAAATTTGACTCCTTATCATAGGTTAGATATCAGAGAATGTTAAGAAACCAAGTACAACTGAAAAACTCTCCATTATTACAACGTGAAGCTTAGGATAACCCTTAGAATAATCATACCCACCTGAATCCACTGACACTAGTCATTGCAGAAGCACTGCATTCAGTAGATTTACTTTCAGTTTTCAGGAGAAAATAAAATTTTAAATACAGGATAGCCTGCACATTGAAAAAAATGCAGATATTATTTTCCAAGTCTCAAAAATAAGGGTTTTTTTGAAAGCTAAATACAGATGTTCCCTTAATAGCTTGAGTTTTCCAGTGTTGAAAAATTCAGTATTTAAAATTAAATTTTGATGTTTTATCTGTATTTTTAATGTAGAAAATTTACATTTTTTACAAGAATGATATGCAAGTAGTTTTTGCTGTTTAGTTATAATAATTATGGTTTGGTGCAGTGGCTCATGTCTGCAATCCTAACAGTTTGGGAGGCAGAGGCAAGAAGATTGCTTGAGCCAGGAGTTCAAGACCAGCTTGGGCAACATAGTGAGAACCTATCTCTAAAAAAAAAAAAAAAAAAAAAAAAGTAAGTAGATGGATATGGTGGTGCATGCCTGTAGTCCCCGCTACTTGGAAGGCTGAAGCAAGAGGATCACTTAAGCCTGGGAATTCAAGGCTGCAGTGAGCCATGATCCCACCACTGCACTCCAGCCTGGGCAATAGAGTGAAATTCTGTCTCAAAAAAGAATAATAATTTGACAAGTTAAAATATTTTAAGCAGAGGAAATTGAGAACATTTCCACGTAATCTCAAGTCAACTGAATATCATAAAACCAAAGAGCATTTATTTAGATAACATCTCACATTTTTGGAACATCTGAGGTTAAATTATAGACATGTAGTCAAGTCCTTTCACACTTAACATCACTCTTTTCTCATTCTTTTTTCCTTACAAGTAGAACTTTACTTTTTCACTCTCTTTTTAAAATTTTCCTATACTACCAAATAGATATGAATTCCAAGATGATAATTATGCTTGCTAGTAATTTGCACTTACAAGACATGTCAGAGTATGTAAATGTGCTTTTTCCTCTGAAAGCCCTTTGACTGTCTTGCATTCTTCTGAAAACTTTTTATACTACCTCCTCAAAATGGAAAAAGCTAAGGTATCTGTCAAACTATTTCCAAAGAAAGTTTATTTGTATATATAGCTTGTAAAAGCAAAAGTGTTTGCTGTACAAGAAGCAAAATGTACTTGAGTACTGTTCTCTAGGTATTTTCTAAGAGATTTA
Source organism: Gorilla gorilla gorilla (assembly GCF_029281585.2). Classification (NCBI taxonomy): domain Eukaryota; kingdom Metazoa; phylum Chordata; class Mammalia; order Primates; family Hominidae; genus Gorilla; species Gorilla gorilla. The sequence goes on from NC_073236.2 coordinate 82,424,723, forward strand.
AACTCCATGCTCACTACGTGGGTAACAGGTTTATTCATATACCAAGCCTCAGTGACACACAAGTTACCCATGTAACAAACCTGCATCTGTACCCCCGAACCTAAAATAATAAAATAAATTAAATAGACAATAGATAGATAGATAGATAGACAGATAGATAGATAGATAGAACTGGCAAAGGACATAAAGTTCACTGAGAATCAGATTCTCAGGAGTACATACGAGCTAAATTTCTTTCCAAAACACACAAATTTAAAATTTCCCTTGATAATATTTGAGAAATTCGGTTATTAAAACAGAGAAGCAAAACAGGGCATATAAAGTAGGAAAACTTAGCGGATTTATTTTAAAAAATATTGAATGCTACCTTGTCTAAGTGTAGAGTCATGTAAGAGGAGTAAATTCTGTTAAGATTACTCTATTTGGCTTTTCTTTACTAACTTTGGTTGTGATATAACCTAAGCTTGCTTTTTAGCCTAGAGATTTTAACTGCCTCATTAATGTATTATCAGACATTAAAGGGTAAGAATAAATTACCTCAAAGGCCTTATAATTACCTTTCCCATCTTATACGTGCTCCCAACCTGGAAGTAGACAAACCAATGTAAATGTGATCATCATTGCCATAAGCATTCGAAAATAACTAACACTCTAACATTTCAGAAATATTGATTTCCCACCAGCAAAATGTAGTTCTTTTTTTAAAAAAAAGGCACATTTTACTTTTTATTTCCAAATATAATCTCAGTAAGCTTTATATTTTAAGAAATTATTGTATTTGTTTCTTGGTAAATCTTAGCTACTTATTTCCACACTAGTATATATAGGTTGGCTTTCTAGAGAACATATAGATGCCTTAATCTTCCTCTCATCGCTTGAAATGCAAACATTTATGTAAAAGTTGGCATTTGTCAAGATGATCATAGAGTAAACAAAAAAAAGACAAGAAAAATAAGAGAAAATGGGATTAAATAAAGAAAATTGCTTCCTTCAACATTGAATCCCCTTGAAATTGTTGGAGCTGTATCAAATTGAGTAAGTGACTTCTTAACGTTGTATTTGTGATTTCACCTTACCTTGGAAAATGAAAAATGTGAATGTGGATGTCAGCCTATACAATGAGAATTTTCTTAGTGTGTTAATTGACATTATTTGATTATAAGTTCAAACTCCATGTGAAATAATTTAAATTTAATAGAAAAATTAAGATACAGGGGGTTTTCACTGAAATCAATATAGAAATATACTTGGGCTTTCTTATACTTTTAAATACTTATATTTAGTTAACACTGTATCTTGGAAATCTGAATCTTTCTAATTATTATTACAGCTGCATAATTGTCTATTTATACTGAGTCTCCTACAGGTGAATATTAATATTTTTCTAATATTTGCTTTTACATATAATACCATTGCAAATAACTTTGAAAATATGTTATTCCATAGTATGAAGTACCTAACATAAATTTTTAGGAGTAGGAAAGGGTAATTTTGTGTTAATTGCCAAATTTCCTCTCATATGTGTGGTCCAACTTTTCATTCCCATGTGAGTAAATGAGAGAACTATTTCCTTTATAGCCTTGCCAACAAAGCATGTTGTTTAGCTTTAAAATTTTTGCTGATTTTGTAAGTGAGAAATGGTATCTAAGTCTAAATTTAATCTTCATGTTTTATTATGAGAAAAGTTGAGTGTTTTTGAAATGTTTAAATGTAAGCTTTTTTAAATGTAAATCTTATGTTGTAAACTGTTTCCTCATGATTTTGTATATTAGGGGGTCTACTTATGCATTAAATTTTGTTTTAAAAGATTTTTAAATGCTTATTATATGTTAAGTAGGTTAGCCTTTTTCTTCTTTTAATGTAGTATTTATGGGAAATATTTTCTCTTTTTTTTTTCTTTTGGCTTTGCTTACGATATTTTTTTCTATGAAAATATTTTTTCAAGTGGTTAAATTATCAATATGTTTTTTATTGCTTGTGGATTTTAACAAAAAAAGAAAACACCTTCATCCATCACGTTAATAAATTATTATTTTTTTCTGTTTTGCTTGGTGGTTATATTTCAGATCTATTTGGAAATTGTTCTATAGAATTATATCAGGTGTGAATCTTAACGTTGTCCAACTGACTCTTTAGGTTTTAAAACTTTATGAATTTTAAAATTACTGAACACCTAACTGATATGAGATGCCTGCTTTACCATGTACTAAAATTTCATATGCACATTGGCCTATATCTGGAATTTCTCTTCTTTTCAATTGGTTTCTTTGTGTATTTCTGCATTAGTATATCCTTTTAATTATAGGGGGTTTATATATGCTATATTTAGTTCTCTTATTCCTTCATTGCTTTTCTTCTTTTGAATTTTCATACATATACTTGGAAGCTTATTTTCCCACATAAACTTCTTTTCTTTTTATTGTTGAAGGAATACTTAACATAAGCTCCACCCTCCTAAGACATTTTTAAGTGCACAATATAACATTTTTAACCATAGACACAATATTGTACAGCAAATCTCTAGAATGTATTCACCTTGTATGATTAAAACAATATCTCTTTATATCCTTTATATACCCTTTACGTATGTATATATCGTATATATTATATCCTATATATGCCTTTATATCCTTTTGTATATTGAAGAGCAAATCCCCATTTGCCCTTCAACTTAGGCCCTGACAACCACCATTCTACTCTCTGTGTCTGAGTTTGATTATTTTAGGTACATCATATAAGCGAAATCGTGCAATATTTGTCCTTCTGTGACTGGCTAATTTTACTTATAATAATGGCAGAATTTCACTTTCAAGGGTGAATAATATTTCATTGTATGTATACACCACAGTATATCCATTCATCTATCCATGGATATTTAGGTTGTTTCCATATCTTGGCCATTGTGAATAACGCTGCAATGAGCATGAGATTAGAGATATCTGTTCAATATAGTGATTTAAATTCCTTTGTATATATATTCAGAAGTGAAATTGCTGGGTTATGTTAGTTCTATTTAAAGTTTTTGAGGGATCCCCATATTATTTTCATAGCTGCCGAACCGTTTTATATTTCAACCACCAAGGTACAAGGATTCCAATTTCTTCACATCCTCACAAGTACTTTTTGTTTTCTTTTATAATGGCCATCCTAACAGGTGTAAGTGATATATCATTGTGGTTTTGATTTGGATTTCCTTGATGATAAGTTATGTTGAGCATCTTTTCACATATCTGTTGACCATGTGTATGTCTTTGGAAAAATGTCTGCTCAGATGTTTTGCCCATCTTATAATTTAGTTATTTGGATTTGTTTTTGTTTGTTTTTGCTATTAGTTGTAACAGTTTTTAATATATTTTGGATATTAATGCCTTTTTCTCTCTTTTTTTTTAAATAAAACTTTATTTAAGTTTTGGGATACATGTGCAGAATGTGCAGGTTTGTTACGTAGGTATACATGCACCATGGTAGTTTGCTGCACCTATCAACCCGTCATCTAGGTGGTTTTTTTTTTTTCTCTTTTTTTGAGATGGAGTCTCGCTCTGTCACTAGGCTGGAATACAGTGGCACGAGATTTTGGCTCACTGCAATCTCCACCTCCTGGGTTCAAGCGATTCTCCTCATCATCTAGGTTTTATGCCCTGCATGCATTAGGTATTTGTCCTAATGCTCTCCCTCTCCTTTCCACCTACCCACCGACAGGCCCTGGTGTCTGTTGTTCCCCTCCCTGTGTCCATGTGTTCTCATTGTTCATCGTACATGTGCATGTGTCTTTATAGTAGAATGATTTATAATCCTTTGGGTATATACCCAGTAATGGGATTGCTAGGTCAAATGGTATTTCTGGTTGTAGATCCTTGAGGAATCGCCACACTGTTTTCCACAATGGTTTAACTAATTACACTCCCACCAACAGTGTAAAAGCGTTCCTATTTCTCCACAGCCCCACCAACATCTATTGTTTCCTGAATTTTTAATAATCACCATTCTGACTGGCATGAGATGCTATCTCATTGTGGTTTTGATTTGCATTTCTTTAATGATCAGTGATAATGAGCTTTTTTTCTTGTGTTTGTTGGCCACATAAATGTCTTCTTTTGAGAAGTGTCTATTCATATCCTTTGCACACTTTTTGTTGGGGTTGTTGGTTTTTTTCTTGTAAATTTGTTTAAGTTTCTAGTAGATTCTAGGTATTAGAACTTTATCAGATGGGTAGATTGCAAAAATTTCCTCCCATTCTGTAGGTTGCCTGTTCACTCTGATGACAGTTTCTCTCGCTGTGCAGAAGCTCTTTAGGTTAATTAGATCCAATTTATCAATTTTGGCTTTTATTGAAATTGCTTTTGGTGTTTTTGTCATGAAGTCTTTTCCCATGCCTATATCCTGTATGGTATTGCCTAGGTTTTCTTCTAGCGTTTTTATGGTTTGGGGTTGTGTATTTAAGTCTTTAATCCATCTTGAGTTATTTTTTGTATAATACATAAGGTAGGAGTCCAGTTTCAGTGTTCTGCATATGGCTAGCCAGTTTTCCCAGCATCATTTATTGAATAGGGTATCCTTTCCCCATTGCTTGTTTTTTTCAGGTTTGTTGAAGATCAGATGGTTGTAGATGTGTGGTGTTATTTCTGAGGTCTCTGTTCTGTTCCATTGGTCTGTATATCTGCTTTGGTACCAATACCACGTGGTTTGGTTTACTGTAGCCTTGTAGTGTAGTTTGAAGTCAGGTAGTGTGATGCCTCCAGGTTTGTTATTTTTGCTTAGGATTGTTTTGGCTATACAGGCTCTTTTTTGGTTCCAAATGAAATTTAAAGTAATTTTTTCCAGCTATTCAAAGAAAGTCACTAGTAGCTTGAAGGGAATAGCACTGAATCTACAAATTACTTTAGGCAGTATGGCATTTTCACAGTACTGATTCTTCCTATCCATGAGCATGGAATATTTTTCCATTTGTTTGTGTCCTTTCTTATTTTCTTGTGCAGTGGTTTGTGGTTCTCCTTAAAGAGGTGCTTCAAGTCCTTTGTAAGTTGTATTCCTAGGTATTTTATTCTCTCTGTAGCAATTGTAAATGTTAACTCTTTATCAGATATATGACTTGCAAATATTTTCTCCCACTCTGGTGGTTGCCTTTTGACTCTGTTTATTGTTTCCTTTGCTTTGCAGATGACTTCTAGTTTTATATAGTCCCAATGTCTTTTCTTGCTTTAGTTTCTTGTTCTTTTTGTGTCATAATCAAGAAATTATTGTCTGGGCCAATGCCATAAAGCTTTTCCTCTCTCTTATTCTAAGATTTTCAGACTTTTAGGCTTTCTGTTTAAATCTTTAATAAATTTTTCCTTGACTTTAGCATATAATGCAAAAAAAATCAGCCCAATTGTGTTATTTTACATGTAGCTATATGGTTTTACTGTGGCCATTTGTTGAAGATACTATCTTTCCTCATTGTGTATTCTTAGCATCATCCTTGTCAAAGATCAGCTGATAGTATAAGGGTGGGTTTATTTCTTATATCTCTGTTCTATTCTGTTCCATTGATCCATATGTCTGTTTTTATGCCGTTACCATACTACTTTAATTAATGTTGCTTTGTAATATATTTTGAAGTCAGAAATGTGATACCTCCAGCTCTGTTTTCCTTTCCCAAGATTGTTTTGGCTATTTAGGGTCTTTTATGGTTCCATATGTGTTTTAGGATTATTTTTCTATCACTGTGAAAAATGTCGTTGGTATTTTGATAGGAAACACATTGAATCTACAGATAGCTTTGGGTAATATATGAAGTGTTAACAAAATTAAGTCTTCCTATTCATGAATACAGGATGTCTTTCCATTTATTTGTGTCTCCTTTAATTTTTTTCATCAAAGTTTTGTAATTCTTAGTGTACAAGTATTTTACCACCTGGGTAATATATTTTGGATTTCAGGTAATACATGATGTCCACTTGACATCACTGATGTTGCTAATTTAATGATTTGGTTAAGGTAGTATTTGTTAGGTTTCTTATCTGTAAAGTTATTATTTATTTATTTACCTACTGTATTCATGGACAGTGAGTCACTAAGATCAGTTTATTCTCAAGAGGGGTGGGAACTGCTGAACTCTACATTTATTATTTGGAATTTTTCTATATGGAAGATTTGTTACTTCTCCCTCATATATTTGTTCAATTGTTTTTTCATATTCATTTGATTCAGGTATATTTATTTTATCCTTTGAGTTATAATCCAATGCTGCATTATTTATTTCGTCTTTCAGGTTGGCTCCTATGTTCTTTTTTTTTTAGACATGGTCTCACTCTGTTGCCCAGGCTGGAGTGAAGTGGCACAATCTCAACTCACTGCAACCTCTGCCTCCCAGAAGCAATTCTCATGTCTCAGCTTCCCTGTTAGCTGGGACTACAGGTATGTGCCACCATGCCTGGCTAATTTTTGTATTTTTGTTTTTTCTTGGTAGAGATGGGGGTTTCAACATGTTGGCCAGGCTGGTCTCGAAGTCCTGACCTCAAGTGATCCACCCACCTCAGCGTCCCAAATCTCCTGTTCTTTTCACCATGTTGGCCAGGCTGGTCTCGAAGTCCTGACCTCAAGTGATCCACCCACCTCAGCGTCCCAAATCTCCTGTTCTTTTCACCATTCTTTTGTTTTTAGAGAACTTCCTTCCTTTCTGGCATTACAGATATTGCAAGCTCATCATGCGTATTTCAAGCCTCAGCCCTAAAATTATTCATTTATTTAAGAAGAGCTGCTTGCTTTTGTTAGAGGGTGGTATTTTCTAGTTCTCTGCATTGGCCATGTTCATTACTACTCGGGTGTCATTGTTTATAGGCCCTCTCAAGGAACAGATTTGGTTAATATATGTATGATCACTAGCCATTGTATACACACACATATATAAAGGTGTCTCTGTCTATATTCTATGAATACATTCAGATAAACATAAGTTCATGTTGATGTTTCTAACTCTAATACAGCACCACAGGATTCATTCTAGCCTTCTCATCTACTTATCTATAATATCCTATTCCAACATGGAGAAATACGGTTCCCACCATTCACCATTTATTTCACTGTTCAATCTCCGTAGGCAGAAAAAATTTCATAATTGCTTACCTATAACCAAATGAGAAACAAACTTGCCAACCAGAGAATTATGTTTATTTATGGTTCCTTTGATCTTTAGCCTTACAGTTTCCAGACATCATTTTGCAGAATTGTGTAATTCAGCCTTTTTTTTTCTTTCACCTCATTTTGTGTAATATGTAATACATTTGTCATATTGTAACACAGTTAGATTCATTTATCGCAATTTGCATTCAATTCTTGGGATCCTAGACCAAGATGTCTATCTTGGTTGATGATGCTAGATTTTGGTTTTTAGTTTGCTTACATTTTTACTTTTAGTTTTATTGCTTTGAGATCAGAGAATGTTATGTTATTAACTCATATTTATAGAAATTATATAGGTATTTTTGGTGTCCTTAAATATTTTCATGTTTTGTGAATATTCAGAGTATTTAGTCATTCATTGGGATATGTGGTTCTATGGACATTTACAAATGCATAAATTCATGTATCTACTATCATTGCCTCCTGGGGTTAATTTTCACGACTGTATTTTTTAAGAGATTATTCATTTTATCTAGGTTTTCAAATGTACTTACATAGATTTCTGTGAAACAGATCTATCTATCTTATGTACCAATTTGTAATTGTCTTTCTTTAATAGTTATTTCCTTTACTTTTACTTAGTTATTTCTTACTTTTTACTACAGTTATTTACTATACTTGTACTTTGTTTTTTTCTTGATTGAATTATTTATTAATTGTTTTGCTTATTTATTGACTGAAAAACTAACTTTTTGCCTTTATGTTTGTATTTCTACTTTTTTTTCTGTTTTTTAGCTCATTCTTTCCTGTATTTATCATTTATCTCAACTTTTGCCTTTTCTGTAGTCTATTTGGTTGTTCATGTATTACACATTTTGAGCAGAAAATTTTTTCAATTATTTTATTTAGCTTTTATTTATGTAAGTATTTAAGGCTACAAATTCTCTTGTGATCACTTCTTTAGTTTTACCACAAAAATGTTCTAATTTGTAGGTTTTCAAGATCACTACTTTTAAGAAATTCTCTACATTTTATTTTAGTCATCATTTATACAAGGTTGTTTAATAATGATTTTAAAATATTACACAAAGAAGAGCCATTTCATTTATGCTTTTTCTTCAACTTTTATTGCTTTGAGATCAGTGAATATTATTGACATTTTCTCTTATTCCCGGAAATTATAGAGATATTTTAAAGGTTGTCATGTTTTGCAAATGTTCAGAGTATGTTTATGACTGTGTTATTTATTACCAAGTTATAAAATTCAAGATCTACTTTATTTGTTATATTGTATGAGGTCACTTGACCTTTCCTGAACTGAGAGCAATGTATTGCAATCTCTAACTATTTGTGGTTTTGTTTTTATTAATCGCTGATTTAAAAAATATTTTCTCTTTGTATGTTTGCTGTGCTATTTGTTCCATAGACATAGATATTGATAATTCTTATACATCCACTATGAATTTCAGTCTTAATCATTTTTAAATGTCATTTATTGCCTCATTTCATGCTTTTTGTCTTGAATTGTTCTTTCTCTGTTATCAGGATCACAACCACTCTTTTCCTAATGTTTGCATTTTCCTGGTATACTTTTTCTGTCACCGCCCCCAATCTCCTGCCCCCTACACCTTTTACAAACTCTTTTTGAATAGATTTATTTCATTTCTCTACAGTAGCAATTATACAGCATTGAGCTGGGTTTCTCTTTGTATCCAGATCTGAATACCTTTTTCTGTTATTAGATTTAATAAGCATATTTGTATTTGTAGTGTGACCGTTGTGTTTGGGCTAAGATTTAGGTACTACAGCTATGTAGATTTTGTTATATTTATTGGGTTTGATTCTGTTTTTGCTAAATTGGACATTTAATTTGGAATTTGGAGGATCTGTAGTTTTAACTAGTGATTACCTTTATATTAATGACTTTTCTATTTCTCTTGGTCTTTCTCTGTTTCTCTTCTTCCTTCTTTTCCTCTTCCTTCCTTTTATCATTTCTTCTTTCTTTTTTTTACTTGAACGTGTTTTTTGGTTTATTAATTTTAAGTTTTTTTTTATTATTACCTATTTAATATCTGTGCACAGTGGCATACTGGTAAATCTTTATCAACTGCCATCCACAGGGGTCGGGAGAGAAAAAGCTCTGGTGTGTTTATTTCAGTGACAGAAATATTCCCACTATTACCAATGGCAAGCTACCAACATGATGTCACTGAATGCATTCAGGGAAAGAAACTCAGATTTGCATAATCACTTCTTGCAAACTCATCTGAGCCCACTCCAGTATACCACTCTGTCTGCCATATCCATTAATTCATCCTACTTTCCCTTCTTTCTCTCTTATTTCTCCCCCATTTTTGGGGCTATATTATTTCTACTTTATACAGGAAACACATAACATTTACATTTAGTCCACTTTGATTAAGACTAATATTTAAAATTCTAAGAGTTTAACATTTATTATTGGCCCCTCCCCACAACATTTTTTTGTTGTTGTTGGTAGTACCTCCAGGTAACTTGTGTTGGGACCAAGCTCACCCTCTGGCAAAATCCTCAGGAAGGCTCAAGATAGAGTGTTCCTGAGTCCTTTCATGTCTAAAACTATATTTTTGTAGACTTCATATGATACAGATTGATCAAATATAATAATTTTAGTTCAAGCTTTCTTGAGTGATTTGATATTGTTGCATTTTCTAATGGTTAGTTATATATCTATACAGTCAAAATAATTATTTCTTTATTTTTACATTCTGTTACTTAAAACATTCTCAGACTTGGCTGAAATATTTCAGTTATTCCAAAGTACATAGAACTTCCAAAGGTCAAGGGAGGTTTCTTTTATTTTTTAAATTTTTTAATTACAGGTTTTACATATTAGTATTTTCCATGATTTCATTAATTTTTATTTAGTATCTCTAATTAAATATATATTGGATAACTTTTGCCTGCTTTCTACAGATATCATTTTTTCTTGGCACTTTTTTTTATTTAATTTTTTTACTTTTAACTACTGATTCATATACTAAATTGATTTGATTATTTTCTATTAAATTCATCCTTTCTTATGAATCTTTTAAGTTAAATATTTCTCAAATAATTTTATTTTTTTCTCAATTTCTTTCTTTTTTGTTCACTTGTTATCTTGATTTTTAAAAATTTTTTTGAAATGTGTTGCCTTTTATATCAGTATGTTTGTGTTTAAGCATATTTAAGTCAGGTTGGATTGTCATGCTAAAGCTTTTTCTGCTTCATAGTTGGAGGCTGAGGAAGAATGCTTTAATTTTCATGGTCTATTTTCTTCTACTGCTGCTATTTATTAATATTGCCTTGTTTTCAGTGCCTTTCTAAATATTTCATATTTTTTGGCAGCAGTATTAAAAGGAATGGTGTGAGATTGGGGTTTAATAGTTTTCTAACATTCAGAGGTGTGGTTTTCTGTTGGTTAAGTGAAGTGCAGTCACTATACCAAATGGACCCCTTTTATGGTTAGGGGAGGATTTATTCTTTCACAGGAATGTGGTTCCTTACTGTGGTTTCCTTCCCTTTTTCTGCTAAACACTAAGCGTCCCAGGATCATATTCTCCTGAAATGTTTTCATCTCTCCCTCAAAAGATTTCCTTGTTGCCAGTGGTCTTATTCATGTTTCAGACTTGTTTTCAGTATTCTTAAATTTGCATACATGCCACGCTTTCCTGGGTGAGAAAGATTTCTTCTGTGTTCCATCATTGATGGATGCCCTCTTCCTCTCCACTGTCTCCTACCAGTCTTCATCTACCTTTCTGTTTTGGTGATGACTCAAGACTGCTGGGTTTGATGTTTACTTTCTACTTATATGTGTATCAAAGTTTGTGTTGTTATTATTTTGTCTCCTACTTATGCTTTGAGCTTAGTTTATAAGTAGTTTTATTTGCTCCCCTGTTTGATATCTATATGTGGATATGTATGAATGGAATATGGGGAATATGTGTGATGAGATTGACATTTAATAGGTATTTTTTACCACAGAGAAAACTGGAGGTACATCTCCCCCAACCTACCCCACCAATACTTACCTTTATAAATAGAAAACTAGTTGGACTATGTATTTATATGATGGGATTTAATTATAAATATGTAGTTTTTCTATAAGATTTCTGAGAAAATTAACATCAATGTAAAAGCAGAAATAAAATAGATGAGTGCTAGAACTAAGAGAAACACATTATTACTGTTCTTTCAGAAAATTTCTAATATATAAACCTCAGAATTAAAGAACTCCTGGTGGGCACACTCACCATTCTCCTGCCAGTGAAACTACAATTTACATTTAAATAAAGAAAATTAACTGGATGATAAAAGAGTTCTATACACTGCAGAGCCCAGAGCCCTCCAAAAATTAGAATGATCAAAAGAAAATCAGTGTATTTGCAAGCATATTTGTAATTAACATAGATGTTTTAAAAAGTGGAGTTGGGAGCTGATGACTCTGAAGAAGCAGAAAACCAATTATCTGAAATAAATTCAGAGCAATAACAACAAAGACATTGAAAGATGTTCTAATTCAGGTTTTCAACTAAGACTTGCATGTATAAAATTTGATCAGTCATTTTTAAAAATAAATAAGCCAGGTCAAGAAAACTACTATGAATATAAAAAGAAAATTACTAAATCAAGAAAACACAAAAAGATATTAATAACACTTTAAACTTATGATTATAACCTCACATGGACCCCCTAATAGTGCCCAGCAAGTATATGACTTTTCTCTAGTGTGTTATATTTAGCCCCCTTCCAACTCTTAAGTGATTGATACAGTTTTCCCGCATCATTGAAATTAAAAAAATGAAACCATCAGCTGGGCACAGTGGCTCATGCCTGTAATCCTAGCACTTTGGGAAACCAAGGCAGGTGGATCACCTGAGGTCATGAGTTGAAACCAGCCTGGCCAACATGGTGAAACCCCATCTCTACTAAAAATACAAAAATTAGCTGGGCGTGGTGGTGCACACCTGTAATCCCAGCTACCCAGGAGGTTGAGGCAGGAGAATCACTGGAACCCGGGAGGCAGAGGCTGCAGGGAGCCGAGATCTCACCACTGCACTGTAGCCTGGGCAACAGAGAGAGACTCCATCTCAAAAACAAACAAAAAACAAACAAAAAACAAACAAACAACAAACAAAAAAATCCCAAAACCATCACACTTGAGTTCTAAGGTCTCTCCTCCAACCAAACCTAAAACCTGCATGGATTTTCACAGAGGAAGAATCTCTACTCTATGACAGGCAACTCTCTGAGAGGTAATATCCCAACTCATCTCATCTTCACACACAACTTACTCTCTTTATTTCCTCTCCCTTCTGGTGTAGTCAACTTTCAATATTTTGTTTATGATTATTGCATCTATTTTTCTAGGTTTTGATTCCTGAGTTTTACTTACCAATTTGTCATCAGATTTAGTTTCTCTTGTTGAGTTGTGGAGTTATATAGTCTAGAAAAAAAGTTATTTAAAATGGAAATTATCAGAATTTGGAAAAACATAGGTAGAATTCACCCACCTCAACACACACACACACACACACACACTGTGCTTGATCATGATAATGATGGTGATAATTATAACTTTTACTTTCTTTAAATGTTTTTCACTATAGCTTTTAATATATTAGGTTTTCAGTTTTTCTAATTTTTAAGAGTAAAATTTAGTAGTTTATATTTATTCTAGAAAAATCATCCACTTAAACCAGTTTCAAATTTTCAAAATTGAAGTGTTGATTCTAAATTTTAAGTATCTTGTTTTGTGTAAATGTATCTTTTTCCTTGTTTTAATACATTCACATTTTTCTGATTATTGATACGGTTGGACTTATGCCTACAGTCTTAATAAATTTTCTCTTTATCACGCTCTGCATTTTTCTTTTTTGTATCTTTTTTGCCTTTGATTTAATTAATTATACTTTGTTAAATCAAGTTTATAAATACAGTTTTTTTTTTTGACAGGGTCTCACTGTCACCCTGAGTGACACTGTCTCACTGAAATGTAGTGGTGTAATCACTGCTCACTGCAGTCTCAACCTCCCAGGCTCAAGCAATCTTTCCACCTCAGCCTCAAGCAGTCTTTCCACCTCAGCCTCTTGGGTAGCTGGGATGACAGGTGCATGCCTTTATGCCAGGCTAATTTTTGTATCTTTTGTAGAGACAAGAGTTTTGTCATGTTGCCCAGGCTGGCCTCAAACTCCTGGGCTTAAGCCATCCACCCTCAGCCTCCCAAGGTGCTGAAATTACAGGCATGAGTCATCACACACCTAGTAAACACAAGTATTTTTGATAAGTATTTACTTCCTATTTGTGTTATTCTTGACCATATTTAGAGATGCATATATTAATAGTTAGAAGTAGATATTTATATTCAGCATCAAAATTATTCCCCTGAAAAGGGGAAGAATGAGAACATGTTTACATTTCCCTTGTTCTTTGACATTTATATTACCTGAGATTTGAAATTTTATATGCAAAATTTTACTTCTATATTTCATTGTTATTTCAACCTAATGTCATGTTTAGCTTCATTGTTTGCCCGCTGTTATTTTTATACTCCTTCCCCCACCATGCTTTTAGTAATATTTTTGGAAGGATCACTACGGGTCTTTCCTCCTTTCTTTTAGAATGGCATTTTTGCTGGACACTGGAGATCAGACTATTCTTTGTTAAATCAGAAGAATTGTTCAACTACCCATCCTTTTATCATCAATGTTTAGTACTTTTCCTGGCACTAGAGGTTGCCTAGCAAATGTGTGTTGAAAGGATTATTTGATGTTTCTGGAAGACCAGATGTTGGACTACCAGGATGCATCAAATGAATGCCACGCTTAGGATCTTCCCAAGTGGAACTCTGACTTTTGAATGGTGACACCAATCAGCATTATCCTTTGAAGTCAGACTTGTTTAAATATATCTATTTCCATATATCTATAGCTACATCTATACATTAGGGAATAGGAAATACGAAGCTGTCTAAAGGGAAAAGTTCAGAGAAATAGGGAAAGCAGTACTTTGATATAATGAGGAGGAAGAAACTAGGGACTTGCCGGAGTTTTAATTTGTCTATTTGATGAATAACCCTGTGAAAACATAAATTGACTGAAAGTGAAGAATAGGCTATGCATAGGATGAAGCAAGAAAATGAGGATCAGGATGAAGAAGACAAGGACTGATAATTTTATACAAATGAGATTAGCATTTATTTACATTTTTCACTTTTCCACTTAGTTATTAACTTTGTAACACTTCTCATTTTCTTTATTATATAAATCACATGGTAAAGGGAAAGAAATGAATTTAATAAGAGAACTATGTTAGGGTGAAATTTAGATTTCCATTCTACAAAATGAAATTTTAATATATGTAAAGTTATTTTAAGAAAGGGAGGAGATAACTCATTCTATGAGGCCAGCATCATCCTGATATAAAAACCTGGCAGATATACAATGAAAAAGAAAATTTGAGACCAATATCCTTGATGAACATCGAGGCAAAAATCCTCAGCAAAATAATGGCCAACCGAATCCAGCAGCACATCAAAAAGCTTATCCACCATGATCAAGTATGCTTCATCTCTGAGTTGCAAGTTGGTCCAACATTGCAAATCAATAAATGTAACTCATCACATAAACAGAACTAAAGACAAAAACCACATGAATATCTCAATAGATGCAGACAAGGCTTTTGATGAAATTCAATATCCATTCATCTTAAAAACTCCCAATAAACTAGGTATTGAAGGAACGTACCTCAAAATAATAAGAGCCATATATCACAAACCCACAGCCAACATCATACTGAATGGGTAAAATCTGGAAGCATTCCTTCCCAAACCAGCACAAGATAAGGATGCAATCTCTCACCACTCCTATTCAAAATAGTTTTGGGTGTTCTGATCAGGGCAATCAGGCAAAAGAAAAAATGAAGGGCATCCAAATGGCATGAGAGGAAGTAAAACTATTTCTGTTTGCAGATGACGTGATCTGATATCTAATAAAACTCATAGTCTCAGCCCCAAAGCTTTTTAAGCTTATAAACAACTTCAGCGAAATATCAGGATCAAAAAATTTTGCACAAAAATCAATGTGCAAAAATCACTAGCATTCCTATACATCAACAACAGTACAGCTGAGAGCCAAATCAGAAATGAACTACATTCTCAACTGACACAAAAAGAGTAAAATACCTAGAAATACAGCTAACTAGAGAGGTGAAAGATCTCTACAAGAAGAACTACAAATCACCACTCAAATAAATCAGAGATGACAGAAACAAATGGAAAAACATTCCATGCTCATGGATAGGAAGAATCAATATCATTAAAATGGTTAGTTATACAACCCAAAGCAATTTATAAATTCAATGCTATTTATATTAAACTATCATTGACATTCTTCACAGAACTGCAGAAAACTGTTTTAAAATTTATGTGGAAGAAAAAAAGAGCCTGAATAGACAGGGCAATCCTAAGCAAAAAGAACAAAGCTGGAAGTATCACTCTACCTTGACTTTAAACTATCCTACAGGGCTCCAGTAACCAAAACAGCATGGTACTGGTACAAAAACCGACACATAGATCAATGCAACAGAATAGAGAACCCAGAAATAAGACCACACACTTACAATGATCTGACCTTTGACAAACCTGACAAAAACATGCAATGGAGAAAAAATTCCGTATTCAATAAATGGTACTGGGATAAATGGCTAGCCATATGCAGAAAACAGAAGCTGGACCCCTTCCTTATATAATATACACAAATAACTCAATGTAAATGTAAAACCTAAAGCTGTAAAAACCTGGGAAGACAGCCCAGGCAATGCCATTCAGGACATAGGCATGGGCAAGCATGATGAAGATGCCAAAAGCAACTGTTACAAAAGCAAAAATTGACAAATGGGATCTAATCAAAGAGCTTCTGCACAGCAAAATAAATTAACATAACAGTAAACAGACAACATACGTAGTGGGAGACAATTTTTGCAATCTATTCATCTGACAAAGGTCTAATATCCAAAGTCTATGAGGAACTTATACAAATTTACAAGAAAAAAAACAAAAGCTACATAAAAACTTGGGCAAAGAAAATGAACAGACACTTTTCAAAAGAAGACATACATGTGGCCAATAATCATATGAAAGAAAGCTCGACATCACTGATCATTAGAGAAATGCAAATCAAAGCCACAGTGAGATGCCATCTAACACCAGTCAGAATGACTATTATTAAAAAGTCAAGAAACAACATATGCTAGCAAGGTTGTGGAGAAAAGGATGGCTTATACATTGTTGGTGGAAGTATAAATAGTTCAATCATTGTGGAAGACAGTGTGGCAATTTCTCAAAAACTTAAAGACAGAAATACCATTCCACCTATTAATCCCACTACTTAGTATTTTCCCAAAGGAATATAAATCATTCTATCATAAAGACACATGCACAAATGTGTTCATTGCAACACTATTCACAATAGCAAAGACACAGAACCAACCTAGATGCTCATGAATGATAGACTGGATAAAGAAAATGTGGTACATATACACCATGGAATACTATGCAGCCATAAAAATGAACAAGATCATGTTCTTTGTTCTTTGCAGGGATATGGATGGAGCTGGAGGCTGTTATCCTCAGCAAACTAACACAGGAACAGAAAACCGAATACCATATGTTCTCACTTATAAGTGGGAGATAAATGATGAGAACACATAGACACATTGAGGGGAACAACACATACTAGGGCCTCTTGGAGGGTGGAGGGTGGAGGGTGGAAGGAAGGAGACTAACAGAAAAAAATAACTAATGGGTATTAGGCTTAATGCCTGGGTAACGAAATAATCTCTAACAAACCTCCATGACACAAGTTTACCTATGTAACAAACCTGCACTTACACCTCTGAATGTAAAATAAAAGTTAAAAAAAATTGGGGGAGAAACTAGAAAGATTGGGACAAGTGCAACATACAGAAACCATTAAAATTCATCGGAAATTTGATTTTTATGATAAATGCACAGTTAAATATTTAAGGAAAGAGAGGCATCTTACTGTAGTAAGAAAGAAATCACTTGAAAAATATAACTTGTTGAAAATGGCAAGGATAATAAAACAACTTACCCCAAAACAAAAAAAGTTCAAAAAATGAAGGTAATACAAATAGCAAGTTATTCAGGAAGGACTTCACTAAGAACTTAGAAGTAAAATGTACAACTCCAATAATGTCAGTAGAAACAAAACTTTCAGTGATTCACAGACTTAGTGTGAGAATAATTTTGCAGACTGGTCACAAAACAGCATTTCTCTTGGTATTTTATGTGAGGTAAGACAGAATTTAAAGTAAAATTATAGGCCAGGTATGGTGGCTCATGCCTGTAATTCCAACACTTTCGGAGACCAAGGTGTGTGGATCACTCGAGTGCAAGAGTTTGAGACCAGCCTGCGCAACACAGGGAAAACCCATCTCTACTAAAAATACAAAATATTAGCTGGGCAAAGTGTCATGTGCCTACAATTCCAGTTACTCAAAAGGCTGATGTGGGAGAATCACTTGAACCTGGAGGCAGATCTCAGTGAGCTGAGATCAACCCAGGCACTTCAGCCTGGGCAACACAGTGAGACTGTCTCAAAAAAACAAAACGAATAAAAAAGTAAAATTATAAAGGGATTTGGAGTCATGGTGTACCTATATGTATAACTGATAACGAAAACAATATTTTAAAAGTTGTATGTGCTGAACAACATAGCCACAGATATTAAAGCAGAAAAGATTAAAAATTCAAAGAAAATTGGATAAAAATGATGTAAGCACAATAATACTTAATGACATTAATGATATTCATGTATGAAAAAGTAGAATTATGGTTAACACATTTTCTATTCTACAGAGTAACTTCTTTTTGAGTTTACATAAAATGTTCAGAGAAATTTCTCATATTCTATGATACAACAAATTTTATCATTTTCAAAATTTGGAAAAATTACAGCATACATTCTCTAAATACAATACAGTTAATTTTTAAAATAAGAGATTTAAACTGTCATCATGTGGATGATTAAATATAGTTCAGTTGAACAAACTTTAAGTATGTACAGCATACTAGAAACTGTGATAGGTGCTGGAGATTCAAAGATTGACAAATGAGTATTTAAAGATAAATTCATGAGAAAGAAATTCATTTTACATAAAGACAATTGACTGGTGTGAATCACTTTGAAGTGTTCAGATATAATGCTATAAGAGAAAATTGAGGCTGGGTGCAGTGACTCTTGCCTGTAATCCTATCACATTGGGAGGCTGAGGCAGGCAGATTACTTGAGGCCAGGAGTTCCAGACCAGGATTGCCAACATGGTGAAACCCCGTCTCTACTAAAAGTAGAGAAATTAGCTGGGCATGGTGGTGCATGCCTGTAATCCCAGCTATTTGAGAGGCTGAGGCAAGAGAACTGCTTGAATCCGGGAGGCGGAGGTTGCAGTGAGCCAATATTGTATCACTCCACTCCAGCCTGGACGACTGTGGGAGACTCTGTCTCAAAAAAAGAAAATTGAGGTGCAGTTAGAATAGAAGGCAGCATGCTAAGTAGCTAAAAAAACAATGCCAACACTAGCCTATGCCTTTGGTAGCCTAAGAGGCACACGTCATTTTCTGCTGTAAACATTTCTGAAATTTCTCCCATGTAATACAGTATAGCTACTGTGTATGCATCTTAGAAAACGCTCTTCGACTCTGCAAACACAGGCAATCCATGTCCTCCATCTCTGAGTGATAGGCATTCTTCCTCTGCTTCTACTGCAGCCATGACAATATTTTTAAACTGATAGGCTAAGAATGAAACATGGCCGGGCGTGGTGGCTCATGCCTGTAATCCCAGCATTTTGGGAAGTCAAAGTGGGTGGATCACCTTAGGTCAGGAGTTCGAGACCAGCCTGGCCAACATAGTGAAACCCCATATCTACTAAAAATACTAAAATTAGCTGGGCATGGTGGCACATGCCTATAATCCCAGCTACCTGGGATGCTGAGGCAGGAGAATCGCTTGAACCTGGGAGGTGGAGGTTGCAGTGAGCTGAGATCGTGCCATCACTCCAGCCTGGACAACAAGAGTGAGACTCTGTCTAAAAAAAAAAAAAAAAAAAAAAAAAAAAAAAAAAAAAAAAAAAAAAAAAAAGCATAAAACATATTACATAGTTTTCATTCTTAACTTATCTTTAAATATTTAGTCATAAATATATGCGTATTATCTATTAGGTTGGGGGCAAATGAATGAAGAAATAATAAGGCAACTAGTTAAAACAACTAGACATTTTGAAAATTTCACCAAGGAGTGAAAAAATGTAAGGTTAGCCTACAATGCTTACTTCTGAAAGTATTTAGAGGCCATATTTGATATTTATGATTACCATCCTGAAATATCTATTTGGTATTTATTTTGCATTTGTCTAGTACCTCCATTTTGAGGGCTCTGTGTTCATAGTGTAGAGTCAAATCTTCATGATTGAGAAATCTGAGTCTTTGTTTATCCTTAACACTGCACATGTACTTTCAAATAGTTTCCCGGGGTGCCATCCTACCTCTTTATTCTCCATTATGCTTCAGACACATGGTTTCATCTTGATTGTAGTGATAATCACTGAAAATCACTTTCCATTTACAAAAATTTTGTTGATTCTTATCTGCTATTATCTTCTCTCATTCTTTTTGTCTGTATGGAGTTATGCTCTTACACATTTTGGAGGTTTGGAAAAGGAGAAAGGACAATACATGTAGTCATCACTCCATGTGTAACATCTCCTCATTCATTTCTCAACTCATCATAGGGATCCTGTCTTTCTCTATGAGTTTAACTTCTCCATGTATAGCATTGCTATTTGTCACATTTATTTTGCCATTAATTATCTCAGGTCATTGTTCATTAAGAGCCAGGACCTGGTCCAGACATTTTTGATATATTCCAAGTTATCTTTGTTAATGCATTCTCTATGCTGGGTTAACCAAACATTTTTCTGCGAACAACTAGATGGTAAATATATTAAGTTTGTGGGTATTACATTTTCTGGTGCAACTACTCAACTCCAGTTACAGTGTGAAAGAAGCCATAGGTGAGAGATAAATGAATAGTCTATTTATATACAGTGAAATATTAATTCCATAAAATTTTTACATGCATATGATATTTCCCTTTTATTTTTCAACAATTTTTAATTCGTGGATTGTACAAACACAGGCAGCAGACCAGATTTAACCGACAGGCCATAGTTTGCTGATCTCTACTCCATACAACTAGTAATTTTGAAATTCAAGTTTAACGCTGGCTAAAATAGTGTTTCTGGTAGGACTTCTGTAAATCATAATTTGCCGCATCCCTCTCAAGGTAGCCAGAAGAGAACATTTTGAATGCTGTCATCACAGATAAATAATAAATGTTTAAAATGATGGTGCTATTTTCTGACCCCTCCAGACCTCATGTTGAAATTTGATCCCCAATGATGAAGTTCCGTGGAACCTAATGAGAGATATTTGGCGGTATGGGGATGAATGCCTCAAGAATGGCTTGGTGCTTTCGTAAAAGTAATAAGTGAGTTCTTGCTCTGTTAGTAAAATAGTTAAAATGAGCTTGACACCTCCTCCACCACCCTTTCCTTCTCACCACTGGATCTCTGCAGAGGGTGGCTCTGGCTCTCCATCCCCTTCCACCAAGAGTGAAAGCAGCCTGTGGCCCTTGCCAGATGCAGATGTCCAATCTTAACATTTCCAGACATCAGACTTGGAAGTCAAATAAGCCTTTTTTTCCTTATCAATTACCAAGCCTCAGGTATTCCTTTATAGAAACACAAATGGACTGAGATGTATGGATACAGTAATTATCCTGATTTGATTGTTATGCTATGTACACATGCATTGAACATCATATTTGCCCCGTAAGTATGTACAATTACTATGCATCGAGTGTAAATAAAAATTTATTTAAAATAATTTTGTACCTTAGTTTTCTAATCCATAAAATAATAATATCTAAGAATAGGAGTATTTGGGGGATTAAATCAATTAAGTCATGTTGTGTCCGGAATTGGTGGGTTCTTGGTCTCACTGACCTCAAGAATGAAGCCACGGACCCTCGTGGTGAGTGTTACAGTTCTTAAAGGCGGCATGTCCGGAGTTTGTTCCTTCTGATGTTCAGATGTGTTAGGAGTTCCTTCCTTCTGGTGGGTTTGTGGTCTCGCTGGCTCAGGAGTGAAGCTGCAGACCTTTGCGGTGAGTGTTATAGCTCTTAAGGCGGTGCGTCTGGAGTTGTTCGTTCCTCCTGGTGGGTGGGTTCGTGGTCTCGCTGGCTTCAGGAGTGAAGCTGCAGACCTTCGCGGTGAGTGTTACAGCTCATAAAGGCAGTGTGGACCCAAAGAGTGAGCAGCAGCAAGATTTATTACAAAGAGTGAAAGAACAAAGCTTCCACAGTGTGGAAGGGAACCCCAGCGGGTGGCCACTGCTGGCTCAGGCAGCCTGCTTTTATTCTCTTATCTGGCCCCACCCACATCCTGCTGATTGGTCCATTTTACGGAGAGCCGATTGGTCCATTTTACAGAGAGCTGATTGGTCTGTTTTGACAGGGTTCTGATTAGTGCATTTACAATCCCTGAGCTCGACACAAAAGTTCTCCACCTCCCCACTAGATTAGCTAGGTAAGCACTCAATAATCGTTAGCCATGCTCGTTGCTGTTGTTATCTTGACTCAATAATTTGGCATGGAAGGTAAAAGAATTTGAAGTTAAAATTATTAGTAACTTCAGCATCTCCAAATTTCTAGATTTTACAGATGTGAGAGAAACAAGGAACACTGAGAAGTGCTAGGTACATCACAGTCCATTATTTTAACTCTCGTGTCTTTGTCTCCTTACTGCACTGAGAATATTTGAGGATTACACTTGTTTTAGTTTTGATACACATTGTGTTTGTTATTGGTTTTTTATAATAAGGTTTAATAATTATTACCACCTATGAAATCTTATTAACCCACATAACACTGATGTTTTAAAATAATATACATAAAAATATCACCAACATTAATATTTTTTAATTTTTAGTGTTTTGTAGGGATGGGGTCTTGCTATATATTGCCCAGGCTTGACTCAAATTGCTGGGCTCAAGTGAGCTTCAGTCTTCTGAGTAGCTGGGGCTACAGGTGAGCCCTACCTAACTGGGATGAATTTCTATTTAAAAATAAAAGGCAATAAAATTATTTTGTGTGTTAGTAATGTAATTAGTGATATATGAATAGTTCCATTTATATATATTCTCTAAATGAAAATACATTGACCAAGTAAACAAATGTTTATACAAAATTAAAAAATATCAAGTTTGCATAAGAACTTAATTTAAGGCCGGGTGTGGTAGCTCATGCCTGTAATTCCAGCACTTTGGGAGGCCGAGGCGGGTGGATCACCTGAAGTCAGGAATTCAAGACCAGCCTGGCCAACATGGTGAAACCCCATCTCTACTAAAAATACAAAAATTAGCCAGGCATGGTGGCAGGCACCTGTAATCCCAGCTACTCAGGAGGCTGAAGCAGGAGAATCACTTGAACCTAGGAGGCGGAGGTTGCAGTGAGCCGAGATCGCGCCATTGCACTCCAGCCTGGGGGACCAAAAAAAAAAAAAGTTAAAAAAATTAATTTAATTTTTAAAACATTTTATTACACATGGAAAGTGACCAGATACTTGAAATAAATAAATATAAACATTTTTTAAAAGTTAAGTAATTATTAATTTCTTATATTTTCTCTGTAATAACTGCACTCTCAGTGATGATAGCTTTTTTTAATCTTGACTACAGAAGCTATAATCTCTATAATTTTTTTCTACAGTATTTTAAAATAACTAAACTTTAAATAATTATTGAGCATTTGTTTTATACTGGGTGATTAGCATAGTTTTTTTGTAATTTCTTTTATTTTTTATTTTCATTTTTTTTGAGACAGAGTCTCACTGCTGGAGTGCAATGGCACGATCTTGGCTCACTGCAATCTCCACCTCCCAGGTTCAAGCCATTCTCCTGCCTCGGCCTCCCGAGTAGCTGGGATTACAGGCATGTGCCATCACACCCAGTTAATTTTTGTATTTTTAGTGGAGACGGGGTTTCACCATGGTGGCCAGGATGGTCTCGATCTCCTGACCAGTGTAGTTTATTTGTATTTTAATAATGTTCATTAAATTTTCTTAAGTAGAGAATTTTTAAAAAGTACCGCAGTTGACTGGGTAGGTCTTAAAGAGTAGTATTCAGAACTCAGCTATCTTACAAATCATCTTAATCAAATACTTATATATTTAGCTTAACATTAACTCAGGCTATGTTTAAATACTTGTGAAGATAACTCAATTTTAAATTACCTCACAAAACTTTGAGATTACATCATCACTAAACAAAAACATTTATTCATCTTCTCTGTTCTCTGTACTAGTTAATGAATACTTTTCCATCCAAGGAATTCATTGAAAACCAAATGTAATAACAATCCTAATCTCAACATGATATGCCAATATTTAATTTTAAATAATGTATGAATAAAATTTTAAAATATTATGTTTTCTCTATTAAAGATTTATTTTTTCTATTATAAAGTTGCTAACCAAATGTCTTCTTAAATCTCAGCTTTACCATTAGATAAATACATCTTTAGATATATTTTAGATATATGTTTCTTGTATGACTTTAAAATTTTCCATGAAATAGTTTTTTAAGATATTACAAATTAATGATAACACTCTTTAGCAAATGTATATTAACATCTGTATTCAAGACCAAAAAGATATGTAGAAGGGTAGGGAGAGAGAGAAAGAGGAAGAGAGAGAGACAGAGAGAGAGACAGATAGAGGCAGAAAAAGAGAGAGAGAGAGAGCCAGCAATGTATGGGAAGGAGAAAGTAAGGGCAATAAACAAAATGGCAGAGTCTAAAGAAGCTAAGTTTGCACTTTTACCCAAAACAGTTCTAAAGCAAACGTGTGTAAGGCTTGCAATGTGAGAGTGGGCAAGAGAATATCAGCTTAAAATTCAGGCCTTAAATTCATTAAAATGGAAATGTTTGACATTTTCTACCGGACCAGGTATTTATTGACATAGTTTGACATGGGACTTAATCATGTGTGAACATTTAACTTGCATCTAGCATACTCATCATTATAATTTAATGGTTTAATAGTATTAAAACAAAACCAAACATAAGGAAACTCACCCACTGTATCTTAGACATTTTATGTGGTCGTTGCAGCATTGCCTTAAAATACAATTCATGATCTCTCCCATCACCCATTGGGTCTGAGCTAAATAAAGATCGCTATTTTCAATTCAAAAGCACCATTAAAATAAAAACATAATTAGCATTCAAAACTTGGTTTGTGTCAGGAGTAATTAGTTAAATAATGTAGCATTTGTTGCAACATTGTACTTAATACACAATTAAAATTATCAGGCATTCTCTTCTGCAGTAAAACAGCAGAAATCTAACCCACAAGATTATTTTGGAGGGGGAAAATGCAGAAAGTAACTCATTTTTCATAAATAAATAATTTCTTTTAATCTATTTCATTTCTCCCTACTCCTAACATTCCTCCACAGCTACCCCCATTTCTAATGGGAGGATGGTTTGCTAAAAGGCTAATTCTTGAGGTGAACTACATAGTATAAAAATTATTTTGAAATTGCACCTTGCCTGGCTTTATATTTGCATTTTCATCAAATATTTATTGTTCTTCCTTCCTCTGAAAAGCACTATTTAGTGTGCATAATTTGTATATATTCCTATTTTCTTCATGATTACATATATAAATTCTTTTCCCTAGGAATGAATGCACTCAATCATGAAAAATCTTCATCTTCAAAGTTCCTGAAGCACATTTTCTAGGATTTCATATCTTTAAATACATTTAATTTATTTCCATATTTATCATGAAAAGACAGTGCATATATATGCACAATTTCACAATATAAACAAATAATATACTTATTTTTTCTGAGTTCTGCCTTTAATTTGGCAAAAGGATATCAATATGGAAAAGACTCTTTACATGTAAGTTCTAAATAATGAAATAGATATTATTTTTCTATTCCCACAATGCAGATATTTAGGAAGACATACCAGTTTAGGAAAATGATACTATAAACAGACTGTTTTTATAAATTTTAAGATAGGTTTTTTGAAGTTCTGAATTGATCCAACATACAATAACTACCCTTTTGAGAGTGATCCACTGTGACAGCAATAACTCTTTCATTGGTGACCAGCTCTGGCGTATGTAGATAATTTTCCATTCACATGTAAAGTATTTATTTAAATTTATTTATGTAGCAAAAAGCTGGTTTCGGTCATTGAAATGATGTTGCTGTCGGTGGCTAAGCCTCATGCTAACTTTCAGACTTTCACAGGAATAAAATCATAAGGATCTGGGGAATACATTCAGGAAACTGAGTCACACACCTTTCACATTTTTTTCACTACTTAGTGGTCATTTTATTCCTAAGAATGGCTTTGTTGACTGAACATATTTTTAAACAATGAAGATTTGTTTTCCCACCAAAGAATACAATTAATAAAATATGTAAAATTAATCCATATTCTTTTTGGAAATTTGTGTTACCTTAGTGTCTTCTTACGATGGGAAACTATTAGGAATACTCTTAAACAGCACTTTGTTAAATAGAAGTTGTGCAGGGACAGATTGCTTATGCCAGAAATAAACTCCTTAATACATTCCTCAAAGATGGAGCACAAATTAATACTCTTTAGGCTTCTTTTCAATTTTTTTGTGCCATTTTGAACAGTTTTTTAGGAAAGGTTTCTGAGGACTAAAAACACCTGCTTTAGTAGACAGTAGTTTTGCAGACACATGGATTCCAATTCCTTTACTTGTAAGGAAATGCCATCTCACCCTATAGGATCAGGAGAGTTAAGGAGACAAAGTTCTTACCCAATTGGCACACTGTGCACACATGCACACACTCACACACATATGCACAAACAACAGTAGTATGTTTGCATTGTAAAATAAATAAAATAATAAGAAAAATAAAAACAAGAAATTGAATCTTCACACGTCCCCTACCCAAAATTAACCACAGTTGACATTTTAGTTTACAAAGAAGTAAATGAGTCCAGCATACTATGATGTCGTGGAGCAAGTATGTAAAGTATGACATTAATGTTGTAGCACCTCCCTTGGCAACTGATACTTGAGTAAGTATTCTATGGTGCGTGAGTCTTTAAAACTGTAGATAACCCAATCAAGCAGTCAATTTAACTAAAAAGAAGCACATTCAAATTAATACCTTTGGGTTGTATTAGGCAAAATACGAAAAGGATTAGATCCAGTGAGAGTACAGTTGAAACAAGTCAACTTGTTTACAGTACAGTTAGTACAGTTGACTTGTTTCAACTGTACTCTCCTGGACATGTCTTCCCTTATTGGGATTATTTTCCTTAACTTGAAATGAACTTTCTCAAATAATCTTAATGATAAAATGATTTCAATTATAATGGTAAATAATTTGTATCTGAAGATCCTAATCTGTTTAAATGAATCTATTGACTAAGCACCTAGTAATAATGACTTTTATGGAGCAGATTTAAAGTAAGAAAGAAAAGGCTCTCAAATGAATAGCAATACAATTTATGACCTTTCAGAAATCCCTAGACTCACTAACTCTCTTGAGCAGCTCCTGGGCTATCACAGACAACGTATTTTAATGCACTCACCAAAAAAAGGTCATTGAAAATGGAAAAGCACATTCAATTGCACGTGTCCTTATGCTAATTTATAAAATCAGTGGCTTTCTCTTGAAAAATTAAGGTAGAAAAAAATTGCAAAGGTCAAATATATTAAAAATTTTGTAAAAAGACTCATAATTAGATTCTTAGATTAGTGTCTGAGTGGGTGCAACAATAGCAAAACAGTCAAAGGAAAATTAGCATTCCTTTGATTAGCCAGAAATGGCACTTGGACAAAGAGTCATCACACTACAGTTTATGCTTGTATTTCCATCACTTTAAGCTGTTTTCTCCCAATCTTTGATATTCTACTAATTTGGAACATCTCAAGGATGCTTTTAAAAACATACAATTGAAAAGTACTTCTGGTGCAATGTTTTATTTTACACATGAAGCAATAAAGATGCATGAGATGAAATTACCTTCACAGGGCCACAATAATTCTTAGTCATAAAGGCAGAACAAGTACACAACTTCTGAAATCAAGTTCACTGATATTTTTTGCTATGTGATTTTGTCACCTATGGATACAAATTATATTCCTTAGCTTGGAGATACTGCCATTTAGTTACATAACTTCAACAAAATCTTGGCAGGGAGGTGATGCAGAGAAATATTTTGTAAACCAAGTCTAGAAAAATTGCTTCTGTAAATTTAAGGCTGTTTTTTTCTTACAGAATTTAACCATGTTGAGCCCCAGATTTTCAGACAAACAAAAATATATTATTTCTAAGACCTTCTTAAAGTATAAAATTTTAGGATTCATGTCATCTTCTGGTGTTAGCTGAAAGAGGTCATGGATGCTTTTGGATGTGAACTTATCATTCACTATCTATATGCCTCTGATAAACCAACTTTATTCATTCCTGAGAGTACTCTCAGACAAAGCATAAAGTTTTCTATAATGTTCTGTGAAGCAATATTATTATGCTACAGTTTATTCACGGAATAAAATTTAACTATGAAAGAAAACCTTCAGATTTAGATGATTTAATATGTGTCAGACTGAAAAGTCTGTCACTAGGATTATAGGCAAATAATCATATTTTTAATGAATCATAGCATTTAGAGACATACCGAAATGCTTTTATATAAAACATTTAAAACTGCAATGGATTTGTGCCAAATCATTAAAAAATATAAAGTATGCTTAATATTTCATTTATTTCCATGAAATTCTAAAGTATCCATAGAGTCATTATTTAAGCATCCTGAAACTTAATTTATCTGTATAAAATCAAGAGAGTGATCATGAAGTAAAAACATTTTGCAAGGCATTGATTCTTACCTGGGAATCTGGGATTAGAACTTAGAGGCTTACAGAAAATTTCAATTTATCTCTACACCTTACATATGTAAACTCCAATTCTGCTGGATACCTTTAGTCCACCATTTTGTGAGAAGTACAGAAAGCTGGGGTGGAGAGTGTTGAGGAAGTATAAGTAAAAACAAAATATCTGCCAACCCAGAAAACCTCTGTGCAAAAGTAGCAAAGAAAGAAAACAGTTTTATTACTGAATAAGCATTAAACCAGAATGTGATGCACATCATTGGAAATCTGCTAAAGAGGTTCCAAAGACAGAAGGAAATCTTACTGTTTCACATAGTCAAGCATATACAACCCACTGCGTACATTTCTTAAGATAAACAATAACTAGTCCTCAAATAAGAGGACTTGACAGCATCATTTTTCACACATAGTTCATCCTCAATTCACTTGGTAATTAGGATAACTACCTGTGTTTGCTAATTTCTTGTATCTAAACGAAGAATAAATTTATTATGTCTATGAGTGAAGATGGGTTTGCAGCTTGAAATCAGGCACCAGCTGAAACTAGGCTCTTGTCCTCTCACGCAAATTGGGAGATAGGGGTACTACCTTTCTTGATGACTGTAGTTCAAAGATATAGTTCCGGAGTCCTGGAAAAACACATCCCTACTTTGTAAAGCTCACAAGATGCTTACTTAGCTTTTTAAAATATTTACAGGTATCTCAGATGGGTAGAGGAAGAATATATACAATTACTGATTTTCTAAAACAAGCACTCTAAGAAATGAGAGGAGAGTCTCTTTCACTCTTTTTTAATCTGAAATATTAAAATTTATTTTTCTTGTTCAATATGTATTTGTCCTTACATGAGGGTTAAGTTATCGTAAGTGCATGTCTTTCATATAATATTTTACATAATACTTTGTTGAATTATACCTTCTTGATTCTAAACTAAAAGATACTTGACTTACATTTGTAAATATATTTGCTATAAATTCAGTAATGCTTTAGTCTACTTCCAATGCATCATTTGTTGTCTAAATGTAGCTTTATAATTAGCCCTCTTTTAGAAATGTGTTTGTGTGTCTCTGTGTAAAAAGGAAAAAAGTAATCTGCATCTCCTTCCCCCTAACACAGTCATGGCCCATCTAGTGGCTGGCTACCTGACACAGGAAATCCTTCCGCTTTTAGGGTGGACTTGATTGATGGATATTATAAAACAAAGAAAAAAAATGGCTTGAAATTTCTAGTAATTAATATGGGGCTCTAATGCCACAATAGCACTTTCTATTAAAATCAACATATTACTATTTCATTATGAGACAGATTTTCTTTTATGGGTTTAAAATATAATCTGGAGAGAATGTCAAAGGACTTTTATTTACTTATTTATTTATTTATTTATTTATTTATTTATTTATTTATTATACTTTAAGTTCTAGGGTACACGTGCACAGCATGCAGGTTTGTTACATATGTATACATGTGCCATGTTGTTGTGCTGCACCCATTAACTCATCATTTACATTAGGTATATCTCCTAATGCTATCCCTCCCCCCTCCCCCCCACCCCACAACAGGCCTCGGTGTATGATGTTCCCCTTCCTGTGTCCAAGTGTTTGCATTGCTCAGTTCCCACCTGTGAGTGAAAACATGCGGTGTTTGATTTTCTGTCCTTGCGATAGTTTGCTGAGAATGATGGTTTCCAGTTTCATCCATGACCCTAGAAAGGACATGAATTCATCCTTTTTATGGCTGCATAGTATTCCATGGTGTATATGTGCCCAAATTTTCTTAATCCAGTCTATCATTGTTGGACATTTGGGTTGGTTCCAAGTCTTTGCTATTGTGAATAGTGCCGCAATAAACATACGTGTTCATGTGTCTTTATAGCAGCATGATTTATAATCCTTTGGGTATATACCCAGTAATGGGATGGCTGGGTCAAATGGTATTTCTAGTTCAGGATCCCTGAGGAATCACCACACCGTCTTCCACAGTGGTTAAACTACTTTACAGTCCCACCAACAGTATAAAAGTGTTCCTATTTCTCCACATCCTCTCCAGCACCTGTTGTTTCCTGACTTTTTAATGATTGCCATTCTAACTGGTGTGAGATGGTATCTCATTGTGGTTTTGATTTGCATTTCTCTGATGGCCAGTGATGGTGAGCATTTTTTCATGTGTCTGTTGGCTGCATAAATGTCTTCTTTTGAGAAGTGTCTGTTCATGTCCTTTGCCCACTTGTTGATGGGTTTGTTTGTTTTTTACTTGTAAATTTGTTTGAGTTCATTGTAGATTCTGGATATTAGCCCTTTGTCAGATGAGTAGATTGCAAAAATTTTCTCCCATTTTGTAGGTTGCCTGTTCACTCTGATGGTAGTTTCTTTGGCTGTGCAGAAGCTCTTTAGTTTAATTAGATCCCATTTGTCAATTTTGTCTTTTGTTGCCATTGCTTTTGGTGTTTTAGACATGAAGTCCTTGCCCATGCCTATGTCCTGAATGGTATTGCCTAGGTTTTCTTCTAAGGTTTTTATGGTTTTAGGTCTAACATGTAAGTCTTTAATCCATCTTGAATTAATTTTTGTATAAGATGTAAGGAAGGGATCCAGTTTCAGCTTTCTACATATGGCTAGCCAGTTTTCCCAGCACCATTTATTAAATAGGGAATCCTTTCCCCATTTCTTGTTTTTGTCAGGTTTGTCAAAGATCAGATGGTTGTAGATGTGTGGTATTATTTCTGAGGGCTCTGTTCTGTTCCATTGATCTATATCTCTGTTTTGGTACCAGTACCATGCTGTTTTGGTTACTGTAGCCTTGTAGTATAGTTTGAAGTTAGGTAGCATGATGCCTCCAGCTGAGGACTTTTATTTACTTTTTTTAGAATCACATTAAAAAGTTAACATTAAAATTAAAATTCGAGTAAACATTCTGATTGAAGTTAAAGAAATATGTCTGTGTAAATCCTTGTATTTGGTAAAAAATAAAATGGCATATTAAGCAAAAAATATGTAAATATTAAATAGGTATCAGTTCTAAATGTATAATCATGTCTGGGAGAAAAAAAGGGCATTTTATTCTTTTAAAAGGCAAGTTCTAGGTCACATTTTTAAAAGCACAAGAATTAAGTCAAGTTCATGGGAGAGAAAGATTTGAAGGAATACAACCAGGAAATTGAAGGGCGAAGGGGAAAGCAAAAAAAAAGATAACCATTTCTTCTTCTCCTCTTCCTCCTGCTCCTCCTCCTTCTGTAATATTCACACAGTGAAATAAATGCACAGAATTTAATTATACAGTTTTTATAAGTTTTGACAAATCTAAACACATGTGTCATCCAGAAGTATATTAAGATATGAAACATTTAACTTAAGAAAGTAATCTACCCCTTCACTGTTTACATCCCACTTTCTTGGAAGCAACCAGTGGTCTGATTTCTATCACCAAAGATTAGTTGTGTCTTTTCTAGAAGTTCATATAAATGTATCATATGGTATGTATTCTTTGATATGTTGCTTCTTGGATTAGCACATCTGTGAAATTTCCATGATATATTTT
Organism: Gorilla gorilla gorilla; assembly: GCF_029281585.2. NCBI lineage: Eukaryota > Metazoa > Chordata > Mammalia > Primates > Hominidae > Gorilla > Gorilla gorilla. The sequence goes on from NC_073236.2 coordinate 82,456,409, forward strand.
ATCACTTATGAATATCTCATTATTCTTTTCTTTATTCTGTTTATTCTTTTCTTTATTCTGTTCATTGCTAAGTAATAATATGCTATTATTAGAATTTTCAACAATGTGTTTATGCATTTTCCAATTGATGAACTATTTCCATTTTGAGTCTATGTTAATTAAACTGTTAGGAATATTTTTGTCAAAAGTCTTTTGTGAACTGTATTTTATTTAATTTTCTAACTATAGATCTAGAAGTGAAATTGCTATATCACAAACACAGGGTAGTCATACCTTTAAATTTATGAATTACTGCCAAGCTGTTTTCCCAAGTGATTCCAACATTTTACACTCACAAGAAATGTACTTTGTTCCATATCACTGTTGGCATTTGGTCATGCCCGTCTTTACATTTTAGGCATTCTAGTATTCATACATATGGAATGGGTTTATAATAATATTGCTTTAGTTTTAATTTACATTTCTTTGATGCCTAAAAGTGTCAACACATGTTCTTTGTCATATATTTATACATATATTTAACATAGGACATATATATATATGAGATATGAGATATATGACATAGGACATATGTATGAGATATATATATTTTTAATATATGAGATATACATATATGAGATATAAATGAGATATGCATATATGTGAAATATATCTCATATAGGAGATATATATGTAATTGTACCTTCTTGACTCTAGTCTGCTTTATATACCTCATATATATTATATCTTATGTATATGAGACATATATATCTCATATATATATTAATCTATATACATCTATGAGAGAGATATATATAGCTCATATATTTTATACATACACACACACACACACATATATATATCTCTGTGTGTGTGTGTGTATATAGGATGTACCTCTTCTCTCTCAGAAGAAGCCAAATTTATCACTCTGTCAATTATTGTTCTTCTCTGAGACAGAAGAAGCCAAATTTATCGATCGCTTCTCTTGTGAGTTTTCTTTTCTCTGTTCTGTAAAAGCTGTTTCTGTCTACTCTAGGTGTTTCTCCCTAGAAGCTTTATATGTTTGGTCCTTACATTTAATCTATAAACTATATAAAATTAATTTTTGTTCATAGTGTGAAGTGAAGGTAGAATGCTTTTCCCTGATTCACAGTTTGTAGGTGTGTTGCTTAATCCACATATTGGGAGATGTTTTGGGTATCTTATTTTTTATTGATTTCAAGTTTAATTACATTTTTTCCTGAAATAACATTTGCTATGTATTTCCGTTTTGAAAACATGTAATCAAGCTTAATTTATAGGCTGGCATATGAACTACCTTGATGAATCTTCTATGTACATTGGATTGGAAAAAATCTCTGTTTTGTCATGGCAGTTCTAATGATCTAATGTTCTGTAAAGGTTGATACACACACAGACACCAGGTACTGATTTTTATAAAAATAATTGTTTTGTCAGTTACTAAGAGAATATATTACGTCTCCCACGTTATCGTGACTTAATTCTTCCTTTAGTTCTTTCAGTTTTTGTATTGTATAATTCAATTCCTTGTTATTACATTTATGTACATTTAGGACAGTTATGTTCTCTTGATTAGTTGGTTATTTTATTATTTTATGAATGCCTTTATCTATGGTAATTTTTTCTGCTCTAAAACACAAATGGTTGAAATTATTTAAACCTGTCATTTAAAAATCCGATTAGAGTTTTCACAGTATATCTTTTTCTCTCCTTTATGTCTTACTATTTAGTGTTGTATTTATAGCTTATCTCTCAGAAACAGCATAGTTGAATCTTGCTTTTTTATTTGACTTGTCAATCTCTGCTGTATTTTTGGGGGTGGGAGAGTTTTAGTTTATTCGTATTTCAAATAATTATTGATACTGTTGGTTTAAATGTACAATCTATTTTTATTGTTCTATGTGTTCTTTAATTGTTTCATATTTTTGTCATCTTTTTATTAAATGAAGCATTTATTTTTATAATTCTATCTCATTTAATAACATTTTAGCCGACTGGTGTTTGGTTTATATTTTTATTGTTAGCTCAAAATATCAATAGTGTCCATCCTTAATTTTTTGCCAAGTTAATATAGCGTTTTTAGAAATTACAACAAAATTTAAGAAACTTAAAACAGCGTATGTTGATTTATTCTGCTTCCAACTTTCATGCTATTATCACATATTTAACTTCAATGTATTTTATAAACTCCATAATATATTGTCACTATTTTGCATTAAACAGCCATATATATTTTAAAATAAGTAAGAAAATAAAATGATCTTTTAGATATACAATATCTAAAAGATATATTTCTTCTTATATATTGTATATTTTTAGATATTCAATATCTAAAATATACATTTCTTTTCATCATGTAGGCCTATGTTTCCATTTGATAGTATTTCCTCTTATTTTAAATAATGTTTAAAATATTGGGTAGGGCAGAATTTTTCTGGCAATGAGTCCTCTTAGTTCTTGTTCTTCTTTTTTTTTTTTTTAAAGGTATGATTTGACTCTGGAAAGTTTTTGTTCATTTTTAAAGCTTTATTTATTTCAGCTCTATTTTAGAAAGATAGGTTTGGTAGTTATAAAATTTTAAATTGATATTTTTCTTCTTTCAGTACTTTAAAGTGCCATTCTATTTCTTTGTGGTTTGTTATTTTTTTCTGATGAGAAATTGAGTTATTCTTTTTTTAGAAGAAAATCTAAGCCCATTTTATTAAATAAATCAAAATTGCATTTAAAATGTTTTTACAAATAGATCATAAGGCTCAGATGCCTGCATTTTAGGTACTTCCAAAGTTTTTAAAATTAAGTAATGTCCACCTTCTGAAACCTCAGAATATATATATATATACATGTATATACACATATTTTTAATAAGAGCTTATTATACGCACATTGAAGAAAGACAATACTTTCCAACTCATTTCATGTGGCCAGCATGTATCTGATGTCAAAATCTGACAATAACATGAAAAGAAGCAAAAATTTCAGACTAATCTCCCATTATTAACACAAATTCTACTTCAAACGATAGTAAATTGAATTTTATAATTTATATAAAATACGAACATTTGAGTTATTCCATGAGTGCTAGTTTGGTCCAACATCAAAAAATAATAATATGTAATACAATTCACTATATTATCAGCAGAAAACAAATGATGAAACCATTTCAATATATGTCATAAAGCTCTTTGTCTATTTCACCATCTGTAATAGAAACTTTAGCAAACTAAGGAGGAAAGGAACTTGTTTATACTGATAAAGAGTTCCTACAAAAGATGTTATACTTAATGGCAAAAAATGGAATTTTATCCCTCTGAGATAGTGTATCATGCAAAAATAACTTGCTATCACCACTTCTATTTAATATTATACAAGAGAAACAGCAAGTACAGCAGGTTAAGTAATACAAATTATAGGTAGACACGTGAAGCAGTTTTGAACCCAAATGTCATCCAGAAGATGACTTCAGCTGATTACAGCCAAGCCTAACAGAACTGTAGCCTACTTGCACATCCATGAGAAGGAAATAAATGCGTATTGTGGCAAACCACTGAATTTGGATTATTTTTATGTAACATTACTTCAACTGAAACCTAAACAATGCAGCTTTCAAAGATTTAATGGACAAATGGGTAATTCTTAATTTAGATCTGTAAACTCATAAGGCCTTTGAGAAATTGAGCTAGAGATCATAAAAAGACTGGAAAAGAAAAGAATACTGGACATTTAATGTAGAATCATAGTATCTTAAATTGATATGTTTCTATTGTGTGTCATTGTTCTATATATTTTCGCTATTTTTTTCTTTTTTTCTATTTTTACGTTAAGTTCTGGATACATGTGCAGAACGTGCAGGTTTGTTACCTAGATATACGTGTACCGTGGTGGTTTGTTGCACCTATTGACTCATCTTCTAAGTTCCCTCCCCTCGCCTCCCACCCCTCAACATACCCTGGTTTGTGTTGTTCCCCTCCCTGTCTTCCTGTGTTCTCATTGTTCACCTCCCACTTATGGGTGAGAACACGTGGTGTTTGTTTGTTTTCCTGTGTTAGTTTGCTGAGGATGATGGCTTCCAGCTTCATCCATGTCCCTAAAAAGCACATGATCTCATTTTTTAATGGCTGCAGATTATTCCATGGTGTATATGTACCACATTTTCTTTATCCAGTCTATCACTGATAGGCATATGGGTTGGAACGCTAGAAGAAAACCTAGGCAATACCATTCAGGACATAGGCATGAGCAAAGACTTCATGATGAAAACACCAAAGCAATTGCAACAAAAGCCAAAATTGACAAATGGGATCTAATTAAACTAAAGAGCTTCTTCTGCACAGCAGAAGAAACTAACATCAGAGTGAACAGGCAAGGCAACCTACAGAATGGGAGAAAAATTTTGCAATCTATGCATCTGACAAAGTCTAATATCCAAAATTTACAAAGAACTCAAACAAATTTACAAGAAAAAACCAGACAACCCCATCAAAAAGCAGGCAAAGGATATGAACAGACAGTTCTCAAAAGAAGACATTTAAGAGGCCAACAAACATATGTAAAAAAAGCTCAGCATCACTGATCATTAAAGAAATGCAAGTCAAAACCACAATGAGATATCATCTCACACCAGTCAGAGCAGTGATTATTAAAAAGTTAAGAACAGTAGTTGCTGGCGAGACTGTGGAGAAATAGGAATGCTTTTATATTGTTGGTGGGAATGTAAATTAGTTCAACCATTGTGGAAGACAGTATGGAGATTCCTCAAGGATCTAGAACTAGAAATACCATTTGACCCAGCAATCCCATTACTGGGTATATACTCAAAGGAATATAAATCATTCTACTATAAAGACACATGCACACGTATGTTTATTGCAGTACTATTTATAATAGCAAAGTCATGGGCAGTTATTCTGATCTATATTCATATAGATATCTGTGTGATTTTTCAAACTTTTCTTACTTAAAGATTGTTTTAAATTCTTCTAATTTTTGTGGGTACATAGTAGGTGTATATATTTATGAGGTACATGAGATATTTTGATGCAGGTATGCAATGTATAATAATCACATCATGGAAAATGGGGTATTCATCCCTTTAGGCATTTATTCTTTATGTTACAAACAGTTCAATTATACTCTTTTGGTTGTTTTTAAATGTGCCATTAAATTATTCTTTACTATAGCTACCCTGTTGTGCTATCAAATACTAGGTCTTATTCACTCTTTATATTTTTTGTACTTGTTGAACATCCCCACCTCCCACTATCCCCTGACTGTGTTTTGTTTTCCACAATTTTACTATGATGTCCTTACTTTCATTTGTCTATTTGTATGTATGCATTTATCCTGCCTGAGATTTATAAGTATTGTAAATATGTGGATTGCTATTTCCCATCAAATTTGGAAATTTCTTTTTTTATGGTCCTCATATCTTTTCTCTTTTTTGAGATTCTCATTGTGCATATTTGACTACTTAATATTTTCCCTACAAGTCAATGAGGCTATGTCAATTTCTTTTTATTTTACTTTTATTTTATTTTCAGAGGTATACATGCAGGTTTGTTATATAGGTGAATTGCATGGGGGTTTAATGTACAATTTTTTCACCCAGGTAATAAACATAGTACCTAATAGGTAGTTTTTTGACTGTTACCCTTCTCTCATGTTCCACCCTCAGGTAGGTCCCAGGGTCAGTTGTTCCCTTCTTTATATCCATATTTACTCAATGTTTAGCTCCCACTTACAAGTGAGACTATGCAGTATTTGGTTTTCTGTTCCTGCATCAGTTTGCTTAGGATCATGGACTCCAGCTTCATCCGTGTTGCCGCAAAGGACACGATCTCATTCTTTTTCATAGCTGCATAGCATTCCGTGGTGTATATGCACCATATTTTCTTTATCTAGTCTATCATTAATGGGCATTTAGATTGATTCCTTGTTTTTGCTTTTGTAAATAGTGCTATGATGAATATATGTGTGCATGTGTCTTTATAGTAGAATGATTTATGTCCCTTTGAGTATATACCCAATATTTGGATCGCTAGGTCAAATGGTAATTCTATTTTAAATTCTTTCAGAAATTGCCAAACTGCTTTTGACACTTGCTGAACTGGTTTGCACTCCCATCAGCAGTAAATAAGCATTTCTTGTTCTCCACAACCTTGACAGCACCTATAATTTTTTGACTTTATAATAATAGCCATTCTGACTGGTGTGAGAAACTCATTGTGGTTCTGACATTCATTTTTGTAATGATCAGTGATGTTGAGAATTTTTTACGTGCTTGTTGGCTACATGAATGTCCATTTTTGAAAAGTGTCTGTTCATATCCTTTGCCCACTTTCTAATGGGGTTGTGTGTTTTTGCTTGTAAATTTGTTTAAATTCCATATAGATTCTGGATATTAGACTTTTGATGGGTGTATAGTTTGAAAATATTTTCTCCCAGTCTGTAGATTATCTGTTTACTCTGTTGATAGTTTCTTTAGCTGCACAGAAGCTCTTTAATTAGACCCAATTTGTCAATATTTGTTTTTGTTTCAATCGCTTTTGGCACCTTTGTGGTGAAGTATTTGCCAAATCCTAGGTCCAGAATGGTATTTCCTAGGTTATCTTCCAAGGTTTGTATAGGTTTTGGTTTCAGATTTAAGTGTTTAATCCATCTTGAGTAGATTTTTGTATATGGTATTAAAAAATGGTCCAGTTTCAATCTTCTGCATGTGGCCACCATGTATTGAGTAGGGAATCCTTTCCTCACTGCTTGTTTATGTTGATTTTGTAGAAGATTAGATGGTTGTAGGTGTACGGCCTTATTTCTGGGCTCTCTATTCAGTTCCGTTTGTCTATGTGTCTGTTTTCATACCTGACACATATGCCATGCCGTGTTTGTTTTGGTTACTGTAGACTTGTGGCATAGTTTGAAGTATGACCATGTGATGCCTCCAGCATTGTTCTTTTTGTTTAGGATTGCCTTAGATATATATATTTATCTAATATATATATATATATGTGTGTGTGTGTGTGTGTGTATACACATATATATGTATAGAGAGAGAGATAGAGAGAGAGAGAGAAAGAGTTTTTCTAATTCTGTGAAGAATGTCATTGGTAGTTTGATAGGAATAGCATTGATCTATAAATTGCTTTGGGCAGTATGGCTATTTTGACAATATTGATTCTTGCTATCTATGACCATGGAATGCTTTGCCATTTGTGGCATCTCTGATTTATTTGAACTGTGTTTTGTAATTCTTGTTGTAGAGGGATTACACCTCCTTGGTTAGCTGTATTCCTAGGTAGTTTTTGTTGTTGTTGCTATTATGAATGGGATTGTGTTCTCGATTTGGCTCTCAGCTTGGATGTTGTTGGCACGTAGGAATGCTACTGATTTTTGTACACTGATTTTGTATCCTGAAACTTTGCTGTAGGTGTTTATCAGACCAATGAGATTTTGAGTGAGACTATGGGGTTTTCTAGGTATAGAATAATACCATCTGCAAACAGGGATTGTTTGACTTTCTGTCTTCCTATTTGGATGTCTTTTATTTCTTTCTCTTGCCTGATTGCTCTAGCTAAGACTTTTAATATTATTTTTAATAGGAGTGATGAGACAGGACATTATTGTGTTGTTCTGGTTTTCAAAAGGAATGCTTCCAGCTTTTATCCACTCAATATGATGTTGGCCATGGGTTTTTCATAGATGGCTCTTATTATTTTGAAGTATATTTCTTCAATGCCTAGGTTTTTGGAGGGTTTTAACATGGAGGAATGTTAAATTTTATCAAAAGCCTTTTCTGCATCTATTGAGATGATCAGGTGGTTTTTGTTTGTAGTTCTGTTTATATGGTGAATAATATTTATTGCACCAATCTTTCATCTCAGGGATAAAGCCTACTTGATTGTGATGGGCTAGCTTTTTGAAGTGCTTCTGTAATTTTCTTGTATTTTGTTGAATATATTTACATCTACGTTCTTCAAAGCTACTGGCCTGAAATTTTCTTTTTTTGGTGTGTCTCTTCCAGGCTTTGCTATCAGGAAGATTCCGGCTTCAGGGAATGAGGAAGGAGTCCCTTCTCCTCAAATTTTTAGAATAGTTTCAGTAGGAATATTAGCAGCTTTTCCTTATATATCTGGTATAATTCAGCTGTGAATCTGTCTGGTTCTGGGCTTTTTTTTTTTTTTTTTTTGGTTGGTAGGCTTTTTATTGCTGATTCAATATCAGAACTCATTATTGGTCTCTTTAGGGATTCGATCTTTTCCTGATCAGTCTTGGAAGGTTGTGTTTTACCAGGAATTTATCCATTTCTTCTGAGTTTTCTAGCTTGGGTGCAAAAAAGTATTTGTAATAGTTTCTGAGGGTTTTTTATATTTCTGTGGGTTGAGCGGTAATGTCCCCTTTGTCATTCCAGATACATAAAGCAAGATCCTGGAGACCTATGAAGAGATTTAGATAACCACACAATAATAGTGGAAGACTTTAACACCCTAATGAAAGTATTAGAAGAATATTGAGGCAGAAAACTAAGATACTCAGGACCTTAACTTAACACTTGACAAATGGACCTAATAGACATCTACAAAACTTTCGACCCCCAAACAACAGAATATACATTCTTTTCATTGACACATGCCACATACTCTAAAATCGTCCACACAATGGGGTGTAAAACAACCCTCCAGAAATTAAAACAAAAAAATTATACCAACAATACTCTTGGACCACAAAGCAATAAAAGTAGGAATCAATGCTAAGAAAAATAACTTAAAACCATACAATTAAATGGAAATTAAGCAATCTTCTTCTGAATGACTTCTGGGTAACTAATGAAATTAAGGCAGAAATTAAGAAGTTCTTTGAAATAATGAGGATAAAAGATACAATACATCAGAATCTCTGGGACACAGCCAAAGCCGTATTAAGAGGGACTATAATAGCACTAAAATGCCCACATCAGAAAGTTCGAAGCAAACAGCCTAACATCACATCTAGAGGAACCTAGCAGAAGACAAGAAATAACAAAAATCAAAGCTGAACTGAAGGAAATTGAGACATGAAAAACCATACATGAGATCAATTATTCCAGGAGCTGGTTCTTTGAAAGAATTGAAAAGATAGATGGACTGCTACCTAGACTAATATAGAAAAAAAGAGAGAAGATCCAAATAAACACAATTAAAAATATTGTCAATTTCTTTAAAATCTTTATCCTCTCCATGTCGTATTTAGAATAGTGTCTATTGCCTTATATGCAGATGTAGTGTCACTATACAATCTGATTTTAATAAAATCCAGTACATTTTTAATTTCAGACATTGTGTTTAAGCATTTATAATTTCACTTGTGACTTTTTTATTGTTTCAGTTTTTTCTCCTTAAAGTCCATTTGTTCAACAATTTATGTCTGTCTTTTGCTTGAGTATCTTGTGAATATTTATAATAGTTGGTTAAGTTCCTTGGCTATTAATTTCAACATCTGCGTTATGTTTGGCTCTTCAAATTATTATCAGTCACAAAATCAACTCCACTCTTGTCAGAACTTCAAAGACTAGTAGCATTTTGCAATCTCTGGTGTCTCACTTCAGCTTTTCCACTATGGTTCTCTAACATGGTCTTTTGCTCTGTTAGATTAGTATTTGGCTGAACGAAAAACAACTAAAGGCACACATCTGAAACTCCTTCTCTGGGAATATTCCTCCATTCCAATGCCTGCAACTGCAAATTCCAATCACCTCAGCAGTCATGAACATTGATTTCTTTTTCTCCAACTAGTAAAACCACTGATCCCTTCATTTGAGCTCGACTTCCCTGCACTTAGTTTTGAATTTTTCCCCTGTCCAATAGTAAGGTAAGTAGTGTATAGCTCTTCTAATGTGTTTTAGTTTTTTGAATGATCAAACCACTGCATGATATGTTGTTCAATATTTGAAAAGCGTTTCTTCATAGATTTTTTCAGTTTTATAAATTTTTATAGCATAAGTGAGACACTCATTGATTCAGTATGGCCAAAACCTTAATTTCAAGTAATAATTTTTCAAGCATTTATTATATGAAAATGTTTTTTATCAGTGTGTTAAAAACACAAATAAATTTCCTAGTCCCTACAACATATAAATTATGGATTGTTTTCCCAATGGTACAGTTAAAAAACTTGAGTGTCTATGGGCTTAAACTATCTAAGGTAATACAAGGTAACTGGTTAATAAGTGTTGAGCTGTGTTTTAAATTCAGGTCTGTCAGACACCAAAATCTATTCTTTTAAAATTTAAGCTTATTGTTTGGGAATAGTTTATAGCCTACCTATTTGTTTAATGAAATCTTCAAACGTGCCTAATAGGTATGTTGTATTTAAAACAAATACTATCAGAGCTGTGCAACCTGTGCTTGAAGTAAAAATGCAGAGCACAGAGCCACATATATGCTGACTCTGCCAAACCCTCACCATTCTACTCCTGGGTGATGGAAAATTAGCTCTGCATGACTCCTAGTCATCTTTTCAATACAGTTTGAAACCATTGCACTATATTATGTGGCTTATGAGGAATCATTGAAGCTACTGTGGATATTTTATCTGTAGAAGAAAGAGCTAAATGAAGATACAATAGCTACTTAAATAAGTTTTAAAAGCCAAGAAGAGGATGATTATTTGGGGGACAGATTTTGAGGGCATGCAGTTGTGAGGTAGAGTTTATGCGAAGCTGCAGAGCATGAATCTGGATGTAATATAAGATGCAGGTACTGAGTTGATTTAAAAATCATGTAGCTATTAAATATTCTTTCCACCCACAGACACACACACAGAGAAGAACAACAACAACAAGAAGAGAATTGCAATGATGTGAAGTAATGTACATGTTAATTAGCTTGAATTAGCTTGATTGTGGTGATTATTTCACAATGTACATGTATATCAGATCATAAACTTGTATATCTTAGATGATTACAACTTTTATTTGTCAATTATACCTCATTCAAGCTGGAAAAGTAATAAAATAATTCTGTTAGAATCAACTGGCTATGTAAAATTTGCAAGAAGCAGTATTAAATATTTTATCATCTGTAAATTGTATACTACATATTGTTTATATTGGTAAAATTTGTAATCAATTTATTATTCAGGATTTTCCCGAAAGACCCAATGAATAGTATATAGATATGTAAACAGATAGATACATAGATAGATAGGTAGTTAGATAGACAGGTAAATAGATAGATACATAGATCATAGAGAGGAGATTGATTAAGGGAATTCGTTCACATGACTATGTAGGCTAAGAAGTCCCATAGCATGTTGTCTGAAAACTGGGAAGCCAGGGAAGCTGGTAGCATGGCTGTTCAAGACCAAAACCCTTAGAATCAGAGAAATAATTGTGTAACTCTGAGCCCAAGGCCAAAAGCCTGTGAATGTGGTAGGAGCAGGAGGTGAGGGCATGCTCGTACAAGTCCAAGAGTCCAAAGAAAAACCTGGCATTCTGATGCCCATATCCAAAGGCCAGAGAAGAAGGCTGTCCCAACTTCAGAAAACAAAGAGTGAATTCTCCTTTCCACTGTCTTTTTGTTCTATCAGGGCTCCCAGCCTATTGGATGGTTCCTGGCCCATATTGAGGTGGGATATTCCCCACTCGTTCCACCAGCTCACTTGCCATCTCCTGTGGAAACACTCTCACAAGACACACCTGCTAATACTGCTTTACCAGATACCTAGGCATCCCTTAATCTAGTCAAGTTGATATTCTAAACTTATTTATTACAGGTATATATTAATAAAAATGAATAAAGGCCATGTGAAGAGTCCAAATAAGATATGATCCTGAATAGGACGGGTAAAGATTTAGAATTAAGATGCATGGCACAAGACGAAAACGAGGAAGACCAGATCAAAGCAAGTTACTGTGTTTCAGGGTAGTAGGAGGTAGATAATCCTAGACTATCTGGGACAGATACTCAACTTAAAAGCTACCCTGCAGTCAGGGTAGGTAAGGAGCTTATACGAATGCAAAACCATCTTGAAGAATTGTGTAGAAGGAAATATTATACTGAATGATAAATGAGATTAACTTCTATAAGATTCTCAGTTATATATTACATTTTTAATACTTGAAATTAAGTCCATGGGTTCCTACTGGACTGTCAAGATATTTATCTCAGTAATATTTTGAAAAATTGAGACATTTTTGATTATCAGGTTAAATCAGATATTAAATTAAAAGGCACATATTCTGCTAAGATACTATCAATCAAGCATATTTTAGAACTCCAAACTAAGAAAGTTGTGTAGTTTTAATTACTATCCACAAGATATTTTAATGCTGGGCCAGGATATCCTATAAACCAGAGTCCATATAAAATTCAGCAAGTTTTTGCTATCCTATTGAGCTCTGTGACTACTTTGTAGAAATAATCCAAGATCAAATATAGATTTGATCTTGCAAGGAATCAGAGAGTCCAGTATTTTAGCCATTTGGGTAAGCAAATGGGGCAAAACAATTGATGAGTTCCAGTTATATATTATAATTAATGAGTAGTCATAGCGACTAATATGTGTCAGCTTTCTCTTTGCTGGAGGAAGAAAAACTAAAAGAAGTTGGAAGGTCAATATATTCTTTATTGCTTATACATGCATATACATTATACGTGTGTGTGTATCTGTGTGTATACACACATATACGGATATATATATACACACACATATACAGATATAGATACACACACACACACATATTTATATATAAACTAGATCTAAATTCCAGAAATTGCAAGATTTTAGAAAATCATATTTTCAAGATAGGTTTTCTTTAACTTAGATCCTGGTAGTGAAAATACATTTGCAATCCTAAAAATATCGTTAAACTAGTTTCATTAGGACTTAGAAATAGTTTGCAGCTCAAGTAGAAAAGAGATTAAACCTATGTCGTATTAATGAGTAAAATCTCACCTTGTTTATCTTTTGATGAAGTAACATAAATCAGTTCTCTCTCAGTACTGACTTTGAAAATGAATCCTTCATGTTTCAATCAACAGTCAGCCCTGAAATGAACTTATAGCTGCACCTAATTTATCTTCCTCAAAAATCTGGTTGTTGAATGTGTTGAACTCATTAGGCAATGAAAGGGGGGATGGGTACTTTTATTTTTATTCATGCATCATTACAGGACATGTAGGAACCTTAGAAAATTCAAGATGTATAGGATCAAAGTTGTTTCAGAAGACAAGAAGATGCTGAGACTTTGATTAGAGTTTGGAGTTCCTCAAATTCATTGGAGGTTGTTTGTTAAAAATTATATCTTTTTGTTTGTGTATGTGTGTGTGAGGGAGAAAGAAGGGGGTGAGGTTGACAGAGAAAAAATGTTATGTCTCTCTAATTAGATGGGAAGCTTGCAAAGGTAAGGAAATATGTTTTGTTTACTGTTATATCCTCAAAAATTTACAAAATGCCTGAGACAAAATAGAAGCTCAATTAATAATACTTGAACACTTATTGGCTAGTTAATAACACTTGGATGAACCTATAGTAAATATATTATACAAGAGCTGTGCAATATAATGTAAATTCTGTTCATTTTTCCATTTCTACAAGATAATTTTATTAAAAAATCAATTACTATTATTATGCTCCATCAGTTCCTATTTCATTTAACTATGGAGAGGGTTTGAATAATCCAGACCCTAGTTGGGTTAGACACTGCTAAATTTTGCGTTTAGAACAAGAACCAAGCAGCATGATTCACTCGTTATGTTTTATTTTTATGCAATTCTATACCCAGATATCTTTGTTTTATCAGCGGCTCTTGTAATGGTAGAGAGCTGTTGACATCAAGCTTTCCTCAATTCAATTTTATTGGTTGTCAGTTAACCACCTTATCTATGTATTAGTTGCCCATTGTTTTGATTTTTGAGTAATATTTTATTATTTAGGTATTCTACAATTTGTTTTTTCATTCACTACCTAATGAACATTTCTGGGTCATAATCCAATGTATGTATGTATTTATTTATTTATTTTTACTTAAAATTTTCTAATGTTAGCCCTTAGAAGCTTTTTTAGGTTGTTTTCTGTGCCATTTAAGCATATCTCCAGACTTTTTTGGATATTTCCTTATTCTCCGACAGCAGAAGATACTCCTAATCATCAGGTGAATCAACCACTTCAAGAATCTCTGATTCCTTTTATTAGTCAATGCATGGTTTGTCTTTTCATTCACTTAGAGGGATTTAGTTCACTTATTCATGAAAAAATAGGTTCTAATTTTGAATAAGTCCAATTTATCTATATTTTTCTTGTAATGGGTACTGTGGCACAAAACAAACCTTTTTTCTAATATATGGCTATGAATATTTTTCTCTATATATTATATAATTCATGAATTATAGTTTTAAATTTTAGATTTCAGTCTCTGGTTCATATTGATTTAATGTTTGCATAAGTTTAGATGTATGTATTGAAGTTCCAGTTAGTTATGCACCACTAGTTGAGTGAACAAAACTTTCTCTAGTGAATTTCTTTTGCGTTGTTACTAATGAATAGCAGGCTGTATGTTATGTGTATATTTATGTGCTCTCTAATCTGTTCTATGTTGTTCTTTTGCCCAGAACACGATAACACATGTAGAGCAGAGCACTGTGCACCAGTTACTAATGCCAGAATAGGACTCTCACTATATGGAGGCTAATGAAGATCATCACAATACCAGCCACCAGGAATAGAAGTCCAGATACTTCTGCCCACTGTCTGTTAGTATTGGAGTCACCAAAAAAATACAAGTCAAGTACTTGGTGGAAAATTACTTTACTCACAAAAAGATACAGAGCAAGATCAGTTTCGGTAGTGGACATCTGTCACCATGGTCCCTCCTAAAAGACAATGCAGGACAACTGGCCTATGAGCACCCAACTAGTGCTGCACTAGAAGGACCCTGACACCTCCTCCGTGAAGTCTGAAATATCAAAAACTAGGGGCATGCCTGAGTGCCACTGAAACACAGTGCTTAAGCAGAACAAAGACGTACTCATTGAGTCTGAAACAGAGAAAGATACTTTCTCACTAAATCTACACCTAGGATAGGTACTGCCTTTCCCAATACAACAGATTTTAGTAAATCCTCCAACTTTGTTTGACTTTGTTCCATTTGTTTTGGTAATTATCTATGCTGTCCCTTTCTATATACAAGTAGCATAAGCTAGTCAATACAACAAAAATATATACAGCAAATTAGATTGGGTTTGCATCATTCTATAGATTAGGAGAATATTGAACATTATAAAAATAGTGAATATTCCAATTCATGAACTCAATATATTTATTCATTTACTAAGACATTCTTGATTTCTTATTCAGCATTCGTAAGTAACATGCAAATCCTGTATCTATTTTTGTTAACTTTGTACCTACATATTTTGTTTTTCCTGATGCTATTGTAACTATTACTTTAAAATTTAATTTCCATGTGCCTATAGTCCCAACTTCTTGGGAGACTGAGGCAAAAGATTCAGTTGGGCCCAGGAGGGAGTTTGAGTCTAGTCTGGGCAACACAGAACCCCACCTCTAAAAATTAAATTAAGTTAAAATTAAAAAAAAATAGTTTCCATTTGTTCATGCCCATTATGCAAATATGTAATTGACCTAGTACCCTGGAACATTCCAAAATTATTTTACTAAATCTGGAGATTTTGTTATAGATCTAAAGACTGTGAATTCATATGCAAATATCTTGCTTATATAAATAGACTTATTTTACCATTTTTATTCTCTATGACTTTTATTTCTTTGTCTTGTTTTATTTTACTTACTAGGACTTTCGAAACCAGTGAGAGAGATCATCATTGCCTTGATCCTGATATTAAGGGATAAGTTTACTCGTACTTTACTCAGTTGTGTTGAGTTGGTTGATGAGCTTGTTGAATGCATGCTTCATCACTTTTACTGTGTTTTTCATTTCTTTTTTTATTTTTTTATTTTATTTTATTATTATTATTATACTTTAAGTTTTAGGGTACGTGTGCACAATGTGCAGATTTGTTACATATGTATACATGTGCCATGTTGGTGTGCTGCACCCATTAACTCGTTATTTAGCATTAGGTATATCTCCTAATGCTATCCCTCCCCACTCCTCCCACCCCACAACAGTCCCCAGTGTGATGTTCCCCTTCCTGTGTCCATGTGTTCTCATTGTTCAATTCCCACCTATGAGAACATGCGGTGTTTGGTTTTTTGTCCTTGCGATAGTTTGCTGAGAATGATGGTTTCCAGTTTCATCCATGTCCCTACAAAGGACATGAACTCTTCATTTTTTATGGCTGCATAGTATTCCATGGTGTATATGTGCCACATTTTCTTAATCCAGTCTATCGTTGTTGGACATTTGGGTTGGTTCCAAGTCTTTGCTATTGTGAATAGTGCCACAATAAACATACGTGTGCATGTGTCTTTATAGCAGCATGATTTATAACCCTTTGGGTATATACCCAGTAATGGGATGGCTGGGTCAAATGGTATTTCTAGTTCTGGATCCCTGAGGAATCGCCACACTGACTTCCACAAGGGTTGAACTAGTTTATAGTCCCGCCAGCAGTGTAAAAAAGTGTTCCTGTTTCTCCACATCCTCTCCAACACCTGTTGTTTCCTGACTTTTTAATGATCGCCATTCTAACTGGTGTGAGATGGTATCTCATTGTGGTTTTGATTTGCATTTCTCTGATGGCCAGTGATGATGAGCATTTTTTCATGTGTCTGTTGGCTGCATAAATGTCTTCTTTTGAGAAGTGTCTGTTCATATCCTTCGCCCACTTTTTGATGGGGTTGTTTGTTTTTTTCTTGTCAATTTGTTTGAGTTCATTGTAGATTCTGGATATTAGCCCTTTGTCAGATAAGTAGCTTGTGAAAATTTTCTCCCATTTTGTAGGTTGCCTGTTCACTCTGATGGTAGTTTATTTGGCTGTGCAGAAGCTCTTTGGTTGAATTAGATCCCATTTGTCAATTTTGGCTTTTGTTGCCATTGCTTTTGGTGTTTTAGACATGAAGTCCTTGCCTATGCCTATGTCCTGAATGGTATTGCCTAGATTTTCTTCTAAGGTTTTTATGGTTTTAGGTCTAACATGTAAGTCTTTAGTCCATCTTGAATTAATTTTTGTATAAGGTGTAAGGAAGGGATCCAGTTTCAACTTTCTACATATGGCTAGCCAGTTTTCCCAGCACCACTTATTAAATAGGGAATCCTTTCCCCATTGCTTGTTTTTGTCAGGTTTGTCAAAGATCAGATGGTTGCAGATATGTGGCATTATTTCTGAGGGCTCTGTTCTGTTCCATTGATCTATATGTCTGTTTTGGTACCAGTACCATCCTGTTTTGGTTACTGTAGCCTTGTAGTATAGTTTGAAGTCAGGTAGCATGATGCCTCCGGCTTTGTTCTTTTGGCTTAGGATTGACTTGGTGATGCGGGCTCTTTTTTGGTTCCATATGAACTTTAAAGTAGTTTTTTCCAATTCTGTGAAGAAAGTCATTGGTAGCTTGATGGGGATGGCATTAAATCTATAAATTACCTTGGGCAGTATGGCCATTTTCATGATATTGATTCTTCCTACCCATGAGCATGGAATGTTCTTCCATCTGTTTGTGTCCTCTTTTATTTTGTTGAGCAGTGGCTTGTAGTTCTCCTTGAAGAAGTCCTTCACATCCCTTGTAAGTTGGATTCCTAGGTATTTTATTCTCTTTGAAGCAATTGTGAATGGGATTTCACTCATAATTTGGCTCTCTGTTTGTCTGTTATTGATGTATAAGAATGCTTGTGAGTTTTGTACATTGATTTTGTATCCTGAGACTTTGCTGAAGTTGCTTATCAGCTTAAGGAGATTTTGGGCTGCGACGTTGGGGTTTTCTAGATATACAATCATGTCATCTGCAAACAGGGACAATTTGACTTCCTCTTTTCCTAATTGAATGCCCTTTATTTCCTTCTCCTGCCTGATTCCCCTGGCCAGAACTTCCAACACTATGTTGAATATGAGTGGTGAGAGAGGGCATTCCTGTCTTGTGCCAGTTTTCAAAGGGAATGCTTAGAGTTTTTGCCCATTCAGTATATTGGCTGTGGGTTTGTCATAGATAGCTCTTATTATTTTGAGATACGTCCCCTCAATACCTAATTTATTGAGAGTTTTTAGCATGAAGCGTTGTTGAATTTTGTCAAAGGCCTTTTCTGCATCTATTGAGATAATCATGTGGTTTTTGTCTTTCGTTCTGTTTATATGTTGGATTACATTTATTGATTTGCGTATTTTGAATCAGCCTTGCATCCCAGGGATGTAGCCCACTTGATTATGGTGGATAAGCTTTTTGATGTGCTGCTGGATTCGGTTTGCCAGTATTTTATTGAGGAATTTTGCATCAATGTTCATCACGGATATTGGTCTAAAATTCCCTTTTTTTGTTGTGTCTCTGCCAGGCTTTGGTATCAGGATGATGCTGGCCTCATAAAATGAATTAGGGAGGATTCCCTCTTTTTCTATTGATTGGAATAGTTTCAGAAGGAATGATACCAGCTCCTCTTTGTACCTCTGGTACAATTCAGCTGTGAATCCATCTGGTCCTGGACTTTTTTTGGTTAGTAAGCTATTGATTGTTGCCTCAATTTCAGAACCTGTTATTGTTCTATTCAGAGATTCAACTTCTTCCTCGTTTAGTCTTGGGAGGGTGTATGTGTCGAGGAATTTATCTATTTCTTCTAGATTTTCTAGTTTATTTGAGTAGAGGAAACACACAAATATAAAAGCAAAATGTTTTTATATCGTGTTATATAAATATCATATCTTATATAAATAAAGACTTATTTTACCATTGAAAATAATAAACACTTTGCTGTTTATTATTTTATCTCTAGACACTAGCTCAGAGCCTGCAATTCTGTAATTGGCTAATAAGCATTTAGTGAATGAACAAATGAATGCATGTATGAATACATGAAGACATCAAAGAAGTAGGTTTTTGCAAAATTTCAGAGGCATATAAATGACAGATTAACGAATCGGGAACATTTGATATCTACAATATAAAAGTATAACACATAGAAAAACATGAAATTCTGGCTGGGTGCAGTGGCTCATGCCTGTAATCCCAGCACTTTGAGAGGCCGAGGCAAGTGGATCACCTGAGGTCAGGAGTTCAAGACCTGACTGACCAACAAGGTGAAACCCTGTCTCTGCTAAAATACAAAAATTAGCTGGATGTGGTGGCGTGCGTCTGTAGTACCAGCTACTCAGGATGCTGAGACAGGAGAATTGCTTGAACCTGGGAGGCGGAGGTTGCAGTGAGCTGAGATTGCGCCACTGCACTCCAGCCTGGGCGACGGAGTGAGACTCTGTCTCAAAAAACAAAAAAACATGAAATTCTAATTTTATTAACTATTTTATACTATTAGGAAAATATATTAGTTAAATTTGTCTGAATATCACTAGCCAAAAAAAAAAAAAAAAAAAAAAGTATCACTGAGAAACCATTCCCTTGTACATTTCTTGGAAAACTTGAGAATAATTTCACAGTCTCCATAATATGAAATATTTAGAAAACTCTGGAATGCATCAAACTTCAGCGATTTGCTTTAAAGACAATAGAAGTGTTTTTTTACTTTTTCAGTTGGAGTCTCGCTCTGTTGCCCAGGCTGGAGTGCAGTGGGGCGATCTCGGCTCACTGCAAGCTCTGCCTGCCGGGTTCACGCCATTCTCCTCCCTCAGCCTCCCGAGTAGCTGGGATTACAGGCGCCCGCCACCATGCCCGGCTAGTGTTTTTGTATTTTTAGTAGAGACAGGGTTTCACCGTGTTAGCCAGGATGGTCTCGATCTCCTGACCTTGTGATCCGCCCGCCTCGGCCTCCCAAAGTGCTGGGAATACAAGCGTGAGCCACCATGCCCGGCGAGAGTAAACATTTTAATATTAAAGTACTGCATGTGTAAAAATTTTATTACCCAGAATATAACGTTATTTCTTTTTGAAAGATCCACTGGGCAATATGGCAACTGGGGTGAGTTGGGGGAAACAAAAATAGACCAAACAAACAAAATCAAAAGGCAAAGGGCAAAGCAAGAGTAAAAACTGATGAGAAGCATGATTATACGTAGGATTTTCTGATGTCTCTATTAGCATGCAATAAATGTAGTTTTATCATCTTCAAGGCTAACAAAAGAGTATGATTCTCTGAAAAAAAGGGAATAAAGAATTGAGTCTATCACTTGAAAGAGAGAAGAGGGAAAATTATCTCAGCCAGGTGAACTCAGTTTTGTATTTTTGACAAGATAGAAATATTTAAAAGTTTTTACATTATTATACAAAATTTCTGCACTTAGAAGCAGACAAATATCGATAAACAATGCCTCTCTCTGGATGTAAATAACAACGATGCACTAAATTAAATAACAAATAATAATATTCATTTCCTGAGTGTCTCTTCTCTGTTCTTAGATAAAATAATTGCATACTTTCTTTAACATTTATTCAAACATTCAGCAAGTTATTGTTTGGTCCCCTTCACTGTCTGGTACTCTTATAAGAATATTTGATAATCGCACATATTATATTTAATAATGGCTGTGACTAAATAACAAATTAAGTTTTACAGTAAAAGGTAATAAAGCAAGTGTTTAATTCAAAAAGGACATTCCAATTTCATTTGTGGATGAAATTTCAGAGAAATGTCACATAGACACCAGCCATTTACTTTAACTATCTTGTATATAAAATATTTCTCTGTAAAACAAAGAAACAATGTTAAAAATTAGGTATCCAGTTAACAGGTTCTAGTTTCTATACTTGAAGAGGGACTTTTGCCTTCAAATTTGTTTCAAACTTATATTCATGAAGGAAAAATACATTTTTGTACTTAATATTCAAATATACTTATCTATTAAAATTCATTAGGGTGCGATTTACTTATGTGAAGGGTTGTTCTCTTATTTGCCACTTTTTGGCAAATAGCGTGAGTTTCAATTCATTTTTGAATGTGAACAGACAAGAAGAAATTGACAAAAAAATTTGGCTCACAGCATCATATTCTAGCAGCATATTAGTTCATCTTTAATAGTGCTTGTAAGAAAATACCAATAAAGCTGCTTTGTTTGTGTTTGTTTTATGTATATTTTTGTGTTTGTCAGAAAGCCAGTGGTAGCTTATATAGCTGGGAACTTCCAAGCAAATTACTTATTTGTTAATTAGTGGTTTCAACCTAAAATATGATTTCCTTATAGGAGTGTGGATACATAATTATATATTTCCCTATACGGGTGTACATATATATTTATATATTACATAGTATATGTTTATATATAAATATATACTTATATATAATATAAATTATAAATGTATTTAACTATATATATGTGTATATATTTATATATATTTACACATACACATACAATGGTGCAGAATTTGGGTTTTGGAAATTGATGACAATTTTTTCTTTTTTTTAAATTTCCTGTTTCAAAATTTATTTTTTAAATTAACAAATAATAATTGTACATATTCATGAGTTACACAGTGATGTTTCAATAATGTAATATATATTGATCTGATAAGGGCAATTAGCATATCCATCATCTCAAACATTTGTCATTTATTTGTGTTGGGAACATTCAATATTCTCCTTCTAGCTATTAGAAACTATATATTATTGTTAACTATGATCATCCTACAATGGTATAGAACACTAAAACTCATTCCTTCTATTTGGCTGTAATTTTATAACTTTTAACAAATCTCTCCCTATCCTCTACCTTCCCCTTCCCCTTCCCAGCATATCATATCTTCTGCTCTACTTTTTTGCTTCTATGAGATCAACTTTTTTTTAGCTTCTACATAAGAGTGAGAACATGTTGTTTTTAACTTTCTGTTCCTGGCTTATTTTGCTTACCATAATGTCTTCCAGTTCCTGGATGACCGCTCTTTCTTCTAATAATGTACCTACAACTAGAAAATAATAAGAATGTTGGAAACTATATTTGTATGATAATTATATTTCTAATTCTAAATACCAGGAACACAATTTTCTCTTCCTTATATTCTGACTGTGGGGACCACTCATTCCCCTATTGAGTGGAAGAAATGACCAGTGCTAAAAGGAATATTCAGGACCCAAAGTAATTTACATTAGTATGGGGGAAGGGGAGTTAGGAAACAGAGAGATAATTAAGGAGAAAAAAATGGCATAAAATAAATTGATTAGTGTCTCTCTGCTCTTTCCTCAGTATCAAAAAATATTAAATAAGAAATAAATTAAGAGATGATGTCTGGCCTAACCATCTCATTGTACAGAAGCTGAAATTGTTGTGCAGTAATGTCAGACTTCCCCAAGACCTATGTGGACTTAATAGAAAAAAGGAGCCTGATAAACAGCTCTCCTCAGTATCCTCTCTTGTCATATATTGCTTCTTTGAATTAAGGGAAACAAATTATCTAAGTGATTTGAATGAGCATTATAATAAAAATTAATGAATATTACTCTTTTAAGTTAAAAAATTCTGACACTTAAATTTTTATATTAGCTCTATATAGTCTCTGTAAAACAGCAGTGCCATGTACCCCAATCAGCAATAACTTTTATCTTGATTGCATTTGTCTAATACTGTGATTTTTCGTTTAGTTCATAAACATTATCTTATTTTACCATCACTATCACAGTCTGAAATTTGATAATCTGCTTGTTTGTATGAAGATTCAGAGATGCAGAAAAGCTAAGAGAATTAATCCAATTTCACACAGCATCTATAGGTTTCAAAACCTGGTCATATGATGCAACATTTTTCTTTACACTGCTGCTAGATTATATTAGCTAGGGGGTTAAAATCGTGTAGTCAGTAACCATGTACTCCTCCTTAGTTAATAATTCATATTTTGTGTATTCAAAGATTCACCTGACATCCTTTCAAGGAACCCTATGAATGAGACCCTACCAATATGAGGTACCGTGAGGAACATGGACAGGTACCACATGGAGCCCCTTCTTTTAGAAATTGACATTATCTATTTGATAGAGTTTAGATATTTAGACAAGTAAAACACTAATCTGCAAAAAATGCAAACGCAGTTCAAGAAAATAGCACAATATGTGGCAACAAAGGTGTAATTAAATATCTAAGTGATTTCACAGGAGATCAGGATTGCTTCTGTCTAGCAGAGTAAGATAAATCTGCTTGGAAGAGATGGAATCTGAAATGGGAGTCTAAACCCGAAAACTTTCTTACACCACTATGTCAGAGAGAAGATGGAGAGAAGGTGCACATTATAAAATTATGGTCCAGTCCATGTTCAGATGTAGTGAAGTATTTGTTGTTTGTGGTACAGCAAATATGCAAGTTTGTTTACTCAACAAGAAACTGATTTCTGGAGTGTTCTAATGCAAGAAAGCATCTTTCTTATTTTTTAAATAATTATTATGTTTCAAATTGCTGAGAAATACCCTCTGGAAGCTTTTTTTCTGTACAATAGCACCATTCTAAATATTAATAGAAATCTTTTATGGTGGTGGGGAGGTGTATAAATTTTATTTTTTTGGTAAGCTTAGTTATATTGAAGTATAACTTGTACAGAGAAGTCTGCAGATTATAAATTCAGTATATGCAATTTTTACAATGAAAAACACCTATGAACCAGCATCAAAATAAAAATCAAACCTTACAAGAGATGCTGAAATTTCTAATGCATCTCTTAGTCCTTAACCAAAGATAATCACTCCTGGAACTTCTCTTACTATAGTCTCCCAAATTCTAAACCTTATAAAACAAATGTGTACTCTTCTATATCTGATTTCATTTACTGAAGAACACTGTTGCATGCAAAAAAAATCTGTAATATTCATTGCTGAAGGGTTCAATTGCATTACTCTGAAACAATTTATTTATCTTTGCTACTTTCATGAGTGCTACAGAAAGTTTCTATGAACATTCTTGTACATGACTTTCATTGTATTCATGAACATATATTGCTCTTGGGTTCATCTCCAGGGATAAAATTGAGTCATAAAATAATTTATGTTCAACTTTGTGAAATATTGACCAATGAATTTCCAAAGTGGTTGCATCTAATTGTATATCACTAATCAATAAAAATATCAATGTTTTCAACTATGTTAACATTATTCGATATTGTTACTCAATTGCATTTTAGATATCCTAGTGGTTGTGTAAAGCTATCTCTTTGTAATTATAACTCACACTTTAATAATGAACAAAGAAGTTGAACATTTTTTCATATCTTTATTTGGATTTTTTAATTCCCATTACATATTTTTAATACTCTAAATTGAACCAATAATTTTACATTGATTTGTGAGAATTCTTAAAAATGTATTATTATTATTGTTTATTTGTATAAATTTAAGGGGTCTAAGTGCATTTACATTACATGGATATATTGCATAGTGGTAAAGCCTGGGCTTTGGTGTAACCATCACCTACATAGTATACAGTATACCCATATACCCATTATGTAATATCTCATTCCTCACCACCTGCTCACCCTTCCAAGTCTCCAGTGTCTAATATTCCATATCCTATCTCTATGTGTACACAAAAAATATATTACTGATTTGAATTATTGGCAAGATAAATATTTTTCAAGTATTATCTCCCAGCCTTTAGCTGACCTCTTTTACTGATGATAAGCTTTTGAAGAAGAAAATGTTTTAATTTTAATAAAGTTCAATTTTTTGTTCTTTTACTTGTGGTTGTTTTTTGCTCACTGTTCAGGAAATATTTGTCTAATCTAGGAAGATGAATATATTTTCTTATATTTTCTTCTCAGCCTTTTATTTTACCTTTGACATGTAGGATGACAATCTACCTGTAATTAATTTTTGTGCATAGGGTAAGACGTTATTTTTTCATTATGGATATCCAATTGTTACAGCACCATTTTCATAAAATTATCATTTCCTCCTTTTAATTGAGTGCTGCCTTTGGAAAAATTAAAGACTATATGTAAGTGGACTTGTTTCTAGAGTCTTTGCTACTCTATTTTTCTTTTCTCTCACCAATACCATATCATCTTAAAAACTATAGCCTCATGATGATTCTTTTCATTAAAAGGAAAACCTTACTGAGGATTCTCTTACCTTCACTGACTGCCTAGATAATTTCTTTTTAACTCTTATATGACTAACTTAGATTGTTTGGACAAAGTAGTTTCCTCCAAACTTTTCACTGCCAAGATGGCATTTACTGTCACCCTTTTCTTTCTTTCTTTCTTTTTTCTTTTCTATCCTTTCTTTTCTCTTCCTTCCTTCAGTGATATGAATTTATGCATTGTTATTTCATCAAAAAATTATAATCCATTTGTATCATTATTTATTTTGAAACTCAAATTTTCCCAGATGTAGTCAGTGAAAAATATTTCAGGCTGGTTCCTGAGTCCTCTGAAACAGCTCATTACTCTTTGAGACTGTCCTTAGCTTCTAGTGTAAAACTAGGGTTCTAGGCTTACTTTATATTTTCTCTGCTCCATCCTAGAATCAGTCATTTCTCCAAAGAACTTTGGTTGCCTGTAGTGAAAAATAATATTTATGAGCAAAAGGAAATATATTATGTATGCTTTCTCCTTCCATATGTGTAACTCTCTTTTCCAACAGTTAAATCCTATCTTCTATCCTTAATATATTTCCTCATTGAATCAAATAAAATTTATAGAAAACATGGGTTTCAAAATTTCTAATTGATACCACTCTGTAAAGAAAATCCATTATTTACTAATTAGAGTTCAAAGATTTTTTAGCCATCTCCTTTTTAAGATAAATTTTACATTTACTAGTATAAAAATAATTCTACCAAGATATAGAATATTTCCATTACCCCAGAAATTTATCCCTGCCTCTTCTCAGTTAATCCACAGATTAATTTTCCATATTATATATAAATGGACTCATTCATGCAGTAGGCACATTTCTTCCTGGAATCTTTTGGTTTGGTTATATCTGCTATTTTTATTCATATCATCATGGTTACAAATACCTCCTTCATTTTCATTACATAGCACTATTCCAACTATTCCACTGTATTAATAATTGTTGTTTGTTTATCCTTTCTCCTGTTTATAATATATTGGGTAGTTTTCCATTGTGTTCTATGGTGAATTAAGTTGATATGAATATTCTAGTCTAAGTCTTTGTGTGGACGTATATTTTCATTTTTGTTGGATAAGTATTCAAAAGTGGATAGACTAGGGAATGGAGAAGATGACTATTTAAGTTTACAAGACTTTCCTGAAACTATTTCCCAATTAGTTCTGACACTTTATCTCCAACCAAAAATGTATGAGAGTTCTGGTTGTTCCTAACCTTTAACAACATTTGATGTTTATATTTTTCTAAATGCTAATGTTTATGTAATAGTGTTTCATTGTAGCTTTGCATTTGATAATCTTTGAAGCTATTATAAATGGCATCATCTAGCATTACATTTTCCAAATTGTTGTTGATAGTTTATAGTAAATACTATTGATATATTTATGTATAGTAATATTGCACTTAAGAATTTTGATAAATTCTCATCTTTATAATGTATCAATAGATTATTTGGAATTCTTAATATATAATATATCATCTGTGAATAATTATGAATTTATTTTTCACTTCTATTCTTTTTACATTTTTATCAAACAATTTTTTTTTATCAAAAGAGTGAAGCATTTGAAACATCACCTTGAAAAACAAATTCTTTACAATTTGTTATCTATATCAGCATGGCAGCATTCCTCAAAGCAAAAACACATTTAAAAGGAAAGGAAGAAGAGTAGTTGGTAATTAAAAAATATATATTAAGAACGTCTCAGGGAAGTGTCCAATGTCTATCTGTGTCCCTAGGAGAAGACAGAATGACTGATGACGGAAGCACCTGCGATCTTCTTCTTGTGCTGTGGGCTTCAGGGGAATCCAAGAGTTCCTGGCAAAGAGGATCTAATGAAGACTGACGTTGATCAATAAAGGCATGGGGTTAAAAGAGCAACAATAAGAATACCTTAAAGTTGTACTCAGAAGATAGGAGCTATCTCTGCTTCCTTTCAGAAACATCATTATTACCTTGAATCAGAGCCTGCCAGAAGCATTTTGCACAACAATTGTAAGAAGAGACTGAAACTTCAGAAACACTTTTAGGTAGGTGTTATGCTTCAGAGATTTTGTAAATCCAGAGAAAATAATTGACCGAAAGATTCAGATATGCCTTAATCTGTTTTTTGATGTTGTTGTTGTTGTTCCATTTAAAAGGCCACATCTTTTTCTTTCTTTTTTTTTTTTAGGTGGAGTTTCGCTCTTGTTGCTGGGGCTGGAGGGCAATGGCATGATCTCAGCTCACCACAACCTCCGCCTCCCGGGTTCAAACGATTCTCTTGCCTCAGCCTCCCGAGTAGCTGGGATTACAGGCATGCACCATCACTCCCAGCCAATTTTGTATTTTTGGTAGAGAAGGGGTTTCTCTATGTTGGTCAGGCTGGTCTCAAACTCCTGACCTCAGGTGATCCGTCCGCCTTGGCCTCCCAAAGTGCTGGGATTACAGGCATGAGCCACTGCGCCCGGTAAAAGGTCACATCTTTAAGCAACAACTTTGAATATTCCATTAAATTACCATTCCTTTTATAGCTAGATGTTTGTACTGAATAAAGTAGAGCATCTGTCAGTACAAATAGACAATAGTCAAACAGACACTGTCCATTTCTCATTCACAGTGATGAACTATTTCTTCCTACATGAACAGACACCTATAAGAAGTAATCCATTGCTTAGTGATACTACTTACTTTCTTTTTGACAGAAGTAGAGAATAGAAAATCCTTGTGCATATGAGTTGCGTAAGAGGCCATGGCCATTATTCTGACATTAGTTATGTTAGACTACAACTGATGCATACCCATTTAAAGAGAAAATATTGCTTGTTACTTTCACTTTATTCAGCATAGAGAGACACCAAAGTAGGTACACAGTTGAGTAGTTTTCACAAGAAATAACATCTGTATCTACAGTTTGAAACAATGAGTTATTTGCTCATACTTTTGCAATGTTGGTGGATCATCTGGCTGGTATTTCCGCTGCTCTTGTCTTACATCTCTCTTACAGTTTTAGTTATTTGGTAGCTTGACTGGGGCTGGATGACCCACAAAAGTCTCACTCACATTTCTGGTGGTTAGTTGTGGCTGCTCTTTGGATGACTTATTCTTCTTTTATTGGCCCAGCCAGCAGGTTAGCCTGTAGGAGAATATAGCAGTAACAGCATTCTAGAAGAGCAAGTCCTGATGCTCAGGTACTCATTAATTCTGTACTTGCCTCATCTTTTTTTTTATTTGTCATTGGCCAAGGCAAATCCCATGGCCAAAACCTTAGTCAATGTGTAAAGGTATGGATACAGGAAGGTATGACTCATTGGAGGCATCCATGAAATTAATAATATACTATAATGCCCCAGTATACATAAGACTGGTATATATGTAAAACATGGTTTATTTTCATATTTTTGTTCTTGGTTTCATATGCTTAAATTTTTTTTAGACTTACAGAAGAAAGGAAAACAAAAACCATAAAAAAAGAGTAAGAAGCGTTCCTATATGCTTTTCACCCACTTCCTGTAATGTTGACATTTATTTAGCCACAATACAATTAACAAAACTAAGAATTAAACATGAGTGCATATTATTAACTAAAATACAGGTTTTATTCAGTATTCACTAACTTACCTACTAATATATTTTTCTCTTTTAGGATCCAATCTAGCATTCCATATTATTGCTTCCACCTAGTTTTCTCCAACTTGTGACAGTTTCTGAATCTTTCCCTGTCTTTCATGATCTTGACACTTTTGGCGAAAACTGGTCTTTTGTTTTGCAAAATGTCCTCCAATTTAGATTTGCCTGATGCTTTTTCATCGTTAGATGAAAAATAGCATATGCCTTTTCGGCAGGAATACCACAGAAGTGATGTGCCTTTCTTAGTGTGTCCAATAGGAGTTACTTGATGTCAGTAAGTAGTGATGCATTGACCTTAACCTTGATCACTTGGTTAAGCTGGTGCCTTATGGGTTTCTCCACGGAAAAAATACCTCTCTCCTTCAGCACAAGCTTGAAATCAACTGAATTTCCAAGGAGAAAGGAAAAACGAGTTAAAAATATCTTTAGTTTAATTTTACTAAACACTTTTCAACTTAATTTCTTAATGTAGTCTCACAATATGCAGGGGAATATAACCTACTTTCCCCAGATAACTTTCTATTTCTATTTTGGAATATTGTCTTACAATTTTTTTTTTTATTGGACAATTTCTACTAGAAGTAGATTGTCCCTCATCTTAAATTTTAATACTTTTTTCTTGCCTATCACTAAGATTTTACACAATTAGGTTTCTGCTCTGTATATTCTTAAACATCTATTAACATACTATCAAAGATCATCCAATTAAATAGTATACAGCATTTACTTATGATAAATATGACTCTACAAATTAGTTATATGAAAGACCCTTGCAACAGTGTTCAATAGTGACTTATCCAAACAACCTTTATATGTCTTTTGACATTTTGCATTTACACATGTTTGTCTTGCAAGCACAGGCAATGACTGTTGTTTTGTTTCATTTTGTTTTTCATTTCTGGACTATCTTTTCCAGGCTTTTTGTTTTGTAATAAACAAGTTTGGCAGATAGAAATAGTGTTTGTCTCTGGAGCAGTGTTCAGGCTTGCTTACTGACCTTTTATAACATATTTATATTCTGAGCTCAGAGTTCCTCTCCTGTAATACAGTTCACTGTATGTTCAGATGTCATTTGACTGTGCATTTCCCAATAGGAAGTTGGACATAGTCTGCTGAGTGCGGTGGCTTATGCCTGTAATCCCAGCACTTTTGGAGGCTCAGGTGGACAGATTACCTGAGGTCGGGAGTTAGAGACCAGCCTGACCAACATGGAGAAACCCTGTCTCTACTAAAAATACAAAATTAGCTGGGTGTGGTGGCGCATGCCTGTAATCCCAGCTACTCGGGAGGCTGAGGCAGGAGAGTCGCTTGAACCGTGGAGGCAGAGATTGCAGTGAGCTGAGATCTTGCCATTGCACTCCAGCCTGGGCAACAAGAGGAAAACTCCGTCTCGAAAAAAAAAAAAAAAGAAGTTGGACACAGTGAAATGACACAAGCAGATGTTAATTCACATGCTACTGCTATTGCTGTGAGTAGTAGTCCTTTATTTCTGACCCAGGGATATCATGGCTTCCAGAAAGGTAAAATCTCAAACTCTGCACAAGCCTTGAGCTGCCTGTTACAGTCTTTTCTCTCAGTCTCCTCGGAGCCTCTCAAGCTGAACGAGGACATACGCAGAGGAGATTAATGCCAAATGGAAGTGCCAAACTGTGGAGGAAACAGGTTAAAATAATTTTGTGGTATATTAAAGAAAGGAAGCATTTGGATTCATGGGAAAACAAAGACTTCTTGAAATTATGTATTTTCAACCAGGAAACAATAAAAATTTAGCTTTTTTCCTAAATCTGTTATTTTATTCTGTAAGAGATAATATAGTACATTTTATTTTAATTAGTTTTTTAAAATTTCCTTAATGCTAATAAAACTAAATAATATAAATTTTGATACTGGAAAGAGTTATTAAAACACATCATTCTCTCTCAACTCCTTATCCCTTTAGCAGTAAACACTGGTGATGATGCAGAGTTTTCCTGTGCGTAAAAATTCATGTAAGCATATCTGAATATCGGCAATTTTCAGTTAACATTCTTATATAACTATGTCCATGCTTTATAAGCTTATTATGTTTTCTTCCCAACTTAATATCTTGGAGACATTTTTTGTTACTATATTTGGAGCTACTTAATTGTTAAAATTGCTGCTAATATTGTTCAATGTATTTAACTATTCCCCATCTTATACATGCACATGTGCACACATAAACACACATGAATGCATTTGATAATGAGATGATACTGTGTGAATTATTTTGTAAGCAACCTGCTCATTTAATCCTTTCATTTGTTTTTCTTATTCAATATAAAACAATATTACTTTCCAAATTCTCTACTAATTAGAATTTATTAATATATTTTTCTCAATTTGTCACTACTATGAGCAATGCTAAAATGATAATCTTTGATCAGATATTTATTTGCAGATATTCACGTGCACCTAGCGAAAAGAATCCCAGCAATAGAATTTCTTGTTTAAAACTTTGGTATTTTAAAATCACATTGTAGGTAATAATTTTATTTATTCTTTTAATAAAGTTATTCTTTGAATTAATTTTTGCCTTAATATAATGGCCAGAATATCCTGTAAAATATGGAATAAAAGTAGATTTGGGAGCACCTTGATTGGTTCCTGTTTCTAAATGTAATATTGTGTTATTTTCTATTTAGAATAATGCTTACTCAAAGTTGATTTTCTAAGTATCATTTTTATCAGATTAAGAAGACTTCATGATTTGCCTAGATTTTCTTGAATTTTTGTCCCAAATTAAAGTTGACATTTACTAAATCATTGTTGTGCATTTATGTAGATGATTATATGGGTTTTAGTTTTAGTTTTGCTCATGTAAAATCATCCTTGAATTTCTCAGATAAATTCAACTTGATTTTTTAATATAAATACAGTATTATATTTTGTTTAGAATTTTCTATGTATATGCTTAGATTGATGTACAACTTTATCTTACTGTAATCACTGATTTGGCATAACTACTACACCAAAGTCTTCAGATCAGTTGGGATGTATTTCCCCTTTTTCTAGTATCTGAAGTTTTCATAAGCAAATTAAATTTGATCGTAAAAGACAAAAAGATAAGGAAAAAATGAAATACACTATATTGTTAAGTTTTTAAAAAGATGATTATAAAGGGCTTATGAATTGTATTAAAATTGTAGGTATATTTATTATATAAGAAGAGACATAAGCTATAACATCTCATAATCCTGTATTGAAGTCATGAACTCCAGTTCTTTTTGTGACTTATTATATTATTAGCCTCTAAGACTTGATTTTCTTATTTATAAAATAGTATTAGCTTTAAGGTCATAGTGGAGTTAAAATAAAACAACATTTGTAGAACAAATGTCATAGTTCTTGGCACACAGGATACACTCAATAAATGTCGACTTTTTCTTCTATTATATATATATTTTTCATTATCAAAGTCTGAATTAATGCTGTCTTTAGGCTCAGAAGGTGCTATTCATTAGTTCAAAAAATATTTTTGAAAGGTTAATATCGTTTGTCAAGACTCTTCTAAATCATTTGAATATTTCATTCAATGATTCTATAGAACACATAAAAAAAAAACTGAAGTACTTGTAATGTCTTTTGCAGATCTGCATTTCCAAACAACAACCAAAACTGCTGGATGCAAGGTGGCTGCTTACACTACAGACCTGTTACATATATTCCAACCCCATAGTGTTTGGGGTTTACAAGGATAATATTTGTGAACTTTCACATTCTATGTAGCGGTCACAATGAAGTCCTCTAAAGGCATCGTTTGATGGAAGCAATTTGGACATTTATGATGGCTCAAAACAAGGTTCCAAGCAATGAGACTACATTAGTGTAGATCACCAATAGAAATAGAACAGCTATCATATCATATCAGTTCTGTCTACAGCACATGAGTAGGAGAAGTTCTGAAATAAGATCATCAGGAACAAAGAAAGAAGTATTTCAGAATATATTCAGTTGATTCCAAATGTAGCCAATCCTGCTTGATTGAATGTTTGCAAAATTCAATTCTCTGTTTGAAGATTCAGGTACAGCAGGTCTTTGAATAACAGTCATTTCATTCAACATTGTTTCCTTATAACGCTGATGAGAAAAAAAGAATATATATATATATAATCCCACTAGGGTTCACTGTCTGGGTAGAGTCTACATGTTTTCCCCATGTCTGGATGGGTTTTTTTCTGGGTACCCAGGTCTCCCTGACATTCCAAAGTTATGCACATTCAGTTCATTGGAGTATCTAATGGTCCCAGTCAGAGTGAGTGTGGGGGGTCAGTGAGTACACCTGGTGATACTACCTGTCTAGGGATGGTTGCTTCCTGTCTGGTGTCCTAAGCTGCAGGGAGAAGCTCAGGCCACCTGCAACCCTAAGCTGGAATAAGCAGGTAAATCATTACATTATGTGCTTATACTGATACTTTTATTCATCTTTCTTAAATACATGTATAGCTCACATTTATGTTGAGATTTAATATCAGAAGTGATTTGGTCATTATTTACAAGTTGGTGATGATTTTCTGACCATAAATATGCCATAGGAACATAACTCTTGTTATATCAATTAGCCTGTCATAAAGCTGGCTTTTGCCCTTCAAGTTTCCACTAACCTATCAACATTAAGTGAAGACTTACTGTATAAAGAATGTAGATTGTTAGAAATAAAGTTTTACCCTTAGGAAAAATAAAATGGTATCTACCATTCAGCTCTGTCCCTTGGTTTATCAATTATTTAGCAATATTTAAATATTCATTCAGTTCTATTGTTCATTATATACAATGGTCTTTGTGTGTGTGTGTCTGTGTGTGTGTCTGTGTGTGTGCATCATACATATTTTTATTCTAGAGATTCTATTTGATTCTCTTATTTTAGCTGACCCCCAATTGAGTTGCTCCAAATGCTGCAGCCATAAAGTTCTCACAAGGGAGTTCTTTGGGATTCCAAAGAAAGAAGCAGTAAACTGCAGGGTGACCAATCCAAAGCATGTGTTAGATGACCTCGCAAAATACTGCAGCATATCTTCAGGCAGACAGAGAGAAAGGGATGCTCTTCCTCAGTATGTCTGCAGCAATGGCATCAGGGTGTGGAGTTTATATGCAAGCTTAAAGAACTTGGCTCAGGGCACAGGCCGGTTTCTTTAAGTGTTTTGATCCACATCCTAAACATCTTTATCAGTGTCTGGGAATGTTCAAGGTCCCAGCTCAGGTTAAGCCTGACAGGAAAAAGGGGCAGCTGGCAGGGTCACACAGTGCTTAAGGCATTCTGTGTTTCTCAGGACACAGAAAAAAAGTGGGGAGGACTAGAGGACCCTACAGTTTGTGTTTTCAACTTAAAATAATTATTTTCAATGGATCGTTATTTGTTAGCCATCATTTCTTTCCTCTATTGTTTCTTCAAAGATACTAAAGATAATTTTTACCCTTTATATAGGTCAGTTATTGTATTTGATAGTTCTTAAGAATCGAAATCTTTTGCTGTTTCTGACTCTGACAGATAGTAACTGGTTATCTCCTGCATTTTTCAACTCTTTTTAGTTCATATTTTATTGAATTCATCAATGGGAGAGCCAATGGGTCTGAATTGGGAATATCTTCCTTTAGAAATGTTCTGTATTGTTTCTGCCAGAAGTTAAGGGAGATATTTGCTTATAGCTGGGATCATAGTTTTATATAATTTTACCTGTATTATTAATTTCATCATAAGTACTTTCTCATATTCTAACTACCCCTGAATAAACATAATTTTTAATGGTTGATTAACATTCATAATGCAAGTACAACAATTAAAGTAAGCATTCTGTTCTTGTTGGACACTTTCATTGTTTTACTATTACAAACAACAACATAATGCTGTTATTCATTATGTTTCACTTGAATTATTTTCTCATGTTGGATGTAAAAGTTACTAGGGCAGAGGCAATGAAGCATTCTGAGGTCTGTGATTGTAACATTGCTATTTAAAGATTACACAAATTTATGCTCTTGTAAGCAGTGTATCAAAGTGATCATCTCAGCCTACTTTTGTCCTGATGGCTAATTTGTAGGTTAAGGAGGGTATTTATTAGACTTTAAAGTGCTGTGTATATAGTACTTCAATGATATATATATATACACACACATATATACATATATATATAGTACTTTAAATTTGATTTTTGTTATTTTTTTATTTCTAATGAAGTTGAGCATTTTCCTTATATGGTATCCATTATTTATTTTTTTTCTAGTATTGAAGAAGTCTTGTTATATTGTTATCTTAGATTGGCTTTGCTTTTTGTTTGTTTACTATTAACCTTATCTTTTCTCAGATCTCGATGGAAAGTTCAAGACAAAATCAGTTTAAGAATTTAGAAAATCTTATCACTTCTCGGCCTTTTGGCTAAGATCAAATGAAGAATTTAGAAAATCTTGGGACTTCTTTATTCCATCTGTGCATACGGTACTATTTATAATTTGGGAGTTTTGGGCTTCTGGTTTGTATTATATTTAGTTTTATATAAGTCAGAGACTATATACCTAAATCAACATATACCCAGTGGTTGAATGGTGGGCTCAATTTTTTCCAGTGAAAATATATTGCTTGGAAAACAAAGTAACTGACTCAATTTTATGATGGCTAAATCCAAATTTCTTAAATTGTATACTTTCTCTGTCGATCAATATTGATGTTTTAAAATTAATATCATGCCCTTACAAAATGATCCTTATATCAACTGCATTTGCATGTTTTTGTTTGTTTGATGACAAAGTCTTGCTCTGTCACCCAGGCTGGAGTGCAGTGGCACAGTCTTGGCTCACTGCAATCTCTGCCTTCCGGGTTCAAGCGATTCTCCTGCCTCAACCTCCTGAGTAGCTAGGATTACAGGGGCATGCCACCACGCCTGGCTAATTTTTGTGTTTTTGGTAGAGACAGGGTTTCACCATGTTGGCCAGGCTGTTCTCAAACTCCTGACCTCAGGTGATCCACCCGCCTTGGCCTCCCAAAGTGCTGGGATTACCTCGGCCTCCCAAAGTGCTGGGCCACTGTGCCCTGTACGATTTGCAAGTTTTTAAATTTAAACTCTATTCTCCTCAACTCAGGAGTCAGGCAGAATAACAGGGTAACCATTTTCCATCTTTATAGTGAAAATAGCTATCTAATATTTAATTAACCAGTTTAGTAGCTTGTGAGATACACTGATATATTACCCAGAAACACTCAAATATCGTATTGGCTTGTTAACTAAATGTGCATGCCTGTGTCTTAAGTTTTCATATATGTATATAAATGTCGTAGCATATGAAATATATGCCTATGTATGTGTTTATGTAATAGCATTAAAATTTGCATGTATTGCCTGTAAACATACTTGCATATGTGTGTGTTTCACATTACCTGGAAAGTAACTGTTATTTTCTGCTGCCTCAGAATTTCAGACTTCTAAATGCTTGACTTTTAGGTGCTAAATTATTGTTAGTGCTAAAGGAATTGTTCATTACTTTTAATGGCAAAAACTGCAATTCCTATTGCGCCAACCTAACATCTTATTACGGCATGTTCACATTTTGGGTAATTCTAGATTCATGGAAGTGGGTCAGGAAAGAGGAGAAATTACATAAAAAGTGTTATCAGAGAGCTGAGGTATTTCCTCCCTCTTCAACAAATCAAGAGACTTCAGAGAATAATCTGAAAAGTTTAAGAGTCCCCAGGATTTGAGAATCCTGGGAATATATCTGAATCTCACCTGTGAAAGTATGAGAGAAAGGTGTGGCTAGTGCAGCAGCTGGTGGCAGACTAGAGAGATATTACAAAAGTACGCTTTATTTCCCCTAACAGGAGAGGTTCAGGGCCTATCTCCCATGGGCTAGATGTGGCTCTCAATTAAGGAACCACTTTTAGTCATTTTGGGAGAGAGTTCACCCACAAAGGCCACTTACTGGGAGGAAACAGAGAATGTCTAGGTATGGTAGACTGTGAGGATCTAGGGATTGAGAGAAATCATAATTGGTCTCCTAAAGGAGGCATCAAGTCTATGGGCTGAGGTCCCCATTGGTAAAATATCAAGAGAGGGAAAAAGTCCTTGATATGATTTGGATGTGTCTCCACCAAATCTCATGTTGAACTGTAATCCCCAATGTTGGAGGTGGGGCCTGGCGGGAGGTAAGTGGATCATGGCAAATTTTGTCCTTGGTACTGTCCTCACGGTAGTTAGTGAGTTCTAGTGAGATCTGGCTTTTTAAGTGTGCAGCACTCCTCCTCCCTCTCTTGCTCCTGTTCCCACAATGTAAGACATTGCTTCCCCTTTGCCTTCTGCCATGATTGGAAGCTTCCTGAGGCCTCCCCAGAAGCAGAAGCCACTATGCTTCCTGTACAGCCTGCAGAACTGTGAGCCAATTAAACCTCTTTTCTTTATACATTTTTTAGTCTCAGGTATTTCTTTATATCAATGGGAGAATGGCCTAATACAGTTCTTATATGGTATCTGCCACATAAGTGGGCATTGATGCCACATGAAAAATGTAGCGATCAAGTAAGATGACACTTCTCATAGCTATCCTGCCTTTATGCAGACACTTACTGTGTACCCACAAAATTTAAAAATAGAAAACTCAAAGTAAAGCGGTTTTTTTAAAAATCATGGAAGTTAAGGGGGGAAAAAGCAAAGCAAAGAAAGCACACAATCTGAAATACAAAAAAAGTTTTGGGGAGCAGAATTTATCCTTAATTTTTCATTATATCTCTCACCAATGTTGTAACAACTTTGAGAAATGTATACTTTGTTGTTTCCCTACTTGCCCTCTCTTTTTCCTTCTCATTTGGACAGAATTCAGTTAATCATACATTGTGTTCAGGGCACATTAGTTCCTAGAAGTCTCCTCTTGGTTAATTTTTGAACATTGGAGTATTTTCTGATTTTTGTTGTTCTTAGTGCTTCCTGACTTAATTCCCATGAGGTCAGAAAATGTACTGTATGAATTCAAAACTTTTGAAATGTACTAACACTGCTTTATGGCCCAGAAGTATATGACTAATCTTTCTACATTTTCTGTGTGAATGTGAAATAAAAATGCATAGTCAGAAGTTTATAGATGTAGTATCATATATAAATCGCAAGTTTATTTCAAATATTCTCTCCTTGATCATTTTTATCTCACTTCTATATCAATTACTGAGAACTGTGTGTTAATAATTTTCACTGTAATGATTAATTTTTATATTTCTTCCAGTAATTATTATTTTTCATATTGAAGTCAAATAACTAGAGACATGTAAATTCAGAAGGCTATTTTGCAATTATTAATGCAGATATACTGTGTTTTTTTGTGGTAGTTGTATGTGATATCGTAATTTCATCAACTTTTGAATAATTTGGATACATTTTTTTTTAAGTGGGATTTTAAAAATCTAGTCTGATAACCTTTGTCTTTCAATCAGGTCACTTATAACATTTACATATGATGAAATTATCAATATTTTACTTCATCCTGTAATGTATTGTAGCCACCCTTATCAGTTCCTGTTCCCATTCATCATTTTGCATTATTTTAGAGTAATTATTTGTCATTTCATTTTTAAAACTTTATTTGTGTGTTAATGGCACATCCTATTCTTATTATTTCATGGATACATATAAAATTATAAGTATAATTATCAAATCTAAGCATACTTGAAAATATTGTCCAAATTTTTTTATATCAAACTGAGCTTTCCTTTAAGAAAGAAGGCTATGTAAAATAAGTTTTAAACACCTAATACACCTAATACTAACTTTGTACTAATGAGCTTTACCTTACTAATCTTACTAACATCAAGATGTATTTACCCAAGACAGGAATGGGGAAAACGTTGACAAACTGACTTCTATAGAGCATTGAATAAATTAAATGGCGGAGCTAAAAGTACAACAAAGGTGGATATAAATGTGTAGAAACAAGGTCCACATGTCATATGCTCTGACAAAGTAAAAATAACAACTTAAAAGTTATGAAGAGAGAAGAAAGTGAAAGGAAAAGTGGAATTGCATTATTAATATACAAGTAAGAAATGAAAGTAATACGTTTTTACATGGACACATCGTGTAGTAGACTTCTGACTAAAAGAGACTGAAACTGAGGGAATTATACAAAGATATTAGCATAATTATGCCTCCTAGAAAGACAACAGCAACAACAACAAAAACTTCACAAGTTGCCGAAGAAATAAAAACAGCAAAAAGTTCAAACATAAAGAAGGCCGACAACATAGTGGAAAAGACAAATAGTAAATATAAGATAATACAAAAAATAACTGGATGGAACAAACACCAAACAATTTTATCTTATGAAAATATGTAACTCTATTTTATCTCAGCTTTTTAAAGGAAAAAGATTTTCAGATGGCACACAAAGCAAAGCCCATCCCTCTGCTGTATATAGAGGATGTACTTAAAAGCATTCAAAAAGGCTGAAACTACAGGGTGACAAATAAATCTCAGGTAATCACAAGCTAAGTGAAGGCATAGGTGTCAAACACAATATCTGATAAGGTTCCAAATCTTTGCTATTGTGAATAATGCTGCAATAAACATACGTGTGCATGTGTGTTTATAGCAGCATGATTTATAATCCTTTGGGTATATACCCAGTAATGGGATGGCTGGGTCAAATGCTATTTCTAGTTCTAGATCCCTGAGGAATCGCCACACTGACTTCCACAATGGTTGAACTAGTTTACAGTCCCACCAACAGTGTAAAAGTGTTCCTATTTCTCCACATCCTCTCCAGCACCTGTTGTTTCCTGACTTTTTAATGATTGCCATTCTAACTGGTGTGAGATGGTATCTCATTGTGGTTTTGACTTGCATTTCTCTGATGGCCAGTGATGGTGAGCATTTTTTCATGTGTCTGTTGGCTGCATAAATGTCTTCTTTTGAGAAGTGTCTGTTCGTGTCCTTTGCCCACTTTTAGATGGGGTTGTTTGTTTTTTTCTTGTAAATTTGTTTGAGTTCATTGTAGATTCTGGATATTAGCCCTTTGTCAGATGAGTAGGTTGCGAAACTTTTCTCCCATTCTGTAGGTTGCCTGTTCATTCTGATGGTAGTTTCTTTTGCTGTGCAGAAGCTCTTTAGTTTAATTAGATCCCATTTGTCAATTTTGGCTTTTGTTGCCATTGCTTTTGGTGTTTTAGACATGAAGTCCTTGCCTATGCCTATGTCCTGAATGGTAATGCCTAGGTTTTCTTCTAGGGTTTTTATGGTTTTAAGTCTAACGTTTAAGTCTTTAATCCATCTTGAACTGATTTTTGTAAAAGGTGTAAGGAAGGGATCCAGTTTCAACTTTCTACATATGGCTAGCCAGTTTTCCCAGCACCATTTATTAAACAGGGAATCCTCTCCCCATTGCTTGTTTTTTGTCAGGTTTGTCAAAGATCAGATAGTTGTAGATATGCGGCGTTATTTCTGAGGGCTCTGTTCTGTTCCATTGATCTATATCTCTGTTTTGGTACCAGTACCATGCTGTTTTGGTTACTGTAGCTTTGTAGTATAGTTTGAAGTCAGGTAGCATGATGCCTCCAGCTTTGTTCTTTTGGCTTAGGATTGACTTGGCGATGCGGGCTCTTTTTTGGTTCCATATGAACTTTAAAGTAGTTTTTTCTAATTCTGTGAAGAAAGTCATTGGTAGTTTGATGGGGATGGCATTGAATCTATAAATTACCTTGGGCAGTATGGCCATTTTCATGATAGTGATTCTTCCTACCCATGAGCATGGAATGTTCTTCCATTTGTTTGTATCTTCTTTTATTTCCTTGAGCAGTGGCTTGTAGTTCTCCTTGAAGAGGTCCTTCACATCCCTTGTAAGTTGGATTCCCAGGTATTTTATTCTCTTGGAAGCAATTGTGAATGGGAGTTCACTCATGATTTGGCTCTCTGTTTGTCTGTTGTTGGTGTATAAGAATGCTTGTGATTTTCGTACATTGATTTTGTAACCTGAGACTTTGCTGAAGTTGCTTATCAGCTTAAGGAGATTTTGGGCTGAGACAATGGGGTTTTCTAGATATACAATCATGTCGTCTGCAAACAGGGATAATTTGACTTCTTCTTTTCCTAATTGAATACCCTTTATTTCCTTCTCCTGCCTAATTGCCCTGGCCAGAACTTCCAACACTATGTTGAATAGGAGTGGTGAGAGAGGGCATTCCTGTCTTGTGCCAGTTTTCAAAGGGAATGCTTCGAGTTTTTGCCCATTCAGTATGATATTGGCTGTGGGTTTGTCATAGATAGATCTTATTATTTTGAGATACGTCCCATCAATACCTAATTTATTGAGAGTTTTTAGCATGAAGGGTTGTTGAATTTTCTCAAAGGCCTTATCTGCATCTATTGAGACAATCATGTGGTTTTTGTCTTTGGCTCTGTTTATATGCTGGATTACATTTATTGATTTGCATATATTGAACCAGCCTTGCATCCCAGGGATGAAGCCCACTTGATCATGGTGGATAAGCTTTTTGATGTGCTGCTGGATTCGGTTTGCCAGTATTTTATTGAGGATTTTTGCATCAATGTTCATCAAGGAAATTGGTCTAAAATTCTCTTTTTTTGATGTGTCTCTGCCAGGCTTTGGTATCAGGATGATGCTGGCCTCAAAAAATGTGTTAGGGAGGATTCCCTCTTTTTCTATTGATTAGAATAGTTTCAGAAGGAATGGTACCAGTTCCTCTTTGTACCTCTGGTAGAATTCGGCTGTGAATCCATCTGGTCCTGGACTCTTTTTTGTTGGTAAGCTATTCATTATTGCCACAATTTCAGATTCTGTTATTGGTCTATTCAGGGATTCAACTTCTTCCTGGTTTAGTCTTGGGAGAGTGTATGTGTCGAGGAATTTATCCATTTCTTCTAGATTTTCTAGTTTATTTGTGTAGAGGTGTTTGTAGTATTCTCTGATGGTAGTTTGTATTTCTGTGGGATCGGTGGTGATATCCCCTTTATCATTTTTTATTGCGTCTATTTGATTCTTCTCTCTTTTTTTCTTTATTAGTCTTGCTAGCGGTTTATCAAGTTTGTTGATCCTTTCAAAAAACCAGCTCCTGGATTCATTAATTTTTTGAAGCGTTTTTTGTGTCTCTATTTCCTTCAGTTCTGCTCTGATTTTAGTTATTTCTTGCCTTCTGCTAGCTTTTGAATGTGTTTGCTCTTGCTTTTCTAGTTCTTTTAATTGTGATGTTAGGGTGTCAATTTTAGATCTTTCCTGCTTTCTCTTGTGGGCATTTAGTGCTATAAATCACCCTCTACACACTGCTTTGAATGAGTCCCAGAGATTCTGGTATGTTGTGTCTTTGTTCTCGTTGGTTTCAAAGAACATCTTTGTTTCTGCCTTCATTTCGTTATGTACCCAGTAGTCATTCAGGAGCAGGTTGTTCAGTTTCCATGTAGTTGAGCGGTTTTGAGTGAGATTCTTAATCCTGAGTTCTAGTTTGATTGCACTGTGGTCTGAGAGATAGTTTGTTATAATTTCTGTTCTTTTACATTTGTTGAGGAGTGCTTTACTTCCAAGTATGTGGTCAATTTTGGAATAGGTGTGGTGTGGTGCTGAAAAAAATGTATATTCTGTTGATTTGGGGTGGAGAGTTCTGTAGATGTCTATTAGGTCCTCTTGGTGCAGAGCTGAGTTCAATTTCTGGGTATCTTTGTTGACTTTCTGTCTCGTTGATCTGTCTAATATTGACAGTGGGATGTTAAAGTCTCCAATTATTAATGTGTGGGAGTCTAAGTCTCTTTTTAGGTCACTGAGGACTTGCTTTATGAATCTGGGTGCTCCTGTATTGGGTGCATATATATTTAGGATAGTTATCTCTTCTTGTTGAATTGATCCCTTTACCATTATGTAATGGCCTTCTTTGTCTCTTTTGATCTTTGTTGGTTTCAAGTCTGTTTTATCAGAGACTAGGATTGCAACCCCTGCCTTTTTTTGTTTTCCATTTGCTTGGTAGATCTTCCTCCATCCTTTTATTTTGAGCCTCTGTGTGTCTCTGCATGTGAGATGGGTTTCCTGAATACAGCACACTGATGGGTCTTGACTCTTTATCCAATTTGCCAGTCTGTTTCTTTTAATTGGAGAATTTAGTCCATTTACATTTAAAGTTAATATTGTTATATGTGCAACCCAAATGTCCAACAATGATAGACTGGATTAAGAAAATGTGGCACATATACACCATGGAATACTATGCAGCTATAAAACATGATGAGTTCGTGTCCTTTGTAGGGACGTGGATGAAATTGGAAATCATCATTCTCAGTAAACTATCGCAAGAACAAACAACCAAACACCGCATATTCTCACTCATAGGTGAGAATTGAACAATGAGAACACATGGACACAGGAAGGGGAACATCACACTCTGGGGACTGTTGTGGGGTGGGGGGAGGAGGGAGGGATAGCACTGGGAGATATACCTAATGCTAGATGATGAGTCAGTGGGTGCAGCGCACCAGCATGGCACATGTATACATATGTAACTAACCTGCACATTGTGCACATGTACCCTAAAACTTAAAGTATAATAATAATAAATAAAGAAAGAAAGAAAGAATAATGCCAAAAAAAAATCTGGTAAGGTTGAATTTGAGCAAAACATTATTAAACAAGATGAAGAAGTACAGTTTATAATTTTAAAAGCTAAAATTTACAATGAAGATAGAGTTATAGTTGGGGGGTCTTAAAATATTATACTTCATTTTTTTAAAAAAAGCCAAAAGAATCGTAAAAGATGTAATTTAAAGGTAGATATTAAAGAT
This sequence comes from Gorilla gorilla gorilla, assembly GCF_029281585.2. NCBI lineage: Eukaryota > Metazoa > Chordata > Mammalia > Primates > Hominidae > Gorilla > Gorilla gorilla. The sequence goes on from NC_073236.2 coordinate 82,499,868, forward strand.
ATGTATCCAGCTTTGAACACCAATGTTAGGGAATAAGCCTCCTTTTAAAAAGAAGTATTCATGAAAAGCAGTTTAAAAAAATAGATTATGTATTCATGCAAAAATATTCAATATATTTCCAAAGTATAAATAATCTAACCAATGAAATAAAACTATAACTTAGTAATAAAATTAAAAATAGAAAATATAAATTTAAAAAGATAATGACACATTTTGACCAGAGTTATAAAAGGCACTTATCCTAAATTCCCGGAAGTCGACAGTATCTCAGGCTTCTGAAGATCTGTTATCCTTGCTCCATGGGTCTGTGAATCTTCAAATCAATATAACCAGATGCTTCAAAAAAAACTGCAACTTCAGTATGCATTGCTCTTTTCTGAGTCCCCATTTTCACCTTTATTATAGTATAATAATTCCTTAATCTTGTCCAATTTTCAATTTTTTAAGATTTATCATTTTGCTTTATCAGTCTTAACTATTTTGACAAAATGACACAATAGCCTTTATATACTTTTTCTTTTGTCAATGGAGATATTTACCCACTAATATCTAGTTTCCATGTGTGTTAATTTTTTCTCAATTTTTAAATATATTACCCATTTAACTTTATCTTAATTATCATTTCCCACTTAACTATTTGAATTAACATTCATCTGAAATTCTATCATTTAGGTTTTCAAAACCCATTCTTTTTTTTTGATACATAAAAGAGTTGACCTTTGAACAATGCGGGAGTTAGGAGCACCAACATGCCAATGTAGTCAAAAATCTGAGTATTACTTTTGACTTCACAATAACTGAACTACTGATAGGCTACTATTGACCAGAAGCCTTAACAATGACATAAAAAATAGTTAACATATATTTTCTATCTTGTATATATTACATACTCTATTCTTACAACAAAGGAACCTAGAGAAAAGACAATATTATTAAGAAAGTAATAAAGTAGAAAAAATATATTTATTATTCACTAAGTGGAAGTGGATTATCATAAAGGTCTTCATCCTCATTATCTTCACAATGAGTAGGCTGAGGAAGAGGAGAAAAAGAAAGGGTTGATCTTGATGTTTCAGGTGGCCGAGGCAGAAGGAAACTCATTTATGTGTAATATTCAAGTCAGGGTAACTGGGATATCCATGACCTCAAATATTTGTCTTTTCTTTATATTGAGAACATTTGAATTCTCTTCTATTATAGCTATTTTGAAATATGTAATAAATGATTGTTAACTAACATCACCCTACTGAAATATTAATCACTAGATCTTATTCCTTCTAACTGTAATTTAATACTCATTAATCAATCTCTCTTTATTTCCCCTCCCTGCTACCCTTCCCAGCCTCTGATACCCACCAATCTACTCTCTGTCTCTAGGAGATCCAATTTTTCAGCTCCCACATGTGAGTGAGAATATGTAACATCTGTTTTTGTGTTCCTGGCTTATTTTACACAAGATAATGACCTCCAGTTCTATCCACGTTGTTGTGAATGTCAGGATTCATTCTATTTTATGGCTGAATAATATCCCATTGTGTATATGTACCACATTTTCTTTATCCATTCAGACATTGATAGATGCTTAGGCTGATTCCACATCTTAACTATTGTGAATACTGCAGCAATAGATATGAAATGTCAATAGATATGACTTCCTTTCTCCTGGATATATATGCAGCAGTGAGATTGCTGAATCATATGATACTTCTCTTTTTAGTTATTTGAGGAAACTCCATACTGTTTTATAGTGACTGTACTAATTTACATTTCTACCAATATTATACCAAGCTTGTCCTCCCTCCACATCCTCAACAATATCAGTTATTTTTTGTCTTTTTGATAAAAAGCAATTATAACTTGGGTGAGATAATATTTTACTGTGGTTATCATGCACATTTCCCTGATGATTAGTGATGTCATGGGTTTTTTTTTATATACCCATTAGACACTTTCATGTCTTTTTTTGAGAAATGTCTATTGAGATCTTTTGCCCATTTTAATTCTTTCTTTTTTTTGCTATGGAGTTGTTTAAATTTTCTGTATATTCTGGTTATTAATCTCTTTGCAGATGGATAGTTTGTGAAAGAGTTCTCTCATTCTGTAGGTTATTCAGAGGTTACTCTCATTCTCTTCACTTTGTTGATTGTTTTCTTTGTGGTGCAGAGGCTTTTTAGCTTGATGTAATCCCATTTGTCTAATGTTTCTTTTGTTTTCTGTGCTCTGGGAATATTGGCCAAAAATTATTGTCCAGATCAATGTACTGGGTGGACAGACTCCATGTCCTCTTCTAGTAGTTTCGTAGTTTCAGGTCTTAGATTTAAGTCTTTAATCATTGTGATTTAATTTTTGTATATAGTGAGAGATAGGGGTGTAGTTTTATTCTTCCACCTATGGCTATTCAGTTTTTCCAGCACAACTTATTGAAGAGACTCCCATTTGCCCAATATATGTTCTTGAGGTCTTTGTCAAAAATGAATTGGATGTAAATACATAAATGTATTTCTGGGTTATCTGTTCTGTTCTGCTAGTCTAAGTTTCTGTTTTATGCCACCCCCTTGCTCTTTTGGTTATTATGGCTTTACAGTATAGTTCAAAGTCAGGGGGTGCCATGCCTCCAGCTTTCATCTTTTATCTCAGGGTTGCTTTGGCTATTTGGTTTTTTGTGTGAATTTTAGTGTTGTTTTTTCTATTTCTATAAAAAATGTTTTTGACACTTTGATAGATATTGCACTCAATTTCTAAATTGTTTTGGGTGGTGTTTATATTTTAGCAATATTAATTCTTCCAATGCATAAGAATGGGATATCTTTTCATTATTTGTGTTGTCTTCAATGTCTTTCATCAGTGTTTTATAGTTCTATTTTAGAGGTCTTTCACTTCATTGGTTATATTTATTCCTACGTATATTACTTTTATAGTTATTGTAAATGAGATTGTGCCCTTGATTTCTGTCTTGGTCCATTTGTGTCCCTATAAAGTAATACCTGAAGCTGGTAATTTATAAAGAAAATAAGTTTATTTGGCTCACAGTTCTACAGGCTGTACAGGAAGCATGCCACCAACAGCTTTTTTGGTGAAGGCTTTAGGCTGCTTCCACTGATTTTGGAAGAACAAAGGGAACTGTTGTGTGCAGAGATCATATGGCAAGACAGGAAGTGAATGGGAAAGAGAGGAAGTGCCAGGCTCTTTTTAACAACCAGCTCTTGTGGGAACTAGCAGAACAAAAACTCACTTATTACTACAGGACAGCACCAAGCCATTTATGAGGTATCTGCCCCATGAAACAAGCACCTCCCATTAGATCCGATCTTCAACAATGGGGATCAAATTCCAACATGAGGTTTGGGGGGAAAAACACCCAAACTATAGTATTCCACTCACAGTTCCCTAAAAGTAATGTGTATTAAACATACAAAACACAATTATTTTATCCAAATAGTCCCCAAAAGTCTTAACTTGTTCCAGCATCAACTCAAAAGCCTAAAGTCTCATCTGAGACTCAAGGCAATTCTTTCCCACTATGAGCTTGTAAAATGAAAAACAAATTGTTTACTTTCAAGGTGCAATGATTGTACAGTCATTGGGTAAACATTTCCCGTTCAAAATGGTTAAATTATCCTAAGAAAAGAATAACAGATCCTATGCAAGTCTGAAACCCAAGAGGGCAGACATTCAAACTTAAAGCTCCAAAATGACTCCATGTCACATATCCTGGGCACCCTGATATGAGGAGTGGGCCGACAAGGCTTGAGAAGCCGTCTTTACGGCTTTGCTTGGCATGGCCCACATGGTTGCTCCCATGAGTTGAAATTGAATGCCTGTGACCTCTTCAGGCTGAAATTGCATGTTTGCCTGTGGCTCTATAATTCTGGGGTCTGGAGCGTGGTTGTCCTGCTCCCCCAGCTCCATTAGGCAGTGCTCAAATGAGGACTACCTACAGGGGCTCCAACCACACATTTCTGCTTGGTATTGCCATAGCAGAATCTGTCTGTGGAGGCTCTGCCCTGCAACAAGCTTATGCGTGGGTGCTCAGACTTTCCAATATATCATCTGAAATCTTGGCAGAAGCTGCCAATCCTCCACCACTCTTGCATTCTGGGTACATGCAGTCTTAACACCAAATGGAAGCTTCAAAGTCTTATGGCTTATGCTTTCTGCAATGGCAGCCCAAATAGTATCTTGGACCCTGTGAGCTGTGGCTGGAGCCAGAATGTCCAGGATGCATGGGGCACTGTCTTGAAATGGCACAGGTCAGTGGCATCTCAACCTGGCCCCCCAAATTATGTTGTCTTCCTATGCCTCTGGCACTGTGATGAGGGAAGCAGTTTAGGAGATTTCTGAAATATCCTGGAGGCTTTCTCCCCATTTTCTTGACTATTACCACCTGGCTCCCTTTTAGTTGTGCCAATCTCTCTAGCAAGTAATTGCTATGCAGCACCCTTGAAATTCTTTCCTGAAAATGCTTTTTCCTTTCCTATCACATGTCCGGGCTGCAAATTTTCCAATATTTTACACTTTATTCCTTTTTAATAATAAATTCCACCTTTAGGCTTTTGTTTTCCTACTTTATCTGGTCATAAGCTGTTAAAAGCGGAAAAACCACTTCTTGAAGGTTTTGCTGCTTTGAAATTTCTTCTGACAGATACCCTAGGTCATAAGTTTACCCCTTCACAAAGCCCCAGGGCATGAACACAATGCATCTAAGTTCTTTGCTATAGAAAAATATGGGTGACCTTGGCTCCAGTTTCCAATAAATTCCTCCTTTCCGTCTGTGACCTCATCAGCAAGGTCTTCACTGTCTATATTCTATCTGCATTTTTAATCACAATCACATAACCAATCTTTAAGAATTTCGAGGGGAGTGGTGCCAAGATGGCCAAATAGGAACAGGTCCAGCCTGCAGCTCCCAGCGTGAACAATGCAGAAGACAGGTGATTTCTGCGTTTCTAAGTAAGGTACCTGGTTCGTTGCACTGGGGCTTGCCAGACAAGTGGGTGCAGCCCACGGAGCAGGGCAGGGCATCGTCTCACCCGGGAAGCACAAGGGGTCAGGGAATTCCCTTTCCTAGCAAAGGGAAGCCGTGACAGATGGCACCTGGAAAATTGGGTCACTCCCACCCTAATACTACGCTTTTCCAACAGCCTTAGCAAATGGCACACCAGGAGATTATATCCCACACATGGCTAGGAGGGTCCCACGCCCACAGAACCTCGGTCACTGCTAGCACAGCAGTCTGAGATTGAACTGCAAGGTGGCAGCGAGGCTAGGGGAGGGGCGTCCACCATTGCTGAGGCTTGAGTAGGTAAACAAAGCAGCCAGGAAGCTCCAACTGGGTGGAGCCCACCGCAGCTCAAGGAGGCCTGCCTGCCTCTGTAGACTCCACTTCTAGGGGCAGGGCATAGCTGAACAAAAGGCAGCAGAAACTTCTGCAGACTTAAATGTCCCTGTCTGACAGCTTTGAAGAGAGTAGTGGTTCTCCCAGCATGGAGTTTGAGATCTGAAAATGGACAGACTGACTCTTCAAGTGGGTCCCTGACCCCTGAGTAGCCTAACTGGGAGGCACCTCCCAGTAGGGGGGCGACTGACACCTCATAAGGCTGGGTGCCCCTCTGAGACGAAGCTTCCAGAGGAAGGATTAGGCAGCAACATTTGCTGTTCTGCAGCCACCACTGGTGATACCCAGACAAACAGAGTCTGGAGTGGACCTCCAGCAAACTCCAACAGACCTGCAGCTGAGGGTCCTGACTGTTAGAAGGAAAACTAACAAACAGAAAGGGCATCCACACCAAAACCCCATTTGTACATCACCGTCATCAAAGACCAAAGGTACATAAAACCACAAAGATGGGGAGAAACCAGAGTAGAAAAGCTGAAAATTCTAAAAATCAGAATGCCTGTTCTCCTCCAAAGGAACACAGCTCCTCACCAGTAATGGAACAAGTCTGGATGGAGAATGACTTTGATGATTCGAGAGATGAAGGCTTCAGACAATCGGTAATAACAGACTACTCCGAGTTAAAGGAGGATGTTTGAACCCATCACAAAGACGCTAAAAACCTTGAAAAAAGTAGACAAATGGCTAACTAGAATAAATAGTGTAGAGAAATCCTTAAATGACCTGATGGAGCTGAAAACCATGGCATGAGAACTACGTGACACATGCACAAGCTTCAGTAGCAGATTTGATCAAATGGAAGAAAGGATATCAGTGATTGAAGATCAACTGAATGAAATGAAGTGAGACGAGAAGTTTAGAGAACAAAAGAGTAAAAAGAAATGAATAAAGCCTCCAAGAAATATGGGACTATGTGAAAAGACCAAATTTATGTCTGGTTGGTGTACCGGAAAGTGATGGGGAGAATGAAACCAAGGTGGAAAACACTCTTCAGATTATCATCCAGGAGAACTTCCCCAACGTAGTGAGGCAAGCCAACATTAAAATTCAGGAAATACAGAGAACACCAGAAAGATACTCCTTAAGAAGAGCAACTCCAAGACACAATTGTCAGATTCACCAAAGTTGAAACAAAGGAAAAAATATTAAGGACAGCCAGAGAGAAAGGTCGGGTTACTCACAATGGGAAGCCCGTCAGACTAACAGCAGATCTCTTGGCAGGAACTCTACAAGCCAGGAGAGAGTGGGGGCCAATATTCAACATTCTTAAATAAAAGAATTTTCAACCCAGAATTTCATATCCAGCCAAACTAAGCTCCATAAATGATAGAGAAAAAAAATACTTTACAGACAAACAAATGCTGAGAGATTTTGTAAGCACCAGGCCTGCCTTACAAGAGCTCCTGAAGGAAGCACTAAACATGGAAAGGAACAACTGGTACCAGCCACTGCAAAAACGTGCCAAAAAGACCATCGATACTAGGAAGAAACTGCATCAATTAATGAGCAAAATAACCAGCTAACATCATAATGACGGGATCAAATTCACACATAATAATATTAACCTTAAATGTAAATGGGCTAAATGCTCCAATTAAAAGACACAGACTGGCAAATTGGATAAAGAGTCAAGACCCACCAGTGTGCTGTATTCAGGAGACCCATCTCACGTGCAGAGATACACATATGCTCAAAATAAAGGGATGGAGGAAGATCTACCAAGCAAATGGAAGACAAAAAAAAGGCAGGGGTTGCAATCCCAGTCCCTGATAAAACAGACTTTAAACCAGCAAAGATCAAAAGAGACAAAGAAGGGCATTACCTAATGGTAAAGGGATCAATTCAACAAGAAGAGCTAACTATCCTAAATATATATGCACCCAATACAGGAGCACCCAGATTCTTAAAGCAAGTCCTTAGAGACTTAAAAGAGACTTAGACTCCCACACAATAATAATGGGAGACTTTAACACTCTACTGTCAACATTAGACAGATCAATGAGACAGAAAGTTAAGAAGGATATCCAGGAATTGAACTCAGCTCTGCACCAAGAGGACCTAATAGACATCTACAGAACTCTCCACCCCAAAACAACAGAATATACATTCTTCCCAGCACCACACCATGCCTATTCCAAAATTGACCACATAGTTGGAAGTAAAGCACTCCTCAGCAAATGTTAAAGAACAGAAATTATAACAAACTGTCTCTCAGACAACAGGGCAATCAAACTAGAACTCAGGATTAAGAAACTCACTCAAAACCACTCAACTACATGGAAACTAAACAACCTGCTCCTAAATGACTACTGGGTACATAACGAAATGAAGACAAAAATAAAGATGTTCTTTGAAACCAATGAGAACAAAGACACAACATATCGGAATCTCTGGGACACATTTAAAGCAGTGTGTAGAGGGAAATTTATAGCACTAAATGCCCACAAGAGAAAGCAGGAAAGATCTAAAATTGACACCCTAACATCACAATTAAAAGAACTAGAAAAGCAAGAGCAAACACATTCAAAAGCTAGCAGAAGGAAAGAAATAACTAAGATCAGAGCAGAACTGAAGGAGATAGAGACACAAAAAACCCTTCAAAAAATCAATGAATCCAGGAGCTGGTTTCTTGAAAAGATCAACAAAATTGATAGACTACTAGCAAGACTAATAAAGAAGAAAAGAGAGAAGAATCAAATAGATACATTAAAAAATAATAAAGGCGATACCACCACTGATCCCATAGAAATACAATCTACCATCACAGAATACTATAAACACCTCTACACAAATAAACTAGAAAATCTAGAAGAAATGGATAAATTCCTCGACACATACACTCTCCCAAGACTAAACCAGGAAGAAGTTGAATCCCTGAATAGACCAATAATAGGTTCTGAAATTGAGGCAATAATTAATAGCCTACCAATCAAAAATAGTCCAGGACCAGAAGGATTCACAGCCGAATTCTACCAGAGGTAGAAAGAGGAGTTGGTTCCATTCCTTCTGAAACTATTCCAATCAATAGAAAAAGAGGGAATTCTCCCTAACTCATTTTATGAGGCCAACATCATCCTGATACCAAAGCCTGGCAGAGACACAACAAAAAAAGGGAATTTTAGACCAATATCCCTGATGAACATCGATGCAAACATCCTCAATAAAATACTAGCATACTGACTCTAGCAGCACATCCAAAAGCTTATCCACCATGATCAAGTGGGCTTCATCCCTGGGATGCAAGGCTGGTTCAACATACGCAAACCAATAAACGTAATCCAGCATATAAACAGAACCAAAGACAAAAACCACATGATTATCTCAATAGATGCAGATAAGGCCTTTGACAAAATTTAACAGCCCTGCATGCTAAAACCTCTCAATAAACTAGGTATTGGTGGGACATATCTCAAAATAATAAGAGCTATTTATGACAAACCCACAGCCAATATCATACTGAATGGGCAAAAACTCGAAGCATTCCCTTTGAAAACTGGCACAAGACAGGGATTCCCTCTCTCACCATTCCTATTCAACATAGTGTTGGAAGTTCTGGCCAGGGCAATCAGGCAACAGAAAGAAATAAAGCGTATTCAATTAGGAAAAGAGGAAATCAAATTGTCTTTGTTTGCAGATGACATGATTATATATTTAGAAAACCCCATCATCTCAGCCCAAAATCTCCTTAAGCTGATAAGCAACTTCTGCGAAGTCTCAGGATACAAAATCAATGTGCAAAATCAAAAGCCTTTTTATACACCAATAACAGATAAACAGAGAGCCAAATCATGAGTGAACTCCCATTCACAATTGCTTCAAAGAGAATAAAATACCTGGGAATCCAACTTACAAGGGATGTGAAGGACCTCTTCAAGTAGAACTACAAACCACTGCTCAACAAAATAAAAGAGGACACAAACAGATGGAAGAACATTCCATGCTCATGGGTAGGAAGAATCAATATTGTGGAAATGGCCGTACTGCCCAAGGTAATTTATAGATTCAATGCCATCCCCATCAAGCTACCAATGACTTTCTTCACAGAATTGGAAAAAACTACTTTAAAGTTCATATGGAACCAAAAAAGAGCCCGCATCACCAAGTCAATCCTAAGCCAAAAGAACAAAGCCAGAGGCATCATGCTACCTGACTTCAAACTATACTACAAGGCTACAGTAACCAAAACAGGATGGTACTGGTACCAAAACAGAGACATAGACCAATGGAACAGAATAGAGCCCTCAGAAATAATACCACACATATACAACCATCTGATCTTTGGCAAACCTGACAAAAACAAGAAATGGGGAAAGGATTCCCTATTTAATAAATGGTGCTGGGAAAACTGGCTAGCCATATGTAGAAAGCTGAAACTGGATCCCTTCCTTACACCTTATACAAAAATAATTCAAGATGGATTAAAGACTTAAATATTAGATCTAAAACCATAAAAACCCTAGAAGAAAACCTGGGCAATACCATTCAGGACATAGGCATGCCAAGGTCTTCATGTCTAAAACACCAAAAACAATGGCAACAGAAGCCAAAATTGACATATGGGATCTAATTAAAGAGCTTCTGCACAGCAAAAGAAACTACCATTTGTGTGAACAGGCAACCTCCAGAATTGGAGAAAATTTTTACAATATACCCATCTGACAAAGGGCTAATATCCAGAATCTACAAAGAACACAAACAAATTTACAAGAAAAAAATCAAACAACCCCATCAACAAGTGGGCAAAGGATATGAACAGACACTTCTCAAAAGAAGACATTTATGCAGCCAACAAACACATGAAAAAATGCTCACCATCACTGGCCATCAGAGAAATGCAAATCAAAACCACAATGAGATACCATCTCACACCAGTCAGAATGGCGATCATTAAAAAGTCAGGAAACAACAGGTGCTGGAGAGGATGTGGAGAAATAGGAACACTTTTACACTGTTGGTGGGACTGTAAAGTAGTTCAGCCATTGTGGAAGACAGTGTGGCGATTCCTCAAGGATCTAGAACTAGAAATACCATTTGACCCAGCCATCCCATTACTGGGTATATACCCAAAGGATTATAAATCATGCTGCTATAAAGACACATGCACATGTATGTTTATTACAGCACTATTCACAATAGCAAAGACTTGGAACCAACCCAAATGTCCATCAATGATAGATTGGATTAGGAAGATGTGGCACATATTCACCATGGAATACTATGCAGCCATAAAAAAGGATGAGTTCACGTCCTTTTTAGGGACATGGATGAAGCTGGAAACCATCATTCTCAGCAAACTATTGCAAGGACAGAAAACCAAATGCCTCATGTTCTCACTCACAGGTGTGAACTGAACAATAGGAACACATGGACACAGGGTGGGGAACATCACACACTGCGGTCTGTTGTGGGGTAGGGGGATGGGGGAGGGATAGCATTAGGAGATATACCTAATGTAAATGATGAGTTAACGGGTCCAGCACACCAACATGGCACATGTATACATATGTAACAAACCTGCACATTGTGCACATGTACCCTATAACTTAAAGTAAAATAAAAAAATTATAATAATAAAATAAAAATAAAAAAGAATTTCCAAACTTTCTCTGCTCTTCTGAGTCCTCAAAACTCTTCTAACTTCTATCCATTAACTCAGTTTCAAAGCTACTTCCACGTTTTCAGGTATCATTATAGCAATGTCCCACTCCTTGTTACCAATTTTCTGTCATAGTTCATTTGTGTTTCTATAAAGAAATGTCTGAGGCTGAGAAGCTTATACAAAAAAAAAGAAAAGGTTTATTTGACTCAGAGTTCTACAGGCTGAATAAAAACTATTGTGCCAACATAGCTTCTGGTGAGGGCCTCCAGCTTCTTTTATTCATGGTGGAACGTGAAGGAGAACTGGTATATGAAGAGATCACATGGTAAGCATGGAAGTGAGAGAGAGGGAGGAAATGTCAGGTTGTTTTTAACAACCAGCTTTCATGGGAAAAAATAAAGCAAGAATTATTCATTACCATGAAGATAGCACAATGACACATGAGGAATCAGCTCCCATGACCCTAACTCTTCATATTGGGCTCCACCTGCAACATAGGGGATCAAATTTCAACATGAAGTTTGATGCAAAAACATCCAAACTATAGGGATTTCTTTTCAAGATTATTCACTGTTAGCATATGAAAGTGCTAATGATTTTGTATGTAACAACTTTGCTGAATTCATTCATTAATTCTTTTTGCTGGGGTCTTCAGATTTTTCTAAATACAAGATCACATCATCTGCAAACAAGTATATTTTGACTTATTTCTTTCCAATTTTTATGCCTTTTATTTTTTTCTCTTGCCTAATTGTTTCAGCTAAGACTTCCAGTGCTATATTTAGTTAAAGTTACAAAAGGTGAATATCGTTTTCTTGTTCTAGATCTTAGAGGAAAGACTTTCCACTTTTCCCCATTCAGTATGAGGTAGTTATGTTTGTCGTAGATGGCCTTTATTCTTTTGAGGTATATTTCTTGTATACTCAGATTGTTAAGAGTTTTTATCATAAAGATATGTTAAATTTATCAAATGCTTTTTTGGCATATATTAAAATCATCTATGGTTTTTGTTCTTGATTTTGTAATGTGCTGTGTCATGTGTATTAATTTGCATATGGTGAACCACCTTGCATCACTGAGAGGAATCCCACATTTTTAATGTGTTGTGTTCAGTTTGATAGTATGTTGTTGAGGAATTTTGTATGGGTATACATAAGGGTTATTGGTCTATAGCTTTCTACTTTTGTTGCATCCTTGACTGCTTTTGATATCAGGGTAACGCTGGGCTCCTAGGATGAATTTGAAGGTATCCACTCCATTTAAATTTTTTTAGTTTTAACAGAATTTGTGTCACTTCTTCTACCAAATGTTCTACCAAATGTTTGGTAGAATTCAGCAGTAAAGGCACCAGATTTCATGGGAGCTTTCCTCATGTGATACTTTTTATTACTACTTTGATTTGGGTACTCATTATTGGTCTGCTGAGGTTTTCTATTTCTTCGTGCTGCAATCTTGGTAGATAGCATATGTCTAGAAATTTTTGATTTCTTTCAGTTTTCCAAATTGTTGGTGTACAGCTGTTCAAAATAGACTCTAATGAGCATTTGTATGTCTGTCATATCAGTTGTTATGTCTCTTTTTTCATTTCTGGTTTTATATTCTTGGGTCTTCTCTCTTGTGTTCCTAGTGTAGCTAGCAGTTTGTCAGTTTTGTTTATTCCAAAAACCATAACTTTTTGTTTTGTCAATCTTTTGTACTTTTTAATTTTCAAGTTTAATTATTTCTGCTCTGACTTTTGTTTTTACTTTATTCCACTAATTTTGAGTTGGTTTGTCTTTGCTGTTCTAGTTCTCTGAGGTGCATCATTACGTTGTTTATTTGCAGGCTTTTAACTTTTTTATGTAGACATTTATTGCTATAAACTTCCCTCTTATTACTGCTTTTTCTATATCTCATATGTTTTTGTATGTTGGGTTTCCATTTTCATTTGTTTCAAAAAAATTTTTAAATTTTCTTTTTAACTTCTTAATTGACCCAATAGTTGTTTAGGAGCATATTTTCTTTTTTTTTTTTCAATTTCCATGTGTTTGTATAGTTTCCAAAGTTCCTCTTGTTATTGATTTCTAGTGTTACTACATTTCAGTCTAAGAAGATGTTTGATTTAATTTTGATATTGTTAAACTTGTTGAAACTTGTTTTGTGACTTAACATATGGTCTATTCTGAAGGATATTTCCTGTGCTAATGAGAAAAATGTGAATTCTGAAGCAGGTGGTTGAAATGTTTCATAAATGATGGGTTCATTTGGTTTAGTGTATAGTTTAACTCCAATGCTTCTTTGCTGAGTTTCTGTAAAGATAATCTATTACTGACTGTGGGTTGTTGAATTCCCCTACTATTACTGTATTGCAGCCTTTTCCTTCCTTTAGATCTAGTAATGTTTGTTTTAATTATTTGGGTCCTCTGCTGTTGAGCGCATATAAATTTATACTTGTTATATTATCTTGCTGAATTGACCCATTTATCATTATTTCGGTAACCTTCTTTGTCTCTTTTCATTGTCTTTGACTTGTAATCTATTTTACCTGATGATATGGTTTGGATTTGTATTCCTGCCCAATTCTCATGCTGAACTGAAGGAGGGGCCTGGTAGGAGGGGGTGGATTTCTTCCCTGCTGTTCTTGGATAGAGAGTGAGTTCTCATGAGCTCTGATGGTTTAAAAGTGTGTAGCACTTCCTCCTTTGCTCTCTCTCTCTATCCTGCTCTCTCATGGTAAGAAGTGCTTGCTTCCCCTTTGCCTTCTTCCATGGTTGTAAGTTTCCTGAGGTCTCCCAATCATGCTTTCTTTTAAGCCTGTGGAACTGTGGTGAATTAAACCTCTTTCTTCATAAATGACTCCGTCTTGGGTATGTCTTTATGGCAGTGTGAAAATGGACTGACACAGAGAATTGGTATCAGGATTGGGGCATTGCTATAAAGATACCTGAAAATGCGGATGTGATTTTGGAACTGGGTAATGGGCAGATGTTGAAACAGTTTGGAGCTTCCTAGAGACTTGTTGAATGGTTTTGACCAAAAAGTCCAGGCTGAGCTGGTCTCAGATGGAGATGAGGAACTTGTTGGGAACAGAAGCAAAGGTGACTCTTGCTGTGCTTTAGCAAAGAGACTGGGGGTATTTTGCCACTGCCTTAAAAATCTTTGGAACTTTGAACTTGAGAGAGATAATTTAGGGTGTCTGGTGGAAGAAATTTCTAAGCAGCAAAGAATTCAAGATATGATCTGGCTGTTTCTAAAAGTGTATGCTCATATGTGTGAAGAAAGAGATGGCCTGAAATTGGAACGTGTATTTAAAAGGGAAGCAGAGCATAAAACTTTGAAATATATGCAGCCCAACCATGAAGTAGAAAAGAAAAATCCATTTTCTGGGGAGCAGTTCAAGCTTTATGCAGATGTTTGCACAAGTAATGAGAAGCTGAATGTTAATAGCCAAAGCAATGGGGAAAATATCTTCATGGCATTTCAGAGATCTTCATGGAGGCATCTCCCATCAGAGGCCTGAAAACCTAGGAGAGAAAAATAGTTTTATGGGTCAGGTCTAGGTCCCAGCTGCTCTGTGCAGCCTCAGGACATGGTGCCCTGCATCCCAGCTACTCCAGCTCTAGTGGTGGCTAAACATGGCCAAGGTGTAGCTTGGGCTGTTGTTTCAGAGGGTGCAAGCCCCACACCTTGGATTTCAGAGTATGTGTGGAAATGCCTAGATGTCCAGGCAGAAGTCAGCTTCAGGGGGAGAGCTCTCATGGAGAACCTCCAATAGGGGAGTAGGGAGGAAAAATGAGGGTTGGAGCCCACACACAGAGTCCCCACTGTACCACTGCCTAGTGGAGCTGTGAGAAGAGGGCGACCGTCCACCAGAATGCTAGATCCACTGACAGCTTGCACCGTCCACCTGGAAAAGCTGCAGGCATTCATGAGAGCAGCCATGGGAGTTGAGCCCTGCAGAGATATATGGGCGAAGCTGCCCAAGTATATGGGAGCCCACTCCTTGCATTCAGTGTGCCCTGGATGTGAGACATGGAGTCAAATAATATTATTTTGGAGATTTAAGATTGAATGACTGCCTTGCTGCGTTTTGGAGTTGCATGGGGCCTGGACTGTAGCCCATTTATTTTGGTTGATTTCTTCCTTTTGTAATGGGAGTGTTTACCCAATGCCTGAACTCCCATTGTATCTTCAAGTAACTAACTTGTTTTTTATTTTATAGGGTTGTAGGAAGAAGCAAATTGCCTTGTCTCAGATGAAACATTGGACTTAGACTTTCAAGTTAATGCTGAAATGAGTTAAGACTAAGAGACTGTTGAGAAGGGATCATTGTATTTTGCAATGTGAGAAGGACATGAGGTTTGTGAGGGGCCAGGGTGGAATGATATGGTTTGAATTTTTGTCCCTGCACAAATCTCATGTTGAATTGGAGGAGGAACCTGGTGGGAAGTGACTGGATCATAGTGGTGGTTTTCCACCTTGTTGTTATTATGATAATGAGTGAGTTCTTATGATATCTGATGGTTTAGAAGTGTGTGGCACTTTCCTTTTTGCTCTGTCTCTCTCCTGTTCCACTGTCATTACATATGCTTACTTCCCCTTCACCTTCTGCCATGATTGTAAGATTCCTGAGGCCTTCCAGTCATGATTCCTTTTAAGCCTGTGGAACTGTGAGTCAATTAAACCTTTTTTTTTAAATAAAATACCCAGACTCAGGCAATTCTTTATAGCAGTGTGAAAATGGACTAATACACCTGGTATACATATGGCTACTCCCACTCTTTTTTAGTTTTTATTTGCATGGAAGATTTCATCCATCTCTTCACTTTCAGCCTATGTGTGTTGTTATAGGTGAAGTGAGTTCCTTGTAGGCAGCATATAGTTGGCTCTTTTAAAAACTATCCATTCAGCTAATCTATGTCTCTTAATTGGATAATTTAGTCAATTTACATTTAATGTTATTATTATAGATAAGGACATACTACTATCATTCTGTTAGTTGTTTTTTGCTTGTTTTGTAGTTCCTCTCTTCCTATCTTTCTTTCTTATTGTTATCGTTTTTGTTAAGGGATTTTCTCTGGTAGTATGTTTTATTTTGTTGGTTTTTATTTTTAGTGTATCTATTATATGTTTTTGCTTTATGATTGCCATGAGACTTACAAAAAAACTTATAGATGTAACAACTCATTTTAAACAGATGAGACCTTATCTATGATCACAAAGAAATTAAACGGAGGAAAAACTAGAAAATTTTCTACACTTAAACTCCGTCCCCCTATTTTGACTTTTCTAGTCTCAATTTTCATCTTTAAATTTTGTCTGTCTCTTAACAAGTTGCTAAGGTTGCTATTTTTTTAAATAGATTTGCCTTTTTCCCTTAATTTTATAGATATGAGTAGATTATACACAATTACATTATTAGAATATCCTGAGTTTGTCTACTCACTTTTACTAGTGGTTTTATACCTTCAAATGTTTTCTTTTTCCACACTAGTGTACTTTTCTTTCATATTGAAAAACTCTCTTCAATATTTCTTATAAGATGTGTCTGTCAACTCATCCATTTTTTTAAATTTAGCATTTATACTTCTCCAAATCAGTATCTCTCATGAGTTCATTTTAATAACTGCCTGCTGTCATTTCGTGTTTCCAATATTATTTTATTTATCTCAGCATATTCTTTGTCCTCTATTTGAAGTCTTTCTTTGACAGGCCATTTAATTTAGCCTACTCTAAATAATCAGATCCTCTTGGCCATGGTGTCTCTGAGACCCTTGACTAATTGCTCCATTATTTCAACTGCCTTTAAGGTGAGAGATTCATTATAGCCATGTTGCTTAGTGCCCAAGATAGACCATCAGCATACTAATAGTTTCTGCCTTTCCCTGACTTCTGGATTCAAGTGAGATGCCACACCTAAAGATACGTGGTATAGATTTTTAAGCAGCTGGTGAAAAGACCAGGTGACAAAACCTTGAAGTACATGGGGAGTTGACTTTTTTTTTTTTTTTTTTACTTTAAGTTCTGGGATACATGTGGTGCAGAACGTGCAGGTTTGTTACATAGGTATATATGTGCCATGGTGGTTTGCTGCACCTATCAACCCATTATATATGTTTTTAAGCCCTGCATGCATTAGATATTTGTCCTAATGCTCTCCTTTACTTTGCCTCCCACCCCCCACAGGCTCCAGTGTGTGTTCTTCCCACTCTGTGTCCATGTGTTCTCATTGTTCAACTCCCACTTTTAAGTGAGAACATGCAGCATTTGGTTTTTTGTTCCTGTGTTAGTTTGCTAAGGATGATGACTTCCTGCTTCATCCATGTGCCTGCAAAGGACATGATCTCATTATTTTTTATGTCTGCATAGTATTCCATTGTGTATATGTACCATATTTTCTTTATCCAGTCTATCATTGAGGGGCATTTGAGTTGGTTCCATGTCTTTGCTATTGTAAATAGTGATGCAGTAAACGTACATGTGCATGTGTTTTTATAGTAGAATGACTTATATTCCTTTGGGTATATACCCAGTAACAGGATTGCTAGGTCAAATGTTATTTCTAGTTCTAGATCCTTGAGGAATCACCACACTGTCTTCCACAATGGTTGAACTAACTTACACTCCCACTAACAGCGTAAAACTGTTCTTATTTCTCCACAGCCTCACCAGGATCTATTGTTTCTTGACTTTTTAGTAATTGCCATTCTGACTGGTATGAGATGGTATCTCACTGTGGTTTTGATTTGCATTTTTCTAATGATCAGTGATGATGAGCGTTTTTTCATGTGTTTGTTGGCTGCATAAATGTCTTCTTTTGAGAAGTGTCTGTTTATATAATTTGCCTACTTTTTGATGGTATTGTTTGTTTTTTTCTTGTAAGTTTGTTTAAGTTCTTGGTAGATTCTGTGTATTAGACCTTTATTAGAAGGATAGATTGCAAAAATTTTCTCCAGTTCTGTAGCTTGCCTGTTCACTCTGATGCTAGTTTCTTTTGCTGTGCAGAAGCTCCGTAGTTTAATTAGATCCCATTTGTCAATTTTGGCTTTTGTTGCAATTGCTTTTGGTGTTTTAGTCATGAAGTCTTCTCCCATGCCTATGTCCTGAGTGGTATGTCCTAGGTTTTCTTCTAGGGTTTTTATGGTTTGAGGTTTTACATTTAAGTCTTTAATCCATCTTGAGTTAATGTTTGTATAAGGTGTAAGGAAGGGATCCAGTTTCAGTTTTACGCATAAGGCTAGCCAGTTTTCCCAGCACCTTTTATTAAGTAGGGAATCCTTTCCCCATTGCTTGTCTCTATCAGGTTTATTGAAGATTAGATAATTGCCTTCTCTCACCACTCCTATTCAACATAGTATTGGAAGTTCCTGCCATGGCAATTAGGCAAGAGAAATAAATAAATCATATTCTAATAGGAAGAGGGGAAGTCAAATTGTCTCTGCTTCCAGATGACGTGATTCTTTATTTAGAAAACCCATCGTCTCAGCCTAGAAAGTCCTTAAGCTGATAAGCAACTTCAGCAAAGTCTCAGGATACAATAACAATGTGCAAAAGTCACCAGCATTCCTATACCAACAACAAACAAGCAGAGAGCCAAATCATGAATGAACTTCCATTCACAATTACTGCAAAGAGAATAAAATACCTAGCAATGCAGCATACAAGGGACATGAAGGACCGCTTCAAGGAGAGCTACAAACCACTGCTCTAGGAAACAAGAGAGGATGTATATAAAAGGGAAAAAATTCCACGCTCATGGATAGGGAGAATCAATACTGTGAAAATGGCCATAAAAACTATTTTAAAATTCACATGGAACCAGAAGAGAGCCCATATAGTCGAGACAATCCTAAGTGAAAAGAACAAAGCTGGAGGCATCATGCTACCTGACTTCAAACTATACTACAAGGCTACAGTAACCAAAACAACATGATACTGGTACCAAACAGATATATAGACCAATGGAACAGAACAGAGACCTCAGAGTTGACTTTTTTTGGTAAACATTTTATCAATAAGAGATAGAAAAAATCTAGCACACAAATTTCCACTCCCTTCCTTTGTCTGTTGGTATATTTCAAATTATAGGCTTTACATGGGCTATCTGGAAAATTCAGTGGGAGTCAAGAGCATGCCCTTTGATGGCTTGCTGTCAAACAGTGGTCATTGCAAAGATGCACTATATTGTATTTGCTTTCCATCCTTACCTACTTTCTTCCTTTTTTCTTTCTCTTCATTCATACTGCATTGGAATTGTATTTCTCAACAAAGCTTTATCACATATATGTATAAGCCAAAAAAACCGCTGTTTTCTTGAAAGCCTGGGCTAAATCAATGAAGTCTTTCCAGAAAGCATAATCTCAGGTTGGGGGCATATTTTCTACTTATATGAAAGCAATAGAAATTCCAGTACTCTGGTAAGTGGAGTGGTAAACTGGCACTCGGTAGCATTGCAACACCTTAACCTTTCACAAGTGGTTAATTCAAGTGAGATACAAAGGGAAGGGAAGGTTTTGGGAAATCAAGTAGCCATGGAATAAATATTATGGAAGCAATAACTGTAAGGATTGGAAAGTAGGATAGTTATTTTTGAGAGGATTAGAGAACTTATAAAAGAAAAATAATGCAAAGATTAGGTTGATTGTTTCCTAGATAGCTAGCAGCACTCTGAAAATCAGGGTGCTTCCATAGCAACTGTAAATAACCTTAACTCCTACAGATTCAGAGTTGATATGCTGGAAATCCTGATCAAGACCTTAATATAAAGGTAGCAAATATATAGTTACAAAGGTATCAAATATGTAGTTACAAAGCACACCAAGTGCATAGCCTCTTAGTACAAATGAAGAGTAAAAAGGTCTCTTAGTACAAATGAAGAGTAAAAAAAAATACTGGATTCTGAGTTCTGTGATGGAAACACTTGAGTGGCTATGTCTGAGAATATTTGAACGTGCAAATTTTCCTAAACCCTCCTGTCCACATAAGCATTTTCTTTCTCCTTGACTGAGAAGAAAAATTCCTCTGGCCTGGAAATCATATAATGATCTCAACTGAAGTATATACCTTGCAATATAACAGTTATTATTTTCAAGGCAGGCCCTACACCCCTCACTGCCTACAAACAGTGCCAAGTCTGAGCATTGCCTTTGTAGTGAAGAATAAGTTAAACACTTGTCTAGAAAAAAGAAAAAAGCCTATAGTCCAAAGGAATCATAGATTCTCAAACTATACACAAGTAATAACTAGGAGAATACATGTGGGACCTTGAGGAGATAGAGCAATGAGGGGTGCTAACCATTTTCTTGGTGTTCAAGATGAACACAGAAATCCAGTGGACCCACTATGCATGTGAATTCAGTAAGACAAAGTAAGTAGAACATAACAGGAGGGGGAAGAGTATCACTGACAACCCCAACATCATGCTTTCTGTCTGAACCAGAACTTGCTTCCAAATTGGAAAGAATTCAGTAGCATTCTAAGAAACAAACGAGTACCCATGTTACTTTCCTGCATTAGCTAATTGCTTATACAGATAATGAAGACATGAAAGAAAACAGAGGCCAGGAGCGGCGGCTCATGCCTGTAATCCCTGCATTTTGGGAGGCCGAGGTGTGTGGATCACCTGAAGTCAGGAGTTCGAGATCAGCCTGGCCAACATGGTGAAACCCCGTTTCTACTAAAAATAGAAGAAATTAGTCAGTTGTGGTGGTGAGGGCCTGTAATCCCAGCTACTGGAGAGGCTGAGGCAGGAGAATTGCTTGAAATTGGGAGGTGGAGGTTGCAGTGGGCCGTGGGCTGAGATTACACCATTGCACTCCAGCCTGGGCAACAAGAGCTAAACTCCGTCTCAAAAGAAAAAAAAAAAAAGAAAAAAAAATTAAGAAAGAAACAAAGAAAAGAGAAGGTTATAGCAGTCTAAGTCTATTGTTCCCTTTTCTTTTAGTCCTTTTTTCTTCACCAGTAAATCAAAATTAGAGTTATTAGAATGTACACACATAAAAAAGTAAAATAAAAAGTCAAGTGTGTTTTGTGCAATATTTCTGTGTTCTAGCAAAAGAGAAACACATGTATGTATGAGCTATAAAAAAGTGTAATTTTGGCCCTGTGCGGTGTCTCATGCCTATAATCCTAGCACGTTGGGAAGTTGAGGTGGGTGGATTGCCTGAGCTCAGGAGTTGGAGATCCGCCTGGGCAACACGGTGAAACCCCGTCTCTACTAAAATACAAAAAATTAACCAGGCATGGGGGCATGCATCTGTAATCCCAGCTCTTTGGGAGGCTGAGGCAGGAGAACCGCTTCAACCCGGGAGGTGGAGGTTGCAGTGAGCAGAGATCGCCCAGTTGTACTCAAGCCTGGGCGAGAGAGTGAGGCTCCTTCTCAAAAAGAAAACAACAACAAAAAAAACCGTGTAATTTTAGAGATTTCACATAAGGTAAATGGTCTCATATTGGAATTTAAAGCTGTCATTCCACAGTACAAAAATGTATGGCAAAAATCCATCTAAAATTTTTAATTTTTAGTTTTTCTTTATTTTGAATGGCATTATATAGCAAATAACCACCATGATTAGTAAAAATCTAGACTGGAGAAGGCAGGAAAAAGTTTACTTAGTGGCATTATTTTCCTTAAATAAGGTTCCCTACATTTTCATTTTGCTCAGGGCTTCACAAATTATGTAGCTGGTTGTAAATGTGTATATACAAACACATGCTTAAGATGTATATATACTTAAGCAAGATCTGTGTGTGTGTGTGTATACTTAAGCAAGAGGTATGTATATGTATGTATATATATGTGTGTTTGTGTATAAATATATACAGCAAGTACCCATTTTTTTCACCCTTAAAGGTGCTGTCACCACCATTTAAAATGTATTTTCTAATATTTCCATGAATATCTATGAATATCTGCAGCCATTTGAATTTGAAAACATTTTGAGGACTATTTGATGTGAAGTCTGAGCTGACACTAACATCAGAGACATGAAATGCCATTTTCATCTTCTTAGTAGAGAGGGAACTTATGAAGGGTAAGTATTATCGTGGTTTGGTATAAAGCAGTGGCCAGCGTGTTAATGCACATAGCTTCCTGCACTTCCCTGCCTCACCTCCCCTTTCCATCACTCACATTGCATTGCACATTACAAAAGTATTAGAATGTAAGTTTTGCCCCAAACTCTGTTTCACAGGGTACTGTGTTATGCGCTGCTAAGTTTCTTGTTTGCCCTTCATGGTGCATAAGATTTCCCTCGTGACTTACTATTTTCAACATTCAGCTCATATTTACTTGCAATTTTAAGCTTTTGTGATCAACAGTGTTATCACTGGGAAAATGCCGAACCCTATGGCGTAGCTTGAGTCTGCTCCTGATGTTTAGGAAATAGGGTGACAAGAGAGTTTCAGATAAATAATACAGAATAGAGCTTTGTTTCAACCTTATGGAGGATGTAGAAGAACAAATTCTCAAGTTTGGGCCAGCTCATCTTAATTTTAGTGATGCTGGGATTCAAGGATGCCCTGATGTTTCTCTGCCAACCTGGCTATCACAGTCTGGCATTCCTTCTTTCGTAACTTGTAATTAGACAATAAGATAGGCAATTATTTACATAGGAAAATGTGGAATGAAACAACAGAGAAGGACAGAAAGTGTTTCTATCCCCATTTTCCATCAGTAACATCTTTTTTTCTAAGCTACCACTTATCTTCCACATTTTGCTTCCCAAAGGGGCTTCCTTTTTTTGTTTTTCTTTTCATTTTTAATTGTTAGATTCTGGGATATCAGAGCCTTCCTCTCAGTTCTGTGGGACAACTGGGGATTGGAGTATGCAGAGACGAGAGCCCACAGAGTTTTACAAGAATGTAAAGCCTTACATTTAAATTGTATAAATTCCACAAAAGGGAAGACATCAAGATAATTTATAATGCAATGCCCAGTTGGTTTTTCATTCTGAGTTTAGCTTTAAGAAAGCTTATATTAAAATAAGCCTTATTTTCTTGTCATAGCTCCTAATTTATATAATTCATGATTAATTATTAACATATTACTTCTGTTATTATGGAATTATAGTATCGTTTTATATCAACTAAAGGAATATAGATTACTTGATGAATGCTTAGAAAGTTAATGTCTGCCATATCAATATAATATTTTATCAGAGAGTTAAATGCCAGAGGTTAAGTGCAATTTTATTTCTATTTAAAGTAGCTAATTAAGAAGTAATTCTTACTATATAATACCAAAGATTAAGGGCTGAAAACTAAAATATCTGTATCTTATTTAAAAATTCCCCAAATCTCAACATTAATAGCTGTTATAAACTCAATGTATGGAGAAAAACCATAACAAATAAAGCAATCTTAATTTATAATAGCAAAAGCTAAACTTTAAAACTGTATTCCGCAGAAAAGCTAATATGATAAATAAAAAAACTTGAAACCTTAACTATTGAAAATTTGGGACTTCTTCAGTATGTAGTCATTTTCTTTCCAAGTATGAAGCGTACACGGGAATTATAGCATATTTTTTAACATCCTTATAGAACCTCAGTGTGATTTCTATCAATCAAGATCTTATGTTAGAGATTATTTTAAATCTATAAACATACATATACTTAATGTAATGATAAAATTATTATAATTGCTATTAAAATGACCCAAACATTTTTAATCCAATTTAAACTCTCCATCCTATCTATCCAGGCCCTCTATATACATTTCCAGTAACCACTAAACTATAATATTAATTAGAAATTAAATTTTCATTTTAGTACAACTTTACAAAAGCAGTTTGGAAAGGTATTAAACTCTTAAAATATCATTTTTCAAACTTCAATGACAGATAGATACAAAAGAAGAGATTTTGAATTCTTGATTTTGTGTTATCTACTCATTATTATCCACAATTAGCATGTGCAAGTTGACATTGCCTTTATGAACTGCTATGTCATCACACTATATTGCTAAACTAGCATGCAATTTTATTTAGCAAGTAGCTGATTAAATTATTTTTAACAGCTCATGTTGTCTTTAATCAAGTGAGCAGAGAATTCTAAATGGCCATTACTTTAAGATCATTTGTAAAAAATATTCAATCTGTGAAAAGATAATATGAATATAGAAATAAGAACAGTTCAAAAATAACACTTAGTTACTATGAATTGATCTCTATCTTCTATCTTCCTCTGTGATTCAAGTCTCTGAAGTGAATGAAAATTTCTCGTTCATCTAGAAAATGATCTTGAAAGATTAATGGACAATAGAAAGTTTCAGAGGACTTGAAGTTCCTGACTTTTCTATGCCAACATTAAGATCATCATCATCTCCTTTACATTGTTGTGTCTTCATGAATTTCACAACAAATTATACAATGCAATTGATGAAATCTTAAATTAATATCTAACTGCTGTTCACATCAATTTAAACGTTTCAGACAAGGGAGTATTAAAGATATTAAAATAGATGGTTGCATCATGAAAAGCATGGAATAAGGATCATTACTTTTCTATTCCCCATATATATAAATACACTGTTTAGCTTAATATAAATTACATACAAGAAAAAACCACCAGTTTTGTACAACTTCAGTTCATGTTTAGACTGTTCTCACAGTTCATAAGCACCTCTATTCTTAATAATTATATAGTAATGTCACAACACTGAGTATCCTCTGTGTGAGGTCTTTCTTGACTTTCTTGGACACCTATTTAATATTTATATTATTTTATATCCTTCAGGAATATTTCTTGAACATCAATGTGCATACAAATAACTTCAAGGTCTTCTGAAATACAGATTCTATTTTTATAGGACTGGGATAGGTCCTGAAAGTCCTCATGTCTAACACCTTCTCTGGTGATGTTGATGTTGCTGGTTCATGGATCACAGTTTAAACACAAAGGTCCTTCAGCATTTATAGCCTGAATGACAAAATTTTTCCTTTTTTCTTTTCACCCATTGTTTCATATCCATTAAAAAAACTCTCAATTGAGATAACAAATTATTTGTATTGAAATTGTAGAAATTGTTTTAAAAATAGTCCTGCATCAACTATTTTAGTCCTGAGCATATAATATTTGCTTAATAAAATTTGTGGACAATTTGAAAATAAATCAACAAAGCTTATTTATTTCTTCATTTAACTAATAATGTGTCAAATATTGTTTGAGATGCTAGGGAAAGCATTATAAGGAAACAGGGTCTTCGTTAAAGAGGTGGTAGTCTGAGTTTAGACTTAAGGAAGTAGATGGGTTATTGCATGGTTTTTGATTGCACAAGTAACTCAAACATCACCCACTGTGCTGAAAACACATTACAGTAGACATATACTTCTGGATTTCCTCAGGTTATGTTTTAGTTTGTTGCAAACACTTCACCTGTAGAAGAAGCAGAGAATTTCAGCATTAAGAGAAAAATAAATTGATCTTGGTCAAAATAAAGAGAATATGAATATAGGAGTAAAATATTTAGAAAAGATTATAAAATGTTGAAGAATGTATATGAGGCTTTAAAAGATTATAGACATTAAAAATATCATACAGTCAGAAAGATTTTCTAAAACTCACCTCTTTCTAGAGGCTAAAAGTAGAAAGAGCCAATACAACTGGGAACATTATCTTTATAAAGTGAATTTCTATTTTAAAATGAGTTGTAAGCTTTGGCACCATTAAAAACTATTATATTCAAGACAACGTACAAATAAAATAAACAAAATAACCTTAGAAGGCATTTTATTATTATAATGTAGGCAATTGATATTTTTATATATCGTTCTGAAGTTTTTTTCTTTTATTAATAAGAACCTCTTTCCATATATTTTATTTTTTTTCTGTTTGTGGCGCTAAATACATCTACGTATAAAGTTCATTATTTTCTATTTTTTAGACATTACCCCCAAAACTCAATTGGCAATCCTAAACACATTTGTCTTTTTCCATTTTTGTAAGTATTAATGAATTCCTTTAACAACATGTTTGCATTAGTTTGATAGGGGTGCCATAAAAAGGTACCATAGACTAGGAGGCTAGAACAATATAAACTTATTTTTCACAATTCTAAATGTTGAACATCAGAGATCAAGTTGTTGCCAGAGTTGACGTTTTCTGAGGCCTCTCGTCCTGGCTTTTATATGGCATTTTTCTCCCTGTGTCTTCACATGATCCTCCCTCTGTGCATGTCTGTGTCCTAATCTCCTCTTGTTATCAGAACAAGGTTCATATTAAATTAAAACCCACCAATGATTACTTATTAACTTACTAAAGACCCTATCTTCAAATGCAGTCCCATTCTGAGGTAATAGGTGGTAAGACTTCCACACATATATTTGTATACAAAATTTATACAACATATACATTTTTAGGGCAACACAATTCAGCCCGTAAAATTCTTGATCAGATGCTTTGTATAGTTTTTATTATTTGCTAAAATTTGCCAATTTTGCTTCAACAATATGGCACACATTTTATTCCAACCAGAAGTTTTTTCAATTATTTCCCCATCTGTTTTTTAAAGTCATTTGTTTTTTCTTTTATGCTAATTGAACATTTGAGTTTGATCTCCTACCAAGTTAAGGAGTTCAGACTTTATGCTGAATGTAATAGAGAGCTATAGAACACTGTTGACCATCTCAGGTTGTTGCATTAGGAAGATTGTTGTGGCATTATGATAGGTTTGGCTGTGTCCCCACCCAAATCCCATCTTGAATTGTAACTCCCACAATTCCCACATGTTATGGGAGGAACCTGGTGGGAGATGAATGAATTATGGGGTGGGTCTTTCTTGCAATGTTCTTGTGATAGTGAATGAGTCTCAGGAGATCTGATGGTTTTAAAAATGGGAGTTTTCCTTCACAAGCTCTCCTTCTCTTGTCTGCCACCATGTGAGATGTGCCTTTCACCTTCTGCCATGATTGTGAGGCATCCCCCGTCACATAGAACTGTGAGTCCAATAAACCTCTTTATTTTGTAAATGGCCCAGTCTTGAGTATGTCTTTATCAGCAGTGTGAAAATGGACTAATACACATTATGTTCAGGATAAATTGTAATGAGGAGAAATAGAAACAAATATAATCTAGTTACATAGTAATTGCCACCATCCATGTGTTATGTAATGACAGACTAAAAGAGGTGGTGGCAGTAGGAATGAGAAGAAATGGACTGCTGTGAAAGACAGCAGAAAGGAAGAAAAATAGTGATAGTATAAATTACATGAAAATGGTTAATTTGTTTTCTAAAACAACTTTTGGAATACATGATTGACGTGTCTCAAGAGAGCTAAGGGCTTCTCATTGCTTATTATAAATCATTCAACGTAATATTTTACCATACTCTTACAATATATCTAGATAGGAGTCCTAAGCAGAAGGCATCACTGGTATTCAGCGAAAAATAAATTGGGAGAATGTGTGAAATATAAAATGTATTAGTCCATTCTCACATTGCTATAAGGAAATACCTGAGACTGGGTGATTTATAAGGAAAGAGGTTTAACTCACAGTTCAGCATTACTGAGGAGGCCTCAGGAAACTTAGAATCATGGCAGAAGGCAAAGGGGAAGCAAGTCCCTTTCTGTACAAGGCAGCAGGAAGGAGAAGTGCTGAAAAGGGGGAAGAGCCTCTTATAATACCATCAGATCTCATGAGAACTCACAATCACAAGAACAGCATGGGGGAAACTTCCCCATGTTTCAATTACCCCCACCTGGTCTCTCCCTTGATATGTGGGGATTTTGGGGATTACAATTCAACATGAGATTTTGGTGAGGAGGACACAAAACCTAACCATATTATTCCTCCCCTGGCCTCTCCAAAATCTCATGTCCTCACATTTCAAAACCAATTATACCTTCCCAATGGTCCCTCAAAGTCTTAAGTCCAGCATTAACCCAGAAGTCGAAGTCCAATTCCAAAGTCTCATCTGATATAAGGCAAGTTTATTTCACCTATGAACCTGTGAAATCAAAAGCAAGTTAGTTACTTTCTAGATACAATGGGAGTACAGGTACTAGGTAACTACACCCATTCCAAATGGAAGAAATTGACCAAAAAGACGGGGCTACGGGCTGCATGCAAGTCCAAAATCCAGTGTGGCAGTTAAATCTTAAAGCTCCAAAATGATCTCCTTTGACTCCATATCTCACATCCAGGTCACATTGATGCAAAAGGTGGGCTCCCATGGCCTTGGACATTTCTGCCCTGTGGCTTTGCAGGATACAGCCACACTCCCAACTTCTTGGAGTTGGGACTCCAAGACTTCATGATCTGGCATTGAGTGTCTGTGGCTTTTCTGGATGCATGGTGCAAGCTGTTGGTGGATCTACCATTCTGGGGTCTGGAGGACAGTGGCTTTCTTCTCACAGCTCCACCAGGCAGTGCCACAGGGGGGGATTCTGCGTGGGGGGTCCAATCCCACATTTCCCTTCTGCACTGCCTTAGCAGAAATTCTCCATGAGGGCTCTGCCTCTGAAGCAAACTTCCGCCTTGACATCTAGGTGTTTCCATACATCCTTTGAAATCTAGGGGGAGGTTCTCATACCTCAGTTCTTGACTTCTGTGTACCCACAGGCCCAAGACAACATGGAAGCTGCCAATACTTGGGGCTTGCACTCTCTGAAGCAACGGTCTGAGCTATAAATTGGCCCCTTTTAGCCAGGGCTGGAGTGGCTGGGATGCAGGGCACCAAGTCCCCAGGCTGCACACAGCAGTGAGGCCTTGGTCCCATCCCAGTACACCATTCCTTTTAGGCTTCCAGGCCTATGATAGGAGGGATTGCCACTAAGGTCTCTGACATGCCCTGAAGACATTTTCCCCATTGTCTTGGCTATTAACATTAGGCTTCTCGTTACTTATGCAAATTTCTGCAGCCAGCTTGAATATCTCCCTAGAAAATGGATTATTCTTTTCTATCACGTTATCAAAAGGCAAAGTTTTCAAACTTTTATGCTCTGCTTTCCTTTTAAACATAAGTTCCAATTTCATATCATCTCTCTCCAGTTCAAGGTTCTACAGGTTTCTAGGAGCAAAATGCTGCCAGTCTCTTTGCTAAACCCTAGCAAATTTGACCTTTGCTCCAGTTCCCAATAAGTTTCTCATTTCCAACTGATATGGTTTGAATGTATCCGCACTCAAAATCTCATCTTGAATTATAATTTGAATTGTAATCCCCATGCGTTGTGGGCAGGCGTTTGTGGGAGGTGATTAGATCATGAGGGCAATTCCCCTCTGCTGTTCTTGTGATAGTGAGTTAGTTCTCATGAGATCTGAATGGTTTTATAAAGGGCAGTTCCCCTGCACATGTTCGCTTGCCTGCGGCCATGTAAGATGTGCCTTTGCTCCTCCTTTGCCGTCTTCTATAACTGTGAGGCCTCCCCAGCCATGTGGAACTGTGAGTCCAGTAAACATCCTTTTTTAATTAAATTTCCCAGTCTCTGATATTTCTTCACAGCAGTATGAAAATAGACTAATACAGTAAATCAGTACAAGTAGAATGTGGTGATGCTATTAAGATACCAGAAAATGTGGAAGCAACTTTGGAAGTGGGTAACAGCAGAGGTTGGAACAGTTTGGAGGGCTCAGAAGAAGACAGGAAGATATGGGAAAGTTTGGAGCTTCCTAGAAACTTGTTGAATGGTTTTGACCAAAAAAATCCAGGCTGAGGTGGTCTCAGATGGAGATGAGGAACTTACTGGGAACTGGAACAAAAGTCATTCTTGCTATGCATTAGCAAAAAGATTGGAGGCATTTTGCCCCTGCCCTAGAGATCTGTGGAACTTTGAAATTAAGAGAGATGGTCTGCAATTGGAACTTATGTTTAAAAGGAAAGCAGAGCATACAAATTTGGAAAATTTGCAGCCTGACCATGTGATAAAAAAAGAAAAACCCATTTTCTAAGGAGAAATTCAAGCTGGCTGCAGAAATTTGCATAAGTAAAAAGAGGCCAAATGTTAATAGCCAAGACAATGGGGAAAATGTCTCCAGGGCATGTCAGAGGTCTTCACAGCAGCCCTTCCCATCACAGGCCTTGAGGCCTGGGAGGAAAAAATGGTTTTGTATCCTGGGCCCAGGACTTTGCTGCTTTGTGCAGTCTTGGAACTTGGTTCCCTGCATCTCAGCCATGACTAAAAGGAGCCAAGGTACAGCTTGGGCTATGGCTTCAGAGGGTGCAAGCCCCAAGCTTTGGCAGTATCCATGTGGTGTTCATCCTGTAGGTGAGCAGAAGACAAGAAATGAGGTTATGGTACCTCCACCTAGATTTCAGAGGATTTATGGAAACACTTACTACCCAGGCAGAAGTTTGCTGCTAGAGCAGAGCCCTCATGGAGAACCTCTGCTAGAGCAGTGCCAAAGGGAATTGTGGTGTTGGAGCCCCTAAACAGAGTCCCCACGGGGGCCCTGCCTAGTGGAGCTGTGAGAAGAGAGTCACTGTCCTCCACAACCCAAAATTGTAGAACCACTGACAGCTTGCACTGTGCACCTGGAAAAGCCGCAGACGCTCAACTACAGCCATGAAAGCAGCCAGGAGTAGGACTGTACCTTGCAAAGCCCTAGGAGCAGAGCTGCCCAAGGCTGTGGGAGCCCACTTCTTGCATTGGCGTGACCTGGATATAAGACATGAAGTCAAAAGAGATCATTTTGGAACTTTAAGGTATAATGACTGCCCTATTGGATTTCAGACTTTCATGGGGCCTGTAGACACTCATTTCAGCCCATTTCTCTCATTTGAAACAGGTTTATTTACCCAATGTCTGTACCCCCATTGTATCTAGGAAGTAAATAACTTGCATTTGATTTTACAGCTTTATAGGCAGAAGGAACTTGTCTCAGATAGGACTGTGAACTTGGACCTTTGGGTTAATGCTGGAATGAGTTAAGACTTTGGGGTACTGTTGAAAGGGCATGATTGTGTTTTCAAATGTGAGGACATGACATTTAGGAGGGGTCAGGAGTGGAATGATATGGTTTGGCTGTGTCCCAACCCAAAATCTCATGTTGAATTGCAATTCGAATTGTAATTCTCAGATTTTGGAGGTGGGACCTCACGGGAGGTGATTAAATCATGGGGGTGGTTCCCCCATGCTGTTCTTGTGATATTGAGTGAGTTAGTTCTCATGAGATCTGATGGTTTTATGAAGGAGAGCTCCCCTGAACATGCTTTATTGTCTGCAGCCATGTACTAAAATGCCTTTGCTCCTTTTATGCCTTCTGCCATGGTTCTGAGGCATCTCCAGCAGCATACAACTGTGAGTCCATTAAACTTCTTTTTCTGTATAAATACACAGTCTTGGGTATTTCTTCATTGCAGTATAAGAATAGACTCATACAGCATCTGGGGCCACCTCAGCCTAGACTTCATTATCCATATTACTATCAGAATTTTGGTCAAAGCCATTCAACCAGTCTCTAGGAAGTTCGAAAGTTTCTCACATTTTCCTGTTTTCTTCTGAGCCCTCCAAACTTTTCCAATCTCTTTCTATTATCCAGTTCCAAAGTTGATTCCACATTTTTGGATATCTTTATAGCAGCACCTCACTCAATGTGTTACCAATTTACTGTACAGGTCCATTCTCACATTGCTGTAAAGAAATACCTGAGTCTGGGTAATTTATGAAGAAAAGAAGTTTAATTGACTCGCAGTTCAGCATGGCTGGGGAGACTTCAGGAAACCTACAATCATGGCAGAAGGTGAAGAGGAAGAGGCGCCTTCTTCACAAAGTGGCAGGAAGGAGAAGTGCTGAGCAAAGGGGAAAGAACCCCTTATAATACCATCAGCTCTCATGAGAACTCACTCACTATCATGAGAATAACATGGGGGAAACTTCCGCCATGGATTCAATTACCTCCACCTGGTCTCTCCTTTGACATGTGGGGATTATGGGGATTACAATTCAAGATGAGATTTGAGTGGGAAATAGGAAATGATTAGGAAGATGTTTTATAGTGTTTCACCTCAGAGTGACATTATATTTTCTAAAATGCAGGAACTTAGTAAGAATAGTCCAGAAATTATAAACCAAAGAGTGGAGAAATCAGAAGACTTAGCTCTCAATGATAACATACTACAGAAAGAAATACACTGAATCTGAATCCAAGTTCTACAATTTATTAGCTGTGTGAATTTAGGCAAATTATTTCATCTTGTTGAGTTTTGGTTTTCTCAGTTACAAAAGAAGAATTGTAATAGGTACTTAAAGGTGTTGTTGAATTTTATTAAATATTGTTTCTGAAATATTTAGAATGCACTACATAAATGATAGCTTTTATCATTAATATCATTGTTATTGGCACTGCTTTTTTTCCTCGCATTGCTGATTTACACAGCCTATTTTTATAACCTTCATGTAAGTTCCTTCATAGCAACCTTCTCAACTGAAGTCAGCACACACTCTAGCCCCAATCTCAGAGCTTTGTCCATGCTAATTTTCACAATGATTATTGTGGAAGCATGTTTAGGCTATAGGTAGACACATGGGGTGTTTAGAATGCAGGAGAAGGTAGAAGAAAGCCTTTCAACAAAGAATTCAATAGTTGAGTTATTTCAGATTTGAAACTTGGAAAATTTTTTATAAAGTAACTCCATTTTGAAATGAAATGGAAGCTATGGTAGTGTTAACTGTGATGACTGCTTATACACTTGCTGGAATCCTTGCTACTACTGAAATATTTTTTCTCAAGGTTCATCACTTTGCTGAATCTCCTAGAAGTTATATCACCCACCAAATGATTGACAGTAATTATAGTCCTACCAGGTGTAACTGAAGATAGCAAATATTTTGATGCCTGGATATTAATATTAATATAAGTTTCCAGGGGTGTTCATACATCAAAGAATATAATTCTGAAAGCGTGTATATTTAATTTCTGTGGATTCAGAGAATGGAATGGTAACTTTTTTCAATTCTATGATTTTGGAACATTTCCATAAATGTCATATGTATGTGCGTGTGTGCACACACACGCATGCACTCACATCATGGATAAATACATAGAAACTAAGGGCTATTTATTTCGAGAACTGGTAATGATTACTTGAATAGTGCAAGAATAGGAATTTTATTACTTGTAATTTGCCATACTAATTGCCTATTAATGTTACCAAAAACCAAACTTAAAATGCTCAATTAAAACCACAAAAGGCAGAACAAAGAGTAGAAGACAAAAATAGAAACATAAAATGTGGACAATGAATAGAAAATAGTAAAATGGGCCGGGCGCGGTGGCTCACGCCTGTAATCCCAGCACTTTGGGAGGCCGAGGCGGGCGGATCACGAGGTCAGGAGATCGAGACCATCCTGGCTAACATGGTGAAACCCCGTCTCTACTAAAAATACAAAAAAAAATTAGCCGGGCGTGGTGGCGGGCGCCTGTAGTCCCAGCTACTCAGGAGGCTGAGGCAGGAGAATGGCGTGAACCTGGGAGGCGGAGCTTGCAGTGAGCTGAGATTGCGCCACTGCACTCCAGCCTGGGCGACAGAGCCAGACTCTGTCTCAAAAAAAAAAATAAATAAAAAAGAAAATAGTAAAATGTATAATATTAATCCCACTATATCAATAGTCGTTTTGAATATCAATGGTTTTAATGTACCAAATAGTAAGCAGAGATTGTTAGAGTAGATTTTCTAAAAGGATCCAACTCTATGCTGTCTGAAAGAAAACCACTTTAAATATAAAGATTAAAAGTAAGGAGTCAGAGAAAGATATACATTTCTAGAGCTAATCAAAATAAAGAGGGAGTAGCTGTATTAATTTCAGATAGAGCCAACTTTGGAGGACAGAAAGTTATCAGGGATGAAAAGGGTCATTATGTTATGATAAAAGGATCATTTCTTCAGGAAGACATAGTAATCCTTAATGTGTATGCAAGTAACAACGGAGTGTCAAATATGTGAAGCAAAAAGTGATAGAACTTCAAAGATTAAAAAGTATCCAGTATTATAATTGGAGATGTTCATACCCTTCTATCAGAAATGAACTAATCTAGCAGTCAGGAAGTCAGCAACGACAGAGTTGAACTCAACAACATCATTAATTAGCTGAATATAATTGGTATCTATCAACTTTTTTACCCCCTAAACAACAGAATACACATTTCTGTCTAGTTCAAATGAGCATAAAAATGGGCCACATTCTGGGCCATTAAGCACATCTCAAAAAATTTAAAAGAATATATTTTTTACAATGTATGCTCTCAGACCACAATGGAATTAAACTAGA
This sequence comes from Gorilla gorilla gorilla, assembly GCF_029281585.2. NCBI lineage: Eukaryota > Metazoa > Chordata > Mammalia > Primates > Hominidae > Gorilla > Gorilla gorilla. The sequence goes on from NC_073236.2 coordinate 82,534,044, forward strand.
AACCAATAACAGAAAAATTGCTGTAAAATACCAAAATGCTGGATGATTAAACAAGACACTTCTAAATAACACATAGATCAAAGTAGAAATATTTTAAAAATAAACACATTTGGGACTACATGGAAGTGAAAACACAACTTATTAAAAATTGTGTGATGCAGCAAAGTAGTGATTAGAGAAAAGCTTATAATATTGAATTTATATATTTAAAACATCTAAAATTAATAATCTAAGCTTCTTTAGGAAACTAGAAAAAAGAAAGGTAAATCCTAAGTAAGCATATGGGAAAAGAATGAAAACATAGAGCAGAAATCAATAAAACTGAAAACAGGTAATCTGTACAAAAATTAACAAATCCAGGAGCTGGCTCTTTGCAAAGACCAAAAAAAAAATTAATCCTTTATCCAGGCCAATAAAGAAATGAAGAGAGAATATAAATAAATAATATCAGAAATGAAACAGGGGGATATAATTACCAATCCTATGCACATTAAAAGATAATACAGGAATATTTTAAACAACGTTATGCCCACGAATTTGATAACCTGAATAAAATTAAACAATTCATTGAAAGGCACAGTCTGACAAAGCTCACCGAAGAAGAAACAGACGAACTGAATAGTATTGTGCATATTAAATAAATTGAATCAATAATAGCCTTCCAAAACAGGAAGCATCAAGCCCATATGAGTTTACTGGTGAATTCTACCCAACAGCTAAGAAAGAAATTATACCAATTCTCTATAATCCCTTTCAGAAGATAGGAGCAGAAGGAATACTTCTTAACTCATTCTATTAGGCCATAGTTACCCTGATAATAAAACCTAATGAAATGACTAGGAAATGACTAGAAAAAATAACTAAAGACCAGCATCTCTCATGAACACAGATCTATAAATCCTCAACACAAGATTGGCAAATCAAATACAGCAGCAGTTAAAAAATTGTACACTATGACCAAATTTATTCCAGGTAAGCAAGGATGGTCCAACATTTGAAAAACAATTAATGTAATTCATCACATCAAAAGGCTAGATAATATCACATAACCTTATCAATAGGTGCAGAAAAGGCATTAGACAATATTAAATACTCATTCAAAATAAAAACTCTTAGCAAACTAGGAATAGAAAGAAACATCCTTAATGATAAATAACCGCTGTAAAAATCTACAACTAATATCAATCTTTTCATTAATTTTTTTTATTTTTAGAGATGGGTTCTTGTTCTGTCATGCAGGCTGCAGTTCAGTGGCATGATGATAGTTCACTGTAACCTTGAACTCCTGAGCTCAAGCAATCCTCCCAACTCAGACTCTTGAGTAGCTAGGACTACAGGCATGCACCACTATGCTCAGCTACCTCTTTTATTTTTATTTTGTTGTTGTACAGGCGGAGTCTCCCTGTGATGCCCAGACTGGTCTCAAACTCCTGACTTCAAGCAATCCTCCCACCTTGGTCTCTCATATTCTGAGATTACAGATATGAGCCACCACACCTAGTGGACATCAGTCTTGAGAAACCAGAAGTTTTCCTGCTAAGATCAGGAAAAGGGCAAGGATGTTCCTGCTTACCACTCCTTGTCAACATTTTAATGAAAGTTCTAGACAATGCAATAAGATAATAAAATGAAATAAAATGTATACAAAATGAAAAGGAAGAAATAAAACTGTTTTTATTTGCAGATGACATGGTTGTCTATGCAGAAAACCACAAAGACTCAACAACAACACTAAAAATCTCCTGGGACTATTAAGTTATTATAGCAAGGTTGAAGGACAGAAGGTTAATATACATAAATCCATTACTTTCCTAGATATCAGTAATGAACAATTGTAATTTGAAATTTAAAAAGAATACCATTTACATAACAACAAAGAATGAATACTTAAATACACCTCTAACAAACTATGTACAAGATCTATATGAGGAAAAACACAAAACACTGATGAATCAAATAAGAACTACATAAACAGAGAGCTATTTAATGCTCATTGATAGAAAGACTGGTTATTGTCAATACATCAGTTCTTCCCAAAATGATCCATAGACTTTATAAAATCCTGATCAAAATCTCAGCAAGCTATTCTGTAAATATCATCAAAATTATTCTAAAGTTCATATGGAGAAGCTGAAGACCCAGAATAGCAAACAAAATATTAAAGGAGAACAAAGTTAGAAGGCTGATGCTATCCAACTTCAAGACTTACTATATTCTACGGTAATAAAGGGAGTGTGGTGTTGTTGAAAAAACAGACAGATCAGTAGAACAGAATACAGAGCCCAGAAATAGACTCACATAAATATAATCAAGCTAGCTTTGATAAAAGAGTAAAGTCAATACATTGGAGCAATGATAATCTTTTTAACAAATGGTACTGGCACAACTGGACAACCACATACAAAATCATGGATGTAGACATAGCTCATATATCCTTTACAAAAATTAACTCAAAGTGGATCATATCCCTATATGTAAAACCAAACGTATAAAATTTATAGAAGATAACATAGGAGAAAACCTACATAACCTTGGTTATAGTGATGACATTTTGGATGAAACATCAAAGGCACAATTCATGAAATAAATAATTGATAAATTTAGTTTTATTAAAATTAAAAACTTATGCCCTACAAAATACTGGCAAAAGAATAAGAAGACAAACCACAGGATGGGAAAATATACTTTTGAAAGACATTTCTGATGAAGAACTTTTACCCAAAATGTACAAAAAATTCTTAAAATTTAATAATAATAAAATGGAAGACCTAATTAAAAATTGAGGCAGATCAGACTTCACCACTATATGATTTATCCATGTAACCAATAACCACTTGTACCCCTAAAGCCACTGAAATTTTGAAAATGGGCCAAAGGCCTAAAGAAATACCTCACCAAAGATGATATGCCGATGGCAAATGAACACACGGAAATATACTAAATATCACATCATTAGAGAAATGCAAATTAAACCAACAATGAGATACGACTGCACATCTACTAGAATGGCCTAAATCCAAACACTAACACCACCAAATCCAAAGACTAACACCACCAAATTCTTGTAAGGATATGGAGAAACAGCAACTCTCCTGCATTGCTTGTAGAAATGCAAACTATTAAAGCCACTTTAGAAGATAATGTGGCAGTTTCTTCCCAAACTAAACAGATTCTTACCATATGATTCAACAGTCATACCTCTTAATATTTTCTCAAATGATATGAAAACTTATGTCAGTGCAAAGGCCTGCATGCAGATATTTATAGCAACTTTATTTGTAATTGTCAAAACTTGACAGCAAACAAGTTGGCCTTTTGGTAGGTAAATGAATAAACTGTAATGCATCCAGACAATGAAATATTATTTAGCACTAAAAAGCAGTATACCATCAAGCCATGAAAGACATGGAAGGACCTTAAATTCATGTTGTTAAGTGAAAGAAGCCAAATGTGAGAAGGCTGTTTATTTGTAGTTCCCATGACATGACATTCTGGAAAAAGTGAAACTATAGAGAGCAAAATGATCAGTGGTTGCCTAGGGTTTGAAAGGAGGGAGGAATGAGCACTGAGTATGTTTAGGGCAGTGCAGTACTCTGGTATAATACTTTAATGGTGGCCACGTGTCATTATATATTTGTCTCTTTTAAAATTTATTTATTTTTTAATTATACTTTAAGTTCTAGGGTACATGTGCACAACATGCAGGTTTGTTACATAGGTATACATGTGCCATGTAGGTTTGCTGCATTTGTCTTTTAATAAAATTGACAGCTGATTCTTAGGAAAAATTTTCAAAAATTACAAACCTTTAGTTAGATTTACCAAGTCAAAAAGCAGAAGACTCAAATTAATAAAGTCGGAACGTAAATAAGGGACATTACTCTGATATTACAGAAATTTTTGAAAGATCATAAATAAATACTATGAATAATCATGTGCCAATAAATTAGATAACTAAGATGAAATGAACAGATTCATAGAAAATTTTAATTAATTGAATTGATTTAAAATTTCTCTTTGAAGTAGGGTAAATGAGAAATTATAGACGTATGAATATGGCCATAACTTGTAGTTTTTGTTTATTTAGAATTTTAGACTTGATAATAATGAACACTTAAATGTCATGCACAATTCTACACTCTTTACATGTATTAACACACATTAATACTCAAAAGACTCGATGAAATGGACACTATTATTATGCCAATTGTATATTGAGAAGTTCATCAACTTGCATAACATCACCCAGCTAGTGAATAGTACAACCAGCTAGCCAATTGAATACAGAGCTCTTAAAGGTAGTCATAATGGCATACCACTTAGAGACATGTATATAGTATATTTACCCTTTCAAGAAGTCAAGAGAACATCTAGATCAACATTGTTTCCCATTTGCAGCTCATAAATTACTTTTGAAGGTAAGTTTCCATCATGGAAATGAAAGAGTCTATTTCTAGTACATTGAAAAATGTAGCACAAATCAATGTTAGGTTGCTTTCATGAATGAGCAAAATTCAAGAACTAGAAGAAAATAACTATATACTTTAAGCACTCTGTGCCAAACATATAAGTGTAAATTAACAAATACTGCTACTTTTAAATGTATTGCCCATGATCTGAGTTAGCTTAAATTTAAGTCATACTTAAATGATAGCAATTCACATTTTTATTAAAAATAAATTATTTGGAAATGGATTTAAGATATAGAGTTATTTCATAGAACTTTGTACTACTGGTAAACTCACAGAAGGTAAGGAAAATTAACAAACAAAAATTTAAAGTGATTTTAATTTTAAGATTAAATTTTAAAAGTTTTAATTACATCTTATTTTTCTATTTTTAAACAATTATTTTAATTGACAAAAATTGTTTATATTTATCATGTACAACAAGATGTTTGAAATATGCATATATAATGGTTATATTGAGCTAATTAACATATGTATTACCTAAGTACCTAACATATTTATTTTTGATAATGAAAACAAAAATCTACTCTCTTCTCAATTTTCAAGAATACAATACATTGTTGTTAACTGTAATTATCATGGTGTCCCATAGATTTCTTGAAATTATTCCTCTTATTTAAGTGAAATCATGTATCCCTTAACCAAAATCTCTCCCCACGACCTCCAACAGCCTCTGGTGGTCACCATTTTATTCTCTGCAGGTATGAATACAACATTTTTAGATTCTTCATGTAAGCAAGATCATGTGATATTACTTTTTTTCTGTGGCTGGCTTATTTTACTTAGCATAAAGTACCCAGGTTCATCCACATTGTCCCAAATGACATGATTTCCTTCTTTCTTTATTTTGTTATTTTATTTTATTTTATTTTATTTTTATTTAAGTTCTGGGATACATGTGCAGAACATGCAGTTTTGTTATGTAGTTATACATGTGCCATGGTGGTTTGCTGCACCTATCAACCATTATCTAGGTTTTAAGCCCTGCATGCATTAGGTTTTTGTTCTAACGCTCTCCTTCCCCTTGCTCCCCACCTCCCAACAGGCCCTGGTGTGTGATGTTTCCCTCCCTGTGTCCATGTGTTCTCATTGCTCAACTCCGACTTATGAGTGAGAACATGCAGTGTTTGGTTTTCTGTTCCTGTCTTGGTTTGCTGAGAATGATGGCTTCCAACTTCATCCATGTCCCTTCAAAGGACATGAACTCATGCGTTTTTATGTCTGCATAGTATTCCATGGTGTATATGTGCCACATTTTCTTTATCCAGTCTATCAATGATGGGCATTTGAGTTGGTTCCAAGTCTTTGCTATTGTAAATAGTACCGCAATAAACATACATGTGCATGTGCCTTTATAGTAGAATGATTTATAATTCTTTGGGTATATAACCAGCAATGGGGTTGCTGGGTCAAATGGTATTTCTGGTTCTAGATCCTTGAGGAATTGCTACACTGTCTTCCACAGTAGTTGAACTAATTTACACTCCCACCAACAGTGTAAAAGTGTTCCTATTTCTCCACAGCCTCGCCAGCATCTGTTGTTTTTTCACTTTTTAATAATTACCATTATGACTGGTGTGAGATGGCATCTCATTGTGGTTTTGATTTGCAGTTCCCTAATGACCAGTGGTGATGAGCTTTTTTTCATATGCTTGTTGGCTGCACAAATGTCTTCTTTTGAGAAGTGTCTGTTCATATTCTTTGCCCACTTTTTGATGGTGTTGTTTGTTTTTTTCTTGTAAATTTGTTTAAGTTCTTGGTAGATTCAGGATAACCTTTGTCAGACTGGTAGATTGCAAAAACTTTCTCCCATTCTGTAGATTGCCTGTTCACTCTGATGCTAGTTTCTTTTGCTGTGCAGAAGCTCTTTAGGTTAATTAGACCCCCATTTGTCAGTTTTGGCTTATGTTGAAATTACTTTTGGTGTTTTAGTCATGAAGTCTTTTCCCATGCCTCTGTCCTGAATGGTATTGCCTAGGTTTTTTTTTCTAGTGTTTTTATGGTTTTAGGTTTTACATTTAAGTCTTTAATCCATCTTGAGTTAATGTTTTTATAAGGTGTAAAGAAGGGGTCCAGTTTCTGTTTTCTGCATATGGCTATCCAGTTTTCCCACCACCATTTATTAAATAGGGAATGCTTTCCCCATTGCTTGTTTTTGTCAGGTTTGTTGAAAATCAGATTGTTGTAGCTGTAGTGTTATTTCTGAGGTCTCTGTTCTGTTCCATCAGTCCATGTATCTGTTTTGGTACCAGTACCTATTTTGGTTACTATAGCCTTGTAGTATAATTTGAAGTCAGGTAGCGTGATGCCTCCAGCTTTTTTCTTTTTGCTTAGTATTGTCTTGGCTATATGGGCTCTTTTTTGGTTCCATATGAAATTTAAAGTAGTATTTTCTAATTCTGAAAAGAACGTCAGTAGTAGGTTGACGGGAATAGTATTGAATCTATAAATTACTTTGGACATTATGGCCATTTTCACAACATTGAGTCTTCCTATCCATGATCATGGATTTTCCATTTGTTTGGGTGAACTACAAACCACTGCTAAGGAAATAAGAGAGGATTTCCTTCTTTCTTTAAGGCTGAATAGAATTCTTCTGTGTATATATACCACATTCTTTAGTCCATTTTTCTATTGCTGAAAACTTAGGTTGATTCCCTGTCTTGGCTATTGTGAATAATGATGCAATGAACACGGGAGGGCAGATATCTCTTTGACATACTGATTTCATTTTCTTTGGAGGTATACTCAGTAGTGGGATTCCTGGACCATATGGTAGTTCTAATTTTTTTAAGAACCTCCATATTGTTTCCCTTAATGGCTGTATTAATTTACATTCCAACCAACCGTTTGAATGGGTTTTCTCCACTTTCTTCCTAACAGTTTTTATCTTTCCTCTTTTTGATAATAGCCATTCTAACATACATGAGAGGATATTTCATTGTGGTTTTAATTGGCAATTCCCGGATGATAAGAAAGTTGAACTTTTTTTCAAATACCTGCTGGCAATTTGTAGGTCTTATTTTAAGAAATGTCTATTCAGATCCTTTGCCCATTTTTTAATTTTATGTGTATCTTTAAGTTTATGTGTATCTTCCTATCCAGTTGTTTCAATTCCTTATGTATTTTAAATATTGACCTCTTACCAAATGTATGGACTAGAAATATTTTCTCCCGTTCAATAGGTTTATCTTTACTCTGTTGACTGTTTCCTTGGCTTAGAAAACGTTTTTCAGTTTGATGCAAAATGATGTGCTTATTTTGATTTTTGTTGGCTGTGCATTTGGAGTCAGAGCCAACAAATCATTGTCTTGAAGTTTTTCAACTATGTTTTCTTCTAGCAGTTTTATAGTTTCAGGTCTTAGGTTTAAGTCTTTAATTCATTTTGAGTTGGTTTTGTGTGTGGTGTGATGTAAGGGATGCATGTGGATATTCATTTTCCTGACAACATTTATTGACGAGATTGTCTTTTCCCCATCATGGGTTCTTGGCACGTTTGTCAAAAATCAGTTGACCTTAAAAATGTGGATTTATTTCTGGGCTCTCTATTCTTTTCCATTGAATGATCTGTTTGTTTTTATACCAGTACCATGCTGTTTTGATTACTAAAACTTTGCAGTATATTTTGAAGTCTTTTGATTTATTTGCTAAGATTTTTTTGGCTATTCAGGATATTTTGTGGTTCCTGACAGATTTAAGAATTTTTTCATCTGTCTGTGAAAAATTGTATTACAAATGTGATACAATTTTTGTCAGGTTTGTTGAAAATCAGATTGTTGTAGCTGTGTAGTGTTATTTCTGAGGTCTCTGTTCTGTTCCATCGGTCCATGTATCTGTTTTGGTACCAGTACCATGCTATTTTGGTTACATGAGATATGAACATAATATATCTATTATGAACATGAGATATATTTCCATTTTTGTGTCTTATTCAATTTCTATCATCGATGTTATGTAGTTTTCAGTATTATAGGTCTTTTACCTCCTTGGTTAAGTTTATTCCAAAGTATTTAATTTATTTATTTAGTAGATATTATAAATGGAATTGTTTTCTTGATTTCTCACCAAGATAGTTCACTGTTAATATATAGAAATGCTGCTGATTTTTTTGTATGTTGATTTTGTATCCTGCAAGTTAATTGAATGTATTTACTAATTCTAATAGTTTTTGGCTGAAGTCTTTAGAATTTTCTCTACATAAGCTTCTGTCTGCAAATAGGGACAATTTAACTTCTTCCTTTCTGAAATGTGTGCCTTTTCTTTCTTTCTTTCTCTTGCCTAATATCTTTGGCAAGAATGTCCAGTACTGGCTGGGCGCGGTGGCTCACACCTGTAATCCCAGCACTTTGGAAGGCCGAGGTGGGCAGATCACAAGGTCAGGAGTTTGAGACCAACCTGGCCAACATGGTAAAACCCCATCTCTACTAAACATACAAAAAAAAAAAAAAAATTAGTCAGGTGTGGTGGTGTGTGCCTGTAATCCCAGCTATTCGGGAGGCTGAGGCAGGAGAATCACTTGAACCTGGGAGGCAGAGGTTGCAGCGACCCGAGATCATGCCATTGCACTCCAGCCTGGGCCGCAGGGCAAGACTCCGTCTCAAAAAAAAAAAAAAAAGTACAGTACTATTCTGAATATAAGTGGCAAGAGTGGGTATCCTTGTTTTTTGCCTGATCTTAGAGATAAAAAACATTTAACTTTTCACCATTGACTATGATCTTTAGTGTGGTTTGTCATATATGGTTGTTATTTGACATTCATTGTTTTTGGGTACACAATATGGCCTTTGTTTTGGTGAGGTACATTCTCCCTATGCATAATTTGTTGAGAGTCTTTATCATATTTGGCATATGAAAGAATGTTGAATTTTGTTGAATCTTTTTTTCATTTATTGAGATAATCAGATGATTTTTGTTCTTCATTTTGTTAATTTAGTGTAGAGCATTTGTGTATGTTGAACCATCCTAGCATCCCAAGAATAGATTCTACTTGATCATGGTGAATATTCCATTTACTGTGCTGTTAAATTTTTTTGGCTAGTATTTTGTTGAGGATTTTTGCATCTATATTCATCAGGAATAGTGTCTATTATTTTGGTTTTTTTTGTTTATTTTCCTTGTCATTGGTATCAGGGTAATGCTGACTTTGTAAAATGACTTTGAAAGTATTTCCCCCTTAATTGTTATGAGTTCAGAAAGAATGTTTACATGTTTGGTAGAATTTAGTAATGAAGTCATTGGGTCCTGTACTTTCTTCCTTTCTTTTTTTATTCATGGGAGTTTTTGTTTGTTGTTACTGATTAAGTACCCTTACTCTCCTTATTGGTCCATTCATATTTTCTGTTTCTTTGTAACTAAATATTGGTAGGTTTTATGTGTCCAAGAATGTATCGATTTCTTCTTGTCAATTTGTTGGCATATGATTATTAATAGTACTCTCATAATCCTGTGTAGTTATGTGGTATCACTTGTTGTATTTCTTCTTTTATTTCTGATTTTATTTATTTGCATCTTCTCCCATTTTTTTACTTAGTCTAGCTAAAAGTTTGTCAATTTTCAAAAAAACCCTCAATATTGCTGATCTTTTCTATTTTTTTCTAGCCTCTGTATTATTTATTTTTTTCTAATCTTTACTACTTTCTTCCTTTTAATAAATTTGGGCCTAGTTTGTACTTTTTCTAGTTCCTTGAGATATAACATTAGGTGTCTTCTTTTTTGATGTGGGCACTTACTGCTATAAACTTTCATCTAAGAATTACTTTTGCTGCATCCCATAAGTTGTGGTATGTTTTGTGTCCTTTTATGTTTATCTCAAAAAAAGAAAAAATGTCCCAGTGCTTTGGACAGTCTGGAGCCTTAGGCTGCCAAGGCTGGCCTGGACCCTGGGTGTACCTGGAAACTGAATCTGCAGGGCTTGCCTGGCATTAGGGATGCGGATAAGGCATAAGTGCTGGGGCTGGATGGTACCCTGGGTTCACTGGCATTGGTGCGGCACCGGGACAGGCTTGCATGCTCAGTCCACTAGTAGTAGCTTAGAATCTGGGGCCATGAGGAACTTCCTTTTACTAGAATGGGTCCTGTGTTGTGGTTCTTTTTTCTCCTTTTCCCAAGCAGAGGGTATCTTTCTACACATTACACTGCCTGGGTTGAAGAAGGAATGAGGTGGGTGATGTAAAACTATACTTTCTAACTTCTCCAATGAGTCTTTTCTTATTTCCATGCTACACTTGGATGCTGTAATCTCTCACCCTGTTTCATTTACTCTTTGCAAAGGTATTTTTGTGCATGAATAGTTGTTTAAGCTAATAGTTTTTAAGAGGATAAGAAGTAAAAAGTCCTCTTCCATGGTCTTGCTGAAGTCTCTTTATTAACAGAGTAAGAATTAGAAGTCTTCCTAAGTTTAATATATGGCACCAGTTGATAGTTACATTTGGTATACATATTAGTACTATAATTTTATTTTGAAGATAAAGGCTAGTTCCTTTTTCACTTATGGGACTATTAATCAAAATATGAATTAAACAGAATTTTTAAATAAATATTTTATGGAGGAGTATCAGCTTCATGAGAAGACTAATCTTAAGTGAGGGAAATGAGATTTTGGAGACACACTTCATAATAACCTGCTGGAAAATTACTTATTATTTGTTTTTTAAAATTCTGAAAATGTCTAAGTCTGGTTTGTCAAAACTAATATATGGCTTTGTCTAGAAAATAAATGTTTCAGTGTGAGGCCTCTCATCTGAAATTGTGTGAGAAGAGAAAAAAACATAAATGTTATCTATGATAAATATGTTATTGTAAAATCAAGTAGCTGTTTTAAAAGACTCCTTAATATAAATGACTCTCTTATTTAAATGCAATTCTTTATTTTTATCTTTCATACGTACGTTATTACATCACTCTGAAATTGTTGCTGTTATTCATTGGAAATTTATACTGACATACAGTCAGAATATTTATATAATGGCACAAGTATTATAAGAGCTTTAATAGAGTATATACATTTACATGTAAAACTCAGAATAAGGGGTCTTTAAAATTCAGTTTCTTTAATAAGAGCTTACTGTGATGGGAAATAGTTTTTGGTGACTTACAACAGGAAATAGTTATTTCTAATAACCAAAAGTAGAAATACAGAAGGAGAAGGAGATGTGAGGGGGGAGCATTTTGAACATATTGATTTTGTGATGTCTATGAAATATAAATATGGGATTGTTCAGTAGGCACATAAAATTATGGGTTTTGAATTATGGTCATAGTTTGACCAAGGGCTACATTTGAAATTTTTCATTTTACGGGTACTAAAATGTAGATAGGCCATCTCTTTCAGGTTTGATAATTTCCAAAGTGGGTCCTGCGTGAAACCAAAGATACCAAGAAAAGAAGCCATACTGGATTGAGTGATTACCAATAAAAACTGAATGGATAAGTTAATATATGAAGTAAACAGTAAGAAAATAGGCATAAAAAGGAATGAGTGTTATACTGAAGAAAAGGGATAGATTAGATTCCAAAGGGCTCAATATCATGGAAGAGTAGCTATACCAAATAAATGTAAGGAAAGGAGAATTAGGATAGGATGTGTCACAGAATGAAATTAGTTATGTTACTTGGAAGTATGGGAATCCTTGAATCTTCTCTAACTTGGAAGAAAGAATTCAGCCAAGAGATTCATAGCAAAGGTTAAGGAGCAGAGTTAATTAAAGGATGATAAAGTACATTCCTACAGAGGAGTGGAAAAAAGTTCTGGGCTGGACCAGCTAGACAAATAGTAGTAGCAGTATTTATTTAAAGAGACAGTACACTCTGCAAGATGAGACAAAAAATTTGGGATTGTTACAATTCTCAAACATTAGATGTGTGAATGAAGTGGATAGACCAAAAATTAAAATAAAAGTAGGAAAAATAGATGTCTAATGTGTTTTGCAACAGTTCAACAATAAAAAGGAGGAAATCAAGCTCCACAAAACAGGAAATGAATTGCCATTTATACTTCATTTATCCCATCTATCAACATTCAGTTTCATTGCCCAATTACAGAGGCTGTAGGTCACTGTTAATTATTGACAACACTATTACACACTTTTATTACTTAGTATAAATGAGAAAAATTATTCATCTTAAGTGCCTTGGTTTAATTTCTGCTTTAGCAAATACAGTTACTTTCACTCGGGTCCGTGTGAAGAGACCACCGAACAGGCTTTGTGTGAGCAACAAGGCTGTTTATTTCACCTGGGTGCAGGCGGGCTGAGTCCAAAAAGAGAGTCAGTGAAGGGAGATAGGGGTGGGGCCGTTTTATAAGATTTGTTTGGATCGGTAAAGGAAAATTACAGTCAAAGGGGGGTTGTTCTCTGGTGGGCAGGAGTGGGGGGTCACAAGGTGCTCAGTAGGGGTGCTTTTGAGCCAGGATGAGCCAGGAGAAGGAATTTCACAAGATAATGTCATCAGTTAAGGCAGGAACAGGCCATTTTCATTTCTTTTGTGGTGGAATGTCATCAGTTAAGGCAGGAACCGGCCATCTGGATGTGTACGTGCAAGTCACAAGGGATATGATGGCTTAGCTTGGGCTCAGAGGCCTGACATTCCTGTCTTCTTATATTAATAAGAAAAATAAAATGAAATAGTGGCAAAGTGTTGGAACGGTGAAAATTTTTGGGGGTGGTATGGAGAGATAATGGGTGATGTTTCTCAGGGCTACTTTGAACGGGATTAGGGGCGGCGTGGGAGCCTAGAGTGGAAGAGATTAAGCTGAAGGAAGATTTTGTGGTAAGGGGTGATATTGTGGGGTTGTTAGAAGAAACATTTGTCATGTAGAATTATTGGTGATGGCCTGGATACAGTTTTTGTATGAATTGAAAAACTAAATGGAATAAGAGAAGGAGAAAAACAGGTATTAAAGAACCAAGAATTGGGAGGACCTAGGACATCTTATTAGAGAGTGTCCAAGGGGATTCAGCATAATTAGTTACTTGGTTGGCAAGTTTATGGGCTCTATCCTTGAGTTTTTTTATGTTGTCATACACCAGGCCAGATCGATTTAGGTAAAAACAACACTCTTCATTTAAGAATATACAGAGTCCTCCTTTTTCAGCAGTGAGTAAGTCAAGGCCTTGGTGGTTTTGGAGGACAACTGCAGCTAAAGAGTCAACTTGGGCTTGGAGGACTGATAAAGTTTGTGACCTGTCTGTGATGCTAGCAGAGAAGTCATTAGAGCGGTTACGGAAGGTCGTGACAGAGGTTGAAATTCCTGCTGTTCCAGTACTGAGAGCAATAGTGGAGGCAGAAAGTCTTAAACTGACAAGCAAGGGAATTAGTGGAATAACTCTTTTTTGTTGTGTCGGTGTCATGAGGGGAACAGAGAGCTCTTGGGTCCTATTTGCAAATTGAATTTTGGGAGTAAGCAAAACTAGTGTGCATGTGCCTGTCCGATTAGCAGGTAGACACATGTAGGTAGAGGATCTACAGAGGAAGAAGAGACATTGTGCGAGGCAAAACTGGAGATGCAAACTAAAAACATGAGGAGTGCTGAAAGAGGTGTCTTGTACCTAGACTCCTAGGGATGCAGCTAGGGCGGCAGCCATCAGAGGTTGTAATGGGGACTGATGAGGTAACTGTGTAGAAGGGGAGGTTCGATTTTCATGGTATGTGAGAAAACATTGAGTGTCTATGAGCAACCTTTCACTGTTATTTGCGGGGCTGGGTATAAGTAAACAAGGAGAGGGCTTTGGAGATGAAGAGTAAAGGAACATTGAGAAGGTTAAAGGTTACCTAGGGGAATTCCAGTGGGTCTTTGCCGAGAGATACATAAGCGAGTGGCCACGGGAATAGTAGTTTGTGTTGTGAGAGGTCTAAATATGGGGGGAGTAGAGTTGATATAAGGAGAAAGATTTTTTCGGTAAGCGCGGAGGAGGGCGGCAGCTTGCTGATGTGAAATGTCTGAGGAGGTCTTGCTGGACCTGTCTAGAAAGTAAATGAGTTCTTCAGGAGGGTAAATGTGAGGGCTGTTAAAGGAAGTTCGGAGGTGTAGGGAGACAGAAGATGTTGCCTAGTCTGCATGTAAGGAGGGACAGCTGTTTAGGCGCTGGAAGAAAGGGAAATGCAAAGCCAGTGTTTGTTCGCTAAGGAGGGATGAGAAACAGCTAGCAGAGAATGAGTAAGGTTGATAGTGTGGTGGAGATAGCTGGGGAGAGGTAGAGGGTGGCATAAGAATGGGAATGAGAATAAGAGTGAGCATAAAAGTAAAGAATAGAACTTCAGGTCCCCTGCCAACAAAGATCATCTATGCACTCTAAGAGGGAGTTAAGAGTTACCAGTCCTGCGCAGGGGCAAATCCTTGAGCTTGATGTGTAGGGAAGGGAGGGGGCCTGAATAATCCCTGAGGAGTAGTAGAATAGCAGATGGAACACTGAGAAGTTATTCATGTGAGGATAGATTTCCACAATGGAAAGGAAATGAGAGGTTCCAAGAGGCGGGCTGGTGGCTTGTACTATAGCATAGCCTGCATTTGCTGGTATGTGGCGATTAGGCCTGGTGGAACTACCATCAATAAACCAAGTGTGTTCAGGGTGAGGAACAGGAAAGAAGGAAATATGGAGAAATGGGGTGAATGTTAGATGGATCAGAGAGATACAGTCATAGGGGTCAGGTGTGGTATCCGGAATAGTGTGGGAGGCCGGATTGAAGTCTGGGCCAGGAACAATGGTAATTGTGGGAGACTCAACAAAGAGTGAGTACAGCTGAAGAAGCCAGGGAGCAGAAAGTATATGTGTCAGGTGTGAGGAAAAAAACAGATTTTGGAACTTATGGGAATTGTAGAGAGGGAGTTGAGCATAGTTTGTGATTTTAAGGGCCTCTACAAGTATTAGGGTGGCGGCGGCTGCCGCACGCAGACATGAGGGCTAGGCTAAAACAGTAAGGTCAAGTTGTTTGGACAGAAAGCCTACAGGGTGCAGTCCCGGCTCTTGTGTAAGAATTCTGACTGCACTAACCATGCCTAGGAAGGAAAGGAGTTGTTTTGTAGAAGGTTTTGGGGTTTGAAAGATCAGTCGGATATGATTGGCAGGGAGAGCACGTGTGTTTTTATGATAATTATGCTGAGATAGGTAACAGATGAGGAAGAAATTTGGGCTTGACTGAAGTAATGGGAGCTGTCTGTGAAGTCTTGTGGCAGTACAGCCCAGGTGATTTGCTGAGCCTGATGGGTGTCAGGGTCAGTCCAAGTGAAAATGAAGAGAGGCTGGGATGAAGGGTGCAAAGGAATAGCCAAGAAAGCATGTTTGAGATCCAGAACAGAATAATGGGTTGTGGAGGGAGGTACTGAGGATAGGAGAGTATATAGGTTTGGCACCACGGGGTGGACAGGCAAAACAATTTGGTTGATAAGGTGCAGATCCTGAACTAACCTGTAAGGCCTGTCTGGTTTTAGGACAGGTAAAATGGGGGAATTGTAAGGAGAGTTTATAGGCTTTAAAAGGCCATGCTGTAGCAGGTGAGTGATAACAGGCTTTAATCCTTTTAAATCGCACTATGGGATGGGATATTGGCTTTGAGCAGGGTAAGGGTGATTAGGTTTTAATGAGATGGTAAGGGGTGCATGATCGGTCACCAAGGAGGGAGTAGAGGTATCTTATACTTGTGGGCTAAGGTGGGGAGATACAAGGGGAGGATGTGAAGGAGGCTTTGAAGTGGGGGAAAAGGTGGCAAATGAGTCATGGCTGTAGCCCAGGAATAGTCAGGGAAGCAGATAATTTAGTTAAACTATCTCAGCCTAATAAGGGAGCTGGGCAGGTGGGGATAATTAAAAGGAGTGCTTAAAGGAGTATTGTCTAAATTGGCACCAGAGTTGGGGAATTTTAAGAGGTTTAAGCCTGGCCGTCAATACCCACAATGTTACGGGGGCAAAGGAAACAGGCCCTTGAAAAGAAGGTAATGTGGAGTGGGTAGCCTTTGTATTGATTAAGAAGGGGATGGATTTACCCTCCACTGTGAGAGTAACCTAAAGCATCTGTGATGGTCCAGGAAGCTTCTGAGGCGATTGGGCAGCCTCAGTCTTCAGCCGCTAAGCCAAGAAGATCTGGGAAGGAGTCAGAGAGCCTCAGGCCAGAGTTCCAGGGGTGCTGGGAGTGGCTGCCGGGTGAGTTGGACTGGGGGAAAAGGCGATTTCCAGTGGGGTCCCACATAGATGGGACATGGCTTGGAGGAATCCCGGGCTGTGGGCATTCCTTGGCCCGGTGGCCAGATTTCCAGCACTTGTAGCAAGCTCCTGGGGGAGGGAGGCCTGGAGGAATGCCTGGCCGCTGCAGTTTAGGTGTTTGGAAGTTCTTGTGTGCTGGAGATGTGGCTGGGGTTTGTGTCACAGTGGAGGCAAGGAATTGCAACTCAGAAATACATTGCTACTTGGCTGCCTCTACTCTATTATTGTACATCTTGAAGGCGAGGTTAATTAAGTCCTGTTGTGGGGTTTGAGGGTCGGAATTTAATTTTTGGAGCTTTATTTAATGTCAGGAGCAGATTGGGTAATAAAATAAAATGCATATTGAGAATAAGACGGCCTTCTGACCTTTCAGGGTCTACGGCTGTAAAGCATCTCAGGGTTGCTGCCAAACGAGCTATGAACTGGGCTGGGTTTTTATATTTGATGAAAAAGAGCCTAAACATGAACTGATTTTGGGAGAGGTCGGATAAAGAAACAGGAGCATTAACCTTGACTATGCCTTTAGCTCCAGCCACCTTTTGTAAGAGGAAATTGCTGGGCAGGTTGGGGGGTGGGGGCTAGGCGCAGACCAAAACTGTAAGCCCGACCGGCTGTGAGGAGGGGAGGTGATAAAAGGATTATAGGGTTGGGGAGCAGAGGCTGAGGAAGAATTGGGACCTAGCTTGGCCTGGTGAGGAGGGGAGAGGTCAGATGGGTCTGAAGAAAAGGAAGATTAGAAAGACTCAGTGATGCTAGGGGTTGGGACTGAGGGGACAGGTGGGAGGGAAAGAAGGAAGATTTGGGATGAGTTGCTTTGGGAACAGAGACTAGGGAGGGACAGAAGTGTAAAAGAATGCCTGGATGTCAGGCACCTCAGGCCATTTGCCCATTTTATGACAAGAATTATTTAGATCTTGTAGGATGGAAAAATTGAAAGTGCTATTTTCTGAACCACTGTCGAATTTGTACTGGGGTCAAGTGGCATTGCAGAAGAAAATAAGGCATTTAGGTCTTAGGTCAGGTGTGAGTTGAAGAGGTTTTAGGTTTTTAAGAACAAAGGCTAAGGGAAAAGAAGGGGGAATGGAGGGCGGAAGCTTGCCCATAGTGAAAAAAGCAAGACCAGAGAAAAGAAAGAGTAGAGACATGGAGAGAAGGTGTGGGGGGGTTCTTGACCCCCAGAAAAGTGGTACTTGAACTAAGGGTGAAGGAGAAGGGGTGGGGGGGTCTTGTCCCGCAGAAAAGCAGAGAAGGGGTAGAGACACAGAAGGGGTTGGGGGACTTCATGCCCACCAGAAAAGCAGTACTTGGCGCTAAGGGTGAAGGACCAAGGCAGGCGTCCCCGCATGGTCAGACACTTCTGAAACGTGGGTGAATAATCAGACAGGCGTCCCTGTGTGATTAAACACCAAGGGAAGACTGTCTTCCTGAGTCCGTGACTGGAGCCGGAGTTTTGGGTCCATGGATAAAATGCATCTCCTTTGTCTCTACCAGAAAATGAAAGGAATTGAAATTAAGAAAAGGGAGAGATTGAAGTGTAGAGCCAAGATTGAAAGGAGAAAGAGGTTGACGGATAGTGAGAGAGGTTGGAGAAGAGAGTAAAAAGAGGCCGCTTACCAGATTTAAAATTGGTGAGATGTTGCTTGGGCTGGTTGGTTGGAGAACCACAAGTCGTAGGGGGATATTTATATATATATATACACATATAATATATACATACACACATATAATATAGATAATATGTACATATAATGTTTATATATAATGTTTATATAACATATAATGTTTATATATAATGTTTATATAATATATAAATATATACATTATTATATATGTATATAATATAAATATACAGTATATATTAAAATGTATATATACATTATATATTAAAATGTATATATACATTATATATCATAATGTATATATACATTATATATTAAAATGTATATATACATTATATATCATAATGTATATATACATTATATATTAAAATGTATATGTTATATATTATAATTATATATCTTTATATATAATGATTATATATATAATTATAATATATATAATTATATATAGTACATATACTATACATAATTATATGTAGTACATATACTACATATAATTATGTATAGTATATGTACTATATATAATTATATATATTATATATTATATGTACCAATATATAATTATATATAATATATAATATATAATGTATAATATATATTATACATTCTATATTATAATGTATATATACATTCTATATTATATATTATAATGTATATATACATTATATACTAAAATGTATATATACATTATATACTAAAATGTATATATACATTATATACTAAAATGTATATATACATTATATACTAAAATGTATATATACATTATATATTATAATGTATATATACATTATATATTATAATGTATATATACATTATATATTATAATGTATATATACATTATATACTAAAATGTATACATACATTATATATTATAATGTAATATACATTATATATTATAATGTAATATACATTATAGTATATAATGTATGTAATATTATATATAATTATATATAATAATTACATAATATACAATATATAATATATAATTTTATATATATTATATATAGTGTATATAGTATATATAGTATATATTATTTTATATATTATATATAGTATATATAATATATATTATATTACATATCTTATATAATTATATTATATATTAATTATATTATATGTACTATATTATATACAATTACATATTAATCATATTATATAATATATTATTTACTAATATATGTTAATTATACTATATATTATATTATATATTACATATATTATATGTTATATATATTATATATACATTATATATGATATAATATATACAATTATATATAATATATATGTAATATATATTATGAATATAAGATATATATTATGAATATATATACTATATATAAATGTATATGAATATTATAAATATTTATATTATATATAATATAGGTATTATATATAGTATATACATTATTTATATAATAAATTATACATAAATATATACATTTGTATAATATATATTATATTTATATAATGTATAAATATATAATACAATATTTATATAATAAATTTGTATTATATATCTTTATATAATATATATATTATATAAACATTAAATAAATATATGTAAATATATATTATATAAAAGGATATATAACAAATATATATTATAAATATATAATAAAGTTAACATATATACAATACATTTATATTTACAATACATAATACTCATATGTATTTTTATAATATATATAATGTATGATATATAATGTAAAAATATAACATAATTTATATTGTGTTTTATTTTATATTTATAATTATATTTATAATTATATTATTACATATTTTTAATATATATTGTATTGTATAATCTATTGTATTGTACTGTAATCTATTGTATTGTATAATCTATTATATATATTAGACACTATATATGATAAGTATAAATATAATATATAATCTATTATATATAATATATATTATACATTATATATTTTATCTTATATATCATATACTATATATAGTATTATATATAATATATAATCTATAATGTACTATATATTATATGATATATATAATATATAACATATAATAGATTATATATAATATGTAATTATTATTATCTATATATTTTATATAGTCTATTGTATAATATACATTCTATATATTATATATTATAATATATATATTCTATATAGTATAATATATATTATACTATAATATATTTACATAGAATATATTATATTATAATATATATAATACATAATATAATATATATTATATAATATTATATATAATATATATTATATATAACATACTATATAATATATATTATATATAATATGCTATATGATATAATGTATATTATAATATAATATACTATATAATATGATATATGTTATAATATATATTCCATATAATATAAATATACTATATAATATATTATATTATAATATATATAATATAAATATACATTCTATATAATATATGTTATATTGTAATATATAATATAATATATATTCTGTAGAATATATATTATATTATATATATCATATAAATATACTGTAGAATATATATTACATTATAATATATATAATATGAATATATGTTCTATAGAATATATGTTATATTACAATATATGTTATATATATTCTACAGAATATATATTATATTATACTGTATATAATATAATATATATTCCGTAGAATATATATTATAGTATATATGTAATATAATATATATTCTATAGAATGTATATGATAATATACTACAATATAAATATATATTCCATAGAATATATATTATATTAAGAATATATATTTATATTACAATATATTCTATATAATATATGTTATAATATATTCTATATAATATGTTATATTATAATATATAATATATGTTATATTATAATATATAATATATGTTATAATATAATATATAATATATGTTATATTATATATAATATATGTTATATTATATATATGTTATATATAATAAATGTTATATATAATAAATGTTATATATAATATATATTATATTATATATAATATGTGTTATATTATATATAATATGTGTTACATTATATATAATATGTGTTACATTATATATAATATGTGTTATATTATTATATATAATATGTGTTATATTATTATATATAATATGTGTTATATTATTATATATAATATGTGTTATATTATTATATATAATATGTGTTATATTATTATATATAATATGTGTTATATTATTATATATAATATGTGTTATATTATTATATATAATATGTGTTATATTATTATATATAATATGTGTTATATTATTATATATAATATGTGTTATATTATTATATATAATATGTGTTATATTATTATATATAATATGTGTTATATTATATATAATATGTGTTATATTATTATATATAATATGTGTTATATTATTATATATAATATATGTTACAATATATGGGATATATATTATAATATATACGATATATATGATATATATATCGTATATATTATAATACATATATAGTATAATATATATCATATATTATAATATATATTATATATATATAATAATATATGATATATATTATAATATATGATATATATTATATTATATTATGTATATTATATTATAATATAGATGACATATATTACAATATAATATATATAATATATTATATTATAATATGTATAATATATGTTATATTATAATATATAGTATATAGAATATATATTCAAATTATAATATATATTATATATAGTTATATAATATATATTGTTATATATAATATATATTATATAAAATATATATTAGAATATAATATACATTATATATACTATAAGATATATTTTATCGAATATAATATATAAGATACATTTTATATAATATATATAATATGACATATATATTTTATATAATATATATTTTATAATATATACTATATAATATATATTACATAATATATATGTTTTATAATATACACAACATAATATAATATATTATATAGAATATACTAGATTATACTATATGTAATATAATGTATAATATATAGTAATACATATTATATATTATATATGTAATATATTATAATATATAATATATATAATATGTAATATATATTTTATATATAAATTTATATAATATGTATATTTCATATGTAAAATACATAATATATATTTTATATGTAAATATATAATATGTATACATTATTTATAAATATAGATAATATAATATAGCACATATATTATATATGATAGTTATATGTTGTTATATTTATAATATATAATTATATATAGTTATATGTTATTATATTTAATAATGTATAATTAAATGTATTATATATAATCTGTAATTATATATATTATAATTATATTTATAATAGATAATTATATATAATATATGTTATAATACATATTATGTATACATTATAATATATATTATGTATACACATATATGTATATGTTACAATATAATATATACACATATGTATGTGTATATTATATATGTATATATAATATATATTATACTTAATATGTGACATATGTATATATAATGTACATTATATACACAGATATTTATATAATGTACATACACAGCTGTGTATATAATGTACATTATATACACATATATATATAATGTACATTATATATACACATATGTATATATGTATACATATATAATGTATATATGATTTATAAAATATATAATATACATTATATATTATTTATATATAATGTATATTATATATAATATACATTTTATATACATATATGTATATATAATATATGTATATACGTTTATGTATATATGTATATGTGTATTATGTGTATATGTACATAATATTTGTGTATGTATATAATATGTATAATATAATATATACCTATACATATATATTATATATAATTTATATGTATATGTGTATATGTATATATACATATATGTTTATATGTGTTTATATGTATATATGTACATACATATATTCATATAAAATACTTTAAGTTCTAGAGTACCTGTGCACAACATGGAGGTTTGTTACATATGTATACATGTGACGTGCTGGTGTGCTGCACCCATTAACTAGTCATTTACCTTAGGTATATCTCCTAACGCTATCCCTCCCCTCTCCCCCTCCCCACAACAAGCCCCAGTGTGTGGTGTTCCCCTTTCTGTGTCCAAGTGTTCTCATTGTTCTATTCCCACCTATGAGTCAGAACATGCAGTGTTTGGTTTTTTGTCCTTGCGATAGTTTGCTGAGAATGATGGTTTCCAGCTTCAACCATCTATCTACAAAGGACATGAACTCATCCTTTTTTATGACTGCATAGTATGGCATGGTGTATATGCGCCACATTTTTTTAATCCAGTCTGTCATTGTTGGACATTTGGGTTGGTTCCAAGTCTTTGCTATTGTGAATAGTGCCACAATGAACATACGTGTGCATGTCTCTTTGTATCAGCATGATTTATAATCCTTTGGGTGGATACCCAGTAATGGGATGGCTTGGTCAAATGTTATTTCTAGTTCTTGTTCCCTGAGGAATCGCCACACTGTTTTCCACAATGGTTGAACTAGTTTACAGTCCCACGAACAGTGTAAAAGTGTTCCTATTTCTCCACATCCTCTCCAGCACCTGTTGTTTCCTGACTTTTCAATGATTGCCATTCTAACTGGTGTGAGATGGTATCTCATTGTGGTTTTGATTTGCGTTTCTCTGATGGCCAGTGATGATGAGCATTTTTTCATGTGTCTGTTGGCTGCATAAATGTCTTCTTTTGAGAAGTGTCTGTTCATATCCTTTGCCTGCTTTTTGATGTGGTTGTTTGTTTTTTTTCTGGTAAATTTTTTGAGTTCTTCGTAGATTCTGGATATTAGCCCTTTGTCAGATGAGTAGATTGCAAAATTCTTCTCCCATTCTGTAGGACAGGGGATTGATCTCCCAAGGGAGGTACCCCAATCCAAGTCAGGGCACCAAAATTTCACTTGCATTGGTGTGAAGAGACCACCAAACAGGCTCTGTGTGAGCAACAAGGCTGTTTATTTCACCTGGGTGCAGACGGGCTGAGTCCAAAAAGAGAGTCAGTGAAGGGAGATAGGGGTGGGGCCATTTTATAAGATTTGTGTAGGTAAAGGAAAATTACAGTCAAAGGGGGGTTGTTCTCTGGTAGGCAGGAGTGGGGGTCACAAGGTGCTCAGTAGAGGAGCTTTTGAGCCAGGAGAAGGAATTTCACAAGATAGTGTCATCAGTTAAGGCAGGAACAGGCCATTTTCATTTCTTTTGTGGTGTAATGTCATCAGTTAAGGCAGGAACCGGCCATCTGGATGTGTACGTGTAGGTCACAAGGGATATGATGGCTTAGCTTGGGCTCAGAGACCTGACAGTTACTGTGCCATAAAAAATACCTTTATAGAAAAACATAGATAGATAGATAGATATAGACATAGCTACATGGAGGCCTCTATTTAAATGAATTTTCAATAGAAGAAAATTCTAGAGCCATTTCAAACCTGGCCAGTCTCTTAAAATTACTGTACTGAAATAAATCTTGAAAAAAAAAGTATGCAATAATCAGTGGGTAATTACATAATTTCTAGAATATTCCATAAACTAAATTCCTCAACTTGTATTAAAAAGGCTATCAAAATAATTTAAATTCTTACTTGTAAAATAGGAACCAGAGTCCTATTTATGGGTGTAGGAAGAGAATAATATGCATATTTCCTGACCTTCTATCAAATGTTGAGAGCAAACGAGAAATGTAAGTAGTTTGGAAAGTTTTCTCCTAAGGCAAGAGCTATAGATAAAATAAAAGAAAACTTAAGATGATTTTGTGAAGTCCTTCCAGCTCTGCAACTCACTCCCAAGCAACCCCAAGACCTTGAATGTGTATATTAATGTCATGCCATCAGTAGTATCAACATGACAAGGATGGAGAAGGCTGATAAAAATCTATGATTTATATGCAAAAAGACAGCTATCCGGAGTAATTATGTTATTTTAAGGCAACTTCCCCTTAACAGTTTTAGCTAGATTTGCTGGAAATGAACCTTCTATATGTCATGCAATGTTAAGTGGTAGTTCAAAATCACAATTTCAATGATTAAAATATTATCCCTATCTTATGATTTTCAAATTGCTGTGTCCAAAAACATGAAGGTAGAGAGAGAAATTTTTTTATAAAAAAATTGTAAAATCAGATAACTGATTTTACAATTTATCATTTAACATTTTTAAGAATATATATGAGCTCATGACTATATGAAGAACTTGGCTTGTTCTCTTTCCAAAATATTTTCTCGTAGTATAATTTCTCAGCTAGGTTTAGCCTTTGTTGCTGCTTTTTTCCCCTCACATGGCAGTGAAGAGGAAGCAATAATTGGACAGTATTCCTTCAGGCTTGATACTTTTAAAGTTACCTTTAACCTTAAGTGAGCTAAGTTGGCAGGTGGGAAACATTTATTTGAAACATTTTATAAAATAAAACCATTTCTGAGAAATTTAGCTGTTAAAAATATTTGACTGCCAAAGGGAGTCATGTTTCAATCTTGTTTACCGCATACTCTGCTCATGTGTTATGGTATAAGCAAAGTGGAAGGTAGTGATTTAAAATGCCCTTTTTTATTAGACTCTTTTATATTGTAACAGAATTTACAATATAAAAGAGAAGGTAGTTTACATCGATTGAGCAGTTATTATAGGAGGAGCTGATCTAAGCACTCTAAAAATATTAATGTACTTAATCTTTATAGCAATCATTAAAGGCGAGTATTATTATTAGCCACATTTAGCAGATAAGGACAGAGAGATGAAGACAGGTTAATTTGTCCATGGTTACCAGCTATATAAGCTGTTAGTAACTGTCAGGCCTCTGAGCCCAAGCTAAGCCATCACATCACCTGTGACCTGCACATATACATCCAGATGGCCTGAAGCAACTGAAGAACCACAAAAGATGATATTCCACCATTGTGATCTGTTCCTTCCCCACCCTAACTGATCAATTGAGTTTATGACAATATGCCCTTCCCGCCCTTGTGATAATGTACTTCTGATATTCCCCCACCCTTAAGAAGGTACTTTGTAATATTCTCCCCACCCTTGAGAATGTACTTGGTGAGATCCATCCACTGCCCACAAAACATTGCTCCTAACTCCACCGCCCATCCCAAACCTATAAGATCTAATGATAATCCCACCACCTTTTGCTGACTCTCTTTTCAGACTCAGCCGGCCTGCACCCAGGTGATTAGAAAGCTTTATTGCTCACACAAAGTCTGTTTGATGGTCTCTTCACACAGATGCACACAACAGTAACCTATGAGGCTATTGAAGGGGTTTGAGAGAGTTAATATATGGCACCTGTTTTTCACAATTCTAAATTGGAAACAATGTGAAAAATAGATGTTATACATATAATGTTGAATATATATGTATTATATATTCAACTTGTTATTTATAATGTGTATGTTAAAGAACATAGCATTAAGTCTCTTAACCAAGTAGGGTTACTAATATTTTAACAATAAATTGGACAAACTTCCTTTTGACATATAGATCAACATATTCACAGGATTAGGACGTGGACATTTTTAAAAGGCATTATTAAGTCTAACATACCTCCCAAATGCACCAGTGGAGAAATAAATGACCTCTGGGAAGGCGTACATAAAAGAGCAAAAGACTGAGATTGTTACCACAGTTTGTCTTGCTTCACACGGTATCATAATGTCAGAGGAAGCAATTCCCTCCCCAGTCAGTCTTCTGTAGTGTATACATTTTGTTTCCCCCAGTGGGTTTAATCATTAAGCTCTTTCTCAATCAAAACTAGTCTAGTCTTTCTCAGGACAAGAAATCATGAGTGGCTTGCACTCTATTAACATATTTTGTAAGTATCTGCTACTGTTGCTTTAGGTATCTTTTTGGGATCATTAATGTGTACTGGAGGTTTTCCAATCCCCTGGATGACTCTTTTATCTATCAGGAAAACCTTAATTAAATAATGTAGAAGGGCACTCTATCCACAATGCAATAAATTCTATTCCATTTTTTTCTCACCCCAGATTAGATTGAGATACAGTCCATTATGGTTCAACTAAAGTTATACAATATATTAAATATAAAATATACTTTAAAATTAAATAAATGTAGACATACACATAAGAATATCAACAGCAAAGATATGCTTTAGATTTGAATATAAATTTTTTCCCATTATGAAGTTCTTGGTATATACTGAAGAGCAAAAATTAAATCTTCTTGCAAATTAATGTGTAAAGGTATTAAAAATTGAATGAAATTTAAAAATCCCATTATCTCGCTATTAAGAGTTAAAATTTTTAATAGCTAAAGCTTAAAAATGTACTCCAAGCAATTATATAACCTCATTACCCTCAATTAGATGAATTATTTATGTCTGAATTGACTTGGATCTCTAATCACCTTTAGCCTGGGTTCTATCTCACTAGAATGGGTATAGGTACTTCAGGACTCAGGAATCATCTTTTCTTTTAGTCAGTAATTGAAAACTAGATGAATATTCATAAAAATACAAAATATAAATATATTGGATTATATTCCTGAAATTAAAAAAGGATTGTAATTGTACTAACAGATGATGATAAAAAATATGGTTTGAGACAGAGAATACTAACATGAGTTCTTCAGGCATAAATATTAGAAGAAATAGTAACATAGAAAATATGTGAGTAAACATAAATGAATACTGAGTGAAGAAAATAATAATGTATTTTGTGTTTTAAGGCATAAGTAGAATTAGAAGAGATGATAAAATAGCATGTAATTTAAGAGAAGGGTAAATGGAATGACATACTCTAAAGTTCTACAATTATTGAGTACATAGGAAAGTAAATAATATATAAAGAGTTTAAATAACTTGAGAATTTGTGATTTAATAATCTTTTGGTGAAGCCATTACAATCATTGTAATCTATAACAAGTTAAAAGAGGGGAAATATAATAGAAATAAATATTTGATTAATCCAGACTAGTCAATACATAAAATAGGTGGAAAAGAACACAGGATTTAAGAGTCAAGTAGAAAAGAAATAGCACAACAATGGGAATTAATTACTAAATAAATCAGCAATTGTGTTAAATGTAACTAAACTAGATAGTTCAATTTTTAAAAATAAGATATAGGACCAGGACAGCAGGACCAGAACTGTGATAATCTTTTAAGTTCTGTTAACACTATGGACTCCTTAAAAAGTGAGATACAACATTTTGCCTTTCCCTGAATATCATATAAATGGAGTTGTACAATATTACTTTTTTCAATCTAGCTTCTTTCATTTTCTATGCTTTTGAAATGCATTCAAGTTGTTACATTTATCAGTATTACATTCTTTATTTAATGCTGAACAATATTCCATTGTGAAGAATATCAACGTTTGTTTCTCCATTTGCCCACTGGGGTTGTCACTGAGATACATCGTGAAGCAAACTAACACAGGAACAGAAAACCCAATAGTGCATGTTCTCAGTTATAATTGGGAGCTAAATAATGAGAATGCATGGACACATAGAAGGGAACAACACACACTAGGGCCTTTTGGAGGGTGGAGGGTGGGAGGAAGGAGAGCATCAGGAAAAGTAAATTGGTACTATATTTATATATATATTTATATATATTATATATATTTATATATATATTATATATTTATATATATAATATATATTTATATATATATTATATATTTATATATATAATATATATTTATATATATATTATATATTTATATATATTTATATATATTATATATATTTTATATATTTTTTATATTTATATTTTATATATTTTATATTTTTATTTTATATTTTTATTTATTTATTTATTATTATTTATTTATTATTTATTTATTTATTATTTATTATTAGTTATTATTTAGTATTATTTATTATTTTATTACTTTATTATTTTTATTTATTTTATTTATTATTTATTTATATTTATTTATATATTTATATTTATATTTATTTAACAATCAATTTAACAATCAATGATGTGTTTATTTACCCTCTGTTTCTCTTTTTTGTTGAAGTTTCTGATCAATTATTTTGTCCATTTTATGGGGATTGTTTGTACTAATATGGTATAATATCTTTATATATATATCTATATATAGATCTATATCTATAGATCTATATATTTAGATCTATATATCTATATATATAGATATAGATCTATATATCTATATATATAGATATAGATCTATATATCTATATATATAGATATAGATCTATATATCTATATATATAGATATAGATCTATATATCTATATATAGATCTATATATATAGATATGTATACTGGATAAAATCATGTATTACATATGTGTTTTGCAAATATTTTCTTCCAGTCATTCCTAGTATTTTCATTTTCTTAACAGTGTTTTATAAAACCATCAGATTATAATTTTGATGATGTCCAGTTTATCTATTTTTCCTTTAAGGATTAGTGCTTCTTAGATTCTAAGAAAATCTTTGCTTAACTTAAGTTTACAGTGTTTTCTCCTATGATTTCTAATAGAAGTTTTCTAGATTTAACTCATAATTAGGTCTATGATGCATTTCTAATTAAGTGTTATGTAATGCAAAATAATGATCCAGATTCTTTCTTATGAATATAGATGTCCAAATATTCCCAAACCATTTGTAAGAGATACTACTGTGGTAGACTGGTAATAAAACCCAAAGATGCACCAATGTCCTAATCCCAATATCCTATGACTATTAACATATTTGAAAAAGAGTTTTTGCAGATGTAATTACATTAAGGGCCTTAAAATGACAACAGTATTTAGAATTATACAGTTAAGCCCAAAATAATAAGTTTCCTTTTCAGAGAGTTTCAGCAAGAAATTGGACACACACACACACACACACACAATCACACACAGAGAGAGGGAGAGGATGTAGTGATGTGAGAAGACTGAGGAGAAGACTGGAGTAATGCAGCCACAATCAAGTAATATTGGCAGCTATTAGAAGCTAGAAGAAGCAAGAAACAGATTTCTCCAGAGAAAGTAAAACCCTGCCCACACTTTGATTTTGACTCACTGAAGCTAACTTCAGATATCTGGCCTCCAGAAATGTGAGAGTACATTTCTGCTGTCCTAAAACACCACAATTTATGGTAATTTCTTACAACAGCCACATAAAACTAATACAGTATAGATATCCCATATTTTCTTTATGTATTCATCAGTTGATTGACATTTGCATTGTTTTCACATTTTAATGATTATGAATAATGTTGGCATGAATTTTCATGTACAAGTATTTGTGTGAACATATGTTTTCTTGGGTAAATACTTAGGTGTAGAAATGCTGGGTCATAAGATAAATTTATATGCTGAACTTTTTGAGAAATTGTCAAACTATTTCCAACAGCATAATGTACATTCCCAAAGCAATATTCTTGACATAACATAATTATGCCTTGTGTGTACATTAACACAGATTTACAATTTTTGCTTATGCAATTGCCTTTTAAGTAAGGCAGAAAAAATAATTTCAGACAAAATACAATTTTTTTCTTTGTTGTGTACGTAGTTTACTGATGTTCTTCATTTCATTACTTTTCATTGTGGATTCTAGTTACTGAATATTGCCCTTTTATTTTATCATGAAGTACTTTCTTTAGTAGTTCTTTTTAAGACACTCAGCACGTCGTAAATTCTCTCAGTTTTTATGTGGAAATAACTTCATTTCTCTATTTTTGAGGGATAGTTTTTATGGACATGTAGTTCTTGGTTGACAATTTTGTTTTTTGATTTTCTTGTTCAGCACTTTGGATATGTCCTAGTCTCCATGGTTTGTGTTGAGATATTAGGAGTTGTTCTTATTTAGGATCCCTCAAAAGTTAAGGGTCAATTCTCTTCCTGCTTTCAAGATTCATATTGGTCTTTGGCTTTTACAGTATTATTGTGATGTGCCAAGTTGTGCCTCTCCAAGTTTATAGCATATAAAGTTTGTTGAGGCTTCTGAATGTACAGATTAGTGTTTTTGGAAAGTTTTTGTCCATCCTTTGTTCAAACACTATTTCTGTTCCTCTCTCTGCTTCTGAGGCCCATTCTTTTTCAGATGCTGGTATGCTTGATGGTTTCCCATAGGTCTCTGGCTCTGCTTATTTTTCTTCAGTATTTAGCATTTTGGTATTCTGATTGAAGAAGTTCAATTGGCCATTCTTCAAGTTGCTGATTTGTTCCTCTGCCTGTTCAAATATGTAGTGGAGACCCTCTGGTATATTTTTTAGTTCAGTTATTGTACTTTTCAACTCTATAATTTCTATTTGATTGTTATTTATAATTTATATCTCTTTATTGATATGTCCTTTCTCTTAATTTTCTTTCTTTAGACAAAGTTTCATTTACTCTTTGAATATATATATGAGTAGTGATTTAGAGACTTTGATGAATAAGTCTAATGTCTATACTTCCTCAGAGAATGTTTCTATTGATTGCTTTTTTTCCCTGTGTATAGGTTGTAGTTTTTGTTTCCTTGCATGTCTTATATTTTTAGT
The DNA here is from genome assembly GCF_029281585.2 of Gorilla gorilla gorilla. Classification (NCBI taxonomy): domain Eukaryota; kingdom Metazoa; phylum Chordata; class Mammalia; order Primates; family Hominidae; genus Gorilla; species Gorilla gorilla. Next base: position 82,565,803 of record NC_073236.2, read on the forward strand.
TGAAAGCTGGACATTTTAAATAATAAATTTTGGCAACTCTGGAAAATACATTCTCTCCTGGGGGCTTGCTATAACTGCTACTTGCTGAAGTTATGACTGTTTTTTAGTGACTTTTCTAAACTAATTTTTTAAAATCTGTATTCTTTATTGTGCATGACCACTAAAGTCTCTACTCTAGTGCTCAGCTAATAATTTGATATAAACTTTCTTAAATGCATGGAATCAATAAATTTCCTATTATCTTCTGAGGGGCTGTTTGTGTGTACTGGGGTACATTTCAACTCTCAGTCAAGGCAGCTCAGACCTCTGATCTAAACTTCATTTTCAGCATGCACAGAGCTTGAAGGTCAGCCAGAGTTGAGGACTTAGGGCCTTTTCAGGTATTTCCTCAAAATGCACATGCAAATGATTTGTAGTCCCCACAAAGATTTTGGAGCTTTTCAAAGCCCCTATGATTGTCTCATTCTGCGATTTTTACTTTTAAACATTTTCCCCAACCTTTGTCCATTGCCTCAGGCAGCCACAAAAATAAAAGACTTGTCTGTAATTGTTGTTGACAAACACCCACCCAGGGTTCTAATTTTTTTTTTTCTGGTCTCTTCTTAGAAAAATTAAGTACTGACACATCAGTTCTCTAAATTCTTTCATCCACATCACTTTTGTCAAGACCTTAGTTTGGTTATTGCTTTATAGTGTCTTGCAATCCTTTTATGCCTTTTCTCTGCCTTTCCTTGACATTCTGTTCCCTATTGTTTTTTTGTTCTAGTTTCATGATATTAATAATTATATTTTTTAGAATGCTTACTAATAATAGTTACAGTTTACAGAATGCTTACTAATAATAGTTAACAGTTTACAGAATGCTTACTATGTTCCTGGCAGTTCAGAGAAAGTGTTATTTGTGGTTCATGTATATTTTCATTATATTGAGGTTATCAAACATTATATTTTTTCTTTGATTTCTTATTGAAAAAGTAATTTTCAGTTGTATTTTTATTTTTTGTGCTATTCAGAATGATATCAAATGCTTCCTTGTTCTGAAACATTTTACATATATCTCCTTCTGGATTGTTTTATTCATTTGTTTACTGAATCTTGAAAGATAAGGAGTCTATGACAACCTCAAAATTGCTATTAGGTGCTGGATTGGGCTCTTCATAAGCCCTGGACATTTTAACATATTGTATGTTGGCAGTATTTACAATTTGCAATTCTACAATATAGAAGAATTATTGATATGTTACACTTACACCAGTCACTACTGTTAATAGACTTCAAATACAGTATGTTTGCTAGTTTCTGATAGACTTCATCACTGAGCAGCTTCCTAGATTAAACAAAAAAATATATTTCCCATCATGCACTACACTCAGTGGTACTTTTATGCCCAAACTAGACAGCATTTTTATTAGCATTTCAGGTATACCACCCCTCAAAATGTGATTTTACAACTTAATTTCTATTCTCTGTGTGTATGTTGCAATCTATATATAAAAATAAACATATATGTGAGATGTGGGGTGTGAAGGAAGAGACAATATATTGTTCTTGTTCAGTTAATAACAGAAGAATCACTGTTCAGTTCCCTTGTCATTGATAATTCTGAGACTATACACTGGAAAATAGGATGTGGAGTAAGGTCAAAATATGCCAGTAAGATTTTTTTTCTATTTTTGACAATTTTAAGTCCTTTCAGGAGCAAAACAAATGTTTCTCACAGGATGTGATTTAGTAACAGGATTCTGGGGATGTCACTTCACCAGCCTGAAACTTCTTTGCCAAGGTGCCTTTGCCTGGGTTTTGCTCTGGCTTGTTTTGCCTGGGTTTTGCTCTGGGCTTGTTCTGCCCACTTGGCCAGGCAGGCTGCACTTGGCTTAAGCTACTGGCCTGCATCCCACACCTGCCAAGAGTGAGCCAGACACAGAGCAGCAAGGGGTGTGTGAGCAAGCATGGGGTCTGGCCACTGTGCAAAGCCAGGCATGCCTGCCAGGGCAGGGTGGTCAGCTCCAGATGCCAGTATGGGTACTGTCTCTCTGTGAGGCTGTGGCTGGATCAGGTGAATCACAAGCAGCTTCCATGGCTGGCACTGGAGAACATGGTAGCACTCAGAATCTTGGAGATGACATCAACTGCAGAGCCCCAAAGTGGATGTGACAGCCCTCGCTCAGGGAGCTCCTATGTCTGGGCTCCCCAAAGGGCCACAGCTCTTTTTTCTTTCTCTCTTCCCTCCTTGTCACCCACAATGTGGCAAGCAAGGGTTGTATTTCAGCCTGTTTGTGTTACAGCTCTTTCAGCCCCACCATTTGGTGGGTGCTGAGTTCTTGTCCTGCATCCAGAAAGAATAATGTATATGGACAAGTGGAGGGTGAGCAAGGCAACGAGGAGCTTTGCTGAGTGACAGATCAACTCAGAGGAGACCTACATTGGGTAGCTCCTCTCCTCAGGCAGAGTGTCCTGATGAGTGTTCAGCTCTCAGCAGAGAGGAGACCCTGGGGTTGGTAGCTCCTGTCTGCAGCTAGTCATCCTGTCATCTCTTCAGCTCTTAGCAGAGAAGAGACCTGGAGTGTGTAGCTCCTCTCTGCAGCTGGTAGTCCTGTCATCTCTTCATCTCTCAGCAGAGAAGAGACCTGGAGTGTGTTGCTTCTCTCTGCAGCTGATTGTCCTGTCATCTCTTCAGCTTTCAGCAGAGAGGAGACCCTGGTGGGTAACTCCTCTCCACAGCTGGTCATCCTGTCATCTCCTCAGCTTTCAGCAGAGAGGAGACCCTGGAGTGGGTAGCTTCTTTCCATAGCTGGTCATCTTGTCTTCTCCTCATGTCTGGCTGAGCCTAGGGTTTTTATGGGCTTCAGAGGGGAGAAAGTGTGTGCTGATTGGTCCATGGGCAGGCCTGGAAAAAGCACCGTAAGTTCCCACTTCAGTCTGCAGGACTGGCAGCCTGATCCCCAGGCTTCAGGGCTTCCCCAGCTTGAAGGTGAGACTTCACTGGGACCTGGCCCTTTCCACCCAGAAGGCTGTCTGCCTCCTGCCTCTATTCATGGTTTTCAGGCTGTTCATGCTCAGGGGCAACTGCAGGCTAGCAATGAGCTGCCTTTAGCACCCCCCAAGCTCTGTCCCATGCTTGTCGGTGCCCAGAGTTCAGAGGAGCCTGAGGAGGCAGGGGACTGGCATGTTATCACTGCCCTGAGCATGTACACACACAGCTTGGCTGTGACAGCACCTGAGCTTGGCCCCAAACTTGCTCCCAAGATCAGAGCAGGTGCCAGGAGGAGGGAGAGGCCAGGCAGCAGGAGCAGACACCTCTGAGCCTGCAGGTATAGGGGGGACCTTCCTAGGCCCCCAAGAGTGCAGAGATGCCCAGGTCCACAGCTGTGGCTTGGGCAGCTGCAACTGTGCCTAGGGGTTGGGGCTCCTGCCTGCTCCTGGCCCCCAAGTGCACAGGGAGGCCCATTCCACAGCTGTGGCTTGGGCAGCTACAGCTGCACCTGGGAGGGTGGGGCTCCTCCTTGCTCCTGGCCTCCAAAGGAACAGGAGGCCTGGGTCTGCAGCCACGACTTGAGCAGCTGCAACTGCACCTGGGAAGGTAAGACTCCTGTCTGGTCCCAGCTCCTGTGGGCTCCATGGAGCATGCAGCCCAGCCATGCCTCCCTCACTGCAGCCTGCGGCATCTTGGGAGTGGCCACTCCAGGCAGGTCACCTCTGCTATCAATTTTAAATTTAGTTTTATACATAGTCCTAAATGAGAGACTCTTTGCTGAGAGGTTGACTATCAGATTGATTATTCCTTCACTCTTTCAGAATTTTGTCTTGTTCCTTACTTTTTAAAAATTGTGTATGTTGATGGGTACTATGTGATATTTTGAACTATCTATACATTGTAGAAAGGTTTAATCAACCTAAATAACATATTCATCACCTGACCAATTTATCTTTTTTGGGGGGTGAGAATGTTAAACATCTGTTCTTTTAGCAATTTTGAAATATACAATAAATTGTTATTAATTGTTACCATATGGTACAATTAATCAATAAAACGTATTCCTCCAGTCTGAGACTTTGTACCCTTTGATCAACATATTTTTTTCCAAACCTCTCCCTCACCCCCAGGCTCTTATCACCTGTCTACTACTCTCTGTTTCTATGAAACTGACTTTTTTTTCTAGTTTACACATATAAGTGAGATCATACAGTATTTGTCTTTCTGTGCTTGGCTTATTTAAATTAGCATAATGTCCAGCAGTTCCATTTCTGTTGTCACAAATTACAGAATTACAGAATTTCTTTCCTTTTTAAGGATATATATTATTCCATTATATCATTTGCCAAATTTTGTTTATCCATTCAAAACCTAATGGACACTTAGATTGCTTCCATATCTTGTGTATTGTGAATAATGATGAAATAAATATGAGAATGCAGATATCTCTTCAACATACCAATTTTTAAATTCCTTTGGATATATATTCAGAAGTGAAATTGCTGGATCATATGGTTATTATATTTTCAGTTTTTTAAGTAACCTCCATACTCTCTTCCAAAGTGGCTGTACTAATTTACATTCTCATCAACAGTGTACAAGGGTTCCCTGTTAACCACATCCTTGCAAACTCTTGTTATCATCTATCCTTTTAATAGTAGCCACACTAGCAGGTGCAAGGTGATATCTCACTGTGGTTTTAATTGGTATTTCCCTGATGATTAGAGGTGTTAAGCATTTTTTCATGTATCTGTGGCAATTTGCGTATCGTCTTCTGTGTTCTTGGCATCCTTGTCGAAATCAATTGACTGTAGAGATCTTGGTTTATTTCTCAACTTCCTATCCCGCTCATTGGCCAATGAGTCTGTTTTTATGCCATCACCATGTGTTTTGATTACAAGAACTTTATAATATATTTTGCAGTAAGGAAGTGTGATGACTTTGGCTTAATTCTTTTTGCTTAAGATTTCTTTGGTTATTTGAGGCTTTTTCTGGTTCCATATAAATTTTAGAATTGTTTTTTCTACTCCTGTGACAAATTACATTAGAATTTTTATAGAAATTATATTGAATCTATAAATTAAGTTGGATAGTATGGATACTTTAAAAATATTAATTCTTTCAATCCATGAACAAAGCATGTCTTTTTATTTATTTCTTCAACTATTTTCATCAACATTTTGTAGTTTTCAATGTACAGATTTTTCACCTGTTTGGCTAAATCTCTTGTGACGTATTTGAAATTTGTTCATTTTCAGGATTCTCAAATTATTAGTTTAGTATGCTCAATTATACAATTTAATTACATTTAATTTTGATTAGATATTTTAAGAATATGTAAATAAAAACTGATTTACATAATTCTACAGTTAGTGCAGAGAGAAAAATTCATCTCTTTAGGCAAGCAAATAAGATGTATAATTTTATGTAGAGAAAATCAAATTCATTAGTAAATTATTATGTTTGTTTCACCTAGACTAAGAAACTCTAAATAAATACTTTGTTTCCAATATTCTTTACATTAAAAAAATAATGATTTATCTCATTGTATTTCAACATGCGGCTCCTGCATGTATTATTGTTTTGAGTTCCAGAACAATAAAGCAACATTTGTCAGCAAACATTCATATGCTTGCTGCTACCTCTGTCTTCTTTTAAAGACTAAAATCAGCCAGAGATAATGGACTCCAGGGAGGAAGTAAACAAATTATAGAGGAAGAACACAATTCCTCAGAGCAAGTTGGCAGCATGGATTCTCCATCCTAGACTTGTTATACTCTGGTGAGAAATCTGTAAAGAAGCCATTACTTCTTGTCAGTGATAGCACTAGCAGCATGTAAAACGTTGATATTCAACCCTGAGAAATTGAACTTGCTATATTGTTTAAAAATAGCATTGGTCAGAGTAAGAGTGGATTTTTACAGACAGAACATGCAGCTCTATCATTTTGTTTTGCTGAATTTGAGTAGATAACATCTACCCTAAATGGGTTGCAGGAATGAAAAAAAAAATGAAACAACTTGGATTTTAATTTGTAAGTCCTGGATCTTAGTCTCAGATCTTAGTTTACCACGTAGGTGGGCAAATTAATCATTTTGATAGTCAATTATCTTGGTTGAATATAGAAAATACAAATACCATATCATTGTGAAGAATTAACGATAAGCCAGAATACATAAAAACACTTGGAAACTACAATGCAATGTATTATATTTTGGGAAATTAGTATTTTATTATGTAGAGTGGTTTATGGCTGAATTCAATAAGTATTGAAATAGGGTAAAATTACATGTACATATAGTGGTGAACACAACAAAACTGATGAGTAGTAGATTGAAAGCTTAATCACTCTTAATTACCCTGGCTGACTTTCTCTCTTTTACCATTTGTCTCACTCCTTCAGTGATAATATTTACATTATAACTTCTTGCATTAATGTTCACTTTTAAAAAATTTCTCCTTTATGGCCAGGGGCGTTGGCTCATGCCTGTAATCCCAGCACTTTGGGAAGCTGAGGCAGGTGGATCATGAGGTCAGATTGAAACCATCCTGACTAACATGGTGAAACCCCGTCTCTACTAAAAATGCAAAAAATTATCCAGGCGTGGTGGCAGGTGCCTGTAGTCCCAGCTACTTGGGAGGCTGACGCAGGAGAATGGCGTGAACCTGGGAGGTGGAGCTTGCAGTGAGCGGAGATTGAGCCACTGCACTCCAGCCTGGGCAACAGAGTGAGACTTCACCTCAAAAAAAAAAAAAAAAAAAAAATTCTTTTTATAATTTTTTGGTGTTTTGCCTTGCCAATTTCTTCTCCATTTATGAAGCACATGCTGGGAAATAATTTTTGTCTGATAGCTCATTAATTCATTTATTCATTCATTGTTTATTTACTTCTTTAGTTTCTTCATTCTTTAAAATGTTGCCCATTTATATTTTCGATGAATATTAACATGGAGTATACATATATGAAAAGAAATGGTTTCTTCTCTGAAGTAGTTTGTAAGTACATAAGGAAGATGAATTAGGTACATGAGCAAGTTTAATGAAAGGGAGATAGTTGACGAGTATCCTAAGTGAAAGACAGGTTAATTATGGGAATTACAGGTGGGAAAACAAACTCCCAGATGATGAGGGATGTAAAGACTTAAGTGGCATTTGAGCTCCTGCATGAAATGGGTACCATTTGGGTAGAGGTAGGGAGATATTGGCAGGGCGAACATATAAGAATCAATTCAAGAATATGGGCAAATTAGTCAGCATGGTTGGAAGAAAGCAAATATTAGAAATTGTTTGTATTGAAGTTACAGGCAATAGGCTGTAGTAAAGAAATTTGAAAAAGGACATTGTGACCCTGCCATGAGGACTCTTGAATTGTAAAAAAAAAAAAAAAAAAAAAAGAAAAAGAAAAAATGTGTTAGTAAGAAATCAGAATTGGGAAGCTCTTCAGTTAGAAATGAGAAGCTATAGACTGATAAGTAGGTGGTTAAGATGATGAAAGATGGAACCAGTGAAAAGGTTATGTGTGAGACCAAAGTTCTTGTTATGTTAGTACAAGAGGGAACGGAGATTTGAGAAGTTTGGGAGTTAAGTAGGATAGTAGTTCTAATTTATTAGGCGACTACTCTGTGTCAGGGGCTTCACATGCATTATTTAATCTTACCCTCATGGCAAGTCTAAGAGAAGGTTCTGTTTCACAGAGAGATAACTGGGGCCCAAGACCACACTGCTGTGAAGCAGGGGAACTGAGATTTGAACCCAGGCAGTTTGATTCCAGAGCTCGTGCTCTTAGCTTTTGTGCTATTCTGGAACTTCATTACAGATAGGGAGGTATGAGAAATGTAGAATTCTGACTTGATAACAAAAGTTTTCCAGTCCTTGTGATTTGACAAAATGCAGATAATAATCACAGAAAAAATGGCAGAGTAGAATGAAGGAAGACAAAATGAGTCCTATCTTGTATGTGCTGAGTTTTAGTCTTTAGGGATCACAAAAGAAGAGATTTCCTGCAAGCAAATAGAAAAGCACGATGAACTCAGAAAAGGCATTTGGAGAAACATATTTCAGAGTTTTCTCAAAAGAGAAGACGAAGGATGCTGAAAAAGGGCATAAGAAGACAGGGAATATGAGCAGAGAAAAAGTGGGTCACACGCAGGCCTTAGGATAGTCAGGAAGGCAAAAGCGATTTCAGCTTGAAACAGAAGCATAATTTCATCTCAGAGAGTTTAAGCTTATTCTAGAGCAGCAATTTTCTCCTGCTTGGAGAAGCCACTGCACTGCAGGGTACCATGAGCCTGTAAATCAATTAAACCTAAATTACGAAGTCAAATGGCATCTGTTCCCATCCTGACATAAAACCTGCAAAGATGAAAAATCACTGGCTGGAATAAGTTAAAAATTTTATAAGTTGCTTTTCCACTGAGTGTTTTTTTCACACAATTTCAATAACACAGAAGCAGTTTTGGGGCTGGTAGGGTCCTCAGAGGTCACCTGATTTAACACCCTCATTTTATAAGCAGGAAATCCAAGGCACAGATAAGTGACCACAAGTTATAGAACTAGATTTTTCATCAGTTGGTTCATTCATATTTATACTCACTAAATATTTGGAGACCAAGTTGTTTTTATTTCTTAATATATACCTTAGAGTATTATTGAGAAGAAATGTTTTATAACGTATGGTCCTAAGTTATTGAGACTTTATTTTGCATATATTTTACTTTCCCTTTACTAAGAACGTATTCATCATTCTGTTTTGTTTTTTTCCCAAGGAGATTTTGATAGCATGAATGAAAGCAGAGATTGTCCACAAACAAATGACCTTTCTGGCTTTTAAGAATATCTGAGGTCCTTGAGAGAAAAGCAGGAAAGGGAGAAGAGCCTTCACTGAAGGAAGGGAGGAAAGTAGAATGGGGAAAGAAGAGAATGCAACGGCGAAAAGGGCTTGTAGGTGCCTAAGTGTTTAGTACCTTTCTCCACCTCTTCTGAAGGCCCCATTGAGACTCTGCCCAATAAGAAATTGTTAGGCCGGGCGCAGTGACTCATGCCTGTAATCCCAGCACTTTGGGGAGGCCAAGGCGGGCGGATCACGAGGTCAGGAGATGGAGACCATCCTGGCTAACATGGTGAAACCCCGTCTCTACTAAAAATACAAAAAAATTAGCCAGGCGTGGTGGCGGACACCTGTAGTTCCAGCTACTCGGAAGGCTGAGGCAGGAGAATGGTGTGAACCTGGGAGGTGGAGCTTGCAGTGAGCCAAGATCACGCTACTGCACTCCAGCGTGGGTGACAGAGCGAGACTTAGTCTCAAAAAAGAAAAAGAAAAGAAAGAAAAAAAGAAAAAATTATCAATACTTTATTTATGCAACCATTCCTCTCTGCTATTCTACATGCAGTCTATAAAAATCCTGCCCCCTGTGCTGGTTATCTTCTAGCTAGAAATAGAAGTTATCTCTCCAAACCTCATTTTTTCCCTTCAGGAGGATATTTATAGACCCATTAGCAACAGGCTCACCATGGAGTCTGAAAAAGAATGCATTCATATCATTGCTTCCTTTTGTTTTTAATACAATGCCAATTTTATTTTAACTAGTTTTAATTTTAGCAATTTTTTCATTAGTTTATGATTACTCTTAAAAATGTCTCCCAAATATTCAGGTAAAATATTTTAGGAAACTGTTGCAACAAAAACCCACAGAGAGGAATGGTTACCTCTTTCTGGGGAGTATAAGAAGGCAATCCAATATATAAGTCACTCCTTGTAAGGTGCCAAAGCAATGTTGTCAACAACTTCTTCTGAGTTAGGCAAACTGCAATAAGAAGTATAAATAATAGTTTAGCAAAAAGTCAAAAGAGGAATAATACTTCTGATATGTTCTCCAAAGTTATGCAGAGAAGATTAGAGCCAAACTAGACTTGAAAATTGATGTTTTTAACCAAAGGCATATGGGAATGCTGAGTTTCTTTTGGCATAATGAATGGAGAAAGAGCCTTAGAATGGTTACAATAAGAAAACAGTTAAGGGAAAACTGAAGAGAGGATATTCAAATATATTCAGAAGAAGAAAAGCCATGCAAGAGACTTTGGGAGTAATCGTATGGTGTATAGAAATGGTTCTTTACTTAGAATTGGTAATCTTTTGGAAAACCTGGATTCCTGAGTTGCATCTCCAAACCAATTAAATCAGAGCCTCCAGAGATGGGACCCAGGCATGGGTGTTTTAAAAACTCATCACGTTTTTGTAATGTGCAACAACGTTGAACACCTGCCCCTCTGACATATTCTTTCCTTAGTCTTTCTAATTCTTTTTTAAAAAATGTGTTGGTATTTTCTGTTTATATATAAACTAAAATCCTATCTCATTCTCTGTGCACTCAAAGTGATTATTTGCGGTTTTTTTAATGTGCATAAAAGGAAGATCTTTTGGAAGAATAGATTAACAGAGGCAGGAATACAAATAAAGCCAGGGCTCTGCTGAATACCTTTGAGACTCGGCGTGGCCAAAGCTAAGCTAAGAGGAAGCCTATTGTGCAAATGAACTGGAAAACAGTATTTGCCTTGGAGAAATCGGAGGCTTTTCATAGTTACTGGGGGAAGTAACTGGGAATGTTTTTACTGCCCAAGCATCTATTTTTCAAATAGTTCTATTGTAATGTTGTATAGAAGAAAGCTTTTATTTTGGATAGGCAATGGGAATTATAAGTTTAAAGGCCGAGGATAATCTCTGGAATGACGTATTTTAGTTATCTCTGTGTGATGTAAACAGGCCTTTGGAAAAAGAGTAGAGTTGACTGTGATCTTTCACTCTTGTCAATAAATAAAGTTGATAAATAAAATAACTGTTTCTGATATTCTTTTCTGGTAAAAGTCATTGTATCATACTTTTCTGGAAAAGTCATTATGTTTTTCTATATCAAGAGTTGTTTAAGTCATTGTAAAGGGTCATGTTGTGGGGTGAGACAGCTGCCCATAATGGAAAACAAACATCTCCCCTCATCCTCCAAACAGTAGGTTCGGAGAAACTTACTTCTAGAAAATGATCCCTCTTTGACATAAAATAAAAGGGTAACTAGTTCTCTGATGGTAATGACATGAGTTACAGATACAGCATCTGAAGAGCCAGAGAAGCATGGAGAGCAGAGGGTCTTTGTATAAAGAGGCAAATGGAAACATAGACAGAGAGAGCATTGGAGAGAAAAGACAGGGAGATAAGACAATGAGCCTCAGGGTCCTCTAGTCAAATACTGGTCCAAGGGTAGAGATGCTACATAGGAAGTGAAAAGTATGTTGTTTGAAAGAAGGATCACTGAGAGGTGTAATCTGAATACCTAGGAGCTGGTTGAGCAGCTACCATTAACAGAACATCTGGTCATCTTACACACAGGGTTTTCATAAATCAAACTTTTATGTTTTCTAATAAACTACCATTCTTCATGCAAGTGAACACTTTGAACTAATTGCATCTGAAGACCTCTAAAATATTTTCAAGTGTGGGATAAATGGTAAACTAAAGGGGTTTTTGTATTTCAGTCAGGGTGTTTTCATACTTGATGCAGGTGGTCAAATACAGCCTGCTAGATATAGATATGTAGATACAGATATATGAATAGGTATAGATATCTGTATAACTATATCTAGGTCTAGATGTAATAATTACATTAAATTTGTATGGTATTTATATTTACTATAATACAAATACAGTATATTTGTATTAAATTATTGAATTAAATTATTAAAAACTTATATATTTATGTCAAAAGTCTGATGCAGATGGTATGGTCTTTCTCCAGAAACTTCTTAGTCTATATTGTGACTGTTGTGTTACAGATTGCCATATACTCCACACGATACCTCTTTCACTACAGATACTACCTACGATTAGAGGCTACTGAATTATGAGTCCTATTCAGTGTTGGAAGCTCTCTATGCCACTGGGTGCATAGGATGGAGCTTTGGAAAATGCTGTCATCTGTAGAATATGTTGCTGCCAAAACTCAAGAAAACGTATCAGCCTATCAGGGATTGAACTTTCTTTTCTTTGTGGTGAAAGTGTGAGGTGGAATAATCTATCTTGTTCTTTGAAACTAATGTCCCAGTCTGTTCTGGACCACTAGACCCCTACAAATTTATTGATAGCAAACCTGTGAATCACCATCGGGCTCACTTTCCATCTTCTGAATCACATGTGTCTTAACAAGGCTTTTATTGTACTTGCCATTTCCTGATTATACATATTTATTACCATGATGCTGTCAATATAGTGAAAATGGTCTGATATTCTACATGATATAGACATAGTCGAGGTTTCTTCAGACTGTATTATAACAGACAGTAGGAGAGTTAGCAAAGCTTTGATGCAAGACTGAAAAATGAATACTGTTATCTATTCCAAATGAATATTAACTGTTTCTGATATTCTTTTCTGGTAGGGATGGAAAAGAACATTTTGGGAGATTAGTGGCTAAATACCATATACATGAAGTGACATTAATCTTCTCTAGCCAAGATAACCACCTCTTCTACAATAGCTTGATGTGGGGATACTGCTTGGCTGAGTTTGTGGTAATCTACAGTATTTTCGAGGATCTCTTTGGTTTTATAGGGCCAGACTTGGTAACTGAAAGGAGATATGATAAAGACGCCACCTCTGTCTCCTTTCTATTTTTAAGATAGTATCAATCTCTGCAGTTTTACCTGGAATATGATATTGTCACTATTGTGTCAGTGTTGGTGGTGGAGGGGTACAGGGCTCTTCCTTTTGATGAGTCATGGAACCAGTAGACACACTCAAGCTGAACTTGCATCAGGATCCCATTTATTACCTGGCCTTCATATATTCCTAGCCTCACATGCAAACCATGAAGGTGAGATAATTTGTGTTCATGGATATCACTGGTAACTCAGTTCTTACATGCAACAATCCTCAGAATATTAGGTTTGGATATTCTTTTCCCAGTGTGCAGTTATTTAAGCAAATGGTTATAGTGCTCTTTGGGAAAAGAAGTAATCATTACAGTGTGTAATTGCTGGAATGCTACCAGGGTACTTTCTCTTGGGAACCAAGCTTGTTCTTCATTCAGTGGGTTCAGGGGTTGGAACACTGACTGATTCGCATCTGAAAACTGGACAAGAGATTGTGACATTTTGTTAAGAGGACTGCCTTTAATCTCCTGATCAGCCTTCCTGGAGTTGTTGTTGTAAATATTGGGCAATGCTATCATTGGATACACATATATCTTGACTCTAAGAAAAGTGTGTTCTATCAGCCATATCTGCAGCTCTCTGCCTGCCATGCTCCTCTAGGCAATATTTCAACTTTCAACACTAATTCAACACTAATTGAAACTGTCTTGTTTTAAACTGTTAAAAGCCACCACCTAGACTCCATTATTTTGAAATGTTATCATCCCCACTCCTGTTAAGGAGACCATTTCCCTAACATTTTTCCTCTCGTAAATTGTACTCCACAGTTAGGCTGTAGGTTCTAATGCTGGTAGGCTTTTCACTACCATATTCCTCATGACTTTGTTAAATGAAGTATTTTCCTGGCCCTCCTGAGAGCATAGTCATCTAGCAGTTTGCCCAGACTTACATGAAATGTCCACTCTGGCATGCCCATTTTTCCAAACTATTTCCCCTCTTTTACTACCATCTGCCATAGCAATATTGACACTCCTATTCTACTTATAGTGGGCCACATTTTCTCCAAGTTGCTAAGAAACATCCTAGCATTATCTTTTGGAGTCTTTCCCAAAGTGTTTTGCCAGAATGTTTTTAAACAACAGTTCTTCTGTATAGATAAACTCTTCCATATATAATTTCATCTTCTCCCTGAATTTTGTTTTCACAGTTCCTCTGCAGGACCAGCTGTCTTGGTCCTGCAGCTCTTTGGGATATTGCTGCCTACCTCCCTTCACAAGCTTGTCACTTCCATGACCAGATTATGGTGTGACATCTCTGCTTATTGACTTTTTACTTAAGAGGAAAGCGAGGTCCAGATTTTGAGGAAGGCACATGATGTCTTGCAGGAGAGAGGCCTTCTTTAAGACAAGTGGGACCCTAGCCTTTAACAGAGAGAAATGTGCCACTTCTACAGCTCCAAAGAGTTCAAAGGAATTTGGAGATTCAATATTTTCAAGGGCATGCACCCATATGACCCCATCCCTTATGTCAGGGTCCCATTTTTTCCCAATCAGGACTTTGAATTTGACATATAAGATTTGTCTAGCTTAAAGTTAAACCTTTATTAGAACTGTGCTATTTCCATTTGCCTCTCTTCCTAGTCCTCAGCTTTCTCTGTCCTTAGTGTGTAGGAAATAAAAGACTGTTAGGTGCTTCCAAGAAGTCTCTCTGACATTTGGTTACCTTTTTAATAGATAATAACCCCCAGACTTTCCTTTTTTTTCTCCAGAGCATCAATTACCCCTAGAATAGTTATCCTTATCAATACTATTTATCCTGTATTTCTTAAGCACATGATACATTGCTTCTCCTGGTTTCTCTCTCCAGTTTATCGCTGATAAACATTTTGACAATTGCACAGAAATCTTGTTACAGAACCTATCCAAGTTCTGTCTACCACCAGTGGTTTGGCCTTCACTGTCAGCTGGCTGGCAAATGTTCCAATCCATCTGATTTCTCAGGCTACTACTAGAAGCAACTGTTGCAGGTCAGGTTATTGATGAAGCAGACTCTAAAATGAAATTAGCATACAGGAGGTTTAGTAGGTAGTGCTCTTAGAATTAACACTGGGAAGAGGAAAAGGAATTAGGCTTAAATGGAGGAACTCTGGTGAGCTCTGAAGCTTGGGTAGATCTTCAGAGTTGTCTTGATTTGGGGTGGTTTAAACCCCAGAATTTACCAGTCACTGGATTTAAGCTGTGACTGCTACGGCAATATGACCTTGTACAAGGAGGCTTTTTTTCAGCTGAAGGCAATTCCCAAGGGTTGACTGTTGAAGGTTTTTTTTGACAACAGCACTCCTTAAAACTGGGTGAAAACAGCCTCAATCCTGATGGGAAGACCTGGGCAATACAGTAGTATCCACAACACATTGCTCGGGGCAATCAAATTGAAAGCCACAATCACAAAGCTGTATCTGTTGGTAAACATGTGATTTTAGAACAGAGAACCAAAAATACACGGCCCTTGTCTCAGGAGAAGCACTGTTGCCATAGCAATAAAGCACAAATATGTCATCACTATTACTAGCTCTGAAATTATAAAGCCCACTTGCAAAGTGATTAGGAAGAAAAAATAAATTGGAGCAAAATTCAGTTACCTCACTGTTTTCTTATGACCAAGACTTTATCAGAAGCTGAAATCTGAAAAGATACCTATAATTAACTTCATAAAATTTTAAAAGAAAAATTTGCTTATGAAAAAACATATGTAGGGAAGTCACTCGCCAGACACACTAACATGTGCATTTTTATTATCTGTAACTGCTGTTACTACCCTCATTGTTCTCAACCCTGCCCCTCACCATCTACCCTCTGGAGCATTGAAAATTAAACTTTAAACTTAGAAAGCAGTCACGTTGTAACTTCTGTGTTTCAATAGACTGTTTCTGAATAGCTCAGCTTCTTGATTTTCAATGTTGTTTTATGGCTGTTTCCCTTCTCTTTATACAGAGGGACTTTGGTTTATGGAGGAGCTTATAGGATCCTCACTGTCCTCTGCAGCAGTGGTATTTTTTGCCTTCTTAATCACTGCTACAGCTCCCAGCATCTGCTGGTTCTCTGCACCTGGTAACTGTTAATAATCCATCAGCCAGTCAGGCTCCATCCTAGTTCTCTTTGGCTTTGGTTTCTCTGAAGAATTGCCAGACACTTTTTTCATCCTAAACCTGAATGTGCTACCTAGTATAGCAGAGCTGCAGGATCCCTTCTCTTGAGCCACTGTGACACTCTCTGCTGGCTGGCCAGTCAGCACCATCAGCCAGCTCCCCCTAGCTCTCCATAGGGCATGTGGGAACTCCTGGATTCCTTAAGAGAGCTGGAGGGCTCTAAGGAGCTGCCATCCCAGGCCGTGGTGTCAACTTAGATGTTTGTCACCACATCAGCATTGTACATAGAAATGGTTCCTCTCAAACTATCCAGTACACTCCTTGTCCCCCTCCAAGACATCAACCCATAGATTAGGGGTCAAAACATCAATGTCTTACTGCCTGTTTTCCTTCTCTCCATTTCTATTATCTTCTGAACCTACAGCCTCAGTTCTTAAAGCCTCTCGTTTTTACTACCTATCCAGTAGAGACTTCCCCACACGTCATAGCCTCTTTCTTCTTCCCTAGGGTTATCAGCAACCCCATCTTCCCTGAATTTTTCATTGTGAATAAATGAGGAACGGCTGCAAACACACATGATTACTGGAAGAGGAATTAAAAACACAATGTTTATTATATATATATGTATTTATATATATACGTATATATATATAAAACTTTGGATCTGTATCTATATTTTCCTTTTTATCAGTATGTACTTTAGCCACCTCCATTCTCATTTTTTAAAAATGTCTGCTTTTTCTATAGATTTTAAATTATACTAGCACTATTAGATTTTATAGTGACCCATTTAAAAAGAATAGTAATCACTATATTTCCTACCTTACTTTAGATAACACCTTTAACTCATTTGAAATCAGTGAAACTATTATATGTGACTTAAGTAGAATATACAGTCAACAGTCTTAAAACTTCTTTTTGAGTGGGTTTTTTTTTCTTTGTTTGCCTTTCTAAGTCTTCAAAGCAAAGTTCTTAAATATAAATAATGTGTTGCTTTATTTATTTTGGCTGTATATATATTAGCAAGTATGTGTACTTCCTAATATTTCCTTTGCCTTGTATGTCAGATAAAACCTACTTTGCAGAGAAGCTAGAGTTCCTAAAATAATCTGCTAAACTTATAGACAAAGTACATATTTTCTCTAGTGCCTCCTCAGGAACATAGGATAAGTCACTAAGCTAATTTCCATAAACAGTGATAATAGCTCAGCTATCCAAAAGATCAAAAACAGGCTGGGCATGGTTACTCATGCCTATAATCCCAGCACTCTGGGAGGCCAAGGTGGGCAGATCACCTGAGGTCAGGATTTCGAGACCAACCTGGCCAATGTGGCGAAACCCCATCTCTATTGAAAATACAAAAATTAGCCTGGCATCGTGGCATGCACCTGTAGCCCCAGCTACTTGGGAGGCTGAGGAAGGAGAATTGCTTGAACTCGGGAGATGGAGGTTGCCGTGAACCAAGATTATGCCATCGCACTCCAGCCCAGGTGACAGAGCGAGACTCCATCTTCAAAGGAAAAAAAAGAAAAAGAAAATGTCATAAACAGAGATAATAGCTCAGCTATCGAAAATGTCATCTGACAATTCTTTAATATGAAATTTGGTGAACCATTTTAACCCCTGAGCATTGTAAGATGAAACAAATAATGATATTTTAGTTAATGCCTATTATGATAAACAAAACATAACAATTCTTTTTAAATCTTGAACATCAGCTATAATATTTATTTTGTGGATGGAGCCACCCAAGCTTAAAACTATAGTCTATTTTTTTAGAAGAATGTTTACAAGACTATATATTCCCTTGTATAACATTGAAAAGGCAATGAAATCTCAATTGCCCCAATAAGAGTGAGAAACAATGAGATCAGTGATCTTTACCAGAAGACATGTGTTCATATATTTCATCAGGATGCATTTTTCATATATTAAACCAGTATTTCACTTAACTAGAGATTTTGTGATTACAGTGTTGTAAGATGACTTTTATTACTTGAAATTTATACTGAGGCATTATATGTAATACATAGGTGTAATTTCCTTGTTAGAAATCTGCAGTTTGGGTTGCATTTTATGCACATGAAATACTAAGACAATAAGTGTCCTCCAGTAGAGGGAAGTATATCTTAACCTTGACTGCAATTAGAATCAGAGTTGAGTTTATTTGTTTTCAGTATGGATGCATAGTCCACCCCCACCCCACCACCAAATGATTCTGATTCAGCTGAGCTGGGGTGAGCTTGGACACTGGATTTCCTCCCAGGGTTGAAAAGCACTGCTCAAATTTACCATGGAATATAGCATTTAGACTTGCCCTTATAATGTAGACATTCAACCTCAAGTCTCAAATATTTGTTAGATTCCCAAAGTCTGATTATCAAGTATTTAAAGTTTGAATTGATAGGATAACAATGTTGCAGTCTCAGATGAACTACTACAAATTATTCATGATCATGCAGTGTTTTTATGTAATCTACTTTGACTATTTTTCTCAACTTAATCCTTTATCTTGAACATTGAAGTGAGTTTTCAGATGGAAATTAATCCACAGAAGATATATCCAGGCAAAAAAAAAAGTCATCCTTTAAAAGGTGTCCAATTAATCTGCACAGTAACATGGAGAATATGATTTGGTTCTAGAAACTGATATAGTAACGGGAAACCCACCATTTGCTATGTTTAAAGAACCTGTTTCTCAAGGGGAAAATATCATCTAAAAGTTACTTGATGTATGTTATATAGATTTCAGGAAGAAAAAATTTTATTCATGTTCAATTGTGAGATTTTAGTTTGATCAAATAGGTTCAAAATAAAAAGTTGATTTATCATTGAAGAAGGTTTCAGATGATTAGCACAGCTCTGAACTCAATTCTCATCTCAAATCCTGTTCCAAAACCAAATGTATTATTTCCTCTTCTTTTCTAAATGTCAAGAATAGACAAATTAGTGAAACAAACGGAACAAGAAATACTTAATTCATAACTTTAAACAAATATGTAGGCTGTTGTCTCATTCCTTTTTCTTTTAGATCCACTTAACCAGACAACTTGACAACTGTCTTGATTAATAACGCACATATCACTCAGGACAAATTTGTGGGCTTAAAAAATGTTCTTGTCATAGGGAAATTTAACCCTGGTCTTCAAACTGCATGTTCACTCATATTTTATGATTTTGTTTGCAAAAGCTGTGGTTGCTAAAATCGATGAGCTGCACTGGTACACACAGCATGAGCATCCTATTTCTCCAACCAAAAATCTATCATATTATGAGCAGAAACAAAGTGAAGTGTTGGGTATATGAACACACAGGGCCTTTTATACTCAGTTCTGGGAAAAAAAGAGGAGATGTGGAGGAACTAACAAAAAAATACCCTCTGGACAGTGCATATAGAGGCGGAGAACTTCCTGACTCTCAAAATTTCCAGATCTGGTTTAACAGTCCTTCTAGTTAGTCAGAGACTAAAGGAATGGAAAAAGGCAGAAGGCAGAATGCTGAGACCTAATGCAGCCTTCACTTTCCCAGAGAATATGAATGCCTTCATTGGCCATGCCTCTCAAATTTTACTATGCATGTGAATCACTCAGGCATCTTTTTGAAATGCAGAATTGTTTCAATAGGTATAAAATGAGACCTGAGATTTTATATTTCTAACAGGTGATGCTGAGGTTGCTGGGCCAATTATTCAAAGCACAGCTGCTGAATATAGTCTCGGTGTGAGTTCAGTTCTTTAACTCACTTTGGAACCATTCCCTTTTATAAGACCGGTAGTCAAATGAAGCAATAGGCAACACTGGAGAGTTATGAGTTGATTGTGTATTCACTTGTCCTATGAGTAGGCGCATAAGAATGAACCAGACATCCTTAATTAAGTACTTCATTGCCTCTAATTAGAGAAGAAAAAGCATTCCCTTCAAATCTCACTACCCTGTTCTACCTAGTACATGCAGGCCTTTTGACATTAAAATATTATATTTCAATTAGAAATTTCAAATAATCTAATGAGCTGGTGACAAAACTACTTTCAGCTATTGGAAGAGCAGTGATCAAGAGAGATGAATTAAGATTTTGCCCACGTGTAAAGAAATGGAGTCAGTGGCAATAATAGGTTCTGTCACTAGTGGAGCAAATTAACTGCTTTTAAAAAATTAACCCCAAACTTTATTCTCATGTTATTGTTAATGGAATTGAGAAAAGAAGTACTCCATGTACTATTTATAATACTAATAGAAAAATCAAATAATTGTTTAAAGTCTTCATTCTCCATA
The DNA here is from genome assembly GCF_029281585.2 of Gorilla gorilla gorilla. Classification (NCBI taxonomy): domain Eukaryota; kingdom Metazoa; phylum Chordata; class Mammalia; order Primates; family Hominidae; genus Gorilla; species Gorilla gorilla. The sequence continues at coordinate 82,585,829 of NC_073236.2, forward strand.
TTTTTAACTTTCTGCTTTTATTATTTGGAAACTATTGAATTTGAGAAAGAGATTGTCATAAAATCTAATTAGGAACAATAATTATGGAATGCTTAATGTGATCAAGCAGGCAATATTTTAGGTATTAATTTAATGAATCCCTGTGAGGTTTGCACAATTACTTTTATTTTAAGGGTAAGGAAACTGAAAATTTGAGCAACTGATCATACTTTCCACAGCTGGTAAGCGTCAGAGACAGAGCTTGAAACTATGCATTCTGACTGCAGTGCCCACGAAGGTAACCACTTGGTAATTCTGCCTTGTTAGGTATAAAAGTGCAAGGTGTGATTTCAGAGAAACTAGAATGTTCCTCAAACACAGCTTCTGCCCCTAAACCACTCACTAGACACCAAAGCTACAGGTACTTGAATTTATCTTTCTCATTCATTGTCCTTACCGACATTTAGCACAGGTAACCTAAAAGTACTTGCCCATTGCATTCAAAAAAGAAACAATGATCTCCTATAAACTCAACTGTTCATTTCCTCTTTTACAGCCAGGTTACTAAGTCCTGGAGAAAAAAATAAATTGTTTGTCCTGAAGTCATTACATGTTCATTATCTCCAGCCTTAGTTGAATACTCCTTTTTTTTTTTTTTTCAGAAGTCCTTCCCTTCAAGCAATTTATACCTTTGCCACTCCCTTCAGCCTTGCCCCTCACCTTCTTCTCACTCTCAGAAAATGTCCTTGGCTCTTATTTCCCAATGACTATTGAGTCCATTAGATGTTAAGTCCTTTAAACCCTCTCATTCTCACAAACATCCCCATATACTTCCATTCAGCCATCTTTTCTCGGCTTTATTATAGTTTCCTTGGAAATAATGCCCCTCTTGTCATTCAAAATGTATGACCCTCAGCTGTGGATGACACCCATTGCCCTCCTCCAGGCTGTCTTTAGCAGTCAGTCTCTTTGCACTGCAGCTTCTATTGCTTCCATGTGCAAAACTTTCCCAACATTAAAAGGAAAACAAAAAAAGCAAGAAGAAACTAAACTATATCCACTTTGTTGCTATTTTTAGCTAGTGATCTCTTTCACCTCTTACCCCTTCAGAATTATTTTAAAGAAGAATATAGACTTAAGCTGGGCTCAGTGACTCACGCATGTAATCCTAGCACTTTGGGAATCTGAAGCGGGCAGATCAATTGAGGTCAGTTTGAGACCAGCCTGGCAATCATGATGAAACCCTGTCTCTACTAAAAATGAAAAAATAATTAATTAGCCAGGCATGGTGGTGGACTCCTGTAATCCTAGCTATTCAGGAGGCTGAAGCATGGGAATTGCTTGAACCCAGGAGGCGGAGGTTGCAGTGAGCAGAGACCGTGCCACTGCACTCCAGCCTGGGGGACAGAGCAATACTCTATCTCAAAAAAAAAAAAAAAAAATATATATATATATATATATATATATATTTTCATGCGCGTCTGTGTGAAGAGACCACCAAACAGGCTTTGTGTGAGCAATAAAGCTGTTTATTTCACCTGGATGCAGGTGGGCTAAGTCCAAAAAGAGAGTCAGCGAAGGGAGATAGGGGTGGGGCCGTTTTATAGGATTTGGGAAGTTAACGGAAAATTACAGTCAAAGGGGGTTGTTCTCTGGTGGGCAGGGGTGGATCTCACAAAGTACATTCTCAAGGGTGGGGAGAATTACAAAGAACCTTCTTAAGGGTGGGGGAGACTACAAAGTACCTTCTTAAGGGTGGGGGAGATTACAAAGTACATTGATCAGTTAGGGTGGGGCAGGAACAAATCACAATGGTGGAATGTCATGAGTTAAGGCTGTTTTTACTTCTTTTGTGGATCTTCAGTTACTTTAGGCCATCTGGATGTATACGTGCAAGTCACAGGGGATGCGATGGCCTGGCCTGGGCTCAGAGGCCTGACATTCCTGCCTTCTTATATTAATAAGACAAATAAAACAAAATAGTGTTGAAGTGTTGGGGCAGCGAAAATTTTTGGGGGGTAGTATGGAGAGAGAATGGGCGATGTTTCTCAGGGCTGCTTCGAGCAGGATTAGGGGTGGTGTGGGAACCTAGAGTGGGAGAGATTAAGCTGAAGGAAGATCTTGTGGTAAGGGGTGATATTGTGGGGATGTAAGAAGAAACATTTGTCATATAGAATGATTGGTGATGGCCTGGATACGGTTTTGGATGAATTGAGAAACTAAATGGAATAAGAGAAGGAGAAAAACAAGTATAAAAAGTCTAAGAATTGGGAGACCTAGGACATCTGATTAGAGAGTGCCTAAGGAGATTCAGCATAGTCCTGCCAGCAAAGATTATTTATTTACTTCAAGAGTTTAGAGTGGCAGTTTGGGGATAGCACCAGGAGATATCAGCTGTGCTGGCTTGGAGAAACAGTGTAAACCGGCAGTGTAAACAAGAGCAGGGCATGTATGAGTAGTTGAGAACAGTGAATAGGAGTATGACTAGACAAAAGATAGTAGGGATGACAAGTTTTTTGGGGGCACAGTCTAAGTTGGTCTGGTGTCAAATGAGACTGGGGCCTAATAAAAAGGAGCATCTATACAGGAGCTTAAATGGGCTGTACCTTGTAGCATTCTGAGGACAGGCCTGAATTCTGAGAAGGGAAAGTGGTAAAAGTATTGTCCAGTCCTTTTTAAGTTGGTGGCTGAGCTTGGTGAGGTGTGTTTTTAAAAGACCTTTAGTCCGTTCTACTTTTCTTGAAGATGGAGGACCGTAAGGGATATAAAGGTTTCATTGAATACTAAGAGCCTGAAAAACTGCTTGGCTGATTTGACTAATAAAGGCTGGTCTGTTATCAGACTGTATAGAGGTGGGAAGGCTAAACTGAGGAATTATGTCTGACAGAAGGAAAGAAATGGCTGCGGTGGCCTTCTCAGACCCTGTAGGAAAGGCCTTTCCTTATTCAGTGAAAGTGTCTCTTTGGACTAAGAGGTATTTTAGTTTCCTGACTCAGGCATGTTGAGTAAAGCTAATTTGCCAGTCCTGGGTGGGGGCAAATCCTCGAGCTTGGTGTAGTAGGAAAGAGAGGGGGCCTGAATAATCCCTGAGGAGTAGTAGAATAGCAGATGGAACACAGAGAAGTTATTTCCTTGAGGACAGATTTCCATGATGGAAAGGAAATGAGAGGTTCTGAGAGGCGGGCTAGTGGCTTGTACTATAGCATAGCCTGCCTTTGCTGGTATGTGGCGATTAGGCCTGGTGGAACTGCCATCAATAAATCAAGCGTGATCAGGGTGAGGAACAGGAAAGAAGGAAATATGGGGAAATGGGGTGAATATCAGGTGGATCAGAGAGATACAGTCATGGGGGTCAGGTGTGGTATCAGGAATAATGTGGGAGGCCAGATTGAAGTCTGGGCCAGAAACAGTGGTAATTGTGGGACTTAAAGAGTGAGTACAGCTGAAGGAGCCAGGGAGCAGAAAGTATATGCGTCAGGTATGAGGAAGAAAATAGATTTTGGAAGTTATGAGAAATGTAGAGAGTGAGTTGAGCATAGTTTGTGATTTTTAGGGCCTCTAAAAGTATTAAAGCAGTGGCAGCCGCTGCACGCAGACATGAGGGCTAGGCTAAAACAGTAAGTTCAAGTTGTTTGGACAGAAAGGCTACAGGGTGCAGTCCTGGCTCTTGTGTAAGAATTCTGATCGCACTAACTATGCCTAGGAAGGAAAGGAGTTGTTTTGTAAGGGATTGAGGTTTGGGAGATTAATTGGACACGATCAGCAGGGAGAGCACGTGCGTTTTTATGAGAATTATGCTGAGATAGGTAACAGATGAGGATGAAATTTGGGCTTGACTGAAGTAATGGGGGCTGTCTGTGAAGCCTTGCGACAGTACAGCCCAGGTGATTTGCTGAGCCTAATGGGTGTCAGGGTCAGTCTAAGCAAAAGCAAAGAGAGGCTGGCATGAAGGGTGCAAAGGAATAGTAAAGAAAGCATGTTTGAGATCCAGAACAGAATAATGGGTAGTAGAGGGAGGTATTGAGGATAGGAGAGTATATGGGTTTGTCACCACGGGATGGATAGGCAAAACAATTTGGTTGATAAGGCGCAGATTCTGAACTAACTTGTAAGCCTTGTCTGGTTTTAGGACAGGTAAAATAGGGGAATGGTAAGGAGAGTTTATAGGTTTTAGAAGCCCATGCTGTAGCAGGCAAGTGATAACAGGCTTTAATCCTTTTAAAGCATGCTGTGGGATGGGATCTTGACATTGATCAGGGTAAGGGTGATTAGGTTTTAATGAGATGGTAAGGGGTGCATGATCGGTCGCCAAGGAGGGAGTAGAGGTATCTTACACTTGTGGGTTAAGGTGGGGGGATATAAGAGGAGGACGCAAAGGAGGCTTTGGATTGGGAAGAAGGGCAGCAATGAGATGTGGCTATAGTCCAGGAATAGTCAGGGAAGCAGATAATTTAGTTGAAGTGTCTCGGCCTAATAAGGAAATGGGCAGGTGGGGATAACTAAAAGGAGTGCTTAAAAGAGTATTGTCTAAGTTGGGGAGTTTTAAGAGGTTTAGAAGACTGGCTGTTAATACCCACAACAGTTATGGAGGCAAGGGAAACAGGCCCTTGAAAAGAAGGTAATGTGGAGTGGGTAGCCTCCATATTGATTAAGAAGTGGACGGACTTACCTTCCACTGTGAGAGTTACCCAAAGCTCGGCATCCGTGATGGTCTACGGGGCTTCTGAGGTGATCGGGCAGCATCAGTCTTCAGCCGCTAAACCGAGAAGGAGTCAGTCAGACAGCCTTGGGCCAGAGTTCCAGGGGCTCTGGGAGTGGCTGCCAGGTGAGTTGAACAGTCAAATTTCCAGTGGGGTCCCCCACAGATGGGACATGGCTTAGGAGGAATCCTGGGCTGCAGGCATTCCTTGGCCTGGTGGTCAGATTTCTGGCATTTGTAGCAAGCTCCTGGGGGAGGAGGTTCTGGAGGAATGCCTGGCCGCTGCGGTTCAGGCATTTGGAAGTTCTTGTGTGCTGGAGATGTGGCTGGGGTTTGTCTCACAGTGGAGGCAAGGAATTGCAACTTTTTTCTATTATTGTACACCTTGAAGGCGAGGTTAATTAAATCCTGTTGTGGGGTTTGAGGGCCAGAATTTAATTTTTGGAGTTTTATTTAATGTCAGGAGCAGATTGGGTAATAAAATGTATACTGAGAATAAGATGGCCTTTTGACCTTTTAGGGTCTAGGGCTGTAAAGCCTCTCAGGGTTGCTGACGAATGAGCCATGAACCTGGCTGGGTTTTTGTATTTGATGAAAAAGCCTAAACGCTATCTGATTTGGGATAAAGAAAAAGGAGCATTAACCTTGACTATGCCTTTAGCTCCAGCCACCTTTTTAAGAATAAATTGCTGGGCAGGTGGGGGAGGGCTAGTCGCAGAACAAAACTGTAAGCCAGACCAGGTGTGAGGAGGGGAGGCAATAAAAAGATTACAGGGTGCAGGAGTGGAGGCTGAGGAAGAATTGGGACCTAGCTTGGGATGGCAAGGAGGGGAGAGGTCAGATGGGTCTGTAGAAAAGGAAGATTAGAAAGACTCAGCGACGCTTGGGGTTGGGACTGAGGGGACAGGCAGGAGGGAAAGAAGGAAGATTTGGGATGAGTTGCACTGGGCACAGAGACTAGGAAGGGACTGATGTGTAAAAGAATGCCTGGACGTCAGGCACCTCAGACCATTTGCCCATTTTACGACAAGAATTATTTACATCTTGTAGGATGGAAAAATTGAAAGTGCCACTTTCCGGCTATTTGGAACTACTGTGGAGTTTGTATTGGGGTCAAGGAGCATTGTAGAAGAAAATAAGGCATTTAGGTTTTAGGTCAGGTGTGAGTTGAAGAGGTTTTAAGTTTTTGAGAACACAGGCTAAGGGAGAAGGAGGAATGGAAGGTGGAAGCTTACCCATAGTGAAGGAGGCAAGCCCAGAGAAAAGAGTAGAGACACGGAGAAGGGGTGGGGGGTTCTTGACCTCCAGAAAAGCAGAGAAGGGGTTGGGGCACGAAAATAAGAGGTCAGGGTGTGGAAATAAGGGATTGGGGTGCAGAGATAAGAGGTTGCGGTGAGGAAATAAGCGATTGGGGGGTTCTTGCCCCCTAGGAAAGTGGGACTTGCCGCTAAGGGTGAAGGAGAAGGGGTTGAGGGGTACTTGCCCCTGCCCCAGGAAAGCGGGACTTGCCGCTAAGGGTGACAGAGAAGGGGTTGAGGGGTACTTGCCCCTGACCCAGGCAAGCAGGACTTGATGCTAAGGGTGAAGGAGAAGGGGTTGAGGGGTACTTGCCCCTGCCCCTGCCCCAGGAAAGCAGGACTTGCCGCTAAGGGTGAAGGACCAAGGCAGGCGTCCCTGTGTGGTCTGACACCCTTGAAACATGGGTGTATAATCAGAGAGGCGTCCCTGCAATGATTAAACACCAAGGGAAGGCTGCCTTCCCAGTCCGTGACCAGCGCCGGAGTTTTGGGTCCACGGATAAAACGTGTCTCTTTTGTCTCTACCAGAAAATGAAAGGAATTGAAATTAAGAGAAGGGAGAGATTGAAGTGTAGCGCCAAGATTGAAAGGAGAAAGAGGTTGAGGGATAGTGAGGGAGGTTGCAGAAGAGAGTAAAAAGAGGGTGCTTACTGGATTTGAAATTGGTGAGATGTTTCCTGGGCTGGTCGGACTGAGGACCTGAGGTCGTAGGTGGATCTTTCTCATGGAGCAAAGAGCAGGAGGACAGGGGATTGATCTCCCAAGGGAGGTCCCCCAGTCCGAGTCACGGCACCAAATTTCATGCACGTCTTTGTGAAGAGACCACCAAACAGGCTTTGTGTGAGCAATAAAGCTGTTTATTTCACTGGAGTGCAGGTGGGCTGAGTCTGAAAAGAGAGTCAGCAAAGGGAGATAGGGGTTGGGCCATTTTATAGGATTTGGGAAGTTAATGGAAAATTACAGTCAAAGGGGGTTGTTCTCTGGTGGGCAGGGGTGGATCTCACAAAGTACATTCTCAAGGGTGGGGAGAATTACAAAGAACCTTCTTAAGGGTGGGGGAGACTACAAAGTACCTTCTTAAGGGTGGGGGAGATTACAAAGTACATTGATCAGTTAGGGTGGGGCAGGAACAAATCACAATGGTGGAATGTCATGAGTTAAGGCTGTTTTTACTTCTTTTGTGGATCTTCAGTTACTTTAGGCCATCTGGATGTATACGTGCAAGTCACAGGGGATGCGATGGCCTGGCTTGGGCTCAGAGGCCTGACATATATATATATTATATATATAATATATATTATTATATATATTATATATAATATATATAAAATAATATATATATTATAATATATTATATATAATAATATATATATTATATATAATAATATATATTATATATTATATATTATTATATAATATATAATAATATATTATAATATATATTATATATATAATATATATATTTAATATATATAATATATTAAATATATATATTATATATTTAATATATATAATATATATTAAATATATAATATATATATTTAATATATATAATATATATTAAATATATAATATATATATTTGCTACCTCTCTTTACATCATTAACTCTTGTTCTCTATTTGGTATTTGTATTTGTTGAGTTTACATTCTTCTAAATCACCAATGACATCATATTGAAGTTTAATGGACACTTGTCATTTTTTGTTTCCATTCGTTCAGTTTTTGACATGATTACTTCCTTTTATTTAAAATTCTCTCTGTCATTTTCTAGGATAAAACTACCTTTTTTTCTTGTTAAGATTGTAAAGTGGTGAAACTGGGAAACTAAAGAGAGATATTTGAGGATATGGAAATGTTATATGTTGTTTTAATATAGCTCTATAGCATATGAACATATATAGGCCAAGCATAATAGACCAGTCATTTTAATTTTGATAAAAGACTATTGTTCTGGCATCTTCCTCTAAACAGCAGAAAATGATATAAAATAATATTCTGAATTTCCTCATCCCTGTAGATGTCATAAATATTGCACCCTGAGAAATGGGTCCTGAGAAAAATAACCAGAAAGAAAAAAGGTTCATCTTAGGCAAAGTAACATCTCTTTCATCATGTGTGACTTTTTGTGTCTACCATTCACCATCATAATCAAGGTCAGAGAATTTCACAGTGGTGTTCACAGGGTAGCACATAGCACCTCCACATTGAGCTAGCTGAAGTCAAAGGACTTAGCCTGGAAATTAGAAGTGCCTTTCCTCAAGTCATTTTTGCAATTCTGAGAAAAATCCGATACGGATGCTTTCCAGAATTGTACATGTACCTGATCTCTCACTTGTAATTTCCAGAAGCCAGTTTGCTGGGTTAAATATCTGTGTCTGGAAGATTTAAATTGTTCACCTAATGTGTTTTTAAGTCTCCCTATTCTTGCTCAATTTACATGTTTATTAATTTATGCCTTACCTCTCTCATTTTTAAAATGAGGATAACAATAGTATCTACCTCAAAGGGTTACTGTGGATATTAAATTTGTAAATATATTTTAGGTACTTAATTACTCTTGTCCTTCCTAATTTCTATCAGCTGCTCTTTGGGTCTCAGATTTATATGGAAAGCATTGAGGAACATCAACTTTCTCCTCCTTCTTCAATTGATTCATTACATTTTCAACTACAAAGAGGCAAATAAACACTTTTCATCTTACAAGTGATGAGAGGCTAGGAATCTTAAGTCACCTCGGGTTTCTCAAGATTTAAAAGCAGATAAGAAAACTGCCTAATAGAGTTGTCATGTGGATTAAATGATAAATTATGTGATGCACCAAGTATACAGAAGTGCTTCAGTATTTAATTATGGTAATTATGATAAGCAGAATCATCCTTAGTGCTATAATTTTATGTTCTACTGTTTACATTAACCACAGTTAGTAGTGGTAGTGACAGGAGTACTACTAACTGTGAGAGTGATTTTTGTATTGCTCTACTGTATCAGATATAAAAAAAAAATTCAACTCAGTCTAGTTAGTGCCCTTCCTGGGTACCTGTACTTTATTTTCTTTTTGATTATTCCAGACATTCTTTTTCAGATGCTATCTCAACTTATTAATCTTCACCTCTCTGCTACCACTCAGGCAGTTATTTCACAAAATTCAAAGAAAGCATTCAACCAGCTTCAAGACACAATGCTGTTTTTTTTTCATATATAGAATCAAAATAAATTTCTGTGGATATAAACCTTTCAGCCTTTTGGTATTTTTAATGCTTAGAAAAATATTGCCTTGTAGAGATTCTAGACTTTCTCCCATTATCTTGATGAATTTGTTATTTCCTCTCTATCACTCTGGCAGATGGAGCAGAAGAGTGTGTGTGTGTCTGTGTGTGTGTGTGTGTATTTAGAGGAGACAAATAGATTTTTAAGGGATATATATTCAATATTACAGACAAGGAAAAGAAGAAATAGATTAACACCAATTAATTAAGATCAGTTTTTTTTTTAACAAAAAGAGTAGTTATCACCTTAATTCAATCATAGTAATAGTCATACAGTGACAACTGCTAGTAGCAAATTGAAAGGTACAATAACAATATCCTTGGTGATATTTCAGATAACCTATAAACTCCAAATGAAAAAGCTGATAGAAAGGAGTATTAGATAAATACATTTATTTTTTCTGAGAAGCATAGCTTTCTGCTAAAGTTTATCTGCTCTGGAGCAAAAACCCAGGTAGTATACAAAGCACTCACTATGAGGAAAGGTGATTGAATTATTTACACCAACAGAAAAAGTAAAGTATATGCATTTATAATCCCTACTAACTATGTACCATTGAATTATGTGAGGGTGGAATAAATAATACTCTGACTGATTTTATTCTCCGTATTTTCCAAAGTTATTTCAACATGAATATTCATGACAATGAACATCTATGAAAACAATTAACATTAAACTTCTGTATACATCTAAACTATTACCTCTTTATCCCCACAATATTGGCACACTGTACTATCCAGAAACTCTACCAAGGTAATGTTGTTCTGATTTCACTTTTCAAGTCTGTTCTGGGGGATTTTGATGGTACGGTGTTATAGCCTGTAATTTTGACAGTTATTTTTTCACCAAGTGTACTTGGTAGAGAGATATTTTCCTTCTTTTTAATTCTTCTAAATTCTTCATTAATAAAAAAATTGGAAGCCCAAGGTAATTACCACATTACACTAAAGCTTATACTCAAGCACCAGTACCAGATTCCCAAGGTATGTGGATATAATATGTGGCACATAACTCTTGAGATAGTCTTATTGAATATTAGTTTGGTGTTGTTCTTTCTTTTCCTCTTCTTTTTGTTTATTTTCTTTGCTACTCCTCCATTTTTGTGGATGTATGTCTTCCTATCAGCATATTAGAATCACTAAGCTATAGACTAACTGACACTTGTTTGGTATTTGGCGGGTGGGGAGGCACTTTTTTTTAAACTTTTATTTTAGATTCACGGAGTACATGTGCAGGTTTATTACCTAAGTCTATTGTGTGATGTTGAGGTTTGCTGTATGAATGATCCTATCATCCAGGTAGTGAGCATAGTACCCAAAAGTTAGGTTTTCAACCCTTGGACCCTCCATCTCTCCCACCTTTAGTAGGCCCCAGTGACTACTGTTACCATCCTTATGAGTACCTAATGTTTAGCTCCCATTTATAAGTGAGAATGTGTGGTATTTGGTTTTTTCTGTTCTTGCATTATTAGCTTAGGATAATAACTTCCAGATGCATCCATGTGGCTGCAAAGACCATGATTTAATTCTTTTTTACAGCTGCATGGTGTTCCACGGTGTATATATACCACATTTTCCTTATCCAATCCACTATTGATGGGCACCTATGTTGAGTCCATGTCTTTGCTATTGTGAATACTGCTGTGATGAGTACATGTGTCTTTTTGGTAAAATGATTCATTTTCTTTTGTATATATATCCAATAACAGGTTTGCTGGGTCAAATGGTAGTTCTGTTTTTAGTTATTTGAGAAATCTCCAAACCACTTTCCACAGTGGCTGAATTAATTTACATTCCCACCAACACTGTATATATGTTCCTTTTCTCCTCATCTTCCCCAGCATCTGTTGTTTTTTGACTTTTTAGTAATAGCAATTTTGACTGACGTGAGATATTACCTTGTTGTAATTTTATTTGCATTTTTCTTATGGTTATTGATATAGAACTTTTTTTTATATGTTTCTTGGCCCTTTGTATGTCTTATTTTGAGAAATGTCCATTTCTTTTGGCCACTTTTTAATGGGGTTGTTTTTTGATTGTTGAATTGCGTAAGTTCCTTATAGAGTCGGGATATTAGACCTTTGTTGAATATACAGTTTGAGAATATCTTCTCCTATCTTGTAAGTTGTCTGTTTACTCTGTTGATAGTTACTTTTGCTGTGCTGAAGCTACTTAGTTTAATTAGGACTCACTTTTTTTATTTCTATTTTATTTTAAGTTCCAGGGTACATGTGCAAGATGTGCAGGTTTGTTACATGGGTAAACATGTGCCACATGGGTAAACATTTGCTGCACCTATCAATCCATCACCTAGGTATTATGCCCAGCATACACTAGCTATTTTTCCTGATTCCTTAATTTTTCTTTTTGTTACAATTGCTCTTGAGGACTTGGTCACAAATTCCTTTGAAAAGGTGATGTCCAGAATGGTTCTTCCTAGGTTTCCTTCTACAATTTTTATAGTTCATGGTCTTATATTTAAATCTTTATTCCCTCTTGAGTTTATTTTTACGTATGGTGAAGGGTAGGAGTTCAGTTTTATTCTTCGGCATTTGGCTAGCCAGCTCGTCCAGCACCATTTTTTCAATAGGGAGTCCTTTTCCCATTGCTCAGTTTTGTGAAATTTGTCAAAGATGGCTGTAGGTTTGTGGCTTTATTTCTGGGTTCTTTATTCTGTTTCATTGGTCTATGTATCTGTTTTTATATCAGTACCATGCTGTTTTGGTTATTGTAGTTTTATAGCATACTTTGAAGTCAGGTAATGCTGTGCTTCCAGCTATGTTCTTTTTGCTTGGTATTTTTGCTTTTTGGATTCCATACAAACTTTAGAATAGTTTTTTTCCAATTCTGAGAAAAATGACATTGGTAGTTTGATAGGAAATGCATTGAATCTGTAGATTGCTTTGGGTAGTATGACCATTTTAACAATACAGATTATTTCAATCCATCAACCTGAAGTGTTTCTTCATTTGTTTTTGTCATCTCTGATTTCTCTTAGCAGTGTTTTGTAGTCCTTCTTGTACAGATCTTTCACCTTCTTGGTTGGACGTATTCCTAGGTACTTTATTTTATTTTATTTTATTTTATTTTATTTTTTATTTTATTTTATTTTATTTTTTATTTTATTTTATTTCTGTGGCTATTGTGAGATTGTGTTCTTAAATTCAACCTGGATGCTGTTCATGTATAAAAATGCTACTGATTTTTATACATTGATTTTTGTATACTGAAACTTTACGAAAGTCATTTATGAGGACCAGGAAACTTTTGGCAGAGTCTTTAGGGTTTTCTAGGTAGAGAATCATATTACTAGTGAAGACAGGTAATTTGAATTTGTCTTTTCTTATTCAGATGCCTTTTATTTCCTTCACTTACCTGATTGCTCTGGCTAACATTCCCAGTGTTATGTTGAATAGGAGTGGTGAGAGTGGACATCCCTGTTCTGTTTCAGTTCTCAAAGGGAATGCTACCAGTTTTTCCCTGTTTAGTATGATGTTGGCTATGGGTTTTTCACAGACTGCCCTTATTGTTTTGAGGTATGTTCCTTCGAGGGCTTTTATTATGAAGGGAAGTTCGATTTTATTGAAAGCCTTTTCTGCATCTATTGAGATGATCCTGTGGTTTTTGTTTTTAATTCTGTATATGTGGGCAATCACATTTATTGATTTACATATATTGAGCAAACCCTGCAACACAGGAATCAAGCCTACTTGATCATGATAAATTAAATTTTTGATGTTCTGTTGAATTTGATTTGGTAGTGTTGTGCTGAGGATTTTTGTGTCTGTGTTCATTTGTAGTTTTCTTTTTTCCTTGTTTCTTTTCCAGATTTTGGTATCAAGGTAATGCTGGCTTCATATAATAAATTAGAGAGAGGTCCCTCCTCCTCAATATTTTGGCATAGTTTCATTAGAATTGATACCAGTTCTTTTTAATCATGTGGTAGAATTTGGTTGTAAATCCTTCTTGTCTGGGGCTCTTTTTGGTTGGTAGGCTTTTTAATACTGATTCAGGTTTGGAACTTGATATTGGTCTCTTCAGTGTTTCAATTTGGTTTCATTGATTTTTTGTATGTATTTTTAGGTCTTAATTGTGCATTGATTCTTTGTATGTATTTTTAGGTCTTAATTGTGTTCACTTTTTATCTGATTTTAGTTATTTCTTTTTTTCTGCTAGCTTTCTGGTTAGTTTTGTTCTTATTTTCCTAGTTCCTCTGGGTGTGATGTTAGATTGTTAATTTGATATCTTTTTAAATTTAAGAGGTAGGCATTCAGCACTATAAACTTTCCTCTTGACACTCTTTTGTTGCATCCTAGAGATTTTGGTATGTTGTGTCTCTATTTACATTTATTTCAAATAATTTTTTTACTTCTGCCTTAATTTTGTTGTTTACACAAAAGTCATTCAGGAGCAAGTTGTTTAATTTCCACATATTGTATAGTTTTGAGAGCGCTTCTTGATATTGATTTCTATTTTTATTTCACTGTATTGTGAGATTATAATTGGTACGATTTTGAGTTTCTTCGTTCCATAAGTCAAGTCTGGTTCCTTATAGCAGGCTGCTTATATTTGAAAGCATGTCATTCCAGTCAAAGCCTGGGTAAAAATAACCAGTTTCTTCAATTGTGTCCTGTTGCAAAAGAAAACAGATTCTAATTGCACTTATGCAAATAACTATATTGCCATAAGTTAAGAATGCTCACAACTAGTTTTCAAATTTGGAGAAATCAGAGAGAAATATGCCTCAAATTTCGTTTATAGGAGTATACTCAATTGTTAAAAGCTGTAAATAGCTTAAAATAAAAGTGTTCTTGACTTTGAAAAACAAAACAAAGGATCAGTAACATTTTAAACAAAAGTCATAAAAGGAATAATTTAGTCTTCTATTAGTTCAGTCCATGAGGTTTACTGCTGTTCTGCTTGATATACATGAACATTCCAGCTTTCCATGAGAGTTCTGAAAGTTTTTCCTCTATTCTAATGTCACAATCTCCAAAGCTATAAAAAACCTGAATTCAAGAGCACCTGTCAAAGTCCTATAGCTGATTATAACCACCTTTTGAAGAGGCTCAAAACAAGACAACAGTTGTCTGTGGGTGACAAAATTCTCAGGACAGCCATAGCTAAAGCCAAAATTCACTAGGAATCTTGGTTATTTCTGTGGTATACCATCAATTTTACACAATAATTATAATTACTACTAGCAACATATATAGAGACATATCACAATTACAGGAAACTTATATAATTTTGTAACACATACTAATAATATATTTATATGAACATAATCCAGAGAAAGTTAAACACCATTTTATATCAGACAGTGTTTCCTATATGATTTTAATATATTAAATAAGCTGAATATGTCTTTTTTGCACTTTAGGGGACCTAAATTTTACCTTTTTTTAATTTAGAATTTGATCTTGGAAGACTTGTCAAATATCAAAGGTTTGAAACACTGGATATCACAAAACAGAACTTCAGGTCACTATCAGTCATTCATTTAGCCAGAATGATTACTCGAATATTTTTAAAATGCAAAATCTCATACTCACTAAGAGAGGAGAGAATCAGCTTTCTAATAAAGACCCAATAAAGACAGCATGAGGTCAAGTGAATCTGCCTTCTCTCTCTCCCCACCCTTTCTTTTATTGTAGTTTACTCAAAAGGCAAAAAAAAATTTTTTAATTGTCTCTCAATATTACATAAAATTATTTTTCAAAAGAGAAAATCAAATTTCATGTTTGTGTTAGTGCATCTTTAATGTTAAAATTTTATTAAAAACTAGTTTTATCAATCTATCCAGTGTTAATTACCTTGACTGTAATATTTTCATAAACTTCTTAGAACCCTTTACAATTTTCCATTAATCAGCAGATCAATTTTCTAAGGAAACCCTGTTATTTGAACACATGGGTCCAGATTCTGGCTAGATGTGGGAAGGTGTGCTGGAAAGTGGGCTGGTGTGCACAGAAAGGGTGAGTGCTGAGGGGATATGGTAGGACAATGAAAGCAGCTGTTACAACTTCTTCCAGAGAAAACCTTCTTTTAAAAATGAGAAATACATTAAAGGCAGTTGTGTAAGGAATAATACCATGGTTGCTGAAGACTCATAGACCAGGATTGAAATCGAAACTCTGCCATATCCTGGGAGGCTAATCCTGATAAAAGTATTTAATTTCTCTCAGGTTGGGCTTCATTGTCTGCAAAATGAAAAACATGGTATCCATCTCAAAATTTGTAAAGCTTAAATGAATTACCTAAGAAATGCTTAACACAGAATCTAGTATTCAATGTATAGTAAATATTAATGTAATTAAAAGGCAGTTTGGTATTGAAAAATTATATTACCCTTAATGCTTACCAACACTTACCAGAGTTACTTTAAGAATGCAGGGAATCTCATCCAGGTTATCCTTCTCTCACAACTGTTGAACTCGGATTTGAATCCTCTAGTTTCATAGCATGCACAGCCTTTTAAAAAGTCTGTTCACTCTGGTTGGGGGCAGCACTAATGGCTAGCTTATTCTTTTTTATGTTGGAACCTCCCTATAAGTTAAAATAGATAAATGCAGAGGTTCATAGATTCAGAGAGTCTCAGATACACCTCTAACATTTGTGGGACCTGTGTCAAGAGAACAGATGGCATATCACATACCCTTTGTCTAAAAGTTAAAATCAAGCTAACATTACTAATACAAAAAATCTTCTATTTTTCTGTTCTGGATAAATACTGAATCATCTTGCTTGTATGTGGTATCCAAAGTATTAAAATACATAGAAGCAGAAAGTAGAATGGTGGTTGCCAAGGAATTGGGGAAGGGGTAATGGGGGGGATTTTCAAGGGTACACAGTTTCAGTTATGCAAGATAAGTTTTGGAGATCTACTGTACAATGTAGAGCATACGGTTAACAAAACTGTATCACACACTTAAATATTTTCTAAAAAGGGTTAATCTTAGGTTAAGTGCTCCTACCACAGAAAGAAAAATGTAATTATTATAATAATAACTAAAAATGGCAGGAAAAAACTTTTATAAGTGATAAATAAGTCTATAGCATAAATTGTGGCGATGATTTCCTGGGTATATACTTATCTTTAAACACATCAAGTTGTATACATTGTTTATCTATCTATGTATATGTATATCTATCTACAGCCTTTTCTCTGTCAACTATACCTCAATAAAGTGGCTAAAAATATTCTATGTAGTGGAAATATTGAAATGTATGTATTAAGCTACAATTTCCAGACAAGGAAAGTTGGTAAAATATAAATTGTAAATAAATATAATTTTATTACGCATGTCTGATTATTTTCTGAGTCAGTGGCATTTGGATGACTAATACATTAAGACTGACATGAGTCACAAATAATGTTTATGCAATCTTAACTTACATTTTTATCAACATTAACAACTATGTTGTTATAATCAGAATAACATATTTTCTTCTGTTGAGAGTAATGCCAAATTAGACAACTCTTAAAAACAAATTATTTTGAAATAATTTGTTGGAATAATGATATATTGCCAGCATTTAAAGAACAAATGTTTTATTGTTTTTAAAAGTCAACTTTTTGAGGTATAATTTCCATATAATGATGTTCACCCTTCTTAAGTGTACAGTTGATGAATGTGACAAATGTTTATAGTCATGCAGTCACCAAAGCAATGCAGTTGTTAGATATTTTCATCATCCAGAAATTCCCTCATGCCTCTTTGTAGATAATCCCTGTCACCACTCTCAGCCTGCAACAGCTCTTACTGAGTTATTATAGCTCTAGTTATTTTACTTTTGTAGTTTCAATACAGAAAATTTTAGCCCACTGAGACAATAGCCATTACAATTGTCCATAAAATTCTTAAATTGGTAGTTAGATTAAGATGTAAACCAAAGCACTGAAATAATATTGTTCAAATTTTGTGATGAGGTGACAAATATTAAAGTGTCATCACAGAAAATATTACAAAATACTGTAATTTCATTTTATAAATTGCTATCTCAGATTGCAGTTTTCACCATCACTTAAAACAATATCTAGTTTCATAGATTATTGTTTCCATTCTTCTTTCAAATGTTTCAATGCTAACATAGTATTTAAAAAATTGAAATAGCATATGTTGCCAAATTTGTTTTTTCTTTATATACTTTGATCTATAATTGCCAGTGTTATTCCCTATAGAAATAAGTGTTGAGCTTATATGTTCATGAATCTTATCTTTCACAGTCATAGACATTGTGTTGATTTTCTTGTTCTAATTATCTTATTTTTATTGGAATAATATTTGTATTCCTTTTTTTCCACATGTTGTATCTATTTAGGAAACAAATTTCTCTAAAATTTTAAAAATACTGTAATCATTTTAATAGTGAAATCATTCAGATCTGTTAGCATTTTTTTTTTTGCTAAGCTTTCACTGATATTAAAGGTAAATTAGTTTATACTCAATAATGTGGAAAATATAAATTCAATTTTAGTTTTTGTCTAAGACCACTATTCACCCTCCATTTGAAGATCACCTCTTGTTTTACCTTTTTTAAAATGGCATCTTATTGTATAAAATAAATCAAATTTTTTATTGTGATTATTATCTCTTAGATCCTAAACTGGAACAATAAGAGAAGCACGGAGGAAACAAATGCATGGTGTGACTGGCAAAACATGCTTCATTACTCAAGAATGTATTGCTTCCTTGCTATTGGAAAGAAGGATTCACAAGTTAATTTTTTTTTCTTCCTTTACCCAAGTGTTTCCAAAGCTGAAAAGCTCCTTATAGTTCAAAACAGTGCCCTAAAAAAAGTTAGTAGCACAATTCAAACCTTCAGAACTTCCAAAAACAGTTCTTCTTTGTTTTGAAGATATAGAGCAAGAGATGTGGTAAGGAACTTCCTAGAGGCCTGACTCAGTCAGAAGAACAGATGTGTGGTTTATGGGTTGAGCTGTACCGGTGTGTCTGAGTATTCTTTAATACATTTATTTTGTGTGTATTTGAGATACTCAGGGCCTCCAAATTACATGACTCAGAGCAGGAAAGTCCCTTGAATGGACTGAAAGATGGGTACTGATTGATCTCACCTCTCATCTTTATGACAGTCCTTTAGCTTTGATGATGGCTGTTAATGTCTTCTAATTTTATAACTGTATGTTACCAGTTTCTTCAAGTCTTCTGTTAAACAGCTTGATTTACTCCCTGACCTGGGATTTGAAGTAAATAATAGCCACAAGTCTCCAATTGTTAGCAGACAATTTAAGAGGTCTTTCTTTTTTTTTTTTTTTTCTTCGCACTTCCTACTTTTTTCTTGGCACTTCCTCAGTTTTCATGTAATTCATCAAAGATTGTTCAAGGAATGTCATCTCTTTACTGTTTTCCTCCATATGACTGGTTGGCAGTGCATCGTCGCTAGCATGGTCATCCAGAGGCTTTATCTCTCAGAAGAGGAGAAACTGCATCTGTTCTGTACATGCTGCTCTTGCTGCATGTTGCTAACCCTTCATACTAGAACACCTTGTTGGACCCTTTTTCTACCTGGTAATTATGCTTAGCCATCTGCAAAAGCCTTTCTGTTCTTAATACAGTTTCTTCTTTGGCACTGACTACTCACAGTTCTCTTTCTTAATTACACACAGGAATATTTGGATCTGAATTTTATAGATACAAATATAACTAAATAAAAAATATGTAACAGTTGAATACCATATATTTCATATTTGTGGTAGCACTGTTCACAATAGCTAAGATTTGGAAGCAACCTACGTGTCCATCAGCAAATGAGTGGATAAAGAAAATGTGGTACATATACACAAGGAAGTATACTATTCAGCCATAAAAAAAGAATGAGATTCTGTCATTTATAACAGCATGGAAGGAACTGGGGATCATTATGTTAAGTGAAATAAGCCAGGCATAGAAAGACAAACACTGTATTTTCTCACTTATTTATGGAATCTAAAAATCAAAACTATTGAACTCACAAACATAGCGAGTAGAAGGATGGTTACCAGAGGCTGGGAAGGGTAGTGGGGGGCTGGTAGGGAGGTGGGGATGGTTAATGGGTACAAAAACATAGTTAGATAAAATGAATAAGACTTACCACTTGATAGCACAACACAGTGACTATAGTCAATAATAACTTAATTGTACCTTGAAAAATAACTAAAAGAGTGTCACTGAATTGTTTGTAACACAAAGAATAAATGCTTGAGGTGATAGATACTCAGTCTCCATGTTGTTATTATTTCACATTGCATGGGTTTATCAAAACATCTCATGTACTCTATAAGTATATATACACTTACTCTGTACTCACAAAAATTAAAAGTTAAAAAAATTAAAATAAGTATTTAAATAACATATTTCCTATTTGACATACATGCTAGATAGGTCTACCACTCTCACTCTTCTCCTGTCTACAATCTTGAGGTTTTGATATCTGTTCTTTAAAATCTCTTTTCTTTACAATGTATGTCTATTTATGCAATCTCCAAACAAATTAGCTTTATTATTGCTATTAAATTTGTAATAAAAACAGAAGTTTTCATTTTCCTTTCCATACAATTGTTATTACAGAGAGATTGATTCATTGAAGTTTAGGAGTGATTAAAGCAAGAATGTGGAAAGCATGATATAAACGAATTGATACCAAAATCAGAAATGCAGATGGGTAACTGTAAAGTCCTGTATTGCTTCAAAGAAGTGAATGGGATTCCTTCCACCAGAGTCCCAATGGGACACATCTTCAAGGGAGAAAACCATGTCTGTTAATGTGAGATGCCAGGTCAATTAAGGAAGAGACAGAAGATAGAGGGGGAATTTGTCAATGAAGAAGAAAGGAATCCCTAGACTGAATGGAATTTAGATTGAGGAAGCACATTTTTAAAAGGGGGAAGGTAAACAGAATAGCCGTAGAAGTTTGAGAGAAGACAGCTGTCAATCATGTTTCTTATTTGTAGGCTGGCCAGGATGGCTGACTGAATTTAGGAAACTAGGAGGGAGGTTGAGCATGATAGATACATTAGCAAGAAGGGAATGATTGTGAATCAAACAGTTCTAACCATTTTCACAGTGCCTATGGTGATATGCAAATGTATTGCATAGGCAAGTAGGCAGGGATTAAATTAGATATTCACATGATATTCTAAACTAAGCCATTTTACCTTTTATCAAAAGACTTCATTTAAACTAGACATATCCAGAAATCCTTTTATAATATTGAGATTTATCATGACATCATTTCAAACAGTGAAGAAATTCATGTCGATTTTGCATATTAACTTTTATATCATATTGCCTTAGCTTATCAAAAGGACTTGGTTACATATGAATGGAAGAAATCCAGGTTATCAAAGCCACCAATCCAAATGTAACTCTAATCCTGGCTTGTGATCAGTAATACTGCATAAGCCCAAAAAGCACAAGAAGCAGGACTGAGTACTTTGGCCTGAGGACTTTTGGATCATAGGGTATCCCTAGTTTTCCTGCTGGTATGCCAACAAAGAATATATGCTATTACTAACATTTTCTACTGAACATATAGTAATACCACAGGGATGCCTGAATAATCCATATGCAAATCAAAGGGAAGGGCAACCTGACTATTAAAAGTAGACACTGGAGGTCTCTGGGACCTGTTTCCCTTGCCAAGATTGGGAGATCTCCTGTCATGGCTCTGAAGTGTCTTCTAGTCCGATCTTATGTAATTGCACTTATTCTTATTCATCTCACATCTTCAGATGTCTGGTCTGCAGAGTCTGAAATGATGCTGCATAACTCCTTTCTTGTCACATGGCTCAAAAACTCATTCTTCAACAAAAGTAAAATGAACTGTTTCTGCTCTGCTCAGAGTAAATGCCAGAAGCTTCATAAAATTCCAGAGATTATCAGCTGATAATAATGCATATGGTGGTAAAGAC
Source organism: Gorilla gorilla gorilla (assembly GCF_029281585.2). Classification (NCBI taxonomy): domain Eukaryota; kingdom Metazoa; phylum Chordata; class Mammalia; order Primates; family Hominidae; genus Gorilla; species Gorilla gorilla. The sequence continues at coordinate 82,606,986 of NC_073236.2, forward strand.
AGAAATTATTAACACATGACCCAATGCTGGTTTCTTGTATATTTTAAGGGGCAATAGGGACCCATAAAAGTGGGTCATTAAAAAAAAAAGTTCTTCAAGCTTCTAGCATGCACATCCAAATACTCACCACAGTATTATTCATCTCATCCTGGACCCCTTTGAGAATTACACCCTCCCTTCTGAGACAAATAACATAAGATCATTTGTGAAAAAGAGTATACAATCTGCTTTCTAAGTCAACTTAAGACTTGAACTCATATTGCCTAAATTGGTGTTTTTTCTTTTTTCTCCTTTTCTCTTACCCAGTAATTTTCAACCACAGGTGATTTAGCCCACGGGGGGATAATTTGCAAACATCTAGAGAGAGTTTGATTGTCATACTCTTAGAGGAGCAGGGTAACAGGTATCTAGTGAGTAGTGGCCAGAGACACTGCTCAGCATCCTACAATGTATATGACACCCCCACCCACCACCACACAGAGACACAACCAAGAATTACTCAGTCCAAAGTGTCAATAGTGGCCGGGAGCAGGGGTTCACACCTGTAATCCCAGCACTTTGGAAGGCCGAGGTGTGTGGATCACTTGAGGTCAGGAGTTCAAGACCAGCCTGGCAACATGTGAAACCTCATATCTACTAAAAATATTTTTTAAAAATTAGCCAGGTGTGGTGGCTGGCACCCGTAATGCCAGTTACTCAAGAGGCTGAGGCAGGAGAATAGCTTGAACCCAGGAGATGGAAGTTGCAGTGAGCCCACATTGTGCCACTGCACTCCAGCCTGGGTGACAGAGCAAGACTCAGTCTCAAAAACAAAAACAAAAAATAACAAAGTGTCAATAGTGCTTCTGTTGAGAAACCTAATGCTAGCTCTTTATATTTCTTCTCAGGGAGACCCATAAAATTTGTTTTTTAAATGACACAGCTCCTCCTCACTCAATAATCAATGAACACAGCTTGTTGTATTCAGTTATGGTAGTGTATGTATAGTGATTTGACTTGAGACGTAAGCCAGAAGGATGCATGGTAAGACATTAGCTTTTGCATCAAAATCAGACTATTTGATTTAATGAAACAAGAAACTGTTTATCTGATGTGACCCATTAGCTTCATGGAAAGTTGAAACCTGTAACCCCATTTAGTGATTACATATGGTGGGACCTAGTATGAAGTGAGTTTTGGAATGTCTTTCTACTAAATATGAAACTTCTCAAGGAGTTTTAGGATCACTGTAGTCATATCCAGGATAAAGAAATCCTAGAACTAGTATAATGTCAAATATGTCGGAGTATCAAAGCTCTTCCATCACAATCTAGAACTTCGTGAGATTTATTTTTGAGATAAAATCTCTTCTCTGATTAAAATAATGTAAATTTATCTGTGCCAGAGTCTGTTCATCAGTTGTATTTCACCCTACCCCTACTTGTTTATTCCAGGAAAACCATTCTCAAAGATTTCTTGTTTTTGTTTTGTTTTTCTTTTACCTTTATTTTCTGCAGCTGGAAGGCTCTATCCTTTACCTTTTTATCTGTTTACTTTCCAGTCTTAATGACTTCAGCTCAAGTACACCAAATTCTCTAACTTGATACATAGTTATTTCAACATACATGAGATTTCCTTCTTATTAAAGTGTTTTTACAATGGCTATCTACTTTTGAGTAAAGGACAGGATAAGAGCCACTTGGTAGGAGGGATGTTTACATTTGATTGTCACTCATCTTGATGCCCTGTCTCTAATCCTCTTCTGATACTACCCTCAATGAGAAACCCCCTTCCTCAGAAATGACAGCATGTAGCATTGTTTTAAGAACATGTTGTCTTATGTTCTCAACTTTTTATGTGTATTATTGTCTCTGCAGTCATATATAAATGTCAGAACTTTATCCTATACCCCTTAATAATTTGCATATTGCCTAAGACAATCTATGTCAACTATATATTAACAATAAATACTTAGCTGAAAATTATCTAGTTAGAAAATGAAGTCCTAGTCCAAAGGAAAAAAAGTATCTTGAACTCCTTAGGATGAGATTTCCAAAGTTATCTGTATGCAGTTAAACAGCAAATACTTGGCTTATGTTAATAATAGAGCTTTATAGTCTGACCCATGATAAGAGGATGCCTGTGAACAGAAACATTTTAGGTTTGATTGCATTAATATTTTATTGGAAGCAGCCAAGCAAATTATAGATTGATTGTAAACAGCACACAATCAGTGGCTATAGAGAATTCCAATATCCAACAAGACTTTAGCTTCTTTAAGAAGCAGTAGCAAATTTTCAGAAAAATAATTCAAGCTTTAATTTCCTAATTTAAATGGTATCACTCACTTAAGCAGTTTAGCTGATTATTATTATAAAAACTTGCCACGTACTTAGCAGCAACTTGCACATTCTCCTGTGGTCTAACAGTTACAATGATTGCTAATAGTTTCAATGATGTAATTTTTTCAATTAAGATTTTTAATATACAAAACACTGACACTGAGATTAAGCATTTTATTTCAGGGGTAAAGCTTTCTCCTTTTCTATCAATATATCAGGTGGCAAAAGTTATTCATGCTATTGCTTTACTATGCTTTCAAATATATTTGCTGCTTGAATTAGGCCATCTTAAATTAATACATGCTAATTTCTTTTGTATCCAAAATGCTACCTCTTTGTGGAATGACAGTGGGTTGCTTAAGGCTCTGAGGCACTGTAGTCCTTGCTTTTACAAGAATGTAATGATTATGTCTAATTTTACCCAGCTTAGAAAGCCAGGAGATCAAGGTGAAGATAGGGTGCTTTCGGCTCAGTTCATATCAATATTTACTGAGTGCCTTCTATATGCCAGGGATACTGCAAAGAAGGGGGAAATAAAAGATGAATGTGATGCTGCTGTTCTCGAGATCAGAGTCTAGAGCTGAAAAGAAGAATCAGCTGGAGTAGACATTAAGATAAGAATTGATCAGCAGGCAAGCAGGGACTAGGAGGCAAAGTAACTTTTTAAATTGAAGCAAAGTTAATTTTTTTCTTCACTGGAAGTCAACCATTCCAGAAAAGTGCAGCTTATTTTTTAGTCATTAAATTCTTATTCATTATTAAGGGCATTAATGGCTACCAAGAACAACCACAAACATTATTGTTATTGGTGTTCTTCCCGCCTTCAATATGCTGCAGCGTTTAAACATAAAATAGATTATTATTTCCCTTTTGTCTCTCTAACCTCATACCCCATGTTATATATTATATTATGTATCATACTATATATCATTTAATAATATATATTATATATTATCATATATATAATTATATACATTTTTTATGGATACAAAATAGTTGTACATATTTATAGGGTATATGTGCTATTTTCATACAAGCATACAATGTGTAATAATCAAATGAGGAAAGTTGTGGCTGGGCACTGTGGCTCACACCTGTAATCCCAACATTTTGAGAGGCCGAGGTGGGTGGATCGCTGGAGGTCAGGTGTTAATGTGCAGCCTGGCCAACATGGTGAAACCCTGTCTCTAATAAAAATACAAAAATTAGCTGAGCATGGTGGCACGTACCTGTAATCTCAGCTACTCAGGAGGCTGAGGCAGGAGAATCTCTTGAACCCAGGAGATGGAGGTTGCAGTGAGCAGAGATCGTGCTACTGCTGTCCACTTTCCAGCCTGGGGGATAGAGCAAGACTCTGCCTCAAAAAAAAAAAAAAAAAAAAAAAAAAGAGCAAAATGGAGATATTCTTCACCTCCAACCTTTATTATTTCTTTGTGTTGAAAACATTCCAAATCCAATCTTCTAGTTATATTGAAATATACAATAAATTATTGTTAATTATGGGAACGCTATTGTGCTACCAAACACTGGACTTTATTCCTTCTATCTATCTATATTTTTGTACCCATTAGTCAATCTCTTTTTCTTCCCCTGCATCTCTCTTTCTCCGTCTACATTTCCCAGCCTCTGGTAACAATCATTCTACTCTCTACTGCCATGAGATCAATATTCTAGCTCCCACATATAAGTGAGAACATGAACATGAGATACTTATCTTTCAATGCTTGGCTTATTCTTCTTAACATAATATCCTGCAGTTCTATCCACGTTGTTGCAAATATCAGGATATTATCCTTTTTCATGGCTGAATAATATGCCACTCTCTATACATAACACATTGTCTTTATCCATTCATCTATCAATGGACACTTAATGTTGAATCTGTGTCTTGGCTAATGTGCATAGTACTGCAGTAGACATGGGAGTGCAGATATCTCTTCAATATACTGAAGTCCTTTTGTTTTGGGATAAATATCCAGCTGTGGGATTGCTGGATCACATGCTAGTTCTATTTTTAGTTTTTTGAGGAACTTGCCCACTATCTTTTGCAGTGGACATACTAACTTACATTCCCACTGACAGCTTATTAGCTTTCCCCTTTCTCCACATCCTCACAAGTACTTATTATTCCCTGTCTTTTTGATAAAAACCATTCTAACTAGGGTAAGATAACTTATGTGGTTTTGATTTGCATTTCTCTGATGGTTATTGATATTGAGCATTTTTTTATATATCTGTTGGCCATTTGTATGTATTATTTCAAGAAATGTCTATTCAGATTTTTGCCCATTTCTTACTTGGATCATTTATTATTATTATTATTATATTATTTTGCTATTGTGTTGTTTGAGTTTCTTATATATCCTGGTTATTAATCACTTGTCAGTTGAATAGTTTGCAAATATTTTATCCAATTCTGTAACTTGTCTCTTCACTTTCTTGATTGTTTCCTTTGTTGTGCAGATGCTTTTAACTTGATGTGATGCCATGTGTCCATTTTTGCTTTATTTGCCTGTGCTTTTGAGAGCTTCCTCAAGAAATCTTTTTCCAGATCGATGTCCTGAAGCATTTCCCAATGTTTTCTTGTAGGAGTTTCATAGTTTCAGGTCTTATATTTAAGGTTTTAATATATTTTGATTTAATTTTTTTATATGGTGAGAGATAAAAGTTTAGTTTCATTCTTCTGCTTATGGATATCCTGTTTCCCCAGCACTATTGTTGAAGAGACTGTCCTTTCCCAAATGTATCTTCCTGATGCTGTTGTCAACAGGTATCTTCCAGTAATTTCCCATGCTTGAAAATTAGGAATTTTATGCAAATATTTTAAAAAATTTCTTAAGGAATCCTCTAGATTCTTCTAGATTAGTGGTTCTTAATCTTTATAGCTCTTGGAGAGCTTTAAGGTGCCTAGGTCACAATCCAGATTAGTTAAAGTGTCAGTACTTTAAAAAGCTCCATTGAGGTCAAGGACTCTTCTAGGGTGAAAACAAGATCAATCATGCTGATGGATATTCTGGCTTTGGGAGTGCGAGAACCACTGACATTGAGGAATGTGCAAAGATAAATATCATCCCCACATGGAAATTGAATGGTGGTTGCTCCATGTGGTTTCTAGGCCCCAAGCATCTTACAGTATTGTAGGAAGCAGAGAACTCTAAGAGGCCAGGTGTCAAACACAATTGCCTAGAAGTAGCTTTGTAAGTAGCTAATTCGCTAACAAGCAGAGAGAACTGGTGAGTTTGAAGATAGTGACTGAAAGGGCAGCCACTGTTGCTCATGATTAAAAAGCCACATTATTGAGTACTGACTTTTAGGATTAATTCACAGAGTAATAATGGGTCAGGACCAAATGCAAAGGCTTTTGACTTTTTCAAAAGATTTGAAAGTAGCCATTAGCCTATAGGGGAACAGGGGCTATTATTACCCTGTTGATAAATGTAGTTAATAGTGAGATCCTGAGAGAACACAAGCAACTCATCCAAAATTACACACACAGTAAAAAGACAGCACTGGAACGAATTTACTCAATCTTAGTCCTCCTCCATGTCTATTACGTTATTCTGACAGTGAAGAAATTGATATATTTAATTTTACTGTGTTGGAGGAGAAAATTTAACATGCCTCACTTTACATGTGATTAATCAGTGCCTAAATGAACTTATTTGTTGGGGTAAAATCTAGATTGTCCATCTCTATTTAATATAGGTATTTCTGTAAAAGGAGTACTACAACATCATAAAGCAGGAAGACAAAGGTTAAAGCACTGAGGCCTTGAATTGCAGGTAAATAAATGTAGCTCTTATATATCAGTGAAGTGGGGACATTAAGTTTATGAAACAGTAAATCTAGATCTAGATTTTACACTGAAGGCAATCCAAAAGCACCTGCTTATTTTCTTGAATTATGCATTAGAGATTAGGATTTCTGAAATAGTCAGCACTGATTATTGCTAGGGGAATGGTATAGATTTAACTGCACTATTAAGTGAGATAAAGTGTGCTCAGAAAGGCAATTGCATATACCCTATACTTCTAAGCTCAATTCTTTCTTTAAATAGGTTTTGTTAAACCTATTCAACTTGAAGTTATCTACAAGTTTCTTATGCTCTGGTAGCACTTTAAACAATAATCCGTGCAATAGATGGTCAGTATGAAGCATGATCTTTTATTACTTTTATCTTTTAGATTTCTTTTATAGATGAGTTTTCTTGATAAAGGAACAGATTTTAGAGCCAAAATGGCACCAGCAGCACTAGTTAGATGTCTTTGCTCTATCCTTCAAGGGATGAGTATGTTTAGGAAGTAGCCCAAATTTAATATTTCCTATGATGTTTATTTTAATTATTTGTTTCTAGACTCTTCATGTCATATATATGTATGTTGAACATAAAATAACAATTTCCCAATTTCCCTCTTCTATAATTAGATGCAGATTCATTTTTCTAAAAAGTGAATACAAACTTATGAAACTATAGAATTGTATCATCATCATTGTGAGGGCAGAATTACACTGGCTGAGAGAAAACAATAATTTCAATCTCTCTCTCTCTCTTTTTAATTTTCAACTCTTTGAATCTTTGTTCCCACTGTCTATTGTTGACAAAGGAAACTCAAAGGTGTAATACCACTGAGCTTGATTAGATACACAAGGAAAGTTATGTAGTATGTTTAATCTGCAACCTGTGTACATTAAAAAACAAATTGAAATGGGTTTTTGGAAGTGCATTGTCATGAATCAATGTGCTTTCTGGATCTAAGGAACATAAGACAAGCATCTTTTTGTTTTTGTTTTTAAGAGAAGCGTAAATAGCTGAAACCGAAGCACAATCTGTTATCAATACTTATGGGTCAGGAGATGTGTTTCTTCCTCATTTAATTTAGTTTATATTCTTGAAATGAAATCAAGATAATCATTTAGGCCAGTTCTTTTTTATTTTTTAATTTTTAATTTTTTTTTTGAGATGGAGTCTCTGTCTCTCTCACCCAGGCTGGAGTGCGCCAGCATGATCGCGGCTCACTGCAACTCCACCTCCCGGGTTCAAGTGATTCTCCTGCCTTTAGGCCAGTTCTTTACTTTACTCTAGTAGTCTTAGATGTGATTTGTAGGAACACATTGGAATATATGAAAACTTTCCTAGGAGTACATGGTCATGAAGATTATTAAAAAACTTTCATTTTAAAATTTCAATTACCATATGTATTCTTTTCCAATATGGGTCTGGCTGAGAATGTGTCTGTTGTTAAGGCGTCCTGTGGATTTTTCTTTCTGATGGTTTATCTCTCAAATACCAAAAGAATGATAAATATGGTTGTTAATGTTAAGAAAATGGAAAAATCAATGACTGAGTATGCAATCATTTTGCAAGGAAGATTGTTACCAATGTCTTATTTTCAACAAAATTGACACAGGACTCAATTAAACTAATAGCACATAGAAAGTCAAAAATAAGTTTTTATGATTGATTACTATGTGAGATTTGGTATAGAACTCCATTCTGTTCTTATTTGCTAATTTATATTCATTAGCTTTTCAAAGCTTAAAATAATGACAGAAATAGAAAAAATACATTTATCCATATGATATTTGATAAGAAATTATCTGTCCACAGATATAATAAATCAAAATTTCCATAACTTTCTATCCACCTCATACTTATATTTCCAGTAAAATTATACTTTTATGTTTATTAATTATTTTTAAATCTTCATATAACTATTTTTAAATCTGACATTTGGTGTTCTAATATTAAATTAGACAGTTCTCATGAAAATCATTATCTTTGAAAACTTGCTTCACACAAAACTATGTTTATATACAGGTTATTTATTGCAAAGGAATAAGAGAGGATGATCAAGAATGACTTTTAAGTTTAAAATAGATTAGAATGAAATTCCATGAACTAAATGCAATGAAAAATAATGTATTAAAGAAGAAAAAAGAATGTTGTACAATAACTGATTGTTAAAACGTTTTGCACGTGTGTGTATATATATATGATAATATGTATAACAGTATGTATTTTTATGCCACTTAGTTTAAAGATTTACATAATATTCTGCCTCAAATTATTCTTTCCAACTATTTAAAATTGAAATACAACATTTTAAGATGACTTAATGGTGAGTACATATATTTTCTAAATTATTTTTAAAATACGCACACAAAGGTTTCAGATGCATACAACTCTGAGTAATGTGGCCTTCCCAAATATCTCTTTCTAGACTAACCAAGCATTTGCCAAACCTTCCAGAGGCTAAAATATAATTTGAGGATAGTTAGTTGAGTTGCTTGCACTGAGAGCGGAAACAAATCTCATTCCCACTTTCTTTAGCTAGATAGCTCTTGAATTCCATGGGTCCAGGTACATGAAAGATTTTTCCAGCTCATCTGGAATGATTCAGTACTAATCACAGGAGAGAATTCTGCACTATTCCCTATTGTCCATATGTCTGATAGTTTCCAAAAGTTAGATTCCAAGGAATCAAATGTGGGGCACTAGTCAGAATATATTTCAAAATCAGGGCAGTCACTAGATATTTCCTTGGTGAGGGAGTATGCTTAGTAAGAATATTGTCATTGGGGTCTAAGAGAAATTTTTTTCAGAGCTCACAGAAACTCTAGGAACAGGAGTCAGTATAAGAATAAGACAGACCAGAGCTCCTGTGTTTTCATTTGGAGGACATGCTGTGCCTTAGTCACCATTTTATTAGATTATTTTATATAGTACTTTTATCCAAAGTGATAATAAAAATAGTTTTGCATAATTGCCCTGTAAATCAGATTTATTGGGTCATACTCAAGAATAAAGTTGAAAAAAATCAACTCTATGGAAATTTTATCATATTTTTACTGAGGAATGTGAATATATAAAATTAATCTTTATGTTATTGCTATGACTTAATTTATATTAATAATCTTTCAATGAAAATAATTCCTAACACAATAATTTAAAAATCAAATAAGAAACCTCAAGCTACATAAAAATGTGTTAAATAAGAAAAATGTATGTCAGACTCTAAATGGGTTAAATACCATTTTTTCTTTCATGGTGTTTGAAATAAGTATTTTGGGAAGCTCGTTTTAAAATATATATTTTAAAAGGAGATGTTGAACATAAATCTTTCGCAGAATTTGTGCTAAGCATAAATCTCCCATATATCTCAGTTTACTCCAGGTCAGTAGAGTTATACAAAACTAACAAATTAATATCCTCATAAGGAGGGAGTAGATACAAGTACATGATATGTAGCTAATAGATATGTGATAAATGGAGATAGGTTCATAGATATATAGATGGATACATAGAGATAGATATATACAAATATTAGTGTATAAATTATACAGTACTCAGGATATATGGAGGGATACATAGAGATAGATATATACAAATATTAGTATATAAATTATACAGTACTAAGGATGGTAGGGAACTCAAGTAAGTCAGACTGAGATTTTGTTACAAAATGTGACATTTCGCTAGATCCATTTACAACCATACTTTCCCCCCGTGGGATTATGGAGACTCCTATGACAAGAATCTCAGTCATTTCTGAAGATATAGAAGTTTGGACCAGAGCATTTAGTTTGATAAGGGACAGAACGGCTTCCTGGGAGTGGATTTGTCCCAGAGTTACAAGGGAACTTCAATAAAATACAATATCAACAGGTCATTTAGTCATGACTATATTGATATGACCCAACCTTGATATTCTCTCCCAACATTCATTTGGGGGAGAATGAGCGACAGTCAACTTAGAAAAGCTTGCATCTTGGGAGCTATGCACACATTATGGCCTTAATAAACATAGTTCAGAGAAGTGAGAACTGTTTCTCTACTCAATTCCACCAAAGAGTGAGGAGCAACAGGACTCTGACCTAGGAACAATGGAATAACTGAGAGAAAATGACAGATGGGAATGAATCCATGATTGTCAGTGCCTTGAAAGTACAGTGTTTTTATTTTTTAATAATGGAAGGCACTGCATGATATAGACAATAAGGCCAGACAAAAATCTCAGAAGCAAATTGAAGAGGCTGAAGATACTTCCAGGCATACTGAGTGCAAGAAACTTTGAAAAAGAGTATCTGAAGTACAGCCATATTAGAGGTGATTCATGAGCCCCAAAACTCCCAATTTAGGGCTCTTATAAGACTGGTTACATGGTCTAGGCTTGAAGCTTGAGTGGATAACAGTCTCCTCCTAACCAAAATCTAAACTGTAGGAATCCTATACTCAGGTACGAAACTACAGCGAGGTAGAAGAAATAAGTTCTAGTGTTCTATGCCACTATAAGATGACTATAGTTAACAGTAAAATATTATATACTTTCAAATAGCCAGAAGGATACTGAATGCTCCCCACATGAAGAAGTAATAAATGATTCATGTGATGGATATGCTAAAATCCTGATTTGATCACTATATATTACAGGTACTGAAACATCATTATGTACTCCATGAATCAGTACAATTATTATCAGTCAATTAAAAAATTAAAATAAATAAAAAAATTAAAGAAGGTAGTCATAGAAACTCAGAACCATTAGCATATGTACCAGTGACCCTTTTGTTTTACTACTGGACAGATTGAAATGTGGAAAGAGAGATATAGATTATAAAGAAGGCTCTATCTAATTTAGCTACTTAATAATGCTCACAAGAAGGAAAACACAAAACCTGGTGTCTCTGTCCCACACAGCAAATAGACAATGTTATCATGAGGTATCCTCTGTAAATAACAGTACCCTCCTCTAATATGAAAATATGTCCCAATAAATGTCCTGACCTTTTTTCAAGAAAACAGGCTGCTCTCTTTTCTTTGAGATTAAAATGTATCTAAAGCAGTGAGCTGAGAATTCAGAAGACAGAAGCTGCAAGAGAGTCCCCAGCCTCGTAAGCTGGTATTTGACAAGTACAATAGTTATTTCCATCTTAACAGCCAAATCATCTGGAGGGGTTTTAAATAACTACAGATGCCCAAAGCATACCCTATGGCCAGAGAACCAAACTTTCAAGGGGTGAAGACTACACATCTGTATTTTCTAATAGCTCATATGTTAATTGCGATTCTACAATGAAGTTTGTAAATCACTACTCTACAGTTTTTGTAAAATTAGGCCTTACTTTCAAATCTCTGTATTAGGTTGACATACTGGAAGGAATGTGAGAATAAGAGTTGACCCAGGCCACCTTCTCTACTGTAAACCTTTGAAGACTAGGTGAAGGAGAGGCATGTCAGCAGATGCCTAAGGCTTTAGAACTTGCTTGGTCCAGGTCCTGTGACAGCAGTTGCTGATTCCATCACTTCTTTATTTTACAAACTAATCTACATTTTCATGAAATTAAGAACCAAACTACACAAAGCAGAGAGAGTAGAAAAGAAATCTTTAGGTTTTACCAACAAAACTCTGCCTGATTATAATATTTAATAGCCTTAGTGCCAACAAGGCTTCTCAGAATAATTGTGTCCATATGCTGGCTCCACTCTCTCAGCTCTTATCTACTGTTTGTTGCTAAAATATTTTATTATGCAAATCTCTGTAAGTACAAATTTAAATCAAATTGACCCCACTTAGTATGGGATTCTTAATTTAAAATACACTAATGTAATTATGCTCTAAATGCTTTATTTTACAAATAAGCTTTAACCAAACCAACTTTACAGCTAACATTTATTGTATGATATTGTCTAAAAATGTACTTTAATACAAAGAAAAACCAAACTTTAAGTTAGGGAATCTAAGAACTGCCCCATTTTTTAATTGCCTCTAAAGACTTAAAAACCTATGGGAGCCATTTCATCTCTCCAAATCAGAATTTTTTTCATCTGCAAAGTTGATATCATAGCCACACCAACTTACCTCTTAGGATTGTGTTAAAAATACAGAATTCAGTATAAAATAATATAAAGTATAATGCAATTAAAAGTTAACTGGTTATGATTATTTAAATAACTAAGCTCAACTATGGAATGAAGTTGAAACAAATTTGGAACTCATGCTTGGTGAAGGAATGAATGAAAGCATAATTCCATGATGATGATATTAAGGACTTGTCTCTTATTATTTGTCTCTTATTATATCCTACTAAATGTAGTAATAAAGTGTTGACAATATTCTCTTCCTTGACATATGAGATCTTTGTGTTCCTATTGCACTTGCTTAGTGTCTAGTTTGCGCTGAAAGGAAATGTTTACACAAAGGTTATAATTTGCTCTATTATGACTAGGTTGAGGAAAGGAGTAGCTGTTCTTGTTCAAATGTTGTGAAGTCTTTCTGTTTTTTTTTTTTTTTTTGTTTAAATTCTTTGACCTCTTTTTTGAAGGCTAAGAAAGCAAATATCACCTCTACTCTTACCTTGCAGATAGAGGTTTTTCTTTTCATTGTGATGGGAGTGCATTCCTAAGAGCAACATTTTAATCAGTATACCATTTTTTTGGGTCACATTTCATTCCAGTGGTAAGGAACTAGTAAATTTTGCATAAGTAGAAACAAAAATTCATAATATATTTTTTTCAGCTCACTGACTTCACCTTTTAAGGGGCTATTAATAATTCAAATTGGTGCTCATTACCCTTGACAAGTTAGTAAACTGTGCTTTTAAATCTTTTGCTTATGTCTCATATTCTTGTATATCCTTTTCCATTTATGTAAATGTTATCTTCCCAATCATTTAGCCTTGAAAACTTCTGAGTCATTTGAATCCTGGCACTTTCTTTTCATTTCTCCCTCTCTCTATCTCTCCCTCTTTTTATACTTCATCTGCTGGTTTGGATTCTATAGGTTTTATTTTAAGTAATTAAAATTTCAATATACATATTTAACTGTATATATTTCTAGCATGATCCAAATTTTTTCATGAAAGCACCTTATGCTTAACAGTCCTTTAAATGCTTCCATTGTCATTTTGCAAATCATTATTGTCTGGAGATTGGGCTCCGGTATTTTTAAAATCAGCTACAAAATGAATCATGTATTACAGTCAATAATTCCCAAAATATGTTACTGATTAATTTGCTGTTACTTACATTTCACTTCTTTGCCATGGATTTAATTTCCATGCTGCATGTATCCTTGACTAGTCCTTTCCGAGCTCACGGAACAATGCCACACATTCAGATTTCAATGGATTCTTATCTGGCTTCTATACCTAAATTCTATGAAAACTGCTACTGCTAGTGTTACAATAATTTTCACATTATTAAAATCCAATGGACATTTTTTTTTACTCTTCTTACAGTGTTCTCAGAATCATTCACCCCGTTTCTGTTTTTTCGTTTGTGAGGACTTTTCTGCTCTAGAGTCACTACCTACTTACCATGTTTGCCTTTTCCTTTCTAGGCATTCCTCTGTTTCCTTTCAGACTCCTCATCCAACCTCTAACTGTCTTCCTCTTGCCCTTTTCATTTAAACACTTTCTAGATCATCTCATCCATTCCTTTACCTTTAAATGTCACATAGGTATACTGATGGTGAAGATAGCTATATATATAGTGCTGATCTTTCAAAACTGTATATCTTGATCTCTCCATCTGGTTACCTTCCATTTATCTAAAATTTCACTTGTCCTAAGCTGAACTCCTAATTTTTGGATCTTCCATTTATATTTCTCCTTCAAACTTCTCCATCTTTCCACATGGCACTAGCATGTGCTCTGTACTTCAAGCTGTGACCTAGTGATCAACAGCCATACCAGCTTCTCTCTCCATCCTCATCAGCAAATCTCTATGATTATTAGTAAAAGTCCTATATTAAATCTTAGCCCTTATTCCTATGTCTGCTGTCACCTTCCTCACCTGTCCACCATAGCCTAATGAAGTACTTTTATTTTATTTATGTTTTTTTTTGTGTGTGTGTGAAGGAGTCTCACTCTGTCACCTAGGCTGGAGTGCAGTGGCACGCAATCTCAGCTCACTGCAACCTCCGCCTCCCAGGTTCAAGTGATTCTTCTGCCTCGGCCTCCCAAGTAGGTGGGACTACAGGCACGCGCCACCATGCCCGGCTAATTTTTCTGTATTTTTAGTAGAGACGGGGTTTCACCATGTTGGCCAGGATGGTCTACATCTCCTGACCTCATGATCCATCCACCTTGGCCTCCCAAAGTGCTGGGATTACAGGCTGAGCCACCGCGCCTGGCCTGAAGTAGTACTTCAGTGAATTTTCTACTTCCTCTTTCTCTTAGAACAACTATTGTTCGCTCCATACACAGTATGACTTTTAAAAAATATATAAATTTGGATATTGTCATCCCTTTGTTAAAAAGTAAAAATTATCTTGAGATAAATATAACATCTTTAATATGGCCAGGAAGTTATTGTTTACTCCTACTGTGAAATTATTCAACATGTTTTTTCCTGAATCTGGAATGGTTTTTCTCCATTTATGGCCTGACTTATCACCACACTTTAGGGCTAAGTTTAAATGTCCAAATAATTTTTCACTCATTCATTTATTCAACAAGTATTTCTTGACTTCCTATTATGTACAAGGCTTTATTCTAGGTACTGGAATACCTTAGTGACAAAGCTAGAAGAGAAAGGAAAGGAAAGAATGAAGATGAATTGATAGGAAGATAGATACATATAATCTCTATCTTCATCATTATCAATATATGTTAAGTGCTATGAAGTAATTTCTAAGAGAGGTCTTGTCTAATACCAATCTAAATTGGACTTTCCTTGTCCTTCTTCCTAACAACCTGATTTTTTATAGCATTTATAAGAATTTACAATAGTGCACGTATTCATGTTATTTTTCCATAGATAATCTTTTTACTATACTGTAAACTCCATGTGTTAGGTGCCATGCTTCTTTTAGCACTAATTTATCTTTGGCATTAAAACCCAGGTTGGCACATAATAGGTTTTGTAATAGATATTTGTGTAACAACTACCCAGTTGTTTCTTTTTAATATTCATCTTTTAAAAATTGTATCCTAAATGCTCCCAGGAGATGTCCTGGGTCAGAAACAGATTTCTTACTATCTCACAGTAAAAATTGAATGCTTCGATTGCCCTTCTTTTATCCTTGCAGTGACATGATGAAAGCTGATAGTTTTGTTTGTTTTTTTTTTCTATCTGAATATCCAGATACTCCATGGGTGAGAGACAAAGTAAATTGTTTTTTTTTGCTCTCTGCTAATAAAGAGGAAAGAGGCCACTGTATCCCTCCCTTTCTAAAAGGGTCTCCTTAGAGACCCTGAATCCTGATGGGCCTGAATCCTTACTCCAATCATTTGGTATATGTAAATAAAATATCTCTATGAGGCAGATAGCCACCTGTGTCTGAGGCATTGTTTCTTCTGAAATATCAATACTGGGGAGATAATGCTCCAGTCTCCTTGACATCCTGAAGCTTAATCTAGGGAACTATTACAGGATATAACCATTTGGTCCTCTTGAGGAAATATTAGTTTTATTATACTTTCATATCAGGACCATTAAGTAGACAAATAGCTAGAGATCAAATTCTTATGTATGTGAAGAATGGAATGTTCCTGTGTCTCAGGAGGCTAAAGATTTCTACAGGAATGCTAAAAAAATACAGCGAAATTTTATTTCCCCATAAATAATGAAGTGAATACATAAATAAAAGTAGGGCACTGATAACACGACGAAGTGAACACATGAGTGAAAGCAGGACAGTCTTATATGGAATAACCTTTCAGGTGTGAACTTACTTCAACCATCTCATCTATGTTTTTGCTGGGTAACAGTCCTCCACGAAGTCTCATACTCCTCAGTCTTAGTGGGTACACCAAACATGCAAGGCCCTGACAGCTCTTTTCCTTTGCCAGAGTTGTGTTTACAATGAGTAACCATGAGGTATGAGATCATGTCTCCCTCTAGAACAGTGTGTGCTTGCTTATTGCTTACTATAGGTTAGTCAATTATCGATGCTCAGTATTCTCCTGTAATGCAACCCACTGCATGTGCAGCAACCATCTGGGCCCTCTGCATTAGCCCCATTGAACCAGTGGAACAAGAAGAAATAATGTAAACATGATGTTCATCCTGCCATGAGTAATGAAATTCTCTTTACCTCTCACCCAGGAGTCTCATGTCTACTGCCAGCATCCATGAAACAGTAACAACAGGCTAACTTGTTCACAAGGAGGGTAAAATTAAATCCCAGGGCCTGACAATTATTCTTAGCATACAGTTGAGAGGTAGCAGGAGGTTGAGTTGACAATTTAACCATGCTTTGGATGTGCACTACAGTTTCTGTATTATTCTGGATCTGCAACCAGAATAATGTTCTTTCTCTTATTGGTCTCACCTACAGGTCACTCAAATTATCCCCAGTGAGGGCATCAGATGCAGCTGATACTCCCATTTGTGTGATATATGCCTTTGGGAGATATCTGCGTTCACAGATAGTGCCTGCAGTGGCTGTCAACTCAATTCTACTGATAATTTAGGGACACTCTATCAGAGTAGAAGGGTCTTTGGAGTGGCCATGCAGCATGTCTAGCAGAGATATATTATAAACCTTTACTGAAATTCTCGTTGTTTTCCAAATATACCATGTTCTTGTGTTCTCCTGGGATTTTGCACATTTGTTTCTTTTTATCTCAATCTATTGCCATTATACTCACCTTTTATAACCAAATTGAGGATCACACTTCTCTGATATATCTTCTGACTCTCCCTTGTGAAAGCCAAACTAGTTCCTCCCCTTTTGTTTGCTTATATAGTTACTATATACCTCTATAACGTACTGGTTAAGCATGAAAAGTTCCTGTCATGACCGAGAAAATAGAGTGATCAAATTATACCAAGATAAACACTTAGAAAACTTTCAAAAATTTATTTATGCTCATCAAAATATTATCCACTTCATGTTCCTTGTTACACACTGCAACAACACTTATCTCTGAATGTCACCAGATAAGTTGTTGATATATTTTTCACACCTTATTTTACAGGCTAACTTGTCTAATAGATTGCATCACTGTCCATTATGTCATAGAAGCAGCTGACACAGCCTCAGTCAACCTTGGAAGGATAGGGAAGGGTTAAATGAATCTGAAATATTACCCAATATACACCTAACCTATTCTAGGTTACTTTTAAATACAGTGGTTTCTAAGACTGAGTTTATATTAAAACATATATTATGAAATTGATTCTGAAATTGAACTACTGCTGGAGCCACAAAAAAAAAAAAAAGAGGATGAAAAGTTGGAGTTGGGAAATGATAAAAATAGGTTTTAAAGAACATATTATTTTGCTTTTATTGGTTTATTTTAGTGTCACTTTCCAGCTTCTTTAACAATAAGATGAAATGATAACCCAAGGGAAAGTTTCATTATTACATTTTAGAGGAAAATATGAGCATTGAATGTTTTAGTAGAAAAGATAAAATAAGCACTAAGTGAAACATATCTATCACCAAATTCATTAATATAAAAAATTGAAACAATTTAGATAATTTTTAAATCCTTAACTAGGAAAACATCTCATTTGATCATTTCAATTTTTATCTCCTGCATTTGAAGACTTTATGCCAGTCAACAAGTTATATAATATGTTAAACAGCAGTAACCAATGTGGTTATTTATAAATCTCTATGTGTATAAAGTTAAAATCTCTAACATTATCATGGTGTTGCCATTTAGTTAAAAAATAGCAATAGTTTAAAAATAATTGCAAAGAAGTCATGTCACTATGTTGGGAAGTGTTCAGTTTTTAAGAGGAAAACGTTATCAGTCTGAAAAAGAAAAATTTCTTCTAAACCATTACAATTAAGCTGGTAGAAGTCAGCAACCTCATAAAACATCCATTTGGATGATTAGTATTAAGCTAATCAGTAGCAAATCTCATGGAAAAGAGCTATGTTTTGGTTGGCATGTTTGAAGGTACTTATTACATTATTTTAAACAATTAACTAGATAAATTAAAATGGACTATGCCAGGGCAAAAGTGAGTTTGCCATCACAAATAATTACTACAATTTATTGCATATGAGATTTAAAGGGCAATCAAAGGGACAGAAAGAATCCATCATCAATGAGGGAGGTTGCTATCCTTATAATTACATATTTTAGATAGCCTATTTAAGTACCTAAGTATATAATCATTTAAAATGCCAATGTCTCAGAAATGTGTTACGTACTTCTAAATGGAAACTAATGCCTATAATTGAATGTTCTCTTGACACAAGATTTAGATTATGACAATCAAACATTTTACTCCCTGTTAACTAGCCTATTAGCCTCTGTTAACTTTCCTAATTCTAATTTCCACTATCTAATAAATGTGGTGTAGAATGAGAAACAAGAAAGTCCAAGGTTCTTATAGTGTCTAAACAACTCAATACTTTCTGATGGATGATTTAAATTTCT
This sequence comes from Gorilla gorilla gorilla, assembly GCF_029281585.2. Classification (NCBI taxonomy): domain Eukaryota; kingdom Metazoa; phylum Chordata; class Mammalia; order Primates; family Hominidae; genus Gorilla; species Gorilla gorilla. The sequence goes on from NC_073236.2 coordinate 82,625,651, forward strand.
GTTGATTTCTGCTTCTCTTAAGAGTATGGGTTTTGTATTTTTATATGGCATATAGTTTTTTTTGAAAGTTAGAAATCTGTATTGATTCTGAGGCAAATAAGTTGTTTGTTTGTTTTGTTTGTTTGTTTTTTTAACTGGACATTACTTTTCTCCTGCTTTGCCTTTAGTTCAGAGCATTGAGTCAATCCAGTTTTTAATCAGCTGGGTTTGGGATTTGTGGTTGCTATAGTTACCCTCTGGTGAACCACCTGTTTCAAATTCCTTGAATGTGACCTTCCTACCTTCACCTTTAGGTCTTCCCTCCATGCTGTGCCTCAAAGCAGATCTCTCTCTATGCTCTGCTCCTTCCCCAGCAGTATTCTGCTGTTCCTTATTATTTGATGCTTGCTAACCTGTTGGTAGTTGGAGGCTTGGGGAAGGCATTCGCTGTGGTTCTGATTAAGCTTTCATTCTAGGCAAATACTGTGTTTCCTGGCTTTCAGGGTTAAAGCCTTCTAATGACCACGCTCCTCCCTCAACTGGAGGAGACTCTAATCACAGCACATTTTTGCCACTTCCTCTAGGTTGGAGTGATTTTTCTGTCTCCCTCTCTCAGCTACAATACATTTTCACCATTTCTCTAAGAAAAATGCTGTATAGTGCTCTTCACCAACAGCTTAAGGCTTTTTTATTTCCTGTAGAAAACAAGCAAACAACAACAACAACAACAAAAAACGAGGAGTAGGGGTGTGGGGGAAGGAATTTGAAGCTTGTTTTGGATCTTTACTGCAGTTGCTGAGTCTCCTTTAACCCAGAATAGCACCACATGGGAGACATTTTAGGATGCTCAGCAATCTTTTTGGTGAGGCTATTGAGTTCTATGGAAAAAAAATCCTGTGAGTGAGAGAAAAGTCGTCTCTCAGACTGTACCCACCAGGGGTTCTACATTCTCTGCTATCCCATACTCAGGCTTTAGCATTCCGTTAAACAATTTATCCAGACTAATCTTACCAGTGTGCAATAGCATCTTCCTCAGGTAAGCAAGTGCCTGAATCTCATTTTTCCAGAAGAAACTTGTTTTTGTTAAATTTTTAGTTATTTGGTTGACCTATAAACTCAAATCTATGGAGTGTTCAAGAAAATTATGAATGTGTAGCTAGTCTAGCTTTTTTGTTGTTTTTATTTTAAGAATAGGAGTGAAATGGTTTGAACATTTGTCCCCTCCAAATCTCATGTTAAAATGTGATTTCCAGTGTTGGATGTGGGACCTGATGGAAGGTGACTGGATCATGGAGGCAGATCCCTCAGGAATGGTTTATCACCATTACTTTGGTGATAAGTGAGTTCTCATTCAATTCGCACAGGATCTGGTTGTTTAAAGGTCTGGGACCTCTCCCCAACCTCCTTTCTCTTGCTCCCGTTCTCACCGTGTGAGGTGCCTGCTTCCTCTTTGCCTTCTCACATGGTTGAAAGCTTCCCCAGGCTGGCTTTCACCAGATGCTGGCACCATGCTTCTTGTATAACCTGCAGAACTGTGAGCCAATTAAACCTTTTTTTCAGTATAAATTAGCCAGCCTCAGATATTTCTTCACACAATGTAAAAACTGCCTAAAACAGAAAATTGGTACCCAAGAGTGGGGCATTGCTACAAAGATAACTAAATATGTAGAAGCAGATTTAGAACTCGGTAATGGACAGAGGTTGGTAGAGTTTGGATGGCTCAGAAGAAGACAGAATGATGAGAGAAAGTCTGGAACTTCACAGAGACTTGTTAAATGTTTGAGATAAAAATGCTGATAGAGATATGGGCAGCAATTTCAGACTAAGGAGATCTCAGATGGAAATGAGAAACTTATCAGGAACTTGCATAAAGGTCACCCTTGTTATGCCCTAGCAAAAAAATTGGCTGCACTGCATCCATGTCCTAGGGCTTTAAGAAAGTTTGAACTGAAGAATGATGACGTAAGGTATCTGGTGAAAGAAATTCCTGTAGCAAAGAGTTCAATAAGTGAGCATAGCTGCTTCTAATAGCCTAAGATCATATGTGGGAGCAAAGGAATGGCTTAAAGTTGGAACTCATATTTAAAAGAGAAGTGGAGTGTCAGAATTTGAAAAATTTGCAGCCTGCCCATGTGATAGAAGAGGAAAAGACAATTTCTGGAGAGAAATACAAGCAAGCTGCCCAGGCAGCCATTTGCTAGAGAGATTAGCATGACTAAAAGGGAGCCAAGTGCTATTATCTAAGACAATGGGGAAAAGGTTTCAAAGGCATTTCAGAAATCTCTCACACAGGGCATCTCATTACAGACTAGAGACCTAGGATAAAAGAATGGTTTCTTTGACAGACGCACGGCCCGCTGCCCTGGGCAAGCCCAGGACACTGCTCCTAGAATCCTGGCTGCTCTACCTACAGCTCCAGCTTGATTGGACCCAGATACTACTTGGGTCACTGCTTTGGAGAGCATAGGCCACAATAAGCACTCGTGGCTTCCATGTGGTTTTAAGTCTGTGGGTGCATATAATGCAATAGTGAAGGAGGCTTGGCATCTTCCCTTTAGATTTTAAAGCATGTATGAGAAAGCCTGGGTGCTCAGGCAGACACCTGCTACAGGGGCAGAACCCTCACAGAAAACCTCTACTAGGGTAGTGCTGAGGGGAAATGTGGGATTGGAGCCCCCAGACAAAGTCCACACCAGGGCACTGCCTAGTGGAGCTGTGGGAAGGAGGCCTCCATCATCCAGACCTGAAAATGATAGATCTACTGGGAGCTTTTATCCTGAGCCTGGGAAAGCCACAAGCACTCAACTCCAACCTGCGAGAGCAGCCACAGGGCCTGCACCCTGCAAAGCCACAGGGACAGAACAACCCAAGGACTTGGGAACCCACCCCTTGCTCTAGTATACCTTGGATGCAGGACACGGAGTCAAATGAGATTATTTTGGAGCTTTAAGATTTAATGACTGCTCCACTAAGTTTTAGACTTGAGTGGAGCCTGTAGACCCTTTCGTTTGGTCAATTTCTCCTGTTTGGAATGGGAATGTATATACAAAGCTTGTATCACCATTGTATCTTAACAGAAAATAACTTGTATTTAATCTCACGGGCTCACAGGTGGAAGGAACGCATCTCCAAATGAGACTTTGGACTTGGTACTTGAGACTTGGGACTTTGGAGTTAATGCTGGAACAAATTAAGACTTTTGGGGTTATTGCAAAGGCATGATTGTATTTTGAAATGTGAGAAGGACATGAGATTTGGGGAGGCAGGGATAGAGTAATATGGTTTGGATGCTTGTGCCCTCCAAATCTCATGTTAAAATGGGAGTCCCAGTTTTGGAGGTGGGGTGTGGTGGGTGATGATTGGATCATGGACGTGGGTCTCTCATGAATGGTTTAGCAACATCACCTTGGTAATAAGTGAGTTCTCTCTCGGTTCTTGTGAAATCTGGTTGCTTAAATACCTGGAACCTCTCTCCCTTCTTCTGTTGCTGTTGCTCTCACCGTGTGACATGCTGGCTTCCTGATAAACTTCACCATGATTATAAGCTCCTTAAGGCCTCACCAGAAGTAGATGCCAGCACCATGCTTCCTGTACAACATGCAGAACTGTGAGCCAATTAAACCTCTTTTCTTTTAAAATGGCCAGTCTCAGATATTTCTCTCTAGCAGCGTAAGAATAGCCTAATACAGAGAGTGGTGCTTTTCTAGCTTTCTATATACTAAGCAGATGTTGGAAGTTCAAATATGATTTTAAATCTTAAAAGAAAAGCATTAGTATTAATTCAGTTACAATGAGATCCTAGAAGGACATTAACAAGTACCTTTATTATTTAATATTATCTTAGACATAAAGCAAATTATATAAAATAATAAATTTAGCACATGAATGCTGTGTTGGACATGTAATAAGGACGTATCAATATTGACACATAAATTGCCTTTGATAAAAGATCTTTTGCTTTAACACGTAAGAAAATTGTAAACACTTAAAGTACTTAAAGTCTACCTATGGGTCATGATCCACGAAGGCCAAGGACTACTGTTCTGCAACTGTCAGCTTTCCGTCACATAAGACTTCCATGATGCATTACCTATATCATAGTTATGTTGAGATTAGCATCTAATTCTCTAATTAGGATAACCATGCAAACTTGACAGGTATGTTGTCATAAAACATAGCATAATATTCTCAAAACAAAAAACTGCCTGTTCTGAAGAAGAGTAAAGTAGAACTGGTTTAAAATAGTGAGTTACCTTTAGCAAATAAGAAAACTCTTCAATGAAAAAAATAACATGTTTTATACACATATTGTATATGTGTTTTGTATATTTTTAATATAATGTACATAAAATTCATGTGGGAAAGATAATTTTTAATAAAAAGATATTTGCATTTTAAAATCAATAGCAATGTATGAAATACACATTACATGTATACTGATGAGAGGAAGGGCATAAAAGTATATGTGTCTATCTACATGATTTCCATTTTATATTGCCTTTCTTTTAGGTCTTTCAACTTTCTTCTCCATATCTTCAAAATTTGGAGACTGAGAGTTGATAAAATAGTTTTACTTACACAACACATAACGTCCTTCTACATTCTGTTTGAAGACATCACTGACGCCCCAGGACCTTCCCTTTCATTGCATGTATTTTGATAACATAAAGTACCTAATACTTGTAATCAAATCAGAATTTTCAAGGCCTATGTTCTTTCTGTTGATCTTCCTGGTATTGTAAATATATCTCAATCAGTTAAAATGAAATATAAAATCAATTAATTTTACTACAGAGTCAATTACATACTAATACAATTTATAGCAAAAATATAATTAAATTTAGCAGATGTTGAAAAATTAACAAAGCAAGTTTATTCAGTTACGAGATAAAATAAATTCAGTAGAACGCTTTTATCACATAGCAAGATCTAATTATGTTCAGAAGACACATGCTATAAATTTCTCAGCAAAATGCATAAAGCAGTCCATGCATGTAATCTCTTACAACATGCATTGTTATAAAGGAGGAGGCTAACATATGGCTCAATTCAACACATCCCTTTTCTATATGAGCAGAAGCCTACCATTGAGCACTTGGTAGTTTCTGTACATTTAAAATTCAAGACTGTAAAACTACACTAATGTAGTACAACCTTTATGCTTGTTATTAACTCTTACAGTTGCCTAGATTTTTATTGCCTGAGGAAAAGCTGGAAATAAATAAAATGATTAGGTTGGGTAGAGAAGTCAAGCCTTGGGGAACATGGGAAAAAAAAAACTATCTGGAATTAATCATGAAGGGAGAGGAGAAGTCTGCTGTTGAATTTGATTAGTTATTTGGAAATTCCACCAAACACATGGCTCACAACCTAGTATTTATTCCAAACAAGAGAAAAGATTGAGAAGCACCATAGTTATGGAATTATGTAAGTATAACAGTGAACAATCCAACCTCATTTCTAAAGTTGTTATAATAAGTGAATAGTCTGTTGTCTATTTACCTTGTTTAAATTAAACAGAAATGTTTTGTTTTAATTTTATATTCACTGACATTTGCATGCATTTGCCATTGTTGTTGTTTAGCATTGCAGATTTCTTTCTTTTGTATTTATTTTTATTTTTATTTTTATTTTAAGTTCTGGGGTACATGTGCAAGATGTGCAAGTTTGTTACATAGACCAAGGTGTGTCATGGTGGTTTGCTGTGCCTATCAACCCATCTCCTAGGTATTAAGCCCAGCATGCATTAACTATTTTTCCTAATGCTCTCCTTGCCTCCCCCCACTCTACCCCAACAGGCCCCAGTAAGTGTTGTTCCCCTCTCTGTGTCCATGTGTTCTCACTGTTCAGCTCCCACTTATAAGTGAGAATGTGGTGTTTGGTTTTCTGTTCCTGCATTAGTTTGCTGAAGATAATGGCTCCCAGCTTCATCCATGCCCCTGCAAAGGACATGATCTCATTCCTTTTCATGGCTGCATAGTATTCTGTGGTGTATATGTACCACATTTGCTTTATTCAGTCTATCACTGATGGGCATTTGGGTTGATTCCATGTGTTTGCTATTGTGAATAGTGTTGCAGTGAACATACACATACATGTATCTTTATAATAGAAAGATTTATATTTCTTTGGGTATATATCCAGTAATGGGATTGCTGGGTCAAATGGTATTTCTGGTTCTAAATCTTTGAGAAATTGCCACAGTGTCTTCCACAATGGTTGAACTAATTTACACTCCCACCAAAAGTGTAGAAGTGTTCTTATTTCTCCACCACTTCACCAGCATCTGTAGTTTCTTGACCTTTTAGTAATTGCTATTCTGACTGGCATGAGATGGTATCTCATTGTGGTTTTAATTTGCATTTCTCTAATGATCAGTGATGTCGAGCTTTTTTTCGTATTTTTTTTTGGCTGCATGTATGTCTTTTATTGAGATGTTTCTGTTCATATCCTTTGCTCACTTTTTAATGGGGTTGTTTTTTCCTTGTAAATTTGCTTAAGTTCCTTGTGTATTCTGACAAAGCGTATTAGACCTTTGACAGATGGATAGATTGCAAATTATTTCACATTCTGTGGGTTGTCTGTTTGTTCTGATGATAGTTTCATTTGCTGTGCTGAAGCTCTTAGTTTAATTATATACCCTTTTTCAATTATTGCTTTTGTTGCAATTGCTATTGGTGATTTCATCATAAAATCTTTGCCATGCCTATGTCCTGAATGGTATTGCCTAGATTTTCTTCTAGGGCTCTTACAGTTTCGGGTTTTACACTTAAGTTTTTAATTCATCTTGAGTTGATTTTTGTATAAGGTGTAAGGATGGGGTCCAGTTTCAATTTTCTGCATATGGCTAGCCAGTTCTCCCAGCATGACTTATTAAACAGGAAGTCCTTTCCCCATTGCTTGTTTTTGTCAGGTTTGTTGAAGATCAGATGGATGTAGATGCGTGGTGTTATTTCTGAGGCCTCTGTTCTGTTTCATTGGTCTATGTGTCTGTTTTTGTACCAGTACTATGCAGTTTTGGTTACTGCAGTCTTGTAGTATAGTCTGAAGTCAGGTAGTGTGATGTCTCCGGCTTTGTTAATTTTGCTTAGTATTGTCTTTGCTATGTGAGCTCTTTTTTGGTTCCATGTGAATTTTAAAATAGTTTTTTCTAATTCTGTGAAGAATGTCAATGGTAGTTTAATGGGAATAGCATTGAATCTACAAATTGTTTTGGGCAGTATGGCCATTTTTACAATATTGATTCTTCCTATCCATGAGCATGGAATGTTTTTCCATCTGCTTGTGTCATCTCTGATTTCCTTGAGCAGTGGTTAGTAGTTTCCCCTTGAAGAGGCCCTTTACTTCGCTTGTTAGCCGTATTCCTAGGTAGTTTATTCTCTTAGTGGCAATTTTGAATGGGAGTGTTTTTATGGTTTGGCTCTCTGCTTGTCTGTTGTTGGTGTATAGGAATGCTTCTGATTTCTGCACATTGATTTTGTATTCTGAGACTTTGTTGAAGATGCTTATCAGTTTAAGAAGCTTCTGGACTCAGTTGATGGGGTTTTCTAGATATATGATCATGTCATTTGCAAATAAAGACAATTTGACTTTCTCTCTTCCTATTTGAGTACCCTTTATTTCTTTCTCCTGGCTAATTGCTCTGGCCAGAACTTCCAACACTATGTTGAATAAGAGTGTTAAGAGAGGACATCCTTGTCTTATGCCAGTTTTCAAGGGGAATGGTTTCAGCTTTTGCCCATTCAGTATAATATTGGCTGTGGGTTTATTATAAATGGCTTTTATTATTATGTGGTATGTTCTTTCAACACCTAGCTTATTGAGAGTTTTTAATATGAAGGGATGTTGAATTTTATCAAAGGACTTTTCTGCATCTATTGAGATAATCACTTGGTTTTTGTCTTTAGTTCTGTTTATGTGATTAATTACCTTTATTGATTTGTGTATTTTGAACTGGCCTTGAATTCCAGGGATGAAGCTGACTTGATCGTGGTGGATAAGCTTTTTGATGTGCTGCTGGATTGTTTGCCAGTATTTTACTGAGGATTTTTGAATCCATGTTCATCAGGGTATTTGATAGAAGTTTTCTTTTTTGGTGTATCTCTCCCAGGTTTTGGTATCATGATAATTCTGACCTCATACAATGAGTTAGGGAGAAGTCCCTCCTTTTCACTTGTTTGGAATGGTTTTAGAAGAAATGGTACCAGCTCCTCTTTGTATTTCTGGTAGAATTCAGCTGTAAACCCAACTGGGACTGGGCTTTTTTTTTTCTTCTTCTTCTTGGTAAGCTATTTATTAATTACTGCCTCAATTTCAGAACTTGTTTGTCTACTCAAGGATTCAACTTCTTCCTGGTTCAGTCTTGGGAGGGTATATGTGTCAAGGAATTTATCAATTTCTTCTAGATTTTCTAATTTATTTGCATAGAAGTGTTTATAGTATTCTCTGATGATTGTATTTCTGTGGGGTCAGTGGTGGTATCCCCCTTATTATTTCTGATTGTGTTTATTTGAATCTTTTCTTCTTTATCAGTCTCACTAGCAATCCATTTTATTATCATTATTTTTTAAATAAGCTCCTGGATTCACTGATATTTTGAAGTTTTTTGTGTGTGTCTCTGTCTACTTCAGTTTGCTCTTAGCTTGGTTATTTCTTGTCTTCTGCTAGCTCTGGGGTTTTTTTGACCTTGGTTCTCTAGTTCTTTTAGTTGTGATATTACAGTGTCAATTTGAGATTTTTCTAGTTTTTTGTTGTGGGCATTTAGTGCTATAAATTTTCCTCTTAACACTGCTTTAGCTGTATCCCAGAAATTCTGGTATGTTGTCTCTTTGTTCTCATTGGTTTCAAAGAACTTCCTGATTTCTGCCTTAAAGTCATTATTTAGCCAGGATTCATTAAGAAGCAGGTTGTTCAGTTTCCATATAGTTGTGTTGTTTTGAGTGGGTTTCCTATTCTTCAGTTCTAATTTGATTGTGCTGTGGTCTGAGAAACTATTATGATTTCAGTTCTCTGTATTTGCTGAGGAGTGTTTTACTTCCAATTATGTGATCAATTTTAGAGTAAGTGCCATGTGGCATAGAAAAAATCGTATATTCCATTGTTCTGAGGTGGAGAGTTCTGTAGATACCTATAAGGTCCACTTGGTCTAGAGCTGAGTTCAAGTCCTGAATGTCTGTTAATTTTCTGTCTCAATGATCTGTCTAATACTGACAGTGAGGTATTAAATCTCCCATTATTATTGTGTGTGGGGGGGGGTCTAAGTATCTTAGTAGGTCTTTAAGAACTTGTTTTATGAATGTGGGTGCTCCTGTATTGGGTGCATATATATTCAGGATAGTTAGCTATTCTTGTTAAATTGAACCCTTTGACATTACATAATGCCCTTCTTTATCTTTTTTTGATGTTTGTTGGCTTAAAGTCTATTTTCTGAGAAACTAGGATTGTAACCTCTGCTTTTTTGTGTTTTCCATTTACTTGGTAAATTTTCCTCCATCCCTTTATTTTAAGTCTATGTGCATCTTTGCACATGAGATTTGTCTCTTGAATACAGCACACCAATAGGTCTTATGTTTTTATCCAGCTTGCCATTCTGTGTCTTTTAATTGGGGCATTTAGTCCATTTACATTTAAGGTTAATATTGTTGTGCGAATTTGATCCTGTCATCATGATGCTGGCTGGTTAATTTTGCAAACTTATTAATGTAGTTGCTTCATAGTGTCATTGGTCTGTGTACTTCAATGTGTTTTTGTAGTGGCTGGTAATGGATTTTCCTATCCATGTTTAGTGTTTTCTTTAGGAGCTCTTGCAGGGTAGGCCTGGTAATGACAAAATCACTCAGCATTTCTTTGTCTGAAAAATATTTTATTTCTTCTTCGATTATAAAGCTTAGTTTGGCAGGATATAAAATTCTGTGTTGGAATTTATTTTCTTTAAAAATGTTGACTATTAGTCCCCAATCTCTTCTGTCTTGGAGGGTTTCCACTGAGAGGTCTGCTGTTAGTCTGATGGACTTTCCTATGTAGGTGACCTGGCCTTTCTCTCTGGATGCCCTTAACAGTTTTTCCTTTATGTCAACCTTGGAGAATCTGATAATTATGTGTCTTAGGGTAGATCTTTTCATGGAGTATCTTATTGGGGTTCTCTAGATTTCCTGAATTTGAATATTGGCCTGTCTTGCTAGGTTGGGAAAATTCTCCTGAGTGATATCCTGAAGTGTGTTTTCCAACTTGGTTCAGTTCTCCCCATCTTTTTCAGGTACTCCAATTAGTTGTAGGTTTGATGTTTTTACATAGTCCCATAGTTCTTTGAGGTTTGTTCACTCCTTTTTATTCTTTTCTCCCTAATCTTGTCTGCCTACCTTATTTCAGCCAGATATTCTTCAAGCTCTGATATTCTCTCTTCTGCTTGATTGATTTGACTATTGATACTTGTGTTAACATCATGAAGTTCTCGTGCTGTGATTTTCAGTTCCATCAGGTCATTTTTGTTCCTCTCTAAACTGGTTATTCTAGTTAACAGCTCCTTTAATCTTTTATCATGGTTTTTAGCTTCTTTGCATTGAGTTAGAACATAATCCTTTAGCTCAGAGAAATTCATTATTACCCACTTTCTGAAGCCTACTTCTGTCAGTTCATCCATCTCATCTTCAGCCTGATTCTGTGCCCTTGCTCAAGAAGTGTTGCAATCATTTGGAGAAGACATTTTGGCTTTTGCAATTTTCAGTGTCTTTGCTCATCTTTGTGGATTTATCTACCTTGGATCTTCGAGGCTGATGACCTTTCAGTGGGGTTTTTGTGGGGTCTTTGTTGTTGTTGTTATTTTCTGTTTGTTTGTTTTTGTTCTAACAGTCAGGCCTGCTGCAGTTTGCTGGGGGCACTTCAGACCCTGTTTGCCTGGGAATCACCAGTGGAGGCTGCAGAACAGCAAAGATTGCTGCCTGCTCCTCCCTTCAGAAGCTTCATCCCAGAGGGACACTGACCTGGTGCCAGCTGGAACTGTCCTATATGAGGTGTCTGGTGACCCCTGTTGGGAGGTCTCACCCAGTCAAGTCAGGAGGCATGGGATCCAAGACCCGCTTACGGAGGCAGTCTGACTTTCCCTTAGTGGAGCTAGTGCACTTTGCTGGGGGAATTCCCCTCATCTGGATCAGCCAGTCTCTTCAGAGCCAGTAGACAGGAAAGATTAAGTCTGCTGAACTTGAGAACGCAATGCACCCTCCCCTGCAGTGCTCTGTCCCAGGGAGATGAGATTTCTGTCTGTAAGCCTCTGACTGGAGCTGCTGGAATTCCTGCAGGGATGGCCTGCCCAGTGAGGAAGGATGGCTCTTGGTCCAACCTAAAAAGGCAGCCTGGCCATGATCTGCCACAGCCTCTTTGCTGCACTGTGGGAGAATTCCACCCAGTGCAAACCTCTCAGTCTCCTTTGCACTGTCAGGGGAAAACCACCAACTACAGCTGCAGTAACGGCAGTCGCACCTCCCCTGGAAACTCAGTCCTCCCATGCAGACTCCAGACTGCTGTGCTGGTAGTAGGGGTCTTAAGCCAGTGGGTCTTAGCTTTCAGGGCTCCATGGGAGTGGGACCAACTGATCAAGACTGCTTGGCTCCCTGGCTTTAGCCTTTCCACTCCTGTGAGGTTCTCCTGCCTCACTGGAGTTCCAGGTACCACTGGAGTATGTAAGTTCAGTGCCAGCCTGAACAGCCACTGGAGGGAGTGGCTGTCGTTGGTTAGTTGGTTATCCCAGTTTTGTGCTTGAGACCCAGGGCCCTAGTGGTATAGACTCACAATGCAATCTCCTGATCCGCGGATTGCACAAATCCATGGGAGAAGCGCGGTATCTCTGGCGGGTAGCACAGACCCTCACTGTTTCCCTTGGCTGGGGGAGGGAGGTCCCCCCACCTCATGCAGCTCCTGGGTAAAGTGACACCCCACCCTGCTTCTGCTCACTCTCCATGGGTCACGCCACCTGCCTAATCAGTCCCAATGGGATGAACTTGGTACCTCAGTTGGAGATACAGAAATCACCCACCTTCCATGTTCATCTCGCTGGGAGCTGCAGATTGGAGCTGTTTCTATTTGGCTGTCTTGGCCCCTTTCTTGCATTGCAGATTTCTTTAAGCTCTCCCTGTCCCCCACCTCCATCCATGAACACAAATGAACCACCACTCAAGGTTCTGGGCAATTCACCTCTTCCCTTAAGTCATCTTGGCCATTTTAGCTAGAAATGTTCTCTTTCCAACTTACTTTCATTTCTCTAGAGGCCATCCATGTGCCATGAAATTAGTGGACTAATATGCCTAAAACCAAACTTCACTGTGCAATCCTAATATTGACTATCTCTAAGTGATTGATTGTATGGCTGTAGTGGAAGTTGTGGTGAAGTTTTGCTGAGGACACTGACATCAGGTGGGCCAATCTCAGTCCCAAGTGGTAGCAGGAATGCTAGTGTGTATGTCCTTGGGCCCCAGAGTAGCAGGCTCTGGCACTTGGTACAGGTGACTTGTTCAGGTGCTATCAGTGACAGTGGTGGTCCATGTAGGTGGGCAGGTCTTCAGGGCCCTGGGCAGAGGGCATGGCATCTGTGATAGCAGCAGCTGTGGCAGGACGACCCTTTGACTCCCAAGTGATCTGCACTGGTGTTGGCAATGGCTGCAACTGCTGTGTGGGTAAGTCCCCAGGCCTGCTGGTGGCATGTGCAGTTTAGTGCTAACGCTGGTGTAATGGCAGGAAGAGTGGACTTGTTTTCAGGCAGCCAGGAGGAGTGCTCAGTGGCCAACGGTGGTGGATGGAATGGAGTGATTCCCAAGCCTTCAAATGACATTCTTGAATGCTGGAAATTCAAGCCAGGAAGGGAGGAGTAGGTCTCAGGTGCCCCAGCGGTGCAGGTGGGTGCTGGCTGTGGTAAACAGGGTGGGGTGATCTCCAGGTACCAGTGAAGTCTCATGTGGGGAAGACATCAGTGGTGAGGAGGGGTTGCTGCCCTTATGGCATATGTGAGGGCACTGTGTCCCTGCTTCCAGGGAGAGGAGGGTTGTTTAATGGCAGCATTTGTAGCCAGGTGGCTGAGGAGTGTGTCTTTTGGCCCCAGGTGACAGCTGCAGGCATGGTAGCTTATTCTCAAGGTACATATAAATGCGTATTGACCTCGATGAGGGTGACGGGGGTGCTGCCAGTGACTTGTGCTTAGGCTTCCAGAGGCAGCAGCCAGCAATGGCAGTGGCTGGGGGCAGCGGATTTCAGTGGGGCTCCAGGGATGTGAAAATGTATGTTATTAGGCCCCAGCGTGGGATGCAATCTGGTGGTGTCTTGGCTCCCAAAATGGTGCTGTGCTGCAGCTGCTTAGGTAGCTGCTTAGGTTTTGGCAGTGTATGGGCCTCACCATGAGCTCTCTCTGGAGTAACGCCTTTCTGTAGTCTCTAGGTAGCTTTCTATGTTGGTTTCAGGACCTGCGACTGTCTTGGTTTCAGGACCTGTGACTGTCAAGGGGCTCTCCTGTGGCTAGAATCACAGGAGTCTACTTGGGGATGTGGACTGCTGGGGATGTCTGAGTTGCTCTTCCCCCACATTGCAGACCCTACCCAGTGCTCCTGGTCAAGCCTGGCCTACCTGACTTTTCTCTCTTTCCTTGCCTTCCTTGCTTCCTGTTACTTCTCTGTTGAATTCTGGTGTTCTTTCTTAGGCACTATATTTCAAGTGTGATCATCTCTCTATTTTGGTTCTTTGTGAACAAGGTAAATGCTAGATACCTCTAGTCAGCCACCTTGAAGTCCCTCCCTTATTGGAATTTCACAATGACTGAAGGAACTTTTTAAATTTTGGCTTAATAGATTCTGAGGTAGAGCTGTTTCCTTAGATAATCCATGATATAAAAATATTTAATATTTTCTTTCAGGGGTCATTATATTTCCCAGGTAAGCATAAGGGGATCAGGACTGCTTGCCAATAATCTATGAGATGATAAGAGACAAAAGGGAGTTTGGAATCTCAGTACAGTTTGGAATTAGTCAGCACCTCTGTTTTCAGGATAATATCCTTCTTAATTTGTCTAGTATATCCAGATGAGAGTCCTTCAATTTTAACCTGTAGAATATTAAATCTTCAGTCTTCTATGAGTATGGAGAAGAAGAGTGCTGCTCCAACTGCACTAAGTAAGGTGGAGAGAAGGTCTTGTAGTCTATCCTGTACTCTGACCATTTCTTAAAATGGCTGAGTGTCTTCATTTACACTTACAGATTTAATGGCGGCATGAGTTCATGGTCCTTTTGTGAGTACTGAGGCAAAACTCAAGTTACTTCTTGGCTTTCCCCATGGTAGCTTCGGATTTGTCTTCCATGGATTCAATGAGTAAGTAAGTTACCACTCTTCCATATGTTCTCTACCTTCTAAAATGTTGCTTACTCCTCTTTTATTCTTTTTGTATTTGTGGATTTATGTCTTTTCAAAAACCCCTTTACTATTATTTCCCATGCTTGGGTGGGAGACAAACTTAATACAGATGGTCCATAACTTATGTTGGTTTAACTTCGATTTTTTTACTTTAAACTGGTGCAAAAGTGATAGACATTCAGTAGAAACTATGCCTCAGTATAGTATTCAACAAATTAGATAGGATTTTCGACACTTTATTATAAGATAGGCTAGATGTGTTAGATGATTGAGCCCAACTGCAGGCTCTCTAACTGCTCTGAGCATGTTTAAGGTAGGCTAGGCTAAACTACAACTTTCAGCAGGTTAGTTGTATTGGATGCATTTTTGACTTACAATATTTTCAACTAACAATGGGTTTATTGGGACCAGGACCCCATCATAAGTCAAGGGGCATCTGTTTGTATATTTAATCAAAAATCTTTTTGCATGTTAATGTTTAAAGATGAAAAATATGTCAATTATTAGCAGCATTAGACAATTTGACAGTATTACATATATAGTATTATATATATATACACACATATATGTTTATCTATTTTTAAAGATAGAGATATAAATGTAAATAATTGGGGTTAAATTCTTAAACTTTTACAAATAAGTGTCATGAAAAAGATTTTGAACACTACTGGCCCACAAAATGAGGAAAACATTCTTAAGTTTGTCATAAATACTCCAGCAAGCTGTCCTGGACACATTTTTAGGACTCCTCTTAAGCAGCTCCCCATGGTCTTCTGTCTCTATGCCTCATCAAAAAGCTACTAGATATTCCCTGAATACGCCAAGTGAGGAGTGGATGGTAAATAATTTCCTCTCCTTTGTTTTCTCTACAAAACCCACACAGTGCTTCTTCTATAGATTATCTAAGATAATTTCTAAATCACCATTATATTCTTGAGATGCCAACTCTGATTCATCTGCTAAATATTTATTGACCCTCTGTCTTTTATACATATTAATACAATGTGAAATGCAATAATGCACAGTGTCAGACTGGATAATTGTGGTAACAACTGCATGCTAGTCCAATCGTATAATTTTATGTTAACTTGAGGTTATGCTCCCTTTGTGTGTATAATTAAATTGTTATGACTGGCTCAATTTTCAGAATTAGTGTTTCAGAATTAGAGAAGTGTAGGAGCTGAAGAAATCCTGAGAAAGGACACCTAAAACACTAAAACAGATAATTCTTTGGTAAGCAAACAAGGTTACTGACTAACTTCCATGTTAAAGAAACACTTTATTTTCTCCCCATTTCTGTTCTTCCCCAGGAGGGATTGCCCCTTAACACATTCATGGCCTTCCTGACCTTTTCCTCAATCTGTCTCTAAGGGGATGCAGTGATTGACCTGATAGCTGCATTAAAGAAGAACAGCTCTAACAATATATCAAAATCCACCTAATTTCTCCTGGAGGAGGCACAAGTTGAGTTATGCCTGCAGAGGTGGCTCTTCATGGGGTGGCTGCCCACATTTAGTTCCCAATTCCATGCCCTTTGGTTAACATGCTCTATCTCAGGCTCTACCCAAAAGAAAAATGATGTTTTGGTCTGTAATTGGGACTACTCTTTGTTTTATTATTTTTATTTTTGCTTATGCAGCTTATTGAAAAATCAATGATTTCAACCTTTCCAATCAATTTGTTTCAGATTTCCCTTTAGAGATCATGAAAATAATAATGTTTCTAAAATATTCTTCTGCTTTCAACTTGAAGTTCAAGAAGCATAAAATTTAATAAAATTATTTTAACACTTTTTTATTCAAAACATTTTAGTCTAAATTTCTGGAATTTGGCCAAAAGATGTATGCATTTTTTAAATGGTATCTTCTGTTATTCTTTTCTTCTTCCTGATCATTTTTATAAGTGTTGCTTAAATATTTCTAACTTAAAATGTCATCTACTGTACAGATTCTGGGTATCCATACCAATTTTTAGAATCAGAATTTCTGGCAGACAGACCTTAGAATTATTATATTAATACATATACCAAGCGATTCTTACCTTTTATCTACTATGGACAACCCCGATCTACACAATTGTCTTGCTACTGATGGTAGAATAGACATAAGGCTGGCAAAAGTCAACAGTGGTAGAGTAGACATAAGGCTGGCAAAAGTCAACAGTTATTGAAATATAGATTTAATATACTGGAACAACAAACAGGTAGATTAGTAATGTAAGATTCATGCATCTTTCCAGCATTGCCTGACCAGAAATAAGCTGGATGTGGTGGCGCACATCTGTAGTTTCAGCTACTTGAAAGGCTGGAGGATTTGTTGAGCCCAGGAGTTTGAGATCAGCCTGAGCAAGAGTCAGACCATGTCTCTAAAATAAATTAATTAACTCAATTAAATAATCACTGTGTTGCAGCTTGAAAAAATTCAGGCAGGAAAACAGATGAATTACTGTAGAAGTTTATGTCAATCAATAAATTGTACTACCCTGTATTCCCAGAGTTTGACTTTTTCTGGCATCTCATCATGGGAGTTTATAGATAGCTGACTTCTCTGTTTCTGCTAACCACAGTCAACTGCCATGGAAACATACTTTCAGTATCTAAAAACAGAGCATGGTGATTTAAACTAATCACAGAATGAGTTTATATGCATGTCTTCCATACACAATAACAGAAAAGAATAGAAAGGCCCACTCAAAAATATATATGAATTTCTCCTCAAGCTTTCAAGATTTCTGAAGTAAAATATGGCTAACATTTTCAAAACTATTATAGCATTTATGAAACACACATACATACACACACTTCAGACAGTCCATGAAATAAGCCCTATTTAATTTTAAATAGAGTTCTCAACAGTTACAATAAACCAAATAACTATTTTTCTGGCTAAACTGCAAGGTACTTTAAAAGCCATATATCTAGAATACTAGCAAATTGGAAGTAACAATTTTATTGTAACTTAATCATAGAAAAATCATTTTTTCTGTATTCTATTTCTTCAAAGCAGGTGACTATGTCCAGTCCACACTCAAAAGGAGGTGATTGTAGAATCATGTAAATAATAAAGGAGGTAATTGTAGAATCATGTAAATAATAGGAGACAGGGATAATTGAAACTGCCTATCACTTACCCAGCATCTATTCACTTATAACCATAGGGATTTCTTGACTTGTCATATATATCATTATGTAACCAAACCCAGGTTTGGCAACTCACTGCTCAAAAGCCAGACTTGAGACACAAGGGTTGGTAGGGAGGAAAACGGGTATATTTGGAGAATCAGCAAACCAAGAAGATAGTGGACTATTGTCCTAGAATATCACCTTAAGTCAGTACAAAATTTAGACCCTTTTTATGTTAAGGCCAGGGGAAGAGAAAGAGATTGAGATCAAAAGGTAACTAACAACCACAGACATCTGGGCACCAGCGAGTGTCCAAGAAGGTTGGAAACTTACTCCCTTGTCCTTTGTCAGGTCACAGTGCTCCTCTAAGTCTTTAACAAAACATAGTTGTTTACATACTTTTCCTTTAATTTCAGAATTAGTTTTTTAAACTACATGACTGCTGCTTTTATATATTATTTTAGTGTTCTAAAATTATCCTGGCCTATGTGTAAGAATGGGAAAAGGTTATTTAAACAAAAATGGAGTTAGTTATGTTAGTTCTATTGCTGTTTTATTGTTATAATCAAAAAAGCCCTCATTGACTTTTTTTCTTACTTTTATTCTCATTTTCCTAGCTGACTTGTTTATAATATATTGCGACTGCTATATTTTATATTTTATTTTATTTATTTATTTAATAAAATATATTAAAATATATTTTATTTTATTCAAGCCATTTAATTAAATTTTCTGTCTCCCTGGGTACAGAGGAGGGACTTAGATAAGACTCTTATTCGCATTGCTCGCTCATTTTGTGCTGTGTTCCACAGACCATAAAACCAATTTATCCATCATGTTTAGAAAATGTGTACACAAGTTGATTGGAATGCCCTCTTATATATTTAAAACATACATATTTATTATTATTTATGAATTACTGATTTTTAAAAAGTTTTAGTCTTATAGTGAATCCAAATCCTCCAATCCAATGTTAAAACTTTCTCAGTGTTGACAGAAAAAGTGTCTAATTTTTAAGCCAATGCCTTTTCCTATGCCATGTACTTGACATGTTACATAATACTATTCATCATTGTGTAGTTTTTTTACTCCTTATGCAAACAACATAGTGAAGTTTCCCTTTAATAATAATGCAAACCAACATAATACACCTTCAATAAAATATCCGGAAGTATTTGGCAACAATACACCAAAAAAGTGCCACTTAAAATTCTTATATTTGTGGTGAGCATTTTACAATAGAAATAAAATATCAGTTTTGAAACATGTTCCATTCAATAGTGTTTTCATAAATATCCTATTGTATTACATTTATAAACTACATAAAGACCATACCAATATTTTTTTTGGTCTTAGAATAGTTGGTCTTAGAATAGTATATGTTATAATTCAATACTTTTTTGATATTCCATTTTAATATAAGGCTCAGAATAACAATTCACTACAATTTCTTATTGCTACAACCAATTAACAAAATGTTTTCTTGATGAACTTAAAGTGAATATACTGGAATACATAAACTTGAATACATAAATATGAAGAACTACCTGTTTTAGCCATATGTTGTTTGCCAGAGTGACTATATTTACTTATTAGCTAAGAGATTTGAGTCAGTTGCAGCTTTGGAATTTAGAATATCAACAAATAGCGGGTCATTGCTGATGAGAAGAGAATACAAAATGTGAGCATGAGAGAGGAGAAAAAGAATATTCAGAAAGGAACTGAGATTCAATTGTACAGAACGTTTAATTATAACACAGCATATGTGCTCCTAAATATCACTGCATTATGCAAATATGTGCAATAAAAAGTATGGAACTCATGAATAAAATAGATTAGGAGCAAAACGCTCAAAATGTCATCAATGACATATTAAATAATATTGATAGGAACTACATTCAAAGGAGTAACATAGTTTTACATGTGCTAAATGGTTAAGAAACGCATCAACAGTTCAAAAATATGGCACTTGATCTTGAAAAGACCTGATATTTGCTTGTGGAAGTAGTTCTCAGAATGGTAGTGAATTATTGTGAGGCAATGGAAGAAGGGCTATCCAAAATATGATGGAAAGTTTTAACACCAGATGTGGATGGGTAAACTCATGGTCCTCTGGTCAAATATGACAGTTAAGCAATCTTTCTAAGCCTTAAATCCTAGGATATATTTTTCTGCTTTTGAGATATAGTTTTGGAGGTATATGCTTATATATGATACTTGTCCATTGAAACTGAAAAACAAAAATTCCAATATATAGTCTTTTCCTGTAATCAACTTCTGCATCATCACTGGTAATTCTTGTGCAACTTTCTCATCTGTTCTCACAGTTTTGCTGAGTAGCTGAAGGGTTTGGAAATTGAACTCATATTTGAAACTACTACTCTTAGACCCTAATAGCACTAAAAAGAGGCATTCTAGGAGAATTTGGTGCTTACCATTTAAAATCCTCATATATAATTAGTGCTTTCTCTTTGGTTGTAAAGAGCTTGTTTCTGATTCTTTGGTTGTTTGAGTTTCAAGCCATATGGTTGATAATCTTTCCATTTCTTTAGGCTTTCTTCTTATTGACTTTGCAGCACTTGGTATTGTTATAGCTATTGACGTTTCTTTGCTTTTCATTGTTTTGTCTTTCATAGTCTGCCATATGTGTTCCTTTATGTCCACTGCTTGGAGACATCACATGTTTTCTCAGGTTTTGGTTTTTCTATCTTTTTAAAAACATTTTATTATTTCGAGCTTCACTTCAACACTTTAAACTTCTCTTTGCACCAACTTCATGGTATTTTTGAACCAGGACTCTTGAACATGTTTTGAATAATAAATGAGTGCTTTTACTTTTATTTTGTTTCTGTTTTTTGGCTTTTTTTGAGACAGTCTCACTCTGTCGCCCAGGCTAGAGTGCAGTGGTGCAATCTTGGCTCACTGCAACCTCTGCCTCCTGGGTTCAAACAATTCTCCTGCCTCAGCCTCCCAAGTAGCTGTGATTACTGGTGCACACCACCACACCTGGCTAATTTTTGTATTTTTGTAGACACGGCGTTTCACCATGGTGGCCAGGCTGCTCTTGAACTCCTGACCTCAGGTGATCCACCCGCCTCGGCCTCCCAAAGTGCTGGGATTACAGGCATGAACCACTGTGCCTGGCAGTATTTTTGTGTTAATATAAAAAAAGAAAACTTCACAAATGTGAAGAATAGCAGAACATATTTTTAGGATTGTGAATGCATTGGATTAAGAGAACTGGTATATGTTTGAAGTGTGTGCTTCTGTGTATTTTGTTTATTGTTATACAGGCTGATTTAGCTAAGTGCAATTTTCTGCTTTCTCCTAATTTTACTTCAAGAAATGAATCATGCTTAAACAAATGTGAAATATTTATTATGCTCAAATTGATCCCTAATGCATCAATACCTTGGAGCAAATTTACCTTTCCAAAACAAGCATAATAAAGTGTAAGTACAAATATATTTCAGTAAACAAATAAATAACTTTAAAATATACCAGAATTTAGGAGAGTTTTGATACTCTTCTTATTTGAGGAAGCCTGCAATTTATTTTTTTTATATTACTTCCTGGTATAGTACTTTGTCTAACATATGTTTGGCATAAATTCTGAAATCTTTTTATTTCTACCCTTTCCTTCTTTAAGACAAGGTATATAAGCAGCAAAATGGTAGTGTTTGTTAGTTTTTTGATGGTTTATACTAAAAAAGGGGCTTTGCAGCACTGCTAGAGCTAAATCTGTCACCCTTTCAAACGTTACCATTATAACTGAGAACAATTTCCAAACATGCAATTCCGGATTAAACAAACAACATTGTTATTCCTCAACAGACAGAGTATTATATAATGAATTCTCAGTATGTAATGATGCAAACATTCAAGACCCATATTGTATATTATATTTTGTAGAAATGGTTTTCCATATTTTTACTCTTATTGACTGTAATTTAAGATTCTTCAAATGGAGACTCTTATTTTAACCATCTTTCCACTAAAGATTATAGAATTAGGTGGTGAAACCCCGTCTCCACTAAAAATACAAAAATTAGCCAGGCACCAAGACAGGTGACTGTAATCCCAGCTACTCAGGAGGCTGAGGCTGAGGCAGAGGTAGGGGAATCCCTTGAATCCAGGAGGCAGAGGTTGCAGTCAGCCGAGATCATGCCATTGCACTCCAGCCTGGGCAACAGAGTGAGACTCTGTCTCAAAAACAAACAAACACAAATTGTAGATTAGGGATATCCTAGTCTGATAGAGGCCAAGAAAATCAAAGAGATGACAGGGTAAGATGCCCTGGTCTGAGACCAAGAAAATCAAATAGGTGACAAGATAAACTGATTCAGAAATTAGCAGTTTAGAAATTAGCACTGTTTTTTCTTCTATTGTGTCATCATCAAAATTATAAAAGTATTTTTTTCTTCAGCACTTTCCAGGAAATAGCAATATTTCTTCCTAACAGAAATTCATACAATATATTATTTCATATCCTGCTAAGACTCAGCAGTGATGCAACTGATAATCCAATGGCTTTACAAATAATTAAATTACAGATTTAATTGGCATTTCCCTAACTAAAATATAAATTGAAGATCTTCTCATTTATGTATCTTTTTCCCCATGTCTTTTTATATAATTTGCCCATTTTATTGTGATACATTTTTATCAAATCAGTAAATTTTTATTGATGCATAAGGTTTCACATAAGTTGTAAATATTTCATCTGTCTCTCAATTTTCTGTTTATTTTTTGCAGCATCTGTCATACACACTTTGCAGTTTGATAATACAATATGTCTGTCTATCATTTACTTCATAGACTTTGGGTTTTCCAGTTTACTAAAGAAGTTATATTCTAATTTTTTATTATTAATTTTAGGGTTGCAACTTTCTATTCTATGAGATAAGCAGCCAACCAATGGTTCCAAAATCTCTAAATAAAACAGTATTTTACAAGTTGAAATGCCATATGAGTTCTCATAGAAAAATTGTGGATTGTCTAGTTTCTGAGCCAAGCTTTTGATTATATCAGTCCTATTTTAAGTTTTTAATATCTTCCAAGACCAGGTGTCCATTATTCTTAAATTTTATCTTTTTTAATTTACATTCTTTTCACATATACATTTTCAAATTATATTACATTGTTAAACATATATATTTGGATTTTAACTGGAAATGCATTAATTTATGTATTAATTTAGAGATTAATAATATTGTGATGATTTTTGAACCTACCTTTGTAAGAATATATTATATTACTCTAAGTTATTATTTACTGTAATAAAGTTGTATATATTTTAACATTTATGTCTTTTGGATTTTCTTGTTTATCTTATACTTATTGCTTTTATTGTTATTGTAACCAAAAAAAAGCTTTCCATCTTTATGACTAACTGGTTTTCTTAGTAGAGGTAGAAAGAGAGAGAAAGAATGAAAGACATAGAGACAGAGAAGGAAATAGTTTTTGAATATCTTGTTTCTACCAGACATTAATTTTTCTGGTTAATTTTTCTATCGTCTGCTAACTTTTTTTTCTATCGTCTGCTAACTTTTATAGAATTGCATAATTATATAATAACAATTTCTGTTGAGAGGTAACTGTTTACTTTTATTTTTATAATGTAGCAATTTAATGCTTTTATAATAATTTTATTATATTTACATATTATGTTAGAACCTCAAAATATTAGTTAATTATGCTAGTAAGTATTCTTGTCATGCCTCTAATTTAATTGGTTTGACATTAGTTTGTTTATGATGCTATTTGTTGTTGGTTTGGGTTGTATATAATACTTTCGTATGGGAAGAGAAATGAATGAGGAAATCTTTCCTTTATGTTAGCAGAAAGTTCAGGAATGGTTAGAACAAATACACTTGTAAATTTCTATTGCTCTCTTTGAATTTGTAAAGTTGAATAGCCTGAAGAGTTTCATGTAAATGAATGAATATATACAGAGTTACAAATATACTTGGAAATGCAGGAAACATGAGGAAAAACAAGATTAGATTAATGAATATGTGAAGTAGGTGTTTCCACTAATATTGAATGTTGTATGAGGAAGATGATAGTTTTATTTTGTTAAAATAATGAGTACTCAAACAGAAGGAGTGAAGTAATAAACTTTTAGAAACAACAACAGAGACTCCCAGTTGCAGCTCCAGTATGTGAAGAGCTTGGAAGTTATTGCTTTCATCCTTAAAACAAGAAAAAAGTAACTTACAAAAGTGAGAATCCACGACCTTTCTGAAACCCATCAAAGAAATAAGGTTTTAGAACAAATTGACCACCATGATATAATTGACCACCATGATATCTGACGAGAGAGGTTAATTGAAAGAATCAGAGCCGAGATTTTCTTGCCTAGAGCAGAAATCACTTTAATCATAAAGCGGTATAAATATTTAAGTGGTAGTTTAATTGAATTTCTGGGGACTGAGAGTGGACTAGGCCAATAAAACTTTCCAAATTCAAGTGAAAAGACAAAAAAAAAACAAAAGAGACTAGAACATCAAATAATTTGGGGAAAATTTCAAAGTGCATAACATACACATGATTAAAATACTAGGGAAAGAGATAACAAAGCACAAGAAATATTTGAAGTAATAATGGCCAAGGGCTTTCCAAAATCAATCATATACAAAAAAAGATGTAAGAAGTTCAGAAAACACCAAGCAAGTTTTTTTAAAAAAAATAACTAGCCATATCATATTATTTAAACAGCCAAAACCAAAAACAATGAGAACATCTTGTATAATGCCAGAGAAGAAAAAAAAAATCTTACCTATTGTTGTGAGTTAGTTAAATGTGTCTCCAACGAAAAAGTATATTCAAGCCTTAACTCCTGGTACCCATTAATGTGACCTTATTTGGAACTAGGATCTTTGCAGAGATAATCAGGTTAAGATGAGGTCATAAAGGATTAGAGTGAGACCTAGTCAAATGACTGATGTCCTTGTAAAGAGGGAAATTTGGGCATAGGCACAAAGAGGAAAGTACATCATATGAAGTCACTCAGATTATAGTAATTTGCTATGGCAGTCCTAGGAAACTAATACACATCTAAGAATAAGGATAGAAGTTACAGTAGGCTTCTTGTCATAAATCATGCAAGCAAGAAGATAGTGAAATAAAATACTTAAAGTGTTGAAAAAAGAAATCCACCAACCTAGAATATATGTCTAGTTAAATTAATTATGACTCAAAAGTGATGGAGAAATAAAGACTTAACTCAGACAAACATTAACTCAGACAAAAACTAGGGGGAATTTATCATTGAAGTCTTTCTCTACGAGAAATCTTAAGAGAAGTTTTCTTCAAAGAGAGGAAAAATAATATAAATTAGAAACTCTGATATCCATAAAGCAAGAATGCTGGAGAATAAATAAATAAATGTAAAATAAAAATTTTGATTTTCTTATTCTTGATCATTCTAAAAGTTAGCTGTTTAAAGTAATAATAATAACAAAATTACTATTACAAAAGTGAAATGAATTATAGCAATGACAGAGGAGATGGGATGAAAGATTCAGGAAATCATGTAAGATACCTGTGGTACACCTGAGACAGTATAGTGGTATTTGCAGGATGGCCTTAAATTAGTTATATGTTAGAAATGCTAAGGTACACTAATTCTTTTTATAAGAAATATACTTTTAATGTTAACAAAGGAGATACAATGAAACATATTACGCTCAAAATCAAAGAAGGAACTCAATGGAAGAGGAAGGTAAGGCCAATGAACAAATACAACAACAAGTAGAACATTTATTAAAACATGGTAGATATTAATATAAATATACTAATAATTTAAATATTAATCATTTAGAGCAATTAGGCAAGAGAAGGAAATAAAAGGCATCCAAATTGGAAAAGAGGAAGTCAAGCTATCTCTGTTTGCTGATGATATGTTCTCATACCTAGAAAATGCTAAACACTCCTCCAAAAGACTCCTAGATTTGATAAATAAATTCAGTAAACTCACAGGTTACAAAATCAACGTACACAAGTTAATAGCACTGCTATACAACAACAATTCAAGCTGAGAACGAAATAAAGAACTTAATCTCCTTCCAAGAGCTACAAAAAAGAAATACTTAGGAATACACTTAACCAAGGAAGTGAAATATATCACAATGAGAACTACAAAACACTGCTGAAAGAAATCAGAGATGACACAAATAGAAATACATTTCATTTTCATTGATTGGAAGAACAATATCATGAAAATGATCATACTGCCCAAAGCAATCTATAGATTCAATGAATTTTCTATCAACCAACCAACAACATTTTTCACAGAATTGGAAAATAACTATTGCAAAATTCATACAAAACCAAAAAAGTCTAGAATAACCAAACCAATCCTAAGCAAAAAGATTCTGGAGGCAACACATTACCTAACCTCAAGTTATACTATAAAGCTATAGTCATTAAAATAGCATGTATTGGTATAAAAGTAGATACATAGACCAATGAAACAGAATAGAGAACCCAGAAATAAAGCCAAATTCTTAAAACCAACTGATTTTTGACAAAGCATGCAATTAATAAAAATTAGAGAAACGACTCCCTATTCATACATGGTGCTAGGAAAATTGGATAGCCACATGTTGAAGAATAATACTGGATTCCTATGCCTCACCATATACAGAAATTAACTCAAGATTGATTAAAGACTTCAATATAAGATCTGAAACTATAAAATTTCTAGAGGAAAACCTAGGAAAATCTATTCTGGACATTGGCCTAGGTAAAGAATTTATGACAAAGATCACAAAAGCAAATGCAACAAAACTAAAAATAAAATAAATGGTACCTAATTAAACCAAAAGGATTTTGCACAGCAAAAGAAATAACCATCAGAGTAAACTGACAACCTACAGAATGAGGAAAATATTTGCCAACTATGCATCCAATGATGAACTAATATCTAGGATCTACAAGTAACTCAAACAAATAGGCAAGATAAAAACATATGATCCCATTAAAAAGTGGGCAAATGACATGAATAGACTTTTTTGAAAAGAAGATATACAAATGGCCAAAAAACATGAAAAAATGCTCAACATTATTATCATCAGGCATATGCAAATTAAAACCAGAATGACATCCCCACTTACCTCAGCTAGAATGGCCATCGTTAAAATGTCAAAAAAATAAAAAATAAAAAGATGGCACAGATGTGGTGAAATGACAATGCTTATAAACTGATGGCAGGGATGTAAATTAGTACAACCTCTATGGAAAAAATATGGAGATTTCTCAAAGAACTAAAAGATTTACCATTCAATCAAGCAATCCCACAACTGGATATCTATCCAAAGGAAAATAAATCATTAAATCAGAAAGACATCTGCATGTATATGTTTATCACAGCGCAATTCACAGTTGAAAAGATAAGGAATCAACCTAAGTGTTCATCAACCCATGAAAAATACACACACACACACACACACATACACACCATGGAATAATACTCAGCTATAATAAAGAATGCAATAATGTATTTGCAGGAACTTGGATAGAACTGGAGGCTATTATTCTTAGTGAAGTAACTAAGGAATGGAAAACCAAGAATCACACATTCTCACTTGTAAGTGGGAGCTAAGCTATGGGTACACCAAGACAGGGTGGTATAGTGGACATTGGAGACTCAAAAAGGAGGAGGGTAGGAAATGGGTGAAAGACGCGAAACTGGGTACAATATGCACTACTCAGGAGATGGATGGGTGCACTAAAATCCCAGACTTCACCACTATACAATTCATCCATGTGACAAAAAACTAATTGTACCCCTAAAGCTATTGAAACATTAAAAAAAGTCATTGAACTGTAAAAAATAAACATTAAAATAAATATTAACCATCTGAATACAGTAATTAAATGACAAATACTGTCAAAATGGATTACTAAAAAGTAATAATCAACTAGATGTTTTCTACAAGTAACAAATTCTCTTTAATCACAAATACTTAGATAAGTTGAAAGGAAGAAGACGGATAAACATATACCATGCTATCACTAATTTAAAAATATCTAGAATAGTTTCACATAAATCAAAATTCAAAAAAAGGGAAATTATCAAAGATTAAATAAGACTATTATATGATGATAAAGGACTATTCTCCTAGAAGACACAACAATCCTAAAAATGTAGGTACTTCAACAGATCAACATACATAAGGCAAAAGCTGGTGGACCTGCAGAGAAAAATAGGCATATCCAAAATTATAACGGGGGACTTCAACATATCTCTGTCAGTACTTGATATATTAAGCAGCCAAAAAATTAGTAAAGATATAGCTGAGCTGAACAGCAGTATCAATGCACTTTATCTAACTTACGTTTATAGAATATTCCATTCAACAACAGCTTTTCAAGTTCACTTAGGTCATTCACCAAGACGGACCATATTCTGGGCCATAAAACACACCTAAGCAAATTTAAAATAATAGAGATCATACACAGTATTTTGCAGCTTACAGTTGAATTAAACTAGAAATTAATGATGAAAAATACCAGAATAATCTTCGAATATTCAGAAACTTTTAGAAAACTCTTTAAAATAACACATGGATCAAAGAAATCTCAAGAGAAATTTAAAAATATTTTGAACTAGATGACAAATGAAAGTGCAACATAGCAAAATTTGTGGAATATAGTAAAAGAAAATTAAGCCCAAAACACAAAGAATAAAATAAATAATAACAGTTAAAGGAGAAATCAATACATTTGTAAACATTAAAACAATAGAAAAAATAAACAAAACCAGTATCTTGTTTTTTGAAAATAGCACTGATTGATAAACCTCTAGGAAGGCTAAACAAGAAAAAAAAAAAAGGAAAAAAAAAAAGAACCACAAGTTCACAGTATCAGAAGTGAAGTAAGGGTCATCAGATTTCATGTTCATTAAGAGGATAATAAAGATATATGATAAACAACTCTATGCCTGCAAATTTGATAACTTAAATGAAATGGACCTAATTCCTTAAAATACACAAATATCAAAACTCACCTAAGGATAAATTGATAATATATATAAACCTATATTTACTATATAAGTTGAATTAATAATTAATAACCTACCAGAACAAATTAGGCCTATATGGTTTCACTGATGAATTCTAATAAAGATTTCAGGACAAAATTACATGAATTATATGCAAGATATTCTAGAAATTAGAAGCAGAAAGAAAAATTTTTAACTCTTACCATGAAGGAAAAATTATCATAATACTAAAACCAGATAAAGACATTAGAAGAAAACACAAATTACAAACCAGTATCTCTTATAAACACATATGTAAATATTCTCATCAAAAAATTAGCAAATAAAATCCAACAAAATGGAGAATAATGCATTACAAAAGTGAGATATTATAGATATACAAGTCTAAATTCAAGGCTCAACATCTGAAAACCAATCAATGAAATTCACCATATCAACAAACTAAAATAGGAAAATCACATGATCATAGGAATAGACGCAGAAAAAGCATTTGACAAACTCCAATATTCATGCATAATAAAACCTTCTGGCAAACTTGAAATAGAGGGAAACTTCCTCAATTTGATAAATACCATCTATCAAAAACTTGCAGCTCAGAGAAGAAAGTCTACATGACTTTAAGTTTGGTAATAACTTTTTAGATATAGCAAAGCCATGATCCATGAAAAATAAAAACAATCTAAGTTGGGTTTTTTTTTCCTCTTTTTTTTTTTTTTTTTTTTTAAGACAGAGTCTCGCTCCATTGCCCAGGGTGGAGTGTAGTGACACAATCTCGGCTCACTGCAACCTCCACCTCCTGGGTTCAAGCAATTCTCCTGCTTCAGCTCCCCAAGTAGCTAGAATTACAGGCATGCACCACCATGCCCAGCTAATTTTTGTATTTTTAGTAGAGGCAGGGTTTTGCCATGTTGGACAGGCTGATCTCGAACTCCTGACCTCAGGTGATCCACCCGCCTTGGCCTCACAAAGTGCTGGGATTACAGGTGTGAGACACCACTTCTGGCAAGATTGGAATTTTATAAAAGGAAAAACTTCTGCTCTGTAAAAGACAATGAGAAAACAAGCCACAGACTGGAGGAAAATATTTTCAAAGATACATCTGGGAAAGAGCTGTTATCCAAAACATACAGAGAATTCTTAAAACTTGACAGTAAGAAAAACAATCCAATTTAAAAATGGGCAAAAGACCTGAACTCCTCACCAAAGAAGATATATAGATAGTAACCATATGAAAAGATGCTCAACATCATGTCATTTGGAAATTGCAAATTAAAATAATGCATTATCAATGCACACCTATGAAAGTGGTGAAAATCCAAAACACTGACACCAAATGCTGGTGAGTATTTGGAACAACAAAAATTTTCATTTATTGCTTATGGGAATAGAGGTGGCACAGCCACTTTGAAAGACAGTTTGGCTGTTTCTTACAAAACTAAACATACTCTTATCATATGATCCAGCATTGCACTTTTTGGTATTTACCTAAATGAACTAAAAATGTACCCACCCAAAAAACTGCACACAGATGCTTATAGCAGTTTTATTCATAATTGCCAAAACTTAGAAACAACCAAGATGTTCTTCTGTTAGGTGAAAGGATAAATAAAATGTGGTACATCCAGACAATGGAATATTATTCATGGCTTAAAAATGAGCTATCAACCCATAAAAATATACGAATACACTTTAAATGGATATTATTAAGTGAAAGAAGCCAATCTAAAAAGGCTACATACTGTATAATTTCAACTATATGACATTCAGGAAAAGGCAAAACTATGAAAACAGTAAAAAGATTGGTGGTTGCCTGGAGTTGGCTTAGGGTGAGCAAATAAATAGGCAGAGTACAGAGGATTTTTAGGGCAGCAAAACCACTGTTTGTGATACTTTAATGGTACATAACATGTCATTATTCATTTGTCAAAACCCAACCAATCTGCCATATTGAGAGTGAATCCTAAACTACGGACTTTGGGTGATAATGATGTGTCAAGGTAGGTTCATCTAATGTAATAAATGTCCCACTGTGGTGCAGGATATTGAAAGCAGGAGAGGTTGTGCCATGCAGGGACAGGAATTATACAGTAACTCTCTGTACTTTCCACTTATTTCTTCTGTGAATTAAAAGCTTTCTAAAAAATAACGTTTCTTAAAATATTTTTAAAATTACTTATCCAGCTCATGTGCAAAACTACATTTTATTCCAAAGAAAATGGGACTACTATTACCTTGTGCTGTTGATGTACGCGTCAAAGGAAAATCATACAAAAGGATGTGTACATCTCAGTGTTACAGTAACAGACATACTGAGACAAAGTCCCTAGCAGAGCACAGAGCAAAAGCTCAATATGTGGTTATTATTTAGTAACTATTCAAATCTTGGTTCTGATTATTGTCATCTGTATCATCATTATGACTTTCTAGTTGTTATTAAGAGCAAACTAGGTAAATTTTCAATCTAGTGATAAATTGTTTATTACTCCATTTGGTTGCTTGCAGCATTCCTATAAGTCATTTCAGGACATGGCCCAAGGATATTTCTTGTTACAGATAACAAGAAAGGTAGCATTCCTGCCCACTCCAGAGTAGCACGTGGAACTATACCTTGCATTTGGATGATTATTCTGTCTATCCTCAAATGAGCATTGATGGATTTCCTGCAATCCATCTGGGTACAACCAAGGAAAAGGATACTTTGTTGTTTCTGTTAGGGAGATAAAATGTGGCATGGAGAGACAAAGTCCTAGGTTCTATCCAGGCAAGAGCAGGGGGGGACGGGATGAAGCTCACCTGGAGGTCGAGTATCTCTCCCTTTCCCTAGCTGATCCCTGGGCAAACTCAGCTGCCAGAAAATCCACAAAGCCCATGGTAGGACTTTGACACTTTGTGGGGGCTCTAAAACCATCACATTAGATACAGGGCATATTTTGCCACATACCCTACTTCATAAATCAAAGTTTCATAAATGGGTATGTATATTAGCATATGTTTATATAAACATTTATATACATTTATGTATGTATACGAACTCACAATATAGGGCAGAATACTGTTATCTTTGTCCCTGTATTTATGTGTTGCCCCTCATTTCTATGAACCCCAAACATGCCAGGGTTCCACATGTAATTTGTGGAAGTTCAGTAAAATAATAATCAAGACCTACAGAGGGTGTTTCAGCCATATAAGACTATGGCCCAAACTTAGCAGACAAAGTCCCAAGTCCCACAAGCAGCGCACACCAACAGAACAAGAGGAAAGACTTCATCATCATGCCTGAAGAAGACTGCATTTATTCACATGAATGATCCCAGAACAGGATGCAGTGAAGGAACACACACACCTCAGTGACAGCAGCTTCCTTCCTGCTGGCATACCACCAGGAAAGGAAGCCCAAAGCCCAGGCAGGCCACGTGCTCAGGGGTCTCCTATTTCCACAACCAGGGCATGCATGTCTGAAATTCTGACCTAATGCCTGCATATTCTTCCCCAAAGTCAGAGAACAATTGACTGGTTTCTTTTGCTACAAAATTCATAAAGAAGAAAGAAACATTTACTAAAAATACGAGCATAAACAATTTTTATTTTCCATATATTTTCTCCTTTTTTTATATACTTTTGTGAAACATTTAACAGGTGAGATCTTAGCTTTTGGGTTCTATTTGTACTAGAATTTTTCAGACTGCGGGTCATGACTGATGAGTGAATTAGAAATCAATTCCATGGGTTATGAGCAGCATTTTTGTAATTAAATAGAATTGAATAATAAAAAAACCCCTGCAGCTAACATAATATTTAATGATGATATCTTTTCCCCTAATTTTATGAAGGTATTATTTCCCAAGGAGAAGTAGAAAAAAATGGAAAACATTTCCCAAGGAAAATCTAAAAACCTGTTAGATGTTGGAGATTCTGGGTAATCTTGGACATATTGATCTTTAGTTGCTCATCAGTGACAGAGACTCCTTCCCCCAATACTTGGCCTGTGAATCCCAGCTTAAACACAATATTGGCTAGGAGGTGGGTAAGATGTTTTAGAAAAATAATTTTTAAAAAGTAACACATAAGCAGTTGGTTTTACTAGTGGATGATATAATTCAATATTGATAGTGTAAGTTTTCTTTAAATGAAACAAAAACATATAACGCATTTGGCAAAACATTTCCATACATTGTTCCAGTTTGAAAATGAGTAACAAATATTAAAAAAGAAACAGGGATATTTGAGTACAGAAATTCCTTTGTATACTTGTATTTTTTGAATTTGTTGGAAGCAGCTTTTCCTTAATGATCCACATGTATTTAATATGGACTTAGGTATTTAAGTTATATGGACTTTTCCATCAGTAACTAATTAGGTGCAACAAAAAATATAGTATTATAACTACAACCAATAATATGTCATCTGGCTAGAGGTGGCTGGGGCAAAAAAGTGTGCGTGTGTATATACATATATATATTTACACAAATATATACACACACACATATATATACACACATATACATATTTATGTATATATCTAATATATATTAGATATCTAATTATATATCTAATAAATATTAGATATATATACATTTATGTATATATGTAATAAATATTAGATAACAAGCAAGCAGAGGCATTACAGATTATCCTGGAAAGCAGATTAACATCATTAAATCTGGTTATAAACTGTTTAATTATTATAGATGGTAATAAAAACTAGTGAATCCAATTACAAGTTATAAAAATTTTTAATAGGGCAGAATTAACTCAAAAGTTTTGAAAAAAAGTTTGCCTTAAAAATTTTATAGTTTCCACGGCACAGTAATTTTTTTAATGGAGAACAAATAATTGAAGATGAGAGATCCGGTTTATAAAATTTTGTAATTTTCTCAAAATAAAAGACCTGGATGAAAAACTCATGATTAATTCAACACCCATCAAAAATTTAAAAACCTATTTTAATAAATTGAATTTTATTCAGGCTCTGATTTTTGTTATTCATTAACATTTTATTGGACCCACTTATATTTTAAAATGAAACCACTGTATCTATAAATAAACTATATTGAATTGCTTTTCATAAATTCAAATTTGTAACAATCAGAATTGTCATAGGAGAGATAAAAGAGTAACTCTTGTACACAAAAATTTATAGACATTTAGTGTTGCTTGATTTATAGTAAGGAAAACCTGAAGAATAGAAAGCTATTGCTAAATAATATAAATTAGTTAAATAAATATTGGCACAGCTATGCAAACTGATTATTTTTAAAAACACAAAATTTGCCTAGATTTCTTATTTATCTCAGAAAATGCTCACATGATATTAAATAAAAGAAGAAAAAAGCTTGCCCAAACCACATATATACATATTTGTATACACACACACATGCACACACAGCAGGAGGAATAAAAAGGAAAAAATAATTTTAAAATGTGTGTGTGTGTGTGTGTGTGTGTGTGTGTGTGTGTGTGTGTGTGTATAACATGTATGTATTCCACAATGGAATTCTTGTCTCCTCTGAGCCTCTCAGAGTTCTGGATTTCAGGCTGGATGACTCTTCAGGGAAGGAGAACCTCAGTCATGATTATTAGAGGCCAAGGGAGAAGATGTGTTACAATTCAGGCCCTGTGGCAGCTCTGTGTAGCTGAGGCAGCCAGAGAAGGGGCTGAAGTACTCCCAGCTGCTAGAGTAGCAGGTCTTTCTTTGCAAGGGCATTTGGCCATCACATGATCTTCTCCACCACACTATGTAATCTGAACCTAGCTAAGTGTATACTTGTTACACATAATAGATTGATTGAACAATATAGATGAAATTAACAATATAGATGAAGTTAAACAATATAGATGAAATAAGGACTATTATAGCTAAAAGTCCAGTCCATTATCCACTCAGGCTTTAGAAAAATCATTTGTCCACAAGAAAAACACCAATAATGTAGACTTGTCAGAAACCCTCTCCCATAGCTGATACATTACATTATTTATATAGAAAAAAATATCCAGCAAACTGCATAAAAATCTGCGGGAACCTGTCTATTTTAGGTAGATTATTTGATCAGAAAGAAATTTCCCAAAACAGAAGAAAATTTCTCCCCAAATGTAACCTTATTTGCACATTTATAATAAGGAAAACCTGAAGAAATAAAAGCTATTGCTTTTTATGTTTTTTGCAACTGAACAATTTATCCTTGTTTACTAAGAAGAGATTCTTGTGATTTTACTGTCAGAATATAAAAATTATTATTTTTATTATTTTTAAAGGTGCCACAAATGTATACACGTTTGATAATTTTATGTGGAAAAAAATCATATTTACCATGTATCAAATTATTGGTCCATTCTTTACTCAAGTAACAGTTTGGCCGTATAGGTCATTATTAACTAAGAGTGGGCAACTAAATAATCAACTAAGTCTATTGCTCACTTTATTATGAAATTACATTTTGAAATCAGAGTAATATGTGCTTTTATCAGTAAATGACTATGTTTTCTAAAATATATGGGCACTATATGTATATATAAAATACTATTTTAATATATCAATTTTTTATTAATATCTCAATACATCACATTAATATATTATACATTAATATATTCCTTCCACTATTAATACATTTATTATATAATATTATGTTTTATAATTATATAATAGATTATATTAATGTATAAGCATATAACTCATTTCATTCTGCTTCCCTTTATTGTACTTTGCAGATGTTGCTTCTTTCACAAATTGAAGGTTTGTGGCAACCTTGCATCAAGCAAGTCTATTGGCACCTTTGTTTCAATAGCATATGCTCATTTGGTTTCTCTATGCCATGTTTTAATAATTCTCACAGTATTTCAAACTTTTTCATTATTCTCGTATCTGCATGTTGATCTGTGATTAGTGATATTTGATGTTACTATTTTAATTGTCTTGTGGTCCCACGAACCATGCCCTTCTGAGATGAAAACAAAATTAATAAAGTTGTTTGTGTTCTAACTGCTCTCCAGCTGTTTGTTTCCATCTCTTCCTCTCCTTGGGCCTCCCTATTCCTGAAGACAAAATAATATTGAAATTAAGCCAAATGGGTAAAAATCCTACAATGGCCTCTAAGTGTTCAAGTGAAAGGAAGAGTCACATGTTTCTTACCAAATCCAAAGCTAGAAATGATTAAGTTAGTAAGGAAGTCATGTCAAAGCCAAGACAGGTCAAAAGCTACTAGGCCTCACATCAAACAGTTAGCCAAGTTGGAATGCAAAGGAAATAGTCTTGAAGAAAATTAAAAGTGCTACTCCAATGAACACATGAATGATAAGAAAGTGAATAAGCCTTATTGCTGATATGGAGAAAGTTTTAGTGCTCTAGATAGAAGATGAAGCCAGCTACAGCATTCCTTTAGGCTAAAGCTTAATCTAGAGCCAGGCCCTAACTCTCTTCAGCTCTATAAAGGCTTAGACAGGTGAGGACACAGCAGAAGAAAAGTTTAAAACTAGCAGATTAGTTCATGAGGTTTAAGAGAAAAAGCCATTTCCATAACATAAAAGTGCAAAGTGAAGCAGTAAGTGTTGGTGTAGAAACTGCAGCAGGTTATCCAGAAGATCTAGCTAATATCACTGACGAAGATGACTATATTAAGCAACAGATTTCAATGTTGATGAAACAGTCTTATGATGAAAAAATATGCCATTTAAGACTGTCATAGTTACAGAGGAGAAGTCAATGTATGGCTTCAAATCTTCAAAGGACAGTCTGCGTCTGTTGCTAGGCACTAGTGGGCCTGGTGAGTTCAAGTTGAAGCCAATGTTTACTTACTGTTTTGAAAATCCTACAGCCCTTAAAATACATGCTAAATCTACTCTTCATGTAGTCTATAAATCAAACAATAAATCTGGTGTACAGCGTGGCTTACTGAATATTTTAATAACACTATTAAACCTGCTGCTCAGAAAAAAATAAAAAATTCCTTTAAAAATATTACTGCTCATTGACAATGCACCCAGTGACCCAAGAACTCTGATGGAGATGTACGAGGAGATTAATGTTGATTTTATGCCTGCTGTCACAACAACCATGCTACAACCCATGGATCAAGGAGTAATTTTGACTTTCAAGTACTGCTATTTCAGAAACATATTTCATAAGTCAATAGCTGTCATAAGTAGTGATTTATCTGGTTGATCAGGGCAAAGTAAATGGAAAACCTTCTGCAAAGAATTCACCATTCTAGATGCCATTAAGAACATTAGTGATTCATGGGAGGAGGTCAAATAGCAACATTAACAAGAGTTTAAAAGAAATTGATTTCAACCATCATGGATGACATAGAGGGGTTTGTAATTTTAGATGAGGAAGTAACTACAGATGTAGTGAAAATAGGAAGACAAAGAATTAAAAGTGGAGTCTGAAGATGCAACTGAATTGCAGCCATCACATGACAGAACTTGGAGAAGGAGTAGTTGCTTCTTACAGATGAGCAAAGAAATTGGTTTCTTGAGATAAAATCTACTCCTCATGAAGATGCTATGTACATTATGAAGGTGACAACAACCAATTTGGACTATCATGTAGACTTAATAAGTTTGCAGCGGAGTTAGAAAGGACCAACTCCAATTCTCAAAAAACCTCTACTGTGTGTAAAATGTCATCAAAGAGCATTGCATGCTACAGAGAAATAGTTCCTGAAGAGTCAATCAATGAGGCAAACTTCATTGTTGTCTTATTTTAAGAAATTGCCGCAGCCACCCCAACCGTTAGCAACCATCCCTCTGATCAGTCAGTAGCCACCAATATCAAGGCAAGACTCTCGGCCAGAAAAAAGATTATGACTTGCTGAAGGCATAGATGAATGTTAGCATCTTCTAGCAATAAAATATTTTTGATCAAGGTAAGTAATACACATTTTTAAAAACGTGATGCTATTTCATACTTAATAATCTACAGTACAGTGTAAATGTAACTTTTATATGCACTGGGAAAACTAAAAAAATCCTTTGACTGGCTTTATTGCAATATTTGCTTTATTGTGGTAGTCTAGAGGTGAACCCACAATATCTCCAAGGTATGACTGTATTATTTTATACAAAAATACTATGCCCATATGGAAAAAAATAGTCATTTGCTGGAAAAGCCTATATTACTCTTATTTCTGCATCATATATATGTATACATAATTGCAGTAATTACATATACATATATATAAGTAATTGAAGTTATAATCATATATGTGTGTGTATATATGTATGCGTGTGTGTGTGTGTATATATATGATGATTAACTGCAGGTACAGATTGAGCATCCCTTATTCAAAGTGCTTAGGACCAGAAGTGTTTCAGATTTCTGATTGTTTCAGATATTGGAGTGTTTGCATATACATAGTGAGATATCTTAAGGATGGCACTCAAGTCTAAACATGAAATTCATTTATATTTAATATACACCTATAAAAACAGCCTGAGGGTAATTTCATACAATAGTTTTAATACTTTTGTGCATGAACCAAAGCTTGTGTACATTGATCCATCAGAAAGCAAAGCTGTCATTATGTCATGTTTGTGCTCAAATAGTTTCAGATTCTGAAGCATTTTGGGTTTTGAATTTTGGGATTAGGGATGCTCCACCAGTCTATATATACACACATACACATACCACACACACACACACACACGTAGACACATATATACTGTACATATACATACACGGTGTGTATACATATATACACATATACACTATATGTACATGCACATACACTGTATATATACACATACTATATATATATACACACTGTATGTACACACATACTGTATATATATATGTACACACACACACACAGTAAAGCAATAATATTGATGGGCTCCATAAAATATACAAGTAGAACAATGTTTGAGATTTACTAGCTCACAGAAAATTAGGACATCTCTAATGTGTAATATATATTTCAAAGCTATAAATGCCAGGTTTTAGTTTAACAGATAGAACTGATAGCAGATTTAATGTAACAGAGAGAAGATGTTTTATCTCTTAGCCCCAGGGCTTCTGTCATGCCATAAAAGCAAGTCTGCTATTTAAATCATAATAAGAATCTGAGAAAAAGTCTGTTGTAGGCTATATCAATTTTTTTTAATTTTTATGTTTTGTTTTAATCGCACCAATTTTTAAGTTAGTTGACCATAAAACAGCAAACAGTGAGGGACTAAACTTGTGGGCTCATCACACAGTATCAAGCATAGTTCCTCTCTTCTATTTAAAATATAAATTCTAATTATGTGAGAATAGTTTTTTAACATGAATAAACAATATCCTAAATGATAATTTTACATAACTAATTAAACAAACTAGACAATTTGCTGGAGATTCATGTGTATAATCATCCACTAGTATCACAGAAACCAAGATGTTGTTTCTTAGAAATTCTGACTCTGTGAAACCTAAAAATGGCATAATTGGACTTTTTAGGTGCATTGCATATTTTTCAGTAGGTAAATCATTCAAGGTGGCAATATTTTACTAAATTTCAGTATTAAAAAAAGAAAAGAAGCAATATTTTAAAACATAAAACAATGAAAACTTTTTTACAGAATGGAAAGGTTTATTACAAGGAAGGCTGAGGGAATGCAGAATAAGTCTGTCTCTTTAATAAAATGCTCCATCCATCATCCAAAGTACACAATATTTTACTTTCGTGCCGACACATTTCTTTGGCAGTGTCATCACATGGTGATAAGAGCACAGGCATTGAAATAAGAGACGCTTGCAACTTACAGGCTGAGTGATGCTGAGTGATATAGTTGGGTTCACCTATCTCCAATTCCTTCATCAGTCAAATAGAAATAATAAGACATACTGTACAGGGTTCTTGCCTGTAAAGTGTGTATTATTTCATATGATGCCAATGACACTTTCCATTTACTGTTATTTTTGTTTAGGGCACACATTGTTTTTAATGAAAAAAAAAGGTACTTATTAGAAGTCACCTGCCTTGCTATGTTATTTTTCTAATTCCTGGGAATATGACACCCGGTAATATCATAGCATGTTATTATTCTCTATTTATATCTGCCTTACTATTAGATTAAGACACAGGCAAAGTAACTACAAATGTTTTGGAGGTTTTTGCTTCCATTATTTATTTCAAAGGAAAATCCATTTTACCTGAGATGGTGTAAATATTTGAAGAATATTGAATCTGTTTCTGATTATTAATACCATAATTCAGGAAAACCCTACATAACATTAGTATACTTCAAGTTTTGCAACTACAAACCTGTAAGAAAATAAGCATTATGCAGACCAGAAGAGTGATCTCAGATAATTCAAAGAATTTGGCCGAGGTCAAGGAGATTTTAAGGAGCCTAATCAGACATAACAAAGGCTTTCTCCTATAATCCACCTGCAGAAGCACTGAGGGTTGCAAAATGATGCATCCAGAAGTATGATGATTAAAATAAAATTTCTAGCTGATTCACAATAATGAGAGAGTTAAATTTATCAGAATATTGAACAGTATCTGTGAGTTTATGATTTCTTGTTTTGGAGCCTCCTCATTCTAGAGAAACAGAAAAACCTGTCACTCAGAATGCTGTCAGACCTCAACATCCTACCTGTAATTTCCTAATGTAAGGGCCTGGAAACTTTCCATACTATTTGATGTGATGGAAAACAAATTAATATCAAATTGCTCCTTCTCTTTACAGTGGCTTTCTATTAATTTTTGTTCTAATAACATTTTGGGGGGTAATAAAAATTAGGCAAATATCACAGCACCTAATGATGAAGCTTGAAGTTATAAAAATTGACTTTAATAAATATTGGGTTAGTTATTTTATTTTTATGATGCCATAGTCCCTAATATTTGTAGGGTTTTTGATCACGTATGCTTTGGTGTCCAGCTTACAGCAGAAAACTGTAACCTTCACTTATAAGATGAGGTAAAGAAGTTTGATTATGCTAAAAACCCTTGCATATATAATGCCATACTTTTTAATAAGATGCTCTGTTAAGAAGTCAATATTTATAGAATAATCTTATCATATAACTGTTATCGAAATAGTTTAAATGAGAAAAGGCAAAGGGCTTAGTGAAATGTGCGTGACATTCAATTTTTCTATTTAATGAGTGACCACATGAACAGAATAGATTGATACAAGTTGAATGTAACCTCATAAACTAAAAATAATACACGAATAATATCTAGAGGTTGCCAAACTCTATACACCTTAATTATTTTAGTATCTCAAGTCCTAACTTATAGCCATAAATTTCTACAATGGTTTAACTTTATTTGGATAAAATAGCAGCATGAAATGGACGTTCTCACCTCACCAAATATTGATTCAGAGCTTTTTTTAAAAATAAAGTTTTAACCTCTCAGTTATTCTCAGAATGATTATTTCCTCTGCAATAGCTACCTGCCCCTATCAAATACAAAAAAAGATAAAAAAATAAAGTTAATTCTTTTTATGTGGGACAAGTACTAATAGACTAAGTTAGAAGTTAAAAAATTGGCAGTATACTTTAGACTCAAAATAAATGAATGTGCCAGGATTGAGCATTTTTTACTGTTACCCGGCAAAACAACCTAATACAGTTATATGAAGGTAATTGTGTGCAACACATTTTTCCCAAAAAAATCTACCTATAATCCATTATGAAAGATCTACTCATTTCTCCCTTAATCTATGTACATACCTAATAATTTCAAGTGGAACCAGTCTCTGTAATAGTTTCCTATTGCTACTATAAACAAATTATGACAAACTGAGTAACTTAAATACACAAACACATATACACACGTACACATACTATGCTCTGTCTTACAGTTTTGGAGGCAGAAGTACACAATAAGTTTCAATGTAATGAAGTCAAGATGCTGGCAAGGCTAGTTCTTTCTGAAGATTCTAGACTAGAAACTGTTTCTTGTCTTTTCCAGCTTCTAGAGCAGGGGTGTCCAATTATTTGGCTTCCCTGGGCCACATTGGAAGAATTGTCTTGGGCCACACATAAAAAAAATAGCTGATGAACTAAAATAAACGTCATGTTTTAAGAAAGTTTACAAATTTGTGTTGGACCACATTCAAAGCCATCCTGAGCCACATGGGGCCCGTGGGCTGCAGTTTGGACAAGCTTGCTCTAGAAAGTGCTAAGATTTCTTGCTTGTGGTTGTACCACTATTACTTTCCTCATATGTCAGGAGCTTCATCTTGTCAGACAAGAAACTCCTGTACATATCTTTTCTAGACAATTCTATCACTACTTATGGCTTCTGCTGAGTTACCTTTCTGGATTTCATGCCGAGTCACATGCATAATCTCTTCATAGTCCCCTGTGTGATTAAATAGTCTGATTGTTTGATCTCTTCCAGACAGTAGCAAAATGTTGTCAAGCCATACACTTGGCTTTTTTTTCAGAGCATGCTTTGCTGACAGTTAATCCCCTCATAGTAGCATGTTTTGAAAGCCCTGGCTCACTTTTGCATAAGAATTTTGCCCTCAATTTATATCTTTCCTCTTACATTTCACATTTCATAAGAAAAAAACAAAGCCACATCTTCAACACATTGCTCAGAAATCTCCTCGGCTAAATATCCAAGTTTATCAGATACAGTTCCTTTCCACACAACTAGAAAATATAATTCAGCTAAGTTTCCTGCTATTATATAACAAGGATCCCCTTTCTTCCAGTTTCTAGTACCATATTTTTCATTTGTTTCTGGTCTCCCAACAGCAGCCCTTTTAATGTCCATATTTCTACCAACAGCCTACATATAACAATTAAAGTATTCTCTGAGACAATAAGTTTTTCTCCTGTGCTCCTCACTTGCTACTGCACCCTCACTAGAAGCCCTTTGAATGCCCATAAACTTACTAACATTCTGTTCAAGACTCCCTCGGCACTTCTATAGTGTTCCTTAAACTTCTTTCAGCCTCTACCCATTACCTAATTTTAAAGCCACTTCCACATATTTTGGTATGTGCTATAGAAGTACCCCACTTTCTAGTACTGATATCTGTACTAGCTTCCTATTGCTGCTGTAACAAACTGCCACATAAAAAGCTGCCAGGAAGTACCCCACTTTCTAGTACTAATATCTGTACTAGTTTCCTATTGCTGCTGCAACAAACTGTCACATAAAAAGCTACTAGCCCTGGGAGAGGGGGTGATGTATGCAAAGTACAGAGAAAGAGAGAAAGAGATAGAGAGAGACAGAGAGAGAGAGAGACATTGCCTGGTGTTCAGATCATAAGGTGGATCTTAGTGCTACTGCAAAACTAGTTATGAGGCTTTAAAAAAGAATGTGCAATGAGTCATGTGCTCTTATAATTTAAAAATTCATAATTAGAGGCATTTGTGATTGTGTGTTGCAAAGGAATCCCTCAATTAGTCTTATGTACACCTCAGTCCATCTCAAAAAAACATTAGGGAAACATTTATACCCTACTAAATGATTCTATAAACTGAAAACTGAAAGTTTATTTTTATATTTTTTTATATTTTATAGATCTTTAAAAAGTTAAGTGTGTAAAGAATAATTGGAAAATACTAAGCTGTGAGACATTCAGCAATGCTATATAGTAGGAAACTTTTTCCTGAAACAATGTAGGGGAAATTGGTAGAACAGCACAGTGTACATAAAAGCTAATTAGTTAAAACAGTAATGAAACTCCAAATTTAAATTTAAATAAAAGGACTAATTGAAATAGAGAGCAAACAAAGAAGACTGTAACCGCATACTAATATGTCTAGCTTAATACTTTTGCAGAGGACAAAGGCATACAATTCATTAGAGATAAAAATCTGCAAGCATAACTCAAAACTAAAATGGAAAATTTCATCAAAAAAGAAGATCTAGGGAAATGAGAAGATTGAGAGGTCATTACTGAAAAATGCCAATTTTTTCTACTTGGTGGAAAGTAAAGTGAGAGATATATTTAGCAGTTATCAATACTAATGAGCAACAAGTCACAGATTTGAGAGGTTAGAAGGCTATAATGTCTTGATGTTAACTATAATTTATCATTTCCAAAAATTTTTAAACGATAGTTAACACATTTGTCTAAGGTTGACTAACTCATATATAATACAATTTTACATAGCAACTAGAAGACTTACTTAAAAAAAATCCTTTTAATTTTACTTTCCAAAAAAAAAAAATTTGGAAAGGTTAGGTCAGCAAAATACCTTATTTGCTTAATTTTACTTCTCTGGGTCCAATTCGACCCTGAGCAGCCCTTCCAGTCCCCGTCACTGACTTTACAATTTGCCAACATTTTTTTCATTGTTGTGTTTAAGGGAAGCTAGAAGAAGGTAGAAATCAAGATAGGGCAAACATTTATTACACTAGCACAATTTCAGATCCCAGCATTATAAAATGCCTTATGGGGAGAAGGTGTTTAACATTTACTGAATGAAAAGTTTGCTTTTTGTCAACAACTTTTAGGGTACTGCATCTACTACCTAAGGTTTCAACAGGCATTCAATACATTACATAAAATATAATTGCTTATGAAACAAATTTCTCCCATCTATTTTATTCTCTGTATCTCACAACTACACCAATAATTCAGCTCCTCATCCCTTGACTGACTAGAGCAATAACCTTCTGATAATTTTCCCTGACACTGGCCACTAATTTCTTCAATATATCATCTGTATGTCAAAACAGTTAAATTCCAAAAACATGTAGCTGATAAAAATAGATTCCTTGCTATAAATATCTGATGCCCACAGAACCATATTAAATTAATA
This sequence comes from Gorilla gorilla gorilla, assembly GCF_029281585.2. Lineage (NCBI taxonomy): Eukaryota > Metazoa > Chordata > Mammalia > Primates > Hominidae > Gorilla > Gorilla gorilla. The sequence continues at coordinate 82,669,862 of NC_073236.2, forward strand.
ATCATAACATGACAAGGCCTACAGCTAGCCCAAACCCAGTTTTTCAGCCATGCTCTACTATATCAACAATTCTTCAAGTTATTCAAACTTGTCCTAAAATTTAATTTATTAGGAAAAATCTCACTATTTATTTCTTTGGGTCTTATCTTAATCTCATCACAGTGGAGCCAAAATAGAGCTAATGATTTATTCACCCATGTTAACATAGCTCCTTTTACATAGCTTAATAATAATTATAATACTAATAAAAGTGACATCAAATGTATGTTACATATTCGTCTGTCATATTCTATTTACCATCATGTAAACTACTTTTGGATATCAACTGTAATCTTCAACATTCAATTTAATGCCTAGAAAATAACAAATTTAATCAATATTTCATATATAAAGATGATTAAATGAATGAAGGAGTAAATAAATTTACTTGTTGAAATCTCCAGAATGTTGGACTATTTTTCATAAAACATGCTCATGAAATTGATGATTTTATTTTTGGTGTTTCTGACTACTTACTTATTTATACATTTCTTTTTGGAGATAAATAAGCTTAGTCAATTCATAACTTTTATTAAGTTAAAAATTAAAACAGCAGTGTATGGTTAAAAAATGAAAATCATTCCATCGGTCTTCTGAAGCCTGTAAGAAAAAGTACTTCCATTGTATGCTATGACAGACGACCTTGTCCCAGACTGGGCTTCCAGCTAAAAAAACAAACAAACGAAGCACAACAACAACAACAACCCAAAAATCTAAAAACTGGACAAAATAAAATAAATGAGATGATTGTTTTTCAGGAATTGACAATAGGGACTTTCATATTTAAGAGAGTGGAAACGTGAGGATCTATGATTGCCTGACTTTCTACCTGGTAGCACATTGCTGCCTTAATGCAAGAAAATAAAACCCAAGCATACTGACCGTCTTTCCAACCTGAGGAGGTAAATATTGGAGTTCTAGGTGGCTAGTGCACTTGGAATTTTAGAGAAAAAGTAATGAAAATGATGGAATGTTTTAGAAGATACGGGGTAGAGGGAAACATTAGCTTGGAATATCAAATTAGGGTGGTTTCCATGAGCTGGCTTGTGGGTGAGATTGTGGGAAGTCTAAATGAGATTGCCGCTGTGGGACTGAGAACAGAACAGAACTAACCAAGATGGTACAGTGATAACAGAAGTTGGAATTCCATGTTAAGCTGAGCAGAAAAACCTCACTGAGAATGTCAGGCTTCATCATGATACCTCAAAAATACCTTGTTTTGACAGTTAAAACTAGGCCCAAGGACAAAGTTCAAAACTCAAATAGACCTAACATAACAGTAAAAAGAATGATCAAACCAGACACAAACAAGGATCTTCATTAATTTAGTGGTCTATCAGAACAAAACAAAAATTCTATAAAGCAAGACAACATAGTCTGCTCCTTCAAAAAAATAAAAACTTTACTAAACAATCTGAACACCTAAAAACTATTAGACCTGCCAATAAATAGGAAAATGTGAACTATAAAAAAGAAAATAAGTACAAACAGACCTTAGATGTTGTATTTAATTGACAAGGACTTTAAACCTGCTGTTTTTTAATTTTGGAGTTTAATAACTATAAATCCATTGCATGCTATGACAGAGGACCTTGTCCCAGACTGGGCTTCCAGCTAAAAAACAAACAAAGCACAACAACCACAACCCAAAAATCTAAAAACTAGAAACAATAAAATAACTGAGATGATTGTTTTTCAGGAATCAGAAATAGGTATTAGATGATATAGTTTAATAAGTATAAAAACCTATACTCAAGAATTTCAAAGAAAATGTTTTATAGTGAGTGAACATATACAGAATTAAGTAGAAAAATGGAATCTCTAGAAAAATAAAATAATGGGGAATTCAGGAATGAAAGTAAAACAAAGATATCTGCTTACTGTCCAACTTTATACTGAAGATCCTGTACAATTTAATGAGGCAAGAAAAAGAAATAAATGATTAAAAATAAAGTAATTTGTCTCTATTCAGTGGTTATCAATGTAGACAATCTCAAACATATCTACAACCTCTACTATAAAAAGTAAAAGGATTTATCTGAACCACAGAGTACAAGTTCACTGTAAAAAAAAATTGCATTTCCATAAACTAATGACAAACTAATGTAAAGTAAAAATTTAAAACACTACATACAGAACTAAGAGCATAAAATACTTATGAATATATTTAATATAATATGTTCCGGATTACAATAATGAAAGTACAAAATATTGCTGAGCAAGCTAAAAGAAGTATTATGGATTGAATTTTATCTCCCCAAAAGATATGTTCAAACTAATCCTATATACCTATGAATGTGACCTTATTTAGAAATAGAGTCTTTGCAAATGTAAACCCAGTTTCAATTAGGTCATATTAGGTGTATTAGTTCATTCCCATGCTGCTAATAAAGACACACCTGAGACTGCATAATTTATAAAGAAAAGGGGCTTTATTGGCTCACAGTTCCACAGAGCTGGGGAGGCCTCAGGAAACTTACAATCATGGTGGAAGGGGAAGCAAACACATCCTTCTTCACATGATGGCAGCAAGGGGAGGTACCAAGCAAGATGGGGGATAGCTCCATATAAAACCATTAGATCTCGTGAGAACTCACTATCACGAGAACAGCCTGAGCCTGACTGTCCCCATAATTAAATTACCTCCCACCAGGTTGCTCCCATGATACATGGGGATTATGTGAACTATAATTTAAGACGAGATTTGGGTAGGAACACAGCCAAACCATATCATTAGCTTAGGGTATTCTCTAATTCAATTACTGCTGTTCTTATAACGAAAGGGAAATCTTGACAAAGATATATAGGAAGAATCCCACATGATGACAGATGCGGAAATTGGAGGCATGCATCTACAAGCCAAGAGTCACCAAGGACTGAAGAAAACCACATGAAGGTAGGAGAAAGGAATGAGACAAACTGTTTTAGAGCCCTCTAGAAGAAACAAACTATTGTCTTTTTTTAAAAAAAAACTGATTTATTTATGTTTAATTGACAAATAATAATTATATATATTTATGGGGTACAATGTGATATTTTGATTAATGTGTACATTAAAGAAAGATTCAACCAAGCTGCATGGTGAACACAGATATATTTCAAAATTGCTAAAATAGATTTTTAACATTGTTATCACAAAAAAATTATAAATTGGTGAGGTGATGGATATGTTAATTAGCTTAATCAAATGTTTCGATAATGAAATTGAATCTTTCTATACCTAGAAAACAACATTTCCAATCCCTTGATTTTAAACTTCCAACCACTAGAAATGGGAGATAATACATTTTTGACATATTAAGCCACTCAGTTTGTGGTAGTTTGTTACAGCAGCCATGAAAAATGAATATGGCCATACCTCATTGTATGCGCTTAGATTTACTGCACTTTGCAGATATTGCATTTTTTACAAATTAAAGGTTTGTGATAATCTTGATCTAGGAAGTCTATCTCTGCCACTTTTCCAGCAGCAGATTCTAGTCCATGTCTCTGTGTCACATTTTAGTAATTCTCACAACATTTCCAATTTTAATGTTATATCTGTACGGTGATCTATGATCAGTGGTCTGTGTTGTTCCTATTTTAATTGTTTTTGGGCATCACAAACCGTGCTCATATAAGACACCGAACCTAGTTGATAAATGTCGTATGTGTTCTGACTGCTCCACCAACAAGCCATTTCCCCATCTTCCATTGACTGGGCCTCCCTATTCCCTCTCGCACAACAATATTGAAATTAGGCTACGTAGTAGTCCTACAATGGCCTCTAGGTATTCAAGTGAAAGGAAGACTTACCCTGGATGCACTTTAAATCAAAAGCTAAACATGATTAAGCTTAGTGAGGAAGGCATGTCAAAGCTGAGACAGGCCAAAAGCTAGACCTTTTGTGTCAGTTAGTCAAGTTGTGAATACAAAGGAAAAGTTCTTGAAGGAAACGTAAAGTGCTACTCCAGTGAGCACAAAATGTTAAGAAAGTGAAACAGCCTTATTGCTGATATGGAGAATGTTTTAGTCGTCTGGACAGAAGATCAAATTAACCACAACATCCTCTTAAGTCAAAGCCTTATCCAGAACAAAGCCCTAACTCACTTCAATTCACTGAAGGCTGAGAGAGGTGAGGATGCCGCAGAAGAAAAGTTTGAAGCTAGCAGACATTGTCCCATGAGGTTTAAGGAAAGAAGCCATCTCCATAATATAAAAGTGAAGGGTGAACTAGTAAGTGCTGGTGTAGAGGCTGCAAGTCATCCAGAAGATCTAGCTAAGCTCATTGATGAAGGTGGCTGCACTAAACAATAGATTTTCAAGGTTGATGAAACAGCCTTGTACTGGAATAAAATGTTCTCTAGGACTTTGATAGCTAGAAAGGAGAGAGCAATGCCTGGCTTCTAAGCTCCACATGATAGGCTCCTCTCCTGTTAGGGGTTAATTCAGTTGATAACTTAAAGATAATGCTCATTTACCATTCAAAAACTCCTAGAGCCCCTAAGAATTAGATTAAATCTATTCTGCTTGTGCTCTGTAAATGGAATAACAAATCATGTATGACAACATATCTGTCTAATGGTTTACTGAATATTTTAAGCCCATTGTTGAGATCTACTACTCAGATAAAAAAAAAGATTCTTTTCAAATATTACTGCTCACTGACAATGCACCTAGTCACCCAAGAGCTCTTATGGAGATGTACAAAAAGATTAATGATGTTTTCATGCCCGATAGCACAACATCCATTCTGCAGTCCAAATATCAAAAAGTAATTTCAACTTTCAAGTATTATTATTTAAGAAATACACTTTATAAGGTTATAGCTGCCATAGATGGTAATTTCTTTGATGGATCTGGGCAAAGGAGAGTGAAGACCTTCTGCAAAGAATTCACCATTCTAAGTGCCATTAAGAATGTCCATGATTCTTGACACTAGGTCAAAGTATTAACAGGAATTTGGAAGAAGTTGAGTCCAACTCTCATGGATGACTTTTAGGGATTCAATACTTCAATGGAGGAAGTAACTATATATGGTGAAAATAGTAACAGAACAAGAATTAGAAGTAGAGCCTGAAGACGGGACTGAATTCATGCAATCTCATGATAAAACTTAGAGGTTGAGTAGCTGCCTCTTATGGATAAGCAAAGAAAATGGTTTATTGGATAGAATCTATTTCTGGTAAAGATGCTCTGCACATTACTCAAATAACAACAAAGATTTTAGACTATTACATAAACCTGGTTGATAAAGCAGTGGCAGGGTTGGAAAGGGTCAACTTCAATTTTGAAAAAGGTTCTACTGTGGGTAAAATGCTACCAATGAACATAGTATGCTACAGAGAAATCTTTCATGAGAATAAGAGTCAATCAACGTGGCAAACTTCAATGTTGTCTTATTTTAATAAATTGCCAAAGCCACCCAAACTTCATCAACCATGAGCCTGGTCAGTCAACAGCCATTAACATTGAAGAACGACCCTTCATTAGCCAAAAGGTTATGACACACTGAAAGCTCAGATGAACATGAACCTTTTTAGTAGTAAAGTACTTTTAATTTAGGTATGTCCATTGTTTTTGAATACCTACTGCCATTGCACACTTACTAGTCTACAGTATAGGGTAAACATAACTTTTCTATGCATTGAGAATCCAAAAAAAATATCTAACTGGATTGATTGCATCACTGGTTTATTGTGGAGGTCTGGAACTGAACCTGCAGTATCTCTGAGGTATGCCTGTATTTTGAGAAAATATTTGAGTACACTCTCTAAGTTATCTAGAAAAAGTAATTTGATTTCCAAGTTATGAGAGATTAGTCTACTAAATATTGAAGTATATTTAAGTATTGTGTTTTCATCAGAATTAGAGTCAATAAAGATTCAGAGACAAATGAAACCTTTCAAACACATACTTTGATGTATTGAACCAAACGTTTATTCTAAAGATTTATTAGACTCTGTCCTTGGTACCAAGAAAATAAAAGGGTAGTATATATAATAAAGTATAGGTTAGTTTTTTTGCCATCTATTTTTGATGGAAGGAAAGATTATATCTGGCACATCAAGAAGATTTTGCTTTAATGCTAGTAATTAATTATTGGAGAAACTCACTTGGAGTAGTTGGTAAAAAAAAAAAAGTCATATTTAACATCAAAATGCCTTAATCAGATTTCTCATTTTCAGATAATCTCTTCTCAGATTATTTTTGTTTATGTTTTCAGCACCTTGGTGAAAGCATCTGGACTGACTAGGGAGATGATTGTTTTCTTTCCTGGTTGTACTTTAGCAAAATAGAAGAAATTTCCCTTTAAACATAACTATCTACCTTGGTTCCCCTTAATGGTCTAATGATTGTTTTCTTTCCTGGTTGTACTTTAGCAAAATAGAAGAAATTTCCCTTTAAACATAACTGTCTACCTTGGTTCCCCTTAATGGTCTAATCTCTCTGTCTTTGTCTACTCAATAAGGAAATGAACTTTTTTTTTCAAGTTCATGTTCATATTCCTTCAAGAAGTGCACTAAATCTAAAATAGAGAGGTTCAGGCAATGTTTCAGATAAGGGTGCTTCAAATAGGCATAACTAAGAAATCTTGGCTTGATTTGAAAGTGTGAATGTACTGTATGCCTTTACTTCTGTTCCTATCCTGCCAAGTTCTTTTCACATTCGCGTTTGGCAGTATTTTTTCCAGATGTGGACTTTGCCCAGATGTCTGCATATCTGGATTAGTTTTGTCAACAAGTCTTAACTCAGATTTCACCTTTACTAAAATGACTTTTCAGCAGTTCTGCGGTTTAATAATTGTATCTCAGAGGAAGTGAGAAATATATCTGAATAATAACAATGAAATTGTAGCTCAGCATTTGTAGAATAGGCACACTTTACTAATAGGAAAATCCATGGACTTATAAATGCTTTCCTTATTAAAAAGAATAAAAAAATTAGTCATATATTCAAACTGTTCAAATTACAAAATTTGAACAAAACCAGCCTGAAAAAACTGTAGAGCAAAAAAATGATAAGGATAATAGTTAATATTATTCAGAAGACAAAATGAGTAGGTTATTTAAGTAAATTCTTTTAACTAGAATAATTAAAACTAGAGAAAGCGAAAGAATAAACAAATGCTATCAGAAAGAAGACATATCTAAAAGTATATGACTGAGATTTTCAAAATATTAGCATATGTCATCTATATTTTACATGCATATTATATTGCAAATGTAAACATATTATATTTTGCCAGTGTTAGTATAATGAAGCTATCTAAGACTGTGCAGGTGCAAACCTTAGCTGTAGACAGCTCCTATAGAGTGTAACTCAGGGAGTCCCAAAATGTTACTCCTGCATCTACTCCAATGCCTGAAAAAATTTCCAATAACCATTTTCCTTTATTGAGGTGCTGTAGGTCTCTGTTAAAACATAAACATAATTCTTTTTCCCTGGTTTCTAGATGGCTTTGATAACCTTCCCTGTCTGTGACTGTTTCTAGGATGCTTTTCTTTTCCCCATCAACTTCCACAAATTCCTGTCTTTGAGCCCCTTCACTTCTCATTTATATTTAGGTTTGTCATTTATGATGTGTGAAATTATTGTTTGATCTGTTTGCTGTTTCCTCAGTAACTGTCCATAAAAAAGCTGCCACTTGTTAGTCTGTAATGTCTTCCAGTCACTTAATAGCTATAAAGGTAACTTTGAGTTGCAGAATTTTTCCCAGGAAGACGCTATAATTCCCCAAATCCAAATTATTTATGTATATTCATGTGAGGATCTGAATGAAATTCAGACCTAGAGAAGCCTTTCTTTGGGCCCTACTTCATCTCATTCTAACCTCCTCATTTTCCTAATTGCCTTCAGGCAACTGAGTCCCATAAACCAGCAGTCCCCAGTACAAGTAGTAAAATTTACTTGATAGGTTGATGAAGCCTCCTAACACTTTCAGTGAGATATGTTTAAGAGGACTGACAAGACAAGTAGGCTGGTTTATAGCAGGGGTTCCCAACCCTGGGGGAAGGAGACCAGTGCCAGTCCGGTCTGTGGCCTATTATTTCTATTGCTGGATGCACAGTAGGAGGTGAGTGGCATCAGAGATGGGTTTCATGGCAAAAACAAATTTTTCATGGACAGTGGGGGTAGGGGAGGTTTCAGGATGAAACTGTTCCACCTCAGATCATCAGACATTAGTTAGATTCTCATAAGGAGCATGCAACCTAAGTCCCTTGCATGTGCAGTTCACCATACGGTTTGCGCTCCTATGAGAATCTAATGCTGCAGCTGATTTGATAGGAAGTGGAGTTCAGCCACTAATCTGACAACAGGTGGAGCTCAGTCAGTAATGTTCGCTCAGGGCCACTTACCTCCCACTGTGCGCCCCTGTTCCTAGCAGGCCACAGACAGGACTGGTACTGGTCTGCTGTCCAGGGGTTGGGGATCCCTGCTATTATGTTGGTACATGAAAGATAATGGCAAAAACCGCAATTACTTTTGCACAACCTAATATAAACCAGCCTACTTGTCTTGTCAGTGTTCTTAAAACTGTCTCATTGAAAGGGTTAGGAGGTTTCATCAACCTATCAAGCAAATTTTACTAATTATATTGGTTGTCTACTGCTGCTTAACAAATTAACATAAATTTAGAAAATTTAAGTAACACCTGTTTAATATCTCAGAGTTTCAGTAGGTCAGGATTTCAGGTAGTATATGACTGGGTTCTCCGTTCAGGGTATCACGAGACTGACAACATGGTATTAGCTTGTCTGAGTTCTCACCTTGAGGTTTTGGAAAACATTACTTCCAGGTTTTTTTCTTCAGGTCGTTAGCAGAATTTATTACTTTATAGTCATAGGACTGATGTCTTTATGTTCTTGCAGATTGACAGCTAGGGAGCACCTTTGCCTCTAAGGTCACCGTTAGATCTTTGCCCTGTGGCCTCTGCTCTCATAGCAATAGAAAACCTTCCTTCAGTTGAATTCTCATTATTTGAATCTCTCTGGCTTCTCCTAAAACAGCCAAAGAAAACTGCTTTTGAAGGGTTCATGTGACTGACCAGGTTAGGCCCACCTGGATAATCTCTCTTTTTATTAACTCAAAGTCAACTGAAACTTAATTACATTTGCACAATCCCTTTGCCATGTAATATAACATAATCAGGGGCTTAAAGGAGCAAAAATTATGAGGGCCATCTTAGAATTCTGCCTACCATACTAATTAACTTCATTTTTACAATTTTAATTATATGAAAATCATAGAAATTATGTTGTTGACTTATCTGTGCAGAGAAGACACAATTCACTAGTAAAAGACCAAATGATCTAAAAAAATCAAAGTATGATGTGCACAGAGTATGTATTATAAATTCAAAAAAATTTCCACAGCAATAATGAATGTATCAAGTATGATCGTTATACTGTAGTATAATATTTTTATACATTTTAGAACATATTACCCTTTATATATTAATATATTAAGTGTGTGTGTATATATATACACACACACACACACACACACACACACACATACTTAATTATTTGCAAAATACATCAGGCCTTAATATAAATCAGTTTGAAAGATAATTTTGTTATTCTAAATTCCACCATCATTGCTTTTTTAAAGCATAGTTACCTACTTTTAATATAACAACATGTTTGGTGACTTTAATACTATCTGTTTGACCATTACAATTTTCTCTATAAATTGTATAGTGTTTTAAAATTAATAAAACATGTTATGCTAACAAGAATGAAATTATTTTAATGTACTTGTTCTGTGGAAATAAAGATTCTGCACTAAATTCTTGATTATATAAAAATTTTCACCTGAGCATATTCATGGACAACAAGTCAATAATACTTTACCAGAATGCACAGTCATTTTATAAATGCACAGTTATTTTATAAAAGATTATATATTCTATACCTATACTTTTAAGGAAAAAATAATTTATATTAACACTGCTTCACACATAACAATATTAACCTTAAATGTAAATGGGCTAACTGTTCCAATTAAAAGACACAGAATGGCAAGCTCTAAAAAGACAAGACCTATTAGTGTGCTGTATTCAAGAGACCCATCTCACATGCAGAGACCCACATACGCTCAAAATAAAGGGATAAAGGAAACTTTTCCAAGCAAGTGAAAAGTAGAAAAAAGCAGAGCTTGCAATTCTAGTTTCTACAAAACAGACTTTAAACTAACAAAGTAAAAAAAAAAAAAATACAAAGAAGGGCTTCACATAATGGCAAAGTGTTCAATTCAACAAGAAGAGCAAACTATCCTAAATATATATGCACCCAATACAGGAACCCCCAGATTCATAAAACGACTTCTTAAAACCTGCAAAGAGACTTAGATTACCACACAATCATCGTGGGAAACTTTAGCACCCCACTGTCAACATTAGACAGATCATCAAAACAGAAAATTAACAAGAATATTTAGTACTTGAACTCAACTGTGGATAAAGTAGAACTGATAGATATCTACAGAACTCTCAACTCAGAACAGCAGAATATACATTTTTCTTGGTGCCAAATGGCACCTACTCTAAAATTGATCACATAATTGGAAGTAAAATACTCCTCAACAAATGCAAAAGAATTGAAATGATAACAAACAGTCTCTCAGACAATAGCACAATCAAATTAGAACTCATAATTAAGAAACTCACTCAAAACTACACAACTAAATGGAAATTGAACAACCTGCTTCTAAATGACTCCTGGGTAAATAGAAAATTAAGGCAGAAATCAAGAAATGCTTTGAAATTAATGAGAACAAAGAGAGAATGTACCAGAATCTCTGGGATGCAGCTAAAGTACTGTTAAGAGGAAAATTTATAGCACTAAATGCCCACATCAAAAAGCTAGAAAGATCTCAAATCGACATCCTAAAACAGAGATATGTGACATTTCAGACAGAAAATTCAAAATAGCTGTGTTGAGGAAACTCAGAGAAATTTATGATAACACAGAGGAGTTGGAATAGTATCAGATATATTTAACAAAGAGATTGAAATAATTAAAAATAATCCAGAAATTATGGAGCTGAAAAATGAAATACACATACTAAAGAATGCATCAGAGTAATGTAATAGCAGAAATGATCAAGAAGGAGAAAGAATTAGTGAGCTTGAAGATAGGCTATTTGAACATACACACTCAGAGGAGACAAAATATAAAAGAATATAAAACAATCAAGCATGTCTATAAGATCTAGAAATAACCTCAAAGGGGCAAATCTAAGAGTTATTTGTCTTAAAAAGTAGTTATAGAAAGAGATAGGGGTAGATCATCCCAAACCTAGAGAAAGATATCAGTATTCACGTACGAGAAGATTACAGAACACCAAACAGGTTTAACCTAAAGAAGACTACCTCAAAGCATTTAGTAAGTAAACGCCCAAAGGTCAAGAATAAAGGGAGGATCCTAAAAGCACCAAGAGAAAATAATCAATGGAGCTCCTATAAGTCTGGCAAGAGATTTTTCAGTGGAAATATTTCAGGCTAGGAGACAGTGGCATGACATATTTAAAGTGCTGAAGGGGAAAGAAAACAAAACAAAAACTATTACCCTAGATAGAATAGGATATCCAGAGAAAACATTCTTCAAACATTAAGGAGAAATAAAGACTTTCCCAGCTGAAAAAAAGCTGAGGAGTTTCATCAACACCAGACATCTCCTACAAGGAATGCTGAAGGGAGTACTTCAACCATAAAGAAAAGGACACTAATGAGCAATAAATAATCACTTGAAGGTACAAAACTCACTGGTAAAAGTAAGTTCACAGAAAAACACAGTATATTATAACACTGCAACTGTGGTATGTAAACTACTCATAACGTAAGTAGAAAGACAAAAATGAAAGATAAAATACTGAACCAATTAAAAATAGTAACTACAACAACTTTTCAAGACATATTACAATAAGTATAAATAGAAAAAATAAAAAGTTAAAAAGTGGGGGAGATGAAGTTAGGGCACAGAGTTCTTATTAGCTTTTTTATGCAAACAGTGTTGTTATCAGGCTAAAATAATGGGTTATAATATTTTCAAGCATTATGGCAACTTCAACCAAAAAAATACAGTGAATACACAAAAAAATAAAAAGCAGAAAGCTAAATTATATCACCAGCAAAAAAATCACCTTCACTAGAGAAAGACAAAACAAAAGAAAGAAGATAATCAAACAACTGGAAAAAGAAATAACAAATGGCATGAGTGAGTCCTTACTTATCAATAATAACATTGAATGTAAATGGTCTAAACTTTCCAATGAAAAGACATAAAGTGGCTGAATTGATAAAAAAAAAAAAGACCTACTGATCTGTTGCCTAAAAGAAACACATTTTACTTATAAAATCACACATAGACTGACAATAAAGGGGTCGAAAAAGTATTTCATGTCAATGGAAACCAAGAAAGAGCAGGAGTCACTATACTTATATAAGACAAAATAGATTTTAAGACCAAAACTATAAGAAGAGACAAAGACTGTCAGCATATAATAATAAAGGGATCCGTTCAACATGAGATATAACATTTTTAAATGTATATGCACTCAACACTGGGTCATCCAGATATATAAAAGAAATATTATTAGAGCCAACAAGAGAGCTAGGCCCCAATACAATAATAGATGGAGACTTTAACACCCCACTTTCAACATTGGCCAAATCTTAGAGATAGAAAATAAAGAAACATCGGACTTCATCTGTGTTATAGACCAAATGGATGTAATAGATATGTACAAAGCATTTCATCCAAGAGCTGCAGAATACATATTCTTTTCCTCAGTACATGGATTATTCTCAAGGATAGACCACATGTTAGGTCACAAAACAAGTCTTAAAACATTCAAAGAATTTGAAATAATATCAGGCATCTTCTCTGAACACAAAGAAATACAACTGGAAATTGATAACAAGAGGAATTTTGGGAACTATACATATACATAAAATTTTTTTTAAAATGCTCCTGAATGGCCAGTGAGTCAATGAAAAAATTAAGAAGGAAACTGAAAAATTTCTCAGAAGAAATGATAATGGAAATGCAACATACCAAAACCTATGAGATACAACAGATGGAGTACTAAGAGGAAAGTTCATAAATGCCTACATCAAAAAAGAGAAAAACAAATGTACAATCTAACAATGCATCTTAAAGAACTAGAAAAGTGAGAAACCCAAACCCAAAATTACTAGAAGAAAAAAAAATAATAAAGATCCTAGCAGAAATAAATGAAATTTAAATTCTAAAAATATGCAAAATTTCAATAAAACAAAAAGTTGGTTTTTGAATAGTTAAAATTGAAAAACCTTTAGCCAGGCTATGAAAAAAGGAAACAAGATCCAAATAAATAAAATAAAAATAAAAAAGGGACACATTACAATGGATACTGTAGAAATTTAAAGAATAATTAGTGGCCACCATGAACAACTATATGCCAACAAATTGGAAAGTCTACAAGAAATTGATTAATTCTTAGGCACATACAACCTACCAAGATTGAACCATGAAGAAATTCAAAACCTGAATTGCACAATAATAAGTAACAAGATCAAAGCCATAATAAAATTATCCCAGTAAAAGAAAAGCCCAGGATCTGATGACATCACTGCTAATTCTACCTATCATTTACAGAACTAATACCAATCCTACTACAACTATTCTGAAAAATAGAGGAGGGAATACTTTCAAACTCATTCTATATGGCCAGTATTACCCTAATACCCAAACCTAACAAAGATACATCAAAAAGAGAAAACTACAGGCCATATCCTTGATCAATATTGATGCAGAAATCCTCAACAAAACACTATTAAACAGAAGTCAACAATACATTAGAAAGATTATTCATCATGGCAAAGTGAGATTTATTCCTGGAATGCAAGTATGGTTCAATATATGCGAATCAATCATATTTGTAATATCAACAGAATAAAGAATAAAAATCATATGGTCATTTAAATTGGTGATGAAAAGGCATTTAATAAAATTCAACATCCCTTCATGATAAAGGCCCTCAAAAAACTGGGGATAGAAAGAACCTACTTCAACATAATAAAACCCTTACACAAAAGATCCACAGCTAGTATACTAAATGGGAAAAACAAAAACAAAAACAAAAAACCAAAACTGAAAGCCTTTCCTTTAAGTTGCGGAACATGACAAGGATGCCCACCCTCAGCACTGTTATTCAACACAGTACTGGAAATCCTAGCTAGAGCAATATATAAAGGGCATCCAAATGGGCAGGAAAGAAATCCAATTATCCTTGTTTCCAGATGATATGCTCTTATATTTGGAAAATCCTAAAGACTCCACAGAAAAACTATTAGAACTGAAAAATTCAGCAAATTGCAGGATACATAACCAAGATACAAAAATCAGCAGCATTTCTACATGCCAATTTTAAAAAATTTGAAAAAGAAATTTAAAATGTAATCCCATTTACAATACACACAAATAAATTTAAATACCTAGGAATTAACCAAAGAAGTGAACAATCTCCACAACAAAAACCGTAAAACTTTAATGACAGAAATTAAAGAGGACACAAAAAATAAAAAGATATAAAAAGATATTCCATGTTAATATAGTGGAAGAAACAATATTATTGAAATTTCTATACTCCTCAAAGTAAACTACAGATTCAATGCAATTACTTTCAAAATACCAATGACATTCTTCACATAAATAGAAAAAACTCCCAAATTTATATGGAACCAAAAGACACAGAATCATCAAAGCTATCCTGAGCAAAAGAACAAAATTGAAAGAATAACATTACCTGACTTTAAGTTATGCTACAAAGCTTTAGTAACCAAAAGAGCATGGCACTAGCATAAAAACAGCAACATAGACCAGTGGAACAGAACAGAGAACTGAAACAAATCCACATACTTACAGTGAACTCATTTTTGACAAAAGTGTCAAGAACATCTACTGGAAAAAAAGTCTCTTCAATAAATGTTTCTTAGAAAACTGGATGTCCATATAAAGAAGAATGAAACTAGACTCCTATCTCTCACCATGTACAAAAATCAATCAAAATGGTTTAAGGACTTAAATGTGAGACCTCAAATAAAAAAAAAAAAACACACTACAAAAAAACCTGTGGGAACTCTCCGGGATATTGATCTGGGCAACAATTTCTTGAGCAATAACCTACCAGCACAGGCAACCAACCAAAGCAAGAGTGGACAAATGAGATCACATCAAGTTAAAAAGATTCTACATAGCAAAGGACACAATCCACAAAGTGAAATGACAACCCATATAATGGGAGAAAATATTTGCAAACTACTCCTCTGACAAGGGATTAATAACCAAATTATATAAGGAATGCAAACAACTCTACAGGGAAAAAAATTAATAATCTGATAAAAAACATGGGCAAAATATTTGAATAGATATTTCTCAAAAGAAGATATATAAATGGCAAACAGGCATATGAAAAATGTTCAACATCGTTGATCATCAGAGAAATGCAAATCAAAACTACAATGAGATATCATCTTACCCCAGTTAAAATGACTTATATCCAAAAGACGGGCAATAACAAATGCTGTCAAGGATATAGAGAAAAAGGAACCCTTGTTCACTGTTGGTGAGAATGTAAATTAGTACAACCACTGGGGGAAAAAAGTTTGGAGGTTCCTCAAAAAAACTAAAAACTGACCTTCCGTATGATCCAGTAATCCCACTGCTGGGTATATATCCAAAAGAAAATAAATCAATATATCAAAGAGATATCAGCACTCCTATATTTTTTGCAGCACTGTTTACATGGCTACTATTTGGAAGCAGCCTAAGTGTCCATCAACAGTGGAATTAATTATGAAAACGTGGTACCTATACACAATGAAGTACTATTCAGCCATAAAAAAGAATGAAATCCAGTTATGTGCAACAACATGGTTGGAACTGAAAATCATTAGGTTAAGTGAAACAAGCCAGGCACAGAAAGACAAAAATCACATGTTCTCACTAATTTGGGAAATCTAAAAATTAAAACAATTAAACCCATGGACATAGAGAATAGAAGGATGGTTACCAGAGGCTGGGAAAAGTGGTAAGGTGCTGTCGGGAAGGTGGAGATAATTAATGGGTACAAGAAAAAGAAACTGAATAAGGCCTACTATTTGATTGCACAATAGTGTGACTATAGTCAATACTAATTTGATTGTAAATTTTAAAAGAACTTAAAGAGTGTAATTGGATTGTTTCTAAGTCAAAGGATAAATGATTGAGGGGACAGATAATCCATTCTCTGGGATGTGCTTAATTTGCATTGTATGCCCATATAAAAAAATCTCAAGTACCACATGAATATATACACATACTATGTATTCACAAAAATTAAAAATTAAAAAAATAAAAATTATGCTTTTAAACTATATTCCCAGAAAACAAATAAGAGTTATTTTTCTAAATGATTAACACAGTTCCCAGGAAAAATAAAGCCTACATAAGCAGTTGGTGCATGTGTTTTAATCTGTGATGGATATATAGTAATTTTTAATTTTACTAATCAATTTTTTGGTGGATGTCAAACTGAGTGTTATATAAAACATTTAGAATTCTTAGTTGGAAGGCAATCTGTATTGAATGAAATTGAGCTAGGAATAAAATGACGGGATATATGCTATCTCACAGAATTGAAAGAACAGGTGAATGAGTTCAAAACCCAGAATTTTAAGAAACAAAGTCTTAATTTTTGTATAAGGTGTTTCAGCTTTCTACATGTGGCTAGCCAGTTTTCCCAACACCATTTATTAAATAGGGAATCATTTCCCCATTTCTTGTTTTTATCAGGTTTGTCAAAGATCAGATGGTTGTAGATATGCGGCATTATTTCTGAGGGCTCTGTTATGTTCCATTGGTCTATATCTCTGTTTTGGTACCAGTACCATGCTGTTTTGGTTACTGGAGCCTTGTAGTATAGTTTGAAGTCAGGTAGAGTGATGCCTCCAGCTTTGCTCTTTTGGCTTAGGATTGACTTGGCAACGCGGGCTCTTTTTTGGTTCCATATGAACTTTAAAGTAGTTTTTTCCAATTCTGTGAAGAAAGTCATTGGTAGCTTGATGGGGATGGCATTGAATCTATAAATTACCTTGGGCAGTATGGCCATTTTCATGACATTGATTCTTCCTACCCATGAACATGGAATGTTCTTCCATTTGTTTGCATCCTCTTTTATTTCATTGAGCAGTGGTTTGATTATAAATCATGCTGCTATAAAGACACATGCACATGTATGTTTATTGCAGCACTATTCACAATAGCAAAGACTTGGAACCAAGCCAAATGTCCAACAACAATAGACTGGATTAAGAAAATGTGTCACATATACACCATATACACCATGGAATACTATGCAGCCGTAAAAAAGGATGAGTTCATGTCCTTCGTAGGGACATGGATGAAGCTGGAAACCATCATTCTCAGCAAACTATCTCAAGGACAAAAAACCAAACACCGCATGTTCTCACTCATAGGTGGGAATTAAACAATGAGCACACATGGACACAGGAAGGGGAACATCACACACTGGGGCCTGTTGTGGGGTGGAGGGAGTGGGGAGGGATAGCATTAGAAGATATACCTAATGTTAAATGACGAGTTAATGGGTGCAGCACACCAACATGGCACATGTATACATATGTAACTAACCTGCACGTTGTGCACATGTACCCTAAAACTTAAAGTATAATTTAAAAAAAAAGAAACAAAGTCTTGTGGTAGAAGGGTGGGATTGTGCAATTGAAAACCCTAGTAAAACCATTTAGAATGAAAAAAAGGTAAAGAGAGGATGAAGATAAGAAAATCAAGAGGAATATATTACATGATTCCTCTACAGCTAACAATGACATCAACAGGCTTGAAATGATAAAGCGATCTAAGGTAAAATTTGTCAGTAATAGATGGGAATATTTTTAATTGAGCCAAAAAGTAATAGTTTTTTAAAGAAATAGCATTTAATATGCAATGAACCTGGTAGTATCAATTAACCATATATCCCTAAATTTGACATGATTTCAAAAATGTTCAAAATGGAAATAGCATGCTGAACTGCATTAAAAGTGTCAAATTGGTCAGATTACTAAAAATAATTCCTGCCTGAACTAAATCTTACATGGTGGAATTATGTGCCCACTTCTTGTAACATTTTAAGAGCGGCTCTCACCTGATAGATTACAGTCACATAAAGTTAACAGGATGGTGAGTGTTATTAAAATCAAATGTAAAAGGACAATAAACAATTAACACGTAGATGAACTTTGAAAGAACCGCTGTCTATGTACAAGGATCTCTAAGAATGTCATGTAGAAGAACTAGGTGAATTTGTTCATTGTTGGTTTAGACAATAGAATTGGGACAAAGTTCCAGGAACAAACATTGCACTTCATTATAAGGATGATTTATCAAAAAGTTTGACTGCTTATTGAAGAACTGAAGAACCTGTTCTGGTATGTAATCAAGCATAAATTGAATGAATCTTTGTAGAAACATTGTCTCAGTGTTCAGACTATTTTGACAAGGCTGGAGTAGATAATTCCCAAGGATGTTTGAGCTCTGAAATTCTCTGAAGTAAGTGGTATATTGCCAAGAGGTGGTAATAATATGGGAGATAAATTCTTCAATATGTTTTTCCACAAGAAGACAGCAGAGCCAAATGTTACCCACTCTCTTTTTACATTATATCATCTATTTAAGATGGGCTCTCTGAGAAAATATTTTATATGGGATAGTCCTAAACTACTAAGGGAACATACAATTGAGGGAATATTTTGTTTTCTGTAACATTCAATGCATAACTGGCAGAAAGAGCAAGGTGGATTTTATTAAGAAGTCTTTAGACAAAAATAGCAAAATGTATACTTGGCTACAGGTGAAAAAAATGTAAAAATATACCATGTGAATGAACAAGCAATCTGTTCTATTTAAATAAATTCCAGATTTCCTTTCTTGTGTATCAGAGTGTGTCAGTAGGTTGAGCCTGTGTCTCTCACGATTCAGTGGGGAATAACAAGTTATCAACTTTTAAGAAAAAATATTGTACATATTTATGATGTACAACATGTTCTGTTATATGTATACATTGTGGAATTACAACATAATTAACACAGCCATCACATCACATACTTAACATTTCTTATGGTGAGAAAATTTAGAATTCTCTCTCTCTTTTTTTTTCTCTTTTTGACATGGAGTTAAGCTCTTGTTCCCAGGCTGGAGTACAATGGAGTAATCTGGGCTCATTGCAGCCTCTGCCTCCTGGGTTCCAGCGATTCTCCCGCCTCAGCCTCTCAGGTAGCTGGATTACAGGCATCCGCCACCATGCTCAGTTAATTTTTTGTGTTTTTAGTAGAGATGGGGTTTTGCCATGTTGGTCAGGCTAGTCTCGAACTCCTAGCCTCAGGTGACATAAATCTTGTAGAGTTTCTTTATTCCTTTTTGTTTTTTTTTCTTAATTCTTATCTGACTCTAGTTCACATGTTCTTTCTTCTCCTTAATAAAGTTTGCTATTAATGTTATCTATTGCATTTTTCATTTAACTCACTGTATTTTTCAGCTCTAGGATTTATTTTTTTATGATTTGCATTGCTCTGTTAAAGTTATGGTTTTTTAGGAACTGTATTTCTGATTTGGATTGTTTCTATTTTCTCTTGAAATTTGCTGAGCATTCTTAAAATGATTATTTTGAATTATTTAAGTAATTCATAGATTTCCATTTCTTTGTGGTCAGTCATGAGAAAATAATTGTGTTATTTTATTGGTACTGTTTCCTTGTTTACTTTTCATGTTTCTCATTGACTTGCATTGATGTCCTGCATTTGATGGAGTGACTAGTCACCTCTTCCAGACTTTCCAGACTGATATTTCTTTAAAAATATGAAATATTGCATCAGTTTTTTCAGTATCTTTGGTATCACATTATTGACTTCTACTGTCTGATAGATATTTTTCTGTGAATTTAAGAAATTTATCATATGCTTTTAAAACAAAAGTAAATATGTTAAATTCAATGTTATAACTTATTTTGTGTAGAATTAAAGAAATCAAACAAATTGCATAAATAAGTGATGTCAGGTGTGATTTGTGTGAGGTAGAGTGTTTCAGTGTCCTCAATGCATCATTTTTGTCACTTTTTTTCATTTTCCTAGTATTTATTCTTATACCACAATTGTTAATACCATTCTGACAAGAAACTTTCATTTGGTAAAGCTTGAAATGTCATAATCTCGAAACAACTAAACAAAAATTTCCTGATGTTATTGATCAGAAAAAACAGTCTTCTAAAGGTTTTCAAAAGAAATGAGAGTGAGCAATAGTAAATTATTATTTTATAAACACTAGTAATTTTGTGAGCTAAAAATTTTATTCAGTATAAATATATTTCTTAGTAAATCACGTATGCCCCAATCAGCACTAAAGCAAATTAATGGGAGAGTGGTGGAGCAAGATGGAAGAATAGAAGGCTCCACCAATCACTCCCCTGCAAGGACAACAATTTAACAACTATCTACACACACACACACACACACACACACACACACACACAAACCCAAAAACAAACCAAAAAAACACCTTCATAAGAACCAAAAATCAGGTGAGCATTCACAGTATCTGGTTTTAATTTTATATCACTGAAAGAGGCACTGAAAAGGTAGGAAAACAGTCTTGAATTTCCTATGCCACCCCTCTCCAATCCCTTGGCAATCAATGGTCATGCAGCATGAAGAGAAAAGCTGTGTGCTTTGGAGAGGGAGAGCACAGCAATTTTGAGAAAATGTATTGAACTCAGTGTTTCCCTGTTATTGCAGAAACCAAAATTGGAACAAACTCAGTGGACATCTTCCCATGGGAAGACTATTTAAACTAACCCTAGCCAGAGGGGAATTGCCCATTCTAGCAGGGAACTTAAGTTCCAGTAAACCTTGACACATTGGACTGGAGTGCTCTGGGGCTAAGTAAACTAGAAAGGCAGTCTAGGTCACAAGGACTGTAACTCCTAGGCAAGTCCTAGTGCTAAACTGGGCTCAGAGGCAGTTAACTGGGGTGAGGGGGACACAACCTACTGAAACACCAGCTGTGGTATCTAGGGGAGGGATGGCACCACCCCCCCCTAAACCCCAGGCTGCACAGCTGATGGCTCCAAAAGAGACTCCTTCCTTTCACTTGAGAAGAGGAGAGGGAAGACTGGGGAAGACTTTGTATTCCAGCTCAGCCACAGCAGAATGTAGCACTGGTCAGAGTGGTGAGGTCCTTTTTTCAGGCCCCTAGATCTTGGATAATAATTCTAGACATACTCTGGACCACAGGGGAACCTGCTGCTTTGAAGGGAAGGATCCAGTCATGGCAGAATACATCACCTGCTAGCTGAAGATCCTTGGGCCCTGAATATCCAGCAGCAATGCTCAGGTAGTACATGGTAGGTCTTGAGTGGGACTCTGAGGCTTGCTTCAAGTTAGACTCAGCACATTCCCAGACATGGTGGCTATGGGGGAGACCCCTTATTTTTGAGAAAAGTGGATTGAAAAGTAAATGGGACTTTGTCTTGTACCTTAAGTACTAGCTCTGCCACAGGAGAGTAGCACCAAGCAGGCTCTTGGTGACCCCATTTCTAGGACTTGGTTCTCAGATGGCATTTTTTAACCTGCCCTGAGCTAGAAGAGAGCCCACTGCCCTCAAGGGTGAGTCCTAGGCCAAGCAGCATTCACCACAGGCTGACTTAAGAGTTCTTGGGCCTTAAGAGAACATCAGCAGTAGCCTGGCAGTACTCCCCGTGGGCCTGTGGTGGCAGTGGCCATGCAGTGCAGCTCCTCTATCTTTAGGAGAGAAGAGTAGGAAGGACTGCATCTTACAGTTTCACTGCCAGCTTAGCTGCAGTACAACAGAACACTATGTAGGTTTCTAAGGTTTGTGACTCTAGCCCTGGCTCCCTGATGACACTTGGGGCCTGGGGGCACACGCGGTCCTGAAGGGAAGAACACAGTCTTGGCTGGCTTTGCCACCTACTGATTGTAGAGCCCCACGGCATGAATTATAAAATAAAATATGTAAAATGAAAAATTATATAATTAATATTTAAATATAAACTAGGTCTTTGGAGGAAATTCGTGATTACATGTATCTCTGACAAACCTAATGAAGAAAATATAGAAATAAAATTTGAAATAGTATTTGACATGTTTCTGCAAGTAGACACATTTAAAATATTGTATTAAGAATATGTAGAAATTGAAAGACAGCATGCTGAGTACACATATATAACTACCCCTCCTTTCCGATTAGCAGAATAAATGACACAGCAACCAATTAAATGGTCCTATTGGTTAGAGGTGGGAAGAAATTTTATGTGCACCAAAGACCATGATTTTATCATTGGCAAGATCAGGTAAGTAAGAGAAAACCAAAAACCAAAAGATCAGAATCTGAGAAGGCTTAAATTCTCAGAAAACTCATATTTTGAGTTTAGTTAATTTGTGAGGATTTCTTTTAGCACACTAAGTGCAGGCTGTTCCAGCCTGTTGTTGCTATGCATTAGAAAAGTATCCATATCCTGACGATTCTGTATTCTTTAAGTGAACAGCCTTGGCAAACTGAATTGACTCCATTCCATGCGATGAGGAGAAGCCAGAATTTCTAAACTTGGTCTCATAGAATTTTCAGAACTGTAATGCCTCTAGGCTTTTTGCATTTGATGTTATCACTATGAAATTCCATTTCTATAGATTATCACATGGATTATTTCCTTTTTCCTAAGTATTTAAGTCTTGAAATGTGCATTTGCTGTTCCCCTTTCTTTATTTCATCACAAATTATATTTTTATTCTCAGCTCTTAGAATACCATCAATGTATAAAACTTGTTATTAAATTTTAACTAAACATAAGACATTCTCCTCACAACTAAGTAAAGTGATCCAGTGTGACAGAATATGTAAAGCTTAATTTTTTTAACAAAAATAAAAACTAATTACATGAATGAGTCATATAGAGTTTAGAACTAGTGACCGGGAAAATTAAGAGCAATAAATACTTCCAAAGCAAAGCAACAAAAGAGAATATCATGAAACAATTGGTGAGACATATAAATAGATGCCAGAATACATAAAATTCATGTATAAAATAATAAATAAAAACAGGTAAGAAGAGCTAATATTTAAACAAAATATAGAAGAAAATTTGTCTTACTTGAGGAAAAACGGGAGCCTCCATATTGAAGTGGTTTACCAGGTTTCAGGCTGGAGTGAAGAAAAAGGTACATCCCTGAACACATTTTGGTGAAAATTCTAAGACTTCTACATTCCTTGCTCAAATTTTGATAGACCTGATCAAGGAAAAAGAAGTTGAAATGTAAACAAATTGAGTAATATAATCAATAATCTTAAATTAACATACATAGATACATCTTTTTATTATTTATAGAGAGAATATATATTACTTGTTAAACATATGTAAAACTCATACAAAATGTGACCATGGCCCAGGTGCAGTGGCTCATGCCTGTGATCCCAGCACTTTGGTAGGCCAAGGCAAGAGGATCACTTTAGGCTAGGAGTTCGAGACCAGCTTGCCCAACATGGCAAAACCCAGCCTCTATTAAAAATACAAAAATTAGCTGGGCATGGTGGTGTGGGCCTTAATCCCAGCTACTTGGGAGGCTGAGGCAAGGGAATCGCTTGAACCCAGGAGGTGGAGTTTGCAGTGAGCCAAGTTCATGACAATGAACTCCAGACTGGGTGACACAGTGAGACTGTGTCTCAAAAGAACAAAAACAGAAACAGAAATAAAATGTGACCATGTACTGAAAACAACACATTTACCAAGTCCAAATATGTGCATTATTACAAGCAACCTGTGTGGTCAAGAAAAGTATATTTAGAAATTGCTAATAAAAATTAATCAATATAATTAATGATTTAAATGGACACTACACAATTGCTTTAAAGAAGAAATCAAAAGAGAATATACAAACTAGAAAATAAAGAAGGACATGCCAAAACTATATCTATATAACAGAGCAAATTATATTCAGATAATAAAATTTCTGCTGTAAAACCCTTAATTATGTAAGAAGAAAAACACTTTTAACTTATAAGCACAATTCTAGTTAATATAGAAACCAAGAAGAATTTATGTCACAAAAGGACACTGATTTCAAATCTTAATTAGGATTACAAAGATTAAAACAATTATTATGAAATGTTAGCAAATAGAATACAGTAGAGTATTAAGGAAATAATACACTGAGACCAAAATTTGTCATATAATTTATATTAAAAATCATTGAAATATTCCAAAAGAACTAATAATATTTAGCATTCATTGTTGACTAAATGTCTAAGTGTATTAAGGAAGCAAGAAACACTTCCCAACTCATTTAATAGGGCCATTAGCTGCTGTCTGACACCAAACAAGACACTACGTTATAAGAGAAACACTATAGACCAATATCATTTAAAAGCACACAAGTAAATATTCCTAGTGAAATACTAGTAAATTCCCCTTCCTGTGTCCATGTGTTCTCATTGTTCAATTCCATCACCGGGGCCTGTTGTGGGGTGGGGGGAGTGGGGAGAGATAGCATTTGGAGATATACCTAATGTTAAATGATGAGTTACTGGGTGCAGCACACCAACATGGCACATGTATACATATGAAACTAACCTGCATGTTGTGCACATGTACCCTAAAACTTAAAGTATAATTTAAAAAAAAAAGAAATGCTAGTAAATTAAGTCCCACAAGATAAAAACATGCTATCTATTCACCAAGTAAAGTTTATTTAAGCAAGATTTATTCAACATTTCAGCATATAAACAGAATCAAAAGAATAAACATATAATGATTACATTTGATGCAGAAAAGCATTTGACAAATTTCAACATTCATTTATACAAACTAAGCATAGAAGAAAATTCATCAAGCCAATAAAGGGCATTTGATAAAGCCACAAACTAGCACCATAATGGCAAAATACTGTATCTTTCCACCTCAAATTTATAACAAGTTAAGGATGTCAATACTTGCTGCTGCTATTCGACATTGTAAAGGGGTCTTACCCAGTGTACTGAGCAAAAATGAATTCGACAAATAATTACATATTATACAGCTTGTCAAAAGAAGTGAATTTTATTTTTCTTTTTTGCAGTAACAAGTTTTTATAAATAGAAAATCTTAAGGAAGCCACAAAAAAGGCACTAAAAATTGAGTATGTTGCACAAAACAGCAGTACTTAAAATTACTTTTCACAAATTGCATCACCATATACTACCAAATAAAAATCACAAAATAAAATTCCATTTCATTAAATGGCTTCCAAACCAGGCAACATTTAAGTATACATTTTTAAAAATATATGTACAAGAAGACATGTACATAATGTTCATAGTAACTTTATTTGTAATATCCAAAATCAAGAACAAGTAAAATGCACATCAATAGGATGTAATAGATAATACATTTGAGTACTAATTATCAATAAAAATTATAAGCCCACAACAAATACATGCAACGACATCAATAGATCTCAAAAACACTATAATAACTGAAAAAAGCTGGACACAAAGGAGAATATAATATTTGATTTCAATGTATATTTCTAAGAAATTCAAATTAATCTAGTGACAAAAATCACATATGTAATGTTCTGCAAGCTGGTTCAGAGGGAAGAATTAGCTGCAGAAGTGTAGGTAATTTTTGAGGTGCTGGAAATGTTTTCAAACTGGATTAGCCTTCAACCTAAGATCTCAAACTACGAAACTACTAAATACAAACATTGGAGAAACACTCCAGGACATTGGAGTGAGCAAAAATTTATTGATTTGTTGATACCCCACAGGCAAACAAAGCAAAAACGTAAAACAGGATCACATCAAGTCCAAACACTTCTGCGCAGCAAAGGAAACAACAAAGTGAAGACACAGCTCACAGAATGGGAGAAAATATTTGCGAACTAACCATCTAACAAAGGACTGATAACCAACATATATATATAAGAGCTCAAACAACACAACAGGAAAAAATATCTAATAATCTGATTAAAAAATGGGCAGAAGATCTGAACATATATCACTCAAAAGAAGACTATACAAATGGCAAACAGGTATATGAAAAGATGCCCAACATCACTGATCGTCAGAGAAATGCAAATCCAAACTACAATGAGATATAGTCTCACTCCAGCAAAAATGGCTTTTATCAATATGGCAGGTAATAACTACTGCTGATGAGGATATGGAGAAGAGGAAACCCTCATGCACTGTTGGTGGGAATGTAAATCAGTACAACTACTGTAGAGAATAGTTTGGAAGTTCCACAAAAATCTCAAAAAAGAGCCAGCATATGATCCAGCAATGTCACTGCCAGGTATAGATTCCAAAGAAAGGAAATATCTGCACTCCCATATTTATTGCAGCACTATTCACTGTAGCTACAATTTGGAAGCAACCTTAGTGTCCATCAGCAGATGAATGGATAAAGAAAATGTGGTATGTGTATATAATTAAGTATCCATCAGCCAAAAACAAGTAAAATAAAAATAATGAGATTCTGTCATTTGCAACATGGATGAAACTAGAGGACAGTGTGTTAAGCGAAATAATGAAGGTGCAGGAAGACAAACTTTGCATGTTCTCACTTACTTGTGGGAGTTAAAAATTTAAACAATTGAATTCATGGAGATGAAGATTAGAATGATGGTTACCAAAGGCTGGGAAGGGTAGTAGGGGATGAGGGGTACAGGGAAGTGGGGATGATTATTAGATAAAAACCACAGTTACAGCAAATGAGTAAGATCCAGTATTTGATAGCACAACAGGGTGACTACAGTTAACAATAATTTATTGTACATTTTAAAATAACTAAAAGAGTATAATTAGAATGTTGGTAACACAAAGAAATGATAAATCCTTGAGGTGATGGATACCACATTTATTCTGATGTGATTATTGCACATTGTATACCTGTATCAAAATATCTCATGTACTCCATAAACATGTACACTTATGTACATAAAAATTAAAAGTTTAAAAAATTGTGCAGATACATTTTGGAAAAGGAAATAAGAAAAAGCAAAATAATTGACATAACATATGAAAAACATAAAAGATACATATTTTTGCTCCTAATATTATATTTTATAAAACTCAAGAGGCCTTAGTAGAGTAAATCTATCAGAGTTTTAACAAATTTTCTAAACCATGCAAGGTAGGTACAAAATAATATTACCAACTAATAATTCTCTTCTACTCTAATAATAAATTCCTATAAATAAAAATTGGAAATATATTTCATTAATGATGGTATTAAAACACAAACGTTTTCATAATAAATTTGTAAAAAAGAAAAGAATACAGTTCTCCTATAAAAGTACGCTTAAAAGATACCAATACACAATCTAAACACATAGGAAGTTGTACCATAATCTTAGGAAACAATAGTGTTCGATTTCAAAGTTTCTTTTTTGGATGCATATGTATTTCTGAATATCTTGACAAAGCAACTTGCCACATCTATTAGATAGCTTAATTAAAAAATATTGAAAATATAAGTGCTCAAAATAAGAAGATACATAACAACGAGATACATAATGTGTGGTTGATGTGATGAAAAATGTTATAGTTACTTAGGAAATCAGTCTGGCAGGTTCTCATAGTTAAAAAATATACTAACCATACAACACAACAATCTCATTTTAAGGTACTTAACAAAGTAGAATCGCTGCAGTGGCTGGTCGGGTATGAGCAGGGCAGGAGACGGCTTCCCCACACACACACCCCAGGAGTGTTGGGTGACCATCAGGTGATGGTCAGGTGGTTGGTAACTGTTTCTCTGAAGTAATAATTGGTCACCACCAGTGACCGGGAAAGATAATCTCCTTATAGAAAACACCTGAAACTGGTCAGCAGCTTCCCAATAATATCTCAGGGGTCAGGAGAAGTAAGGCCAGATCCCGGAAGTATGCCAATGTATAAAACCCCAATTCAAGAGGTCAGGTTGTGTACTAGGCTTCTCAAGTCCCCGCTTGGACCTCTTCCAAGTTGCGCTTTCCTTCTTCTTTCCTTTTCTTCCAGTTCTAAAGCTATTCAATAAACTTTCACTCCTGCTCTGAAACTTGCCTCGGCCTCTCCTTCTGCCTTATGCCCATCAGTCTAATTCTTTCTTCTGAGGAGGCAAGAATTGAGGTTGCGGCATATCTGTGTGATTCGCCGTTGGTAAATCACGGTAACTCAGATCTCTTCCACCACTAACAGAATGAAAACCTTTTTTTCAGACGAAATCCTGTGATCTATGTCTTTAATATGGCTTTATTCATGTATGTCAAAAACTAGAAACAATAATTGAGTAATGAAGAAATGGGATCTGTCCATACAACAGAACACTGTCCAGTAAATTAAAAAAAGAGCAAATGCATTTTTGCTTATGGGAAGATAGATAGAAGCACTTTTCCCTATTCCGTCTGCCAAGTGTAACTAAAAACTCTGCATATCGTATGTAAAATCAAGCTAAGAAGACTCTTGAAAGGCGGAGAGAAGGTAGACATGCTAGGGACCTCAGAACTCAATAAATGATGCGGTAGTGATGATGGCAGTAGTGGGCTGTCCAGAGCAACCACTGTCATGGTGCTGGCTGCTAAGGGGGTGGGGGGCTGTGCGGGCAGGTCGCTGCGGGTGGGAGCTGCAATGGCAGTGTTGGGACTCCTGTGCCCTGTGTCCCCTATGCCCCGTATCTTGGAGGCAGCCGACTGTGCCGCCCCTGCCCTTGCTCAGCCTGGCGGGACCCACTGTCAGACCAGGAGCCTCTGCCGCTTTGGCCCCTGGCCCCATGTCGCCACTCTAGCCTGCCACCACTGCAGGGAGGGCACGGGGAGGCGGCGGACAGTCCGGCGAGCCCAACCTGGGAGCTCCCCAGAGTCTACCATGATGGGGCTGGGCCAAGTTGCCTGCCAGTTGGGGAGCAGTGCAGTCGGGCACGGATGGGTGGGCAGAAAGGGGCCCTGGGGAGGAGCTGGGCCTGACGGGGTACCGCCCTCCACAGAGCCTGCAGGAGCCGGGAGTAGACAGCAGTCTCACCCTCCCAGGCATGGCTCCAGCAGCCCAAGTCCTGGCTGTGGACATGGGCCTCCCTCTTGGGTGCCGGGAGCAGGCAAGAGCCCTGCTTTTCCAGCTGCAGCTATCGAGCTAAAGCGACAGACCCAGGCATCTCTGCACTCTGGGAGACAGGAAGGCTCCCCTTTACCCCCTATAGGCTCAGAGATGTCTGCTCTGGCTGCCTGGCCTCTCCCTGCTCCCAGCGCCCACTCCAATCTCAGAGCAAAAATGGGGCCAAGCCCGGGTGCTGTTGCAGCCCAGCCGGGTGTGCACATGCTCAGGCAGCACTGACAACACCAGCCCCCTGCTACCTCAGCCCCCTCCAGACTTTGGGCACTGATGAGTATGGGAGGGAGAATGAAGCGGTGGGGAGGCTGAAAACATCCTAGTCCTGGGCTGCAGGTGGCCCTTGACATAAACAGCCTGGGCTTCATGAACAGCAGCAGGAGACTGAAAGTCTTCAGGGTGGAAGAGTGTGGGTCCCTGGTGAAGCCCCACCTTCAAGCCAGGGAAGGTCTGAAGCCTGGGGCCAGGCTGCCAGTCCCAAGGACAGGAGTCGGAATGTGTGATGCTTTTCCCTGGGCCCACCCATGGCTGCCCATGGACCAATCAGGATGCACTTCCTCCCCTCTGAGGCCATGGAAACCCCCAGACTCAGCAAGACTCCAGGAGAGGATGGAGAGGCAACTGGAAGACGATGGGACGACCAACTGCAGAGAGGAGCTTCCCACTCCAGGTTCTCCCATCTGCTGATGACCCACTGCAGAGAAGAGCTACCTCTGTGCTGAGAACTGAATACTCAACAGGATGACCTGCCTATGGAGAGGAGATAGCCTCTCTGGGTCTTCTCTGTTCTGTCACTCAAGAAAATTCCGCTGTCTTGCCTACCCTCCACTTGTCTGCGTACCCCATTCTTCCTGGACACAGGACAAGAACTTGGGACCCACCCAGTGGAGGGGTTAAAAGAGCTGTAATACAAACAGAGCTGAAGCAGCCTTTTGCTCATCACATTGTGGGTGACAAGAAGGAGAGAAGGGAGAAGGAGAGAAGAGCTGTGGCCCTTTGGGGATCCCAGACCTGCAAGCTCCCCTAGCAAGGGCTGTGACTCTCCCTTTGAACCCCTGAAGTTTCTGGAGTCCTCAAGCTTCCAGGTACCATCACGTTCCCCAGTGCCAGCCATGGAAGGTGCTTTTGGTGTGCCTGGTCCAGCCACAGCCTTGTAATGAGCTGGCACCTGTGCTGGCACCTGGAGTTGCCTGACCCACTGCAGCAGCCAGTGTGCTTGACTGTGTGCAGTGGCTGGACCCCATGCCTGTTCACTCACACACCTCTTGCCACTCCACTCCAGTCTCTTCAGAAGTATGAGATCCAGGCCGGTAGCAAGAGCTGACTGTAGCCTGCCAGGCTGAGTGGACCAGGCAGGGCTGAGCAAAACTTGGGCAAAAGTACAACCGGTCACAGAGGTTTCCAGCCAGAAAAGCAACACCCCCAAAAATCCCATAACAGTGAGCTTCCTAGATTTGCTTTTTTTCCTTAAACATTTAAGATTGAGTGTTAAATAAGCCAGCCACACAGAAATTCTAATGAGACACCACACACACACACACACACACACACACACACCACCACCACCACCACCACCACTAACAACAAGAATACAACAAGATCAAAAAACAAAAAAGTATGATGTCTAGCTCTTTATTACCAAACAGACTAGAAAAGGGGAAGCCTAGCATTAAAGTTTTAGACATTAACTACTCTTCTTCAACCAAACACCACAAGAAAAGAACAACAACAACAACAACAAAACCTGTAGGACCAACCCCACCTATACCACCAGCAGCTTCCATGGGTAGCCTAGATTTCTACCTGCACTCAGCTAAGATGAGACTCACAAGCACTCCATCTTCTACCCACCTCTAGGATGATTTCAGAGAAGGCTAACGGTGTCAACAGAGATTAAAGAGGGAAGCCTGGACTTCAATCTCCAATTGGCAGTAACAAGGCAGCACCTCCCTCTTTCCCTGCTGGAGTAGTGAAAATCAGGTAAACTGAAAATTAGTAAGATCCAGAGTCTCAAAATAATAACCAAGTGCCCAAGTTTCAATAAAAAATGACTCATCATACTAAGAACCAGAAGTATCTCAACTAATTGAGAGAAAGACAATAAGTTCAAACACTAGATACAGGGATGTTAGGTATAGATAACAAAATTTTAAAGCAGTCCCCATAAAAACATGTGAATGACCATTTAGCAACACACAAAGTATAGAGATTTCCAGCAAAGAAATAAAAAAAGGAAAAAAACTAAATTAAAAATTTAGAAATGAAAAGTATGGTTGCAAAAATAAAGCTCAATGTATGGGTTAAACAGCATAATGAAAGAGCCAGAAACTTGAAGACAGAACATTAGAATTACCCAGTCTGAGTAACAGAGAGGAAATCGATTCAAAAAGTAATGAACAGAGCTTCAGACACCTTAGGATTACAAGAAAAGATCTATCATTCCTTTCACTGGAGTTGCACACAGAGAGGAGAAGGAGGAGGAAAGGAGGGAATTGAAAAAGCACTTGAAGAAATAATGCTAGATAGTCAATTTCAGAAAAAGACATAAACCTATAGATTCAAGAAGTTGAGTGAACTGCCAACAGAATAAACCAAAATAAGTCCATAGTAAGACATATCATAGTAAAACTTCTGAAAACTAAGACAGAAAAAATATTGAATATAGCAAGAAAGAAGGAATGCTTTATGTATAGGGGAAATCAATGTGAATGGCAGTGAATTTTTCACCAGAAATCATGGAAGGCAGAAATAAACACATCATGTTTCAAATGTGGTAAGAAAAGAATTGTCAATCCAGAATCCTATATCCAGTAAAAATATTCTTCAGGAATGATGGAAAATGAAGACATTCTCAGATAAAGGAATAATAAGATAATTTGTCTACAGTAGACCTACCATAAAATAATGGCCAGAGCAAGCTATCTAAACAGAAAAATGATAAAAGAAGGAATATATAAAATATATATTTTTTTAATTTTCATGGATATGTAATAGTAGTAGAAATTTTGGAATATCAGGAAGGAAGAACATGGTAATCAAAAAATAGACAAAACAAAAAAGACTTTTCCTCCTGAGTCTTCTAAAGTACAGATACTCCTTGACTTATGATGGGGTTACATCATAAGGTACATTACAGGGTACATTCTTGATTCTACCTCACCTGAAAAAATGTTGATATGGTATATTTTAATATCCAAACAATATTTATATCAATATTAACAAAGATATTGTAATCACATGAATAGAAAGTAGTGTTCATTATTATTTGCAGAAAAAATGCTACAATTGCTTCCAATTAAAATATACCAAAATAACAGTCTCTCTTGGCAAACAAACCAATTCTAGATGCTAGTTTATAGTGCGTGAAGAAACAATTATGTTTAACGAAACTGAACCTCATTTTTCATTATAGGACCAGGAACTGATGAGTCAGTCATGATTTCACTGGACTTTATGAATCATAATAAAGCAAACCAAGATTAAAGGATTATTTTTCTGTCAGTATTTCCCAAGATGTCCTGAGTAGAAACTTGGAACTGAACAGTTCTATAGCTGTACTTGAAAAATCCCTTTGTCAGAATATATCAGTTAGGAATTCAAATTGGTGCATTAATGGGTTATTACACTCAGAATGTTTAAACAACACTTTACTGAAAAATAACAGTCTGGAGATAGAATTCTGAAAGCATTATTTAATTATCTATGCTTTTTTTCCTGCTCTGCTAGACTTAGCAGAGATTGACTTGTCTGCTGTTTGTTACCTTGTAGGTGCACAATGGCTACTGAATATGCAGGCATTATTTTCACCATAAAAACAATAAGGATTTGAAGGAAGCTATCTACCATGCCTGTATCTTTTTCAGGAGTGCAAAATTTCTCAAAGAAAATCCTTGTCCCTAAACATCATGAAACATTCCCCTGGACGTAATGATTGACGTGGCTGATGGTTTGGAAAGGGAGCTTAAAAAATTGACTATATGCCAAGCAGAGCAAAACCATGATTGAAATACTAAATACATGTCAAATGTCCAAATTGAAGAAACAATGCAATCCCTATAATTTTGAGACACTTTAGCCAAAATATCTAAAGAGGTGGAAACAGTTTTTCTTCTTCCCTTCTTTCATTTTGTTCTCAATAAACATTTAATGAAAGCATTTTACACAACAGAATGGATACTTAACATATTAATTTGAAGTCATTAAAATATTGTAAAGTTAATATGTTCCCTTCCTAAAGATTGCATAGTCTGTTTTCACACTGCTATAAAGAACTACCTGAGTCTCAGTAATTTATGAAGAAAATGTGAAGAAAAGTGGTTTAATTGGACAGGCTGTTAAGGTAGCATGACTGGGAGGACTCAGGAAACTTATAATCGTGGTAAAGTTGAAAGGGAAGCAAGCAGGTCTTACCACGGTGGAGCAGGAGAGAGAGAGAAAAAAGGGGGAGGTGCCAAACACTTTTAAATGATAATATCTCATGAGAACAGCAAGGTGGGAATCTGTCCCCATGATCCAATCACCTCCCACTAGACCCCTCCTCTGACATATGGAGATTACAATTCGATATGAGGCTTGGGTGGGGACACAGAGCCAAACCATTATCAGTTGGTGCATTGTCATAAAGACATCATATAAAGAGCTCAGAATGGGAATAATTAGGCTTCTATTAGCCATCAGTTTCAGGTGACAAACACTGATGTTTAAGATGCTCTAAGGTAAAAGCTGCTCCAAATGTGGGAAGCCCAATAAGAAGAGTCCTCCACGTAAGTTTACCTATAGTTCACCCAAACACATGAGCATTTAACTATGAAGCAATTTGTACTTGAATATGAACAAGAGTTTCTTTATATCTATATGTATTATTTTACAGATAACTACACACACATATTATCGATAGCTATATCTGTCTAGACCTAGATATAGATATATCTGCATCTGTATGTAATTATTTGAAAAATAATTGAATGCAATCTATAGCATCTTCTACCTTCAGGGGAGTGACAACATTTAGATAGATTATATTATTTAGGAAAACACCCTGATGGAACTTTTCAGTGAAGAGAAATGATGCCTTCTGGACATATCCTAAATGAATGGAATAAGGAAGAGAGATCTGAATTATTTTGTACAATAAAAAAGAGAATAATCATTCATGTTCTTGCAAAGCTATGAGGGTCCAGGCAACTACCAAGAGAGAATGGATTTGCAAAAATTTTAGAAAGATAAGGGATCTATGAAAATAGCAATGGATCAAGATCTAAGAAAAGAGTGGAGTCAGTGAGCACCTGTGTGTTGGGGGGGGGGGGGGATATTGGTATCCAGTAGTAATTATTATGTTGCATTTTGGCTTGCTTGGGGTTTTGTTTTCTTTTGTTTTGTTTATGCTATGCTTGCATGTAAACAGCCATTCACCTCTAGATAATCAGTAAAGGTCATCCAACTATAATTACTTTGCTAATAGTATTATAGAGTTTAAAGATAGTATAGGACAAGGAAGTGGAACCTTTTATACTTCAACCTTACGTTAAGGTCTTTGTAGCATTGCCACCATTGTCCTTCTGGGGACAATTATTTTAACGTTTCTGGTGGGGACAACAGTACAGTTGGGGGTCCAAGGCAGAGGTGAGAGCTTCTTGAAGGAGCCAAGAAGCCTGGCAAATGCAATGTACATTCACTCTAGTGGGGCCTGAAGGGAAGCCTTATGGCTCCAACTATATCATGGCAGGTGACATATGAACAAGAAAGGCTGGAATGAAGAGAGAGGTTAGGTAGGTGGTGAATTACACAGAGGTCAGTCTTTTTTCATTAGCTTTCTGCAATGCCTCCAGTCACAGCTTGAACTAGTGGTTGGCCTGTGGTTACCTGGTACACACCTTTCAGTGCACTGCTTTTTTCTCAGCCCTTTTTCTTGCTGGATGCTACAGTTACATTTGACTTTACATCTCTCTCAAATCAGGATAAAGTAAATAGATATTTCTACTTCGTTTGTCCCTAGATCCATATTTAAATTATGTTAGTAATGGTACACAGGTGATTACAAATTTAAAAGTTCTGAGATGTCTGATCGTGATATAGGCTAAGAGAAGCCTTAAAAAAATCTAATCTCAGGTGGGAAGTTTTTAATAATGCTTCTTTTGTCCCTTATACCTCTCACTGTAACTGTGAGCTGGAGAAATAGCTCACTTTCTTGCCTGTAATGGAAGCATTAATAACCAGCAAACAAGAATTAAAAAATGAATGGTTTGTGTCTTCCCAAGTAGATTATCAATCCTCTGAACAATTGACTTTACATTACATCAAAGTAAGCAGTGATTTTCTACTTTTCTTCAGTATGCTGACACATAACAAATAATTTGATTACTGACCTGTGCAGACAATTCATGAATACTAATTGAAAACTCATTTGGTGTTTCCTGAAAAATTAAAGAAAAACAACAGATATGTTTTCTTCCTCCAAAATGGCCTGATGTAGAAGTGGCAACATTTCCTCAAAACTACAGTCATCCACCTACTTGCAAAGTAACAATTTTTTCTGCTTGGAATATTTTCTGATGATGCAACAGATTCTATGTAATTCACAAGAAATAAATCAGAAATACTTCAAAAATGCTGATGTGCAAAAAGAATGTTCTTAAGATATTTCTTGAAGAAAAATGTAGAAACCGATCAGCTGTCTGCAGAAGGCTTGTTTATTATATAAAGAAACTATGCCAAAAACAATACAAAATCCTAGCTTGAAATAATTTTTCTTATGTATTTGTTTTCATAAAACATTTTACTCCCTTTACTGTCACAAACATACTCTGTAATATAATCTTCTTTCTTCACTTTAATTACATAAACACAGCTTGGGAAAAATACAGTAGACTTTACATGCCAATGAGTTCAAATTGAGCAGAAAATTTGATTTTACTTAATTGCTCTGTTTTTTATTACACTGCTTACTAGCGCTAGGATCACTATGTTTTGCTAATGTGTGTGTGTGTGTGTATGTGTGTGTGTATGTGTGTGTGTGTGTATTTGCATTTATAGTAAGCACTCTTCCTCCAAAGAAAATATTTTTCTGGTTGATCAGCAAAATCAATCCTATTCCTGTATTTAAGTCTACAGAATTCTATGAAGTAGAAAAGTTGAATATTTACCTGGAATATCTGGCCAGCCCACATATTCCACGTGACTAAATCCGCTGTCAATGTCTAGCCTTATTTCTATATTAATTTAGTTAACAAACCTCTTGGCTAGCTCCCTATTTCATTTTTGAGCCATAGATTTGTCACACTCCAGAACTGACTGCAGCCCCATTGGAAAGAGAAGGGAAAGTCTCCAGACCACATAAGGAGTCACAGTCTTTCTGTTTGCTCACTGTTTAACCAAAACATTTTGTTGCTTCACAAAATTTTACTGGTTACTTATTTTTCTCCAACACTTTCTTGATATCTAATTTCTGAGTCTACCAAAACTTTTCCCAAGAATGGGTTTGCTCCTAAGCCTGACCCCAGACTATCAGTTTTGCCTTGTCTTTTCATTTTCTGGGCAACAATCCTATTGTCACAGTCCCCATGACCTATAGTTTCTCCATGACCCTTACTCTTTTACTCAGTGGCAGTCTACCTCAATTAGCATAATATATCTGACTCAATAACTTCTACTTCTAGCCTGCCTCTGTCTGTTTGAGATCCAGAATTGTATATCCAATGCCATTTAGAGACTTTTGCCTGGGTTTCTATTAGGCAAACTTGACACTGCAATCCTGGCTAACATGGTGAAACCCCATTAACCATGGAGAATCGCTTGAACCCAGGAGGCGGAGATTGCAGTGAGCCGAGATCATGCCACTGCACTCCAGCCTGGGCAACAGAGCGAGATCCATCTCAAAAAAACAAAACAAAACAAAACAAAAAACTTGACACTGGCCAAAACAAAATTCCACTCCTGATTTCACCTTCTTCACCTAATTTTCCTCTCTAGTCTTTACCATCTTCTTGCCTATTCTGTTTGTTGCTGAAGGAAAGAAAAATAAAAATCAACAAATACAATTTTAAAAACTAAGAAGTCACTCCATATTTCTTTTTTTTTTTTTTCAGTCTCTGTGTAAAATTCCTCAGCAAGTTCTGGCAGCTCAAATTCCAAAGTATACTCTGCACCCTTCCTCCTATGATTTGTATACTTGACCCCTCCAAACCTTATGTTGAAATATGATCCCCCATGTTGGATGTATGACATAATGTGAGGTGTTTGGCTCATGGGGAAGGATCCCTCATAAATGCTTAGTGCCATCCTCAAGGTAATGGGTAAATTCTGGCTCCCACCAGAGCCGGTTGTTAAAAAGAGCCTGGCACCTCCCTTCCATCTCTGTCTTGCTTCCCCTCTAGCCATGTGACCTCACACACAGGCTCACTTTCCCTTTCCACCATTAGTGGAAGCATCTGGTCACCCTCACAAGAAACAGATGCTGGTCCTCTGCTTCTTGTGCAGTCTGCAGAACAGTGAGCCAAATAAACCTCCGTTCTTTTTAAACTGCTTAACCTCAAGTATCCCATTATAGCAATGTGAGTGGACTAAAACACATCTATTTTCATCACTGATGCTTTTCACCGTAATACAAGACAAAACCACATATGAGCACATGAATATCATGTCAATTAATCTTCTTCCTTCTTTTCTGATTTCTCTTTAATTTATTCTCTGCATTATACCCAAGATGGCCTCATGGTTTTGGTGCAAATGAAACTGCACCCTCTCCCAAAGGGAAAACCTCAAATGAGACCTAAATTCACATTAGTTTGAACAATAGTCTTGTTATGAGGTAACTTGTGCCTGCTGTTGTGCCATCTTTTCTTGCTACAATCCACTCTCACTACATTTTCTTTCTCATTCCTTAAACATAAATTCTTAACCACTCAGATAGGCTTTCTTCATCTTCCATCTATAGCATATAGCTCTTCACTCAAATATCTCTACGTATAATATAGCACTTATTAATACCAAGTTTTCCTGTTTATTACTCCTTCTTTACTATAATCCAAATGTATACTCTGTGAAACAAGGAGCTAAGACTGTTGTTCACTGCTTCATTCCCAGTGTTTCGATTAGTCTCAGATAATAGTAAGTATTCAACAACAGTATTAATGAAACATGAAGATTGAATTCCCATTCCATACTTTAATATGAACTTGTGATAGTCTAGAACAAACACCTGGTGCTTCAAACCTATACATTTTTGTCTTGACAGTAATCACTTATCGATCCATCAATACCAATGTTTTTCAAATTTGGCTTTACCTTAATATAATCTGGGAATTTCCACAAACACAGATGGCAAGGCTCTACCCCTAAGATCCTTGTTTAATTGGTTTGGAGTATGGTTGAAAACCTCAGATATAGACACATTTCCATTTCCATTTATAAAGTGTTTTAATTGCCTAATAACGTATTTATTGGCGAGCGCTTCAAATGTCTCAAGCATACAGGTTGCAAAAAATTGTACAACCTGGCTCCAACGCAGCTGCCTTTCTTCTATATAGGTATTTTAGGTCTGTATATACAACTTTTTTGGTCATGCATATATTTAGATATTATAAATTACTAGCTTAAGACAATACTTCCTAGTTGGCACTAAAAATAGTGTATCACAATTTAACTGGTTATACTTGCTAGTTGAAACTGTGATTCACAATGGAATGTTTTCTTTACAGAAAATCAGTATAATTGAACTCATTTTATTTTTTCCATTGGTCCAACAAAAGCGCACTTAACAAATTTAACAGAAGTAGGAAATCTTAATTCTTCCATAACTTCTAAGAAAATTAAATCCTTAATAAAAACAAAGAAGCAAATCAAACAAACTAAATAATAAAATTATCCACAGAGAACTCCGAAGTAGGCGATTTCACAAGACAATTTTATCAACCATTTATGAATGAATTAATATTAATCTTAGGTAAACACTTCCAGAGAATAGACAGGAAATAGTTGACAACTTGTCTTATAGCTTCTTCATCTTGGTTACAAAATTGTACAAAGATGTTGTGGAAAACATAATTACAGCTATTGTTACTCAAAAGAATACATGAACAATCCCATATAAAATATAAATCAAGGCTGACAAAGTCCTAGGATTATACTGTTGTACCAAAAAGTTAAAACACCAACATAAATATTTTTGTTCCTCTGCTTTTCTCAAAACATACTGGTTTTTCATGGGTAAATCCAGATATGAGTGATGCAAGGAGACTTGGATGTTTGGGTCAGGCACTGTACTGATCCACGTCAAAGTTAAAGCTACAGAACCAATGCTGACGAGGAGAAAACTCTACTGATTGAATGTGGGAGGGCAGAAATTGTAACCAATGCACCTGTGGCAACATTAGATAGCAGAAGTTATCCAAGCCAAATTTTAAATACATTTCAGGCTGTGTCTAAGATCATGAAGCAGAAAACTAGATATAAGCTGATAATGCAGGTAGTACAGGAAATGGAAGGGCAGCAAGAGTGTAGATCCACAAAAACCCAGGCAAAATTCTAACTTATGTGGTACTTGAAAAGGATTAATGTTAGTGTCTAGAAGATTATAGACAGTAAATTCAAGGTTCAGAGACCGAACTGATCAACTTCATTCTTAGTCCTTGAAACCTTCTCTGTTTCACAGTCAGTGACTATAATGTTAACCCATTATTCATAATTAGATACAACTACTGCTGGGTGAGAAAAACAGAGTGTGGCACAGTTAAACTACCCTCAATTCCTAAATAAATAATTCAAAACAGTTCCCTTTTTAAGTTTAGGTCTAGAAAAAATTAAATGAAATATTATTATGCAACCTCAAAATGAAAGAGAAATTATAATTTGCATTTTTACTTTTGTAATTTGTATAATTATTTTTTTCCAAATTGACAACTCCAATAGAGATGTAAAGTTGAAGAAATATATATCCATAAGCATAACATTATACAGTTGACCCCTGAACAACATAGGAATTAATGGCACCAACCCCCAGTGCAGTAAAATAGCTACAAATAACTTTCAATTTCCCTAAAACTTAATTATTAATAGTCTATTGGTGACCAGAAGCCTTACCCACAACATAGTCGATTAACACAATTTCGTGCATTTTATTATATATATATATACAAAATACTTCATTCTTACATTAAAGTAAGCTAGAGAAAAGAAAATGTTATTAAGAAAATTATAAGGAAGATAAAATATATTTACTATCCATTTCATGGAAATAGATCATTACAATCGTCTTATTCTTCACTGTCTTAACAATGAGGAGAAGGAAGAGGAGTTGTTGAATTTGTCATCTCAGGGGTGGCAGAGGCAGAAGAAAATCTGTGTATAAGCGGACCTGTGCAATTCAAACCTATGTTGTTCAAGGGCCAATTATATCACATACCTAAAATTATAATATGTATAACATTGATGAGTTATTATGCTGACATTGCTGCTGGATTACATAGTTTGAGTGACCTTAGTAAACTGACTTTTAAATTATCTTAAGGACAAAACCCTGAAAATCTATGTTAGTGAGCATTTTGCATTTCTTCTAGGTTTGGTATACATTTTTTGCATTCAAAGTTATTTTAATAGAAAATTTATTTATCTACCTGATATATTGACAGTGGCTATATAGGGACTTGTTAATCATAAAAATAAATGCTATGGGGAGACACTACGTATTCTAATTTTTTATCATCTGTGTTTAACTGTTGGTTTCTTGCTTATTTATTTAATAACAATTTTTGATATTTCTCCCTCAAACAATAAAATCATGTCTCCAATCAACGACCTGAAAAAACATATTTTATAAAAGAAATTAATTTCCTAGTTATAGAAATGCAAAAAAGGCATGCTGCATTCCCATATTCACTTTTATTATGTCCTGTCACTTAGAAATAGCTGAACAAATTCAAACTAAATTTGAATTAAAAATAAAGCACTCCCAAGCCTAATCCCTATGTATTAAGTTTCTGCTTCAGAGTATGTTTTATAGCTGACTTACAAACTCTGAAGGAAATTTATAATGGAACCTGGGACAACCTCTTTTTGTAATTGGGAGTTGTGGTCACCAGAAATGAGAGAATATATTGTGCTTAGATGTCAACCTCTTTACTTTTCTAAAATAGTGGGTTTGAAGTTCAAAAATCAATATCCATATTTTTTGTTTCACACACCACTTAGTCATAACACAATATCTTTCTCTGTGGGAAAGATTCTAGTTTAGTAATAAAAAGTATGTGGGCAGAAATTGTTAGGCAATTTATAGCTGTTCCTAAAAATAAATTGAATGCTATTACCTATAAAGTACATGAAAAGAGTAAGAGAAAGTAAAAAACCAATAGATTTGAGAATTATACAAATTCAAACACTTAAGAAATAAAAACTCCAAGGTTCTATATCTTTAAATAGTGCCAAATTATCAGGTAGAAGCATTTTGGTCAAATTCTGAAATCATATATAACAAATTATATTAGTATTTGTATTTATAAGAAATTATTTTTTCCTCGAGAAACACAAAACTGTTATTTTATTGGCTTGGCAGGATTAATGTAGCTTTAACATTAGAAGATACAAATATTATAACATCTGTAATGTTCATTTCATTCATAAAAGTATTACTGACTACTTGCCAAAAGACAGGCATCATTTTAAGATTTGGTTTATGAATGAATCTAGGTTGCATATTTTAATCTAAGTGAGTTCTCTTATATTATAATATGACCAAATAATTACCTTATTTCTGATATAGTGCTCAACTTCTTCTTAAAGGCCATTTTATATCTTCCTAGGATTCAGTTTGCTATGGGCATAGCTGTTACCTTGACCTTTCTTATTTTCTATAATTCAGTAGACTGCAACACCTTTCTCCCCTTCCTAATGCTAATAATGAGAAATAAATAAAAAACTCTTCCCAGTATTTCACAAAACAATATTTCATAAAAATGAATTTCTAAATCCCCAAGCAATCAAAACTAATGATGTCTGACGTTCGTGATTGAAATTATGTCTAACAGGATAATAGTTGTTACATGTTCTCATTAGAGTTGCCATCTAGTGTAATCAGATTTAAAATGTCTTTAACTCGAACAGGCCATTGATTTTGCACTGGACAATGACTTTTTTTTGACATTAAATGTTACTTCATAAGTCACTTGAGCATTTGGTTGTGTACTGAAATAGGCTTCAATAGTATTGTGAAATGAATCCTTAACACAGAAGAGGAAAGCAGAAAAAAGTACTATTTGCTTAAATCCCTTTTGGCTTCTGCTATCATAAAACTGAAATAGTCCACATGAATTAGTTTTTCAAATGCCCTACATATATTTATCTAATTTTTCCTCATTGGAGGGAGAGAATAGTGCTCAAAACTGTATTTCATGAAAATAGCCTTTAAAAAAAAAGTGATTCACAAAGTGGATTATCTAAAGTTCATATTATGTGTCTCTCTAATACAGATTTACACATCTTTTATAAAAATATTTTCCTTGGCAAAATTTTAATATAATGGTAAGCCCTGACTGGAGCCCTCTATCAATGCACCTTAAATGACATAAATATTTCAGTCACTTCAGTCTTTGATGAAACCTGTGAAACAAAGACATTGATACCACTAACATTTTGAAAACAGTTGGATGTGGTAGAAACATTTTATTCCTATAATATATTTTATCTTCAAAAATGAAAACCGAAATAAAACTTTGTAGATGAAGGCTAACATTAGGGTGCTTCATTATTTGGACAATTCTGATAATTCCCATTTTATTGTTTCATATTCTAATTAGCATTTTTAAAATGTTAATAGGGCACTTTTTTAAATATTTAACTGCCTATAATAAATTTTGCTTTGAGTGCAGAGATTACATTTTTGCATTTTATAAGTATGCTTAAAAATTTATAGTATCCAGCTATTTTTTGTTCTTTTGTTTAAATTAATTGAACTATTTAACAAATATTTATTGATCACTGGTTCGTACAGGGTACCATGAACATAATATACATGGCTTGTGCCTCATGAAATTTGCATTCTAATGGTAGAGAGGGACATCAATTAGAAGACACATACAAACATAGCAGTGAATAATTTGTTGTAGAAGAGTGCTCTGACACGTACAATATGGAAACATGATGTCATACGTGGAAATGACTTAAACTTGAGACCTGAAGGATGCACTAACTAGAGGAAAGTAGAGGAAGATATCATAGGTAAAGTGTAATGGCATTTGCAAGGTTGTGGAAGCTAAAGGAAGCATAATACTGTTTGGAAATTTTAAAAGGTCATAGGCATTGTAAGATTTGTTTTACTTGTCTTAAGAGCAATTTAAAGTCATCAGATATGATACAGTCATGGAGAAAAGATTAATACTGAGTTGCGTGGCTTTTTTTATATCAGGTAAATAAACCCCTTAAATGAATTCCCAGGCTATTAACTAATTAATAGAAGTCTCTGGGCATAACATTGAGGAAAGAATTCTGGATAATTACTCATAATAAAGATGAGACTCAAAAAGCTAGAAATATCCAGTAAAATCTTCTTGAACTTCAGCTACAGCAAATTAATCTCACATACAGAGAACATGTTGTGCCTTTTCTACGGAGAATCTTGTCCCATTGGGAGTATCCTCCCTGGTCTTTGCTGACATCACAGGAATTAGCTTATGTCAAAGCTATCTCTTCTTTGATTTGCAGATAACTCAAAAGACTGCTATGAGAATAGATCTTACTTTCCTTATCCTCCCTAAGATGTACTGGTTCCTGCTAAAAGAGGGAGATTGTGAGGCCCTCTTTAAGTCTTTAATCCATGTTGAATTAATTTTTGTGTAAGGTGTAAGGAAGGGATCCAGTTGCAGCTTTCTACATATGGCTAGCCAGTTTCCACCCCACTATTTATTAAATAGGGAATCCTTTCCCCATTTCTTGTTTTTGTCAGGTTTGTCAAAGATCAGATTGTTGTAGATGTGTGGTATGATTACTGAGGGCTCTGTTCTGTTTCATTGGTCTGTATCTCTGTTTTGGTACCAGTAACATGCTGTTTTGTTTACTGTAGCCTTGTAGTATAGTTTGAAGTCAGGTAGTGTGATGCTTCCACCTTTGTTCTTTTGCTTAGGATTGACTTGGCAATGCGGGCTCTCTTTTGGTTCCATGTGAACTTTAAAGTAGTTTTTTTCCAATTCTGTGAAGAAAGTCATTGGCAGCTTGATGGGGACGGCATTGAATCTATAAATTACCTTGGGCAGTACGGCCATTTTCACGATATTGATTCTTCCTATCCATGAGCATGGGAAGTTCTTCCATTTTGTTTGTGTCCTCTTTTATTTCGTTGAGCAGTGGTTTGTAGTTCTCCTTGAAGAGGTCCTTCACATCCCTTGTAAGTTGGATTCCTAGGTATTTTATTCTCTTTGAAGCATTTGGAAAACACTCTGCAGGATATTATCCAGGAGAACTTCCCCAATCTAGCAAGGCAGGCCAATATTCAGATTCAGGAAATACAGAGAATACCACAAAGATACCCCTCCAGAAGAGCAACTCCAAGACACATAATTGTCAGATTCACCAAAGTTGAAATGAAGGAAAAAATGTTAAGGGCAGCCAGAGAGGAAGGTCGGGTTACCCACAAAGGGAAGCCCATCAAACTAATAGTGGATCTCTCGCAGAAACTCTACAAGCCAGAAGAGAATGGGGGCCAA
This sequence comes from Gorilla gorilla gorilla, assembly GCF_029281585.2. Lineage (NCBI taxonomy): Eukaryota > Metazoa > Chordata > Mammalia > Primates > Hominidae > Gorilla > Gorilla gorilla. Next base: position 82,714,737 of record NC_073236.2, read on the forward strand.
TATTCGACATTCTTAAAGAAAAGAATTTTCAAACCAGAATTTCATATCCAGCCAAACTAAGCTTCATAAGTGAAGGAGAAATAAAATCCTTTACAGACAAGCAATTCTGAGAGATTTTGTCACCACCAGGCCTCCCCTACAAGAGCTCCTGAAGGAAGCACTAAACATAGAAAGGAACAAACGGTACCAGCCACTACAAAAACATGAAGGAGATACAGACACAAAAAGACCCTTCAAAAAAAATCAGTGAATCCAGGAGCTGGTTTTTTGAAAAGATCAACAAAATTGATAGACTGCTAGCAAGACTAATAAAGAAGAAAAGAAAGAATCAAACAGACACAATGAAAAATGATAAAGGGGATATCACCACTGATCCCACAGAAATACAAACTACCATCAGAGAATACTATAAACAGCTCTATGCAAATAAACTAGAAAATCTAGAAGAAATGGATAAATTCCTGGACACCTACACCCTCCCAAGACTAAGCCAGGAAGAAGTTGAATCCCTGAATAGACCAATAACAGGCTCTGAAATTGAGAGAATAATTAGTAGTCTACCATCCAAAAAGAGTCCAGGACCAGATGGATTCACAGCCGAATTCTACCAGAGGTACAAGGAGGAGCTGGTACCATTCCTTCTGAAACTATTCCAATCAATAGAAAGAGAAGGAATCCTCCCTAACTCATTTTATGAGGCCAGCATCATCCTGATGCCAAAGCCTGGCAGAGACACAACAAAAAAAGGTAATTTTAGACCAATATCCCTGATGAACATCGATGCAAAAATCCTCAATAAAATACTGGCAAACTGAATCCAGCAGCACATCAAAAAGCTTATCCACCATGATCAAGTGGGCTTCATCCCTGGGATGCAAGGCTGGTTCAACATACGCAAATCAATAAAAGTAATCCAGCATATAAACAGAACCACAGACAAAAACGATGTGATTATCTCAATAGATGCAGAAAAGGCCTTCGACAAAATTCAACAGACCTTCATGCTAAAACTCTAAATAAATTAGGTATTGATGGGACGTATTTCAAAATAATAAGAGCTATCTATGACAAACCCACAGCCAATATCATACTGAATGGGCAAAAACTGGAAGCATTCCCTTTGAAAACTGGCATAAGACAGGGATACCCTCTCTCACCACTCCTATTCAACATAGTATTGGAAGTTCTGGCCAGGACAATCAGGCAGGAGAAAGAAATAAAGGGTATTCAATTAGGAAAAGAGGAAGTCAAATTGTCCCTGTTTGCAGATGACATGATCGTATATTTAGAAAACCCCATCATCTCAGCCCAAAATTTCAAGCTGATAAGCAACTTCAGCAAAGTCTCAGGATACAGAATCAATGTGCAAAAATCACAAGCATTCTTATACACCAATAATAGACAGAGAGCCAAATCATGAGTCATCTGACATTCTGACTGTATCTGGTGTGCTTCTGCCACCCATTTTATAAGAGTGCTGCAGAAGAGACTGCTTGAAGTTCAGATAGTGCCTAAGATTCATCTTTGATGAAAATCTGAGTCAAGAGAAAAGGTTACTCCTGTGGAAACTGATTAATGAGGAACACCTGAAACCCCAGAACACCACACATGATCGGATTTGCACTTTTTTCATGCTTGAAAAATTTTTATTGATTAGTATGTCATTCTTCACAACAGACATTATAACCACATATTTATATAATTTTTCTTTCTTGTGACTCTAAAGATTGAGGTGTTAAAAATGTTTCTGGGTAGAGTTATCCTTATAATTTTTAGTAGTATACAATTGATCAAACAGTAACTGTATTACAAACCAATAAGTATGATTAAACGAAAAAATAAAAGTGTACACATGGATTATATGGAAGGGACTTTTTCTTCAAAAATGTAATCCATCACATAAACAGAACCAGTGACAAAAACCATATGATTATCTCAACAGATGCAGAAAAGGCCTTCGATAAAATTCAACACCCCTTCATGCTAAAAACTTTCAATAAACTAAGTATTGATGGAACATATACCAAAATAATAAGAGCTATTTACGACAAACCCATAGCCCATATGATACTGAATGGGCAAAAGCTGAAAGCATTCCCTCTGAAAACCGGCATAAGACAAAGATGGCCTCTCTCACCACTCCTATTCAACACAGCATTGGAAGTTCTGGCCAGGACAATCAGGCAAGAGAAATAAATAAAGGATATTCAAACAGGAAGACAGAAAGTCAAATTGTCTCTGTTTGTAGATGACATGATTGTATATTTAGAAAACCCCATCATCTCAGCCCCAAAATTCCTTAAGCTGATAAGCAACTTCAGCAAAGTCTCAGGATACAAAATCAATGAGCAAAAATCACAAGCATTCCTCTACACCAATGATAGACAAGCAGAGAGCCAAATCATGAGTGAACTCTCATTCATAATTGCTACAAAGAGAATAAAATACCTAGGAATACAACTTACAAGGGATGTGAAAGACATCTTCAAGGAGAGTTGCATCTTTAAAAGATGGTTCAGACAGTAGAAAGTGAAAAAAAATGGAAGGCAGCATGAGTATATAGGCAGAGAGAATACTTTGAAGACATAATAGTTGTCTGACAGCTTTGATTAGAGGAGGAGAGTGGTGGGCAGGGAAAGCACATGTTTTATTTTGGATATTTTTAGTTTGAAGTGAACTTAAGCATCTAGTTGACAATGCCAAATACACAGTTGCTTGTATGAAATTCAGAGGACATTTTTGGATCAAAAATGAAGTTACAGGTCATTAGTATCCAAATGACCTCATCTTTTCAATATAATGGATTTATTCTCAATATAAGTGTCACAATAAGCAATTTTCCATTTTATACGAGAAACCATTAGCATAAAAACATACACACAGAAACACACAAACTTAAAAGGGCTCAGACACTATAATTGATTTCTAAATCCCACTGAAATAGGCCTCCATTTGCCTTTGGTTGTGTGAAGAAGAAAAAGTGTTTGTTTTCATAATGTCAATAAATAATTCTGGTAAGAAATTGAACCATACAGAAAATAATTGTGACTTTTAATTTGGAAATACTAAATATATTTGGTTCACTATTTAAGGCAAAGAGAGTGTGGGAAATCCAGGCTTATTTGCATTTTTTTTTTTTAAAAACAGGCATTCATTCTACCTTTACCAAATGTTTGTCCATGTCACATTCAGTTAATTGTTTGGAGAGTAATTTTTATACATATCAAACCAATGAGCTTAAAACACTCTGAAAATAATTTCTATGTAATTTTCTGTCCTCCATTATTCTTTCAGAATGAGTGACCTACTCCCCCAATGCTGATTTTAAATAACATGTAAAACAAATAAAAATAAAATCTGATATTTAATGTTACCACCTTGAATTTAGATGAAGTAATTTAGGATCACTGTAGTTGCATGGTATGCAGATCATTATCTTTCAAGGTCTTTAAAAATATGAGACTGTAGGAATAGGTGATTAGTTTCTCTTCTTCTTAATCTTTATGCTGTCTAAAAATTACTGTCTGAAATCTATGCCACAAAAGTCACCAAAGTCATTAGCTTCTCTGGACCAATCATTTGAGTGTCATGACACATGGACTTATTTGCAAATATGGTTAGAGGCTTCTAACATTAGCTTCTCTCAGAAAACATTATGGGAACATTAGCTGCCTGGACTAAAGTTTATTGCAGGTGAAGATTATCTAAATAATGAAATAAGTCACTGGTGTAATATTTGCATCCAACACAGAAAGCAGCTATTAACTGGAACACAAACTTTAACTCTTTCCTTTAAGCTAGGAAACTGCAGTTCTTTAGAAGATGATGATAATTGATTATAAATGAAACTATTTATCAATTATTAAATAAAATAGATATTAAAACCCAACTTTGGAAAGACATGGCCAGATAACCACTGAATCTACTTAGGACAAAGTAACTTACCAAAAACATTGTGGAATGTATCAAATCTTATTTTTTTCTATATAAATAAAATACAACTTCAACTTATTTTGATCTTGACATCTGTATATCTGTCTTTTCACTACCACATTAAGAAAAATGACTGGCACATTTTGGCAAAGGTGGAGAGCAGCTGGAATGGTTCCATTTTTCTGGTGCAGTTACTTTAAATGTGCCATACACCAAGGTGTCTGGCAACAGATGTGCATTTGGTCTTCCAGGGTGAAAAGCAAAAATGATTCATTAATGTTTTACACAATCACTGCTGGATAGCCCAGCAGGAATGTATATAGTTCTGTCTCTAAAGTATTCTCTTATGCAATGTGGACTGGCATAAAGGGGCTTCTTTAAATGCATTCTTGAATCACCCAGGTATAGCTAAAGAAATATATCAAGAGAAGAGTGATAGGGAGAGCAAAGTAGAAAATTGAAAAGTAAATTTTGTCAGAATATATATTCAGGACTGTCCGAAGCAGGGAAACTTGGCACTGGGGATTTAACTCTTTTATTATTATTATTATACTTTAAGTTTTAGGGTACATGTGCACAATGTGACATTGAGTCTGGAAGATATCCTTCAAGACTGTCCACTTTCTTTTAATCTCACCTGCGATTATTATAACACTTTTATTTTACTAAAAAAAATTCTACTTTTTGGATCTAATTGAACCTACAATGTAACAACTCAGACATGTATTTGGCTACTATATATTGAGTAACTACTATATACCAGGAATTGCATTGAGTACTTATCTCCAGGAATACAAAAGACAGGCCCTATCCTGAAGAAATTGCAATCTAGCAATTAAAATAGACAAAGAATGACTGTAATATACCTTAGGTAGATATGTACATAGTGGGACCAGGGATTGCAGAAGACTCCGCGAGCCACTTAGAAAGGCTCGATAATTTCCTGAGGTTAATTTTGTAATTCAGCTACCCTTATATGTACGGGTACAGACATCTATATGAGAAACAAATAGTCTTTGATAGCAAAATGATTTGTTCCTGGACCAGATGCCATTAATTATTCACACTTAGACACTGATCCTGATTTACTATGAAGGGTGTGAAATTGAAGGTCTTGTTCTTTTCTTTGTTGCCTATTGCTGCTAACAAATTAACCTCAAACATAGCCACTTATAACAACAAATATCTATTACCCCACAGGTTTTCAGGGTCAGGATTCTGGGAATGGCTCAAGTAGGTGATTCTCGGTCAGATTCTTTCATGAGGTTATATTGAAGTTAATAGCTTGGATAGAGGTCTTCCAGGACTGGAATATATGCTTCTAAAATCACTCATGCAGCTATTGGAAGGAAATTTTTATTACTTTCCACATAGGCCTCTTCATAGGCTAGTCATTACATGGTAGTTCACAGCCCTCACGGTGAGCTATCCAAGGGGGAAACCAGGTAACTTGCTCAAGAAGGAAGCCACAATGCTCTACTAACCTAATCTCAGAAGTGGCATGCCACCACTTCTACTGTATCCTTTTGGTCACACAGATCCAACCTGGTACAATGTGAAGATGAGGTGATACAAAGCTGTGAATATTGGGAGGTATGGAATATTGGGCACCATCTTGAAAGCTAATTAACCTATGAGTTGAATTAGATCTTTTTAATATTGCAAAGCTTAAAAGTACAATTTAAATATTCTGTAATATGAGGATATATAAAAGGTATTTTTCTAATTTTTAAAGTGAAAAATACTTTGAATATGATCTAGTTATCATCAGATTCAGAGGGAAAATAAGAATAAAATAGGGGGGCAGAGCAAGATGCTGAATAAAAGCCTACACTGTTTATCACCTTGGCTGGAACACCAAATTTTAACAACTTTCTATACACAGAAAAGCATTCCACATGAACCCAAAATCAGGTGAGCAATTACAGTATCCAGTTTTAACTTTATATCATGAAAAGAGTCATTGAGGAAGTCTGGAGAGGCAACCTTGAATCACCGATGCCACCGCTCCCACTGATGCTCCCTTTATTCTGAGCAAAGAATAAAGAGGACTTTGTTTTGCATCTTGAATACTAGCTCAGGCACAGTAGATTAGAGTACCAGGCATTGTTGTTAAGGACCCCGTTCCAGGCCCTAGCTCCCTGACAACATTTCTTAGACATATTCTTGTTCAAAAGGGCCTTTAAGGGAAGGACCCAGTCATGGCAAGATTCATCACCTGCTGAATAAAGAACCCTTGGGCCCTGAATAACCATGAGCAATACCCAGGGACTATACCGTGGACCTTGGGCTCTGAGACATGCTGGCGTCAGGGGAGACACCGCACATTCTCAGCTGTGATGGCTATGAAGAAAAACTTCTTTTGTTTGAAAAAAATCAGAGGAAAAAATAAAGGAAATTTTGTCTTGCACCCTAAGCTCCAGCTCAGCCACAGTGTGGTAGACCAACAAGCAGGCTTCTAGGGTCCCTGATTCCAGGCCTAGGCTCTTGGACAGCATTTCTGGAACTGTCCTAGGCCAGAGGGGAGCCCACTGCCCTGAAAGTGAGTCCCAGGCCTGGTAGCAGTCACCAAAAGCTGATGGAAGATCCCTTGGGTTTTAAGTGAATATCAGTAGTGGCCTGGCAGAACCACCATGGACTGGTGGTGCTGGTATCCACAGGGAGAGGCTCCTGTGCCTGCGGAAAGGGGAGGGAAGAGTGAGAAGGAATTTGTGTTGTGGTTTCAGTGCCAGATTAGCTGCAGTAGAAAAAACATCAGGTAAATTGGAAAGGTTTTGACTCTAATCCCTGGCTCCCAGACAGCATCTCTGGATATGTCAGGAGCCTGGGGGAACTTGTCACCCAGAAAGAATAGGCCATGGGCAAGGGCCAGCGCTGTGCTGGCTTCCAGTCTGATCCAGCACAGTCTAAGTGGTGGTGACCGCAAGGGTGCTTGCATCACCACACTCCCAGTTCCCAGTGGCTCAGCAAAGACTGAGAGACTCTATATGTTTGGGAGAAAGTAAGGGAAAGGAACAAGAGTCTCTGCATGGTAATCCAGATAATGCTTCTGGATTTTATCCAAGACTACCAAGCCAGTACCTCTATGAGTCTGGAAAAAAACAACCAACCAACCAAAAACCATGTTATTGGGGCTTGGGGCCCAAGTCCCTTTGAATATCTGGAAAGCCTTCCCAAGAAGGACAAACAAAAACAAGCCCAGAATGTGACCAGTACAATAAATACCTAACTATTCAACACCCAGACGCTGAAGAACAACTACAAGCATCAACACCATCCAGGAAAACATTACCAGTCAAACGAACTAAATAAGGTGCCAGGGACCAATTCTTGAAAAACAGATATTTTACCTTTCAGACAGAGAATACAAAATAATTGTCTTGAGGAAACTCAAAGAAATTCAAGATAACACAGAGAAGGAATTCAGAATTCTATCAGATATTTTAATAAAGAGATTAAGATAATTAAAAAGAATGAAGCAGAATTTCTAGAGTTGAAAAAATGCAATTGACACACTGAGGAATGCACAGTCTCTTTATAGCAGAATTGATCAAGCAGAAGGAAGATTCATGAGCTTAAAGACAGGCTACTATAAAGTACATAGTAAAAGGACAAAAAAGAAAAGAAGAATAAAAAATAATAAGGCATGCTCATGAGTTTTAGAAAATAGCCTCTAAGGGCTAAACTAAGAGTTATTGACTTCAGTGAGGAGTTAGAGTAAGAGATAGGGGTAGAAAGTTTGTTCAAAGGGATAGTATTAGATAACTTTCCAAACACAGAGAAAGATACCAATATCCAAATACAAGAAGGTTGTAGAACACCAAGCAGATTTAACCCAAATAGGACTACTTCAAGGAATTTAATAAACTCCCAAAGGTCAAGGAAAAAGACAGGATCCTAAAAGCAGTGAGAAAAAAGAAACAGTTAGCATACAATGGAGCCCAGATACATCTGGCAGCAGATTTTTTAGTGGAAAATTTACAGGCCAGGAGAGAGTAGCATGAGATATTTAAAGTGACAAAAAAAAATTTACTCTAAAATAGTATGTCTGGTGAAAATATCCTTTAAGCATAAAGGAGAAACAAAGACCTTCTCAGACAAACAAAAGCTGGTGCATTTCATCAACACACCTGTCCTACTAAAAAATGCTAAAGGGAATTCTTCCATCTGAAAGAAAAAGATGATAATGAACACGAAGGAATCATCTGAAAATATGCAACTCACTGGTAATTGTAAGCACACCCAGAAACACAGAATAGTAGGATGCAGTAACTGGTTTGTAAAGTTCTCTTGACTTAAGTAGAAAGACTAAATAGTGAAACAATAAAAAATGATTACCACCACCACTTTTCAAGACATAAAGAGAAACAACAATGAGTTAAAAACTAGGGGGCAATGTTAAAGTGTAGATTTCTATTAGTTTTTTTTTTTTTTTGCAAGTTTGCTTAATTTTTTAGGCAATCTGTGTTCAGTTTCCATCAGTTTAGAATAATGAGCTATAAGATAGTATTTGCAAGCCTCATATCAGAAAACAAACAAGGGATACACAAAGAAAAAAGCAAAAAAATTAAAGCATACAATCAGAGAAAATCACTTTCACTAAAACTAAGACAGGAGGGAGGAAAGAAGAAGAGACGACCACAAAACAACCAGAAAACAAATAGCAAATGGTATTAGTAAGTCCCTATTTATCAATAAAAATATTGAATTTAAATGGACATTCAATATTATTATTTTTACACTCTGTGAAAAAAGACACAGAGTGGCTGAATGGATCAGAAACAAGAACCAATGATCTGTTTCCTACAAGAAACATTGTCACTTATAAAATAGAGGGATGGAAAAAGATATTCCATGCCAAAGGAAACCAAAAAAGAGCAGGAGTAGTGATACTTGAATTAGACAAAATAGATTTCAAGACAAACATGGTGAGAAGAGACAAAGAAAGTCACTAATGATGATAAAAGGGTCAAGTTAGCAAGAGGATGTAATTATTCTAAATATGTATGCACTCAACACAGGAGCACCCAGATATATAAAGGAAATACTATTAGAGCTAAAGAGAGATAGACCCCAATATAATAATAGCTGGAGACTTCAACACCCCACTTTCAACAATGGACAGATCTCCCTGACAGAAAATCAACAAAGAAACATCAGATTTAATCTGCATTATAGACCAAATAGACCTAATAGATATTTACAGAACCTTTCATCCAACAGCTGCAGAATAAACATTTTTTTTTCCTCAGCACATGGATCATTCTCGAGTCCATATGTTAGGTCACAAACAAGTCTTAAAACATTTTTTAAAAATTGAAACAATATCAAGCATCTTCTATGAACACAATGAAATAAAATTATAAATAAATGATGAGGAATTTTGGAAACTATACAAAAACTTGGAAATTAAACAATATGCTCCCAAATCCCTAGTGAGCAAATAAAGAAATTAAGAAAGAAATCAAAAAATTTCTTAAAGCAAGTGATAATGGAAACACAACATACCAAAACCTCTGAGATAGCGTGAAAACAGTATTGAGAGAAATGTATAGCTATAAGTGTCTACATCAAAAAACACTTTAAATAAAAACCTAATGAAGCATCTTAAAGAACAAGAAAAGCACGAGCAAACCAAACCCATAATGTAGGGAAGAAAAGAAATAATAAAGATCAGAACATAAATAAATTTAAAATAAAGCAACACAAAAGATCAATAAAACAAAAAGTTGTTTTTTTTAAATTCAAACAAAATCGACAAACCTTTAGGCAAAGTAAGAAAACAGGAGAGAGGATCTAAATAAGTAAAATGAGAGATGAAAAAGGAGACATCACACCTGATACTGTAGAAATTAAAGGCTCATTAGTGGCTACTGTGAGCAGCTACCTGCCAATACATTAGAAAATCTAGAAGAAATTGATTAATTCCTGGATACATGCAAGGTACCAAGATTAAACCATGAAGAAGTGCAACACCTGAACAGACCAATAAAAGCAACGAGATCAAAGTCATAATAAAAAGGCTCCCGGTAAAGAAAACAAAAGCCCGGGACCCGATGTCTTCACTGCTAATTCTCCGAACATTCTTTTTTTTTTTTTGACAGTCTCACTTTATCACCCAGGATGGAGTGTACTGGCACCATCTCAGCTCACTGCAACCTCTGCCTCCCAAGTTCAAGCTATTCTCATGCCTCAGCCTCTCAAGTAGCTGCAACTACAGGCACGTACCACCACACCCAGCTATTTTTGTTTTTGTTGTTGTATTTTTGGTAGAGACGGTGTTTCACTATGTTGGCCAGGCTGGTTCCAAACTCCTGATCTCAAGTGTTCCTCCCACCTCGGCCTCCCAAAGTGCTGGGATTACAGGCATGTGCCACCGCACCTGGCCCTGATTTCTATCAAACATTTAAAGAAAATACCAATTCTACTCAAACTTTTCCAAAAACTAGAAGAGGGAACACTGCCAAACTCATTCAATGAGGCTAGTATTACCCTGATACCAAAATCACACAGAAGCACACTAAAATAAAAAACTACAGACCAATATATCTGACGAATACTAATGCAAAAATCCTCAACAAAACACTAGCAAACTGAATTCATCTATGCATTAAAAAGATTACTCATCGTGACCAAGTGGGATTTACCCAGGGAAGCAAGGATGGTTAAACATATGCAAGTCAATCAACGTGATACATCACATCAACAGAATGAAAGACAAAACCGTATGACTATTTCAGTTGATGCTGAAAAAACATTTGTTAAAACATAACATTCCTTTATAAAAACCTTCAAAAACTGGGTATAGAAGGAACATACCTCAACACAATAAAAGCTCCATATACAACAAACTCATAGCTAGTATCATGCTGAATGGGTAAAAAGTGAAAACTTTTTTTTAAGATCTGGAGCATGACAAGGATGCCTAATTTCACTACTGTTATTCAACATAGTATTGGAAGTCTGAGCTAGAGCAATCAGACACAAGAAAGATATAAAGGACATGCAGATTGGAAAGGAAGAAGTCAAATTATCCTTGTTTGCAGATGACATTTTATATTTGGAAAGAAAAAACAAAATACTCCACAAAAATACTATTAGAATTAATCAACAAATTCAGTAAAATTGTAAGATACAAAATCAGTATACAAAAATCAGTGGCATTTTTAACCCAACAGTGAACAATCTGAAAAAGGAACCAAAAAATTAATCTCATATACACTAGTCACACATAAAATTAAATACCTAAGAAAAAAAAATTAAGCAAGGAATTGAAAGATGTCTTCAATGAAAACTATAAAACACTAATGAAAGAAATTGAAGAGGACACCAAAAGTGGAAAGATATTCCATGTTGATGTATTGAAAGGATAAATATTGCTAAAATGTCCTTACTAACCAAAGAAATCTACAAATTCTGTGTAATTCCTATCAAACTACCAATGACATTCTTCACAGAAATAGATGAAACAATCCTAAACTGTATATAGAATCACACAAGTCCCAGAATAGCTAAAGCTATCCTGAGCAAAATGATCTAAACTGGAAGAATAACATTACCTGATTTCAAACTGTACTACAGAGCTATAGTAACCAATACAGCATAGCATTGGCATCAAAACAGTCACATAAACCAGTTCAACAAACAGAGAACACGAAAACAAATTCATACCCATATAATGAACTCATTTTTCACAAAGCTTCCAAAAACATACACCTGAAAGAACAGTCTTGTCAGTGAATAGTGCTGGGAAAGCTGCATAACCATATGCAGAAGAATGTAACTTGATCCCTATCTCTCTCACCTTATATAAAAATCAAATCTTAATAGATTAAAGGTTTAAATGTAAAACCTTAAACTATGAAACTACTATAAGAAAACATTGGAGAAACTCTCCAGGACATTGGTCTTGGCAAAAATTTCTAGAATAATACCTCAACGGCACTGGCAACCAAGCAAAAATGGGCAAATTGGATCAAGTCAAAATATTTCTGCATAAAAGGGAAACAAGCAACAAAATGAAGACACAACCCACAGAATGGGAGAAAATATTTGCAAACTACCCATCTGACAAGGCATTCATAATCAGAATATATAAGGAGCTCAAACAACTCTACAGGAAAAAATCTAATAATCCAAATAAGAATGGTCAAAAGATTTGAATAGCTATTTCTAAAAAGAAGAAAAAAAATGGCAAAGAGGCATATGAAAAAGTGCTCAACATCATTGATCATCAGCTAAATACAAATCAAAACTACAGTGAGACATCATCTCACCCAAGTAAAAACAGCTTTTCTTTCAAAAGTCAGGCAATAACAAATGCTGGCGAGGATGTAGAGAAAAAGGAAACCTAGTTCACTGTTGGGAATGTAAATTAGTATAATCACGATGGAAAACAGTTTTGGAGGTTCCTCAAAAAACTAAAAATTGAGCTTCCATACCGTCCAGCAATTCCACTGCTGGGTGTATACACAAAAGAAAGGAAATCAGTATATAGAAATATCTGCACTCTCATGTTTGTTCACAGTAGCCAAGATGTAGTAAAACGTATGTTTATCAACAGATGAATAGATACATAAAATGTGTTACTTAAACACAATGGAGTACTATTCAGCCATCAAAAAGAATAACATTCTGTCATTTCCAACAACATAGATGGAATTGGAGGTCATTATGTTAAGCAAAATAAGCCAGGCACTGAAATACAAGCATCACATGTTCTCAGTTATTTGTGGAATACAAACATCAAAACAATTGAACTCGTGGAGACAGAGAATAGGAGGATGGTCACAGGAGGCAGGGAAAGGTAGTGGAAGGCTGGGAGGAAGGTGGGAATTATTAATGAGTACACACACACAAAAATAGAAAAAATAAAAAAGACCCAACATTTGATATCACTACAGGGTGACTATAGTTGATAATAATTTAATTGTCCATTTAAAAATAACTAAAAGAATATAACTGGATTGTCTACAACATAAAGGATAAATCCTTGAAGGGATGAATACCCAATTTTCCATAACGTGATTATTGTGTATAGCATGCCTATACCTAAATATCTCATGCACCCCAGAAATATATACACCTGCTATGTACCCACAAAACTTTAAAAAATAAAAATAAAAAGAACAACCTAAATTCTCATATTTATTCTAAATAGTAGTTGTGTATTTTAATCATTACTTTCATCCGTGCTTTAGTCATTTAAGCTTTGCTGCTCCATAAAGAATTATAGACACAACATTAATGCCGAAAAGCAGCTTTTATACTCTCATACTTGATGACCTCTTATTTTTCTGAATAGCCTAATGTTCTGGCTATGAAAATATAAATATACATGTGTGTGAGTATATATGTATATACATATATTTATATGCATACGTATGTATATATGTATATATATTGTGAAATACACCATTTTACAAAAGAAAATTTTAGGGTTTAATGGTCAAATCCTATATAGGATGAGATGCACTCTATGAAAACCTATATTGGAATTGACTATTCAACCCTAAAATATATATTTGCAATAAAAGCAAGCTTAACTTAAAACTTCAAAACCATATTTCTGAAAAATTCAAAATAATTTGTGTTTATTTTCTTTCACTTTATGAAATTTTTAGTGATTTTTCTTGATTTTATTGATGAGTCATAAAAATACTTTTATATACTAATAAAAAATACTGTTAAGAAAGCATTTGAGAGAGAGAGAATATAGATACATAATATGGTCTCATGGCTATATTAAGTCTATAACATAATTAATTATATGTCTGATTTTTTTAATAGAAGTAAAATCAATTAAATTTAATTGGAACATTTATATCACAATTTCCAATAGAAGGAGATATAATTACATTTCAAAGTACTTCACCTGAAACAACAGTGCTCTTAATTCTTTCAAAATTGACTATTAATTACTAATGTCTAGTTCTACTTGCTTTTCTAAGTGCTGGTTTTTGCAGCAACAGTTTTCTAGCAAAAGAAATGTAGTGAAATTTCTGCTTCACTAAGCCATTTTAAAACATTATAGTTTGGAGCCATTTCCTCCTCCAACTTCTTGAGATTTATGGTAAATGTTCAATCTTGTATACTATTTTATAGATGCACTCTATTAAACCAGCAATAATATAAGATTTCAAATATGGACAGCAAATGTCAGTAAGACACTATATAAAACCATGAAATAAAACATAAAAAGTTATTTAAGTTGAATATAGAACACAATTTTAGTGTTATATTGCAAATGTTAAAAATTATGCAGTCTTCAAGAATATAAATTAGAGCTTTTTAAGGAATAATTATTTTAGAAATATTAATATGCAAGGACACTTTCACTGGAACGTTAAATTTATCTCTAAGACAGCAGGCATTTTAAACAAATGTTATATTTTTTAAGGAAGAAAAGCCTTTGCATTCAACTATATGAAGACACAGAGAAGTAACGTTTCCTGCTCAGAACTATGGGAACAGGCAGTCATAGTCATTGTAGGAGAGCAAATGGTGAGGAAAGGACCAGTTCTTCCTTTTTATAAACAAAGACTCAGCATGGCCAAGGTCAAGGACACCTTGAGGGACGGCAATCTTTTGAGGTTACATGTAATTGTCTTTTATTTTCTCCAAATGTGAAGTTCTAGCTCACATGTAAGTCTTAAAAATAAATAGTAGTGAAATCAGAAGTGACCTTTTAATACTCCAGTCTTCTCAAGTTAAAAAAAAAACAACAATGTGAATCAACACACATCAGATATTTAGAAAAAAAAGTTATTCATTAATTAATTCATTCATTTGTTTACACATTGTAAAACAATTCATACTAGTAACAAATATCTGTATTAACAGTGAATGAAGCATATTTATGATTTTTTATTTGAATATTTCAGTAGTAATTTAAAATATGCTGAGCCATTAGTATGTGTCAGGTACTGCTTTAATGATTTATGTGAATTGATCTATTTAATTTTCATATCGATGCTATATTAGAAAGAAGAAAACAGAGACACTGAGAATGTTGATAGCTCACCTGGTCATTCATGGTGAACCTGGGTTTTAAATTCAGGAAGATTGACCCTACGCTCCACACTCCTACCATTTTACCATATAACAGTGTAATAACAGACACGAATTTTGGTTATATGGCTTGAAAAATCAGAAAAAATGCTACCTAGGGGGTAAAATGCAATGGTTATTAAATGGAAGACTGCAGACTTTTGTCCCGATTTCCTGCCACCAAGTGTACTATAATATTTTCCGTTGTCTCATAAGGAGTTCTTCTTCAGGGTAAGAATACACAGGATCAACAAACTACAATGCAATGCAATCAATGATATAAGGAGTATGTCTAAGGCACTACTAAATTTTAGAGAAAGAAGAGTACCTCTTGCTCAAAGTCAGGGGTATGTGGCCAAGTCTTACCTACAGAGCCAATCGCAAGTTCAAGGAAATTAGATATCTGATTAAACAGGGGACAAATTGAAGGACTTTTAAAAACTTCCATGACTGACAACTTTCACACTGTTCTACTTTGGTGCTTCAGATTACCTTATACAGTCACACCTGATGACCTCTTATTTGTCTGAATAGCTTAAATAACTACTGTTCACAACAGCTAACAACAGAATCCGTAAAATACAAGTATGGCATATTTCCTGGGGATAAGTGTTGTAAGAACTTGCATTTAATAATAATAATAGCTAACATTATTAAGTACTTAGTATGTACTAGGTATTATTCTCTATACGTTTTAGACATTTTATTTTCCTAAATACAACAATTTGTAGGTTAGCTACCATAATTATATCATTTTACAGATGAATAAACCGATTTTCTTAGAGCACAGTTGCCCAAATTGCTCTAGGCTCCTTTCAAAAAGACTAGGGATGAGTTCACTGTGTTTATCTGTGATGTCAAATGGGGTCCACCCTACCCAAGATAGGTAATCCTGTCTATGTTCAAGGCCCTTGGGTTGATAAACTGACTCAAGTTTAAAATATGGTTGCGGATCCATGATTCTCAGGTTGCTCTCTGTTCTTCTGTCTGCCACATCTGGAGTGTCTTGCTTTTGTAAATCAGGTAAGACCTTGGAGAAACATTTATTTTATTTCTAAGAACCCCATAATAATTAACCATAGGTAGAGATCTTTATTGGTGTAAGGGACTTCTAATACCCACCTATTCTGCTGCCTATTATAACAGTCACATACACTTTTATCATTTCTTGGCTCAACCACCTGTGATCCTCCCAATCTCACTGAGATGAAATTTTAAATCCTTTCTAACTCATTCTTAGTGGAAAGAGCAACCAATAAAACACGTTTTCTTATGTTTTCCTCCTTTTAAATAATACTATACTTTCCTTAATTAACCTACCCCTAAAACTTTTTGAAAAGAACAACTTCTGAAATTTCTGGAGGGATATAATGAAGAAATAAGTGAGATAGACCCAGCTGATATATAAATCCAACAATCTTAGATTAAGATTTACATGAAGACATAATGGCCAAAGTCTCTGATTAGTTCACCATTATGAGAAAATTCAACCTGAGCTAAAGTTTTATTCCTCACTTTCATATTTCTGCAAACTCAAAATCCATTTCTACAAATACTCATCAGGTTTTGAGTGATAAAATTAGCAAATCCCTGCAATCTTTCTATTTGTATTTTCTTCTCAGGTAGCATTTTAACCTCTAGAACATGATGAATTTGGAATCTGAATACTGTCCTAATATGAGGATTGAGGCAAGAAGAAATGCATGAATTGTTTTCTGCAAGTGTGAAAAAACCTCACCAAGGGTTTCTGGGGTTTATGAGTTTGAGGTAATACAAATTCATGAATCTTCTTATAACCCCTGTCATATTACTGTAATTTGCTTCTCTGTTAATTAATGTATGAACTTTCACATTAGGTCTGACAAATTCACATGATTTTTTAACCCAGCATCCCAGAGAATTATTTTCTTTGGTGGTGGCAGTGGTGCTGGTATATTAATTTGTTTTTGTTGTTGTTTACTGATCTTAGCCCAGGGTCATAAGGTCTAAGAAATTATTTTAGTATTTTCAAATGTATCCTCAAAAGGCTGGGGATTTCATTTTGGACCTTGAGAAAATAATGTACGTGTTTTTAGTTTTTCTTCTCTCATTATATATTATTCTATGCCATCAGAAGCAATCTTCTTTTTGTTTTTTCATCCCGGGTCATGCATTTCATCTTATCCCAGCCAGGAATAAATTCAGCATTTTCCTGAAGATCTCTTACCTCATAACCAATTTTTGTATTAATTAGGGTTTTTGTTTGCAAGACACAAGCAATAACACTCAGTCTAAAATAAGCCAGAAATTATTGTTTAATAAAGTATGAGGTAGTTAATAGAATAACAGTGGATAAAATGAAGACCATACATCAGAAAAGAACAGCTGCTGGATCCAGGTAGCAAAAACGAAAAAACAGAGTAAACAGACAACCTACAGAATGGAAGAAAATATTTTCAACAAAAATTAATCAGAGTGCTATTCACAATAGCAGCATCATGAATTTAACCTATATACCCATCAAAGGTAGACTGGATAAAGAAAATGTGCCATATATATATATACATATATATACATATATATATACACGTATATATATACATGTATATATACGTATATACATATATATACGTATATATATACATGTATATATATATACACACACACATAGTATATGTGTATATATATAAAATGTATACGTGTGTGTGTGTATGTGTGTATATATGCCATAGAACAGTACACAGCCATAAGAGTGAATGAGATCAAGTCCTTTGCAGCAACATTGATACAGCTAGAGGCCATAATCTCAACCAAACTAATGCGGGAACAGAAAAGCAAATACCACATGTTCTCGCTTATCAGTAGGAACTAAATATTAAGTACACATGGACACAAAGAAGGTAACAACAGACACTAGGGCCTTTTTGAGGGAGGAGGATGTGAGAAGGGAGAGGATCAGAAAACTGCTTATTGGTTACTATGCTTATTACATTGGTGACGAAATACTCTGTCCATCTAATCCCTGTGACACACAATTTACCTATATAACAAACCTGCACATGTATCCTTAAATCTAAAAGTTAAAAAAAGGAAACTTAACAAGCAAAAACAAATAACTCTATTAAAATGTGGGCACAAGACATGAACAAACACTTCTCTAAAGAAGACACACAAGTGGCCCACCAACATTTAAAAATGCTTTGAATCACTAATCTTCATAAAGATACAGATCAAAGCCACCATAAAATACCATCTCACACCAGTCAGAATGGCTATTAAAAAGTCAAAAAATAACAAATGCTGGCAAGGTGGCAGAAGAAAGGAAACACTTAAACACTATTGGTGGGAATGTATATTTGGCCCTCTAGAGAACAGTTTGGAGATTTCTCAAAGAACTAAAAATAGAATTATCATTGATCCAGCAATCTTACTACTGGTTATATTCCCAAAGGAAAATAAATTGTCCTACTGAAAAAAAAAAAAAAACGCCAGCACTTGTATGATTATTACAGCACTATTTACAATAGCAAAGATAGGGAATCCACCCAGGTGCCCATCAGTGGTGTACTGGATAAAGAAAATGCAGCCCTTTCACTGATGCAGGAGCCTAGTGTGGCAGTGGGAGAGATACCAATGGGAGCAGAGCTGCTGCCAAGGCCTGGGGCTGACCTGTCTGACTTCCCATTCGTGCCGAGCCCACTCAAACTACAGCCACATCTGGGGACAAGATGATTTTTGATCCTACTATGAGCAGGAAGAAAAAGAAGAAGTCATTTATGTTAGATGAGGGTGGGGATACCTAAATAGAGGAAAGCTAACCCTCAGAAATAAAAGAAATGGAGCCAGAGCCAACTGAAGACAAAGATTTGGAAGCTGATGAAGAGGACAATAGGAAAAGAAATGCTTACGATGATCCAGATGACTTGATCTTCTTTAATCAAAAGAAAAAGAAGAGAAAAACAAAAAAGATATTTCATATTCATGGAGGTGAAGAAGATGTAAAGGTTCTTAAGATTGAAAGTGATATTTAAGAACCAGCTGAACCAGGGGATGACCTTGACATTGTCAATAAAAAGAAGGAAAAGAGGAATTTCAGGTTCACAGATGAGAATAAATTACTAGAGAAAGATGAAGCCTAAAAGATAAAAGACAGCAAAAAAAGACGATGTTATCTCATTCAGTAATCAGACAGGCCCTATTTGGGCAAACTCAAAAAGAGACTACACATATGAGAAGCTACTGAATAGAGTGTTCCACATCATGTAGGGACAATGCAGTTATGGTTTCTGGAGAGAAAAGGAAATTTGTCACAAAACCTCCTTATGTCGTCTGAGTAGGAACCAAGGAAACTTCTTTTGTCAACTTTACAGATATCTATAAACAAATGTATTGTCTCCCCAAACACCTCCCTGTATTTTTGTTGGCTGAACTGGGTACAAATGGTTCTCTAGGTGGTAATAACCAACTTGTAATCAAAGGAAGATTACAAAAGAAACAGATAAAGATTGTCTTCGAAGACACATCAATGAATACATTACTTGTCACACACGCCGAACATGGAACACAATCCTGTAGAAGCACATCCAACTCTATTTTTTACAACGAGAAATGTGTCATTCTAGAGATTCTATTGCCAGCATCAAAATCAGCTTCCAGGTTGTCATGGGCAAGTGAACACAGCTCTGCGCCAAAGCTAACTAATTTGCTAATCACTGATTTTGCAAAGCATGCTGTGGAGATTTGCCTGGACAGGATTGCCATCAGAGTGGATATACCCTTGCACTAAAAACAAGATTAAAAAGGTGCCAAGTTCTTTGGTGAGTGGTTCGTTGGTCTGATATCCTTGCAAGATGCTGTTGTTCAAGCTGTTGACACACTTATTGCCTACTTGACAGCTGTCAGAAGAATGTAATACCGGATAAGGAGGTGCTTTTTAAAAATTGTTCATAGATTTCTGTAAAATACAAGATAAATTATTGTAACAGTGAAAAGAAAGAAAATGTGCTAGGTGTACACCATGGAATACTACGCAGCCATAAGAAACAACAAAGTCACATTATTTGCAGCAATATGGATGCAGCTGGAAGCCATTATCCTAAGTGAATTAATGCAGAAACAGAAAACCAAATACTACATGTTCTTACTAAGTTGAAGTTAAACATTGAGTACACACAGGCACAAAGATGGGAACAATAAACACTGGGATTCCAAAAGTGGGGAAGTAGAGAGAAGGAAAAGAGTTGAAAAACTACTTATTGGATACCATGTTTATTACATGGGCAACAGAAACATGAGGAGCCCAAGCTTTGGCATCATGCAATATATGTATATAACAAATCCGCACATGTATCCCCTGAGTCTAAAATTATAAATAAAAAGAAAAAATTTAAAAATTACACAAAAATTTATTTATATTTAGGTAAAAATATAGCTAATTATTTTGTACTGCCTATGTGCCATAGTCTATACTAGTGATATTCATTAAAGGACAGTCTTATCCTCTGGGAAATTTTAATAATTTGGAGACTTTTTTATTGTCATAACGGGGTGAGGTGTTACTGGCATTTAGTGCATAGAGGTCAAGATGCTGCTAAACCCAGGACAGCACCCCACAACAAAGGATTATACAAACAAAAAT
The DNA here is from genome assembly GCF_029281585.2 of Gorilla gorilla gorilla. Taxonomy (NCBI): domain Eukaryota; kingdom Metazoa; phylum Chordata; class Mammalia; order Primates; family Hominidae; genus Gorilla; species Gorilla gorilla. The sequence continues at coordinate 82,735,336 of NC_073236.2, forward strand.
ACCAACAGTGCCAATATTGAGAAACCCTACTCTATACCAGGAAATTTATATGCATTAGATCATTTCTAAAGTCTTCCAGAATATAATGAGCTAAGGTTAATTGGTTATTTTGGTCAACCACAAGCCCTATTCTAAGAACGTATCAGCACTACATTGTGCACATAGTAGGCAAGTGAGAATCTAGAATTCAGAAGAATGGGTCATCATTTATGGTTAATCCTAATCTTTGTCTCAGCACACAAAAGATCTGTCAAACTCAATGTGGGGATGGGACGCTTATTATAAATTCTCCAAGAAACAAAATTGATACCAAAGGCAAGAATACTCAAGGTCTGGGATCAATTATAAATTAAAAAGTCTGCTCTGGATTTCCACACATGAAAGGTTAGTTGAGAAGGAGAAGCATGTACACTGAGTTACCATATCCAAAACTATGTCAACAAAACTAGGTAGCAGTGGCTTCAGACACAAAAGCACAAATCATGGCATAAAGCAAGAGGCAGATAGGTAATTAGAGAGGCCAGCAAATTTAGGCAGGATTAGGGGCTGGTTTATGGAAATTTCTGACCCTAAAAGCCAGTAGCCACTGTGCCTTTTTCTCCGCAGCCTATAAAAATGCAAATTAACAATTGAAATGTGAGAAAACCTAGAGACAAAACTCCTGAGTAATTGGAACACAGAAAGTACAGATAACATTGCAGTTGGAAAGAGGAAGCTGTGATGTTAAGCAGGTTAATTCACCTCTGTAGCCCTCAGTTTCTTCCTCTGTAAAATGAGATAAGAGCAACTGGATTTATGAAGCCTTTCCACTAATTCTTCCTTTCCACTAACCTGTGATTTCTTCATTCCAGGTTTGACAGTATCTTGGGTACAGAAGAGACATCAAAGGAGTGATGCTTAGAGAAACGATTCTGTGAAATCCCCTCTACCTTTTTATTCTCTTGCTTTACACTGTTAAAACACTTTATAGAGATTATTTTTTATTTATTTACTTTTGTCACAATCACTTCTTTTTATGCAACTATAACGATTTGCACAGAAGGCTTTCATTCATGCCTTGTTCCTTTTATAAGTACAATCAGTGTTTGCCCTTAGAACACAGTGTGTTCTTTTCTTGCCTTGGGACACCACATAGACACTGTCCTTCTGAATATATCTCTCTCTTACCAACCCTTCTAAATTCATATCCAGCCAGGGCATTTGCCCAATAGATTCAAACTCTGTGATTTTTAACCAAGCAAGTAAGTGAAAAAAATCTAATCTTTAGGTTCAGCAACTCAGAAAATCTGAACTAAAAATAGACACTTGATTTTAGTACATTGAATCTACTTGTCATCCATGTCTCTTGTTTTTATTAGTTTTTCTTTTTGTAATATACAATCCTCTTTCCTTGCATTCTCCAAGATATGTTCAGTGGCGGAGACATGGAACCATCGTAGGGTCACCATGCAGTTTCAGAATAATTTCGTAAGCAGGTATTTCCAAGAACTAAAACTCACCAGCCAGAGCAACCTGAGGTTACCTTTTCTGTCCTAAGGCGGTTATCCAACTATTGTGTGCCTTGAGTATCCATGTGCCAAACATTTGTTGTCTTGTTTCCTAACATCTAATACATTTTTAAGGTCCATATGATGATATTTTGTGCTTGTTTCTTTAATTAAATCTTAGTTTTAAGAATCTTTCATCTGTCCTGAACCCCTTCGCTAGGAACCACTGCATAGCTCTTATTTTTCTCCTCCGTTAAGTCTTGATTCTGTTTTCACCTCTAGTCAGCAGCTAAAGTCCAATCCCAAACCCCTTTGGCCACCTAAAATAATAGATTTCACTGTATTACTGTGGTGGTTCTGACATCACCACAATATAAAATGTTGTTTGTGTTGTGTCTTAAGCCCCCACTACCCACAAAACCTCCTTAGGATATCAGTAGCTTGTTCCCCTTGGAGTCTGATTTGGATTGCTGGTCATACAACAAAGAACCAAGTCCCTCACCAACTATACAGGGTGCTTTATTGGATATCTATTCAGTATTTTACTCTGAAAACTGCCCTTCTTCCACACAGAGACACAATTGTTCTATGAAATCTAAAGCCAAGGACTGACATACTTTTTCCGCAAAGGGCCAGCTACTGAATCTTTTAGTCTGTGTGGGTGATATCATCTCTGTCATAACTCCTCAACTCTGTCATGGTAGTGTATAGTAGCCAGGGAAAATGTGTAAATATGTGCGGTTGTTTTCCAACAGGGTGTTATTTATAAAAGGCAGCAGAAAGCTGGGTTTGGCCTGTGTGCAGTGCTTTGCTAGGCCCTCTCCCAAGCCTTCAATTAGTAGCAGACATGTGACCCAAGTTTGAATTCTTCCACGTATTTTGAACTGGGATACAGAGAAAAGATGTAATTGTTCTTTGTTATTTGAACTCAAATGATACGGAAATGTGATTCCTAGGAAACACTTATCTAACATCTCCACAGAAAGATTTGTTTTGCAGAAGTGATAACAAAAGCTTAGATCAGACCTGCTCTCAGTAATGACCCGCTTAGCAAGGCTGGCTCACACCACATTCTTACCTGCCACGTTGCAGTACAGGACATCTGTAGAAGGACTATGTGTTACTAAAACCTGTGCTTGTCAATCACAAAGTAGAATAAAAATGAATTCTACAGTATAGAAATCAGATATATATATATTTTTTTCAGAGATACCTCATTCAGTATATATTAATCATTATTTTACTTTTTTATTTTGACTTTTCATTAATTTCCCCAAAACATGTATTATTTGCCTATCAAGTTGCAGGCAACTAGAGGCAGGGATAAAGTGGTGAACAAACCGTACGGTTCTGATTCATAAGGAGTTCACAGTCTACATAAAAAGCAGCTTTTTAGAAAAGCAATTTTATAACAACTACAATAACCATTTCCAGACTTACAAAGTACATCATATGGTCTAATATTTTCCTTCATACAACTTTTATGTATTTGAGAAGTCTTTAAACATTTTTTTAGAAACATTCTTTTTGGACGTTTAAGAGGTTTTCCACGTGACACACTACAAACAAGGTTGCTTTTATATGATTCAATGACTTTCTGATAGGACGACAGTTAATTCTGCTAAGAACAGCATGTTAGAGATTAAAAAGAAGACCACTTGTTATATTTGCCAATAAGCTGTTTTACTTGCTATATGAGCATCCAATCAATACTGGATAAATCAGAACTTCTTATCCATACATATGTAAGTCTCTATATTTTTCTTCATGGATATTTAAAATATAATTCTGATGAAGGATGTGACTTTAGATATTGACACTGGAATGATATTTTATTCCTCATCATTTTCATCAACTTTGGCTTCAGTTTTAGAAAGTATACACTTATCACAAGAAAACAGCTCTGGAGTTAACATACTATGCAAAGATAGTCCACCTGCCCAACAGAGAAAAATCAGTCAAACTTTTGTTGACACTGAAAAAAAGTACTTTTCCACAGAGGCACTTTCCAATGTACCTCTCAAAGACATGCCTTATAATAATGCTACTCTGTTAAAAGTAAGATTTCAGGAAGAAAGTGTTTTCCTCTGGGACTGTGGTGCTTTCGCCATCTACTTAATAAGTGAATTTTGCTTCTTCACAAACTATCTCAAACTCAGTTAAGAAAAAGTATATTGAAACTACTAATAAAAATGAGAAATAAAATATTTTTATATGTAATAAAATCATGAAATATTTTTTATTTATGAATAAATAAAAATATGAAATATCATGATATTTCATGAAATACCAAGACCTAAGCTAAATGCTGTTTTTGTTGTTATTTCATTTTGTTATTAAGCTATTTTTCTTGTATATATTTAAGACATACAACATGATTTTTTTTAACTTCCATGTTAGGTTCAGGGGTACATGTGCGGGTTGTTAGCTAGGTAAACTATTGTCATGGAGGTTTGATGTACAGATTGCTTCATCAGCAGGTTCCTAAGCCTATTACCCAATAATTAGTTTTTCTGCTCTTCTCTATGCTCCCACCCTCAACCTTCTGGTAGGCCATGGTGTCTGTTCTCCTCTTTGTATCCATGTGTTCTGACCACTTAGCTCCCACGTATGAATGAGAACATCAGTATTTTGGTTGTCTGTTCTTGTATGAGTTTGCTAAGAATAATGGCTTCTAGCTCCATCCACGTTCCTGCAAAGAACATGATCTTGTTCTTTTCTATAGCTTCATAGTATTCCATGGTGTATATGTACCATATTTTCTTTACAAGCCTTCTTTTGATGGGCATTTAGAGTGATTACATGTCTTTGCTATTGTGAACAGTGCTGCTATGAATATATGCATGCTTCTGTCTTTATAACAGAATGATTTATATTCTGCTGGGTACATACCCAAGAATGGGATTGCTGAGTGGGATGGTAGTTCTGTTTTTAGCTGTTTGAGGAATCACCACACAGCTTTTCACAACAGTTGAACTAATTTACATTCCCGCCAACAGTGTATACACACTCTTTTATCTGCAACCTCACCAGCATCTGTTTTTTTTTATTTTTTCATAATAACCATTCTGACTGGTGTGAAATGATATTTCATTGTGGTTTTGATTTCCGTTTCACTAATGATCAGTGATACTGAACTTTTTTCATATGCTTGTTGGCTGCATCTGTGTTTTCTTTTGACAATTTTCTGTTTCTGTCTGTGTCCACTTCTCAATGGGGTTGTTTAGTTTTTTCTTGTAAAACTGTTTAAGTTACTTATAAATGCTAGATATTACACCTTTGTCAGATTCATAGTTTGCAAATATTTTCTCCCATTTCTATAGGATGTTTACTCTTTTGATAGTTTATTTTGATATGTAGAAGCTATTTAGTTTAATTAGTTTATATTTGTCAATTTTTGCTTTTGTTGCAATTGTTTTCGGTGTCTTAGTCGTGAAATCTTTGCCAGGGCCTATGTCCAAAAAGGTATTGCCTAGGATGTCTTCCAGGGTTTTTTAAATATAGTTTTGGTTTTACATTTAAGTATTTAATCCATCACGAGTTGATTTTTATATATGGTGAAAGGAAGGGGTCTAGTTTCTGCTTTCTGTATATGGCTAGTCAGTTATCACTGCACCATTTAGTGAATAGGGAGTCCTGTCCCCACTGCTTGTTTGTGTCAGCTTTGTCAAAGATCAGATGGTTGTAGGTATACAGCCTTATTTCCAGGCTGCCTATTCTGTTCCATTTGTCTATGTGTCTGTTTCTGTACCAGTACCATGCTGTTTTGATTACTATAGCCCTGTAGTGCAATTTGAAGTTGGGCAGCATGATGCTTTCTGCCTTGTTCTTTTTACTTAGGACTGCCTGGACTATTCAGGCTCTTTGTTGGTTCCGTATGAATATTAAAATAGTTTCTTCTAGTTCCATGAGGAATGTCAAGGAGGACTATTATGAACAATAGTATGCCAAAAACTTCGATAACCTGAAAGATAGGGTTAACATTCTAGAAACATACATTCTGAAGACTGAATCAAGAAGAAATAGAAAGCCTGAAAGATAAATAACAAATAAAGAGATTGAAGTGGGAATCAAAAACCTTCCAACAAGGAAAGCTCAGGGTCACATGAGTTCATGACTGAATTATAACAAACAACGAAATAAAAATTAATACCCATCTATCTTAAAATGTTCCAAAAAATAGAAGTAGAGGGAATATTTCCAAACTTTATTATATGAGGTGAGCATCACCCTTACATCAAAATCAGACAAAGACATCACAAGAAAAAAAAAAAACTAGAAGGCCAATATATGTATATGCTTTCAAAAATAATTAAATACTAGCAAGTTGAATTCAACAACACATCAAAAAAAATTATAGGCCATTTTGTTCCCAAAATGATGACATATAAGGCAGTTGGCTTTACTCCTCCCTGCACAGAAAATCAGAAACAAATATACAGTGCTGAGATTATCAGCAATATCTCAGAACTCAAAGAACTCCAAGCAGATGGTAATGAATGGGACTTCCATATCCACAATGTCCCAGCCCTCAATCTGCCCAGCATTAAGTGTGCAGAAAATTTATCTCTGACTCATGGTGTCTATACTGAAAACAGCAAGAGTGATGTGGACAACCAGCCTTCCCATCATCTGGGATTTCCTGGCAAGAAACTAGTTCCTCCCTCAACCTACAGGAAGCATCAGAAGAGCCTCAAGACAGAAATGTTCTAAAGAACAGCCAGAGACAAATGGGAGAGGGGAGACTACCATCCCCAGCCCTGGAAACTCTTCTCTATAACTTAGCCAAAGGAGATATCAAATCAGAGTAGCTGTTCAGTAGTACCATACTATAGAAGGTATGTTCCACAGATCTTCTTCATAGGAATCCCTAACCAGCCTTCACACAATATTTGGATATCCACAAAAGGACCTCTCTCATTCATGACAAGCAGTACTCTGATCATTTACTAGAGCTGAGACGAACCTGGGCTTAAGGCAGCATTGAGTGCCAAAAAGAAGGTGACAACCTGGCAGAAAAATAAAAATGAATTCAAAAGGTAAATTACAAAGACTCTCTAAGCAAATATATTTGATAAAAACCTAAACAATCTGGACAGAGAACGCCTGTAATCCCAGCACTTTGGGAGGCCAAGGCAGGCGGATCACAAGGTCAGGAGATCGAGACAATCCTGGCTAACACAGTGAAACCCCGTCTCTACTAAAAATACAAAAAATTATCCGGGTGTGGTGGCAGGTGCCTGTGGTCCCAGCTACTCGGGAGGCTGAGGCAGGAGAATGACGTGAACCGGGAGGCGGAGCTGGCAGTAAGCTGAGATTGCGCCACTGCTCTAGCCTGGGCAACAGAGGGAGACTCTGTCTCAAAAAAAAAAAAAAAATCTGGACAGAGAAGACTGGAATAAATAACTCATCATTCAATGCAATGATATAAACATATGTTCACAAGAAACAACAACAAATAGGGAACCACAACTTCCCCAGACAGACAAATAGAGAACCAATGGCTGGCCTTGAGATAGTGATAGGTGAGCTCTTGGATCAAGATTTTAAAATAGCAGTTTTAAGAAAACTCAGTGATATCCAAGACAACACAGAAAACCAATTCAGAAATTTATTGGAGGAACTTAACGAAGAGACTGAAATGATTTAAAAAATCAAACAGAAATCTTGGACCTAAGAAATATATTTGCTGTTGGCCAGGCACGGTGGCTCATGCCTGTAATCCCAGCACTTTGGGAGGCTGAGGCAGGTGGAATCATCTGAGGTTAGGAGTTCGAGACCAGCCTGGCCTACATGGCGAAATCCCCGTCTCTACTAAAAATACAAAAATTAGACAGGCGTGGTGGCACGTGCCTGTAATCCCAGATACTAGGGGACGCTGAGGCAGGAGGATCACTTGAACCTGAGAGGCAGAGGTGCAGTCAGCTGAGATTGTGCCACTGCTCTACAGCCTGGGCAACAGTGCAAGACTCTGTCTCAAAAAAAAAAAAAAAGAAAGAAAGAAATATATTTGTTAAACTAAAAAAAGTGTTAATTGTTCTCCATAGCAGAAAGCATGGAGCAGAGTAAACCAGAGAACTTAGAGACAATTTGAAAATACACTGTGTCAGAGGAGAAAAAAAATACAAAAAAAAAGAAGGTACAAGATCATCTACAAGATATAGAAAATTACCTCCAAAGACCACACCTAAGAATTATTGGGGTTCAAGAGGGTGTTGAGCAAGAACAAGAGGTAGAAAGTTTATTCAAAGAAATAATAACAGAAACATGCCAAAACTTTAGAGATAAATATTTAGGTGCAGGAAGGTCAGAGAACACTGAACAGATTTGACCCAAATAAAACTGCCCAAGGCATATAATAATCAAAATTTCAAAGGTCAAGGACCAAGAGAGGATTCTGAAAGCAACAAGCAAAAAGAAGCAAATAATATAAAGGAACTCTAATTCATCTGGCAACAGACTTCTCAATGGAAACAATACAGGCCAGGAAGGAGTGAGATGACATATTCAAAGTGCTGAAAGAAATAAACTGTCATCCAAGAACACCGTAACTAGAAAAGCTATTCTTTAAATATGAAGGATACATAAAGTCTTTCCCAGATATATAAAAGCTGAGAAAATTCACTGCCATCAGACTTTCTTACAAGAAACATTAAAGAGAGTTCTTTAATCTGAAGGAAAACAAAGTCCCCCTAATGTGCAAAAAAGAAAACACTTGAAGGTATAAAACCCACTGGTAAAAGTAAATACACAGACAAACCCGGAATATTCTAACATTGCAACTGTGGTGTGAAATCCCCTTATAACTCCAGTATGAGGTGTACAAGACAAAGCCATAAAAAACAGTAAAAGCTACAGAAAACTGTCAAGAGATAGGTAATTTAAAGATATATAAATTGAGATAACAAAAAGTCAAAATGCAGGAAGAACAAAGTTAAAGTGTAGGTGATTTTTTTTCATTTTTTCTTTGTTTATATTATTTTATTTTTAATTTATGGTAAGTGATCATCACTTATAAATAACTTGTAATATCTGTAAGATGTTTTGTCTCATTGTAACCACAATGCAAAAATCTATACTAGATTCACTAAAAATAAAAAGCAATAAATGAAAACATACTACCAGAGAAAATCACAAAGAAATATAATAAAAAAGGAAGAAAGGAAGAGAATAGTTATAAAACAACAAGAAAATAAGCAAGATAATGGCATTGCTCAGTCCTTACTAATCAATAACAATAAATGTGAATAGACTGAATTTGGTAATAAAAAGACTGGAAGGATGAATGGACAAAAATAATACCCTGTTGTATTCTGCCTATAAGAAACTGACTTCACCTATAAAAACACATAGACTGAAATGGATGAAGAAAGAGATTTAATGCAACTGGCAACCGAAAAAGAGCAAAAGTAGCTATAATTGTATTAGACGGTAAAAGGAGACAAAGGAAGGTTACTACATAATGATAAATGGGTAAATTCAGCAAGAGGACTTAACAATGATAAATATATATGCACCCTACACCAAGCCACCCAAGTATTTACAGCAAAATTAATTGATCTAAAGGGATAGAAAGACTGCAATACAATCATACTAGGGACTTCAACACCCTGCTCTCAGTAGTGGACAGATCATTCAGATGATCAACAAAGAAACATCCAAGTTAAACTATTAATACACACTAGACCAATCAGGCCTAACTGATATTTACAGAACATTTCACCCAACTGCTGCAGAATACACATTATTTTCATCAGTACGTGGAACATTCTCCAATATAGACCATACGTTAAACCACAAAACGAGTCTCAAAAAATTCAAAAAGTAGACATTATATCAAATATCTTATCTTACCAAAATGGAATAAAATTAGAAATAAAACTAGAAAGAAGAACCTTGGAAACTATGCAAACACATGGAAATTAAACAAAATTCTCCTGAATGACCAATGGGTCAATGAAGAAATTAAGAAGGAAATTTAAAAATTTCTTAAAACAAATGAAAATGGAAATGCAACATATTAAAATTTATGCAATACAACAAAAGCAACAGTAAGAGAGAAGTTTGTAGCAATAAATTCCCACATTAAAAAATTGAAATATGTTAATTAAACAACCTAATAATGCACCTCAAGAAATGAGGTCAGCAAAAACCGAAGAAACCAAAAATTAGTAGAAGAAAAAATACATTATACTAAAGATCAGAACAGAAGTAAATAAAATTGAGACCAAAAATCTATACAGAAGAGCAACATAATTACAAGTTGGTTTTTAAAAAGATAAACAAAATTGACAAGCCATTAGCTATACTTAGAAAAAGAGAGAGAGGACCCAAATAAAATCAGAAATAAAAAATGAGACATAACAAATGAGACCACAGAAACACATGAAATCTGGGCTGGGTGCAGTGGCTCACACCTGTAATCCCAGCACTTTGGGAGGCCAAGATGGGTGGATAGCAAGGTCAGGAGATTGAGATCATCCTAGCCAACATGGTGAAACCCCATCTCTACTAAAAATACAAAAATTAGCTGGGTGTGGTGGCACACGCCTGTAATCCCAGCTACTCAGGAGGCTGAGGCAGAAGAATGGCTTGAGCCTGGGAGGCAGAGATTGCAGTGAGCCAAGGTCATACCACTGCACTCCAGCCTGGCAACAGAGTGAGACTCCATCTCAAAAAAAAAAAAAAAAAAAAAAAAAGCAAGAAATCTTTAGAGACTATTATGAACAGCTACATGCCAACAAATTGGAAAATCTAGAAGAAACTGATAAATTCATAGACACATAAAAACTACCTACATTGAACTATGAGGAAATAGATAATCTGGACAAACCAATAATGAGTAATGAAACTGAAAATGTAATAAATATTTTCTCTACTTCTGTAGGTTGTCTGTTTTGCTCTGTTGACAGTACTTCCTGTGTGTCATAAAATCTTTGCCAAGGCTGATATCTGGAAGAGTACTTGGTAGGTTTTCTTCTATGACTTTTATAGGTTGAGAAGAAAATATTTGCAAATTATGCACTAAACAAAGTTCTGATATACAGATTCTATAAGGAATTCTAAAAAATCAACAAGCAAAGGTCAAATAACTCCATGAAAATGAGAGCAAAGAAAATGGGCAGAGGCTTCTCAAAAGAAGACATATAAGTGGTCAAAAACGTTTGAAAAATTAATCACATCATTAATTATCAGAGAAATGCAAATCACAACCACAATAAGATATTATCTCACACCAGTCAGAATGGCTGTTATCAAAAAGTCAGGAAATAGATGTTGGTGAGGCAGCAGAGAAAGGGAATATGCCTACATTGTTGGTGGGAACGTAAACTAATTCAGCTACTGTGGAAAGCAGTTTGGAGATTTCACAAAAAACTAATAGAATTACCATTCAATTCAGCAATCCCATTAATGCATATACACTCAAAGGAAAATAAATCATTCTACCAAAACTACACATGCATTGATTTATTCACTGCAGCACTATTCACAATAGCAAAGACACAGAATCAACCTAAGTACCCATTAATGGTGAATTGAATAATGAATATAAGGTACATTATGATAGGGAGGCAACAGAGGAATGACCCCTGCTGGCTGATGACTGCAAATTGGCAAGGCTCATCTGAATCCATGCATCCCTTGAGACACCTTTTTGTCCCAAACTCAATTCCAAACTTTGGGTTGCAGCCCTAGAAACGAAAAAAAAACCATATCTGAGAGATCCAAAGCCATGATCTTCTAGGTGACTTTAGCACTTGTTAACTGTTAGATTTGGACTGAACAGGGCTATCTCGCATGTGAGAGCAGGGCAGTCTGTTTTGAGAGTCCCCCTGTCTGTTGGCCTCTTCCAGGGTCCTTGCCTTGCCACACCCACCTGCAGTACAGGCTTAGATGCCCAGCTGGAGAGCTTCCCAGTGTACATCATCATAGTTCTTTTACCAGCAAATCCCACCTAACTGTTAGAGAGATTTTGCAAATGAGACTCCACCAATCTGCAGCCACCCAAAGCCTCCTCGCACCACTTTGCTAGTGTGCACTCAACCACAGTCTCCTCCAACCACTTTGTAAGTGTGAACAAATCCTGCTGTCCCACCACCACCCTGTTACCACTGGAACATATGCACGAGTACAGAACCTGCTGACACTGCCCCAGTGAAGTGCTTTTGTCAGCACCCCAGTCAAAGTCTTGCCAGCAGACCAGGAACACCTTGGTTCCTCCAGCACAGCAGTGCTTGAGGTAAAGGGGCTAGAGAAGAAAGTCATAGGCCTAATTTCAGGCACCCAGCATTAGAGGAAGCAACACAGGAGTGCTGAGCTGAGCCTTGGCCCCCTGAAATCATTCAGAAAGGAAGCCAATTGACTATATCCAACTTACACCACAGTGAAAACCTCAGGACCATCAAACAGTATAAAAGCAAAGAGCCCCATAAAAAGGACAGCAACTTTAAAGATTAAAGGAAAATATCAGCCTATACAGAAGAGAAAGAACTACTGCAAGAACGCTGGCAACTCTAAAAGCCAAAGTGTCTTTCTACCTCCAAATGACTGCAGTCACTTTCCAGAATGATTCTTAATCAGGCTGAAATGGCTAAAATGACAGACATTGTACTCAGAATCTAGATGGCAACAAAGATTGAGATTCAGGAGAACATTAAAAACCCAATCCAAGGAATCTAAGGAATCCAGTAAAACAATTCAAGAGCTGAGAGATTAAATAGTCACGTTAAGACTATGAACACCATTTATGTTCAGAGGTAATATTGATTTGTATGGATTTGATCCTGACAGCATGTTGTTAATTGGATGTTATGTAGATTTGACTGTGAGGTTGCTTTAGTGTCAGTGGTCTATGTATTTAAGTGTGTTTTTGTGGTGGCTGGTAACAACCTTTCATTTCCACTTTTAGCGTGCCCTTGAGGACCTCCTGTAAGGCTGTTCTGGTGGTTATAAATTCCCTTAGTATTTGCTTCTAAATGCCGCATTTAAAAGGTGCAGCATGGCAAATTGGATAAACATGCAACTCCCAACTATATGCTGTCATCAAGAAACCCGTCTCACATGCAATGTCATCCACAGGCTCAAAGTAAAGGAATGGAGAAAGAGCTATCAAGCAAACAGAAAACAAAAAAGAGTACAGGTGGCTATTCTTATTTCAGACAAAACAGCCTTTAAAGCAATGATCAAAAAGGACAAAAAAGGCAATACATAATGATAAATGTATTAGTTCAACAAGCAGATTGCAACAAAAACAAAAATTGATAAATAGGACCCGATTAAATGAAAAAGTTTCTTTACAGCAAAATAAGTTATCAACAGATTAAATACAAAACCTACAGAATGGGAGAAAATATTTGTAAACTCTGCATTCAATGAGTTCTAATATTCATAATCTATGGGAAACAAATTAACAAGCAAAAAACAAACCTCACTAAAAAATGAGCAAAGGACATGAACAGACACTTCTCAAAAGAAGACATACAAATGGCCAACAAGCATATGAAAAAATGCTAAACATCACTAATCATTAAACATCAAAATCCATAATTTGAGCAAGGAGCTCAAAGTCTTTGTTGCTATGTCTTCAGCAGCTTAATATAGAGCTGGCACTTAGTTAATATCATTTGAATGGAATTAAATTAAATATAATTGATTTATTAAAATGTTTAAGTGTGATTAGCCCCTTAATGGGTCACTTCACGTATAATTTTATACCTTGAAGGGCCCACTACAACTCCTATAGCTCTGCAGGAGTTGAAGAAGGTGACTTTGCCCAAAACCTGATACTAATTTTCAAAGGAATGTATGCAGCAAAGTCTGCAAGTGGCATGGGCAAACTGTATAACTGGAAACTCTCCAAATGACCTTTAATGTATAACAAAATGTTTATTAAAGGACAGCATTAAAGGATAACAAATATGCAAATTTAACAAAAATGTGTGTGTATGTGTATGTACTGTGTGCTTATACATACACAACAACTAAAATTGTTTAGAATTGAGGCCCAAAACATTTTTTGGAGGAAAGACTATCTTATTCTTACCAAGAGAAATGCACATCAAAACCACAGTGAGATACCATCTCATGCCAGTTAGAATGGCAATCATTAAAAAGTCAGGAAACAACAGATGCTGGAGAGGATGTGGAGAAGTAGGAACACTTTTACACTGCTGGTGGGAGTGTAAATTAGTTCAACTATTGTGGAAGACAGTGTGGTGATTCCTCAAGGATCTAGAACTAGAAATACCATTTGACCCAGCAATCCCATTACTGGTTATATACCCAAAGTATTATAAATCATTCTACTATAAAGGCACAGGCACATGTATGTTTATTGTAGCACTGTTCGCAATAGCAAAGACTTGGAACTAACCAAAATGCCCATCAATGATAGACTGGATAAAGAAAATGTGGCACATATACACTATGGAATACTGTGCAACCATAAGAAAGGATGAGTTCATGTCCTTTGCAGGTACATGGGTGAAGCTGGAAACCATCATTCTAAGCAAACTAACACAAAAACAGAAAACCAAACCCTGCATGTTCTCATTCATAAGTGGGAGTTGAAAAATGAGAACACATGGACACAGGGAAGGGAACATTATACACCATGGCCTGTTGGGGGGTGGGGGACATGGGGAGGGATAGCATCAGGAGAAATACCTAATATAGATGATGGGTTGATGGGTACAGCAAAACACCATGGCACATGTATAACTATGTGACAGACCTGCACATTCTGCACATGTGCCCCAGAACTTAAAGTATATATAAAAAAGATAGGCTTACAGTGACAGAAAACTGACCAATCTTCATCAGTTTAATTGTTGTTGTCTTCATGTTTGAATTATTGCCTGCACCCTGGAAGGGTCACTCCTACTGCCCTGACCTTGGATCACTACAAGTCTAAGCCTTTCTGTACATACTATTTTTACTACCTAGCAATATTACTGGTGAGTTATTGAGGACCTGAATACAACACTTTAAGTGACATTTGGGAAATAAGTGTGCTCATTTCTCTCTGATATGTTTACAAAACTGATATATCCCAAAGTTATCTGTGTCATCATTTCAGAGCTGAGGACAGATGTGCAAATCTGTAGCTTAAGAATGGAATCATGTATGCTTGTATCGAAATATCACATGTAACCTCAAAAATGTATAACTATTATGTATCCACAACAATTAAAAATAATACAATTGAATCTACATAACTGTATGTGGAACAAGAGGAAAATAGGTGAGTAAACATAAAAAACCCTACTTAAATAGAAAGTGATGTAAAACAACAGCAATTTGTTGAAAAGATGTCAGAATGAGAAAGCAAGCAGCTAGAAAGAAGAATTTCTTTATCAATCTAACAAATCACCATATCATAGGACTCTAGGTAAAATAAAGAATAATAATTGAATGGTTAAATCATGGGCAAAGACATAATTCTTTATTTTTGTCTATTGTTACTGAAAAATGGCAGTAGTACTAAATTTTTAAAATAGTAACCATTTCTAGGAAAATAGCATTTCTTTGAAACTTTTCTTTGTAGTGTCTAGAATACTGTTTGGGATGTCATTGGTGTTTAAAAATTTATAGACTGATAAAAATAACACTGAAAATATCCTTGTTTGGATATTTCACATGGAAAAACAAAGCTAGCCATAAGTAAGTGAAATGGCACTAGCAGAAAATAGACAGGTATCACTTATTTTGTGAAACAGAATGCTTCTTGAAATTCTCTGTATAAAAACAAATATGTAAGCAAATGTTTTGGCTTCTCAGTTTAATTTTGACATCCACATTCATTGTAGAGATGATTTGCTTTATCTTAATTTCTTATTGCTGTTGATTGCCAGACACACTTTAGTATTTACATAATGGAAAATTTCTCCACTGCCCTCTCTTAGAGTTTCTTATTAGTTAATAATTATGTCATTAAAATTTCTATTTTAAAAAATTATTAATCTGATTTATGTAAGAGTTTCTCAGAGGTGTGTATGAAATATTTAATTATATTTCTTATTACAATTTCTGTCAATTGGTATGTGTTTAGAGTCCATTTCTAGGAAAGCATATGTTCTTAATTATCATTCTTACATATTTATATTCCTTCACTCATGTATAAAATCTTAATTTGTCACTTAATGCTTATTTTATCACTTATCACAATTTTAATCTTTTTTCTACAATTTACAATATAATTTCCTTTCCAAACTGATATTTTTAAACTTTCTTCACTATTTTTATTTAAATTGGTTTCTCATAGAAAATGTACTGTGATATTTTTGGTTTTGTTTTGTTTTTCATCCAATATTAATCTATCATTTTCTGAGTAAGGTAAATGAAAGCACCCCACTATGTTCTGGCATTTTCTATTTCTTCTAGAATACTAGAAATGTCTGCTTTATGTATTTTAGGTTATGTAGTTTGCTCACAAAATTCATCATGAATTTGATCTTGTTTTTGTTATCACTGCTTTTTTTCCTTTTTGTCCTACGTTTATAGAATTCCTGATAATACCAAGGGACCTCAGGAAAGTCAGTCCCTTTTTCACTTGCAAAATAAAAACAAATAACCATTAACATTTTTCTGTATCTGTTAGAATCCTCTGGAGAGCATTATTTCCTTTTCATAATATTTTGAGTTATAAATAAACTAAGATTTGAAGTCCAACTGAGCATTGGTTTAAGAACAATCTAAAATGGGGTAGCATTTTGCAGTATTCGTCAATATTAAATAGTGCATTAAATATTTGGACTATCATTCTACTTCAAGGAACCTCTCTTCAGAGACAAATACATATGTACACCATTTGCAAATGTCATAATAATTAGGGATAACATGATATCTCTTAACAGAAAACTGGATATATAAAAATTACATACTCAAAGTAAGAACAAAATAAAGCCATTAAAAATAGAGTAACAAACCTAGATACATTCATAGGAAAGATAAATCAGAAATTGTGCTAAATAAAAAGAAAAGTTTCAAAATGTAATATTTTTATAAAAAAGTAAACAGTTTTGAGTATTTTAAGTAGGATAGATGCATATAAATGAATACATGCATGTCTCAAAGAATGTATATCTTATTAATGGCATTTTATTATAGTTTCTGTGGAAAGTAAACAGAATGACATAGAGTGAAGAACTTTCATACTTTATGAATTTTTGTGTTCTCTGATCTACTTAACAAAAATAATGTTTTAAATTTTATAAGTATATAAAAAGAAGGCAAGAAAGGGGAAAAGGAAATTTTTGTTTAAGAAAAAAAAACTCTCTTAAAAGATATTTTTAGCAAAGAATGAAAGAAAAAGAGAGAAGGAAAAAAAAAAACATACAACGTAATCTGATGCTAGATCCAGAAAAGAAATGTAAGAAATATTTAAATTTTACACAGCTGGAAATGTATAAAGGACATGGTAACTCAGGCAGCCATAACAAAATAATATAGACTGGTGGCTTAAACAACAGAAATCTACATTCTCTATACTGAAAGCTGTTAAGTTAAAGTCAAGCTTCCAGCAGAGTCCACTTTTTGATGAGGGCCACCCTCCTGGCTTGCACGTGGCTGTTTTGTCCTCAAGCAACCCTTCTTTTAAGTATTCTCAGACAGATAGGTCTCTGATGTCTCTTCTTATAAGGGCAATTGACCTTTCCAATTAGGATCCCACCTATATGTTCTCCTTTATTACTTCCACAGAGGCCCTATCTGCAAATAAAATCACACTGAGGGTAAAGGCTTTAACATATGAGCATTAGGTGGACACAAAAAATCTGTCCATAACAAATAATGACAGATTAATTACTGCCACTACTTTAAGGTCAATCTTTGTTACTCCTAACATGTTTACCAATTGGAAACCAAAAAAATTGTCTATGGACATTTCATATAGGAATCCACAAATACCGGCTGGGCCTAGTCTTAACCTGGGCCAAGGAAGGGTTTGGATAATAAATATTGATACCACATTAAAGATGGTCTTAATTCAATGCTTTAGTTTTCACATTGGTTCTAATTGTCAGTTGAATAAGGGAAGATACAGAGCATTGTTATATTAAGCAATAAGAAAGTCAGCTATTACAAATAGAGGTATATTCTATTTTTTTTTCTTTCATAGATAGATTCTTGCTCTGTCACCCAGGCTGGGGATGGAGTGCAATGGCAGGATCATAACTCACTACAGCCTTGAACTCCTGGACTCTAATGATCCTCTAACCCCAACCTCCCAAGGATCTGGGACTAGAGGAGCACACCAGCACACTGAGCTGATTTTTTTTTTTAATTTTTATTTTGTACTGATGGGGTCTCAGTATGTTGCCCAAGCTGATCATGAACTGCTGGTCTCAAGCAATCCTCCCACATTAGCCTTCCAAATTGCTGAGATGACAGTCACGAGCCAATGAAGTTGGCCAAGAGATATATTCTTAACACCTCTCTGATGTTGTAGTGTATGAACAGAAGATTGGCCTTGACTCATACCAAAAGTGACCGCTATTGCAGGAGAGTCAGAAGTGTAAAAAAGGCATGGGTGTTTTTTGTTTTGTGTTTTTATTTCCCCAAGATTGCAGATTAGATGCTTTCAGCATGCCTCAGCCATTTGGAAATAGCAAAATATATAAAGATCAACTCTGTGAGCTTTAATTCAAGAAGGAAATTGGGAATCAACTGGAATCATTAAGGACACACTAGATCCCAGAGCGGAGAACATCACCAAACAGTCTCCATGATGGTGACCGGCTGATGAAAAGGAGTGAAGCCCTAATATATAAGCGAAACAGAGAGCCTCCTGCTGTGAATCACCTTTTCAATGTGGACCCAAGTAACCCAGGCTGATAGAGAGAGCATTGTTTCTCTCAAACCCTGAAGCTAACTAGGGGAAAGGCTTGGAGAAGTCATGTGGGAAAAACACTGGAAAAACTGCACACACTTTCCCAGAGCTGGGACTGAGAGCAGAACACCATTTTTATTCCTGCACATACAAAGCCACCTTCATTGGTGACTGAGCTGCATGGATGTGCAGGCATTTTAGCCTCAAACCAGAGATGAGCACCTGTTCTGGATCAAGATAGGGGCCTCTACAGACAGAAATGTGGAAAGTGCTTCAACAGTTGGCACTGGAATTGTGCTCTTCTGCATCACATGCCTGGAGCAGGAGGAGAGCTACTACAGATGCAGTTTCTCCTGGGCAGTGAGACTTGCAGCCAAAGCCAGCTTGTTGACCTGGAACTAATTTTCATGTGCCATTGTTGTGTGCCCTACCCTGCTCCTCTGAGACTGCAATGAAGTGAGTCTATCTCTGCTCCACCACCAGGCAGAAATCCAGGCATTCAGAGACCTGGTTCAGCAGCCTGAGGTGTGCTACCCTTCCTGGACATAGATCATGGTTCAGTAGGGCCTACTCTGCTTCATACCCAGGCAGATCTCCAGGCATTCAGAACATCAGTTCACCTGGCTCAGCAGCTAGAGCTGCAATGGCCTTCCTGGACATAGATTGTGGTGCAGTAAGGTTCTCTCTACCCCACATCCAGGCAGATCTCCAGGCATTCAAAATACCTTCTCATCTGGTTCAGCAGCCTGAGCCACCCCATTTTTCCTTGACATAGATCATGATGGAGGGAGGCCCTCTTTGCTCCATGACCAGACATCTGCAGCACCCACTTTCCTGGATTAGGAGTTTAGTCTAACTCCCATCTCTGTGCAAAGAATTAGGGGTCAAGGAGGTTTTCCATCTCCATGCCTGAGCACACCTCTACAAGGATTGTGGCTGCCCACTGGATTCTCCCTTGGTGCTGGGTTTTATACCTGCCATCAGGGGACATGTAGGTAGAACTTGTCATTCCAACCCTTCCCTTTGTGGCTGCCACCCCTCAAGGACTGAGGAAAAAGCTCAGACCACTGTGTATTTCACAAATCAGCCCATTGCCTGAGGCAACTCTACCAGTAATCAAGGATCAAGTATATACACAACCATGTTGGCTGCAGCCAGCTCCTATCTATAAGGGCCATTTATGGGCTTGTAGGTCAAACTGCACAGCCCAATACAAAACCTACCAAAAGAAGTTTATGAGGCTGTAGAAACAAAGCCAAAAACTAAACACAGCATTCTCTACAGTCACACTCCCTAGAGAGGGGAAAAAATTGAAAGGCAGAGAAAAATAATACTAATGATAATATTGGGAATAAAGAAAAAAATCCTATCCACTCAAAAATATTTTAAAAAACAAGAAGTGCTGTTGTCTCCAGATGAGAAGGAACCAGCACAGGAACTACGGCACTATGAAAAATCTGAATGTAATGACACAACCATAAGATCACCCTAGCTCTCCAGGAATGGTTCCTAACAAAAATGAAAACTCAGAAATTAGATAAAGTATTGAAAGCATGGATTGAAAAGAAGTTCAATGAGATTTAAGACAAGACTGAGAATAAATACAAACAAACTTCTGAAGAATCCAGGAAATTAAAGAAGGAATAACATCTGAAAAAGAAATCAATCAGGACTCCTGGCATTGAAAAATCTTGCCTAAAGAATTTAAAAATACAACTGAAAGTTTTATCAATAGACTGGATCAAGTAGAAGAAAAAATTTCAGAGCTTAAAGACAGGTCTTTCAAACTAAGCCAGTACAACAAAAATAAAGAAAAGAAGAAATTTTAAAAATGAACAAAGTATTTGAGAAGTATGGAATTATGTAAAGCAACCAAACCTATGATTTATTGGCATTGCTGAGAAAGAAGGAGAAAAAATTATCAATCTGGGAAATATATTTGAAGAAACAATTCAAGAAAATTTCCCAAATCTTGCTAGAAAGGTAGACATCTAGATATAAAAAAATCCAGAAAACATATGGAACATACTCTGCAAAGTGAACATCACTGATATGGTTTGGCTGTGCCTCACCCAAATCTTATGTTGAATTATAGCTTCCACAATTCCCACATGTCATGGGAGGGACCCAGTAGAAGGTAATTGAATAATGAGGGTGGGTCTTTCCCATGCTGTTCTTGTGATAGTGAATAAGTCTCATGAGATCTGATGGTTTTATAAGGGGGAGTTTCCCTGCACAAGTTCTCTCTTCCTTGCTGCCATGTAAGACTTGTGTTTTGCTTTTTGCCATAATTGTGAGGCCTCTCCAGCTATGTGGAACTGTGAGTTAACTAAACCCTTTTTTCTTTATAAATTACCCAGTCTCAGGTATGTTCTTACTAGCAGCGTGAAAATGGACTAATATAGTACATTGGTACTGGTAGAGTGGGGTGCTGCTGTAAAGATACCCGAAAACATGGAGGCAACTTTGGAACTGGGTAACAGGCGGAGGCTGGAACAGTTTGGAGGGCTCAGAAGAAGACATAAAAATGTTGGAACGTTTGGAACTTTCTTTGAATGGCTTTGAACAAAATGCTCATAGTGATATGGACAATGAAGTCCAGGATGAGGTGGTCTCAGATGGAGAGGAGGAACTTGTTGGGAGCTGGAGTAAAGGTGACTCTTGCTATGTTTTAGCAAACAGACTTGTAGCATTTTGCCTCTGCACTAGAGATTTTTGGAACTTTGAACTTGAGGGAGATGATTTAGGGTATCTGGCAAAAGAAATTTCTAAGTAGGAAAGCGTTAAAGAGGTGACTTGGGCGTTGTTGAAAGCATTGAGTTTTAAAAGGGAAACAGCATAAGAGTTCAGAAAATTTGCAGCCTGACAATGCAATAGAAAAGAAAAACCCATTTTCTAAGAAGAATTTCAAGCCAGCTGAAGAAATTTGTCTAACTAATGAGAAGCCAAATGTTAATCACCAAGACAATGGAGAAAATGTTTTCAGGGCATGTCAGAGACACTTGCTGCAGTCCCTCCCATCACAGGCCCAGAGACCTAGAAGAAAAAAATGTTTTCATGGGCTGGGCCCAGGGCCACTCTGCTATGTGCAGTCTAAGGATTTAGTGTCCTGCATCCCAGATGCTCTAGCCATGGCTAAAAGGGGCCAAGGTGCAGCTCAGGCCATGGCTTCAGAGAGTGTAAGCCCAAATCCTTGTCAGATTCCACATGGTTTTGAGCCTGCGGGTGCACAGAAGTCAAGAATTGAGGTTTGGGAACCTCTGCCTACATTTCAGAGGACATATGGAAATGTCAGGATGTCCAGGCAGACATTTGCTGCAGGGGCAGGTTTCTCATGGAGAACCTCTGCTAGGGCAGTGCAGAAGGCAAATATAGGGTTGAAGCCCCCACACAGAGTCCCCACTGGGGCACTGCCTAGTGGAGCTGTGAGAAGAGGGCCACCATCGTTCAGACCGCAGAATGGTAGATCCACCGACAGCTTGCACAGCACACCTGGAAAAGCTGCTGACACTCAATGCCAGTCCATGAAAGCAGCCAGGAGGGGGACTACATCCTGCAAAGCCACAGGGGCAGAGCTGCCCAAGACCATGGGAACCTACCTCCTGCATCAGCATGACCTAAATGTGAGACATGAAGTCAAAGGAGATCATTTTGGTAAGATTTGACTGACCTACCAGATTTCAGACTTGCTTGGGGCCTGTAACCCCTTTATTCTGGCCAACCTCTCCTCTTTGGAATGGCTGTATTTACCCAGTGCCTGTACCCCCATTGTATCTAGGAAGTAACTAATTTGCTTTTGATTTTATAGGCTCGTAGGCAGAAGGGACTTGCCTTGTCTCAGATGAAACATTGGAATGTAGACTTTTGAGTTAATGCTGAAATGAGTTAAGACTTTGGGAGACTGTTTGGAAGTCATTAGTTCTGAAATGTGAGAACATGAGATTTAGGAGGGGCAAGGGCAGAATGATATGGTTTGGCTGTGTCCCCACCCAAATCCTATCATTAATTTAGCTCCCACATTTCCCACATGTCATGGGAGGGACCCAGTGGGAGGTAATTGAATCATGGAGGTGGGTCTTTCCTGTGCTGTTATTTTGGTAGTGAATAAGTCTTATGAGATCTGATGGTTTTATAAGGGGGAGTTTCCCTGCACAAGTTCTCTCTTCCCTGCCACCATGTAAGATGTGTCTTTTGCCTTCCGCCATGATTGTGAGGACTCACCGGCTCCATGAAACTGAGTCCATTAAAACTTTTTTTCTTTATAAATAACCCAGTCTCTGATATGTTTTTCTCAGCAGCATGAAAACAGACTAATACAATCACCAAACCACACAGTCACCTGAATGTTCAAAGTCAATGCTGGAGAAAAAAATCTTAAAGGCAGCTAGACAAACAGGGTAGACCATATACAAGGGGAAACCCATCAGACAGACAGTAGACTTCTCAGCAGAAACCTTAAAAGCTAAGAGAAATTAGGAACCTACCTCCAGCATTCTTAAAAGAAATTCAAACCAATAATTTTATATCCCTCCAAAGTAAGCTTTACAAATGAAGAAGAAATAAAACTTTTCCCGGACAAGCAGGCACTAAGGGAATTCATACCACTAGTCCAGTCTTACAAGAGATTATTAAGAAAGTTCTAAACATGGAAACAAAATAACAAGGTCTGCTATTAACAAAACACACATATGTACATACTCCACAGACCCTACAAAACAATCACACAATAAAAACTACAAAGCAAACAGCTAACAATTTTACAATAGGATCAAAACCTCACACACCAATATTAACATTGAATGTATATGGTGTAAACACTCTACTTAAAAGGTACACAGTGGCAAGATGGGTTTTTTAAAAAGACTTATTTTTCTACTGTCTTCAAGAGACTCATCTCATATGTAATGGAACCCATAGGCTCAACAAAATGTGTTGGAGAAAGATCTACCACACAAATGGAAAACAAAAAAAGAGCAGGGTCACAATTCTTATGTCAGAGAAAACAAACTTCAAAGTAACAGTAAGAAAGGACAAAAAAGGGCATTGCATAATGATACAGGGCTCAGCTCAAGACTTAATTATGCCAAATGCATTAGCACCCAACTTTGGATCACCCTTCACAAAACAAGTACTTTTAGACCTACTAAAAGACTTAGACATCCACACAATAATAAGTGGGGGATTTCAACAACTCACTAACAGCATTAGACAGATGATCGGGGTAGAACACTAACACAGAAATTCTGAACTTAAACTTGATATTTGAGCAATTGGACCTAATAGACATCTACAGAATACTTGACCCATCAACTGCAGAATATGCACTCTTATCATCTGAACATGGAGCTCAATCCTCATCCATAAAATAAGTCTAAATAAATTCAAAACAATTAAAATCACACAAACCATACTCTCAGAACACAGTGGAATAAGAATAGAAATTAATACCAAGAAGACTTCTAAAAGCCACACAGTTAAATAGAAGTTAACTTGCTCCTGAATGACTTTGAGTATGCAGTGAAATACAGGAAGAATTTTTAAAAGTCTTTGAAACAAATGAAAACAGAGGCACGACAAACCAAAATCTGTGGGATGCAGCAAAAGTAGTTTTAAGAGGAAAGTTTATAGCACTAAACACCTATCTCAAAGAAGTTACAAAGATCTCTAATTAACAATACAATTTTCCACCTAGAAGAATTAGAAAAACAAGAGGAAATTAACCCCAAAACTAGTGAAGAAAAGAAATAACTATCATGAGAGCAAAACTGAATAAAATGGGGAAACAAAATCCGTATAAACAATTGATGAACCCAAAAGTTGGTTCTTTTTTGTTGTTTGTTTGTTTGAGATGGAGTCTCACTCTGTTGCCAGGCTGGAGTGCAGTGATGCAATCTCGGCTCACTGCAACCTCCACCTCCTGGATTCAAGCGATTCTCCTGCCTCAGCCTCCTGAGTAGCTGGTACACAGGCACACGCCACCACACCCAACTAATTTTTGTATTTTTAGTAGAGACAGGGTTTCACCATGTTGGTCAGGATGGTCTCTATCTCTTGACCTCGTGATCTACCTGCCTTGGCCTCCAAAAGTGCTTGAATCACAGACATGAGACACTGCGCCCAGCCAAAGTTGGTTCTTTGAAAGGATAAACTATGAGGAGTTAGTCGGCCCCACTGGGAGGTGTCTCCCAGTTAGGCTACACGGGGGTCAGCGACCCACTTGAGGAAGCAGTCTGTCCATTCTCCGAGCTCAAACACCATGCTGGGAGAACAACTGCTCTCTTCAGAGCTGTCAGACAGGGATGCTTAAGTCTGCAGAAGTTTATTCTGCCTTTTGTTCAGCTATGCCTGCCCCCAGATGTGGAGTCTACAGAGGAAATAGGCCTTGCTGAGCTGCAGTGGGTTCCTCCCCATTCGAGCTTCCTCAGCTGCTTTGTTTACATACTCAAGCCTCAGTTGTAGCAGGACAAGCCCCAGACAAAACTCCTCAGACACCAGATTAAAGAAGGAAGAGATTTTTATTCGGCTGGGAGCGTTGGCAGAGTCGCATCTTAAGAGCTGAGCTCTCCGAAAAAGAAATTCCTAGCCCTTTTAAGGGCTTACAACTCTAAGGGGTCCACGTGAAAGGGTCATAATAGACCAAGCAAGCATGAGGAACGTAACTGGGGGCTACATGCATCACCTAACAGAACAAAAAGTTTTACAGTGCTTTCTCATACAATGTCTGGAATTTACAGATAACACAAGTAATTTTGGTCAGGGGTTAATATTATTATTATTATTTTAACCACCAGGGCCAGGTGGTGGTGCCAAGGTCATCTAGCTATTTATCTTACTTCTGTTTCTTTCCAACTTTTTGCTTTCTCCCTTTTCTCCTATCTTATAAACTAGGGAAAAGAGGAGGTAGGGGAGAAGCTGGGAAGGACAACAGGAGAAGTGGTGGTCTCATTCCATAAGCAATGGCAGACACCCATCCCCTTGCCAGGCTGCTGTCTCACAGGTCAATCTCAGACTGCTGCTTTAGCAGTGAGCAAGGCTCCGTGGGCATGGGACCCGCGGGATGTAATCTCCTGGTGTGCCATTTGCTAAGACCATTGGAAAAGCGCAGTATTTGCATGGGAGTGTCCCGCTTTTCCAGGTACCGTCTGTCACGGCTTCCCTTGCCTAGGAGAGGGAAATCCTCCGACCACTTGCACTTCCCGGGTGGGGCGATGCCCCGCCCTGCTTTGGCTCACCCTCTGTGGGCTGCATCCACTGTCCAACTAGTCCAAGGATGTAGAACTAGAAATAACATTTGACCCAGTGATCCCATTACTGGGTATATACCCAAAGGATTATAAATCATGCTACTATAAAGACACATGCACACATATGTTTATTGTGGCACTATTCACAATAGCAAAGACTTGGAACCAACCCAAATGTCCATCAATGACAGACTGGATTAAGAAAATGTGGTACATATAAACCATGGAATACTATGCAGCCATAAAAAGCATGAGTTCATGTCCTTTGCAGGGACATGCAGCTGGAAACCATCATTCTGAGCAAACTATCACAAGGACAGAAAACCAAACACGGCATGTTTTCACTCATAGGTGGGAACTGAACAATGAGAGCACTTGGACACAAGGCGGGGAACATCACATCCCGGGGCCTGTCATGGGGTGGGGGGGCAGGGGGAGGGATAGCATTAGGAGAAATACCTAATGTAAATGATGAGTTAATGAGTGTGGCAAATCAACATGGCATATGTATACCTACTTAACAAACCTGCATGTTGTGCAAATGTACCCTAGAACTTAAAGTATAATTTAAAAAAATAAAAAAGAAAGGATAAACTAAATCAGTAGACCACCAGCTAGACTAAACAAGGAAAAAAAAAAGATCCAAATAAGCACAATCAGAAATGATAAAGGCAATATTACAATCAATCTCACAGTAAAACCAAAGTTCCTCAGAGACTATTATGAACATTTCTAGGCACACAAACTAGAAAACCAAGAGGAAATGGATAAATTTCTGGAAACACACAACCTTCCCAGATTGAATCAGGAAAAAAAATAAAACACTAAACAGATCAATACAGAGTTCTGAAATTGAATT
The DNA here is from genome assembly GCF_029281585.2 of Gorilla gorilla gorilla. Taxonomy (NCBI): domain Eukaryota; kingdom Metazoa; phylum Chordata; class Mammalia; order Primates; family Hominidae; genus Gorilla; species Gorilla gorilla. Next base: position 82,761,754 of record NC_073236.2, read on the forward strand.
TGTAAATTGACAACCTAATAAATGGGACAAAATATTGACAACTGTGCATCTGCTATGGGCTCATATCCAGAATCTATAAGGAACTTAAACAATTTGACAAGCAGAAAACAACTCCATTACAAAATGGGAAAATGACATGAATATACACTTCTTAAAAGAAGACATACAAGTGGCCAAGAAACATATGGAAAAATGTTCACTGTCACTAATCATCAGTGAAATCCAAGTCAAAATCACAGTGAGATAATCTTTCACACCAGTCAGAATAGCTATTACTAAAAAGTAAAAAAAACAACAGATGTTGGTGAGGCTGTAAGGAAGAGGGAATGCTTATACCCTGTTGTTGGAATTGTAAATTAGTTCAGTCACTGTGGAAAGAAGTTTGTAGATTTCTCAAAGAATTTAGAGATTTATCATTGGACCCAGAAATCCCATTACTGTGTATGTGTGTCTGTGTGTGTGTGTGTATATGTGTGTGTGTATCTTCTTGTGAATAACTGTAGAATAATTTATCTTCTTTGAAGATAAATTATATCTTCAATACACATGCACGTGTGTGTGTATATAGATAGATAGATAGATAGATAGACAGATAGATAGATAATGCTGCATGTCCATTGCAGCATTATTCACAACAGCAAAGACATCGAATCAACCTAGCTGCCTAGGTGCCCATCAATGGTGGATTGTATAGAGCAAATGTTGTACACGTACACCATGCAATACTATGCCTCTATAAAAATAAACAAAATCATGCCATTTGCAGCAACATAGATGCAGCTGAAGGCCATTGTCATAAGTGAATTAACTCATGAACAGAAACTAAATACCAGAATCTCACTTATAACTGAGAGCTGAACTTTGAGTATGCATAAACATAAAGATGGCAATAGACCTTGGGGACTACTAGAGGAGGGGTATAGGGGAGTAAGTGTTAAAAAGTTAACCTTTGGGTGCTCTGATTGGCACCTGTGTGATGGGATCATTAATAGTGCCAACTTCAGCATCACACAATATATCCAGGTAACAAAACTGCACATATATACCCTGAATCTAAAACAAAAGTTGAAGAAAGAATATATTTTTAAAAAGAAAGCATGAAAGCTGGGTCTAATTTGGTTATTCACCAGTTCATTTGTTTTCTATAAAAAACACCACTATCCTCATTTTTGTTCTGAAAACAGCAATTGAGGATTGACAGTGATGTGCTGTTGGCAGACACTGCACTTGTCCTTAAAAGCTCCATCTGATCCATGGCAGAAAAGGTTACCTTTTAGTACAATTCATCTTGGCTTTATGTCAATGAATGCCACACACCACCATCTACCAGAAACTCTCCCTCCAAAGTCCCAGTGTTGAAAATTACCTGTAGTGTGTCGTTGAAGGTAATTTTTAAATAAATAAATAAAATTTTTATTATTTTTTAAAGGGAAGTAGAGTATTGATTCAAAATTAAGATATTAGTGAATACTATTTTCAAAAGCACTTTGAAAATATTTTGAGTGGGACAATTTGACTTCCTCTTTTCCTAACTGAATACCCTTCATTTCCTTCTCCTGCCTAATTGCCCTGGCTAGAACTTCCAACACTATGTTGAATATGAGTGGTGAGAGAGGGCATCCCTGTCTTGTGCCAGTTTTCAAAGGGAATGCTTCCAGTTTTTGCCCATACAGTATGATATTGGCTGTGGGTTTGTCATAGATAGCTCTTATTATTTTGAGATACATCCCATCAATACCTAATTTATTGAGAGTTTTTAGCATGAAGGGTTGTTAAATTTTGTCAAAGGCCTTATCTGCATCTATTGAGATAATCATGTGGTTTTTGTCTTTGGTTCTGCTTATATGCTGGATTACATTTATTGATTTGTGTATGCTGAACCAGCCTTGCATCCCAGGGATGAAGCCCACTTGATCATGGTGGATAAGCTTTTTGATGTGCTGCTGGATTCGGTTTGCCAGTATTTTATTGAGGATTTTTGCATCAATGTTCACCAAGGATATTGGTCTAAAATTCTCTTTTTTGGTTGTGTCTCTGCCCGGCTTTGGTATCAGGATGATGCTGGCCTCACAAAATGAGTTAGGGAGGGTTCCCACTTTTTCTATTGATTGGAATAGTTTCAGAAAGAATGGTACCAGTTCCTCCTTCTACCTCTGGTAGAATTCGGCTGTGAATCCATCTGGTCCTGGAGTCTTTTTTGTTGGTAAGCTATTGATTATTGCCACAATTTCAGAGCCTGTTATTGGTCTATTCAGAGATTCAACTTCTTCCTGGTTTAGTTTTGGGAGGGTGTATGTGTCAAGGAATTTATCCATTTCTTCTAGATTTTCTAGTTTATTTGCGTAGAGGTGTTTGTAGTATTCTCTGATGGTAGCTTGTATTTCTGTGGGATCGGTGGTGATATCCCCTTTATCATTTTTTATTCCGTCTATTTGATTCTTCTGTCTTTTCTTCTTTATTAGTCTTGCTAGCAGTCTATCAATTTTGTTGATCCTTTCAAAAAACCAGCTTCTGGATTCATTAATTGTCCCTGTTTGCAGATGACATGATTGTATATCTAGAAAACCCCATTGTCTCAGCCCAAAATCTCCTTAAGTTGATAAGCAACTTCAGCAAAGTCTCAGAATACAAATTCAATGTATAAAAATCACAAGCATTCCTATACACAAATAACAGACAAACAGAGAGCCAAATCATGAGTGAACTCCCATTCACAATTGCTTCAAAGAGAATAAAATACCTAGGAATCCAACTTACGAGGGATGTGAAGGACCTCTTCAAGGAAAACTACAAACCACTGCTCAAGGAAATAAAAGAGGATACAAACAAATGGAAGAACATTCCATGTTCATGGGTAGGAAGAATCAATATCGTGAAAATGGCCATACTGCCCAAGGTAATTTATAGATTCAATGCCATCCCCGTCAAGCTACCAATGACTTTCTTCACAGAATTGGAAAAAAACTACTTTAAAGTTCATATGGAACCAAAAATGAGCCTGCATCACCAAGTCAATCCTAAACCAAAAGAACAAAGCTGGAGGCATCACACTACCTGACTTCAAACTATACTACAAGGCTACAGTAACCAAAACAGCATGGTACTGGTACCAAAACAGAGATATAGATCAATGGAACAGAACAGAGCCCTCAGAAATAATGCCGCATATCTACAACTATCTGATCTTTGACAAACCTGACAAAAACAAGAAATGGGGAAAGGATTCCCTATTTAATAAATGGTGCTGGGAAAACTGACTAGCCATATGTAGAAAGCTGAAACTGGATCCCTTCCTTATACCTTATACAAAAATTAATTCAAGATGGATTAAAGACTTAAATGTTAGACTTAAAACTATAAAAACCCTAGAAGAAAACCTAGGCATTACCATTCAGGACATAGGCACGGGCAAGGACTTCATGTCTAAAACACCAAAAGCAATGGCAACCAAAGCCAAAGTTGACAAATGGGATATAATTAAACTAAAGAGGTTCTGCACAGCAAAAGAAACTACCATCAGAGTGAACAGGCAACCTACAAAATGGGAGAAAATTTTCGCAACCTACTCATCTGACAAAGGGCTAATATCCAGAATCTACAATGAACTCAAACAAATGTACAAGAAAAAAACAAACAACCCCATCAAAAAGTGGGTGAAGGACATGAACAGACACTTCTCAAAAGGAGACATTTATGCAGCCAAAAAACACATGAAAAAATGCTCACCATCACTGGCCATCAGACAAATGCAAATCAAAACCACAATGAGATACCATCTCACACCAGTTAGAATGGCAATCATTAAAAAGTCAGGAAACAACAGGTGCTGGAGAGGATGTGGAGAAATAGGAACACTTTTACACTGTTGGTGGGACTGTAAAGTAGTTCAGCCATTGTGGAAGTCAGTGTGGCCATTCCTCAGGGATCTAGAACTAGAAATACCATTTGACCCAGCCATCCCATTACTGGGTATATACCCAAAGGACTATAAATCATGCTGCTATAAAGACACATGCACATGTATGTTTATTGCAGCAGTATTCACAATAGCAAAGACTTGGAACCAAGCCAAATGTCCAACAATGATAGACTGGATTAAGAAAATGTGGCACATATACACCATGGAATACTATGCAGCCATAAAAAATGATGAGTTCATGTCCTCTGTAGGGACATGGATGAAATTGGAAATCATCATTCTCAGTAAACTATCGCAAGGACAAAAAACCAAACACCGCATGTTCTCACTCATAGGTGGGAATTGAACAATGTGAACACATGGACACAGGAAGGGGAACATCACACTCTGGGGACTGTTTTGGGGTGGGGGGAGGGGGGAGGGATAGCATTAGGTGATATACCTAATGCTAAATGACGAGTTAATGGGTGCAGCACACCAGCATGGCACATGTATACATATGTAACTAACCTGCACATTGTGCACATGTACCCTAAAACTTAAAGTATAATAATAATAAAATTAAAAAAAAGAAAATATTTTGAGTGGTCTCTGCATATATGCCTTGTGCTTCATCTTTACTTGCTAAACTACTTCTGATTTTGTGTAGACTATATGATAATTTCCTGAGAGTATGTTTTGACTTGAAAAGATACATACTATCACAGCTAAAATTTAATTTAAAATTTCATAATTATTTAGAATTTAAATAATGTGGTAAATAACTGTACATTTTAAAACATAATTGAATGCAGGCATTATGAATTACGGTTGAAGCCATACATTAAGGAATCTGAGAGAAAATTATGAAAGGACAGGTGCAGAGGGACAATGTTGACAGAGTAAATCAATTAAGAAAATGTATATTTTTGTGATTCATAAGTATAATGATGGAGTTTTCATATTCATGTGTGTGATGTGCCCCCCTCAAACCTCTTTATGATATCAGCACGTTGCTCATCTGACATAAAAAAATTACAAAAAATATAGAAAATAAATAATATAGAGGAATACATCACTTTAGCTGTTTTACATGTAGCCACAGTCACAAGATAAGTTAGTCAAATCAACAAAAAATCTATTAAGATAGTGCACAGTAATAACTGTTATATCTATTTTTATGAATACCTTATTTTTAGAGCAGTTTCAGGTTCACATCAATATTGAGAGAACAGTCCAGAGATTTCTCATATACCCCCTTTCCCCAAATATGTGAATCCTCCCCCATTATTGACATCTCCCATCAGATTGATACATTTGTTACACTTGAAGTACCAACATTGAAACATCATAATAACCCCAAGTCCATAGTTTACATTAGAGTTCACTCTTGGTGTTGCACATTCTATGAATTTGGATAAGTGAATAATGACATGCATCCACCATCAGAGTATCATATAGAGTAGTTTCACTGCCCTAAAAGTCCTGTGTTCTTTGCCTATTCATCCTCCTCCTCCCAATCCTAATCTTCACTGTCTCCATAGTTTTCTCTTTTACAAAATTTTATATAGTTGAAATAGTAACATATGCAGCCTTTTCAAAATGGCTTGTTTCACTTAGTAAGAAGCATTTAAATTTTCTCCATTTATTTCCATGGCTTAATAACTCATTTTCTTTTTTTGAGACAGAGTCTTGCTTTGTCACCCAGGGTGGAATGCAGTGGCACAATCTCAGCTCACTGCAACCTCTGCCTCCCGAGTTCAAGCCATTCTCCTGTCTCAGCCTCCCAAGCAGCTGGGATTACAGACACACACCACCACACCCAGCTAATTTTTGTATTTTTCGCAGATACAAGGTTTCACCATGTTGGCCAGGCTGGTCTTGAACTTCTGACCTCGTGATCCACTCTCCATGGCCTCTCTAAGTGCTAGGATTACAGGCGTGAGCCACCGTGCCCGGCCTAAAAGCTCATTCTTTTAAGCACAGAGTAATATCCCGTTCTCTGGATGTACCACAGTTTATTTATTCATTTACCTACTGAAGGAAATCTTGGTAGCTTCCAAGTCTTGACAATTATGAATAAAGCTGCTATAAACATCTGAGTGCAGGTTTTTGCACTGATGTAAGTTTTAAATCATTTGCGTAAGTATTAAGAAGCATGACTACTGGATCATTTGGTAAGAGTATGTTTATTCTGGAAAGAAACTGCCAAACTGCCTTCCAAAGTGACTGTGCAATTTTGCAGTCCCAACAGAAATTAATGAAAGTTCCTCTTGTTCCACATCCTCACCAGCTTTAGGTATTGACAGTGCTCTGGATTTTGCCCATCCTAGTAGGTATGTAGTGGGATCTTGTATTAGTTCATTCTCACATTGCTATGAAGAAATAGCTGAAACTGGGTAATTTTCAAATAAAAGAGGTTTAATTGGCTCATAGTTTTGCAGGCTGTACAGGAAGCATAGTGGCTTCTGGGAAGGCTTCAGGAACTTTCATTCATGGCAGAAAGATAAAGGGGAAGCAGGCATGTCTTACAAGACTGAAGCAGGAGGAAGAGAGAGGGGAGTGCCACAAACTTTTAAACAATCAGATCTCATGAGAACTCTACCATGAGAACAGTAGCAGGGGGGTGGTACTAAACCATTAGAAACCATTTCCATGACCCAATCACCTCTTACCAGGCCCCACCTCAAACACTGAGGATTATAATTGAACATAAGATTTGGGTGGGGACACATATCCAAAACATATCATGTCCCCAACCCCCGGCCCCTTTAAATCTCATATCCTTCTCACATTGCAAATTACAATCATGTCGTCCCAATAGTCCCTCAAAGTCTTAACTCATTCCAGCATTAACTCAAAAGTCCAAAGTTGAAATTCTCATCTGACTTTGAACTTTGATGAGACTTTGATTCTCATGAAAACAAGTTAGTTATTTCCTAGATACAATGGAGGTATAAGCATTGCATACATATTCCTGTTGCAAAAGGGAGAAATTGGCCAAAAGAAAGGGGCTATAGGCCCCACCACAAGTCTGAAACCCAGCAGGGCAGTCGTTAAATCTTAAAGCTCCAAAGTAACCTCTTTTAACTTCATGCCTCATATCCAGGGAACACTGATGCAAGAGATAGCCTCCCAAGGCTTTGGACAGCTCTGCCCCTAAGGATTTGCAAGGCACAAGGCCTGCATCTGCTTTCACAGGCTAGTGTGGAGCACCTCTGACTTTTCCAGGTGTGGATTGCAAGCTGTTGATGGATCTACAATTCTGGGGTCTGTAAGATAGTGACCCTCTTCTCACAGCTCCACTAGGCAGTGCTCCAGTGGGGACCCTGTGTGGAGGCTCCAACCCCACATTTCCCCTTCATACTTCTTGAGTAGAGGTCCTTCATGAGGGCTTCACCCCTGTAATAGGCTTCTGCCTGGACATTCAGGTTTTTCCTTACATACTCTAAAATCTAGGTGGAGGCTCCCAAGCCTCAACTCTTGCACTCTGTACACTCACAGGCTTAACACCACATGGAAGCAGCCAAGGCTTATGACTTGCACCCTCAGAAGTGGAGGCACGAGCTGTTTCTGGGGCCATTTTAGCCATGGCTGGAGATAGAGCATCTAGGACTAAGATGCAGGGATCAGTGTCCCCAGGTTGTGCCGGGTGGTGGGGCCCTGGACCTGGCCCACAAAACCATTCTTTCCTTCTAGGCCTCTGGGCTTGTGATGGGAGTGGCTGCAGCAGAGGTCTCTGAAATGCTTTTGAGGCTTTTTTCTGCTTTTGACTATCAGAATTTGCCTTCCTTTTAGTTATGCAAATTTGTGCAGCCCACTTGAAGTCCTTCCCCAAAAAAGGGCTTTTCTTTTATACCACAAAACTAGGCTGCAAGTTTTCTAAACATTTGTGCTCTGCTTTCCTTTTAAATATAAATTCCAATTTCAAGTTGTTCCTTTTTCATGCCTATGAGCATAGGTTTTCAAAAGCACACAGGTGAACTCCTGAACACTTTGCCACTCAGAAATTTCTCCCACCAGATTCTCTAAATCATTACTTACAAGTTCAATATTCCACATATTCCTACAGCAGGGACACAATGCAGTCAGTCTCTTTGCTAACACATAACAAAAGTGACCTTTACTCTGGCTTCCAATAAGGTCTTTATTTCCCCATATGAGACCCAATCAGCCTGTACTTTATTGTCCATATCACAATCAGCATTTTAGTGACAACTATTTAAGCAGTCTAGGGGGTTCCAAAGTTTTCTCATCCTCCTGTCTTACTCTGAGTGTTCCATACTCTTTTAATCTCTGCCCATTACACATTCCTAAGTTGCTTTTGCATTTTCAAGCATCTTTCTAGCAATGTCCCACTCTTCAGTACCAATTTTCTGTATTAGTCCATTCTTGCAAGGCTACAAAGAAATACCTGAGACTGAGTAATTTATAAAAAATAAAAGGTTTAAATGGCTTGCATTTCTGCAGGCTATGCAGGAAGCATAGCAGCTTCTGGGGGTCATCAGTAAACTCTGAAGCATGGTGGAAGACAAAGGGGAAGCACCCATGTCTTACATGACTGGAGCAGGAGGAAGAGTTGGGAGGGGCTGCCACACACTTAAATAATCATATCTCACGAGAACAGCACTAGGAGAATGATACTAGACTATTAAAAGCCACCCCTATGATCCCATCACCTTCCACCAGGCCCCACTTCCAACAATGAACATGAAATTTGGTTGGAGACACAGATCGAAACCATATTATATCTCGTTGTTTTAATTTACATTTTGCAGATGACGTAGGTTCACTTTTCATATGCCTATATGTCATCTGTATGTTTTCTTAATGAAGTGTATGTTAAGGTTTTAGGTCGAATTTTCATTAGGATTTTTGTTTTCATATTGTTGAGGTGTTACTAGTTTTGGTACTTTTTGGATAACAGTTTTTTATCAGATGTGTCCTTTGGAAATACTTTCTCCCATTCTGTGGCTTGTCTTTTTATTCTCTTAGCATTGTTTACCATACAGCATGAGTTTGCTTTTAAATTCTTAATAAAGTTCAGGTTATCTATCATTTCTTTCATAGATCATGCCCTTGGTGTTGTATCTAAAATGTCATCACTATATCCAAGGTTATCTAGATTTTCTCCAATAATTTTCTTAGAGTGGTACAACTTGTGTTTTACACTTAGGCCTATGATCCATTTTGAATTAAGTTTTGTGGAAGATATAAGGTCTGTGTCTAGTTTTTTTTTTTTGGCTTGTGGATTTCCAATTGTTTTAGAACCATGTCTTGAAAAGGTTATCTTTGTTTCATTGTATTAACTTTGTTCCTTTGTCAAATATCAGTGACTGTATTTATGTAGGCTTTTCTCTGGGCTCTCTATTCTCCTCCATCTTTTTTTCCCATTCTTCACCAATATCACACTATCTCAACTACTGTAGCTTCATCATAAGTGTTGAAATTTGGTAGTCTTACTCCTTCAACTTTGTTCTTCAATAATGCGTTCACTATTCCAGGTCTTTGGTTTCTCCATATAACCTGTAAAATCAATTTGTTGATATCTACAAAATAACTTCCTGGTATTTTGAGTGGCATTGCATTGAATCTACAGATCAAGTTGTGAAGAACTGACAACTTATCAATATTGAGTCTTCCTATTCATGAATATAAAATACTTCTCCATTTATTTAGTTTTTAAATTTATTTCATCAGTTTTATAGTTTTTTATATATAATTTGTACATATTTTGCTAGATTTATACCTAATCATTTCATTTTTGTGGTGCCAATATAAATGATATATATTTTTAATTTCAATTCCTATTTGTTCATCTGGTTGTGGTGGTCAATTATATGTGTCAATCTTACTAGGTCAAAGGATGTTCAGATAGCTGCTAAAACAGGTGTTTCTGTAATGGTGTTTTCAGAATAAATTAGCAATTGAGTCAATAACTACATTATGAAGATCCACCCTCACCAGTGTGGGCAGGTATCACACGATCTGTTGAAGGCCTGGATATAACAAAAAGTGAGAGTAAGAGTGAAATCTCTTTCTCATTCTCTTTGAGCTGAGACATTCATCTTCTCCTGTCCTTGGGCAATAACACTCTTCATTCTCAGACCTTTCAACTCCAGGACTTACACCAGTGCCCCTCTGGTTCTCAGGCCTTTGGTCTTGGACTGGGAAGTACACCACTGGGCTTCTCTGGTTCTCAGTACCTTTGGTTCAGAAAGAATTACAACCCTGGCTTTCCTGGCTAGCCAGTTTACCAATGGTATATTGTAGGATTTCTCAGTCTTCATAATCATGCAAGCTAATTCCCATTGTAAGTCTCCTCTTCACCTCTTCATGTATATTTATATCTATCTCTCTCTCTCTGTATGTGTGTGTGTGCGTGTGTGTGTGTGTGTGTGTGTATGTGTATCTTCTGTTGCCTCTGTTTCTCTGGAGGACCCTATTACAATGATATAAAGTGATTAAATTTTGTATATTAACTTTGCATTCTTCAACCTTGCTATAATCACTTATCAGTTCCAAGAGTCTTTTTGCTGCTGTTCATGCTTTTGGATTTCCTACATATATAATCATGGAAGTATGAGCAGAGTTTTATTTATTCTTTCCATATATATATATATATATATATATATATACACACACACACACACATAAATAATATATATATAAGATATATATATCTTTTATTTCCCTTTCTTGTCTTACTACAGTAGATAGGAATATAACTTATTTTTTATTCTCATATTATTAACATCAAATACCTAAATTGACTGAGACACAATATTCCAGGACAGAAAAGTCTAGTTATTATGACATATGCATAAACATAAGCAAAATCAATGCAAATTATTTAGAGTCCATATTTGAGGATTCTATATTTGCAAATTCACCTTTGTTAAATTTATTGGTAATTCCCAAATCAACATTCCTGACAAACTTTTGCAGCTATTTGGGAACTTGCACAGGGCTGTGAAAAATTTGAGTTACCTAATGATCACCTTCCCAGCTGAAGTCCAAGAAGGCAATATTCGTCAACTTTCATACAAACATGGTAGAGGATGGAGATCACAGGGGACAATGCAGCATCATGCAAGAAGTTCCAGCTCTGGAGCCACTTAGAATTTATTTATCTACTTAGTTAGTTAGTTTTGTTTTTTTTTTAACTGACAGATAACAATTGTATATATTCATGGGGTAAAAAGTCATATTTCAATACATGTATACAGTGTACACTGATCAAATAAGAGTAATTAGCATATTTATCACCTCATTTCTTTTGTGGTGAGAACATTTAAAATCCTTTCTTTTTGCTATTTTGAAATATACAGTACATTGCTATTAAGTATAGTCATCTGGCTGTGCAATAAAACACCAGAACTTACCCCTCCTGTCTGTGACTTTGTACCCTGTTCACCACCCCTCCAATCCTCTAGTAACTACCATTCTACTCTCTACTTCTATGAGCCTGACTTTTTAAAATTCCACATGTAAGTGAGATTACATGGTATTATTCTCTCTGTGCCTGACTTATTTCACTTAACATAATGTCCTCTAAATTTATCCATGATATTGCAAATGACAGAATTTCTTTTTTTTTGTTATGCTGCATAGTGTTCTATTGTGTATATATAGCACAATTTTCAATCAATTTATCTGTTGAAAGACAATTAGGTTGTTTTTAACATCTTTGCTATCATAAATAATGCTCCCAAGATCATGGAAATACATATGTACATACAGCATACTGATTTCATTTCCTTTGGGCATATACCCAATGGTGGGATTGCTGAATCATATGGTCATACTATTTTTAGATTTTTGAAAAATTTCCATACTGTTTTCCAAACTGACAGTAATTATTCACGTTATCACCACCGTATACAAGAGGTCTCTTTTCTCCACATCCTTACCAATATTTGTTACCTTTCACATTTTTGATAGTAGCCATTATAACATGGTGAGGGCCTATCTCATTAGTTTTAATATAAATTTCCCTGATGACTAGAGATAGTGAGCATTTTTTCGTATATTTGTTGGCCATTGATATATCTTCTTTTCAGAAATTTTTATTCAAGTCCTTTGCCCATTTTCAATAGGGTTATTGGTTTTCTTGTTATAGGGTAGTTTGAGTTCTTTGCATATTTTGGACATAGTCCCTTATCCAATGTATGACTTGCAAATATTTGGTCCCAATTCATGGGTTTTCTCTTCATCCTATTTTTTTTGTGGTGTAAATGTTTTTTCGTTTGATGTAATCCCATTTGTCTATTTTAGCTTTCAATGTATGTTCTTTTTGAGTCATTTCTAAGAAATCTCTACCCAAACCAATGTCACAGAGCTTTTTCCTTATCTCTTCTTCTAGTAGTTTTATAGTTTGAGGTTTTACATTCAAGTCTTTAATTCATTTTGAATTGATTCCTATACAAGGGTTGGGATAAGGGTTCATTTTCATTCTTCTGTATGTGAATATCTAGTTTTGCCAGCTCCATTCATTGAAAAGGATGTCCTTTCCCCAATGTGTGTTCTTGTCACCTTTGTCAAAAATTAATGAACTGTAACCCTGTAGGTTGATTTCTGGACTTCATGTTCTTTTTGATTCGATTGGTCAATGTGACTGTTTTTAATGCCAGTATCATACTGTTTTGTTTGTCATAGCTTTGTAATATATTTTGAAATCTGGTAGTGTGATGCCTCCAGCTTTGTTCTTTTTGGTCAAATTGTTTTGGCTATTCAGGGTCTTTTATGGTTCCTTACAAATTTTAGGATTTTGTATTACATTTCTTTAAAGAAGGACATTGGAATTTTGATAGGAATTACTTTAAATTTTTATATAGCTTTGGATAATATTGACATTTTTGCAATATTAATTCTGCAGTCCATAAACACTGAATATTTCTCCATTTATTTGTGTAATTTCTTCTCTCATCAATGTTCTATCAGTTTCAGTATAGACATCTATCAATTCCTTGTTCAAATTTACTCCTAAGTATTTTATATTTTATATGCTATTGCAAAGGAATTGTTTTGTTAGTTTCACTTAGTTAATTTTTAGTGTACAGAATTGCTAGTAATTCTGTGAGCTGATTTTGCATTCTATAACTAACAAATTCTTTAATTAGTTCAAATTTTACTGGTGAAGCCTTCAGGGTTTATATCGTATCATCAACAAACAGATAACTTCACTTCAATTTTTTCCTATTTGAGTGCCTTTTATTTTTTCCTCTTGCTTAATTGCTCTAGTTAGAACTTCCAGTACTATGTTTAACAGAAGTGTTAAAAGTGGGCATACTTGACTTGTTTATGATCTTGAGAAATAGTTTGCAAATTTAAATATTGAGTATGATGTTAGCTGTGGATTTTTCACGTATGGCCTCTATTGTACTGAGGCACATACCTTCTATATCTAAGTTTTGAGAGTTTTATTTTTGAAAGGATGTTACACTTTTTCAAATACTTTTTCTGAATCATTTGAAATTATCATGTGGTTTTTATTCTTCTTTCTGTTAATATGGTGAAACATGCTTATTGATTTACATATTTTAAACCATCCTTACATCCCAGGAATAAATCTTACTTGATCATTTATTGCTATAAATATTTCTCTTGGAATTGCTTTTGCTACATCCTGTAAGTTTTAGTATGTTGTGTTTCCATTTTCATTTGTCTGAAAAGGGTTTTTTAAATTTATATTTTAATTTCTTCTTTGACTCAATAGTCATTTAGGAGCATCTTGTTGAATTTACACATATTTGTTACTTTTTCATGATTCATGATGTTGATTTTTTATGATTCTTTCTGTTATTGATTTCTACTTTCTAGCATTGTGGTTGGAAAGATATTTGATGTGATTTTGATCTTAAGTTTTTAAGACTTGTTTTATGGGCTAACATATGATCTATCCTGGAAAATATTCCATGTTTACTTGAGAAGAATGTGTATTCTGTTGCCGTTGGGTGGTATGTTCTATATATATATGTAACATTGGTTTTATATATATATATATGTTTTATATATATAACATAGGTTTATATATATATATATAACATACCATGCAATGACAACAGAATATATGTATAAACACAGATACATATATATACACACACATATATATACACACACCATATATATGTATACACACACACATATATATACATACACACACACACACACACCATGCATATATATGCCATATATATATGGTATACACATAACATATATATATATGCCATATATATATGGTATACACATAACATATATATACACACACATATACGGTATCTATACCATAATATACATACCACCCAATGGCAACAGAATGCACATTGTATAATTTTCCCACTTAGTATCAAAGTAAAGCTATGTTTCCCAGTTTTTTGTTCGATCTACCTGGACCAGGTTGACTTGTTTGAACCTGATGATGCTGTCAAACTCGAATGTTCATTGACCCTATACGTGCCCTGAACTTTTTCATCGGCCACCCAGCTTTTAGAGGGCGAGACTTATCTTAGTAAAATAAAAATCTATCATGTCACTGTCATTTACAAGATATTCCATTAGCTGAAATTTAAAGAGCTGACTACATAATGTGATATGAAATCTCATTTCCTGCCATACCCTCAATTTATGTTTTTTCATTCATATTAAACTGTTTTTCTCTACTTCTAGTGGCCAACACCTCTAGTCTCCTAATAAACAGCTTATCTTTCAGAATCAACTTCAGCTCTATTTCTTCTATCTGATCCTATCCCTGCCAGATATCAGGTGCTCATTTAATAATTTGAGTGCATCCCTTGTACTCAACAGATGAGTTATTACACACAAATGCTTTCTATTATTTTTATTTCGTGTCTCCTCTGTAATTTACAAGCTTCAAATCTTCATTTCTTGTGTATCCCCTGGTATATAGTAGGTATTACATAAACCTTTGCTGCCTCTAACATAAAATATTTCCAAAAAATAGATGTTGTATGCATATCTGTTAGCTTAATAACTAGAAGCAGAAGTTCTTAGAGAGAGAACATCATATTATGAAAAGACAGATTATAAAATAACTGAAACAGAAGAAGGAATTCTTGAAGGATGTGATAATCAGTTATTTCTAATCATTTTAGAAACAAACACAAATCCTCTAGAGGGTCTAAAGGAGAATATGCTAAAAGCCTAGGAGAATATACCAGAAGCCTAGGTAGAAGTGGACACATAACACAGGGACATATTTATAAGCCTCTCTATTTCTATTCCATTGAACCTGCTTGGAGCTGGCCCAGTTGTTAGGCTACACCTATAGAAAACTAATTCTTCTTTATGCCCGCGTGATTCACTTTCCATCTTTGCTGCGCACATACATGTGGGGATGGGGTATGTGTTTAAGTGTGTTGGGGGTGGATTGCCTATTAGTTTGCTTTTAATGATTAGATAGAGGAAATATGTTTATAATACAACCTCCAAGCTGCCTCTGAAAGTCCTGGGGAGAAGCACTAATTGAAAATTACAATCTTTATGTCAGAAAATGCTTTCCTTCTCAGCAGAGATGTATTCTTTACAAGGAATAGTTGGAGATCAGTGCTGCTAAATAGCTTTGTTCATTTAACACCAGATTCTACACTTCATCTGTAATTTCTTAGGTAATTTTGGTACATTTCTACTCTCTTCAATTAGTCAACAAATTACAAAAAACAGGGTTTATTTATCTTATTCTTCCCTGTAGGACTCAGATCATTCATAGTTATTTAATTAAATTCATCTAACATGACTCAGTTTATTTAGATGTGAAGTCAGGTTTAATTCTATGGTTTTACTTTAATAGTGCTTCCAAAACTTGGTAAAAAATAACTAATGATATATTTGAAATAGAAGAAACACTATGTTAATTGATTAATTACCTAAAATGCAATATGGGGTAACAAGAAGTATAAATAAGGAGCTTATAATTTAATTAGAAGTAAGCTACTCTGTTGGATGAAACTTCAGAGCATGTCATACCGATTTGTAGTGCTGCTCATATTCACAAAGTGAATCCACAAGATTGCTGCATATAGTTATAGGAAGCATGCAGCTAAAATGACTTATATTCATATTTTAAATAGCAAGTAATAATTAACATAATTTTGTTGCTAAAATAAACTACATATATATTTCTTTTCAGCTTCTAACATTGGCATAAACATGAAAACTAAGATGAGTAAAATGCATTACTGACATAATACTTTAATTGCTGCCCAGAATCTTTAATTCTCTAAAGCCTGTATAACTCTGTACTGACATGGAATTAAAGCTTATTTTTGTAGCCAATACATGACAGCAAAAAAAAAAAAAAAGAAAGCTTGTAATTGATAACATATTAGGTTTTGTTTTATGGTAGTCCTGGAGAAGACAATTTTCTGTGAGGTAAAGACAAGGAAGAGGTTTCACTATAAGAGAAGAATAATCTAATTTTAAAAGCAAAGCAGGCTGGGCGTGGTGGCTCACGCCTGTAATCCCAGCACTTTGAGAGGCCGAGGCAGGCAGATCACCTGAGGTCAGGAGTTCGAGATCAGCCTAAAGTATATGATGAAACCCCCATCTCTACTAAAAATACAAAAATTAGCCATGCATGGTAGCGCGTGCCTGTAATCCTAGATACTTAGGAGGCTGAGGCAGGAGAATCCCTTAAACCTGGGAGGCGGAGATTGCAGTGAGCCGAGACCGCACGATTGCACTCCAGCCTGGGCAACAAGAGTGAAACTATCTCAAAAGAAAAAAACAAAAACAAGAACAACAACAACAAAAAAGCAAACAAACAGCTTCTTCATTCTTCACTCACTTTTTATTTGATTGTTATTATCCTGACAATTAGCTCAATACATCAGCCTCTATTTGACAAAGATATATTTTAGGTAGTAAATGAACTGTGCTTGAGCTTCATGATTGGGCATGAATCATTGCCTTTGCAACAGCCAAATCTGTGAAGATAGCTGTTGAGACAGCTTCAACTAATGATAATTAAAAAATCATAAACAGCAATTTACAATGTGTCTCAAAGAGACAATTGAACTACTTATTATTTTCAGTAACTTTCCCTTTAGGAGAGGAAGAAACAACAATTCTTTCTAGTGAAAGTTATGGTGAATACTTTCTTTTATAAAACATTAAAAAAAATCATGTGCTGTTCTTCTCTTTATTCCCTTAAATATTGTGTATAAAGCTCATTAGGGTCACTCTTCCTGGAGATTATCATCAATGGTACACAAGTTTTGACAACTAACTACCATTTAATATTATTTTTCGGCCGGGCGCAGTGGCTCACGCCTGTAATCCCAGCACTTTGGGAGGCAGAGGCGGGCGGATCACGAGGTCAGAAGATAGAGACCATCCTGGCTAACACGGTGAAACCCCGTCTCCACTAAAAATACAAAAAATTAGCCGGGCGTGGCGGCAGGCACCTGTAGTCCCAGCTACTTGGGAGGCTGAGGCAGGAGAATGGAATGAACCTGGGAAGCGAAGCTTGCAGTGAGCCGAGATCGCGCCACTGCACTCCAGCCTGGGAGACAGCAAGACTCCGTCTCAGAAAAAAAAAAAAAAAAAAAAAAAAAAAAATTTATATATATATATATATATATATATATTTCACTCATATTTTATTAGAAAGCAAAACAGTTAAAATATAAACTTTTTCGTTTATATTTTATCCTATCACCATTCACCATTATGCCAGCACTTCTGTTTATATAAATTACTCAATACATTTTATATTACTTTTGAATCAAGCAAATTTTAAATTGTATATACTCAATGTTTGCTTAACAAATCAAGAAAATCACATAGGCACTTTAAATAATGGTTATATTTAATATAAACATTATATAGAGCTAAATAAATTTTAGTATTTCTTAATACGTATATGTGAAAATTTAAGTATCACCAAAATATTTCTAAAATATTTTATGAATGTCTTGTGAAATATTAAATTGTGTATATATATTGGTGCCATCTATATAGGATCAATATGGTTCAAAATACGTGCTTTAATATAGGAATTTTAACTACCTCTGTTAAGATGCCCATTTGAAAATATACACACAGGCATAGTAGAGATACACACATATAGACACATAATAGATAATCCATATTGGTAGCTTATCCCAAAAAATAAACAAAATTAAAATTTTGGAACAGAATCATCTGAAACATCCAAATATGTATAACTGAAAAAAAAGTATGGAACACAGCAAGAAGTTAGAGAAGGCTGTCATACATATTGCATGGAAAGGGCACAGTTGGGAGTAAAGGGACAACCATAACAAACGCCAACTATAGCTAACTAAATGAAAAAGATGGTTGGTTAGTTGGCATAGGATGTTAGAAATGATTTTACCGGTGGAAATCAAAAATGTTTAAATATGACGATTTTCTAGAAATACAGAGGCACAAAAAAGCAAATATCTCAATTCCAACAGGCTGACACACTTCAAAGTAGAGCTGGAAATTTACCAAATTTATAAGAAATCACTTAATGCCTTTTCACTAGTAAATGATTATGAGTGGCAGAATTCAGCCTAAGACATAATTTCATTGTTGCATACTGCTACATTGTGGACAAGGGGTTCTATCTCAAATGTGTTCACTGGGCTAACAACGAATACAAAGATAGATGAAATTTCAAGTCTGCAAAACATGAGTTCGTTTTCTAGGCCAGGGTTTGGCAAACATTTTTCATGAAGGAGCAGGGATAAGGTTTGGCTCTGTGTCCCCACCCAAATCTCACCTTAAATTGTAATAATACTCACATGTCAAGGGTGGGACCGCATGCAGATAATTAAATCATGCAGGCAGTCACCCTCATGCTGTTCTCATGATAGTGAGTGAATTTCATGAGATCTGATGATTTTATAAGGGGCTTTTCCCCTTTTAGCTCAGCACCTCTCTCTCCTGCTGCCCTGTGGAAAGGTTTCTTCTGCCATGATTGTAAGTTTCCTGAGGCCTCCCTAGCAATGCAGAACCATAAGTCAATTAAACTTTTTTCCTTTATAAATTAGCAGTGTGAGAACTGGCTAATATAACCAGAGAGTAAATATTTTAGATATTAGGAGCCATATAGTCTCTCTTGCAGCTATATATGGCTGTAAATATAATCAGCCATAGATAAGAAGTATCTATGAGTATGGCTTATGTTTCAGTAAAGATGTATACCAAATTAGATGATTGCCCCAACTTGACCTTGCAGCAGTACTTTGTCAAGCCCTGATTTCACTATGCAGCTGAAGAAAATACATTATCTAAGGAGAGATTACTAATTATCCAGAGCTACCCAAGGCAAACCACTGAAAGACATTGAAAAGAGTTCTGTGATTAACTAGACAATGTAGACAGTAGATACTAAAGGTAATAAATTCTCTATAAGATTTGACTGAATTGAACACTTCAGAAACACTCTCACAGAACACAGAAATTGAATTCAGTTATGTGAAAAAATCTCTTCAATAACTATCTGCAATTGATTTTCCATATTTCTCCCATAAAGATAATCACTAATACATCACTTGGTGGAGGTGTGGCCAAGATGGCCAACTATAAGCAGCTAGTGCATGCTGCTGTCATGGAGAGGATCAGAAGGCGTGAGTAAATACACACCTTCAACTGAAACATCCAGATACATGCACTGGGAACAATCAAGGAAACAACGTGACCCATAAAGAATGTAGAAATGCAAGATTGCATGACAGCCCACCTGGATAGAAACACAGAGCCAGGGCAACCTCCCCCACCCAGGGAAATGGTGAGTGAATGTGCAGCCCTGGGAACCCATGCTTCTCCCACAGATCTTTGCAAACCTCAGATCAGAAGATCCCCTCATGATCCCACTCCACTGGGGCCTAACACAGTCTAACACAAAGAGCAACACAGTCTAACACAGAGAGCAAGATGGAGTGTTGGCAGAGCAGTCATTCAAGCAGACATGAGACCCAGGAGCCTTAGATACCCAGGCTTCTTGGTCTTTCTTAGAAAAGCAGCTGCAACTCCGGCAAAGTGGAAGGTTAGATCCCCATATATACCCCTATGAAAGGGGCTGAATCCAGGGGGTTGAGCAGCCACTGTCTGCAGGCCCTGCTTCCATGGTGCCTTGCAGGATAAGACCCATTGGCTTTGCACTCCAGCCAGCCACTGATAGCAGCATTGCACCGCCCTAAGATGGAGCTCCCAGGCAGAGAGGTGGGCCACCATGTTTGCTGTTTGGCTGACTTAGCTGTTTGATATGGTTTGGCTGTGTCCCAACCCAAATCTCACCTTGAATTGTAGTTCCCATAATTTCCACATGTCATGGCAGAGACCTGGTGAGAGGTAATTGAATCATGGGGGTGGATTCCCCCATGCTATTCTTGTAATAGTAAGTTCTCATGAGATCTGATGGTTTTATAAGGGACTTTCCCCTTCATGCTGTTCCCATTCTTCTTCTTCTTGCCACCCTGTGAAGAAGAACATGTTTGCTTTTCCTTCTGCCATGATTGTAAGTTTCCTGAGGCCTCCCCAGCCATGCTAAACTGTGAGAATGGATTAATACAGCTAATTGGTACTGCAGAGAGTGGGGTGCTGCTATAAAGATACCCAGAAATGTGGAAGCAACTTTGGAACTGTGTAAGAGGCAGAGGTTGGAAGAGATTGGAGGTCTCAGAAGAAGACAGGAAAATGTGGGAACGTTTGCAACTTACTAGAGATTTGTTTAATGGTTTTGACCAAAATGCTGATAGTGATATGGACAATGAACTTCAGGCTGAGGTGGTATCAGATGGCAATGAGGAACTTCTTGAAAACTGGAGCAAAGGTGACTCTTGCTATGCTTTAGCAGAGACTGGTGACATTTTGCCCCTGTCCTAGAGGTCTGTGGAACTTTGAACTTAAGAGAGATAATTTAGGATATCTACTGGAAGAAATTTCTAAGTCAAAAGCATTCAAGAAGAAGCAGAGCATAAAAGTTTAGAAAATTTGCAGCCTGACATGAGGTGGAAAAGAAAAATCCATTTTCTTTTTCTCTCTATTTTTTTATTTTTTGAGACAGAGTCTCGCTCTGTCACCCAGGCTGAAGTGCCATGGGATGATCTTGGCTCATTGGAAACTCTGCCTCCTGGGTTAAAGTGATTCTTGTGACTCAGCCTCCCAAGTGGCTGGGATTGCAGGTATATGCCACCAAACTCAGCTAATTTTTGTATTTTAATAGAGATGGGGTTTCACCATGTTGGCCAGGTTGGTCTCAAACTCCTGACCTCAGGTGATCTGCCCACCTCAGCCTCCCAAAGTGCTGGGATAACAAGCATAAGCTACCACACCCAGCATAAAAACCCATTTTCTGGGGAGAAATTTAATCTGGCTGCAGAAATTTGCATAAGTAATGAGGAGCCGAATGTTACTCACCAAGTCAGTGGGGAAAATGTTTCCAGGTCATGTCAGAGACCTTCACAGTAGCCCCTCCTAACACAGGCCCAGAGGCCTAGGAGGGAAAAATGGTTTCATGGGTCTGGCCTAGTGCCCCCCTGGTCTGTGTAGGCTTGGGACATAGTGGCCTGCATCCTAGATGCTTCAGCTCCAGATGTGGGTAAAACAGTTCAACATACAGCTCAGGCTGCTGCTTCAGGGGGTGCAAGCCCAAGCCTTGACAGCTTACACATGGTGTTGGGCCTGCAAGTGCACAGAAGTCAAGAAGTGAGGTTTGGGAACCTCTGCCTAGATTTCAGAGAATGTATGGAAATGCCTGGATGTCCAGGCAGAAGCTTGCCGCAGGGGCAAAACCCTCATGGAGAACCTTTGCTAGGGCAGTGCAGAAGAGAAATGTGGGGTTGGAGCCCCCACAGAGAGTCCCCACTAGGGCACTGCCTAGTGGAGGTATGAGAAGGAGGCCACCATCCTCCAGACCCCAGAATGGTAGCTCTACCAACAGCTTGTACCATGCACCTGGACAAGATGCAGATACTCAATTGTAGGAGCCCATGAAAGCAGCTGGGAGGGGGACTGTACCCTGCAAAGCCACAGAGGTGGAGCTGCCCAAGGCCATGGGAGCCCACCTCTTGCATCAGCATCACTGGGATATGACACATGGAGTCAAAGGAGATCATTTTGGAACTTTAAGTTTTAATGACCACCCTATTGGATTTCGGATTTGTGTGGAGCCTGGAGCCCCTTTGTTTTGGCCAATTTCTCCCATTTGTAACAGTTGTATTTACCCAATGTCTGTACTCCCGTTGTATCTAGGAAGTAACTAACTTGCTTTTGATTTTACAAGCTCATAGGCAAAAGGTACTTGCCTTGTATGAGATGAGATTTTGAATTTAGACTTTTCAGTGAATGCTGGAATGGGTTAAGATTTTGGGGAACTGTTGGAAGAGCATAACTATGTTTTAAAATATGAGGATATGAAATTTGGGAGGGGCCAGGGAAGGAATGATATGCTTTGACTGTGACCCCACCCAAATCTCATCCTGAATTGTAGTTCCCATAATCCCCACGTGTTTTGGGAGGAACCCAGAGGGAGGTCATTAATCATGGAGGTGGTTTCCCAAATGCTATTCTTGTGATAGTAAGTTCTCACGAGATCTGATGGTTTTATTAGGGGCTTCACCATTCTTTTGGCTCTCATTCTTCTCCTTCCTGCTGCCCTGTGAAAAAGGACTTGTTTGCTTTCCTTTCTGCCATGATTTTTAAGTTTCCTGGGCCCTCACCAACAATGTTGAACTGTGAGAATTGACTAATGCACTGTGCCAGCCTTTAGGCTTTAGGGAGCCCAAACCAACTGGGGACTGAAGTGGTTTTCCAGCACAGCACAGATGTCCTATGAAAATGTAACAGGCTGCTTTTTAAAGTGGGTCCCCAATACCATTCCTCTTCACTGGGTAGAAACTCCCAAGTGGGGTCTCCAGCCACCTCTTACAGGTGCATTCAGGCAGGCAACAGGTCTGTACCACCCTAGGACAAAGCCCCCAAAGCAGGGGCAGGCTGCTGTCTTTCCTGTTTTGCAGCCTTCACTTTTGATACCTTCAGGTACTGGAAAATCCATGGTGAATAAGGACTGAAGTGGACCCCCAGCATATTGTAATAGCCCTGTGAAAAGTGGCTAGACTGTTATGTGGGGGCCTGTTCCCATATCTACTCACTAGGCAGTTCCTCCAGGCCTGGGCCTCCAGTCATCCCTTGCCAGAGCTATCAAGCCAGTGG
Source organism: Gorilla gorilla gorilla (assembly GCF_029281585.2). Taxonomy (NCBI): domain Eukaryota; kingdom Metazoa; phylum Chordata; class Mammalia; order Primates; family Hominidae; genus Gorilla; species Gorilla gorilla. The sequence continues at coordinate 82,784,834 of NC_073236.2, forward strand.
CAGCTCTGCAACTCCCTGGACAGAGCCTCTAGGGGCAACTGAAGCCTCTTTGCCACTACCTCTTCAGTGGAACTGTCCTTTCTAGCCCCAGACTAATGAAGGAGCAGAGACCCTAAGTGCTTTATTTACACTTCCAACAACCTGCAGTCAACCCAAGGAGAAAAGGCCAGTCCATCCCCTGTTCCATCCCTGACTTTTGTCAGCAGACAGGAACCCCTAGCTTTGACCCACAGCATAGACCCTCCATCCTGGGTTGATTGCACTGAGCGATTTGACCTGCATCTCTCTGGGGTGGAGCCCCCAGAAGATAAGCAAAAGACCCTTGGCCACAACCACTATGAAGGTCCCTTCCTCTGCTGCCTCCAAGTTGGGTAAGGAACAGTAACCCTGAGATTACACCAGAGTTGCAGTGGGCAGCCAAGGAGTTGAGTATCTGCATCTACTGCCATTGCTCACGGGGGAAAGGAACTTGCACTTTCAGAACATTGAGAGGGAACACAGCTGCAACTATGAGGTAACATAGGGGAGCCACACAATCAAGCAAGAGTCTATCAACAGACCAATATACCTAAGTGCCACCTACAGGATCACATTCCCCAGAGTTTTAACACCAAAAATATCTCACTAATATACTCTACTTTGACACAAAAGACAAGAAGTCAACTTCAAATAAAGACCTTGCACAAAGCTTCATCCCTGTGGAAACATCCAGAAAAGAAGTCTATTGACTAAACTCAATCTACACTCTAGTTGCAGGAACAACCACACAAAAAGAAGAGAACAAAATGCAAGAACTCTGGTAACTCAAATGGCAAGAGTGTTATAAGCACTCCAAACCACTGCAACAGTTCTTCAACAAGAGTTCTTACCCAGGCTGAGCTGGCTAAAATGACAGAAATAGAATTCAGAATATGAATAGGAATGAAGATCATCGAGATTCAGGAGAACAGCAAAACCCAATCTAAGGAAACTAAGAATCACAATGAGATAATGCAGGAATTGAAGGGTGAAATAGCTGGTATAAAAAAGAACCTAGCAGGTCTCACAGAGCTGAAAAACACAATAGGAGATTTTCACAATGCAATCACAAGTATTAACAGCAGAACAGACCAAGCGGGGGAAAGACTCTCAGAACTTGAATACTGGATCTCTTAAATAAGCCAGTCACACAAAAATAAAGAATAAAAAGAATAAAAGCCCAAATAAAAACCCAAAACTTCTGAGAAGTAGGGTTTCTGTAAAGAGGGCAAATCTTCAAATCATTGGTATTCCTGAAAGGGAAGGGGAATGTATTGTTAGTCTATTCTCACACTGCTACTAAAGACATACCCGACATTTGATAATTTATAAAGGAAAGAAGTTTAATTGACTACAGTTCCACATGGCTCCAGAAGCCTCACAATCATGCTGGAAGGTGAATGAGGAGCAAACTCATGTCTTACATGGCGTCAGGCAGTAGCTTGTGCCGGAAAACTCCCATTATAAAACCATCAGATCTCATGAAATTTATTCACTCCCATGAGAACAGTATGGGGGAAACTGCCCTATGATTCATTTATCTTTACCTGACCCTGCCCTTGACACATGGAGATTATTACAGTTCAAGGTGAGATTTGGGTGGGGACACAGCCAAACCATATCCAGGAGAAAGCAAACAACTTGGAAAATATATTTCAGGATATTGCCCATGAAATTTCCCCAACCTTGCTAGAGAGGCCAACAGCCAAATTCAGGAAATACAGAGAACTCCTGCAAGATTCTACAAAAAGAAAAAAAAAGATAATCCCCATGACACATAATTATCTGATTTTCCAAGGTCAAAATGAAAAAAAGAAAGTTAAAAGCAGCTAGAGAGAAAGGGTAGGTAACCTACAAAGTGAACCCCATCAGGCTAAGAGTGGACCTTTCAGCTGAAACCCTACCAGCCAAAAGAGATTGGGGGCCTATATTCAACATTCTTAAAGAAAAACAAAATCTTCAACCAAGAATTTCATATCCAGCCAAACTAAACTTCCTAAGAAAAGGAAAAAGAAGATTATTTTCAGTTAAGCAAATGTTGCAGGAGTTTGTTACTAACAGACCTGCTTTATAAAAGACCTTGAGAGGAGCACTAAATATAGAAAGGAAAGATCGCTACCAGTTGATACAAAAACAAATACACAGACCAGTGACACTATGAGCCAACCACACAAACAAGCCAGCATAATAACCAGCTAACAACACAATGACAGAATCAACTCTACACATATCAATACTAACCTTGAATGTAAAATTTACATTCAGTTTAAATGGGACTAAATGCCCCACTTAAAAGGCACAGAATGTTAAGTTGGATAAAAAAGCAAGACCCAATGGTATGCTGTCTTCTAGAGACCCATTTCATACATAATGACACCCATAGGCTCAAAATAGAGATGAAGTAAAATCTACCAAGCAAATAGAAAACAGAAAAAAGCAGGGGTTGTAATCTTAATTTCAGACAAAACTGACTTTAAACCAACAAAGATTTAAAAAGACAAATAAGGGCATTACATATTGGTAAATGATTTAATTCAACAAGAAGACCTAACTATCTTAAATATATATATACCCAATGTGGGAGCACCCAGACTCATAAAGCAAGTTCTTAGAGAACTACGTCTACAAAGAGACATAGATTCCCATATAGTAATAGAGACTTCAACACTCCTCTGTACAGTATTAGACAGATCATCAAGGCAGAAAATTGACAAAGATATTCAAGACCTGAACTCGACATTGGACCAAATGGATGTAATAGACCTCTACAGAACTCTCCACTCAAAAACAACAGAATATACATTCTCATCACCACATGGAACATACTCTAAAACTGACCACATAATTGAACATAAAACCATCCTCAGCAAATGCACAAGAACCAGAATCACACTAAGCACATTCTCAGTCCACAGCACAATAAAAATAGAAGTCAAGACTAAGAAAATAGCTCAAAACCATCAATTACATGAAAATTACACCACATGTTCCTAAATAACTTAAGGGTAAATAATGAAATTGTGGCAGAAATCAAGAAGTTCTTTGAAACTAATGAGAACAAAGATACAACATACCAGAATCTCTTGTCCCCCATGACATGAGTTTACCTATATAACAAACCTTCACATGTACCACTGATCTAAAATAAAAGTTACAAAACTAAATATTTGTTGGTGTATATGTTATTTATATATAATAAATATTCATTTTATTCATATATATTTATAAGATATATTTATATATACCTTTTATGTCCATGAAAGTTTGGTTCATGCTTTATAGGAACTAATTTTGATGACACACATCAAGGACCCACTGTGTATTAGAACCCACACTTAGATCCATTTCTCAAAGCTTATTCTCCTTGCCTCATAAAGCAAAATCTGACAGAAGTGTAAGGAGAAATAGAAGAGTCGAAAATAACACAGACTTTAATATCCTACTTTAAATAATTGAATAACTGGAAACAATATAAACAAAGAAATAAAAGACTGCAATAACACTGGGAACCAAAGAAATCTAACAGAGATATATGAAATACTCCACCTAACAACAATATAACATACATTATTCTCAAATGCACATGGAACATACTCCAGGATGTATAACATGCTAGGCCATAAAGCAAACATAAATAATTTAAAAGGAATGAGTTAGTACATATATTCTATGAATACAATGGAATACAATTGTGAATCAATAACTAGGAAATATTAAGGTAACTCACAAATAAGTGGAAATTAAACAACACATTATAAAGCAACTAAGAGATCAATGAAGAAATCAAAAGATACATCAGAAAATACCTAGAAATGAATGAAAATTAAGACGTAATGTAACAAAACTTCTAAGATGAAGCTAAACAGTGCTTAGGGAAAAATGTATTGCTGTACGTCTATATTAGAAAAGAAGAAAGATATAAAATCAATAGTCAAACTTATACCTTCATATACTAGAAAAGCCTAAAACAATTAAAATGAAGGAAATGATACAAGTTAGAGTTAAATTAATGAAATTGAAAATAGGTAACAATAGAGAAAACAATGAACACACATCTTTATTCTTTGAAAAGATCAACAAAATGTGCAAACCTTCAGCTAGATTGATAAGAAAAAGACTCAAATAACATTAGAAATCAAAGAGGAGGCATTGTTATTTCATTTATGGAAATAAAAAGGATTATAATGAAATATTGTGAAAAATTGCCAACAAACAAATTAGATAACTTACATGAAATGAACATCTCTTAGACTTACACACTCTATTGAAGTTGACTCAAGAAGAAATAGATAATTGGAATAGACCTGTAGCAAGTGAAGAAGTTCCATCAGTCTTTAATAAATTAGCCACAGAGAGAAAACACTTAAGAAAGTCCAGAATAAGGAAATCCACAAAGACAGAAAGTATTTGCTTAGGCTGAGGTGATGATGATGATGTGGGGAATAGGAAGTTAATAGCTAAAGTGTGCAGAGTTTTTTTTTGAGGTGATAAAAATTTCTCCAATATTGACGGGGATGATTGTTGCGCATATCTGAATGTATCAAAAATGATTAGCTTCAACTAAATGGGTTAATTATACACTATGTAAATTACATATAAATAAATTTGTATAAAAATATAAATGAAACTATTGCCTGCAAGTAGTTCCAGAAAGAAGTTGACACATTTTGAGAATAACAAATGTTATTAAACATGTGAAATTGATGAACGAGAAAATATACTATTTCCATACTCTTCCTTAAAGATGTATCAGTCCCTAATGTATATTCCTATTATGGTGATATTATTTATGCTCAGTCAATCATTAACATATGCTTATGAAAATCTTATATTATTTTACTTAAAGAGGAATACTTTAAATAAATTTTATTCAATTGCCTTAGAATTTAGGCCTACTCCTAGACAGGAAGAAAGATTTCCAAGAATTCACAATCCTCTAAAACCATTACCTATATTTATTATTTATGCTCTTACATAACCCTCAGTAGCACATTATTTTTCTTGTACAATTGATCAGATTATTTGAAATTAAAGTGTCTGTCCCTTTCAGTCAGCATGTTTCTAAAATATAACAACTAATAAAATTGCATAGTAAATGCTACAAACTGAAGGCTTGAATAAGTTGTAATACTTTTTCAGAATCACAATAAAATTTTTCTGGATATGCTGTTGTGTAAGGAATTCCTCAGTGATATGTGCATTTGAACTTCAGCTAATATTTCTATTCTCTCTGAGTCTGGGAAGTTATTTGAACTCCCCTACTCCTAGGTTTTTTATTTATATACTTAATATTCATTGTTTTTGCCCTTTGTATGTTATATTTTAACGATTTATTCACTCATTGTTGTGTTTCTATTCCAAACGTTTCCTAGCTTGGTGAAAGAGTTGATAACTGTCAAAAAAAATAAGCCTGCAATTGGAATATGGAAAGAGCAACGGTCAAGTAAGACAACATTTTGGCAAGTGCACATAGAACTAATGAGTAACTGTTCCTGGGGCTCTAGGACTCTTAGCGCAGATTCTAGACTGAGATCGGATCTGTGTGAAGAGTTAACATTTCTAGTAGGCAATGAATCCCAGCAAGGTCATTAAAGGACCTTGTCTATTTCTTTGTTTTTTATTTAATAAAAATGTTCTTCTTTGGATACTTCCTGCCCATTAATGAAGCGATAAGGTGGGCTTGTGAACATATGTGTCTTGTATGCATGCTCAGCAATGTGCATTCATTATCTAAAAAGGACCAAAATCTATTAACTTATACTATTAGTCAGCATATGGTTTTATAAGAGACAGGAGAGACTACCATCAGCATTTCCCTGTTTGAACATAAAATATTAATTCAGTTTTCTTTACAGAAAATTTAAGAGCGAGTTTCAAACATAAATTTATTGAAAGGGTTAGTCTTCTTTGTGAAATATAATCTGTGTTGCCAAAAGGAAAATTCAGACATTACATCCAAAATGTATAGTTCTCAGTTCTGGCTGTCTCTAATATATATACATTTATCAAAATCAGTGATAATCAGTCTGCTTTAAAGGGTATTTTTTGAAATTTCTGATATATCATGAAGACAAATATGATGGTTATCACAACTTAAAACTAAAACCTGTCTGTCTCAGGAGAAGATAAAAATGTATGCAAAATGTAAAAAGACTGGCACTCCTGGATGAATTATATTATTGTACCTTAGAGAAATTATGATACTGATGTGGGTATGCATTTCAGTGAGAGAAAATGGCAAATTGAAATTACCAAATATTCAAGACAGTTCTCGGAAATCTAAATTATATTATAGATTAATGTCACACAGAGCACTATTTCTAGAATTAGTCTGTGAAAATGTCTTCATTTAAATTCTTAAAGCCAGATATAAATATTTCAAAGTAAGGTTAAAATTCAGTTGAAGAGTACTAGTATGATCCCAAAATAAAAAATGGTAAACTGACCAGATCTAATTTAGAAGGAGGCAGAGCTGGCTGGGCATGGTGGCTCATGCCTGTAATCCCAGCACTTTGGGAGGCCAAGGCAGGTGGATCACCTGAGGTCAGGAGTTCGAGACCAGCCTGGCCAACATAGTGAAACCCCATCTCTACTAAAAATAAAAAAAGTAGCCAGGCATGGTGGCGCATGACTGTAGTCCCAGCTATTTAGGAGGCTGAGGCAGGAGAATCGCTGGAACCTGGGAGGTGGAAGGTTGCAGTTAGCCGAGATCGTGCCACTGCACTCCAGCCTGGGTGACAGAGTAAGACTCTGTCTCAAAAAAAAGAAAAAGAAAAAAAAAAAGAAGGAGGCAGAGCTGACTCTGTAGCAGAGGAGACTTTACAAGCTACATAATGGAATATTTGGAATAAATTACTTAAACATTCAAATAAAGAGACATAATTAGAACTATTGAGTTGCCCCTGTAAAAGAAACCTGGAATAATTTTACTTTTATTGATGTATTTTATTATGTCAATATTTAGTTATCATCTGAAAAAGAGATCTGCATCCCTATTCTAAAGGGAATCTTTGTTTCAATTCTGCTCTTATAATTTTTAGATTATAATTTTTTTCTCTGATACATATCTGTGTTTTTTCTCCTCCACAATATAAAATGAAAAAAAAAAATTTTTGTGTGAAAAATGTAACATGACAACCAAAATTGACTCAGAAGTCATACAGCAGTGATGGGTGACTACAATAAAATCAATGTACCTGTTATAAGTAATATTTTTTTCCCAAAAGTCTAAGATTATACAGCTTCTTCACATTACAGTGAGTGTGCTATAATTAAGAAGCTCAAGGAAAATGTAACTTAGTATAGCTATTATGAAAAACAGTACAGAAGTTCCTCACAAACTAAAAATAGAACTACCATATGATCCAGGCCATCTCACTGCCCAGTGCCAAAATAAGGAAATCTATATATTGAAAAGATATCTGCCCTCCATGTTTATTGTAACACTATTCACAGTAATAAAGATGTTAAATCAATCTAGGTGTTCATCAATGGATAAATGATAAAGAAAATGTGGCTTATATACACAATGGAATATTATTCAGTCATAAAAATAAAATCCTGTCATTTTCTGGCAACATTAATAGAACTGAAGGACATTATTTTAAATGAAATAAGCCAGCTACAGAAAGAAAAATACTGCATGTTTTCACTCATATGCAGTAGCTACAAAAATTTCTTTCTTTCATGGAGCTAGAGAGTAGAATGGTGTTACCAGAAGCTTGGATGGGTAGGGGCCAGGGGGTTTAAAGGGAGGTTGGTTAATGGGCACAAAAATGCAGTCATATAGAAGAAATATGTTCCAGTGTTCCATAGCACAGTAGGGTGACTATAGGTAACAGTAATTTATTGTATATTTCAAAATAACTATTAGAAAAGTTTTAGAATGCATTCAGCACACACAAAAAATGATAAACGTTTGAGGTGATGAATATCCCAGTTACCTTGATTTGACTATTACACATTGTATGCATGTAACAAAATATTCCATGAACTCGATAAATATGTACAAATATTGTATATCAATGAACATAATTTTTTAAACTGACAGTACAGTGGCATTATAAAGGAATGTCTTGAGTTGTGAAAATTTAAATATGGAGCTGTAAAAATCACCTATAGTAAATTCAAATCTAAATAAAATAATAGTGGACTGACCACTGACGTCTAGATTTATAAGTGTTTTACACTTTGCCTCCCAAAAAGGAAATTTTTGAATATGCATTAAAATTTTCTTTCCCAGGCCGGGCGTGGTGGCTCACAGCACTTTGGAAGGTTGAGGCGGGCAAATCAAAAGGTCAGGAGTTCAAGACCAGCCTGGCCAATATGGTGAAACCCTGTCTCTCCTGCACATTGTGCACATGTACCCTAAAACTTAAAGTATAATAATAATAAAATAAAATAAAAAATACAAAAATTAGCTGGGGGTGGTGGCGGGTGCCTGTAATCCCAGCTACTCAGGAGGCAGAGGCAGGGAAATCGCTTGAACCCAGGAGGCGGAGGTTGCAGTGAGCCAAGATCTCACCGTGAGGCAGGGAAGTCGCTTGAATCCAGAAGGCGGCGGTTGCAGTGAGCCGAGATCACGCCACTGCATTCCAGCCTGAGCGACAGAGCGAGACTCCGTCTCAAAAAAAAAAAAAAAAAAAAAAAAAAAACTCTTTCCCAGTTAGTTTTTTATTTTGTATCATTGAGTATAGGCCACAGAAATGTGATCTTTATGACTTTTTAATTTGGTTTCCAAATTCCTAATGGAGCCTTCATTTGTCATGTCATAAAATATTAGAACTTAGAATTATCTCCATTAATAACACAGAACTTCTAGAATAAGGACTGAAATAAATTTACTTCAATATAATTTTTGTAGAAACTCATAATTTTTAAATAGTTCAGCTTGTAATCTTTATAAAGCCACTTTCAAAATCATGGACTAAATGTACAATTTTTTTAAAAAGCAAATAAGCTGGACTTTGTGGTATTATTTTTTGTCTGAAGACTGAAAGAACTAACTCAACACAGCAAGCACAGAATTTAGTGTTTGCATGAGGATAGACATAGAAAAGGCAAAGGGGCATTTGATACATATGATTAAACCTATGTGGCAATGTTAGTGATGGGGAATATGGTGGGAAAGGCCAGGGAAGCTCTCTTCCAATTAATGACATAATTTCGTGAAGCAGCAGGTGACTTTTCCAGTGAACTAATATCACCACTCCAACTAATCGGTTAAGAAAAATTACAGCTACTTTTTTCACACATATTTGGAGGGAGAAAAATAGTATCTTTGTATTATTTTCACAAGGTCTCAGAGAGATGAAGAAAAGCTCAGTATGTTCCACCAAAATGTTGAGGAAGTAGAAGACTGCTATGTTTCTTTCTAGGTAGGAAGATGAGGAGGACCACACAAGAAAATCAAAATAGAAAACCTCAAAAGAAATAGTTTGCACAGTTGAAGAATTTTAATACTGTTTTACAGTGAATAAATATTAGCAAGCGACTTATATTTATGCTAAAAAAGGGCACAATTCATCCCTTATCAATTCAAAAAAGGGCACAAAGTCTTAAATGATCCATAAAATAAAACAAATACATAAGTTCAACAATAAAAAAAGTAAAACTTGTGAAATTTTCCACGAGTTTCATTGATCTTATCAGTCTTACTCCTTCATACCCCTTAAAGTATTCCCTTCTCATTCCTAACCAGGAACCTGGGTCCTGCCTGAGGTTTCCAACAATAGCTTTCCAACAATAGCTAACAGAGGTTTGGAATGAGGCATCTGTATTCTAGAACATGGATGTTTTCTCCATCCCATGGGATTTGTCTTTTCAACTTTCTTTGTCCTCACAGACTTTGCTTCCAGGGAGAAATTTCAAGGGGGGAAGACCTTACCAGAGCCCAGACACCACAAGAGTAGCCATGATGTTTACTCATTGCTCAAGGCCAGCCCTTTCCACAAGAATATACGTAAATCACAGAATAGCCCACTGGTAGCCTACCCTCCCATACATCTTATACTGCTTCTTCTAGCTTCATTTTACTGAAATACTTGCGAAGTTATCATATATGCAGAATTAAATATTTCCACATGCTGGAATTTAAATTTCTCAAGTGATTCATGAAATGAGCCAAAATGAATATCTGAGTTATCCTGCTGTAGTAGAATTAGGATTATATTTATGGTCACAAGAGTTAAACACAGCTTAGAATCAAATACTGGTTTGGTTGGTGACAATCCATACAATATTTTACAAGTAACTTGACTCTCTCAATTTCCTCATCTATAAAGTGGGCATAATAACATTACCTACTTCACACAAATATCACAAGGATTTAACTACGTATGTAAAATACTTGGTACATTTCGAAGCACACATGCCGGTAAATAGTATTATCATTAGGACTATCACCATCATCTTCATCATCATAATCATCACTTCACAGAAAGTGTGGGGATGAAATGAAAAAAATGAATAAAACTCAGTGTCTAGCATACTGAATGTGCCAATAAATGATTTAGTATATTGGGAGGAAAAACCTGTCTGACTGAGTTGGTGAGAGTTGGTTCTATCATTACTCTGTGCAAGTTTGATTCTTGTCTCCAACACTGGACATATAAAGGCTTAGCACAGTTTAATGTATATATACATGAATCTTGTTATGATATTTAATAATTGCATATGCAATTTCTTAACTAAATGTAAGCACCATATTATACATATCTTTTGTAGTCAGCAGGGAAAGCAAAATAACATTTGTGTTGCCTATGTGCTCAGTCCTGCCCTAGGTGATTTACTTATATTAGGCCACCTCAAACCTTTCTTGTGAGGGATATTATCATCTACATTTGACAGAGAAGAATGCTGAAGGTCAATAACACCTTCAAGGCCAAAACTAGAAAGAACTAGGTATATAAATATTCACATTCAGGACAGTGTGACTGCACACCATGTGATACCTCCTCTTTTCTATTAAAGTCCTTGATATGAATTAACTAATGAATTAATTTTTATTTGAACTCACTAGACTAAAAATAGCCCCAAAATAAAAAAGACTACTCTTTATCACATATTAGTAATTTATCACATACCTACTGTTGAGACACAGGAATCTGTTAGTAATTAGATTGTTGAAGATGTTGAAGAAGTAGAATGGAACTTCAAAATCTGTTTCAGATATTAAGGATGATGACACCACACACATACCAAAAGAGTAGTAAAAGGATTTAACACTCACAAATGAAGTTTTCTGGGGAAAGCAAGGCAAGATCCCCAAGCTGGTCAGCAAATGGCTTCAGAGATCAGGGGAAAAAATCTTAAAAAAACTGACTTTTTTTTTTGTTTTTTGTTCTTTTTTTTTTTTTTTTTAAATGATGGAAAGGGAGTGACACCTAGCTGCAGGTTGCTACAAGCTGTTTGAACTTGCTACCAGTACCAAAAGTGAAACCCCTCTAGCTTTCATATGTGCTTGCTCAGGTGTGGAGTAGAAGGGGAAGAGAAAGGGATAATGCTGAAAGCTGTCATCAGTAAAAGTAAACAAAAAATGGAGTAATATTTATTATTACTGTTTAATTAAAAATAATATTGTTCCAAATATATTATTATGGGAAGATAAAACAAGAAACAGTTACAATTAATTTAAAATAGATATAAAGAAAAAGTAGTTGATCTTGAACAATGAAGGGGTTAAGAATGCCAACTCCCATGCAGTCAAAAATCTGCTTATAATTTTGACTCCCCAAAACTTAAATATACTAATAGTCTACTGCTGATTGGAGACTTAACAATCATATAAACAGTAGTTTAACACATATTTTGCATGTTATATGCATTATATACTCTATCTTTACAGTGTAGGAAATCAGTCAGGGTGGTGGGAAAAATTATAGGAAAGGTGCAAACCTTCTTGGAAGGCTGGAAGGTTTTGCAAAAGCTTTGGGAAAGGGTTATGGCTGAAGGCAGCCTAATCCTCTTACCTTGAGCTAATAGCAAGGAGCAGATAACAAGGGAATGTAGAAGAGTTCATCTAAATAGCTTGTTTACTCATGTTGTCCTAAAACCAACCTTTTATCATATGTGCACAGGACTGCTCTCTACTTGGGGATTCAGCAATATTTATTACCTACAAATTGTGTTTGCTCTAAGCCTTTGTCATTAAATCTGTACTAAATAAAAGTGAGTGTTGCCTGCTTAGGGGTGCTGCTAACTGTCTTCGGCCCCTAGTGCTGGCAGTCCCCTATACCCCTCTTTCACTGGATATCTGTGTCTGAGAATTTATTTCATTCAACACTAATCCAGAGTCTGCAGGACAGACTTGGCAGGTGGTGCCCCCACATGAGGAATGCTGCAAAGGATCATGACGGAACCCTGGAAAATGAAGGTGAAGGGACTGCGCAGTCAGTAAGTCAGTAAGTCATTCGTGCCTGCTTGGGATTTCCAAGTTCAAGGGAATTGTTCAGCCTAGGGTTTCATCATGGGACAACAGTTATCAGCTCAATAGCAACAGTATATAAAAATATTGAAACAGCGGCTTAAAGCTAGTGGAGACTCGGTTTCACAGGCTCAATTAAGGGACCTAATGCAAACTGTTGTTTCCCATAACCCATGGTTCCTGGAAGAAGGTATGCTAGACATAGAGCTCGGGGAACAAGTTGGGAGAAATCTTAAATAACATCATGCATGAGGGCAATGGGTCCCAGTAACATCTCTAACATTATGGGCTTTAGTTAGGGCTGCTTTGGTCCCACACTACACAGAAGAGCCTAAAAACGGAAGAGAGGAGAAACCGTCACCTACCTTACTGCCTGCTTCTCCCTCAGCCCAGCCATTAATGAGCAAAAATACCAAAGAGAAAACAGAGGTTTTGCCTGAGCCCCTTCCTCCAATAAACTGGAAAAAAGACAAAGGATATGCTACAGTTACAGGACCCTGTTATAGGCAAGCGGCGTTAGAAGGGGAAGTCTTGGTCTGCCCAGGATGCAAGATCAATGAGGCAATCAGGTACATAAGGAAAAAAGAAAAGTATTAGAGAAAACAGAGCTGTTAGCCCATTTATGAAAGGGTTAATTGAGGTCACTCCGCAGACCTCTTTCTAATAATGGCCACTGTTATTATCCCTCACTTACCCCTAACGTGGCTCTCTTAAAATCCTCTTTGGGTAGAACAGTAGCCTTTTAAGGGAGAGAAATTACAATGAGCTGATCAATTAGTTGAGGAGCAATTAAAAGCCAGCCATATAGAACCACCAAACAGCCCTTGGAATTAGCCCATTTTCGTCATTCCCAAAAAGTCTGGCAAATGGAGACTTTTGCATGACTTACAGCTATCAATGCTAATTTGCAACCTACAGGGCCCCTTCAACAGGGCCTCCCTTCCCCAGCAGCGATTCCTCAAGGTTGGCCTATAATCATTATTGACTTAAAAGATTGCTTTTATACTGTTCCCCTTGCAGAACAGGACAGAGAAAAATTTGCGTTTACCATACCAGCCATCAACAGTGAAAGGCCAGGTAGTCAATTTCACTGGAAAGTGCTTCCTCGAGGAATGCTAAACAGTCCTACCATGTGTCAGTATCATGTAAATCAGGCTTTGCTCCCCAGTAGAAAATAATTTCCTAATTGCAAGATTGTTCATTTTATGAATGATATTTTACTAGCAGCCCCAACGGAGTCAGTACTTTTAAGTTTATATGCCTCTGTGGTAAAGAATACACAGTTAAGAGGTTTAGTCATAGCACCTGAAAAAGTACAATTGTCCTCTCCTTGGAAATATCTTGGATACATATTAACTTCCCGGTCAGTAAGACCTCAAAAGGTTAAATTAAATATTAGCAATTTACACACATTAAATGATTATCAAAAATTACTGGGCAATATTAACTGGCTTCACCCCACCTTGGGCATAACTACTGATAAGTTGCAAAACCTGTTTTCTATCCTAAAGTGCAATACAGCTTTAGACTCTCCCAGGTATTTAACTCCTGCAGGAAAAAGGGAAATTGAAGAAATAGAGTAAGCTATTTCCCAGAGGCAACTAAATTGCATAAACCCAAAATATTCAGTCAGTCCAATTGTTTGTTTTTCCTAATAAACATTCCCCAACAGGATTAATAGGACAGATAGCCCCAGAGCTACACTTCCTAGAATGGGTTTTTTGCTCACATACCAGGACTAAAACTCTATCTCCCTATATCCAGCTAGTTAGTAAAGTCATCTGTTCAGGCCACAGATGATGCAATCAGTTTCTAGGTTATGATCCTGATGTCATCAGAATTTCTTGGAGTAAAAAGCAATTTGAAGCAGTATTGCCCCTATCTCTAGACCTTCAGGTAGCACCCTCTGATTATAGAGCATGCCCTTCACATAGAGCATGCCCTTCCTGCTGACAAACTACTTTAGTTCTTATCTCGTACTCCTGTAGTTTTGCCTACAAAAGTAGTTCACTCCCCTATACCTAATGCTTTAACAGTTTTTACTGATGGTTCTGGTAAAAATGGAAAAGTAGCTATTTAGTGGAGACTGCATAATACCCTCACTCATTCTAGATTTACTAGCGCTCAGAGAGCTGAGGTTGGACCCTTAATATTGCCCCTGGAAACTTTTTCCACTCAGCCCATCAATATTGTTAGTGACTGTGCTTACTGTGTTTATTTATTACAAAACCTAGAAACAGCCTTCATTTAGTCTCCTCTTGAGCCCATCCTATGTGCACTTTTTCCATGACTTCAGCAATTGCTGGGTCGATGTACACATCCTATTTTTACCACACATATTTGAGCCCAAAGCTCACTACCTGGCCCACTGGCTTATGGCAATAATCACGCAGACCTGCAAGTTATAACATCACTGCTTTACCAAGCCACCCAATTGCACCAATTTTTTCCACCAAAATTGGAGGAGCTTAACTAAACGATTTCAACTTATGCAAAGACTAGCTAAACAAATTATCCTGCAATGCCCAGATTGCCAGCTCACAGGCACATCCCCTGGCTCTATAGGTGTTGACCCTAGAGGACTAGAACCTAATCAGTTATGGTAAACAGATGTTATGCACATTCCTGAATTTGGAAAACTAAGATACGTACATGTATCCATTGATACCAATTCTAACCTAATTAGCACACATGCTTTTCCTGGAGAGTCCACCCAATATGTTCTCTTAACTTTTGCGTTTATGGGGCGGGCCACAGGGCATAGTAGAACGTGCTCACTCCACCCTTAAAAATATGCTCAGAAAACAAAAAAGGGGGAATATGAGTAAGGACCCTGCAACACTACTAGCACAAGTCTTATTTACCCTTAATTTATTAAATTTAAATAAATTTAAATCAGCTATAGAAAGAAAAGCACTTTGCTAAAACCTCTCAAAGCATAAAACCTGCAGTTTTATGGAATGACGTAAGTAGTAATGTATGATGTCGTCCAAATGATTTGCTAACATGGGGAAGAGGATATGCTTATGTTCACATTCCCTCAAGTCTTCTTTGGATTCCAGAAGGATGCATCAAACCACATCATGGCGTGGCTGGGACCCAACCCGGTACAAGAAATGAAAGAAATGTCCCTGCATTACCCACAGTCCTGGACAATGCAGCTTCCTCGGACAACACAAGCCCCGAACATCACCTGGGGGATGCTGAAAAAGATGACTCAGGAGGCTGAGAAAATCCTGCTCTGGACACAGACACCATTCACTCCAAATAATTTGTTCCTTGGTATGCTCTCTGTTGTACATTGCAACTAGCATAGGATATTGATCCTTTTTATGCTCTCACTTTGCCTGCAACCTGCACCTGCTACTCTCTATTGGGCCCATCTCTTAGATACACCTTTTTTCTGGCCTGTTCCCTGGGGAGACACCTCTTTCCCAGCCTCTAATAAAGTAACTACTTGGCTAGGAGGGACTGACTTACCCCCAGTGGGGTCCCTTATTAATGGCACACATTGGACTAAAGTGCCAGGTAACACTACATATCACTCCACTATCCTCCCACCGTGTGTAAGTTATAAAAGTTATAACCCTTACCATGTTCCTGCCCAAACTTAAGTGTGGCTACATAATGGCAAAGGTAATGCCTTAACATTCTTGGTTGCAGGTAGCCTCAAACTGGGCAATGCAACCAATGCCACTTCCCCCAACATTCCTTCCTGTGCTAAAGAACATAGTCAGTAAAGTTATTGATTTCACTTGGTTGGGAGGTCTGTCACAGGGGACAAGCCCGTAGCCTCCAGTTAGGCAATTATAACATCTTAGACTGGAGCCCCCACTGCCATTTGCAGAGCGACCATACTGATGTCAACATCCATTGTGGCATCAATCACAGTTTCATAGCCAAGTCTAGCTCCCCTATAATTTGGGCTGATGCAGGGATAGGATATCCCAGACCCCAAGTAGAGTCCATGCCACCCCAAGACACTTTATGGCACCTGGGACACGGGACATATCATAATTCCAGTAACAACTATACTATGACCTTTACTCGTAATCACACAGATCAATGCCTAATTTGCACTACCCACCCATATGTTTTCCTTATGGGAACCAATATTTCCATTACACCCCAAAACTCCATGTTTGTGACCTAAGTACAGGGACAAGCTTGGTTTGCCTCATGCACCACTAATTACAATATATCTAATTTAAATACTACTAGTGTCATGGTATTAAGGAGACAATCTTAGGCATTCCTACCAATCTGACACGTGATTGGCAAGGTTCCTCTGCCCTTTCCACCTTAGAACATCCCCTATCCCAGTTCAGACCCAAAAGATTCATAGCCTTTATAGTCTCAGCCATAGTCATCTTGGCAACTGATAGCATTGCTGTGGCCTCTATTACTGAATCAGTACAAACAGCTACCTTTGTAGATAACTTGGCCAAAAATGTATCTAATAAACTTCTCTTACAGCAGGGTATAGACTGAAAGATTCTTTCATGCCTGCAAGCCCTCAAGGCTGCCTTAGAATATGTAGGGAAGCGGCAAGATGCACTGGCATTCTGACAGCAATTAAACTGTGACTGGGAGCATAAGCATATCTGTGTCACCTCTCTACCTTGGAATCAATCAATACATAGTTGGGGTGAGGTGAAACAACACCTCTGGGGAATCTTACATGATAATTTAACAGCAGATGTAAGGCAACTTAAAACTAAATTTCTAGAGTCCCTAAATGCCATAGATCTACATGCCCAATAAACAGCCATATGAAAGGATGTGCAAGAAGATCTCTCCTGGATAGACCCCACTCCTGGGGGTCATTCCTTGATTGGAAAGAATTTTATTGATTATACTCATGTTTTTCTTATGTTATTTACTAATTCTAGGATGCAACGCTGAATACAAGCAGTAACTGCTGCACCTAACAAACCTGTTGCTGCACACATCTGTACTCTTCAATCAACAAAACCTGATGCAAAAAAACAGAAAAGGGGGAGATGTAAGAGATTGCTCAGGGTGGTGGGAAAAATTACAGGAAAGGCGCAAACCTTCTTTGAAGGCTGGAAGGTTTTGCAAAAGCTTTGGGAAACAGTTATGGCTGAAGGAAGCCTAATCCTCTTACCTTGAGCTAATAGCAATGAGCAGATAACAAGAGAATGTAGACAAGTTTATCTAAATAGCTTGTTTACTCATGTTGTCGTAAAACCAGCCTTTGATCATTTGTGCCCAGGACTGCTCTCTACTTGGGGTGTCAGCAATGTTTATTACTCACAAATTGTCTTTACTCTAAGCCTTTGTCATTAAATCTGTACTAAATAAATGCGAGCATTGCCTGTTTAGGGAGCTGCTAACTGTCTTTGGCCCCTAGTGCTAGCATTCCCCTAGCCTGCTCTTTCACTGGGTTTCTGTGTCTGAGAACTTCTTTCATTCATTGCTTGGCCAGAGTCTGCAGGACAGACTTGGCATTACAGTAAAGTAAGCTAGAAAAAATATTATTAAGAGAATTATAAGGAAGAGAAAATATATTAACAATTCATTAAGTGGAACTGGCTCATCATAAAGGTCTTCATCCTCATCACCTTCACATTGAGTAGGCTAATTAGGAGGAGAAAGAAAAGGGTTAGTCTTACTGTTTCAGAGTTGGCAGAGGCAGAAGAGGTGAAAGAAGTGTAAGAGAAGGCAGAAGAGATAGGCACACTCAGTGTAACTTTACAGAAAAACATATTAATTTCTTTCTGACTGTTTTACTTTTTCATTTCTCTAAAAATTATTCTATAAGTCTCCAACACCATTTGCTTCCACCATTTGCTTTAGTGTCAGTGTCCATGTCAGAGATGAGTCCATATCATAAAAGAAGTCAAAAGTAGTCTAAATAATCTGAATCCTTCTGTCAATTGGCTAATGTCAACTTGTTTTCTGACGCTGCTTGTTCTGTTTTATTCCTCATTCTCTTGTACTGGTTCAGAAGCACTCATCTCCATTAAGTCATCTTTCATTAATCACTCTGGTGTTATGTCTATAAGCTCTTGACTTTCTCCAAGATCCATATCTTGAAACCCTTTATCCCTCACCATTTTTGCCATATCTACAATCTCTTTCATTATTTCCTTGATTAACTCTGTCATAAAACTTATGAAGTCACGCACAACATCTGTATATAGTTTTCTCCAGCAAGAATTTATTGTTTCAGGCTCAGTGGCTTTCATGGCTTTTTGTATAACAATGATGCCATCTTCAAAGGGGCAATCCTTCCAGACTTTCATGATGTTTTCTCTGTTAGGGTTCTCTTCCATAGCGTTGACAGTCTTTTCCGCAGAGTACCTTCTGTAATGAGCCTAAAGGTTTTTATAACTCCTTGATCCGGAGGCTAAATTAGAGACATTGATCTTGGGAGCTAATGGGCCTCCTTGACATCTTCAGCATGGAGCACATGAGGTTCTCCGTGGCCATGGGAGTTGTCCAATATCAAAAGGATGTTAAAAGGTAGCCCTTTACTGGCAAGGTACTTCCTGACTTCAGTGACAAGGAAGAAATGAAACCAATGCAGAAAAAGCATTCTCATTGTCTAGGTCTTAATGTACAATCAAAAGACTGGCAGCTGGTATTTATCTTTTTCCTTCATGGCTCAGGGGTTAGAAGCTTTATAGATAGGGCCAGTCATGATAATGAACCTGATGCATTTGCACAAAATAGTAGAGTTAGCCTATCCTTTTCTGCCTTAAATCTTAGTGCCCACTCCACTTTCTAACTAATAAATGTCTTTTGTGGCTTCTGTCCCCTTTTATCTGCATTAAAAACTTGTTCAAGCAGATATATTTTTTTCTCAATGATTTTCTTAATGTTGTCTGGGAACTTTGCTGCCTCTTGGTTGGCAGAAGCTGCTTCTATGGTGCTGACATTTTTTTTTTTTAAGCCAAACCTCTTTCTAAAATTATCAAACCATCCTTTGCTGGCATTAAATTCACCTTCTCTTTCTTTAAGTTATCATATAATGACTTCGCTTTTCCTTGAATCATATTAGAGTCTATGTGTATGTCTTTCTTATAGCAATCATGCACCCACATATCAAAAAGCTGCAGTTTTGATATGAAATAAAAAGGTATTTTGCAAAAAGTGCAGTGTTTTCTTGCCTGTTGGTATAGCTGCATCAACAGCTCCGTTAATTTCCTAACTTTTTTTTTCTGCTATAGCCCTTACATTAGATTTACGTATCAAAAAATAGCAAGTACAGCTATGGACCTCAATCTATGGTACATATCAAGCAATTCAATTTTTACTTCTAATGTCATGACTTTGCCTGTTAGAAGCAATTCCAGAATCACTAGTGGCACTTCATGTGGGTCCCCATGTTGCTATTCAAGGTTTATGGCATTGCACTAAACATGATTTTAAAAATCCATGAGTATTACAAGAGATAACTTCTTACTGTGATACACAATTTACTGTAGAGATGAACTCTTCATGCAGAGATTATTAGTATCATGCAGTATTTTAAGTGGTTACTCAACAGATACATCCAGCCTTCCCGTTGGCTTGATAGGGCCCTCTCTTCCATTAGAATGCTGCCCTGACTGCAGGGTTTCTAGAAGACAATGACATTGAAGTGACGCCACAGTAGGGGCACAGTGCCCATCACCATGCCAAACTCCTGTGACTAAGCCAGATTATCACATTCAGCTTTCTAAAGTAGCAACAGTAGGTAGCTATAAAATTATTAGTAATACAGTATTACTACAGTTAATTTTATGCAGTTATGATTTAATACTGCATCTTTATGTTTGTTAATATTTCTTTCCACTGTGAATAGCACCAGGTATGATCTTGAAGTGTGTGTATAAATTTTTTATAAATTTTAACTTTTGTAATAGACTTGTGTGTACTTGATGATAATAAATGGTACAATAAACTAATATCTACATATATTATAGGCATTCATGGCATAACTTTTTTTCTTTTTTTTGTTATTTATAGGCTACACAGTTTGTGAGTTTTTAATAATTGTTGCAAATTGCCCCAAATTTTTCCATTACATTTATTGAAAAAAAATTATCTAGAGGTGGACCCTTGTAGTTCAAGCTTGTGTTGTTTAATGGTCAACTGTAAATATCAATCTAGGAAATGGCAAACAAAATCAATTTGTTGTAGAGTATAATCTTAATAGTTTGAAAATTTTTAATGACTGAAGTGAATTTCTTTGCTTTTAAAAATGGAATTTGTAAAAGTGATTCAAGAAATAATACTTTTAAACTGACTCACATCTCAAACCATACTTTATAAAGCTATCTTTTAATTTTAGAAAATGTTAACATTGTAGGGGAAAGACTGGGATTTCAGTGAATCTTCTAAGTGAGTATTTCATTTAGTGAATATCAAGGCTACTTCTACATTTCATGATTACCTACTTTGATTTAAATAAGAAATAATCCGCCAAGACAAGTAGAGTTAGACATTTAAAAAAAATGGGTAAATATTGAATTTACTCAACACTGGCCTCTAAATTCTGAATGCCACTCTGCACACTGTTGGAAGTGGGAGAAATCAATTGTCTGGTGCTCAGACAATTCATCTGCTGAACTGTGGGTGAAAAGAAGAGAAGCACATATCCATGAAGATATTACAACGTTTACTCTACGGCACAGGTGCAATAAACTTATGAGGAAAAGATTTGCTTCCCACACATGATGTGTCTGATACCACTCTTTAAGACCACAGAAACTAGAAATAAAATAAACTGTAGGTTTGATGAGGAAATCTTTCTATCTAATTTCTTCTCAGAGAGCCTGGCTAAATATATGTCCGTTACCATAGCATGATACCTTTCAATGACTAAGTTCCCTAAGCACAGATTCTCTAGTTTTTGGAAAATTGAGCATTCAGTTGAACTGATGGCTACTCAGGCTTATTTTTTCACTCAAAAATATTAAAAGCTAATTCATTAAAATTAAAGCAAATTATATGCAGCCATGAAAAAGAATAAATTCAAAGCTTTTGCAGGGACATGGATGAAGCTGGAAACCATCATCCTCAGCAACCTAACACAGGAACAGAAAAACCAGACACCGCATATTCTCACTCATAAGTGCGAGTTGAACAGTGAGAGCACATGGACACACGGAGGGGACCATCACACACTGGGGCCTGTCGGGGGTTGGGAGTCAAGGAGAGGGAGAGCATTAGGACAAATACCTAATACATGCGGGGCTTAAAAGCTAGATGACGGGTTAAGTGCAGCAAACCACCATGGCACATTTATACCTATGTAACAAACCTGCACATTCTGAACATGTATCCCAGAACAGAACTTAAAGTAAAATAAAAAAAAAACAAATTATAAAGTTTACACAAAACATATACACACACACACACACACACACACACACACACACACACACAAATTCATTACTGCAGCACCCATATGGTATTCATCTGAAGTAGAAAAAAGTCATCTGTAGAAGAATATAAACTCAGCTGATAATATAAACATGCACCTGGATATATTGTGAGAAAAATTATATAACTAGAAACACTACCTTCCAATGCAATTAAAACCTAAATACGTAAAAGATGATGAACTGATATTGTAATAAAAGAGTGACAATTCCAAGTATTTCTGTGTAAATTTATATTTTACCACCACCAAAGTCACTCTATTGCTTGACATAATTTGTCAAAAAAAAAAGCACTGAGTGGCTACAGACTTTAAATTTGAAAATTAAAATTATGTTAACAAACATGAAATTTTAAAGCTTCTCATTAATTTTGATTTTCTGT
Organism: Gorilla gorilla gorilla; assembly: GCF_029281585.2. Taxonomy (NCBI): domain Eukaryota; kingdom Metazoa; phylum Chordata; class Mammalia; order Primates; family Hominidae; genus Gorilla; species Gorilla gorilla. The sequence continues at coordinate 82,807,053 of NC_073236.2, forward strand.
TTTCTTAAAGAGCACATTATGAAATGAATAAAATTAAGAGCTTATAGGTAAGGGCTAGAATCTTTGGAAATATTGTCTTCCCATTTAATGCATTTTAAAACATAATGATGAAGATAAAATCATGCAGACATTTATGTCCTACTATAGACAGAGCTAATTAAACAGATTATAAATATAGCAAGGTGTATTTGTCTTTTTGGTATATATGGAAACTCATCATTTCCTAACTTGTGCTTGTTAAACTCAAAGTCTTTTCTTCTAACAATTGACAAATAAAATCATATATATTTGTGGTGTACAACATGATTTTTTATATATATATACATTCTGGAATAGTTAAATGAGCTATTTAACATATGCACTAACTTGCATTTTTTTTGTGGTGGGAACACAAAAGTCTACTCTCAGCAATTGTAAAATATACAATATATTGTTAATTATAGTCAGTATGATGTACTATAGATCTCTTGAACTTATTCCTCTTATCTAAATAAAATTTTGTGTCCTTTGACCACAACTGTCTACAAAGCCTCACCTCCAGTCTCTGGCAACCACCATTTTACTTTGTTTCTACAGGTTCAACTTTTTTAGATTCTATATATAAGTGAGATTATTTGGTATTTATCTTTCTGTGCCTGGCTTATTTCACTGAATATAATGCCCAGGAGGTTCATGCTGTCACAAATGACAAGATTTCCTTTTTTGAAAGGCTTAATAGCATTCCATTGTGTATATATACCACATTTTCATTATGCATTCATCTGTCAATAGATGCTTAGTTTGTTTCCATATCTTGGCTATTGTGAATAGTGCTACAGTGAATATGGGAGTCCAGATATCTCTACAAAGTCCTGATTTTATTTTCTTTGGGTGTATACCCAAAAGAGGAATGCCTATGTCATATTACATTTCTATTGTTAATAATTTGATAAACTTCCATACTGTTTCCATAATAGCTGTAAAAATTTGCATTCCAGCAACAGCATACAAGGGTTCTCTTTTCTATATACCTTCTCCAATACTTGTTTTCTTTTGACATTTTGACAGTTGCCATCCAAACAGGTATGAGATGATATATCATTATGATTTTAATGTAAATTTCCCTGATGATTAGTGCTGTTGAGTACCTTTTCATATATTTGTTCTTTTAATGTGTTCCTTGGAAAAAAATGTCCACTAAGTTTCTTTGCCTAGTTTTCATTCAAGTTGTTGATATGTGGTTTGCAAATGTATTCTCCCTTTCTATATGTTGTGTCTCCACTCTGTTATTTCACTTGCTATGCAGAAAATTTTTAATGTAATCCAATATGTCTATTTTTGCTTCTGTTGGTTGTGCTTTGGGACTCATACTCCAAACATCGTCTAATGTCATAATATTTTTCCCATTTTTCCAAATATCTTTACAGTTTTACTCTAAAGTATTTAATCAATTTTAATCTGATTTTTGTACAAGATGTGAAACGGGGGTCTAACTTTATTCTTCTGACTGTGGATATATAGCTTTCCCAGGACCATTTATTAAAAAGACTCTCCTTTCCCCATTGTGTGTTCTTGACATCATTGTCAAAAATAAATTGACCATAAATGTGTGAGTTTATGTCTGGGCTCTCTAGTCCATTTCATTGGTCTATGTATATGTTTTTATTCAAGTATCATGCTGTTTCAATTACTACAGCTTTGTAGTAGATTTTGCAGTCAGGTAGTGTGAAGCCTTTGCTTTGTTCTTTTTGCTTAAGATTTCTCTGGTTATTGGAGGTGTCTTTAGGTTCCACATGAATTTTACAATTCTCTTCTATTCCTGTGAAAAATATTTCACTGGAATTTGATAAGGATTTTATTAAATCTGTACACTGCTGTGGGTAGAATGGAAATTTAATAATAATTCTCCCAGTCCATGAACATAGGATATATTTCCATTTCTTTGTTTTTGTCAATTTGTCATCAATGTTTTCCAGTTTTCAGTGTGAAGATTTTTACATCATTTAAATCAATTCCTAAATATTTTATTTTGTGTAGCTATTGTAAATGAGACTGTTTTCTTGCTTAGTTTTTTAAGTGGCTTGTTTCTAGTATATAGAAACACTATTATTTTTGTATGTTGATTTTATATGTCATGGCTTTACAGATTTTGTTTCCTTCTAACAGCGTTTTTGGAGAGGCCTTTAGGGTTTTCAATGTATAAGATCATACTGTCAACAAACATACATAATTTAACCTTTTACTTTCTAACTTGGACAACTAAGAAACTTTTTCTTTTTCTCGTCTAATTTCTTTGGCTAGAACTTCCAGTACTATGTTGAATAGAAGTGTTAAGAGTGGGCATTCTTCTGTTGTTCATAATCTTAGTGAAAAAACTTTCCATTTTTTACCATCAAGTGTGATGTTAGCTATGAGTTTCTGTTTTATGGCCTTTATTGTGTTGAGGTATATTCCTTCTGTATCTAATTTATTGAGTTTTTTTTTTTGTCAAAAACTGTTGTATTTTGTCAAATGTGTTTTTGCATATATTTGGATGACTTCATGATTTTTGGTTTTTACTCTGTTAATGTGGTGTATCACATTTTTTGATTTGTATATGTTGATCAAGGATAATGATACTTTTAAGACTCTGTTGAATTTGGTTCACTGGTATTTTGTTGATTGTATTTGCACCTTTATTCATCATGGATACTGATGGATACTTTTCTTGTAGTGCCCTTGTCTGGCTTTGTTAAAAGAATAATGTTGGCTTTATAAAATGAGGTTGAATGTATTCCCTTATCTTCAATTTTTTGGAAAAGTTTGAGAATGTTTAGTATTAGTATTTTTTAATATTTGGTAGAACTTAGCTGTGAATCCATCAGGTTTGAGGCTTTTCTCTCTTGAGATATTATTATTGATTAAATTTCCTTATTCATTATTGTTCAGAAATTTTATTTCTTCTTAATTTGATCTTAGAAGTTTATATGTGCCTAGGAGTTTATCTATTTTTTCTTAGGTATCCAATTTGTTGGCCTATAATTTATTAACCATAATGTCTTATGATCTTTTGTATTTCTGTGGTATCAGTTTCACTATCTCCTCTTATATTTCTAATTTTATTCATTTGAGTCCTCTTGCTTTTTCCTGCTTAGTCTAGCTATGGATTTGTTGATTTTGTTTATCTTTTTTTTTTTTAAAAAAACAAGTCTTAGTTTTGTTTCCTTTTCTGTTGCTTTCTAATATCTACTCTAGTTATTTTTGCTGTGATCTTTATTATGTCCTTTATATTCTACTAACATTTGGCTTAGTTTGTTCTTCATTTTCTAGTTCTTTGAGATTTAACATAAAGTTATTTGGTATATTTCTTTCCTTTCTATCTACTTTTTAAAAAATGTAGGTATATTGCTCCAAATTTCTATCTTAGAACTGCTTTTGCTGCATCTCATAATTTTTGGCATGTTGTGTTTCTATTTTCAATTGTCCTATTTTTAAAAATTTCACTTTTAATTTATTCTTTGACTTGTCGGTTGTTTAGGAGCACGTTGTGTAATTTCCACACAGTAGTGAATTTTCTTGAATTCATTCTATTTTCATTTCTAGTTCATGCCATTGTGGTTGGAAAAAAAATACTTGGTATCATCTCATTCATCTAAATTTAGAAAGGCTTGCTTTGTGGCCTAACATATGATCTACCCTGAATAATGTTCTGTCAGCACTTGCAAAGAGTATTCTACTGCTCTTGAATGGAATGTTCTGTGTATGTCTGTTAGGTCTACTTGGGCCAAAGTGTAGCTCAAGTCCACAGTTTCCTTTCTGATTTTCTCTCTCAATAATCTGACTGTTGTTGAAAGTGGATTGTTGAAGTTGCCTACTAATATTATACTGTAGTTTAGCTCTTCTTTCAGATCTATTAATATTTGGCTTACGTTGTTAGGTCCTCTGATATCGGGTGCATATAGATTTCCAGTTGTTATATATTCTTGATGGATTGATTTCATTATAATTATATAATTATCCTTTTTATCTAATTTTACAGTTTTTGATGTAAAGTCGATTTTGTCTAAGTATAAAACTACCATTGCTCTCTTTTGGTTTCCATTTACATGAGATATCTCTGTACAAACCTTTATTTTCAATCTGTGTGTGTCCTTAAAGGTAAATTGAATCACTTATAGGCAGCATATAGTTGGGTCTTGTTTATTTATCTATTCAGCCACTCTATGTCTTTATATTTGAGAATTTAATCCATTTACATTCAAGGTAATTATTGATAGGAAAGGATTTACTACTGTTGTTTTTTAAATTTGTTTTCTGTTTGCTTTGTAGATCCTTTGTTCTTCTCTCCTCTCTTGCCTTCCTTTGTTGTTAGATAATCATCTCTAGTGGTTTGCTGTGGTATTTTCCTTCATTTTAAATATGTCACCTTTTTTCCTGTTGGCCTGTAAGATATCTTCACTGTTATCTTTACCGGAATTTCCTTATATGTGATTTGCTTCATTGTTATATTTATTGGAATTTCCTTATATGAAGTTCACTGTTATCTTTATTGGAATTTCCTCATGTGTGATTTGCTTCACTGTTATCTTTATTGGAATTTCCTTGTATGAAGTTCACTATTATCTTTGTTGGAATTTCCTTATATGTGATTTCCTTCTTTTCTCTTGCTGCTTTCAAGATTTTCTCTTAGGCTTTGATTTTTGACAGTGTGATGTAATAACCTGTCTAGTAAACCTATTTAGATTAAATTTGATTAACGACCTTTGACCTTCTTGTATCAGGATATTTATATATTCCTCCAGATTTGACAATTTTATGCTATTGTTTATTTAAATAATCTTTCTGGTCTCTTGCTTTTGTCTTCTTTTTCTTTAACACCTATAATTTGAATATTTGTTCTTTTTATGGTGTTCCATAAACTTTTTTTCATTTATTTTTTTCCTCTTTTTGCCTCTGCATTTGTGTTTTCACATTAGCAGATTCTTTCTTCTGCTTGATGCATTCTGCTGTTGATACCCTATATTCTGTTTCTAATTTCATTGTATTTTTCAGTTTCAGAATTTTAATTTTATAAAAATGAATTTTATCAGTCTATTAAATATCTAATGTTGTTTATATATTGTTTTTCTGATTTTGTTGAATTTTTTTTCTGAAGTTTGCTGAGCTTCCTAAAACAATAATTTTGAATTCTTGACAGTTTGTATATCTCTGTTTATTTGGAGTTAGCTCCTGGGAAATCAGTGTGTTCTTTTGGTGGTGTTATGTCACTTTTCTTTTTTTCACATTTCTTGTTGCCTTAACTTTGACGCCTGTCCATTTGGTGAAGAAGTCACCTCTCTTTTACACTTTAAAGACCAGTTTTTCTGTGGAAAGACTTTCTCTATGGGGGCTCTGAGGGCACGTGCTGGCTGGGGTCCAGTGGTTCTGGCACCAGCGAAGATACAGCTCTGTCAGTTGAGGTCAGTGTTGACAAAGATTGCTAGGATCCTCAATGGCCAGTGCTGTGGATATCTATAGTGGTAGTGAATGTTGTTGAGGTCTTTGGTGATGGGTGCTATGGCCCCTCCAATCTCATTGTCTTCCACCATGGAAGTTGTAATTAAGGGGATTCCTCCTGGTGACAGGTCTCGCTTGTGGACTCACAGTGGTGGTGGCACCAACGTTTGACGAGTGGCACCTGTGAAGCAGCCATGGAGCTGAGGTCTAAAGCACAGGCACCTGTGGAAGGACTTTGGCTCTGGGGTACAGGGTGATAATGACACTGTTGCCCAGAGTACAGGCATCTGGGTAATAGTGCCATCGGTGACAGTATGCAAGGTGCTTGAGGCAGCAAAGGGCCATGAATGGGAGAATAGACATGCAGAGAGTTATAGTGGCTTTAGGCTTTGGGTGGGGCCTAGTCTTCTAAGATGCTGGCTCTGGTATCTTAAACAAAGGCAGGCACAGGGCAGGCACAGTGCATACACAGTTGTTGGGTCTGGAGTTCAGGCGTTTCTGACACTCTTGGGTCTGGAGTGCAGGCGTCTCAATAGCGGCTGCTTCTTGGGGAGGGAGGAGTATTTAGCCTTGTCTCTTTCTCTGGGGTTCCTTGGCAGAAATGGCTGTTGATTGCTTCTTGGAAAAGAAAGCTAGTGTCCTCTGTGTCTTCTGTGGTGAAGGCTGCTGGAAATCATAGCTGATATTTTTAGTCCCTGCCTTTCTTCTTTGTTCCTAGCCATCTCTTGGTATCTCAAGTATGTCAGTCTCATCAGTGATTTTTCTATGTTGATATTCTCCATTTTTTTTTGCCCCACTGTGTTGCTGCAGATAATCTGATGGGCTCTTAAGCCTTCTCAGGGCTATTTTATTTTCTGAATGGTTGTCTATATTTATGAGTGAGGGGGGCGGGGGCTGAAGGCTTTACTCTGCTATCTTATCTTGGTGACATCACTGCCTCAAGGTCTTTTTTGACCTTGATGCAAAGGGAACATGGTTAGTATAGTTGAGCAGCATTTTTATTTAAATATACACAACATTAACCTTCTAAATTAAATTACTGGGCAATTTCTCCCTTAAATTCTGTAACGATTAATTTTATGTGTCAATTTGACCAGGCACATGGGGCCCAATGAAGTGTCATGTCTGCGTGTGTCTTTGAGGATATTTCAGAACAAGATTAGCATTTGAATCAATGAACTCAGCAAAGTAGATTGCTCCTTCTAATGTGGGTGTGCATCATCCACTGAGAACCTGGATAGAACAAAAGTTGGAGGAAGGAGGAATTTGCCCCTTTTGCTTCCTGTCTGCCTACTGGAGCTGGGATATCTCACCACAAGTTCTGTGGCCCTTGGATTAGTATTTACACCAGTGGCTCCCCTGGATCTCAGACATTTGGACTCAGACTGAATGATACCCCTGGCTTTTTTGGGTCCTGCAGATCATGAGACTTCTCAGCTTCCATAATTACATAAGCCAATTCCTTTTAATAAGCCTCTCTCTCTCCTTCCCTCCGTCTCTCCTCTACTGGTTCTGTTTCTCTGAAAATCTTGACAAATACAAATTCTTTAGAGACATGGAAAAGTTAAAAGATAGAAAGATGCTAACAATTACCTTTTTATATCTTTTTTGCAGCCTTGTCCAAATGAGTGGCACCAATTTACGGTCATCTCTCCATCTTTTAACACATAGGAAAAGGTAATTGACAAAGATGAGTTGTCATAAATATAGAATATTATGTGGTTATATGAAATGGAATCACCAATATCCTAGAATTGTTTGTCCTTAACCATCTAATAATTAACTAGACTGTAATCCACTCAGCATTTAAATTATATTAACATGACAATTTTTCTTTATCTTTGTTTTTTTCCCCTGTCTACCTAAGTTATTATTTCTTCAGTTAAATGTATGTTAACACCAATAATTTGCCAGAGGCTCTACTAGAATTGTGAAACTAGGAAAATCAAAGGAAAAATAACAGTATTAAAAAAAGATAGTTATTAAGTAGGTCACAATGTAGTGGGGAGCAATAGAAAAGTAAACCTACAAATAAATACAGAATAATACAGTTATAATACTGTATTATAGTTATAATAGAGGCATATAAATATAAAATACAGTTATAATAGAGATATCTCAAAAATACTAGAAGCTAGGAAGTTTTACTGGGCAGGAGCTAATCTATAAGATGCAAAGAAAAAATTTCTATGCAAAAATAGGAGAAACGTCAAAATATAAATATAGAAAACTATGGAAAATTCAAAAAATTATATACTAATTTGGGATGGTTTAATATACAGGGCTTCTGGGGAACTTAGAATATGTGTTGAAAGATTATACATGTGCTGAGAAGAGTGTTGTATTCCATAGACATGGAGAATTCATTGAAATTTTACATTATCAAATGGAAGTTTCAGAAACACCTCTGATAATAGTGCGGACAATGAACTAGAAAAGAGAGGCCATTTTGGAGACTGAGACATTTGGTTGCCTGAAAGGATATAATCTTATCTGAGAGCACAGTAGTAAAAATAGAGGGAAAAGAGATAAATTTGAGAGAAACTTCAAAATTAAATTGTGCCGAAGATGGTTTATAGGGAAGGTACGAAAAGGGAAAACAATACTATTCTGATAGTTTATTTGGTGAATGGTGCATGATAATTCCATTAGACATCAGAAACATAGGTGAAGAGCATGTTTGAAATGGAGAAAAGAAATTGGCTATGGATATCTTGTATCTGGGTTGCTTGAGTGGTAGCTACACAGATACATCTGACTATGTGAAGATGGTAACTTTTTCATTTTCCTCCTATTGTCTCTTTGTGTCTGAATGAGTCTACTATAATTTTGATCTCGGTTGCATGCTAAAAAAAATTCATATTGAAAAGTTCTACTAAATTCTTCAGTCTTCAAAACTTTCTAATGCCCACAACCACTACCACTGTATGACTGTATTTCCAATTTCAAATTGATCAGTGGCAAGCACTGTTCTTGGCACTAGCCTCTGTGAGAACATGGATGACTAAATCCTGTGTGTGTGAGATTGGCTGCTACTGAATAAAATTGTTTTGAAACATAAAATTGCAAGTACATATCTGGCTTCTTACAAGATGTTTAAGTGTAAAATAAGTTTCTATGCTAGAGGTATTATGTAAATAATAACCCAAAAATGCTGGGTTCATAGGAAATCTTACCATGATTTCCATTCATTACGAATCCTCTAATAATTAAAATACTGATGATAGGGAGGCTAAGATTTCCACTCATTACAAATCCTCTAAAAATTAAAATACTGATGATATGGAGGCAAAAGATGTGGTAAGCATTTCTCTCAAAACAATTCCACCAAAGAAAATGAATCCTGGTAATTCAGGGCCTGTTCTGACTCCTGCTCCACTCTAGTAACCAACCACATGTTTTATGTTTCACTCCCAGAAGAAATCAGCTTCAAGATGAACCACTGAGTCAGAAAGCTCCTCTTAGCCAGGTGGAAAATTACCTGTGTTTTGAGTCAGATCTCTTGAGGTTCAGAGAGTCATTTTTGCCTGGGCTGAGTTAGAATGGATCATTTTTGAGCCTCGTTTGTTTTGCGAATTGAGAAAGACAGCCTCCCTGGAGTTAAAATTATTTGTATTCATGGAGATGGGGAAAAATCATGGGGTTGTCCTTACAAGAGGTCAAAGAGCTATTCAACTTAGTGCTTGGTATTTAAACTCTTGGCTCTATAATGCTAGAAATAAATTGTGCAGGAATACACTCTGCCCTAAGTGTATTTTTTTTTTTTTTTTAGCACTTCTGGCAATGATTTCCTAGTCACTAAAGTAATATGGACAAATTGAAGCACAAGGTATTATTTACTTGGTATAACTTATTTATACCCTTTTATCAAGATAATACCAAGGAATCAGAATTGAACAAAATTTATTTTTATGTTTTAATTTTACTTGATTACTGAATCTATTTGGGGTTCATGTTTAGTTTTATAAAATGTCCCATGTCTGAAAAACAATAGCATTCACTTAGGCCAAAAGTATTTAGCAAGAAAAATGCAAATTTTAACAGCTGCATTATTTAGGTAAGGAAGGTTGTGAAACAATCCTTTCAGGAAAATAAAAACAACCAATTTAACAGGTGAGTAGGAGTACAAAAATATTATGGGGAGATTTGGGTTGGGATTGGAGGCCTGAAGATCTGAGGAAATTAAGGTCACTACCACCCTACCAAGAAAGGAAAGTGGAAGAAACTTAGAAAACCTCTCTCAAAATAACCCTAAAACACAAAATTCAAAAATACATGAAAAATATAATGCTTGTCAAGTTAACCCAATCAATAGCCAAATATGTACCCACTCCTGATAAAATAAATATTATAAAATAGATTGACAGAAATTTTAAAATAAATTGATTTAAATTGCTAAAAATGTTAAGTGAAGGACTATCATAAATTAAAAGTGATTAATACTATAGTCAACAACATAGACTAATCTCACAGACACAAGGTTGAGTGGAAGAAACCACACAGAGTACATAATGTATGATTCCAGTTATATAAAGTACAAAAATATGCACAACTAATTTATGGTTTAAGAAGTCGGGAAACACCTTTGAGAATGCAGTGACTGAGAGAGTACTCAGAGGGGATTTTGGAAAGGCTGGTAGTGCTCTATTTCGTGATCTGGGTGCTGCTTATATGGGTGTATTCATGTGGAAAAGTTTTTGTAGTGTAAAAAGATAATGCATAATATTCTTTACTTGAAATGCATTATAATTAAAATATGAACATTAAATACATTTTTAAATATTAGAACTCTCTTTCTACTAAGCATGTCCGATAGGAGAATACAAGTATGTTGAATTCATGCATTGCTTTTTGGGTTCATTTTATAGCTAACTGTTAAAGTAAGGATTGCTAAATTAAAAATAGAAATTAAACTAAACTGACACTAAAAGTAAAAATATTAAAATACTATGAATGCAGTGGAAATACAAATAAATAAAACATTTTTAAAACATAGCTTACAGTTATTGGTGTTTACCATCAGTTTTGTCCATATTGGTCTCATTAGTGAGCTTAAATCTTCTTCCCCATTTTCTTCTTATTGAAAAATATGCCTCCTATTGTTCACTATTTGTGCCTTTACATCTGTTTTTCCTTCCTTCCAGCCTGCACCTACTCAAATTTTTAATCTTAATAAATTCCTTCCTTAAAGACTAAGTTTAAATGGTAAGTCTCTGGGAAGACTTATTAGCTAGAGTAAACTGGAAATTCCAATACTCCTTATCAGATATGTAAGATCATTAGAACAGTTATATACTCAGGCTTGGGAGAGATACTGACTAGGCTGTAACATTTTTCCCACTACTTCCCAATTTTATGATATCGATGATTCACTTAACCATTTGATGCCTTAGTTTTCTCATCAATAAATGAGAATAACATATAATCATCTTATATGGGTTATTTTAAAGACTAAATGAATTAAAACAGAAATTTGTACGATGGTATCAGGCACATACTGAGTGTTCAATAAATCTTAACCATTATTTTTGAAGGTAGTTTTTTATGTTCCATAATTTGGCCACTGCCACATTCCCTAAGATTTCCAATTTTGTCTTTACTATATCCTGTAAGCTTCATATGTTGAAGCCTGGCATACATGTGATTCTCCATACTGTTTCATGATATTAATAGAATCTTGTAATTAGTTAGCTGTTGAATTATAGACATGTTGTAATGATTGTGAGTCATTCTGCATATTTGAGGATTCATAAAATATTAACAATTCCTCCCATTATGTTCAGCATAATTTTCATAGTATTTGTATTTGTAAATATTTTTAATGTTATATCAAACAGATAAATACTCACTATTCTGGAGCTCTGCTAGCAGCCTGTGGGCTAACTTGTGTGTGTATATCACAAAGAATGAGATATATAAAGAAAATGAAAAAAGAAGAGAACCTTCCAAACACCAAGCAAATCACAGTTCTAGAATGAGATGTCACTGGTCTGAGAGGCTTAGACTAAATTCTCGGTTTGCATCTTCCTTTAAGTTTCACTTAACTTCACTTTCTCCCTACCTGGCCACAGGCATATGCTTCACATATATAATATTTGTCAATATTTATACCAGGATTCCATGAAATATTAGACCAAGACCAGGCCAAGTGGCTCATACCTGTAATCCCAGCACTTTGGGAGGCTGGGGTGGAAAGATCACTTGAGGTCAGGAGTTCGAGACCAGTTTGGCCAACATGGTGAAACCCCATCTCTACAAAAAATACAAAAATAGCTGAACGTGGTGGCACACAACTGTAATCCCAGCTACTCAGAAGGCTGAGGCAGGAGAATCACCTGAACCTGGGAGGTGGAGGTTGCAATGAGCTGAGACCATGCCATTGCACTCCAGCCTGGGCCGACAGAGCGAGACTTCATCTCAAAAAAAAAAAAAAAAAAGTTTAGATCTATTCAGGATCAAGTAAGAAACTTCACTTTCAAGAGCAAAAGATGGTTTTGGGAGGTTGATTATAAGACCTAAACAATGTATTAGAGACTGAAAATCAGAACAAGAAAGGGAAATTCTTCTTCCCTCTCTGGCTTTTGCCTTCTTGTTATTCTTGGCATCATTCTTCTCTCTCTGTGTGCCAACTATTTTTTAATTTGGTCCACACGGCTGACAGTGATCACTCAAAGCGTTTATTTACAACTCCTTCATTACAACAGAGTTGGGATTTCTTAATTCAATTTTAAGTTCCCAGTTGAAGGGTGCTTATTGTCATAGACTACTTAGGTTTTAAACTCAGCTAATCAGCTATAGCCAAGGAGGCAGAGTTGTACTAAAAGAGTGAGGCTGGATTCACACACATACACACAAACAGAAAACATTGGTCCAGTGTTGGTGATAACAGTGAAAGAAAAATCTCATGTATAGTCAGTTAAATTTTGTGTCATCCCATAATTTCTGTCTACTCATAACCCCGGAATGTGATTTTATTTGGAAATTTGGTCTTTGTAAATGTAATTATGATAAGCATCAAGATAAAATCATACCGAATTAGAGTTGGCTCAGAACTCAACCTAAGTGCCATTTTAAGACAGAAAGGACACAAAAAGACATGGAATAGACAGTGATATGAAAATGTAGACAAAGACTTGAGTGATGTATCTACAAGCCAAGGAATTTCAAGGACTGTGGACAAACACCGGAAGCTAGGAGAGAGGCATGGGACAGTTTTTCCCTCAGAGCCTGAATAGCAAAAAGTCTTATAATGGCAAAATGGTAACATTTTGATGGAGTGGAATTATGACAGAAGCAACCAACCCTGCTGACTCCTTGATTTCGGACTTCTGGCTTCCTGAATTGTGAGAGACTCGAATCCTATTTTTCAAGCCACCAACTTTGCAGTAGTTTATTACTGCAGCCCAAAAAAACTAATAGACCAAGCAAGGGGAAAAGGATGGAAGGAAACCAATTGAAAAGCTCCTTTTACCACTTAGAGTTTCCCTTTCTGTGGACTCCTCTGTTGAACAACACACTCTGTAGTTCATTTTAACCAGAGACATTATTTACTTCTAAAGTCCAACTTACATTACATTGATTTATAAGTGTAAAGGAATTGTAAGCATCTTAGCAAAGAGTGATGTAATAATAGCTAACTATTACTGCTCACAAATGGTGAAAAAGTAAGATAGTTAATCTTTATTCATGGGTTTTTTTTTCTGATTTAAGTGTAACTAAGTGGTAATATTTCTTCACTTTAAGGACTAAACGTGCTCACAGTCCTTACTGAAGCATTCATTACTAGGCCTCAAGGTCCTTGCATCATCTGAAATTGATTCAGTAAAGAGGTGACTAAAATGAAGTGGTTGAGCTGATCCTTAACTATTCTTATAGCCATTAAATACCTTTACAAATAGATTTTAATGACAAATTTGCAAAATTATGATTGAATTACTACTGAACAAATGAGGAAAAATTATCGTCTCAGCCAATATTTGAGTCAGCTAAGGAGGATTTTAGCCAATGTGTCTTGGCTGAAGTTCAGTACCTAGAATAACATAAATCATGTGTGTGCATGTGTGTATGTGTCTTATAAACAATCTTCATTCAATACTATTGGAATAAAAATGAAAATGAAAATATGCCAGCATTTTATTTTTACAGTAGAAACTATGTTGACCTTCCATTCATGGCTTAATCATGTCTCAAGTGTCCTATGAAGAGAAAATAAAGCAGTAACATCTTTCTTATCTGAAGGTCACTTATCCTGTATATTCAGCAATCCAGAGCATCAATGAGAACTTAATAATCAAGAAACGCCTATAATAACACAAGGAGATGTGATGTGTGTACATCTTTTGATTTGACTTCATTTAACCTAACACTTGATTTGACTATTCACCAAGCGTATTAGTCCATTTTCACACTGCTGATAAAGACATACCTGAGACTGGTCAATTTACCAAAGAAAGAGGTTTAATAACTCACAGTTCCAAGTGGCTGGGTAGGCCTCACAATCATGGTGGAAGGTGAAAGTCACATCTCACATGGTGGCAGACAAGAGAAAAGAACTTCTGCAGGGAAACTCCCCTTTATAAAACCATCAGATCTTATGAGACTTACTCACTATCAGGAGAATAGCATGGGAAAGACCCACCCCCATGATTCAATTACCTACCACCAGGTCCCTCCCACAACACATGGGAATTGTGGGAACTACAATCCAAGATGAGATTTGGGTGGGGACACAGCCAAACGACATCACCAAGGAAGCACTTATTTAGCTCAGTATTTTCTACTGTGTTTGTCATAATTTCAAAAAGACCACCTAGCTTTCTAATCATGAATGCACTAAAATTAGAAGTAGAAAATTTTAGAATTAGTAACAGTGATAACAGATGGAAAAACTTTCCCATAGACTAGAAATAAAGCACTATATTTATTAAACATTCTGGTCATCAACATCAAGGGACTGAGGGCCAATGCAACAGAACCTTTGATTGACTGTTGTTATTGTTTTTATGAAGCATTCATAAAAGCTTCACAATGAAGGACAAGGATAAAATTTGTTTGCTGGAAACTCAAGTAGGATCTCTTATGTGTAAAGCAGATGTAGATTTGTAACATGCGTTTGATTAAATAAGTCCAGAAATGAATTTTCCAGATGGGATAAGAACCCAATGGTGGGTGATTCATGCAAAGCCTGCTTTGGAAGCCTTGTGTTATGAAAGAACAAACCTGAACGCCTGTGAAATAACTACGTTCTCTAGATATGAAAGTGATATATGTGGGAAGATAACCTTGCAACCAAGAATCCCAAAGTACTAAAGGAAATGCAACACAGTGAAAGGGAAACGCAAGCTGAACAAAATAAAGAATTATAACTCAGGACATACAGTGAAGTAGAACAATCTGAAAAGAACTTTAAAAAATCAATTTAATGTCTGCTATAGAGTGAAAAAGTGAAAGCAATCAAATCAAGGATAAAATGTTATGATGCAGAAATTGTTATTAAGAAATATTTAAATAGATTTACTACCTAGCTTACTGAAGAAAGATGAGAAGTAAAATAGTGAGCTGTAAAATCAATAAGAATTTCCTAGAGTACAGAAAAAGGTAACTGAAAAATACAAAATATAAAACAAACTTAAAATACATTAAGGATAGTAGTTTCGTAATGTAAGTAAAGTTGAAAATAATAATAACAGTTGAAAGCCTAAGGGTTAAACTAGAGGAGAATTTGTTTTCAAGTTCATACAAATAGTTATCCCCAGGTCTCAGAAAATTCACTTTCAAGTCCATTCATATGACTGTGGTAATCTTCAGGTACTCACTATTTGCCAGAAACATCATTTCCTGCCATGTAGTTCTGTAGATAGGGAAGTTCACAATATGACAGCTGGCTTCCCTCAGAATGAACAAACAAGAGAGCTAGACAGAGTGAGCAAGACAAAGGTAAAGTCTCTTTGTAACCTATTCTCAGAAGTGGCATCTATAGCTTCCCAATGATTAATCGTTTGAAGGGAGTGGCTACGTTCTTCCTTCCTCATGCACTCACAGGAAGGGAAATTTTTATAAGGACATAAATACCAGGAGGCAGGAATCTTTGGGGGCTATTTTGGAGACTTTTTACCACAATCTTAAAGAGAAAATAAAAGTTGAAAATATGAATTATTTATGAATAAATGACAACAAAGGCTTCACATATCTAAATTTGTGGGATACACACAAAGATGTAATAGAGAAATTTTATTTTAAAATGTGGAAAACTAATACTGAATGGGCAAAAGCTGGACACGTTCCCTTTGAAAACCAGCACAAGACAAGGATGTCCTCTCTCACCACTCCTATTCAACATACTATTGGAAGTTCTGGCCATGGCAATCAGGCAAGAGAAAGAAATAAAGCGTATTCAAACAGGAAGAGAGAAAGTCAAATTGTCTCTGTTTGCAGATGACATGATAGTATATTTAGAAAACCCCATTATCTCAGCCCGAAAACTCCTTAAGCTGATAAGCAACTTCAGCAAAGTCTTAGGATACAAAATCAATGTGGCAAAAGTCACAAAGATTCCTATACACCAACAACAGACAGACAGAGAGCCAGTCATGAGTGAACTCCCATTCACAATTGCTACAAAGAGAATAAAATACTTAGGAATACAACTTACAAGGGATGTAAAGGACCTCTTCAAGGATAATTAGGAAACACTGCTCAAGGAAATAAAAGAGGACACAAACAAATGGAAAAACATTCCATGTTCATGGATTGGAAGAATCTATATCATGAAAATGTCCATACCACCCAAAGTAATTTATAGATTCAATGCTATTCCCATCAAGCTACCATTGACTTTCTTTGCAGAATTAGAAAAACTACTTTAAATTTCATATGGAAAAAAAAGAGCCCATAGAGCCAAGACAATCCTAAGCAAAAGGAACAAAGCTGGAGGCATCATGCTACCTGACTTCAAACTATACTACATGGCTACAGTAACCAAAACAGCATGGTACTGGTACCAAAACAGAAATAAAGACCAATAGAAGAGAACAGAAACATCAGAAATAAGACCACACATCTATAACCATCTGATCTTTGACAAACCTCACAAAAACAAGAAGTGGGGAAAGCATTCCCTATTTAATAAATGGTGTTGAAAACACTGGCTAGCCATATGCAGAAAACTGAAACTGGACCCCTTCCTTACATTTTATACAAAAATTAACTCCAGATGGATTAGTAACCACTGCTCAAGGAAATAAGGGAGGACATTACTTAAATGTAAAACCCAAAACCATAAAAACCCTAGAAGAAAACCTAGGCAATACCATTCAGGACATAGGCATGGGCAAAGACTTCATGACTAAAACACCAATAGCAATTGCGACAAAAGCCAAAATTAACAAATGGAATCTAATCAAATTAAAGAGCTTCTGCATAGCAAAGGAAACCATCATCAGAGTGAACAGGCAACCTACAAAATGGGAGACAATTTTTCCAAGCTACCCATCTGACAAAGAATCTAATATATAGAATCTACAAGGTACTTAAACAAATTTATGAGAAAAAAAAACAAACAATCCCATCAAAAATTAGGCAAAGGATATGAACAGACACTTCTTAAAAGAAGATATTTATGTGGCCAACAAACATATGGAAAACAAGCTCATCATCACTGTTCATTAGAGCAATGCAAATCAAAACCACAATGACATACCATCTTGCGTCAGTTAGAATGGCAATTATTAAAAAGTCAGAAAACAACAGATGCTGGTGAGGCTGTAGAGAAATAGGAATTCTTTTACACTGTTGGTGGGAGTGTAAATTAGTTCAACCATCGTGGAAGACAGTGTGGTGATTCCTCAAGGATCTAGAACCAGAAATACCATTTGGCCCAGCAATCCCATTACTGGGAATATACCCAAAGGATTATAAATCATTCTGCTATAAAGGCACATGCACACATGTGTTTGTTGCAGCACTATTTACAATAGCAAAGGCTTGGAACGAACCCAAATTCTCATCAATGATAGACTGGATAAAGAAAATGTGGCACATATACACCATGGAATATTATGCAGCCCTAAAAAAGAATGAGTTAATGTCCTTTGCAGGGACATGGATGAAGCTGAAAGCCACCATTCTCAACAAACTAACACAGGAAGAGAAAACCAAACACCGCATGTTCTCACTTATAAGTGAGAGTTAAACAATGGGAACATGTGGACACAGGGAGGGGAACATCACACACAGGGTCCTGTTGGAGGGTTTGGGGGCAAGGGGAGGGAGAGCATCAGGACAAATACCTAACGCATGCCGAGCTTAAAACCTAGATGACGGGTTCATAGGTGCAGCAAACCACATGGCACGTATATACCTATGTAACAAACCTGCACGTTCAGCACATGTATCCTAGAGCTTAAAGTAAAATTTTTTTAAAATGTGGAAAATTAAAATAAATCAGCTAAATGTTATACTCCAGAAGGTAGGAAAAATAAAGATAAGTTGAGGAGAAAACTAAATATAGAAATAGAAATTAATGAAATAAGGAAATATTCATCAATGAAACAGTGATTTGGAAGATGGATTTGTCAATAAGTGAAGTTGAGGAACTTGCGTAAAAATCTGTTCATCCATACTCCTTTCTATATCCCAAGAAGAATTCTAAATACAAAAGATATGTACATTAAAATGGTTACATTTTTAAAACCCAGAAGAAAACATTGGGATTACTTTTATGATCTCAGAGCAAGGTCTCTCTAAATTATGACACATAATATAGAAATCATATCAAAATTAAATATAATATATTCAATTACTTTAAAAATAGCAAATTATAGTAATAATAATACAAAAATTATAATCTAGGAAAAATGCCTTAACTCATCATAGAGAAGGCTAATCTACCTATACATAAAGAAAAAGGTTACCCCCAAAATGGGTAATGTATATAAACATTCATTTCAAAAAGAAATTCAAACTGCTTTTAATGATATGAAATGTTCCTATTCCTAATATAATTCATAAATAAGAAATACAATTAAAGTGTGTATAGGTGTGTATATATATACATATATGTACATATGTGTCTGTGTGTGTGTATGTATATATGTATGTAATCAGCAAAAATATGAAAGTGTGGAAGCATAATCCAAACGCCACTGAAGAGCTTATTTGTAAATGCTTTCAAACTGGGCATGTGCCTTTAACCCAAGATTCTACTTCTAGTAAATTACTCTACAGATATATTCACATATATGTTAAATAATTTATACCCTAGGTTAATTATTGCAACATTCTTAGGAGAGCAAGAGTTTGGAAACAATCTAAATGAAAAAGGTATGTCATTAAATAAATTATGTTACATACATTATAACCTACTACTATTTGTACCCACATATTCCGCCTTCTTTTCTGTCATTTTATAAATTGTACATGTAAAATCAACTCATCAATTTGTGCATTATATCAAATCATTTACTTCCTGCATCATAATATTTTACTGTCAACATACTGGCAACTTAAAAAGAAAAACACTTGTGACCTCCATAGCTTCTCCAGCTAATGGTTCTTTTTTCTGAATT
Source organism: Gorilla gorilla gorilla (assembly GCF_029281585.2). Taxonomy (NCBI): domain Eukaryota; kingdom Metazoa; phylum Chordata; class Mammalia; order Primates; family Hominidae; genus Gorilla; species Gorilla gorilla. The sequence goes on from NC_073236.2 coordinate 82,826,072, forward strand.
ATTTTTATATGAATTGTCTGCTACACTTAAAAATACCACCAACTTAGTGGCTTAAAACAAAACAAATTGATTATTTCACAATGTCTATGGGTTAGGAACTAACTGGTTCCTCTGCTTGGAATCTTTATGGGTTAAAATCAAGATGTCAGTTGAGACTGTGATTTCATATAAGGAAGGGACTCATCAGGATCCTCTTTCAAGCTCACTACTTCCTGTCAGAATTCCTTTCCATGTAGTTGTAGGACTCATTTTCTTGCTAGCTGGTTGGAAGTCCCTCTAACCTCCAAGAAGAGTACTTCTCACAGACCCTCTCCTTACATGTCAGTTTACTTTTTCTTCAAAGCAAGAAGAAGGATTTTTCTCACAGTTTGAATCTCTGATTTCAGGAGGGGCCTCATCCATTTTAAAGATAACTTGACTACACCAGGGCCACCTGGATAATCTCCTTTTTGATGAACTCAAAGTATGTTGACTTGGTACCATGATTACATATGCAAAATCCTTTCACCTTTTTCATCTAAACTAATCTAATCTAATTTCAGAAGTGAAATCCATCATGTTCACACTTCCCTCCACAATCGACAAGAAGAGATGACACAGAACGGGTACACCACCCAGGCAAAATAATCAGTCATCTCAGAATTCTGCCTACCACGACTTTCATATAAAACACCTTGAAAGAGTGATCTACAGTTTATCACATTGTCTCCTAGCCTTGAGCCCCTCTAAACAGGCTGTCATCAATACCATTTCATTAAACTAATTATTATAAAAGTTATTAATTATATCCATGCTCCTAGTTCTGTGGGTCAATTGAGGCCTCATTTTACTTTACTTATCTGCAGCATTTAATCTTGTTGTCCTTCGTGATTTGGCTTCAAGACAGCACATTCTCAGGTTTTTTTTTCTACATCAGGATCTGCTCCTCCTCATCCATTTTAGTTTGTTCTTCTTCCTCTCAGAGAAGCTCTTAAATGTTACAGTGCCTCAGGCCCTAGCTGTTCTATTCTGCACTTATATGCTTAAATACCTTATCTGATGTCATGGTTTTAAAAAATCTTTATATGCTAATGACTCCCAAATATATGCTCAGACCTTAGACCTTTCTCTTGAAATTCAGATTCTTTCATCTTGGTATTGCTTACTATCTCCATTTAGATTTTTGCCTACAATGCATTAAATTATAAACTGACCAAGAATAATATTCTGATCATTCTAGTTCCTAAATAAGAATTTTCTTTTCCTCAACTCAGTTAATTTTAGTTTCATTATTCAAATTACTCAGATTCAACCCATGAAATCATTGACCTTTCTTTTTCTCCCATACTATGTACAATACATTGACAGATGCTATTGGCTACATTTTAAAATATGTATTCTGGGTCCAATGACATTTCAACATTTACACTACATATATGGGTGAGAAAAAAAGATAATATTATTTAAGGAGATTATAAATCAATCAAAAATACTAATTCTTATCAAATAACCCTCCTGTTTAAAACTCTTCAGTGAATCACATTGACTTTAGGTTAAAAATACAATAATTTTGCATGGCCTGTTATAAATAAATTTTAGGTGCCACAGAAGAAATAGCACTGGAACGTAAATTTAATTTTCTCAGCAAGGCAATTTTTACTTCTATAGAAGGGTGCAACTCACTGATGGAGCAATGGCGAGAGCACACAGAACAAAGGAGAGCAGGGGTTTTTATTATCTCTTAACACAGCTTGTCCCTGTTACTATGTCCTGCCTCTGTTGGCTGGGGTTGGACCACACAATCTAAGCTGAACACGGTTTGCTAACTTGAAAAGTACAGGAATGCAGTTACACTGGTGGGAAGGTGGGAAGATCAGTTTTGGTGGGGAAAACTGCTACAGGAGGGAGGGAGGTGATGATTTCTTGGCGGGCATGCCTGAGCACAGCAGGGAAGGAGGGGCTGACACATTGTCAGGCAAGATTATTTTAGACAAAGAACTGGGAAATAAGACTTCAGGACAGACAGTACAAGGAAGTGAAGACCTTTTGGAGAAGAACACCTTCTTTGTAACAAAGTGAAACTCTTTTAAGAGGAACTGTCTAAACTACCTGTTTTTAGCAAGGTCCCTACTGGGTTCCTATCTTTCTAGCTTTCTCTCTAGATACATAATTTACATCTTACACTTAATCACATTTAATTACTCATATTTACTTGAGTATGAAATATTTTCTTGACTTGAAATATTATTATCCTAATTCACCTTTTCTACCTGAATGCCAATATTTTTTTAGTATTCTGCTTATTCGTCACAAATAGAACCATGAGTCATGCAAATATACGAGCTTTCTAATGCATTCAATGCCAAAATTAAGTAGAAAAAAAATGAAAGCTCATATCTATTTATGATAACTACCTCAAAATATTGAAATAGGTCCTCATTCTCATTGGAGTTTTATAATTAATTGAGGAATAACATTTCAAAAATGCCGTGAAGGTTAACCAGAATCCTTCCAGAGCTTATTTTGTATTCTTAAATTTAAAATTCTTCCTCCTAAAGATATTATCAAAAACCATTAATACAGTTATTATTGCCACCATCAACTACATAAACTGAGGCATTCAATTATTAGCAGTCTTTTCTTAGAGAAGATAAATTCATTCGTGGTGGGCAAAGAAATAGTTCTTCCAAAGATGTCCATATTGTAATCCCTAGAACCTGTGAGTATGTTATGTTACATGGCAAAAGGGAACTATGATTCCCAGCGGAATTAAGGGTGTAGTAAACTCTCACCTTAAGATATGGATGCTATCCTAGAATATCTGGGTGTGTGCAAGGTAATCACAATGGTCCTTAAAAGTAGAAGGAAGCAGAAGAAGAATGTCAGAGAAAGATGTGGTGACAGAAACAGGGAAATGGATTGTCATCATGTCAAATCAATTGTTATAGTTCTTTCCTGAAAGCCATAATATTTCTCTTTTCTTAGTCTCTAATACATGTTATATTCTTATGATAAGTTCTCAAAGCCAACCATTTTTGCTTCAGAGAGCTCATGTAGACTTCTGTTATTCAATTCTGAATAAGTGTGAACTTTTACACTATATAAAGTAAAAAAATAAAAATAAAAAACCATACAAATATAAATCACTGATGGGGCAAAAGCCTTTAGAAAAATATATCTGACAAAGAATTTAATGAAGAATATATACAGTACTCCTACAACTGAACAATAAAAAATTATAAAAATGAGCAAAGACTTAAGTAGATAATTCAAAATAAGATATATGAATAGCTAAGAAGCACATAAAGATGCATAATATCTTTGTTGTCAAGGAAATGCAAATTAAACCACAGTGTGATGCCATTACATACCAAAAAGTAAAGCTAAGTTTAAAATGAGTGTCACTTCCTTATGTTGGCAATAAATGTGTAGGAATGAAACTCTGATACAATAATGGCAGAAATATAAAAATAGTAATAATACTTTGTTAAGCTGTTTAGCAATCATCATGTTAATATACACTTAATATATAATTCAAAAATTGCACTCCCAAGAAAAAATTTTTAAAAGGTCCATAAAAGCAAACAAACAAACAAACTTACATAGGAATATTATAGAGGCTATTGTTCACTGTAGTCCTAAACTGGATACAACTCAAACATCCACCAACAAGAGAATGGATATTAAAAATTCAGGTAAATAATTAAAATGGAATAATACTCCAAAATAAAGAGAGAAGAACTAGTGATATTTGATTCAACATGGATCAATATCAAAGTTTTATGCTTAACAAAAGCAGATCGACAAAAATAGTGCACACTGTGTGATTCCATTTTTATGAACTGCTACAATAGGCAGATCTAATTTGTTGTAAAAGAAAGGCAGAACAATGGCAGCATCAGGGGCCAGGGATTTGATTGGGAATACCAGTGATGCATTTTGTGGTAATGGGTAATGAAATGCTATCTAAGTAAGGGTGTGGATTACATGGGTGTTTCTACATATTTCATCAAATTGTACACTAAAAATTTGTAGATTGCTGGATCTTACATCAGGAAGAAAAGGACTTAAAAGATGTAAACTCTGTTTTTATTTATACCCCCAAATGTTTCCTTCTCATGCCTTACATGAGATGTTGAAAGTAGCACCAAATATGGAAAGGAAATAAATTTAGCAGTCATTATAAAAAAAATACTCAAGCGTAAAGACCACTGACACTATAAAGCAACCACAGAAACAAGCTTGTGTAATAACCAGCTAACAACACAATGACAGGATTAAATCCACACATATGAATACTAACCCAGAATGTAAATGGGGTAAATATCCCCATTTAAAAGGTATAGAATGGCAAGCTGGATAAAAAAAGCAACATCCAGTGGTATGCTGGCTTCAAGAGTCCCATTTCAGATGCAATGGCAGCCACAGGCTAAAAATAAAGGGGTGGAAGAAAATCTACCAAGCAAGTGGAAATCAGAAAAAAGCAAGGGCTGCAACCCTAATTTCAGACAACACAGACTTTAAATCAACAAACATAAAAAAAGACAGAGAATGGCATTACATAATGGTAAAGGGTTCAATTCAGCAAGAAGACCTAACTATTCTGAATATATATGCACCCAAAACAGGAATACCCAGATTCATGTAGCAAGTTCTTAGACACCTAAAAAGAGACTTGGATTCCAACACAAGAATAGTGGCAGACCTCAACATTGTACTGATAGTATTAGACAGATCATCAAGGCAGAAAATTAACAAATATGTTCAGGGCCTGAACTCAACACTGGACCAAACAGATCTGATAAACATCTACAGAACTCTCCACCCATATCAACAAAATATACATTCTTCTTATTGTCATATGGCACATACTCTAAAATCGGCCACACTATCAGACATAAAATAATTCTCAAGAAATGCAGAAGAGTCCAAATCATACCAAACACTCCCAGACCACATCACAGTAAAAATATCAATCAAGACTAAAAAGCTGACTCAAAATGATACAATTACATAGAAATTAAACAACTCAACCCTGAATGACTATCGGGTGAATAATGAAATTAAGGCAGACATCAGTAAGTTCTTTGAAACTGATGAGAACAAAGATACAACATACCAGAATCTCTGGGACACAGTAAATGCAGTGGTAAGAGGGAAATTTATAGCACTAAATATTCACATCTAACATTAAAAAGTTAGAAAAATCTCAAATTAACAACCCAGCATCACAACTGAAAGAGTAAGAGAGGAAAGAACATGTCAACCTCAGTGTTAGCAGGAGATGAGATATACCAATACATCAAAGCTGAACGGAAATAAATCAACATATGAATAACCATTCAAAAGACCAACAAATCTAGGAGTTGGTTTTGGAAAAAAAAATAAGATAGAAAGGGTACTCCAGGGGTCCTTGACCCCTAGGTCACAGACCTGTACCAGTCCGTGGCCTATTAGGAACTGGGCTGCACAACAGGAGGTGAGCAGCTGGGAAGCAAGCATTACTACCTGAGCTCCTCCTCCTGTCGGATCGGTGGTGGCATTAGATTCTCATAGGAGTGGGAACCTATTGTGAACTGCTCATGAAGGAGATCTAGGTTGTATGTGCCTTATGAGACTCTGACTAATGCTTGATAATCTGAGGAGGAACAGTTTCATCCTGAAACCATCCCCCACCTTCACCATCTGTGGAAAAATTGTCTTCTATGAAATCAGTCCCTGGTGCCAAAAAGGTTGGAGACTGCTGGGCAACTGGCTAGACTAATAAAGAAAAGAGAGAAGATCAAAATAAACACAATTAAAATGGACAAATGGGATGTTGCCACTGATCCCACAGAAATAAAAAATAACCATCAGAAACTACTATAAACACATCTAAGCACACAAACTAGAAAACCAAGAAGAAATGGATAAATTCCTGGAAACATACATCCTCCCAAGACTGAACCAGAAAGAACTGATTCCCTGAAGAGACCAATAATGAGCTTCAAAGTTGAATCAGTAATAAATAGCCTACCAACCGAAAAAGCTCACTACCAGACAGATACAAAACCAAATTCTACCAGATATACAAAGAAAAGCTGGTACCATTTCTACCAAAATTATTGCAAAAAATTGAGGAGAAGGGACTCCTCCCCAACTTACCTGAGACACGCATCATCCAGATATCCAAACCTGGCAGAGGCACACAAACATAGAAAAAACTTCAGGCCAATAACCTTGATGAAAATTCATGCAAAAATCCTCAACAAAATACTTGCAAACAGAATTCAGCAGCACATCGAAAAGCTAATCCATTGCAATCAAGTAGGCTTCATCCTCGCAATGCAAGGTTGGTTAAATATACACAAATCAATAAATGTATTAATCACATAAACATAACTAAGGACAATAATCACATGATTATCTCAATAGATGCAGAAAATCTTTTGATAATATTCAACATCCCTTTGTGTTAAAAACTCTCAATAAACTAAGTATTGAAGAAATACCTCAAAATTATCTATGGCTGACCCGGAGTCAACATTATACTGAATGGGTAAAACCTGGAAGCATTTCCCTTGAATACTGCCCTCTGTCATCATTCCTATTCAACATAGTATCGGAGGTCTGGCCAGAGCAATCAGGCAAGGGAAAGAAAGGGCATCCAAATAGGAAGAGAGGAAGTCAATCTATTCCTGTTTGCAGATGTCACGATTCTATATCTAGGAAATTCCATAATCTCGGGCCAAAATCTTCTTCAGCCAATCAAACAACTTCAGCAAAGTCTCAGGGTACAAAAATCAATGTATAAAAATCACTAGCATTCCCATACTCCAAAAATAGCACACCTGAAAGCCAAATTAGAAACACAGTCCCATTCACAACCTTGCAATTGCCACAAAGTGAAGAAAATGTCTAGGAAAAAAGCCTACCAGGGAGGTGAAAGATCTCTACAATGAGAATTACAAACACTGCTCAAAGAAATCAGAGATGACATAAACAAACTGAAAAACATTCCATACTCATGGATAGAAAGAATCAATCTCGTTACAGTGGCCATACTGCCCAAAGCAATTTATGGATTCAATGCAATTGCTATCAAACTACCAATGTCTTTCTTCACAGAACTTGAGAAAACTATTTTAAAATTTATATGGAAGTAATAAAGAGCCAGAATAGCCAAGGCAATTCTAAGCAAAAAGAACAAAGCAGGAGATCTCATGTTACTTGACTTCAAAATATATTACAGGGCTACAGCAACCAAAACAGTACCATTCTGGTACAAAAATAGACACATACACCAATGGAACAGAGTAGACAGCCCAGAAATAAAGCTGTACAACTACAACCATCTGATCTCCAAAAGAGCTGACAAAAACAAGCAATAGGAAAATGAATGACTCCCTATCAAATAAACGGTTCTGGGATAACTGTTTAGCCATATTCAGATTGTTGAACTTGGATATCTTTCTTCCACTATATACAAAAATCAACTCAAGATGGATTAAAATCTTATATGTAAAACCAAAAACTACAAAACCCTTGAAGACAACCTAGACAATACCGTTCTGGTCATAGGAACGGGCAAAGATTTCATGACAAAGACACCAAAAGTAATTGCAAAACAAAGCAAAAATTTACTAATGCGATCCAATTAAACTTAAGAGTTTCTGAACAGCAAAAGAAGCTATTAACAGAGTAAACAGACAATCTACAGAATGAGACAATAAATTTGCAAATTATGTGTCCAACAAAGGTCTAATATTTAGAATCTATAAGGAACTTAAAGAAATTTACAAAAAAAAATTACCAAACAACTCCATTAGAAAGTGGGCAAAAGGATACAGACTGACACTTTTCAAAAGAAGACATACATGCAGCCAACAACCATATGAAAAAAAGCTCAATATCACTGATCATTAGATTAATGAAAATCAAAACTGCAAAGAGATACCATCTCAGACCACTCAGAATGGATGTTATTAAAAAGAAAAATAAATAAATAACAGTTGCTGGCAAGATTGTGGAGAAAAGGGAACACATACGTTGTTGGTGGGAGTGTACATGATTTTAACTATTGGGGAAAGCAGTGTGGCAATTCCTCAAAGAGCTAAAATCTGAAATGTGATTTGACCTAGCAATCCCATTACTGGGTATATAACCAAAGGAATATAAATCATTCTACCATAAGGACACATACATGTGTATGTTTTTCGCGGCACTATTCACAATGGCCAAGACATGGAGTCAACATAAATGCCCATCAATGACAAACTGAATAAAGAAAAAGCAGTACATATACACCGTGGAATACTACATAGCCATAAAAAGGAACATGATCATGCCTTTTGCAGGAACATGGATACAGCTGGATGCCATTATTCTTAGCAAACTAATGCAGTAACAGAAAACCAAATACCACATGTTCTCACTTATAAGTGATAGCTAAATGATGAGAACTTATGGACACAAAGAAAGAAAGAGACACTTGGGCTTACTGGAAGGTGGGAGGTGGGAGGAGGGAAAGGATAAGGAAAAAAATAACTATTGGGTACTAGGCTTAGTACCGAGGTGATAAAATAATCTGTATAACAAACCTCCATGACATGAGTTTACCTATATAACAAGCCTGCACATGTGCCCCTGAATCTAAAGTAAATTTTTTTAAAAAATAAAATCAATTAAAAATAAAAACAAAAGAATAAAAAGATAAACTAGGCTGGGTGCGGTGGCTCATGCCTGTAATCCCAGCACTTTAGGAGGCTGAGGTGAGTGGATCATGAGGTCAAGAGATCGAGACCATCCTGGCCAACATGGTGAAACTCCATCTCTACTAAAAATACAAAAAATTAGCTGGGCATGGTGGTGGGTGTCTGTAGTCCCAGCTACTTGGGAGGCTGAGGCAGGAGAATCACTTGAACCCAGGAGGTGGAGATTGCAGTGAGCCGAGATTACGCCACTGCACTCCAGCCTGGCAACAGAGTGAGACTCTGTCTCAAAAATAATAATAATAATAAAATAAAAGAAGATAAACTAGTAACAAAAAATTACAAAGACATAAAAAGGTCTAACATACATTATTTATAAAAAACAATAAAAGTTATACGCAAAACAATGTTTGATACTTTACAGAAATAAAATTCCTTCTTACAACCATTGCCTATACTTTTAGTTGCTACAAAATTGGGAATTTCAGAGTCAGTTATAAAAGAATTACAAAAATTATACTTTAAGATTTAGTACATTCAGGTAGCAATGATTCTTTCCAAGCAGTATATTTCCAACTACTACTCTCTATATAAAATTTAACTGGGATTGTAATATTGGGGGGAATCAGTTTACATACATATCAATAGTATCTGTCTAACTATTTTTTTTAACTTTAATCATTATAGGCATGATCAATGCTAAATTCAGTGGGCAAAAATTTGCAGAAAAATAGGATTTTTTACATAGCTTCAAAATATCTCCTTCAATATATATTTATTGGTTACAAAGGAAAAACAGCATGCCTTACAAGGGGGGAATCTGGCAGACATCATCCTAATTAAATGTTTATCGTTAACATCACTAGTAATATGGCATATTGACATCATATAGTCCCTAAATTTATTTACTGAGGAGGATATAATAACACTTCTGTGATATTCCTACCAAAAATGCTAACATCAGTTTAACCGTAAGAAGATATCAGACAATGCTAAATTGAATAATAATCCCACATTATTCTACAAAATAAGTAATACAGAAACATCAAAGTTATGAAAGACAAAGGAAAACTGAAGAACAACACAGACTGAAGGAGACTAAAGGGACACACCTGAATGCAATGCAGGACTTTGGACTGGACATTAGACTAGAAAAATGACATTACAGTGTAAAACTAGTGAAATGCTAATACTTTCTGTAGTTAATGATACTGAATCAGTGTTAATTGCCATATATTGTAATATTTGTATTGTGGTTATATAAATTGTTAACATTAGGAGAAAGTAGATGAACGGTATATGTGAATACTTTGTTCTATTTTTGTAAAGTTTTTGTAAATCTAAAATTATTTCAAAATATTTTATTAAAAAATAACAGAACCATCTAGGATTTTAGTTTTTCCTCTGTATTCTCAAGTCATGTATGCTGTGTCTCTTCTCAGCTCATGTTTCAATTTGGCATTTCTCTATTTAAAGTTATATAGCTACGTAGAATGCAAGGATGACCAATCTTGTCTTTCTTTAGAATCATGAAGTATTTAGCTGTTGCTATAGCTGCTTATACTTTATAGGGCAAGCTGCCACTCAGGCTGATAAATAACTCAGAGTTCTACCTCCAAAACATGTCACCTTTGCATTGACCTCTAATTCCCTATCCTTCACTCCAACCTCACTGCCCTGTCCCCCACACACACCCCACTCCTGCTGCCAAAAATAAAAATAAAATAAAATGAAATGTGTGGAGTGTGGTACTGGTGAAATTTGTAATCCTCTGCGGAACAAAAAACATCTTAGATTACTGGTCTAAAATCAATGCTCTCAGAATGAAGCCTTAGTCTGGCTAGAATGCCCCTGAACTCAGATATGTTCAACATTTCAATGAACAAAAGAACAATGTAAATTCTGAATAAATCAATGAAGATCTTCCTGGGCAAGTTACTGCCTTAAAAAAGAATAGCTGTCGTCCTGAAAAATGCATTTATCTTCACCAACGACCTCTAAAGCAAAACCTACCCTATTTCCTAAATCTTTCCATTACTCCTCAAGCCATATCTACAAAGAGCCAAAAATGAATCCAACCTTCCGTAAACTGTTAATACAGTCTGTCCCTGCCGTAATGCATTTCAGATATTGATGTGAATTGTGATGATCTATGAATACATTACCTTTGGACAACTAGAACGTAAGTTACTTGTAAGCAGGCTTATATTTTAATCATTTCTTTTTTTATAATAACTAGTATCATACAAGATGGTACATATATGTTTCAGGAATTACTTTGGTTTACAGATGAAGTTATAATAAGTTAGAATCTATTTATTAGCTTTAAAGACATCCAGATTATAAGCACTAAGAACAATTTTGCATCCATTTTGAAAATATCTTTAAGATTTTTCTCAGTTTGAAAGGTTATAAAAAAGTAGTCCTTTGTACGCTGAGAAAATAAACTGTGTCTCAATATATTTAATTTAACTGGAACACAGGCCAATTAACTTATTCTATCCTACAAAATTAGAATGAAAGAACAAATGAACTTTCTAATCAGGATAACCAAAAGCAAACTGTAGATGACTCACCAAACCCAGATAAACAATTTTCTATCTCCAGCATGGATTTATAAATTATGAAGGTCTTGTGATGGCATACAGGGCAGATTACATTCCAGTGGAAAGGAAATGATGTATATATATTCTGTACCCAAAGAATAGTGGAGAATAATATCACCCGTGGGGTTAATAAGAAACATGATGAGAGAAAGGGACAAGTACCAAAGCCATGTGTGACTTCTCTAACATATAGATGCCTCCTGACATAAAAAGCCTTTCAGTAAACAAGTATTTTCATAATATCAGTAACACATGCATTAAACAAGAAATACTCATATAATATTTTTTAGATTTTATGATGCTTTATGCACATTATTCAAACATTAAGGATTTTAGTGGCCAATTAGTCAGGAGTAAAAAGAATTCCAATAATAATGTGAGTAGTAAATAATGCATACTTAAGACTTCTTAAGATAGACTTCTGAGACTTTCTTGAGTACAGAAGAAATTGAAGAAAAAATTGTTGAAAAAATTAATTAAAAGTCAACTGAAATGCCCTTAGGATTTTGGCAAATTTGCAAAACCAATAGTCACATAGCACCAAGTTTGGATACAATGCACATGATATTCAAGAGAAAATGATATCCTGTATTTGAAAAGGAGTTTATCTGCTATAGGACTGCTAATTTTTGCACTGTGAAACAATTTTCATGCCTTTGGTGCTAAGAAGTTCCTAAAATTGTTTTGATCTTTTATTTTCTTTTTAATTTGCACAGAGAATAAACCCAAGCAATTTTGGTTTTTATTAAGCTGGGCTTGGAAGGCATCTAGTTCCAAGCCAAGGAGATAGTCCAATTTTTATTTAAGGACTGTTTTTGTTACATTTATTGAAATAAATAGCTTTTAACATTGGAGCACTTTAACACCATAGACATATAGGTTTAAAATAAAAAACAAAGAAAGAAATATAACAGATTTATCTTACATTTTCAAAAGATGTAATGTTTTCATTATTACATATAATAACTTTAAAACAATATCAATTTATAATTAATTATAGCATTGTCAACATCACTATCAGGTGCAAAACTAAAGTCTTTAAACAAACTACAATACCTTTTCAAGACATAGACAGTACAATAAGATATAAATAGAAACAACAAAATGTGAAGTTAACGTGTAGAGTTTTCATTAATTTTCTTTTTCCTTGTTTGTTTAGGTAAATAGTGTTAAGTTGTTATCAGGTTACAATAAGGAATTATGAGACAGTATTTGGAAGCCTCATGTTAACCACAAACCAAAAAAAAAAAAAAGAAAAATACATAACATACTATGTATACACACAAAAAAAAATGTAAGAAAATAATCATATCACCAGATAAAAATCACCTTCACTAGAGGAAGACAGGAAGAAAAGAAAGAAGGAAGACCAGAAAACAAATAACAAAATGATAGGAGTCAGTCTTTACTTATGAATAATAACGCTGAATGAAAATGAAATGGACTCTCCAATGAAAAGATATAGAGAGGCTGACTGGAAGAAAAAACAAGATCGACTGATCTGTAGTCTACAAGAAACACACCTCACCTATAAAGACACACATAGACTAAAAATAAAGGGATGAAAAAGACATTCTCTGACAATGGAAACCAAACTAGAGCAGGAGTTGCTATACTTAAAGAAAATAGATTTCAAGACAAAAATTTTCAGAAGAGACAAAGAAGGTCACTATATAGTGATAACAGGGTCAATTCAGTAAGAGGGTATAACAATTTTAAATGTATAGGCACCAAAACCTGGAGCATCCCAATACAATAATAGCTGGAGACATCAACACACCACATTCAGTATTGGGCAGATCTTCCAGTCAGAAAATCAACAAAGAAACATGAGACTTAATCTGCACAATGGACTGAATAATCTAATAGATATTTATAGAACATTTTATCCAAGAGCTGCAGAATATACATTCTTTTCCTCAGCACATGGGTCATCTCAAGAATAGGCCATATTTGGGCCAAAATACACATCTTAAAATGTTAAAAATTTTAAATAATATCAAGTATCTTTTCTGACCACAATGGAATACAACTAGAAATTAATAAGAGGAATTTTTGAAACTATAATATACATGAAATTAAGCAATATGCTCTTGAGTGACCTGTGGATCAATGAAGAAATTAAGAAGGGAAGTGAAAAAATTCTTAAAACAAATGATAATGGAAACATGACATACTAAAACCTATATGATAAAGCAAAAGCAATAGTAAGAGGGAAGTTTATAGCTATAAGTGCCTACGTCAAAAATGAATAAAAACTTCAAATGAACAATCTAATAATGCATCTTGCAGAACTAGAAGAGAAAGAGTGAACCAAACCCAAAATCAGTAGAAGAAAAGAAATAATAAAGATCGGAGCAAAAATCAATGAAAACGAAATGAATAAAAGATGAATGAAACAAAATGTTGGTTTATTTAAAAGTTGAACAAAATTGACAAACCTTTAGCCAGACGAACTAAGAAAAAAAAAGAAATTAAAATCAGAAATGAAAAAGGAGACATTACAACTGATACTGCAGAAATTCAGAGGATAATTTATGGCTACTATGAACAATTACATACCAATCAATTAGAAAATCTAGAAAAAATGGACAAAATCCTAGATACATACAACCCACCAAATTTGAACCAGGAGAAATCCAAAACCTGAGCAGACCAACAACAAAGAATGAGATTGAAACCATCATATGAAGATTCTCAGTAAAGAAAACCCAGGACTTGATGACTTTACTGCTGGATTATACCAAACATTTAAACAAGAACTAATACCAATCCTGTCAAACTATTCCAAAAAATAAAAGATAAGGGAATACTTTCAAACTCATTCTATGAGGCTAATATTACCCTCAAAGACACATCAAAAAAAGAAAACTAAGACCAATGCCTCTGATAAATATTGATGTAAAAATCCTCAACAAAATACTAGCAAACCAAATTCAACAATGCATTAGAAAGATTATCCATTTTGACCAAGCGGTATTTATCTCTGAGACACAAGGATGGTTCAACATACATAAATTAACCACTGTGATACATTGTCTCAACAGAATTAAGGATAAAAGTCACATGATTATTTCAATTAATGCTGAAAAGGCATTTGATAAAATTCAACATCTCTTTCATGACAAAAACCCTAAAAAAACTGGAGATAGACAAAATATATCACAACATAATAAAAGACATATACAACAGACCCATGGCTAGTATCAAAATGAATGGGGAAAAACCGAAAGCCTTTTCTTTAAGATCTGGAACACCAGAGGGATGCCGACTGTCACCACTGTTACTCAACATTAGTACTAGATGTCCTAGCTAGAGCATCAAACAAGAGAAAGATATAAAGGGTATTAAAATTAAAAACAAAGGAATCAAACTATCCTTGTTTGCAGATGATATGATTTTTATTTGGAAAAGCCTCAAGACTCCACATAAAACTATTAGAACTGATACACAAATTCACTAAAGGTGCAGGATACAAAATTAACATATAAAAATCAGTAGCATTTCTATATGCCAACAGTGAACAATGTGAAAAAGAAATTAAAAAAAATTCCATTTGCAATAGCCACACATGAAATTAAATATGTAGGAATTAACTTAATCCAGGAAGTGAAAGATCTCTATAATAAAAACTATAAAACACTGATGGTAGAAATTGAGCAGAACACAAAACATTTAAAAAATTCCATGTTAGTGGATCAGAAGAATCAATATTGTTAAAATGTTCACACTACCCAAAGCAGTCTACAGATTCAATGCAATCCCTACTAAAATACAAATGATATTCTTCACAGAAACAGAAAAAACAATCCTAAAGCTTATATGGAACTACAGAAGACCCAAAATATCCAAAGCTATCCTAAGCAAAAAGAGCAAAATTAGAGGAATCACATTACCTGGCTACAAGTTATACTATAAGCTACAGTAACCAAAACAGCATGGCACTGGCATAAAAATAGACATATAGACCAATGGAACCCACAAATAAATCCACATGCCTATAGTGAACTCATTTTTGATGAAGATGCCAAGAACACACATAGTGGAAAAGACAGTCTCTTCAATAAATGTTGCAGGGAAAACTGGATATTCATATAAGGAAGAATGAAACTAGATCCTTATGTCTCACCATATACAAAAATTAAATCAAAATGCATGAAAGACTTAAACCTAAGTTTTCAAACTATGAAACTACCACAAGAAAACACTGGGGAAAACCTCCAGGACATTGGTCTGGGCAAACATTTTTTTAGTAATACCTCACAAGCACAGACAACCAAAACAATAATGGACAAATGGGATTACATCAAGTTAATAAGCTTCTGCAAAGCAAAGGATACAATCCACAAAGTGAAATGACAACTCATAAAATGGGAGAAAATATTTGCAAACTACCAATCTGACAAGGGATTAATAACCAGACTATGTAAGGAGTTCAAACAACTGTGAAGGAAAAAAAATCTAATAATCTGATCAAAGATTGGATAAAAGATTTAAATAGATGTTGCTCAAAAGAAGACATACAAATGGCAAACAGGCAAACGAAAAGGTGCTCAACATCACTGATCATCAGAGAAGGGCAAATCAAAACTACAATGAGATGTCATCTGACCCCAGCTAAAATGGCTTATATCCAAAAGACAGGCAAGAACAAATGCTGATGAGGATGTGGAGAAAAAGAAACCCTTGTACATTACTGGTGGGAATTGCATGTCTGTATTAAAACACATTGCATGCCTGTATCAAAATATCTCATGCACCCCATAAATATGTATACCTATTATATACCCACAAATGTTTTTAAAGAGAAACCTGGGAGAAAAATTTAGAAAAAAAATATGATATGGTGGGATTGGGTTGGTAAAATCTAAAATCTACTGTTTCTTGATCTTTATTTTACAGTATTAGCATCTCAGATTTTAAAGGAAGATAAGTGGTAGGCAATAGGTCTAAAAGAAAATACATTGAGTAGTAATAGGAAGTTACAAAGTTATGTATCTTTCTATTTCTTTGGTCTATGGATATCTTTCCAAATTTGAAGAATAAAACTTAAACAGCTTCTTATGTTCTTTCTAAATATATTTACACAGCTTTTGCTTCTTTTGGCTTTCTTCTCTCTATCCTTACTATTACTTATATTTTTGACATTTGAAAAGTATTGAAACTAATTTTAAGTTAGAATTTTCAGAATAATGCCTTGAGGTGTTTGAGGGTAAGACAGTTTTCATTACTGTTGAAAATGTGGGAAAAGTTTCATTTTTTTCTGCATGTCGCCCTTCAAAGATAATACCTATCTAGTTTCTCCTTGAAAAATTAGAAAAGCCCAGTGAAACTTCCCTACCACAGAAAACTGCTTATCCTGTGATTCCCACTACATCATGGTACCTGAAATTAATATCATCACTTATCCTTATAGTATAGGTAGTTGAGAGTTACTTTAAAAATACTGTCAAAGTAAAATGTGCACCAGACAAAGTTAAACAGGCAAGGAAGAATATTCAGCCTATTGTGATAGTGAAAAAAGACTGAAATCAACTTTGCTGAAATAAAATGTATTGAGTACATTAAGTTACTGCTGAGTTTGCAAACCATTTTTCTCTTTGATTAGGCCATATGTGTTGATAATTACTGCCCATCTAACTAGGCTCCTAGCTATCCATAGAGGCTGGGAAATGGGGTGCTATCTTCCTTGAATACATTTCACAAGGATAATTCCCAGGTCCTCCAGACAGCCATTTCCTGGGTTATAAAACTGACAAGAGGCTGGAAGAAGATTTGCACACATTTCAAATGGGCAGAAGAATTGTTTACGATTGCAGATTTTCTAAATAAGTGCTCTAAGAAAAGATAAGTCAGGGGCCTATAGTCAGGAAGAAAACAGTCTAAAGTTTAGCCAACTTGAGGGAAAGATTAAGGCCCTCTTGATACATTCAAATAAAATCTCTCTAAAAGATAAAGTGAAACATTATTGTCTAGAAGGGTGCAAGTAAGACATGTCACTACTGCTACCACGCATAGATATCTCCCACCCCAATCCCTGCTCACTGGAAGAGGCTCACTGGAGCTCGGGGAAGAACTCAAAGAATAATTGGAATTACCTGAAAGCTGTAGAGGTCTACCTGACTTAGGTGGAACTTTCTAGCAGAGGTCAGCCTTCCCTAATACGATAACATAGGTATGTTACAAATAAATTCAAAGTAAAACATGAATCAGGCAGCACATGGACCAAACCAAAATTGCTATAATTGCCTGTTTTGGTGAGGAGAGGCTGGTGATACAAGCTCTTTGAGGAAGTCATGGCCATCCCTGCATCGTTGATCTCTTCTAAAACTCCTAAAGAGGTACAGAGTGAGCACAGGATGAGACACAATGCATTTAGGAGAAAAGTACTATGATGGTTAATTTTGTATGTCAACTTGGCTAGACTACAGTGCCTGGATATTTGATCAAATATTATTCTGGATATTTCTGTCTGAGCATTTTGGGAAAGATTGATATTTAAATCAATAGACTTTGAGTAAAGCAAACTGCCCTCCATAATGTGTGTGGGTCTCATTCAATCACTTGAAGACATGATAAGAACAAAAGACTTTTCTACCCTGAGCAAGAAGGAATCTGCAGCAGATGGTCTCTGGACTTGAACTGCAGCCTCAGCTGTTTCCTGGGTCTCCAGCCTGCCAACCCGCTCTGCAGATTTTGGACTTGTCAGCCTCCATAATCATGTGAGCCAATTTCTAAAATAATCTGTTTCTCTCTATACACACATTCTCTTGGTTCTGTTTGGAGAATCCTGAGAAACACAGCACTCTATGAAACCTAGTCTCAGTGTTAAGGCCCCGTATGCAGTTTTTTAATATAGGAGGCGGTCAACCTTCTTCATGGGACTACAGAGAAAACCAGAACAAAAGATATGATTGGAGATCACTCAGATTGCTCCAGAGTTGGTGAAAACAGAAAAGGCATCTAGACTCCTTTATCAGAAAAAGAAAAAAAAAAAGAGAAAACCTTTCCTTTTGTGAAAGGAAAATAAAATATCAGGACCACATTTCACTATGCCAAAAGGGAAAAAAAAATAAGCTGAAAGCTGAGTAATACAAGAAACAAAACTGTCTTTCCTTGTGTTCCTAAGCAGATGGCCACAGCTAAAAAGGCCAGGTCTCCCACAGGTAACTATTCTATGTTCACTTTATCTTATGTAAAGTGCTGATTTACAGAGCACGAGACAAATACATAATTGACTATTCCTCTACCTGCTTCTTTCTCTTGCAACGTGTGGATTCAGTAATGTGACCATAAAATATTCTCTCTTTTTCCTCTCCAGCTCATTTTCCCCCTGAAATATTAAAGCCTTCAAAATCATCTTTAGAAAAAGGCATAGATCACAGACTGTTTCTGTGATTTTGTGTTCCTTTTACCCTGACGTGTCCTTAGCCTTGGCAAAATAAATCTCTAAATTGATTGAGACCTGTCTCAGATATTTTTTTGGTTTATACTATCAAGGTAGTACTTTCTATTCTGTACTTAAAAGATGAGAAATCATTAATGACGAATAATAAACATTCCATTGAGGTACCCCTAATGGTAACCAGGATTGAGAAATTCAGGGTTTCTCAAACCCAAACTATTGACAATTTTAGTTAAAATAATTCTTTGTTGTGGATGTCTTTCATGTACATTGCAGACTTACCAGCATACCCCAGCTTCTACTCACTTGATTCTAGTAGCACTCTAGTATTTTGTGATAACCCAAAACGTTTTCAGATATGGCCAAATGTCCTCAGTGAACAAAATCACCCATGGCTGAGAACAACTGGATTAGACTAAAGCAGCATTCTGAAAATTACAAATTATTTGAAACCTCATATTTCATGCCAAATTTTATTTGAATTCTTCTTATGTCAAACTTTTTATTTAATATAAAAATCCTGAGACTCCTTTGAGAGAAAACTTTAAAGAAAGTTAATGTTAAAAAAAAAGATTCACCAGGTTTACCTATGACTCCTTTCACCTAAATCCAGGAGAAGGAGTATTCTAGTTCAATCATCACAGGCATAAGGAGACCGATATAGTTTGCATGTGTGTTCTTGCCCAAATCTCGTATTGAAATGCAATCCCCAATGTTGGAGGTGGGGCCTGGTAGGAAGCAATTGGCTCAGTGGGGTGGATTTCTCATGAATGGTTATCACCATCACTCTTGGTACTGTCCTTGTGATAGTGAGTGAGTTCTTCTGAGATCATTTAAAAGTGTGTGGTATCTCCCTGCCCCCTCTCTTGCTTCTGTTTGCACCATGTAACGTGCCTGCTCCTTCTCTGCCTTTCACCATGACTGGAAGCTTCTGGAAGCCTCCCCAGGAGCAGACACTGCTATGCTTCCTGTACAGCCAGCAGAACTGTGAGCCAATTAAATCTCTTTTCTTACGAATTACTCAGTCTCAGGTATTTCTTTATAGCAATGTAAGAACAGACTAATACAGAGACTGAACCAAAGATAAGTATCTTATGGTGATTTTTTTTTTTTTTACTATTCTCATCTCTAGAATTAGGATTTTATAGAACTGTGTTTTCAAGAGAAAAACAGATAATTTCCAAAATGTCTTCCATTTTATACAAATCTATGCATCTGTGAATCTTTAAAAAGATGTTGAAGATATTTGAAATAATTTGTTATTTTTTAAAAATCAAAAAGACTGTATGAATGACTTAGGCCATATGTGGCTTAAAAATGAAACACTATCAAGTAAATGAGAGCTTATCTTTTTCTGCATCCTTCTGGGAAGCCAAATTAGGACAAATGGGTTCAGGTTATAGAGAAGAAAGGGCTACAGATTTCAACTCAATATAAGAAAAAAATTCTAACACTCCAAACTGCTAAAGTAAAATGGGTTGTCTGATGAGGCAATGAGTTCCAATAACTTAAAGGACTTGAGCTAATAAATCATGTTAGTGGGTATTATAAAGGGATTTATGCATTAGAAAAAGACCAGATTGCCTTTGAAGTTTCATTCAGCCCTAAAATTATGTGATTCTAGATAGATCCCTTTAAAAATAATGTGAAAATACTATCGTGCATGTTTTTCTAATTTGCTACACAAAAACAAAGATAAATAAAACACTGTGTCAGGCAGGTGTGGCTATTATTTCTGGCTAAAACAATGTCCTTGACAAAGGAAGATTTTCTCTCTGTGGTATACTTGCAGGGAAGTGAGGTCAGTCTTTTGGGGTCATGTGTTGGAACCTTTCTCAGATGACCAGAAGCTGTGATTGGGAGCTTTTGCATCCTCCTCTCCTAGCACTGAACACCTGCATGTTCTAGGCCTACAGAGAAGAGAGCTGCAATTAGAGTGATGGCACAAAAGGTGACCCAAACAACATCAAGTCTGACTTGCTGTCTCACAAATAAACAATCACAAAAGTTTTGATCAGATTCATTTGATCCCTAGGCAAGCTGCCCACATGCACACACTGGAACAAACACCTTCACTTTCTCATCTATTTACCAATTGCACCATTTCTAAGTTTCTACATACTTTGCAGACACCCTTGGTTTGCTTTGAATGTGGAAAGATTTTTCTAAAATAAAGGAGGCTAGATACCTCTTCGGTTTTCACCAACTCTGTAGCAATCAGTTTTAAAACTGATTAAAGATACATGAGGAATTCCTTGGTTGGTCTCACATCAAGATTTTTTATTTTAATGTTCTGATATCTCGATAAATTATCAATATCAAATGAAGGCAAAGTATCTTCTTTCGTTTTGGGGGAAAAATAGAATGCAGTGGCTGAAATGAAGTAGGATTTCAAATTAATTTGGAAGCCAAAGGCAAAGTCAGAATCCTTAGAAGGACTGGCTAGGCACTAACCTACAATAGGCCAGCCTTATTTTAACATTTTCTGTTCACCCTTTCATATTTATTAAAAAATAGTATCTATGGACTATATAGACTATTAAATGCACTACTCCTCCCAGTATTCAGAATCTTCCTTTTAAAATTTTCCTGCTCCTTTCCTTTTCTCCATAATAAGTATCTTATAATTGCCCTGAAACTCTGTTGCTTAAGGAAGTAATTGTATAACAAGGATTAGCATGGCCATTTGCAGGATATATTTTTAAAGACACTTCCAAGAGAAACTAAAGGACCAAGTATCTATGAACAAATTTTAGTTGGTGCCACCTGGACTGGGAGATTGCTTTAGGCAGAGAGTGTATAAGTGTCCTTTCACTACCATGCAAATAATGCAACAGGATTATGTTGTGTTCTGCATAAGTAGGGTTAGTACAATTATTTCCAAACTGCTTAAAGCAAAAATATTTCAATGAATTTTTGTGAAAAGAATGACTAAATAAAGAAAAACAAAAATATTGCTACTTGAGCACCAACTTTTTTCAATCATTTTAATAACACGATTGCCTGTGTCATCTCCCCAGTCATGCCCAAAACGTTATAGGAGTGATTGCCTGGCTGTTCCTCCAAGTATTCTCTAAATCGAAGTACGAAATTACTAGAGCTCTGCAAATACTGGGCATTTGTATGCAGGTAAGACTAAGAATACAGCAAAGAGAGACTATGAATCTGACAAGGAAGTCTGTAGGGAGGAAGAGTAACTTACTTTCAAGGGAATTCAGTTGCAATACTGTATTTTCTGGAATACTTGAAGAGCAGATGGTGAAGGATAAATTTAAGTCTGCAGAAAAAGCAAGTGCATCTATCAAGGGAAACCAGCTACCAGCATGTAAAATGTGTTGCCCTTTTATTTTTAGTGTGAACTATAATGTAATTCCCTGAAATAGCAGTGCTGCTATCATAAATATCCTTGTAATTATGGGGTTTTCTCAGTGTGTGACCAAAGCAATCTGCATGATCGCTGCAAGAACTAGCTAGCTAGAAATAATCAAGGAATTCTTGTTGCTTTTGAAGGTCTTCTGTCATTAAAATGAAAGAAAAAAAGAAAAAAAAATCTGTTCAGAAGCTAAAGTCAAATGGTACTAAAACCATGTATTATGGAAGATGTGGCTTATATTCACACAAAACTTGAGAAAATGAATGCACGAAGATTGCAAGGCCTAAAAGCATGGCAGAAACATTAGCTAAAAGATTCCACTCTGAAACAGTAAAAGGCAGCAGACATCTCCTTTATCACTGACTGAAAATGAGAAGCATTTCCAGGTCATTCAATAATAATTCTTTGCACGTGATTTCACTGAATCTCTTGTTATTTCAAATGTCCTTGGTGGTTGTTACACATATGTCTAGTGAGAATTGCAGTGTAAATTATTACCATACTAAAATGAACTATGATACGTTACTTATATTACTTTTACTAGTATTATAGGTTGCAACAATAAGTGCTACCTACTTTAATCCAGATATAAATTCCATTTAAGAAGGACTTACTAGATTTTTAGACAATGAAAATCTTGAAATATATGCCCTTACAAAAATAAATTAGGGAATAGATTTACTGAATTCTGTGTAGATTCTACAAGTAGAAGACACACACTTGATCTCAAACAGAATACAGTCTTCCCTAAATGAGCTTTAACAAATCCTAGCATTCCAAGAATGCCGATATTTACTATAGTAGAACAGCAGAGGGAATGCACTGTTGTTTTTCTACATGTTATTTTCCAACAAATAGTGAAATACATAGAGAGCTAGAATTCTTGGCATGCTGATACTGAACAGAAGCCTTTTCCAATTTACTAAATGAACAGTTTATATATCTTAAATATGTTGCTTCGAACTCATAGAAAAATGATTTTAAAATAAAACATCTTCATGAGTTATTTCATCAGCTCTTGTGTTCATAATGTTCTTGTGCTTTTACTGTTTATCTGTAAGAGTACATATAAAAATGTCTTTTAGCATGTTAAGGAAAAAAATGTTTTGGTATTAAGCTGAAATGTCACAAAATGACTTCAACATTTTACATCTTACTCTGAAATAATCTCACAAAAATTTTTAAAAATTGAGAAAAAGCCAGTTTTGACTATAGTTTTTGGACATTTTAAATGGGTTTCAGAATAGAAATAATAATAATAATTAGAGCTTTTATCTGGGGAAAGAAAGGAAGAGTGGCTACTGAGAAAACAAACACACAATAAATCTAAAAGGCTATGAGAAGAGGGCATCTAACGTACCCATTTTCATTGAATAAACCACCATAAAGAAACCGAGTGCTCATTATGTTTCTCGAATGTCCCCGAGCAATCCATTTCAATATATTTAATCTCTTACCATATTAGTTTAAATGGGAGAAGGGAGATTTTTCTTCCTGAGCTTTCCTTTTTCCCAAATGGTTAATTTGCAAATGGTCATTCCTTCAACAAATTTTTTATTTTGTCTTCTCTAATGCCAGTCACATTCTCGGCAATAGGAAAAGGGAGATCAGGAGAGAAAAATTCCTGATGCTTATGGAGCTTACATTCAATCTGGAAATTCAAGCAATAAACACCAACATAAAGAAATTAATATAACATTAGATATCACTAATACATGTAATGAAGAAAATAAAATAGTAATCGGTAGGGGGTAGGATACAGTGGAAGTGCAGGTTATTAAACGTGTGGTTAGGAAAGGCTTCTAAAGAAGGTGACATGTCAGCACAGACCTGAATGAAGAGAAGGAGCCCTTTATTCAAAATTCCAGAAAAAGAGGTGAACAAGTAGAGAAAGTATGAAGAAATCCTAAGATGGAAAATACCTTGTTTGTACAATAGACAAAAGGCTGGTGAAACTGGAGCTCTGTAAGCAAGAAAGGTGAAAGGTATGTTTATTGGAAGCTACCAGAACCAGTTCATGTAGGGATTTGTGGGGCATAGGATGACATAAAGACATTATTTTAAGTTCCATAGATAGTATTAGAGAAGTTTAATACATCACTCTGACTACTGTGAAGGAGAGAATATTTAAAGGTATTTAATTTAGCAGGTCAAATGGGTTTCTGTCCTTTCTTTAATTATCTTGGAGAAAAAGGCTTTACATTTGTGATGGAATCACTTTTTGTTCTATTTCCTTAGAAACTGTTCTTGCTGTACCAGGTTGTAGAAATTATTTTTCATTTTATTTGTCAATTTTTTAAAAAAAATAGTGACACTCCCCGTGCTTTTTTCCTATTCAACCATAACTTCTTGATATACTTCTGCGAATGTCAATTAAATGTCTTAATTTATTTCACTCCAGGACCTAAATGAGACTTTCAACCTGGTTTTGATGTTATCAATACACTTAATATGCATTATGTCTATTGAGTTATTAAAGCTGTTGATTTAAAAAATCATAACAATTTTAAAAATAACATTTAGACAGCAACACTCAATACTACTCTTACCCCATATGCTCTACTCCCCCTTCTCCACAAAAAACCAAATGTCTACGTTTGTTACAATAACAAATTTACAAATAGTGTGCAAACTTACAAAAAGTTTGCTGAAGAATGAGTAGGAATTTGAGGAAATAGAAATAGTGTTGAGGGACCAAGTCAACTAATATTTGCAACTGATCAAAGAGACAGCTGGAACATTTATAGACTATAAATTTTTCCATAAAGTAGAAGTGGGGGTGAGAGTGGGAGGGTATTATGAAAAGACAAAACTGGAAAGGTTTATGATACTGTCTGGATATTTGCCCCCACCTGAATCTCATGTCAAAATGTAATACCCAATATTGGGGGTGGGACATAGTAGGAGATGATTGGGCCATGGGGGCAGGATCCCTCACGGCTTTGTGCTGTTCTTGCAATAATAAGTGAGTGCCCCTGAGATCTGGTTGTTGTTTAAATGTGTGCCACCTCTCTCCCACACTCTCTCTTGCTCCAGT
Source organism: Gorilla gorilla gorilla (assembly GCF_029281585.2). Lineage (NCBI taxonomy): Eukaryota > Metazoa > Chordata > Mammalia > Primates > Hominidae > Gorilla > Gorilla gorilla. The sequence continues at coordinate 82,851,162 of NC_073236.2, forward strand.
TCTCACCACGTGATGTTCCTGCTCCCTCTTTGCTTTATGCCATGAGTAAAAGCTCCCTGAGGCCTCATCAGAAGCTGAGCACATGATGGCACCATGCTTCATAATGCAGAACTGTGAGCCAATTAAACCTCTTTTCTTTATAAATTACCCAATCTCTGGTATTTCTTTATAGCAATGCAAGAATGGCCTAATACAGTAAGTAAGCAATAAAGGACAAAAATATATATTGTGCACCATGGAAAGATTAAGAGAGTGACATGTATTTAAGCTCTCTGGAAGTCTCAGGTATGCTAATTTTATACTTTACAAATGTTTAAATGAAATTTCCCTTTTTAGTTATATTTTCTATTCTCCTGACACTTATATTACCCACTTTGGAGTCTGGTTGCATCTGCTAACTTGGTAAGAAGTAGGAAAAAACTATTAATAAATATCGATTTTTTTCTTCCCAGAGAAATATGTTTGGGATTCTCATTTCAAAAATATTGCTCATTTTGAAACATTTGTATAGATAAGGAATAACATAGGCTGAAAATCAAATTAAACTCTTAACAACTGCTATACTTTACTTTATTAAATTATGCCAAAGAAACAAAACATAGAGATAAAAAAATACATGGCAAATATATTTAGAGTGTATTATAAGTTATAGCTATCTATGAAATGTTTAACATAGTATATAACAGAATTGCCAGCATAACATAAGGAAAATTTACTGCATGTGTTTTATATTTTATACATAAGATATCTCAGGCCACAGAAGCATAAAATTAAAACATCTATGGCTTGCCTTCTTCCATCTCGCATAGGCCACTGAAAAAATTGCTAGTATGTTCCTCTTCCTCCCAGACAGCAAACAGAAGGAGGGTAGGTAAGTCAAGTTCTCCTGTATGAAGCTCTAAAAGCCATCAGTTACCAGAACCAGCACCAAATTGCCTGAGCTCTTATCAGACTATGGTTTCCTCTGCTGTTAATGTCTGAACATAATTTCTGTTTTTGTGCTGCCATCTCTAGCTCAAGCACCTCTGTGATGACTTTGGGTTCCAGCCACTTCTCCTTCCACAGTCCAGATCTAACTAAGTGTTCCACGTGATTTGATCTCTGTATCAAGGCTATCAAGCTCAAATGCTTCCAGAGACAAGGCAAGGTGTTTATACATGAAGTAGGCTTGGCAATATTGGGAATGGTGAGCACTAAGGAAAACTAGGGAGTTCACAGCCAGCCAAAAAGCATTTGCATTCAATTAAAAATTAAGTAGTATGCCAGCCAAACAGAACAGTCCTATGTCAAACTACAAAAAAGATAAATGGGTATACATCTTTACCTCAGTATTCACATTTTATCAAGATATATCTAAACTCTTCTTCAACCAACATGGAACAAAGACTAAGTTTATTTATATTTTAAGTGTCACATTTGAAAATATAACATTCCAATGGTGCAGAAGGAGGAGTGGAAATTTCTGGTTGTGCTTATGTCTGTAAAAATATCTATTTTCTGTCAAGATAGCTAAAAAGCTGATCCATATTAAATCTATAATGTCAAATCATCTTTTATTTTCTTTCAAGCCATTTATAGTACAGGCATATCTCATTTTATTTTGCTTCACCTTACATTGCTTTTCAGATGTTGTGTTTTTTACAAACTAAAGGACTGTGGCAACCCTGAATCAAGCAAGTCTATCAGTGCCATTTTTTTTTTTTTTTTTTTTTTGAGACAAGATCTCACTCTGTCACCCAGGCTGGAGTGCAGTGGAGCCATCTCAACTCACTGCAACCTCTGTCTCCCAGGCTCAAACAATTCTTGTGCCTCAGCCTCCTGAGTAGCTTGGAACACAGGTGTGTGCCACAACACCTGGCTATTAATATTTTTGTATTTTTAGCAGAGAAAGTATTTTGTCACGTTGCCCAGGCTGGTCTCAAACCTCTGGCCTCAAAAATCGACCTGCCTCAGCCTCCCACTGTGCTAGGATTACAGGCATGAGCCACTGTGCCCGGCCTTAATTTGTACCATTTTTCCAACAAGATGTTCTCACTCCTTGTCTCTATGTCACATTTTGCTAATCTACCAATATTTCAAACTTTACCACTATTACATCTGTTATAGTGATCCATGATAAGTGATCTTCGATGTTGTTATTTTAATTGTTTTTTGATACCACAGACCTCATTTATATAAGACAGAAAGCTTAGTCAATAAACATTGTGCCTGTTTTGACTGCCTCACTCACCACCCATTGCCCCATTTCTCTCCCTCCCTGTAGACCTCTCTGTTACCTGAGACACAACAATCCCAAAAGTAGGCCAATTAATAACCCTACAATAACCTCTAAATTTTCAAATGAAAGGTAGAATACTACATCTCTCACTGTAAAAGCTAAAAATGATTAAACTTAATGAAAAAGACATGTCAAAAGCTGAGATAGGCCAAAAGGTAGTCGTCTTGCACGAAACAGTTGGCCAAGCTGTGAATGTAATAGAAAAGTTTTTGAATGAAAATAAAAGCGCTACCCTGGTGAGTACATATGTGATAAGAAAGCAGAACAGCTTTGTATTAGTCTGTTCTCATAATGCTGTAAAGACATACCTGAAACTGGGTAATTTATAAAGAAAAGAGGCTTAATCAGCTCATGGTTCTGTGGGCTATGCAGGCTTCTTTCTCTGGGGAGGCCTCAGGAAAGTTACAATCATGGTGGAAGGCAAAGGGGAGGCAGGCATGTATTCATATGCCCAACAGGAGAGAGAGCTGGTGGGGAGGTGCCACACATTTTCAAACAATCATATCTCATGAAAACTCTATCATGAGAACAGCAAGGGGGAAGTCCACTCCCACCAGGCCTCTCCTCCAACACTCGGAATTACAATTCAACATGAGATTTGGGTGGGGACACAGAGTCAGACCATATCCATTCTTACTGATGATTGCAGAATGTCTGAGTTGTCTGAATAAAAGTTTAAACCAGCCAAAACATTCCCTCAAGCCAGTGCCTAATCTTGAGCAGCATTTTATCCAGCCATGGCCATAGCAGCCAGCTTCATGGAAGTTGTACCTGACAGCACCTCCCATCGGCTGCACTGCAAAAGCTCTCGCTTTCTGCTCTAAGGCTTCTCTGCTCTATGGCTAAAATGCTTATGAAAACTTCCCATGTCCTTATGAAAACAGGATATGCATGATGGTAAATGTGTCATGGAGGACATCTTGACCAGTGGAACATAAGGCCATATGCAAGCAGATTAAGTCTTCCCTCTTCTGTCTCTTAGACAAGTGACTCTGAAGTGTATTTTCAAAAGGACCCAGTGAGATCAAGTTCCAGCTGCCTAAAGAAAAAAACTACCTGGAGTATGTACTCCTGTGTGTGCTATGCAGACTTAGCCTTCGTCTATTTTACTCTTCCTTAGTCCAGCATTCCTTTTCCCTGGTAAATCTTTTTCAGACACGTGACACAAAATCTCAGCTTAGTGCCTAGCATAGTTATCAGACAAATAATGTTCAAGAAATATTTGTTCAATGAATTAACAAATGAATGCCATGACATGAGATAATGTACATAAAATGTTTACTTAATTCTTGAAATACAGCAGAGGCTCTTTAAATACTTGAGATGTAAAAAGACCTAAAATATTCAAAGAGCATCTCTCAAAGGATAGTGGCCTTTTTTATAAACTGAGAGTTAGAAAAAACCTTGAATTTATCTAAAAATAATCCAAAGGATATCTCTTTAACATTTGGACAAATGCAATCCAAAATCTTGTACTGTGTGGGTGAGAGGTGCTAACAAAAATATAGGACTTCAGAAGGGACCACATTCTATTTTTTAACATGTATACATTCATAATTTTGGTTTCTGTTTATATAATTTCCTTCATTATAACTTCTAAGTCTTACTTTTGCTCTCTGGCTAATAAGGTACAGTTATCTTCTAATCTTCTATTTTGACTGAAGAAAACTAAAATTTCTACTACCAACTTTCAAGGCTTCTCTTCACTGAACTCTCCACAGAAACCTATTAACTGCCTATCAGATGACATCAAATTTTGTCGAACTCAGTTCCTTTATAAACTTCGAAATCTCTGATCCTGTACCACTTTGGCAATATTTTTAAGTTATGTCATCAAAATAAAAATATTTCAGTAGTGTTTGACTAGCCTAGAACACAATGAGACTATAATCCTTTTAATCTAAAAACAGTCCTTCTCTTTTGGCATCTTGAATATGTCACTAGAAAAGTCAACAGAATATACCACTCTCTCATGATGTATCAAAAATTTCAAGCTCCTTTTACTAAATGCAAAGCTATAATCATGGAGAACATCCCTGAAACAGATAGTTTGCCCTGATGGAATCTTCAAACTTATATACAGGAATAAAATAAAAAGGATTATGTCATTTTAAATATGCTTAAAACAATATTAATTATCACTATTCTATTGGTACCAAAAAACAAATACTATTTCAGTATGGGTTTTGGGTGGAATGAGGGTTTATTAAATGCTATGTAGGACTTAATGTGTTATTTATTCAGTCTTCTATTAGTTGAATCAAAACTGAGAAGCTAGCAAGAAATACAAATTCTATATTAACCTTCAGGCCTGATACTTGCTTTTAGCAACTCACTTATAACCTTTATACTCACATTTTAAAATGTGCGTTTTCATTTTTTCTGTATGGGTTCCAGCAAGATATAAGATAGACAGATTTCTTTTATAGCAAAGCATGTTGATACAGTTTTTCTAATATTACAACCAAGAACCTAAGGATTTGCCAACACATTTTTCACTAACTTCATTTTTTTACTTAAAAAAAATTATGCCCAGAAGCATAAACAAATAAAATGATAGAAGCAGACTTGCTCTGGCAGAATGGTGTGGTGCTCACCATCTATCTCTTTTACCGCGTATACTCACCATTTACAGCCCTGAATGGAATTCCTAGGGCTCTTCAAAGAAATGTTTTAAAACCACTGACTTAAAGCAGTATTGAGAGAAAACAAAAAAGCAAGCTTTTGGAGACAGTTATTCAGTGCAGAGTAAAGGCAATGGGGACTGAGGGAAAGGGAGAATGGGTGGAAGGATAGCCAGCCAGGAAATGTGAAATTCTTTAAAATCTATACATTCAAAAGAGTATATTCATATACCCATTATGAGAAAATTCTCACTCTACCTCTAGCCTCATTTCCTAGTCCAAAAATGTTGCCGCTTCCTGATTTCCCTCTCTCAACTTTTTATATATTTGCTCAACCACTTCTCTCTATACTGGTACTGTCTTATTTCTCTTCATCAGTCCATGAATTATTACATTTTCTCTTATTTCATTATATGGAAAAACAAACTATTCTATTTTGTCCTCTTTCTAACCCTTTGTGGCTGGGTTCCAAAGTCTTCACCAATAATACAGCTTCTTGTGGAGTTTTACTTAATAACATGTAGTTTAGTTAAGGATTTTTGTCTGCAGGTTTTAAGTTAGTATTCATTCCTCTTTGAGTATATATTTGCATATATTATCTCACTCTTTCCTGGCAGCTTCTTTTATGTAGCAAGGCACATTTTTCTTGCTTCCTCCAAAATTATTATCTCTCTGCCTTTGGCTTTCGAGAATGTGGTTGTAATGTGTTTACTTGAAGATTTCTTCATGTTTAGTCTCTCTGGGGTTCTTTAGGCTTCATGGATCTGAATGTTTATTTCTCTCTCCAGATTTGGGAACTTTTCTGTCATTATTTCTTTCATTAAACTTCCTAATCTTTGTTTTCCTCTGTTTCTTCTACAATTCTAATAACATGTATATTGGCTCACTTGATGATGTCTCATAAGTCATGTAGATATTTTTCACTCGTTTTTATTATTTTTCTTGTCATCCCTCTGATTGGATAATTTTTCAGTGACCTGTCTTTGATCTTGCTGACTCTTCTGCTTGATTGAGTCTATTGTTTAACCCCTATAAAATGTTTCAATTCAGTCATTATGTCCTTCAGCTCCAAAATTTCTGTTTGGTTTCTTTTATATTGCGTCTATCTCTTTGTTGAACTTCTCATTTTTTTCATATATTGTTTTCCTACATTATTGTCTATCTGTGTTCTTTTGCAGCTCACTCAATATCAATTTCTAATTTATTAATTCTTCAACTGTGACTGACAGCTCTATTTTTATAACCTTTCTTACTTTTATTGATATATATGAACTCATAGAGTTTTCTTCAGATATGAACATTTTAAGTACATTACTTATTGTTTTACATAGTGTCTCATACAATTAATTTAATTGGGAGTAAATTTAAGTTCAGAGTGTTGATTTTGTTGAGTTCTTCTATTTTGAAATTTAATTTTTTAAATATTTTTAAACTTATTTTTGAATCTTGGTGTGCAAGCTCATTTTGAGTAATAAGGTTTTTGCTCTCTCTCTCTCCCCCTCACTCTCACCTGCCTTACTTTCTTCCTCTCTGTTCACTTATTATCTAGTAACTTTATAGTTACCTATATTCAGTGTTGAAATTCCCCTCTCCATAACCATTCCTTATAATGGTATTTCAAAGTCCCTTCTTTGTTGTTTGATTGAAGAAATCATAGGTTAATTTACTGAGCCAGATAGTAGCTTGATTTTGTTCCTCATCACAAGAAGTGTGTCTTTATCTTACACTTTCCAAGGTTCACTGCTTCCTATAAAGCTGTAGATTCAGGGCTCCCAGTGAAAAACATCACTTTATCATTTTTTCTTCTGTTATACATCTGGGAAGTCTATCTTAGCTCTGGATACAAGCGAGAAGTTCAGCCCGACATCCAGCTTGACCTGTAACACTTTAGCCCTCATTACCTGCTGGGTGTGGCTTCAACATTACCCACTGCTTTGTGTCTCTTTTCCATTACTGATCTCTGGAGATGTTAATCTTGGTTTTGAGCCCAGCTATGTCTTCTTGATTTCCCCATAAATTCTATCTAAGTTTCCTTTGAATCTGTGTAAGAGGGCATAGCATCAAAAATAACCTTACTGTGCCATGCTGAACAGCCCCCCATTAACATACCATACTTATCCTTCATAAATCAATTAAATGACAAACGGTATTTAAAAGTAATCCAATGCAGGTGCAATAAAAGAATTTTCCTTCCACTTTGCTTCTGCAGTGCTTTTAATGACACCTGTATAATATTTGTCATTTAAAGTTTGACAACCGTATTTTCCATAATTAAAAAATTAAATAATATTTCTGTGTTTTACATACACGCACAATAAATTCTTGGAATCCTGCTTCTATGTGAGATATGTGCAAACAAGAATCCTGAGTTTTGGTAAGAAATAATTTGTTGTGCTTCCTTTTAAAGCCATCATTAAAATGTTGTCAGTGTTTTCCTCGGGATTGTGCATTTCAATCCACCATTTTATGAGACACTTTTAAGCTCAGTCTGATTCATCTTTTGAGATAGATCTCAAACACTAATGCTAGCCATCAAAAGTTTTGATTGTTTAAATTAATTTTCTCCTATTGCTGTAATAACTCCTGTCAATTTTTAGAAGTTGTGTATTTTAAGTGAATTCCAACTACCTTTCAAGTTTTTTTGGGAAAAAAAAAAACCATCCTGAAATAGAGTTACTTGTTCTTATCTGAAGAAACAATTGGATGATGCAGTGGACTCTATAGGTTTATATATAAATTTCACCCCAAGACAAAATACATGTAAGAAGCCCAAAGTGAATGTCTGAATAAGTTGGGAGGGAAGAGATTATGGGATGTCATGAGCATGTAGTGCCAAATCATATGACCTTTGAGACCTGGGTGACTGATCATGATTCCCATTATTTAAGCATTTAATATTTTGGAAAGCAGGCACTTCCTCCCGAGTGGAGTGATTGTATTCAGAGGATTTGGAATGATATCAATCCCATGTATATGTGGCTGGGCATACTTCTCCCAGCACTCCTCATTGGTGGGCTAGACTATGTAGCCTCTAGATGAAGACTGAACTATTTCCATAACATAGAGGCCACAGGCATATTTAGCAAGCATAATTTTGTTAGAAACATGGAATCAGAAGACAACTTGGAGTATGGTACAGGGTAAAAATGTATAGGAATCTCTATAATCTCCAAAGAGAAGCATAACCTTAATCCTTTCTTATGAGGAAACACTCTATATGGCTTAGGAAAGACTCATGGCAAGCATTATTATGTATATCTTAAAGGAAGAAGCTAGATTGACATAGAAATTTAAATATTACGTCTGAGCAATTATATCTCAAAGGCAGAAAAACAAGCTGTTTAAATACGGAAAAATAGAAGCGCAAGATCATGATATAGATATTCAGGCTCTATAAACAGTGTAAGGATTTTAAGTTGGGTTTTCAGTGAAAAATGCTTTCATTATTTGAGATTTCTATTCAACTGTATATATGTTTTCTCTGTTATTATAATCAATGGTAAATTAACTCTGTTTATCTTGTTGGTGTTCAATGAGTTAAAACATGCTACTGGAATGGGGCCATTACACATTTGAAAAAAATAATAATTTGCATTTATGTTAAATAAAATGCTAAGTAGTAAAGGTAGCTTATGCCATCTGCATAATCATTATTTTGAAAGAAAATAAAACTATTCCAGTAGAATTTTATTCTTGTTTGAAATCAAAATGAAATTTGTATAAGCTATGTACTATTTCTAATAAAAAATACCTCTATTATGTAATATTTCACCTGTTTTTTTAAAAGAAAATGGCTGTAGAAGAGAAAAAAAGTTATTATAGAAGAGAAAATAACTTAGTAAATGAATTACCTTGATAATAAATATACTGACACACACTCACAAAATCATAGTATGTAACTTTGACTCTACAAAACTCAGTGTTGAAAACAAAATCCCTTAAACAAAGTAGATTCTCAACAATTCCGACCGATTGAATTGAATCATCCTTCTAAAAGAGTACAGAAAAAGGAGGTGAGTAAATAAAGCCATTAAATGGAAGCTGTATTCAGCTGAGGCAGAAAGTGCTTCTGAAGTCACAGCCTCACAGATGTCTGCCTGTCAGTCTTGTTTCTTAAACACGAGTCTGGAAAAAAGGATACAATTTTCTGATTTTGATATTTTTTGTCATTTACCTTCCCCTGTAGGAGCTCAAAGAATTTTATGTGCTAAATATTTCTTCTGTACAATGTGTTAAAAACCAGTACTTTCATTACAGAAGCTGTATTGCTGAGTGGACATAAGTACGGAAAGATGGATTGTCCTGCTTGATGTTGAGAGGGGAGTGCTGCTCCAGTAGGGGACAGAAACCAATGTTCATGACCTGTAGTCCTTTGCTCTAATTACCGGCACAGAGGCTTTTGGGAGAGTTCCTCATACTCTAGGCTGTGGTTCATTGTGTGAGAAGAACTGGCCCTTTCATTATGAGAATTGTCAGGTTGAAAATAAAGGTGACAGTCCTCTCTCTAAACAGAAAGCTCCTGCAAGCAAATACTGTTTCTGGCTTTGAATTCTGTAATGTTATCTGATACGTTTCTTCACATAATACTTACTCCCTTCCTTCACCACTATTACATTTTCTTTTTTCTCTATTATTACTTCGCAATTTTTCCTTACCAAGATTAATCACACAGGACTCTTCTCAATCTGATTATCTTTAGAGACTTATAGAATGAAGAATCAATAAATCTTTAATATTTAAGCAGTTTGAAAGTAGCTGCTAAACTCTCTTTGTTATTACAGTTTTCTAATTTGGGCACACTGCTGTGGAAATATATGTATATAATAAACTGTCAGATGTTTAACATACTTATGTGTAAAAGTATTGTATGCATTAGTAAAAAATAACACAATGAAAACCCATTGTAAAATGCTCCTTATATTACCTTAAGGATAATGCCAAATTAATGTCTTTCAAAATAACAATTATGTCGAATAAAAACTTGATAAAAAAATATGTTTGACTATTTTAGTACCATTATTTAAAAATGGAAAGCAGAGCATGTAACTTTGTGTTTTATTGGTATAATGATATATACTTTCTCTTTGAATAAAATTCAAATTCACAAATTCAATATGGCTACAGAACCCCACAGATTCTGGACTGTTTTTCCAAATTCATGTTTCATAACTCTCTTAACCTTCCCTTTTTCCTTTATGATACAGCCATAATGATCTTTCGTATTCATCAAACAGGTCATGCTCTGCTCTGTCAGGACATTTGCATTAAGATGTTTGCATTTGCTGCTTCTTTTGCCTAGAATGTTCTGCTCCTAGTAGCTGGAAATTTATTCTTTCAGCTCCCAAATTAATGCAACTCCTGAGCTAGGCATTCCTAATGTTGTTGTTCCCATATCTAGTTATTCTCCTTTTAATATTGCATTACTTTAATTTATTCATAGATTTTCCTGTTGTCTATAATCATATTTCTTTTTTATTTAATCAATTTAAACATTTATTGATGATTCTTGCCTCTAGAAATGAAAGTTGTTTAAGAGCATGGGACATTTTTGTCTTATTCACCACTACATTTCCAAAGCCTTGAATAACAAATTACTTAAAGGTGGTACATGTTCAATAATTAAATGCATCTTTCAATGGGAGAGTCATACTGATTATTTTATAAAAAGAGAAAACGCAAAATATCTTGGCTTTAAAGGTAAAGACCACATTCACATTTTTTCTCCTTGAAGAAGTTAACTAAGCTTTCAGTAGGAGATTAAATATTTAAGTATTCATTACCACCATTTCATATGCAGGAAAAGGTTACAAAAATACAAAAATGAGTTAGAAAAATAAAGATCTCTTGATTTGAAATTGATAAAGGAGATACACTTTCTGCTCTCTCGAACACTACATACTTCTACATTGTAGCAAAATAGTCACTAGTAGAGCATATGAGAGCTAGAAAACAATGTATATGAATAATTGAAAGATAAATGTATCAGAAAAAAATACTTCTGACGCCAGATGTGTGGGTTTTTTTCCCCACACCCTAACCAATTCTCCAGCAGATGCCAGCTGAAATTCTTATAATTCAACTTAATTTTCACACTTTCAACTTAAAGATAATGTCAGATCCCAGAAGTTAAACGTTCAGTCCCATGAAACAGCCCCAAATTCAAGTGCAAAACCCCAGGTTGTGACCAACCAGTTATATATCAGGGTTTCCATGAACCATCAACCCCGAAATTTGATTAATTTGCTAGAGGGGCTCACAGAACGCAGGGAAACACTTTACTTACATTTACCCATTTATTATAATGGATCTTATAAAAGATACAGATGAACAACTAGATGGAAGAGATGCATAAGGCAAAGTATGTGGGAAGGAGCATAGAGCTCCCATGCCCTCTCTGGGCATGCCACTCTCCAGGAACCTCTGTATGTTATGCTCAGCAGTCTGGAAATTTACCGAACAGTATCCTTCCTGGTTTTTTTTGAAGCTTCATTTTGTAGGTATGATAGATTAACTCACTGGACACTGATACACAACTCAACCTTCAGACCCATCCCTTTCCCAGTGGTCAGGGGTGGAACCGCAAGTTCCAGCCTTCTAATCGCCAGGGCTGGTTTCCCTTGCAACCAATCCCCATCCTGAGACTCTCCAGGAGCCCAGCAAGAGTGGCCTCATGAGGAGAAAAAATGACTCCATCTCCCAAGAAATTCCAAGGGTTGTAGGAACTCTGTCAGATGCTCCTATCACTCATGAAATTACAAAGGCCATAGAAACTCTGTGTCTGGAACTAAGGTCAAAGATAAAATTTAGAAGAAAAGATTCTCCTAGGGTCCCGATCTACAAGGCTTTCAGAACCTGATATATAATATTGTTTTGTGATTCTAAATGTCTAAAACTGGAGTCACTATGACAAATGACTCAGCCTATAGTGACACTGCTGACCCATCAAAATGAACTGAGGTAATACATAACACCTGTTGTGGCCAGGCATTCCTGAAACTTGAAGAGAAAATGAAGCCAAAAGACGGCTGAGATAATGCCATGGACATTCCTGTGAAGAACCATAACAACAGCAAAGAAACTAACCATGACTGAGATGCCTGCAGGTCTGCACATGAGAACTCTCAGGTCTCTTTTCCATCCCTGGAAGCTCTGCTGGGAGAAGAGTAGCAACCCTCCACCCACGTTGGTCAGTTTCAAGGGAAATGTGGACCCACCCTGTTTTTCGGTCAGCATGCTGGTCTCCTGAGCTATTCTCTGTGGTTCAGTCCCCCTCTCCCTCACATCTGCCTGTATGTGCTGAATATATCGGCATGATTGTTGGTTTATGAAAGCCTTAAACCATGAGTCTGCAAACATTTAATTGGCCATTGAGTCACTGTGAAACCTCAAGACCCCCAGGATCAGAGGTAGCACCTCAAGGCTAATTGTTACCTGACAGGATAAAAGCTGTGTCTAGGAACTTGGGGCAGAGATCAAACATGTGCTTCATATTAGATTACAATATCACAGTAAACATCTGGGTAATACAAGAGGTGATGCTGATCTTTTGATTTATCTTATTTTAAGGAATTTCAGTTTCTGATTCTTAGTCAAATCTAAAATGTAAAATCTACAATAAAAATATCAAGGAATAAATTAACTGGGTAAGTTAAATGGCTAGGTAAGAAACTTTGTCTTAAGCAACACTTCTTCCTTGCAATGGTAGTGACAATCACTGAATATATCATGTGTACCTCAGCACCAACCTCCCACTTTCTACTCTCTTCCCTACATGGCAGGGACTGGCCCTCATTTCCCAGGACCCTTTGGCCGCAGGGTTCTCATTTAGTTACACCAACGAGAGGCACTCTGAAGAAATTTGAAAATTGCAAGATAGGAAGATAGGGTGTTCTATCTCCCCCACCAGTGTTAGCAGGGGTAGATAGAGTGTGTTAGAATAGCAATGGCTTGTCTGTGAGCTCCTGCAAATGTTGCATTTTGCTGATACAGGAAGCTGTAATCACCAGCATCAAGTTTCTTTGCCTGAACTTCCTGTCTTTCTGAAAGCCAGCATAGTACACTGAAAGTAAGCATAGCTCACTGAAAGTCAGCATAGCTCTCCCTGACCTAATTTTATTAGTGGAAATGCTGTAAGAAAGAAAATGGATCTGAGGCTGGAAAGGCTGGAAATGATCTCAGCCTGCAATGCAAGTGTGACCAGGTTAGGAAAGGGAAAGGAAGGTAGGTGGATGAAAGCCTGCTAGATTGCTGGGCCTTCCAAGGAAGATTAAACACAGCCCACTGGGAGTCCTCAAATCAAAGTTAGCTATTCTGATGAGTTTCATGTCTCCTGAGAATGAGCCTTCCTTAGCACTCCTGAGGCAGCTGCTGAGCCTCTTAGTCAAATATGCTCCCAATAGTTGGAAGCTTCCCAGGTATACCCTCTTGGACTTCAAACATACGGATATGGAAAAATACGTAAAGTTTAAAAGTATATATGTAAATGTTGGCAAGTTATCTAACTCGTTGGGGTTTTATTTTCCTTACTTGCTGAAGAGAAATAACGAAACCTACTCTCTTGCACATTGCCCCTGTGAGGAAATCAATGCCAAAATATTTTAAATTGAAAACTTGCCATAGATAACATAAGGGAAGATAAAGGGAAGAATTAATGAGAAGATAAAAGCAGATAACTTTCAGATATGATCTAATATATGCAGTGGCATAATAATTATCTACGGGAAAAGGGCAGATTGAAACCAGTAAGTACTCTAGACAGTTCTCAGTTTTACCCAAACTAAGGGATCCTCACAGGGATTCAAAAGACAGAAAAAAGAAGAAACAAAGAGGATCAATGCTCATACATCTACTTTTTGGTCTTGATACAAAATCCCACTTTGTCTCAGCACCTCAAATGAAGAAAGAAAAACTAAAGTGAAAAGTCAGTGCCTCTCAAAATATATTTACCTTTTTTAAAAAAAAAAATACTTTTTTTTTTGTATACTTTAACTTCCGGGATACACGTGCAGAAAGTGCAAGTTTGTTACATAGATATACACGTGCCATGGTGGTTTGCTGCACCCATCAACCCATCATCTACATTAGATATTTCTCCTAATGCTATCCCTCCCCTAGCCCACCACTCCCCAACAGGCCCCAGTGTGTACTGTTCCCCTCCTTGTGTCCATGTGTTCTCATTGTTCAGCTCCCACTTATGAGTGAGAACATGCAGTGTTTGGTTTTCTGTTCCCGTGTTAGTTTTCTGAGAATGATGGTTTCAAGCTTCATCCATGTGCCTGCAAAGGACACGAACTCATTCTTTTTTATGGCTGAATAGTACTCCATAGTGTGTATATGCAACATTTTCTTTATCCACTCTATCACTGATGGGCACTTGGGTTGGTTCCAAGTCTTTGCTATTGTGAATAGTGCTGCAATAAACATATGCGTGCATGTGTCTTTATAGTAGAATGATTTATAATCGTTTGGGTATATACCAAATAATGGGATTGCTGGATCAAATGGTATTTCTGGTTCTAGATCCTGGAGGAATCACCACACTGTCTTCCACAATGGTTGAACTAATTTACACTCCCACCAACAGTGTAAAAGCATTCCTATTTCTCCACATCCTCTCCCACATCTGTTGTTTCCTGACTTTTTAATGATCACCACTCTAACAGGCATGACATGGTATATCATTGTGGTTTTGATTGCATTTCTCCAATGACCAGTGATGACAAGCTTTTTTTCATAAGTTTGTTGGCTGCATAAATGTCTTCTTTTGAGAAGTGTCTGTTCATATCCTTTGCCTACTTTTTGACGGGGTTGTTTTTTTCTTGTAAATTTAAGTTCCTTGTAGATTCTGGATATTAGCCCTTTGTCAGATGGATAGATAGCAAAATTTTTCTCCCATTCTGTAGGTTTCCTGTTCACTCTGATGAGTTTCTTTTCCTGTGCAGAAGCTCCTCAGTTTAATTAGATCCCATTTGTCAATTCTGGCTTTTGTTGCAATTGCTGTTGGTGTTTTAGTCATGAAGGCCTTGCCCGTGCCTTTGTCCTGAATGGAATTGCCAAGGTTTTCTTCTAGGGCCTTTATGGTTTTTGGTATTAAGTCTTAATCCATCTTGAGTTAATTTTTGTATAAGGTGTAAGGAAGGAGTCCAGTCTCAGTTTTCTGCGTATGGCTAGCCAGTTTTCCCAGTACCATTTATTAAACAGGGAATCCTTTCCCCATTGCTTGTTTTGTCAGGTTTGTCGGAGATCACATGGTTGTATATGTGTGGCATTATTTCTGAGGTCTCTGTTCTGTTCCATTGGTCTATATATGTGTTTTGGTAAGTACCATGCTGTTTTGGTTACTGTGGCCTTGTAATATAGTTTGAAGTCAGGTAGCATGATGCCTCTGGCTTTGTTCTTTTTGCTTAGGATTGTCTTGGCTATATGGGCTCTTTTTTGATTACATATGAAATTTAAAGTAGTTTTTTCTGAATCTGTGAAGAAAGTCAATGGTATCTTGATGGCGATAGCATTGAATCTATACATTACTTTGGGCTGTATGGCCATTTTCATGATATTGATTCTTCCTATTCATGACCATGGAATGTTTTTCCATTTGTTTGTGTCCTCTTATTTCCTCGGGCAGTGGTTTATAGATCTTGAAGATGTCCTTCACATCCCTTGTAACTTGGATTCCTAGGTATTTTATTCTCTTTGTAGCAATTGTGAATGGGAGTTGACTCATGATTTGGCTCTCTGTTTGTCTATTATTGGTGTATAGGAATGCTTATGATTTTTGCACATTGATTTTATATCCTGAGACTTCCCTGAAGTTGCTTATCAGCTTAAGGAAATTTCAGGTTGAGATGATAGGGTTTTCTAAATATACAATCATGTCATCTGCAAACAGAGACAATTTGACTTCCTCTCTTCCTATTTGAATACCCCTTATTTCTTTCTCTTGCCTGATTGCCCTGGCCAGAACTTCCAATACTATGTTGAATAGGAGTGGTGAGAGAGGGCATCTTTGTCTTGTGCCAGTTTTCAAAAGAAATGCTTCCAGCTTTTGCCCATTCAGTATGATATTGGCTGTGGGTCTGTCATAAATAGCTCTTCTTATTCTGAGATGTGTTCCATCAATACTTAGTTTATTAAGAGTTTTTAGAATGAAGGAGTGTTGAATTTTGCCAAAGGTCTTTTCTGCATCTATTGAGATAATCATGTGGTTTTTGTCATTCGTTCTGTTTATGTGATGGATTACGTTTATTGATTTGTGTATGTTGAACCACACTTGCATCCCAGGCATGAAGCCAACTTGATTGTGATGAATAGGCTTTTTGATGTGCTGCTGGATTCGGTTTGCCAGTATTTTATTGAGAATTTTCACATCAATGTTCATCAGGGATATTGGGCTGAAATTTTCTTTTTTTGTTGTGTCTCTGCCAAGTTTTGGTATCAGGATGATGCTGGCCTCATAAAATGAGATAGAAAGGAGTCCTTCTTTTTCGATTGTTTGGAATAGTTTCAGAAGGAATGGTACCAGCCCTGTTTGTACCTCTGGTAGGATTTGGCTGTGAATCCGTCTGGTCTTGGACTTTTTTGGTTTGTAAGCTATTAATTACTGTCTCAATTTCAGAACTTGCTATTGGTCTATTCAGGGATTTGACTTCTTCCTGGTTTAGTCTTGGGAGGGTGTATGTGTCCAGGAATTTATCAGTTTCTTCTAGATATTCTAGTTTATTTGCATAGAGGTGTTTATAGTATTCTCTGATGGTAGTTTGTATTTCTGTGGGATCAGTGGTTATCTCCCCTTTATCATTTTTTATTGTGTCTGTTTGATTCTTCTCTCTTTTCTTCTTTATTAGTCTGGCTAGCAGTCTATTTATTTTGTTAATCTTTTCAAAAAACCAGCTCCTGGATTCGTTGATTTTTCAAAGGGTTTTTTTTGTCTCTCTCTGTCACCTTCATTTCTGCTCTGATCTTAGTTATTTCTTGTCTTCTGCTAGCTTTTCAATTTGTTTGCTCTTGCTTCTGTAGTTCTTTTAACTGTGATCTTAGGGTGTCAATTTTAGATCTTTCCCACTTTCTCTTGTGGGCGTTTAGTGCTATAAATTTCCCTCTAAATACTGCTTTAGCTGTGTCCCAGAGATTCTGATATGTTTTTGTCTTTGTTCTCATTGTTTTCAAATAACCTATTTTTTTCTGCCTTAATTTCGTTATTTACCCAGTAGTCATTCAGGAGTAGTTTGTTCAGTTTCCATGTAGTTGTGCAGTTTTCGGTGAGTTTCTTAATCCTGAATTCTAATTTGATTGCACTGTGGTCTGAGAGACTGTTTGTTATGATTTCTGAAAATCCTTTATAGACAAGCAAATGCTGAGAGATTTTGTCACCTCCAGGCCTACCTTACAAGAGCTCATGAAGGAAGCACTAAATATGGAAAGGAAAAACTGGTACCAGCCACTGCAAAAACATACCAAATTATAAAGACCATTGACACTATGAAGAAACTGCATCAACTAACGGGCAAAACAACCAGCTAGCATCATAATGACAGGACCAAATTCACACATAACAATATTAACCTTAAATGTAAACGGGCTAATTCCCCTTACTAAAAGGCACAGACTGGCAAACTGGGTAAATAATCAAGACCCATTGGTGTGCTGTATTCAGGAGACCCATCTCATGTGCAAAGACATACATAGCTCAAAATAAAGGGATGGAGGAAGATTTACAAAGCAAATGGAAAGCAAAAAAAAAAAAAAAAAAAAAGCAGGGATTGCAATCTTAGTCTCTGATAAAGCAGACTTTATACCAACAAAGATCAAAAAAGACAAAGAAGGGCATTACATAATTGTAAAGGGATCAATGCAACAAGAAGATCAAACTATCCTAAATATATATGCACCCAATACAGGAGCACCCAGATTCATAAAGCAAGTTCCTAGAGGCCTACAAAGAGACTTAGAGTCCCACACAATAACAGTGGGAGACTTTAACATCCCACTGTAAAGTGTAATAGTATTAGACAGATCAACGAGACAGAAAATTAACAAGGATTTTCAGGACTTGAACTCAGCTCTGGACCAAGCGGATCTAATAGACATCTACAGAACTCTCCACCACAAATCAAAAGAATATACATACTTCTCAGCACCACATCACACTTATTCTAAGATTGACCACATAATTGGAAGTAAAAAACTCTTTTAACTCATTTAATAGCTTTTTTAATAATCATATTATTCTGCTGATTGGTAAAACATAAGGCACTCTGAATTTAACTAATATAGACTATCCCCAATAGAGGTACTTCTCTTAGCATAAAATTCCAAACTCTCTGCTACCCCACTTTTGAAAGTCACATGGAAATGGTTACCTTCATAATCAATAGTCCCCTCTTTAAATCTATAATTTAACTTAGAGGAATGATCGTGAGCATCCTTGTTCTACTGACTTGTGCTTCTGCCATGATGCCATTGACCACTGTTCACTATTAGAGTGTTACAAGAAAAAAAATTCAGTAAATCTGGCAACTGACTTGTGGTAAGCATTGAAGATGTTGCCATTCCATTAAATAATAACCTTTTCATGAAAAACCCTGGAAAATATTTATCAGCATTTTAAGTACAGGTAGTCCTCATTCTGCCTCACTGGGTTGTTCTGTAAAAATAACTATTCAAGTTAGAGCTGTGCAAAACTTTGCTAATGATCTATGGAAAATGTGTTTTTTGTTCTATACACTTTACAATTTTGTCAAAACATTAAAAAATTACTCTGACATAAATGTATAGGGAAATTAAAAATGATAAAGCTAATATTTATTAAACATGATAGTTTAAAACATTAGAAACATTGAAAATTCATATGGTTTATTTATCTGCAAAACTTATCAAGAGTAGTTTGATCAGTGCTTGACTTCCTTCATCTTATAACTTAGGATAGGGAGCAAGTATCTTGTGTACCCCTTGGTGAGTTGTCATATTCCTTTCTAAGTTTACACCCGCTTCCATCATTTTTGTTCTCTTTGTACTTTTAATGTTGTAAAATATCAGAAATTTTTATTAATGTCAAGTTTTTGACAGCATCACTTCTCTGCATTCTTTTTGTCACAATCACTTTCCTCATTTATGTCTATGAGCCCACCTTCACTAAGTTCCTCTGACTATACAGCTAGATTTCTTGAGTGATAGCAATGCCAAAATTTCCATGGTCAGCCATTTCTTTTATGATCTCATGTACATGTGACTCAAATTTCACTTCCACCAGTACCAATTGTTATTTATTTACTGTAGTTTCATTTTTGCTTGCCTGCTTTTTCTTTCAGTTTTCCAATTTGTCAAGTACCATACTGGTTATCACTCAGAGAGAAGGAGAAAACAGAACTATGTGTGTGTGACAGAATAACAGATGTGCACTAACCACTAGCCAAGAGATTGTGCAGGAAGTGACGTGATTGACCACTGATCATGATGTATATCTGTTATTTACATAGCTGTTTGTGGAATAAAGAGCTAGCAGTGAAATTTGTACTTTATATAATAACTCACAATAATACTATAGTAACTAAAATTTGAATTACTTTGTTGGGGGTTTAGTATTATTTGAATAAACCAACGAAACTGAGGTATATGCATATCAGGAATCATACTAAGAGAGGACTGCTTGTATTAGGAATTATGGTACTTTCTTAGAGCAATGAAATCGTTTTACTATATAGACCAGTGCTGTTTAATAGAAGTATAATGAGGGCCACAATTGCAAGCTGATGATGTAATTTTAAATATTCTAGCAGTCACTCTAAGAATAGTAAAAAGAACTAGGTGAAATAAATTTAATAATATATTTTATTTAACCCAATATATTCAAAATATTATTCAAATATATATCCATATAAAATGATTACTGAGATATATACATTTTTAAAAATTCTAAGCCTTTAAAATTCAAAGTGTATTTTACACTTAGGAATCTTCAATTTGCACCAGACACATTTTAAGTGCCCAGAGGTCATATGTGGTTAGTGGCTAGTATACTGGAAAGCATGGATATAGACACTAAAAATTTCATAAGGAATCATTTTTCCTTCTTTCTGTATTGGATATTAAAGAATTTGAGGTCAAATATATGAGCTGCTCCTTGTAAGCACATTTAGGCTAATGGCATGGATGCTGTGAACTAGCAATCCTCTGGTTCCAGTGCACTTGCTTAATGTAATTCATGCTTTGTTCCTTTCTCTTATTCAAATTTACTTTATGTTGCTATATTTTATACATATTTTTATGTCATTTCTGTTTATTTTTATAATAAAAGTGTAAGTAAAACAGTATATAAACAAAAATATTAAAAGTATTGAATTTAAACATAGTTTGTTCATCTATCAAAACATTAAAAACCACCCAATTTTTGCTGCTTTTGGATAGATATGTGTACCAAAACAACACTTAAAATATCTCACCATGAAAGGATTTTATTTTATTCAGTATATTGATTAAAAATTAAAAGAAATGACATATGCACTATTGGAGGGAGCCAGTAACCCAACTTCCACCCTACTCCCAATTTTTGATTCTGAAAATTCTGATCTAATGGAATTATGCTTCTGAAAAATTATTCATATGAACAAAGAGATAACTCTTTTTTTCAGTCCCTAAACAGAGTCTGGAAGAACAGAAATTACTCTCTGATACTTTAAGAGTAATCAATATGCTATTCATACCAAATCTTTAACTTTCAGAAAGAAGTCAGAAACAGAGATTGAAGAGAAAAAAAGTCTAAATCCTGGTAATTCTGAGGTTTCTTTTCCTTCTTCAGATGTACTGACTTGTTGTTCCTTACTGCATTATAAATTTGTTGACAGAGTAGACAGTTTTAATATTTATTTCATTCAAATAAGAGGCTGTGCATTATTTATACTCATCCAATAACAAACAAGGCATAAAATTTTTTCAAATATTGAAATGTCTGAAATGAATAGACCTTATCCGTATTTTGAGGTTATATAGGTCTCAAGCTTGTCTTATAAGTCAGTAAAAACTGGCTATAAAAGATCAATGGGCCAGTCATCCCAGAATACTATATATTTTGGCTGCTCAAGTGTTAGAACCACTGAATTATTTAAATAAAAATACATATATCCATTTTTCAGATTGTAGGCCAAAACGTTTGGTGTGAAATATTGAAAATTAAAATGAGACAAAATTAGTCCAATGAGGAGAATTATTGACTAACTTACCTAAATAATAATTGTCCTATAGGGACAATTGGTTCTTGCGACCCAAAAGCTATTTGGACTTCGATTATGAGTCACTCTATCGGCTTCGCTTCTCCGTCTGTGCCTGTTCATTTTTGTACTCTAGTTTTTCTTTAAAAATTGCAGTCACAGCTGTTACCTATTCTTAGCCTATGTTTTCCAATCTTCAATGTTATTAGGTTGATGCAAAAGGAATTAAAGTTTTTGCCATTATTTTTAACTCCCTTTTCACCAACCTAATAGAATGTCCTTTTATCTTAGTACCAATTAAACATAAACCTTAGGAAAAAATCAGACTTCTGGTTGTGGCTTCATGCTACCTGTCTGGACTAATCAGGAGTCACTTAAGATGATAGCACCTTCTAATAGGAGGTGTTTGAAGGAGAAGGGAACAGATCTTCAAAAGCTGAGGGGAGAAAGAAGAAAAGGTGCTACCACTAGAAAGATAGAGTTCAGCAAATATTTTTTCACTCTACTGTTCAAATGTAAGATTTTTTCTACATTTTTGCCCAGTTGTTCTGTGCTAGAGACAGTTACAACCTAACTAAATAACTTATAAATGCATAAACGGCACATCCTTTAAATAAAAGGTCTAATGAGAAACTGGAGGTTATATAGTGTGACTTGATATATTCGAAATTTCATTCAAGTACAAACAACAGAGATCCTCAAAAAAATTGTTTAAATATAATAGTTTTTTCACATAAAAAATAGCCACACATAGACAAAACAAGAGGAGAATGGCAGCCCCATCTTCTTTAGGCACTCAGACTCTTTCACTCTTTCCAGCTCCATCATTCTGGTATTTCCTTTTCTTTCTTTCTTTTATTTTTGTTTTTGTTTTTGTTTTTGTTTTTGTTTTGAGATAGAGTCATGCTCTGTCGCCAGGCTGGAGGGCAGCAGCGCAATCTTGGTTCACTGCAAGCTCTGCCTCCCGGGTTCAAGTGATTCTCCTGCCTCAGCCTCCCAGGTAGCTGGGATTACAGGCATGTGCCACCATGCCTAGCTAATTTTTGTATTTTTAGTAGAGATGAGGTTTCACCATGTTGGCCAGGATGGTCTTGGTCTCCTGACCTCATGATCTGCCTGCCTCAGCCTCCCAATGTCCTGGGATTATAGGCGTTAGCCACTGCACCCGGCCCGTTCTGGTTTTTCTAAAGTCTCACACAACTACACCCGCTTAGAGTTAATACATTACACTTACATTAGCTCCTAAATACATTTAGGAGCTTGAGAAATTACGATTTTTTAACTGGACACTGCTATATTTAAAAACATTACATTTTATTAGCAAGGAAGAATAATTGATGGATATTGGGTGATTTTTGCCTCAATGTGTATTCTGGTTTCCAAGGCACTTGAAATACACATTATATCCAGAATACATCCAGGATATTATTTTTGGAAGCTAGTTTCATATAGACAGAAATTGATATGCAGATTTATAGATATAGCGATATACCTCTTTCTAGTCTACAGATAGATAGATGTAGATACCCTTGGAGTTAGAAACAAAACATATTTTTCTAATATTGAAAGTCATTTATTAAGTCATAAATATGTGTGAGACAGTTGGAATACTCTATTTTATCTTTCTATTTTGGAAAGAAAATTAGTAGCTACTTCTCCATTTCATTAAGCTGTTAGAAACATGTATAGCATCTTGAATAACATTTGAGACAAGCTTCTAAGTAATGTTAATGATACTATTTATAAGTTAAAAGGAAATAGCTAACTGCTGAATTAGTCTTTCAATGTGTTATCCTCTTCTGTGTAATAAAATAAATTAATTTGAATGTCATCTTGAACAAGGGTAACCTGAAAATACTAAATGCTTTTTGCACTGCTTTCATCAAGCTCTCTTGCATTTCTTTCATATATTTAGAGATATTCCTAGTGAAAGTTCTAATCTTATATTTACTGATTAATTTTAGTTAAAGAAAACAAATAACATGGTTACATAAAAGTAATTGCAAATGCAGTACTAAGATAAATAAATTGAGTTACCAAGCAGAAGCTCATTTCTTTATCATGTCCCAATTGGCAAATTAATTAGATTTTATACTTAATTTTAAAAGTGTGCTTAGCATCAATTATCGATATTATTATAAACGTTGCTATAGAATATTTTGCGATTTTCTCAGCCAAGCTGACAGCAGCATTAAAAGAAAAACCAAAATGTTAATTCAATAAAAATAATAGTTTGATTAATTCCCCTGTAACATTGTAACTTATACTACTTTCACCCCACAGAAACCCATGAGGTAGCTTAATAAAGCTATATTAATTGAATATAACATTATCCCTTTGTGGTGGTAGAATCATTATGAGATTTCACCCCTCATATACATTTCATATTGTCTTACCTCTTTAGAGCTTTCCTTCATTCTTCTTTCTAATATGGTAGCAAATTTTCTTCCAGTCCTTTTTTCTCTCTTAGAATGTGTACCTAAAGTTATGACCAATTCATTCTCACTGTCTATCTAGTCACATGTTGTATGAATGCAGCATTTTTTATCTAATAATTTGCCTATTGTTGGATCTTTATACTATTTCCAGTGTTTTGCTATTAAAAATAATGTGAGTGAAATGTTGGTTACATGTGGATTTTTTTAATTACAGATTTGTCGAAGTACCATTAATAAATCAAAGAATAGTGGAATCTGTAACGCCTTTAATCCCTACTGCCAAGTAAATTTACATTTTAATCCATAGTAAATGAAAATATCTAGCTCACTGGCCCAAATAATACTGAATCAAAAATATTTATCACCATAACTATGTTATATACGGTGTTGTAAGTTAAGAATATATTTTAATTTAGAATCTCGACTGCAAATGGAAGGACATAAATACAACAGTAGTTGAAACAGATATGAAATTTTGCTACTATTCTATTTCTATTTTTTAATTTGAGGGAAACCAACATTTTTAAAATGATAATTGGAATTAAACTTAATAAAGTGGTAGAAAATAAGCAATAGTGTATTGACAAATGTTTAATATTCAGCTCTCTAAAATATATATATCTAAATATACATATATATATGTAGCATTTGATGATTTTTTGATGATTTACATTGGGTAGATATTTCTACTATGACGTATCTCCACTGACCAGTTTGACATGAACCATCCCTCAAAATTTTAAAAAAATTATCAGTTGGTTCTTATGAGCTAGAACAAGCAGGCTTCAACACATCAAGTGGATAATTAATACCCGAGAGTCAAAGTCACTAAGATGCTGTAAGAAGAAGAGATGCATATGTAGGGAATTTAGTAATGGATGAGATAAGAAAAACTTCTGTGATGTCATTAATAGGAAGAAGTACATGATGAGTGCAAATTTAGTTTGGTTTATGGATTTAATGTCCAAAAGTTAATGACTTATAATCTCATAGCATCTGTTTTCTCTGTGAGGTAAAAAAAGAAAAAGTAATCTGATGATAACAAGGTAGATGAGAATATGTTAAAAAGCATGTAAAAGATGGAGAATGAGAACAAACTCACTAGAGAAATATAGAAAAATAACAGAACAGTGTTGAAAACCCTGCTTGGGTTACTGACCAGGAATTAATAGCAATTCCAAACAAAAAGGTGGTATTCCAGACAGAACCAGAAGTCCACATTTGGCAAAGACAAAGCCATTACCTAGTTTCATGCATACTTAGGTACTTGTCAAAGCCATAAGGATAAAAGTATATTATAGAAAAGGAGTAAAGAAAGAGAATTTAGAATATTGTAGAAAAGTGATGGGATATGGAGTCTAATCTGGGTAGTGATGGAAACAGACACTGCATAGGGATAAAATGGAGGTGTCCATGAACAGAAAGTCCCATGGAGATTTTTCCAACTCAGGTGATGCTGAAAATAATAATGATAAATGCCAGAAAATGACAAAGTAGGGAATCTCAAACTGCCATTTTCATTCCACAGAAACAGCAAGAAGACAAAAGAAATCGACCGAACCAACTTTGTCAACATTTTAGATAACAATCAAAACTCTAGATAAAATCCAAGTGAGATTTATCCCAGGAATGCAAGAGTTGTTCAACATATAAATTCAATAAAATAATACATCACATTAATAGAATGAAGAGGGAGAAAGCATATTATCTCAAGTGGTACAGAAAAAAAAGCATTTAGCAAAATCCAATACCCTTTTATGATAAAAATACATAATAAATTAGAAATACAAGGGAACTTTCTCAAAATGATAAAGACCATATATGAAAAACCCACAGCTCACATCACATGCAATGGTGAAAGCTTTAAACTTTTCCCCCCAAAATAAGAAACAAGAAAAGCAATGTTGTCAAAACTGTAGATAATATTCAAAGGTTACAATAATTCAGTGTTGGACATTGAATTTTTTAAATCAAATTAAAAAATTATTGAAAATCTTTGTGACATTTTTATCTGTGCTTTCCCTGTCCACTCCTGAGCTAGGAAGCAGTCTTCAAGATGGTAGCTCTTGCTCCTAATGTGATCCTAGTACCTGGATCTGAAGGGAGCAAAGCAGACCTTATTCACAAATTATTGTGTTTGTTTTAAACTGGCTGGGGACAACCTGAAGAACTAATATGAGTTCCTCCTCTCTGTTTCACCTGTTCCAGAACCCACTCAAGGCAGGAATTATGTGAGAATTGCTTTGAAAACATTGTAAGACATACAAAAGTCAGCATTTGCTTTTGGAGACCAAAGATTATATTGAGGCATTGAGTAAATCTCCAAATCCCTGGGAGGAAGAGCAGGGGAGGGAGTTTCTTTAGGAAATTAGGACATTAAAAGTGCTTGAGCACTTTTATCAAATTATTGGAGAATTTAGAAAACCACAGTCCATGTCCAGGACATGGTATAGGCTCAGAAAAACAGGAGAGAAGAAACTAAGCTTTCACCACTGGCTGATCTATAGGCACAGTGCAAGTAAGAAGGGAAAGATATGACAGAAATGTAAATGAGTTGGCTAAATGTTAAAGGAGTGCCCAGCCCAGAGCCAAGCCACAAAGCTTGGAAAAGTTGGCTTAGTTGTTATTATAATTGCCATTGTTGTTCAAGGCTCCTGAAACTCAAGGAAATCCTAGTCAAACATTGGCAGAATACAAGCTAAATGTTCAACAGTCAAGTACAGCAAACCCTCAGGAAGAAGAAAATCTAATTTTTGTATGTGTGTGATGACAACGTTTAAGATCTACTCTCTTAGAGATTTTCAAGTATAAGATTAATTATGATTAACTATATATGTGACTAAAGTATTCAAATCAACTATCTTACATATGAAATATATTCAAAAAGCTGAAGAAAATCATGGAAAAAGAACAAAAAGAAACCAGGAAAATAAAGTATGAGAAACTGAGAGTATCAATAAAGAGAATTATAAAAAAGGAACCAAATAGAAATACTGGAGCTGAAAAGTATAATACCATTGGCCCTTCATATCCAAGGGTTCCACATCTCTGCAGATACAACCAATTGTGGATGAAAAATATTTTAAAAAATAGAAAATAACATCCCAACAATAAAAAACAAATAAATACAAAATATTATAACAATGATTTAAATAAAATTTATATTAAATTAGAGATTATAGTCTATAGATAATTTAAAGTATATGGGAGAATGTATATAGGTTATATGCAAATACTATACTATTTTATATAAGGGACTCGAGCATTATAGATTTTGGTGTCTGCAGGGGTCCTGAAACCAATACTTCAAAGATACCAAAGGGCAAATGTAATTGAAATGAGAAACTCACTAGAGAATTCATCATCATATTTGGGCAGGCAATAGAATGATTGTATGTCAACAAATTAGATAACCTTGACAGACTGGAAAAGATGCCAGAAACACACAAATTATTTTAACTGGCTCAAAAAAACAACACAACTGCACACAAAATTTCAACAGACTTACAATAAGAAAAAAGTTTGAATCAGTAATCAAAAACCTACTGACAAATGAAATCTAGGACCAGATAGCTTCACTGGTAAACTGTACCAAATGTTTAAAGGATAATTAACACCAATGTTTCCCAAACTCTTCCAAAAAGTAAGAGGGAGCATTTCCTAATTCATTCTGTGACACCAGCATTATCCTGACACCAAAACTGGACAAAGACACTACAAGAAAATAAAACTGTAGACCATTACTCCTTATGAATATACATACAAAAATTCTCAACAAAATACTGGCAAACCACACCCAACAACATAAAAAAAAAAAAAGGATTACACATCATGGCCAAGTGGAATTTATCCCAGGAATGCAAGAGTTGTTCAACATATAAATTCAGTAAAATAATACATCACATTCACAGAATGAGGGGGAAATGCATACAATTATCTCAAGTGGTACAGAAAAAGCATTTAGCAAAATCCAGCACCCTTTTATGATAAAAACATAATAAACTAGAAATACAAGGACATTTCCTCAACATGATAAAAGTCGTATACAAAAAAACCCACAGTTGACATCACATGCAGTGGTGAATGCCTTAAAAAAACATTTCCCCCAAAATAAGGAACAACACAAATACACCCACTTTTTCCTCTTCTATTCAACATAATACTGGAAAATCCAGCCAGAGCAACTAGGCAAGAAAAAGAAATAAAAAACATTCAAATAAACAACAAGGAACAAGGAAGACTATTTCTATCCACAGATTAGCTTATATCTAGAAAATCCTAAAGAATCTACAAAAATAAAATTTTAGAGCTAACAAATTCATTAATGTTGCAAGACACAACACCAACACTCAAAAATCAACTGCATTTCTATACACTAGCAACAAACAATCTAAAAGTAAATTAAACAATTTAATTTACAAAGCATCAAAAGAAAAAAATACTTTGGAATAATTTAACCAAGGAGCACAAGACTTATACACTAGAAATGAGAAAATTATGCTAAAATAAATTAAATAAGACCCAAATAAAATGAAAGAAAGCTCATATTCAGACACTGGAAGACAATATTGTTTAATGACAATACTACCAAAAGTAACATACTGATTCAATACAATCCTTATCAAAATCCTATTTTTCCTGCAGAAATAAAAAATCTTATTCTAAAATTCATATAGAACTCCAAAGGACACAGAATAGTCAAAATAATCTAGAAAAATAAGAGCAAAGTTGTGTGACTCACAGTTGCTGATTTCAAGACTTTCTAAGAACACAGGAAAAAATAGAAAATCAGAGATTTGAAGCCTGAAAAATAACCACCATTTTTGGCTTGAAGATGAAGGAAGCCACAAGTTGAGAAAATAGGGATCTTCATCGTACAAACTAAAGCAACTGAATTCTGCCAAAAATCTGAGTAAGTTCAGAAGCAGATTTACTTTTCCCATAATCTCCATCCAGCTTTGCTGACACCTTGATTTTAGCCTTTTAAGTCTTTAAGCAAGGAGAGGACCCACTCAAGCCTGCCTAGGCTTCCGAACTGCAGAACTATGAGACAATAAATGTGTTGTTTGAAGGCACTAAATTTATGGTAATTACACTATGCAGCAATAGAAAACAGCTACTAAACATTCACCAATACTCCAGATCCACTCTGCAGCCTTATTCACTCTTTTCTATGACCCAGGAAGATAATCTGAATGGCTTCCTTTTCTTCTGCCTTCCTATTGGTTTGGCCAATGGAAAGTATCAGCATGAAATCAGAAGGTGGCAGAAGAAGGAGATTGAAGCATTTATTCCTGACTCACTCCTTCTGGGTCCCCGTGAAATGGTGCATCTTTGTACTTAAAGCCACAGCTCCTCCTATGGAAACTTCGCAGACTTTTTGGGTTCCTATACCCCTCCTTCTGCTTGTGCTTTCAGAATAAAGGTTATAATGGCTCCCAAACAGTGCTTACTCTAGGGTACTGCACCATCTTTTATTGTTTTCCAGAACACTACCAACACACTTTTGTAAACAACCCCTTTATTAAACTCTCCTCACTTACACAGCTTGTGCCCTCTGTTCAAACTTGATAGCACCCTGGCTGATAGAACTGGTTTTGGTTTTCTCATCAGGGCTCGTTAAATACACCACCAGATGATGAGCAAATATCGATGAGCAAATATTGGGGAAGATCAAAATTTTCCTCTCCTCCTACTAACGGGAGGGTTTTTGTTTGTTTGTTTTTTGTTTTTGTTTTTGTTTTTGAGACTTTCACTCTTATTGCCCAGGCTGGAGTGCAATGGTGCTGTCTCAGCTCAAGGCAACCTCCGCCTCCTGGGTTCAAGTGATTCTCCTGCCTCAGCCTCCCGAGTAGCTGGGATTACTGGCATGCACCACCACGCCCAGCTAATTTTTTGTATTTTTAGTAGAGACGGGGTTTCTCCATGTTGATCAGACTGGTCTCGAACTCCTAACCTCAGGGGATCTGCCTGCCTCGGCCTCCCAAAGTGCTGGGATTACAGGTGTGAGCCACCATGCCTGGCGGAAATCTGTTTTTAAAGAAAATTTTCTTGAGTTTTGCAATATAATTGTCTGTTAACTTTAGTTTCTGCAGGTGGTAGAAATCCCTTTCTCATTGTGTGTGTGTGTGTGTGTGTGTGTGTGTGTGTGTCTGTAGTCACAGTCGCATCAGTATAAGGAACCAAAACTGACACTTTGCCTGGCTTGTGTTATCAAGAATCTTGGAAATTCCAAGGTCAGGAAAAAATAAACAACAAAATAACATGCCCACCATGTGTGGTTCTGGTTCCAAAATAAATGAAAGTTTGGACATTTTCTGTAAGTCTGAATCACTCTAGTCAAAAATTACTTCACTCACAAATTTTTCAATACTTATGAGTGAAGATAAATTACAACATTTTTGGGTACAATATCCATGTAAAACATTGGAGTTCTACTATGAACAGATTAATGTACAGTTGGCATGCCTTGTGATCATATTTTCTCCTTCCTTTAAATGTTTATGTTTGTATTTAGAAATCCAGTCCTTCTAAAATCAGACTCCCTCTACTATTTGCAAAGACACTTGTCTGTCTTTTGTCAAAAAGCATAGAAATCAATTGTGAGCAGGCACATCAGATGTATATATATCCTTATCTTAATCCTGAAGTCTCATTTAATTTTCTCAGAATCTATATAAAATAGATAGCTATATAGCGTAATTTGCGTTTTACAGATGGAAAAGAGGTTGAAAGATTTGTAGGAGGGCCTGAGGCATTTTAGTGCTGGATACATCAATCCTATTCCTAGTTTTGCAATTAAAATACACTGTGATTGCATGTAACATTGATGGATACAACGATACCTTTATTGTATCTATGCTATACAGACATGCTGTATTTTATTTTTTACTACTTTATGTCTCCTTTCTGCCTCATTCTTTTGCCAAATGAAGAACACAATTCTCACCATCTGTACAGGCTCACCCAATACTGCCAGCTAGTATCATATAGAATATGGCCACGACACACACAGTCAGGATTTGGCTTGTGCCTACATACCAACCAGAATACACTTCACTTAAGCAAGTAGCTTCCGTATTGGAAATAAATGCCTCATGATAATAATCCCTTACAATTGTTATGATTACTCTATCTTCCACTCTCCTTACGAAGATGAAAGATCTTCCTAAGTGTTTACAGTGAGGAGGAGAAAGCTAGCATCCTCAGGGATGAAAATGTTCACCTCTTGTGTGGCAATTCAAGTAAAAATAAGTTACTCCATATGGGCTCCTAGGGTTCGTTTCACGTTTGGTACATATCAGTGAAGCAGCAGAGTGCAATGGCTGCGAGCTGGACTGTAGAATCAATGGAACCTGGGTTCACATTTCAGTTCTGCTAGTTTCCAGTCCTTTAAGTTTGAACAAGTTACCCAAAACTATCTGTAAAATTATAATAATCTTACCTTACTCACAGGTAAGGCTAATTATGGAGGCTAACATTTTGAAGGCAAAATTAGTTAGTATTATCAAACCACATAGGTGTGTGCCATAGATATAATTGCTAAATAAATTAAAATTAGCTAAGAAATTTTGTGTCTCTTTCAATCAATTATTCTTTGAGGCCAAAGACTCCAGCTAATTCAGAGAATCTGGCACATATTCAAGTGTTAACTTGTTGCTTTTATAGAATTTAATTGAACAAGATGATCCAGAACAGATTTCCGATATTTAGGACAGATAGATTCTGGATTATAATGGAGTAATTAGTGGTTTAACTGTCACCTTAATTCTGAAAGAAATATCTGATCAAATGATTAGATTTTTTTTAATCCATCCATCTCTGTTCTGTGTCACTCCTCTTTAATTTCACAATGTCAATCAAGGTGAAGTTAACTCAGTGAGGCATTAAAATGGTGATAGAAATATATAAATCATGTTTGAAGAAAGATAGTTGAGTTCATGGTCTCTTAAAAAGAAAGCATAAGGCATAGAACTTTTATTTCTGAATCTGCTGCATATTGATATTATCTGTACATATCTATATTACATAAAGCATCATTATTCTACATATCTAGCCCATGCTCTTACAGAAATAAAATAATAATTTAAATACTGGTTTGGGAAACTATATGCATTTTTCTAGGTGTGTTTGCCTTATATGAAGAGAAGGATCATGGTATTATCTGTTAGATTTAAACAAACTATATAGCAAAATATGTTCATGTTCATCTGTGCAACAGTAAACTTGTCCCCATCATATATTCAACTATAGATAGATAAGAATAAAGAATTAAGGTCATTTTCCAGATGATGCGGGTCAAACAGTACTTTGGTTTCAATTATCCAGATAAAAAATGCTTTAAATATTTTTAATTACATGGACAATTTTCTAAGCTCTCCATTGTGCTCAGGATGAATATTTTCAAAAAATTCTTAGGGATAATTTTTTAATGAGTATTTTCTTAAGGATTTATTATGAAAACCATTTTGAAATCTAGATATTTATAAATAATTAAAGATTGTATCCAATGCATGAAAAG
This sequence comes from Gorilla gorilla gorilla, assembly GCF_029281585.2. Classification (NCBI taxonomy): domain Eukaryota; kingdom Metazoa; phylum Chordata; class Mammalia; order Primates; family Hominidae; genus Gorilla; species Gorilla gorilla. Next base: position 82,883,225 of record NC_073236.2, read on the forward strand.
GCAAAATACCTTTGATGACTGAATAATATATATAATATTTAGAATCAAGTGTTAAAAATGAAATTTTAAAAAAGCTTTTTTAACTGGATGATTAATGCGCAAGGATTGCACATTTTTCTTCAACTGAAAACTAATTGATGAAATCAATTGTTGAATAGCTGACATGCGGTTAAGATATGCTGAGAAGGAAATATCTTTGATCAGTGAATAATGGTATTTTCCGGCTACCTGAAGAGAACTGACTGGCTCCACTGTACATGCATTTAAAAGATCACTGGATTTATAATCCCCATGAAGACAGAAAAAAATACACCATCAAATCTGCCATCTGAAACTTCAGTAATACTCAAGATTTACCTTGTATTTTATTTTTAAATGCCACATTAATAGAATGTTAGTGCTGCTAATTTTTACATTCTCTAATTTTATCTTTTCTTTTTCCTGCAAAAGAGCATGGCACAAGTAACTTATATTCATGGTGTAAGATTCTGTTGTGAAAACAAAACGATGAGTAGGCAACTGTTAGTAAGTTAATATTTTTCGAAGCCAAAAATTATTAAGTACTTTATAATGTTCTTTGGGTAGTTAGTGCAAATAACTAGCTTACTATGTATCAAGAATTCATGGATCTTTTTAAGAATCAGGAAATACGTTGTTTAGGAAATAATGCCTACATCTGGTTTCTGTCTCATCAAAAATCCCTTACTGGAAGAATTCTTTTCCTTGTGTTAGCAAAATATGTGGAATGTTCTAAAGTAGTTCAAAAAAGGACAGTTCCCATTTGGAAATAATCTTTGGCCAGGAACAATGTTTGACTTTTCTGCACAGCAGTTTGTAGAATTTTTACATGAGCAATATGTTTTATTTGTAACAAAATCAATTATTCATATTTCAAATTTTTCAATAATTGTGAAAATGACAAACATTGATTTATGTTTGTATATTTAAATTGATTATAGGTTGTATTTAATAATGTTTAGACTTGTAGATTCTGATATTTTATTCTTATAAACTCTGACAGATGTTTCTTGAGTAAATGTGTGCTTTTCTATTTTGGTGAATTATTAGGCCAAGATATCCACGGAATTTAAATTCAGAGAAAGCCCTTTATAGAATTTTGTTCAATAACAATTTTCACTTAAGTGTGAGTCCCTTTGCAGGTACCTTTTTTAATTTTTTTTTTTTTTTTTTTTTTTGAGACAGAGTCTCACTCTATCACCCAGGCTGGAGTACAGTGGCATGATCACGGCTCACTACAACTTCTGCCTCCCAGGTTCAAGCAATTTCCCTGTAACTCCTTATACAATCCAATCCATTCTGTGTTTAGCAAATTACATTATCAGGGATTTTGAACATTCCATGTTCTATTCTTCTAATAGATATTCAATATCTGTTGAATTAAATTAAATGATTCAGGTGAATGGAGTTCTTTTTATTTTTTAACAGTTTTTTAAAGATAATTATGAAAATATTTCAAGACTTAACATTTATTTACTAGTCTGCTTCAAGTTGGTTCAGTAAAGTTTTCTACACTTGGCCAGCAAAAATTATGTGACATTGAGAATTAATTCACAAATGGCATTGAAACTGGTCGTGTTACTTATTGTCTTGCCTACAAATATCTAGTCACTCCAGAATATTCTTCCAAATTTACTATATACTTAATTTTATTTACTTATATTAATATGTCTGTAAATATGATGTGTTGCCATATGATAGTTAATTCTATGTCTCCCTAGATTCAGTTGATAAGCTCCTTTTACATTGGATCTCCCTTAAAAACCAAGAATCTGTGAGGTGCTGGGTTTTCTGGTGCTCCAAAACTCAAAGGAAAGAACCTAGGCTGTATCATCGTGGTAGAGAGAGAATGAAATGTTAGAAATACATGATGTGGAATTATAAAGCATACCATAGCCCTATCACCTTGACTATATGCCAGTTTGTGCTATTTATAGTTCTTCTGATATATTCAAAATTAAACTATATTAGTGCTTCTATATTTCTTCATTATATGGCACACAGAAAATGATAACATTCCTATACCATACTGATGTAAACTTGAGGGACGTTTTCTTTTATGTATCTGTGTACACACATACACACATTTAATACATGTGAAGTAAAATTAAAATTGGCTCTTGCTAAAAATCTGTATTGCCTCACTACCACCTCCTTCACCTCCTCACTTTCACCTGTACACCATGCTTCCTGTATACTTTTTTTACTCTCCCAGCATCTCATCAGGCCTATTGTACACATTGGGTAGCTGGGCTCTACGTAGCCTCAGCTAAGATAGATGCTCAGATTGAAGAGCCCCTGTTTGGCCTTGCTAATTGTATAGGAGGGTAGAAAATGCAGGATGTTGCTCATAGTGCTTACTATCTATTGGTCATGAGTTTTGTTTTCAGACTTTTCTAATCATGCTGTCCTTGAAAGAGACTCACATAAAATTGTTTACAGAGAAAGGTACCAGGCCACGGATCTCCAGGCACCCCAGACTCTACTTTGTCTCTAAGAGTCTTCAGGGAATCAATGCCTTAAAGCATACCTATAACCCCTTCATGGTATCCCCATAAAGAAGTTCTGAATTATTCAGTGGCAGAAATTACATTGTATTCTGAATAGACTATTTTGCTGGACTCCATGCACTATAACAAGAAGAATTTTGGGGAAATTCAAATATATGATACCTGAAAGATGTCATCAAATTCCTGACTTCAATTAAATATAATTGTCATAGTAGGGCAAGAAAGTCAAAATATTATATAAAGTTTGCTTACCCAGCATCAAATATATCCTTATCCATTCAGGTGTCTGAAAAAATAACAACTTGAAGAAACAAAACACATCAAAGCAAACCAGACAGAATTCACTAGTAAGTCATAATAAGTTTACTAACAACAAATGTGTACACCCTATCTCCTGAAATAGTGTGATTTAAATTTTGTCCAGTAGTCTCAAAGCTGGCTTTAGCTTTATCTACACAATCTATTTGTGTATCTATTTACAATCTATTTATTTATTCATTTACAATCTATTTCTCTATTGCAATCATTTAAACAGACTTTTTAAAAGTTTGGTTCCAAGTACTCACCCCAGAAATCATAACACTTAATTGGTCTGGTGTTTGTCTTGGGCATAGGTATTATTGTTAAAACTTTCCAGGTGATACTAATGAGTGGCTATATCTGGGAATCACTGCCTTAGACTTTTATATTCTCATTCTCTCTCTACCAAGCAATAATAGGATATTCTCAGATCTCTTCTTTACTGAGGTTCTCAGCTTTTCTGGTTACAGGATTATTCTTCACATTCAAATGACACCCTTCTTAACTGTGCATGAGAGGGGCTTTTATTTTCTCCATATGTTCAACACTAACAGAAACAGAATCCCTGGAGACCAAGTAGTTTGTCCAGGTACAGCAGTGTCCTACATCCTACCAGCCCTCTGCCCCACTCCACACACCATGTCCCAGCTAAGAAAATGTTTTTTTTCTAGTTTGAATTCTTGACATATTCAACAAAATAAAGTGTAACAATGAGCTTTTGTTTTTTCTCTTTCTTTAACTTGACCTGGAGTGCCCGACAGGTCACTTACCTCCAAAGGCACTGAAAACAGTAAAAAACTATTGATTCTTTATTAATTTAGGTGTTCTTTTCTTTTTCTTCAAACATATCTGCACAAATATCTGAATATATAGGCAAAAGAGGAGACTGGAGTTCATCTCAGAGTACAACAGAGCTTTTTTATATACAACTGCTAACTGGTTCTATACTAAATAGACAAGATCAGTAATAGAAATACAGTTGTCACACTTTCAAGACATCAGTTCTAAAAACCAAGCATATAATGCCTAACTTTCAATCACCTTTCACAATTTAACTCTCCCACCTGAGAGGGAGAGAAGAAATAGAAAAAGAAATATTTTATAGATTTAAAATAATCAAAAGGGATACAATATATGTACTTATTAAACAATGTCCTGCTAAACCTTAAGAGTATGGTTATTGGTAATTCAAGTCAAATTAAATATTATACACAGTTTTAAAAAGTAATTGAACTGTTCTAGATTATGGTAAATCTGTACCAGTAAAGTCCCTTATGTGTGGAAGCCATACTCAGACTCTCAAAATTATTTTTACACAATATTTTTACCATTTATAAAAACAATTAAACTAGGTATAAAGAAATAATTGAATTTGACATGTATAGCGAAAGAAATAATAGTGAATATAGTGCACTAAACATATATATGTACTGCCTATTACAGCTGCTAAATGCACCCACATCCCAATGATGACACCATGAAATAAATAGGGACACCAATGAGCTACTTATAAGATTTACATAATTTTACTGTTGTCATTTATGATAATGCAATAGTTTCAGAGCAGAGCAGAGGACTTAAGGAAACTATAAATTATTGGGTTTAAAAGAACCATGTCTTCTTTCTAAAATTTTTGATCATTATTTTTATGCATCTTATGATTTGGGATAAATACTAAAATGCAAAATAACTATATCATCTATAGGTGAAGGTTAAAAAAATTGGCCAGTTATTTGTTGTACCTTACATATTGTATAGTTATCCACGCTTTAAAAGGATTTTATACTTCTCAAATAAATGAATAGCTATTTTTTTTCATGAGGCAAACAGCATCATCTCCAAACTTATAATTGAAGAGGGCTTCTTTACATTGTACTCTTGCACATATGTTTATTTTTATTGCCATTTTAACCTTTGATTTATTGAAAATGTTACCTCTGTAACAACACTCAGTCTTGCACTCTATTCATAAGTCAAGTTGAAATATGGGAAAATTAAAATGTGACTATAATGAATCATTTCTAATATTGTCACATTTCTAGTATTGTCTGTCATATATAACTTTTCCTTATCTTAGAATTCAAATAGCCCCATATGTTTGATTTCAATAAAGTGTCTAATTTTTTCTGATGTAGTAATACATCTGTGCAATAAAATTGGTAATTATGTAGAATTATTCTTCATTGGGTAGAAAATAAAGTTTTCATTAACAACTGCAAAATGTCATAAATCTTTGTATTGTTACTCAGAATTACATCTCTTTTTTAAGTAAGAAAGGACAAAACACCACTCTGAAAAGAAACTGTTTGCCATCGTCTCAGTCCAAAATCTCCTTAAGCTGACAGGCAACTTCAGCAAAGTCTCAAGATACAAAATCAATGTGCAAAAATCACAAGCATTCTTATACACCAATAACAGACAGAGAGCCAAATCATGAGTGAACTCCCATTCACAATTGCTTCAAAGAGATAAACTACCTAGGAATCCAACTTACAAGGGACGTGAAGGACCTCTTCAAGGAGAACTACAAACCACTGCTCAATGAAATAAAAGAGGTTAAAACAAATGGAAGAACATTCCATGCTCATGGGTAGGAAGAATCAATATCGTGAAAATGGCCATACTGCCCAAGGTAATTTACAGATTCAATGCCATCCCCACCAAGCTACCAATGACTTTCTTCACAGAATTGGAAAAAAACTACTTTAAAATTCATATGGAACCAAAAAAGAGCCCGCATTGCCAAGTCAATCCGAAGCCAAAAGAACAAAGCTGGAGGCATCATGCTACCTGACTTCAAACTATACTACAAGTCTCCAGAAACCAAAACAGCATGGTACTGGTACCAAAACAGAGATATAGACCAATGGAACAGAACAGAGCCCTCATAAATAATGCTACATATCTACAACTATCTGATCTTTGACAAACCTGACAAAAACAAGCAATGGGGAAAGGATTCCCTATTTAATAAATGGTGCTGGGAAAACTGGCTAGCCATATGTAGAAAGCTGAAATTGGATCCCTTCCTTACATCTTATACAAAAATTAATTCAAGATGGATTAAAGACTTAAATGTTAGACCTAAAACCATAAAAACCCTAGAAGAAAACCTAGGCAATACCATTCAGGACATAGGCAGGAGCAAGGACTTCATGTCTAAAACACCAAAAGCAATGGCAACAAAAGACAAAATTGACAAATGGGATCTAATTAAACTACAGAGCTTCTGCACAGCAAAAGAAACTACCATCAGAGTGAACAGGCAACCTACAAAATGGGAGAAAATTTTTGCAATATACTCATCTGTAAAAGGGCTAATATCCAGAATCTACAATGAACTCAAACAAATTTACAAGAAAAAAACAAACAACCCCACCAAAAAGTGGGCAAAGGATATGAACAGACACTTCTCAAAAGAAGACATTAATGCAGCCAAAAGACACATGAAAAAATGCTCATCATCACTGGCCATCAGAGAAATGCAAATCAAAACCAAAATGAGATACCATCTCACACCAGTTAGAATGGCGATCATTAAAAAGTCAGGAAACAACAGGTGCTGGAGAGGATGTGGAGAAATAGGAACACTTTTACACTGTTGGTGGGACTGTAAACTAATTTAACCATTGTGGAAGTCAGTGTGGCGATTCCTCAGAACTAGAAATACCATTTGACCCAACCATCCCATTACTGGGTATATACCCAAAGGATTATAAAACATGCTGCTATAAAGACACATGCACATGTATGTTTATTGTGGCACTATTCACAATAGCAAAGACTTGGAACCAAGCCAAATGTCCAACAACGATAGACTGGATTAACAAATTGTGGCACATATACACCATAGAATACTATGCAGCCATAAAAAATGATGAGTTCATGTCCTTTGTAGGGACATGGATGAAACTGGAAACCATCATTCTCAGCAAACTATCGCAAGGACAGAAAACCAAACACTGCATGTTCTTACTCATAGGTGGGAATTGAACAATGAGAACACATGGACACAGGAAGGGGAACATCACACACCGGGGCCTGCTGTGGGGTGGAGGGAAGGGGGAGGGATAGCATTAGGAGATATACCTAATGTTAAATGATGAGTTAATGGGTGCAGCACACCAACATGGCACATGTATACATATGTAACAAACCTGCACTTTGTGCACATGTACCCTAAAACTTAAAGTATAATAAAAAAATAAAAAAAGAAACTGTTTGAAATAAACTTTAAAAAAATGAAACAAAACGTCATGTTCAATGTACTTTATGCCATTACTTCTATGTATGCAGGTACTTACTCTTTTCAGTCTGTCATTTTTACTTTTGTTGTTCACTGTCATATGTTATAAAGACATTGCTTTGTATCTCTAATACTGGCATCTTGCCTGGGAAATGTTATACTGTGACACTACCTCGGATTTGCAGAGGCAGCTAATTAAAGATCATCTGAAATACTCTAGTTTCCCTGGGAATGTCCACATCTGTTTGGACTAGGAAGATAAAGGATCTGTTTCTACTAGAGCAAATTGTTTACTAAATGCCTTGACAACATAGAGCAGTAGTTTCAGGCTGGAGTCTATAAAACTATTTTATGGTATAACCTGTGAACTCTTTCTGAACCTTTTTTTACTTTCTCCCAAGATTAGAGATTTTGATTAGACTTTCTATCCATAATATCTTTTGTGAACAAAAGGGGGGAGCTTCAATTCTTACTTGCTTTAGATTGTGTTGTCCTAGGTCCAGATTCCTTCTGATGACTGGGGCACTTTGGAGGGCCTCTCTTATCACAATGTTGAATTTTAAAGAGAAACATTTAGTCATTTCTACTCTTAACGTTTTTAGGTAATTTAAAATACATTACAGAAATTCAGAAAGGCAAAACATCTGCCTAGAAAGAAGCCTAAACAGAAAGTATAAGTTACTTATCACGGGGTCAGAAAGATGAAGCACTTCGCTAAATGTTCCTTGAAAAGAACAGGGTATATTCTGTTCCATTGGTCTATATGTCTATTTTTATGCCAGTGCTATAGGTTTTGATTACTATAACTTTGAAATATGGTTTGAAATCAGGAAGTGCGACACTTCCACAGATGCTTCCATAGATATTCTAAGGCAAGCTTAAGATGGAAGCATCTGTGCCCTTAAGTTTGCTTTAGCTATTCAGTCTTTTGTGGTTCCATACAAATTTTAAGATTTTTTTTCTTTCTGTGAAAAATGTCATTAGGATTTTGATAGAGATTGCACTGAATGTGTAGGTCTCTTTGATTAGTAGAGACATTTTAGTATAGACATTTTAACAATATTAATTTTTTCTATCTATAGACACGAGATATTTTTTCCTTTTGTGTTTTCTTCAATTACTTCTGTCAATGCTTTATGGCTTTCAGCATACCGTACAGAACTTTCACTTCCTTGGTTAAATTTATTCCCAAGTATTTTATTCTTTCTGATGTTATTAAACATGTCACCTTAAAAATTTCTTTTTCAGACAGTTTATTGTATTGAGTGTAGAAATGCACCTAATTTTTGTATGTTGATTTTGTAATCTGTAACTTTACTGAATTTGTTTATTAGTTCTAATAGTTTTTTACAGGAGTTGTTAGGGTTTTATTTATATAAGAGTTGCAAATAAAAGATTTCTATACAAGAGATTGTCTTTGAAGAAAGACAGCTTAACTTCTTTTACAGTTTGGATGCTGTTTATTTCTTTCTCTTGCCTAATTTATATGGATAGGACTTCCTGCGCTATGTCGAACAGAAGTAGCAAGAGTGAGTATCTCTGCCTTACTCCTGGTCTTAGGAGTTGAACATCATGTTGAACATGATGTTAATTTGAGCTTGTCATATATGGCTTTAAATATGTTGAGGTATATTCTTTGTATACCTACTGTGGTGAGAGATTTTATCACGAAAGTATGTATAATGGTAAGCTAATATTTGACAGGGACATTAAAAATATACAATGAGGAAAGAATGATCTTGTCAATAAATATCACTAGGAAAACTGAATGTCCACATGCAAAAAAAATGAAACTGAACAATTTTCGTACACCAATCACAAAAAATTAATTCAAAATATAAGGCTTAAATATTAAGACATACAACCATAAAACTTCCAAAAGTAAAGGTAGGTAATAAGCTCCGCGATATGGGTCTTGGCAATGACTTTTTGGATGTAACATAAAAGCACAAGCAACAGAAGAAAAAAATAAGTGAAACTACATCAAACTTTAAAGTTTCTGCACAATAACAGCAATAAAAATCCATATAATGAAAGGACAACCTACTAAATGGGGCAACAATTTGCAAACTATGGTATACACCTGATATAGGGTTAGTATCCAAAATATATGAGAGGCTAATACAATTCAACAGCAAAAAAAACACAAATAATTCTATTTAAAAATATGGTCAAATGTCCTAAATAGATATTTCTTCAAAGAAATCATACAATAGGCTAATAGAAACATGAAAAGGTGCTCAACAAGTTATCCGGGAAATGCAAATGAAAACACCAATGAGTTATAATCTCACACCTGATAGGATGGCTATTATCGAAAACACAACAGGTAACAAGTGCTGGTGAAGATGTAGAGAAAAGGGAACATTTGTACATTCTTCTTGGGAAAATAAGTTAGTACAGCCATTATGGAACACAGTTTGAGGCTTCTTCAAAAAATTTAAAATAGAACTACCATATGATCCAGCAATCTCATATATATATATACACACACACACACACACACATATATATGCACACATACATATGTTGAACATGATGTTACTCTGAGCTTGTCATATATGGCTTTACTAACATTGAGATACATTCTTTGGTGAGTGTTTTTTATCATGAAAGTATGTATAATGGTAAGCTAATATTTGACAAGGACATCAAGAATATAAAATGACGATACACATATATTCTCACACACACACATATATATGAAAGAAAAACATTATTTTGAAGGGATTTCTGAACTCCCATGTTCATTACATTATTTACAATAGCTTAAACATGGAAACAACCTAAGTGTGTCCATCGATGGACAGATAAACGGATAATGAAGATGTATTTAAATAAAGAAAATCCTTTCAAATAATGAGACATGAATGAATCTGGAAGTAATTATGCTAATTGAAATGAGTCAGGCATAAAAAGACAAGTTAGTTATGTTCTTACTTACATGTGGAATCTAAGTCAAACTCATACAAACAGAGAGTTCTGGGGGTTGCTAGGGCCTGGGGGGTGGGCAAACTGGGGACATATTTTTCAAATGGTACAAATTTCATTTATAAGATGAATAAGTTCTGGGAGGATCTAATGTACAGCATGGTAACTATAGTTAATAATGCTGCATTGTAAACTTGAAATTTGCTAAGAGAAGATTTTAAATGTTCTCACCATAAAACACACACACACACACACACACACACACACACACACACAAAATAGTAACTAGGTAAAGAAATAGATGTTTTAATTAACTTAAATATGGCAATCACTTATAAATATGTATATGTGTATATACATATATGTATCAAATTACATCATACACCACAACAATTTTGTCAGTTAGAACTCAATAAATCTATTGAAAAGAACAAAGTAGAAAACAGTATAGGATTCTAGAATTTGCCAATCAGAAAGAAGTAAAAGGCTTGTCCTAAGCAGTTGATAAAGGATAGTTTGTAGATCTAAGAAAATGGCCACAGTTACAAGTCCACAAATGATCACACAGAAAGGGTTTTAGGAAATAAGATGTCTCAAAGAGTGACAAGGAGAATAAAAGAGACAATGTCAGATTAAAATTGTATTTTACTAATCTACTGTTTTGTATCTTGCAGTATTTTCTCAACAAGATTATAAAAGTAAAATCAGAAGTTAAACAGTCATTTTAAAGAATTCTTAGTGTGTGGAATCCTCACATTGTGCATAAAATATAAGTAAAATATAAAGTAAAAAATATAAAATATAAGTAAAATGTAACTATGTCAATGAAACGTATTTTCAAAGAATTTTCCCTTCATCTCACGCTAGCGAGTACACTCTATGTTTAAATTAGAATAAACATATTAATAAAAATAGGAATTGTATTTGGGAAAGTGTGCCTTTCACACTTCTTTTACATTTTCAAATTTTTCTTTGCCTGAAAAGCAAAGAATATAGTTGAAAACAGAGAGAATTGTTAAATTACTAAAGTCCAAATTTGCTGATCAAAAATGGTTAGACATGAATTTGCATTTTTAGAAGTTATTTTTATTGCAAATTAGAAGGTGGCGGTTTTGTGTACTAAAATATATTGACTCAATAATTAATACCACATCTTGTTTGGGGTGCTGATTTCTCTCTATCTAAAAAGAGTGACATTCTAATAAGAGTGACAAAAACCCCAAATAAACAATATATGCAATAAAGATAACATTACTGAACTTATTAAAACATACTAAATTTACCTAGCCAAGTGTTTTTATTACAAAACAACAACCAAAAACATTTTAAATAAAATCTCTTAAACTATTTTAAATATGCCCTAGATTGGATAAGAGCTTAGGAGAAAGGAATTAGAGCAAGTGTCCTGTGATTCATCTATCTCCTTATTACTGGTTGGTGCTTTCACAGAGAAACAAACAAAAAAAAAAGAGTCAATTCAATCTAATTGCCTTGTAAGCTTATTGATAACTAACTTCCTGTTAAACAGACTAATATTTGTGAGGAGGAGATTTCTCATATACAAAATGTTTTGAGAAGGATGGCCATAGTTTAGAATTACTATGACAAACAAACCTATAATCTATGGATTTATGAGGTATTGGCCAGGCATGGTGGCTTACGCCTGTAATCCCAGCACTTTGGGAGGTCAAGATGGGCAGATCATCTGGGGTCATGAGTTCCAGACCAGCCTGACCAACATGGAAAAACCCCGTCTCTACTAAATATACAATTAGTCGGGCATGGTGGTGCATGCCTGTAATCCCAGCTACTCAGGAGGCTGAGGCAGGAGAATCGCTTGAACCCGGGAGGTGGAGGTTGCAGTGAGCCAAGATCACGCCATTGCACTCCAGCCTGGGCAACAAGAGTGAAACTCTGTCTCAGAAAAAAAAAAAAAAAAAAAAAAGAGAGAAAGAGAGAATGTCAATGTCATATAAGCTGTGAAAATCCTTGGGGCATAAAATAGGATGATTTAATAAATGTAAATATTTCCCTCTGGTTAAATGGACCCACAAAACTTAGTTTAGAGACTTCATGTATTTTTCTGGGACATGAAATGCATGTCCAACATGGGAAAGAAGCACCTGGGAAGACACACAACTTTCAGTGGTCAGGGGTGTTCCACATAACTCCCTGCTCTGCTGTGTTCCATGACTGCTGAGAACCTTGAAATCATTATCAAAGATAGATAATAATTATCTTTGATAATTGTCAAAGATTGATATTTAATAAGGTCTCTGATTCATGTGAATCTAATTTAACAAGGTAATCCTTTGTGTTAGCTCAGAGCCCCATCTCCAGCCAGTACTCAAGAAAACCTAGATTAAAAGGTAATAGTCTTGTTTAAAATATTTAAACCAGTAAATTGTATTAATAGCCACATGGATTAACCATGATATACCAAATAACTAATTCATATTTACCTTCAGTAAAGCAGACCTGTAGGTAAGTCATAAATTCTTTCACAAATCAGAACAAATGCACATATTACCTTGTGGAAATAAATGAAGACCAACCAAATGAAAACAAGAAAAGTCTATTCATTCAGAGTATGTTAGGCCATTCTTGCATGGCTATAAAGAAATAACTGAGACTGGGTAATTTATAAAGAAGAAAATAATTAATTGGCTCACAGTTTTGCAGGCTGTACAATGCATGACACCACTATCTGCTCGACTTCTAAGGAGGCCTCAGCAAGTTTTTACTCGTGGCAGAAAGTAAAGTGGGAATAGGCATGTCACATGTTGAGAGCAAGAGCAAGAGAGGGAGAAGAGGAGGTATCACACACTTTTAAACTAACAGATATCATGAGAACTCACTCATGTCAAGGACAACACCAAGAGAATGGCACTAAACCATTCATGAGAAATCTGCCCCTATGATCTAATCACATCCCACCAGGCCCCACCTCCAACATAGGAGAGGATTACAATTCAACATAAGATTTAGAGGAGACAGCATCAAAACTCATTCTTTCATTTCCTGGCCCCTAAAATCTCACGTTCTTCGCATATTGCAAAATACAATCATGCCTTCTCCACAGTCCCACAAAGCCCTAATTTGTTCCAACATCAAGTCCAAAGTCCTAAGTCTCATCTGAGACTCATCTCCTTCTACCTATGAGCTTGTAAAATCAAAATAAGTTATTTATTTCTATGATACAATGGGGATACAGGCATTAGGTAGGCATTAGGTAGACATTCCCATTCCAAAAGGGAGAAATTAGCCAAAACACAGGGACTAAAGTCCCCATGGAAGTCTGAAACCCAACAGGGCAGTCATTGTATCTTAAAGCTCCAAAATAATCTCCTTTGACTCCATGTCTTGCATTTGTTTTTTGTCAGCTCCCAAGGCCTTGGGCAAGCCCACTCCAGTGGTTTCCATGAGTGCCACCCACATGGCTATTTGGGTTGGAGTTGAATACCTGTGGCTTCTCCAGGCACAGGATGAAAGCTGCCAGTGGAGCTACCATTCTGGGATCTGTAGGATGGTGGCCTCTTTCCCACAGTTCCACTAGGCAGTGCCCCAGTGGGGACTCTGTGGGGAGTCCGACCCCACATTTCCCCTCTGTACTACCTTCTTAGAGCCTTTCTGCAGGGCTCAGCTCCTCCAGCAGGATTCTGTCTAGGCACCCATGCTTTCTCACACAGCCTCTGAAATCTAGGCAGAGTCTGCCAAGTCTCCTTCACTCTTGCATTCTATGAGACCACAAGCTTAACACCACGTGGAAGCTGCCGAGGCTTATGCTTGTCCTTCTGGAGCAGTGGCCCTAGGTGTACCTGGGGCCCTTTGAGCCGAGGCTGGAGCTGGAGTGGCCTGGATACAGGGAGCAGTGTCCTGAGGCTGTGCAGGGATTAGCAGAAGCTCAAAGGAAGGCAGAGTGAGAAGGTTTATATGATAGAAAAAGAAAAGGGAAGAATTCAGGTGTACTCTGGGTGGAGGGTGTTGGTGTGAAGAAGGTATAGATGGACTAATTTTTTAATAGGGCATCCTATGTGATTGGTTAGGGTGCACATTTGGGTTTTTCTGGTGGGTCCTAAACTGATGGTGGAAACAATAATTAGGAAAACTTTCAGTTATGGATCAAGCCAAAGCTTTTTGGGCTGATTATTACAAGGGTTATTGTTTAGCTTCCTGGATTACTGCTAGAATTGGTGGCTTTTTTTTTTTTTTTTTTTTTTTGAGGCGGAGTCTCGCTCTGTCGCCCAGGCTGGAGTGCAGTGGCGCAATCTCGGCTCACTGCAAGCTCCTCCTCCCAGGTTCACACCATTCTCCTGCCTCAGCCTCCCGAGTAGCTGGGACTACAGGCGCCAGCCACCACGCCCGGCTAATTTATTGTGTTTTTAGTAGAGACGGGGTTTCTCCGTGTTAGCCAGGATGGTCTCGATCTCCTGACCTCGTGATCTGCCCGCCTCGGCCTCCCAGAGTGCTGGGATTACAGGCGTCAGCCACTGCGCCCGGCCAGAATTGGTGGTCTTTTAACAAGATTGACTTAGAGACAATAAGCTAGCTTCCTGGGCTGGCTACTTTATGTAATGGGGTTAGTTTCCTGGGCTGAACGCTACAGATTATGGGCCAGCTTTCTATTTTTATATATAATCTGGCCATTGTCCACTTCTATATCTAGTCTCAAAAATTTCACATAAAATACCCTGTTATTCATCTATAATTACAAATTCACTAGACAATTTGTTAACTCAAGTGTTTCATTGCCTAAGTAGATATGAAGTGATTGACTAGTTACCATTTAAAAAAATCAAAATATTAAATACAAAATTATTCGTTTTTCAATTTTAGATTCCTAAAAATTTGAACAAATGTCATAGCTTTTGCTAACACTAATAATTTTAAATATATTTTAGTTTTTCTTTTCATATATATGAAATTTATCTGAAGTCTTTTTCTATCTTCTGAAATTTATCTGAGCCTTAAATAGTTACCGAGAGTCTTCACAATTCATAGAACACTCCAGATGCAAGGTTATTTGACAAAGCATAGCATGATGTAAACTTGTTTGTTAGAGTTATATAGTCATATTCATAGGTTTGGATTGTTTTCAAAAATTATATGTATTCCTGAATTCACAACCTATTTCTTTCTTAATGATTATTGTCCATGTGGGTAGTAGAGATGTCTTAGAGGAAGGTAGCCTATCATTTTAGTATAATTCTGATTATATTTTTGTTGCTTTGAATATTCTTTTGTGCCAATTACAGTGCACATCCTTTGACAAGGTTTCTCTATGATTATTGTTTGACATAATGTATTCAATTTGATGCCCCAGTTAATGGTGAGTACAGGATATTGCATAGAGGCAGTGATAAATTTTTAAATAAATTTTGCATATCCAGAGATTAAAATAGTATGTTGCTTTGTAGATGAACAATTCTATTTGATTCAATGGTGACGATGTATTGTTAATAATTTTATAATGATCTACATATTTTATGAAACTATGTTTAGGAAGAGATTAAATTCTAGGGTTACAAAATTTAAAAAACATATGTAATATACACACACAACACATATTTTATGATGCTTATTAAAGATCATCATAGTTATAGGTGTAACTTCTGCCTGTTGTTTGATGAAAAATAAAAATTGATGATACGCATTTATAAAGGAGGGCAATAGCAATTTGTCTAATCAAAATTATTTGGAGGGTTTTGAAATGCTTAGATATAAGGTTTTTGCTTTGGTTTTATGTTTTACTCTTTGCAACTTCAGTCTTGAGTCTGCATCTGTACACTAAACAAAATAAGAAGGGCATCATAAAATGAGAAATTTTCATGCTAAAAATCAGTAGCTGTCAATTATGACACATAACAGAAGGTCAAAATAAAACACCTCAAGTAGCTCTCTTACCTTTGTAAATATGCTTCTAATTAAACTTATGAGATTAAATTCTAGGATGACAAACTTTAAAAAATATATATTTATATGTATATATGTATGTATATATACACACACAACACACATATTTTATGATGCTTATTAAACATCATCATAGTTATAGGTGTAACTTCTGCCCTTTATTGTTTGATAAAAAATAAAAATTGATGGTATGCATTTTATAAAGGAGGGCAGTAGCAATTTATCTAATCAAAATTTTAATTAACTTCTTTGGAGGGTTTTGAAAGTTTTTTGTTTTGGTTTTGTGTTTTAGTCTTTGTGACTTCAGTCTTGCGTCTGCATCTGTGCACTAAACAAAATAAGAAGGGCATCATAAAATGATGAGAAATTTTATTGCTAAAAATCAGTAGCTGTCAATTATGACACATAACAGAAGGTCAAAATAAAACATTTTGAGTAGCTCTCTTACCTTTGTAAATATGCTTCTAATTAAACTTAAATTTATCTCTATAATTTTTTTAATATCCACAATTTTATGCTCAAATTTAAATTTAAACATAGGCGACCTATCTACATGTATTTACCCTATTCTCTACTTACGTTTGAATAGCAAGGAAGCAAATTGTACTAGCTTTCTCCTGATATGTCTCCAAACTAGATCTTTCCTGATTTAAACATGTAAGATCTCACTGTGATAAAAAAATTTTTCTACTTATGTACCAGTACTGAATCACAGATCTTTTTCAACATCCAAGCTTTCCTTCTGTGAATTGGAATATGGCATAAAATGATCAAATACGAATTTCAAAGGTTAATTGAGAAGATATGCAGGCTTGATTGTCTTCACTATTTATAGGCACAAGTAGACTAGCAATATTTCTGCTTAAAGACTAGTCTACAAATTTTTAAATTAAGAGAAAATATTTGAACATCACAGTACAAGGGATTCCCAAAACATGTTCTGAAATTGTGATAAATGTGCATGGTATCTAATTGCTTTGGGTGAAATATCAATTACTTTTAATAACTGGCAGGGATTTAATATATTGATATGACATCATTTTTCCCCAAGTAAATGTTTTCATAACATCATCATCAAAGAATTTCAGAAAATATAGTAAGCATGAAACTTCATATAATAAAATCATATGTAGATTTTTGATGTATAAATAGAGAGATGACAGTATTTTAAGAAATAAGAAAGACAAAGGAACAAAGTAAGCATCTACATGAATGAACAATTACTCTAGTCCAGAATTCAGTAATTATACAGTGTAACTGGATCAATAGCTATGTTATTAAAAAACAAAAAAGGAAACTATTATAGATTAAAAGAACATAATTAAGTGTACCATGTAAACTTTTATTATATCCTAATTTATTAAAAATTATAAAAGGATTTTTGGAATTATTGGGGGAAGTTGAATATGAGCAGCATGTTAAGTTATATTGTCATCTCTGATAATTTACTAGACTTTGAAAATGACATCATAATTATGTAGCGGGTATCATTATTTTTAGGAGAAGCAGGCTGTAGTATTCCATTGTAAAGAATTATGATGTCTGCAATTTTCTTTAAAATTATTTAGAAATCATAAAAATGTGGTATTTATATATGTGCCCTATCAGTGAATAGAGTGGAATACTAATTTGTTCTTGTAAGTAGAGGCTATATATGTGCTCACTGTGTTATGTCACATATGAAAAATGTTTGAAACAGAAAACACTAGAAAGATGAACACAAAAATGAGAAGAAATTAAGCTCTACTGAAGTGTCATCTTCTGAAGTGATGACACTTTGTGGTGGGATCTTTAACTATTCTTGACCTAGGGGGAATGGATAGGGATGAAGGTGGTGAGTGTGCACTAGAAAGATCTGAATTCTATTTCCAACCATTCATCTGTCTCAAATGAGTCTTCACTTTCAACTTCTACGATCTGCCATGTGCAACACAAATTTGGAGAGAAAAATAATGATTTGTGAAATGTCCAGCACAGAAATACAGGATAAGAATATGAGCAGGATGCAGGGTTATTTCGTTCATTTGTTCAAGGCACCTAAAAAATAGGGGACTTAAAGTAGTCAAATATAATTTCAGAGGATGAAACTAGCCTAAAATTATTCAAAGTAGCCCAAGACAACTTTCAGGAAGAGACAAGCATTCTGCTCAAATTGAGAAAATATGTTTATTTTATCCATTTACCCTGTATATTTGTTTCACAGCTCCCTGTTCGGATCTAAGAGAAGCACTATTATGTCTAATATATATTTATATATATATATATTATATATATTTATATATAATATATATTATATATATAATATATATTATATATATTTAGTTTGTAGTTTTACTCGTTTAAATTAAGAACTTCAGAAGTTTTTTGGATGAACTAAATTATGACTGTTAGGGAAACATCAAATGTTAAAACTTCAAAATGAATTCATTCTAAAATAACCCAAAATGCCAGTTCGTTAGACAAAAAAGATTTCCAGGTCAGAGATTCTCCGCTTATAACAAAGACTTTGTTGATATTAAAACACAATTTTGACAAGGAAACTTGTGCCAATTGAATCTTTTCCATGATTCTGTCTTTCTCTAATTTACAAACTTAACCCTTAAAATGTTAAGAAAATTTCTTCTTTGGAAGAAATCAAATATCCTTGATTTTTATTCAGTTCTCTCAACATGTCCTGTGTCACTGACTTTCCTGGCAGTATAGACCAGAATTGCCCAGGATAATCCACGAATTATAGTTGTGGTCTGGCAGAAATTACTGAACCTTTCTGGGGATTCATTTTTTCCTAATCAACAACAACAACAAAAGTTGAAACACCACAACAACCACCATTTATCGAGCTATTATTTTGTATCAGGCAACGTTCTAGGAAAATTACTCATAATAACTCATGTAATATTCCCTGCTTCCCTACTTACTATTACTTTTCAGTTTTCAGATGAGAAAATTGAAATACAAACTGTTTGAGTCTAAGGTCACACATCTAAGAAGTGTTGGAGCTAGAATCCAACAATTTCATCTGGCTTCAGAGTTTACACCCTCAACACTTACGGTATAGTGCCTCTATTATAAGCACTGTGGCTCTGTTAATGGTGGCCAAACAATTTTTAACAGACGAGTGCTACGAAATTTTACCTGTTACCTATTTTTAAGGCAAATAACATTAGAGATACACTGATTGAATCAAAACTGTTAAGTTTTTTTTCCCCTTTCTTCCTATCCTTGCACTGGGACTGAAAA
Source organism: Gorilla gorilla gorilla (assembly GCF_029281585.2). Classification (NCBI taxonomy): domain Eukaryota; kingdom Metazoa; phylum Chordata; class Mammalia; order Primates; family Hominidae; genus Gorilla; species Gorilla gorilla. Next base: position 82,902,383 of record NC_073236.2, read on the forward strand.
CACCACATAGAAACTGAGACTTTCTTGACCTTAGTTTGGCAATTATTTTAAAATATTTTCCAAACAAATTTAAGTTCACACTTCTCAGGCAACTAATAGATTGCATAAAGATGATTGTTTACATTTTAAATTTTCCAGGTGAGTGTTCTATTTATATGAATTTCCTTTAGAAATTTCTTTGCTAATATTGAAATCACACTTTATTTTTAATGATTTTCAGTGATTTTCTACCATACTCTCTTACTTTTCTGGTAACATATCTTAAGATTAAAAAGTGGATTAATTTTTAAATACTAAAATGAGAAAATCTGAATTCCTCTATAATCAAACTTGGAGATCATTTTAGAAGAAATGGGAAAGATCATTATCCATAGAAATACATTGTTTATAATTAAAAGATTCTTTGCTACCTTATGATTCAGTATTTTAGCTATATTTTTATGCCTTGATCTCTCCTTCCCTGATTCATGAATGTTTCTAAACGTTCAAGACAATTTATCATAAGGAAATGTTAAAAGGTAAAGAGATAAAACAGAGTCTCTACCACTAAAATATAGTATTTTTTTCATTTTTATTTTAGGTTCAGGAGTATATCTGCAGGTTCGTTATATAGGTAAATTGCATGTCACAGGGGTTTGGTGTGCAGGTTTTGTCACCCAGGCAATACGCATAGTAATCAATAGGCAGTTTTTCTATCCTCACCGTACTCCCACTCTCCACCCTCAAGTAGGCCCAAGCATCTGTTGTTCCCTTCTTGGGTCCATAGGTACTAAATATTCAGATCCTACTGATAAAGTGAGAATGTTCTGTATTTTGTTTTCTCTTCCTGTGTTAGTTTGCTTAGAATAAGTGCTTCCAGCTCCATCCATTTTGCTGCAAAGGACATGATATTATTCTTTTTTACAGCTGCTTAGTATTCTATGGTGTATATGTAGGACCATTTTTCTTTCTTTTGTTTTTTCTTTGAGATGGAGTCTTGCTCTGTCACCCAGGCTGGAGTGCAATGGCGCAACTTGGCTCACTGCAACCTCTGCCTCCTGGGTTCAAGCGATTCTCCTACCTCAGCCTCCTGAGTAGCTAGGATGACAGGCACACACCACCATGCCTGGCTAATTTTTGTATTTTTGGTAGAGACAGGGTTTCACCATGTTGGCCAGGCTGGTCTCAAATTCCTGACCTTGTGATCTGCATGCCTCAGCCTCCCAAAGTGCTGGGATTACAGGCATGAGCCTTATTTTTTGACTTTTTATTAACAGCCTTTCTGACTGACATGAGATGGTATCTCATTGTGGTTTTGATTTGCATTTCTCTATTGATCAGAGATCTTGGCCTTTTTTTTTTTATATGCTTCTTGGTTGCATGTATGTCTTCTTTTGAAAAGTTTCTCTCTATGTCCTTTGCCCACTTTTTAATGGGGTTCTTTGGGTTTTTTCTTGTAAATTTGTTTACATTCCTTACAGATTCTAGATATTAGACCTTTGATGGATGCATAATTTGCTGTTATTTTCTCCCATTGTGTAGATTTTCTGCTTACTCTGTTGATAGTTTCCTTTGCTGTGCAGAAGCTCTTTAGTTTAATTAGACCTCATTTGTCCATTTTTGCTTTGGTTGCAATTGCTTTTGGCATCTTCGTTATGAAATCTTTGCCAGTTCCTATGTCCAGAATAGTATTTCCTAGGTTGTCTTCCAGAGTTTTTAGAGTTTTGGGGTTTTTTGATTCTTTATTCCCTCTTCAGTTGATCTTAGTAAATAGTGTAAGTAAGAAGTCCAGTTTTAATTTTCTGCATATGGCTAGGCAGTTATCACAACACCATTTATTGAATAGGCAGTCTTTTCCCCATTGCTTGTTTTTGTCGGCTTTGTCAAAGATCAGATGGTTTTAAGTGTATGGCCTTATTTCTGGGCGTTTTATTCTGTCCCTTTGGTCTATGTTTCTGTTTTTGTACCAGTATTATGCTGTTTTGGTTACTGTAGCCCTGTAATATAGTTTGAAGTCAGATAGTGTGATGCCTCTGGCTTTGCTCATTTTACTTAGGATTACCTTGGCTATTTGGGCTCATTCAATATGAATCTTAAAATAGAGTTTTCTACTTCTGTGAAGAAGTCATTAGTTTGATAGCAATAGCATTGCATTGGTAAATTGCTTTTTACAGTATGATCATTTCAGTGATATTGAATCTTCCTATGCATTATCATGGAATGGTTTTTCCATTTGTTTGCGTCTTCTCTGATTTCTTTGAGGATTCACATTTCTCATTAAAGAGAACTTTCACCTCTCTGGTTACCTGTATTCCTAGGTATTTTATTTTTTGTGTGGCTAGTGTGAATGCAATTGCTTTCCTGATTTTGTTCTCGGCTTGGCTGTTGTTGCTGTATAGAAATGTTACTGAATTTTGTACACTGATCTTGTGTCCTGAAATTTTGCTGAAGTTGTTTATCAGCTGAAGGAGCTTTTGAGGTTTCCTAGATATAGAATCATGTTATCTGCCAACAGAGATAGTTTGACTTCCTCTCTTCTTATTTGGATGTCCTTTATTTCTTTCTCTTGCTTACTTGCTCTGACAAGGACATCCAATACTATGTTGAACCGGCATGGTGAGAGCAGGCATTTTTGTCATTTTTTTAGTTTTCCAAGGGAATGCTTCCAGGTTTTGACCTTTCAGTTGGCTGTGGATTTGTCATAGATGGCTCTTACTATTTTGAGGTATGTTCCTTCAATACCTAGTTTGTTGAAAGTTTTTAACATGAAGCATGTTGAATTTATTAAAACCCTTTTCTATGTGTATTGACATGGTCATGTGGTATTGGTATTTAATTCTTTTTATGTGATGAATCACATTTATTGATTTGCATATGTTGAACCAATCTTATATCTCAGGGATAAAGCGTACTCTATCATGGTGGATTAGCTTTTTGATGTGCTGCTGGATTTAGTTTGTTAGTTATTTTGTTGAGGATTTTTGCATTATTTTCATCAAGTGTATTGGTCTGAAGTTACCTTTTTTTGTTGCATGTCTCTGCAAGGTTTTGAAAACCTTGCAATATAAGGTTTGCTGTCCATATATATATATATCCATATATATATATATATATATATATATATGGATATAAGGATGATGCTGTCCTTATAGAATGAATTAGGGATGACTCCTTCCACCTTGATTGATTGTAATAATTTCATTAGGTATGGTGTCAGCTCTTCTCCATACATCTGGCAGTGGGGGCAGAAGGTTGAGGTTGTGAGAAAGCTTTAGAATAAGATGAGTAGAAAATGACAACTTGACTAATCTTCATGGAGAGGTGGATAATAAAAGTCTGGTCCTGGGTTTTTTTTTTTTTTTTTTTTTTGGTTGGTAGGCTATTTATTACTAATTCCATTTCAAAGATTATTATTGGTCTATCCAGGAATTCTATTTCTTTCTGGTTCAGTCTTGGGAGGGTATATGTGTCCCAGAAATATCCATTTCTTCTAGATTTTCTAATTTGTATGTATAACAGCGGTCATAGCGGTCATAGTAGACTTTGATGGTTATTTGTATTTCTGTGGGATCAGTGGTAACATTCCCTTTGTCATTTTTAATTGCGTTTATTTGGATCTTCCATCTTTTCTTCTTTGTTGAGAGCTCTCAATGTCTTCCCTCTGAAGATCTTCTAGGAATGTGCCAGTCTTCCCAACGTCCTGGTTCCACAGTAGGAGATGTTCTTCCTGGCTGTCTAGTCAGCCATCTTGGAATAGGAATTGAGTTTTGCATTTCTATTCAATTGGCCATCCTGTGCCTTTTCATTGATGTATTTAGTCCATTTACATTCAAGGTTAGCATTAATATGTGCTGATTTAATCCTGTCATCATGTTGTTACCTTGTTTTCATGCAGACTTGTTTGTGTGGTTGCTTTATAGAGTCACTGGTCTAGGTAATTACATGTGGTTTGGTAGTGGCTTGTAACGGTTTTTGTTTCCATATTTACGAATCCCTTCAGGACTTTTTGTAAAGTAGGTCTAGTAGTATTTAATTCCTTCTACACCGCTTTTCTGTAAAGGGTCTTATTTCTACTTATGAATCTTAGTTTGGCCAGCTATAATTTTTTTGGTGGAAAATTCTTAGCTTTAAGAATGCTGAATGTACACTCTCAATCTCTTCTGGCTTGTAGTTTTTCTGCTGACAAGTCTGCTGTTAGCCTGATGGGGTTCCCTTTGTAGGTGACCTGCCCCTTCTCTCTAGCTACCTTTAACATTTTTTCTTCCATTTCAACCTCAGAGAATCTGATGACTACGTGCCTTGGGGATGGTCTTCAGGTGTAGCATTTTGCAGAGAGTCAGTGCTTTTCCTGAATTTGAATGCTGACCTCTCTAGCGAGGTTGAGGAAATTTTTATGGACAATATCCTGAAATATGTTAACAACATTGCTTGGTTATCTCCCTCTCTTTCAGGAATGCCAGTCGGTCATAGATTAGGTCTCTTTACATAATCCCATATTTCTCAGATATTTTATTCTTTCTAGTTTTTATTTTTGTCTAACTTAATTATTTCAGAGAACTGGTCTTTGAGCTCTGAGATTCTTTTCTCAGCTTGCTTGATCGATTCTGTTAATACTTGCGATTGCATTATCAAATTCTTATATGTTTTTCAGCTCTATCAGATCACTGTTTCTGTCTTATAATAGCCATTTTGTCTATCAGCTTCTGTATCCTTTTATTGTAATCCTTAGATTCCTTGAATTAGGTTTTGACTTTCTCCTGAGTGTCAATGAACTTTATTCATAACCATATTTTGATTCCATGTGTGTTATTTCAAACATTTTAGTCTGCTTAAGAACCATTGCTGGGGCACTAATGTGATCATCTGGAGGTAAGAAGACACCCTGGCTTTTAGAGTTTCCAGTATTCTTGCACTGGTTCTTTCTCATCTATGGACCTGATGTTCCTGTAATCTTTGAAGTTGCTGTCTCTTTGATGTTTTTATGAAATTTATTCTCTTTGATCTCCTTGGGTGATTGCAGTATAAGGTGGCTTCAGTCGACTGGCTTCATTTCTGCAAGATTTTAGGGGGCCAAGGCTCAGCTCAGGACTCCTGGGCTGTGTGCTTTTACTATTGGGAGCTGGAATCAGGCCTCCAACTTTGTTATCTGGCCCCTCAAAATTAGGAATCTGCTGTGCTGGAAGGGCCTAGTTGTGCCTAGACCACCACTGGTCACCAAACTCCAATGGATGGTGCCAGCCAGAGCACTTCAGCAGGCAGTGGCATCAGGGTCCTAGCTGATTTGCACTTGCCAACAGCAGTGGCAGTGTTGTGGAGTACACTGTTGTCAGTTGTGTTGGAGTGCCAGCACAGGGCTGCTGGCTTCTATGCAAGTGTGCGCAGCAGTGGCAGCATGGCATGAGGTGGGTGGAAGAGGGCCTGCCATCCGTGCATGTGTTTGCACCAGTGGCAGTAGCAGCACAGGAGCAGAGCTGGCAGGCAGAGTGCTGGCTGGTGCCCTCTGTACATGTGTTTACATAGGTAACAGTGGCCATGCAGGGCAGGGTGGCAAGGATGCTCGTCTTTGTGGGTAGGTTCATGTCAGCAGTAGTGTCAGTGTGGGGGTGAGGATCTGGCAGGTGCAGGGTTGATAATATCCATGGGCACCAATGCACTAGCGGCAATGGTGGTACTGGGTGGGGTGGGGCCACTAGTCTTCTTGTCATGCCTTCATGCTGGCGATGGTGGTGCAGCATTGTAGGTGGGGTACACATGCAGGCAGCAGTGGCATGATGGGGTGCATGCATACATGCTTGCTGTCAGGGAAAGCTAGGAGAGGTTCACCCATGCACACATGCACTGACAAAATAAGTAAGGAGTGGCCATGGGCAACTGTGTGCCGGCAGAGTGGCAGGGGAGAAGCTGCAGTTGGGGGAGGGCATGGGTAGGCTGGTACGTGTCGCTGGGTCTACCCTGCTGTAGCTCTCCGACATGTACCATCTGCCATTGCTGGCTATGGTGTGGCCCCTAGGGAGGCACCCCAGCTGAGTATCCAAGGTTGCACTGCAAGCAGGAATGGTCAGGCTTGGGCCTCCAGAGAGTCCAGCAGATGAGTGGTTGCTCAGGTTGGACCAGCTCCATCTCATAGACAAGACCACCCTGTTCTGTTCAGGTCTGACAATCCCCTTGAAGCTAAAGTCTCCCAGGGGACTGAGGCAAGCCTTGAGGGATGGGCATTCCTGGCTGTGCTCCAATATAGACACTCTTACACCAAACCCTCTGGGCTCCACAACAGCTGGAATTCTGTCCCTATTACCTCTCTAAGTAGCTCTCACTGCCAGCTCAAGTGTCCTGTGCCAGGATTCCAGAGGTTCCAGTGAAGAGCAGTTCTGTGTACTCAACTCACCCATTCCTCAGGAGTGGTTCAGAGCCCAGAATGAGTCCTGGGGCACGGTAGCCCTGTGCAGGATTCCCAGCTTCCTCCCCCTTCAGCCCAGCATCTGTGTCTTCCCTCCAACCACTCTCAATGCCCTGCCTCCAAAGATCTGCACAAAGTACACCAGTCTTCCTGATGTCCCGGTCCCTTGGTGACAGGTGTTCCTCCTGGCTGCATCTACTCACCCATCTTGAGAGTCTGAAATTTTTTTAGATAATCTATTAACATCTTCTTTTATCTTAGTAGGAAGACTTAAAATAGTTAAGAATATTTTTAGTGGATTATTCTGTATCATCCAATTAAAACCTAAAGCCAAATTAAATACCTAATAAATTAATCCCATTTCAAAAAAGTTTATATCTTTGTAATTTATCTTGTTATTTCATGGAAAAATTTTTCCAGTATTTCTTAGAAAAGAAAAAATAGTCATGGAAATTGACTTTTATAATCCACCTCTCCATGAAGATTAGTCAAAATGTCATTTTCTACTCATCTCATTCTAAATCTATCTCCTCAGCTTCAACCTTCTGCCCCCACTGCCCATCTCTCACCACTCCTCGTCACAATAGATAGTGGGCTAAGTCCTTGCTTGCTGACTATCCCAGACTTTCAATCCATAATTGTCAGCCTCAAAAAATACTGAAATGTTTTTAAAAATCTATATTGTAGGAAGGTATTTTTTTTATTTTTCCCCTAGGAATAATTAACTTAATTTGAAGATGTTTCTTTCCAAATTTTGTGAAATAATTTTAGGGAAAAAATAAGTGGAAGAATAAATGATACACATTTTTTTCCAATTTATTAAAGAATGTTTCTTACTGACATAATTGTAGTTTTCACTACTAAGTTCATTACTCTACCACAGAGAAAGGAGTTTTGAGTTCTGTTAATACCTGCTGAGATGTATGTCTACTTTGAATATCATACATACATCCAAAAGCATGTCTCTCAAATTTTCCTAGTTTGAGATTTATACCTTTCCCTTAACTAGCACTTCAACTAACTACTATGAAATAATAAAAAGGCAAAAAAAAAAAAGACATGGATAATTTCTTCCCTGGAGTTCTTGTGAAGGTTTAAATATCAGTTTCTGTATTCCAGGAACTGCTCTGGGGATGCCAGGACTCTTGCAAGTTTATACGATCATTCTGGACTAGTAAGTGCTTTTGTTGTGGATAGGTGAAGGCTCACTAATATGTTATCTCTGACTATAAGCTGATTCAGAGATAGCCCAAGGAAAAGCCGTCTTTGGATAATTCCTGTTTCATACCCACATATGCAAATATCTGCTATTTTTTCCTGCTATTTTGGGGTGTTTTATTAAATTACTACAAAACAATCTAACTGGAAGTTGGGATTCTGCCGTATTTCCTGATCCTGTGTCTAATGGGATCTTAATTTTAAATTTACTTGCTTTTTGACCAATTCATCTTGGCACTGTGCTTGCTTTTATTTATTTTTAGTTACATTTCCATAAGAAAAAATACTATAATTACTCTAGAATATTTAAAATTTCAAAATAAGTTTTATTTTTTCAAAATTTACCCAGTATTATACTACAGAAACATATTTTATAATTCCAAGCTTCTTAAACTATTTATGTAATATGTCAAATAGACAGTGATCAAAATGCTGTTTGAAATGAAAATTCATCATTGAAAAAGTCTTATTAAAGTTTTCTTTTATAGTTTATTCCAATTTTCAACTAAATCTATTGAAATCCTTTAATTGACATTTGAATTCTAATTGGTCATTAGTGACATGCAGAAAAGTCTTGTCATTGTATGTTTATTTTGCATCCACGTAACTTAATAGGCTGTCTTAGAATTCATCTTAGTTTTTCAGTTGATCTTGTAGGTTTCTAGGTAGATGATCATATAATGAGCTTGCTTATAAAGACAACTAGCTTCCTCGTCTCTTTCCTAGTGCTGTGGTTACTTTTTTTCTGATATTAATATGAAGGTCTCTAACATGTCTTGTTTAATATTATGGTTTTTACTATTCTACATAAATGAGGTTTATCATTTAAAAAGCTTATTTTACTCACAACATATATTGAATTTTATGTGTCATTTAAACATCTAAATAGATGATAACATTTTACTTTATATTTTTTAATCTTAAGGCTATGTGATGCAGGTTCAATTACTTTTTTATCTTAAAACCATTTGATATGAATGCAACTGCTAATATTGCACCATTTTTATTTCTTAATATAAAGCAGAATTCAGGTAACATTCTACTTAGGATTTCTGTGTCTGCCTTTGAGAAACTGATCATACACACATAAACTTGTGTCACATCTGTTGTAAAAAACTTTCTCAGTTTTCACAATTAATACTATGCAACAGTCTTAAGAATTGAAGGTTTTTCTCATTTTATTTTGGCAGTGTAAATAGGTTGATTATTTACAATTGAAATATTCAATGAGTGTGTATGTGTTTTGAGGGAACTTTGTCAGAAGTTCCTTGCCCATTATTTAAAACTACATATGTCTCATAATTAGTTATGAATTACTGAATAAGAGGTAGCAATGACAGGAATGTACTGCACATATAGTTGCTATGGAGATATAAAAATAATTGAAAAACTACTGGGAAGGAACTAATCCTGTCACTGTCTGAATCTATTGCCTTTTGTTAGGGATAAAACATGATGTCTTTTTCATTATTACATAATGATTATGACTCTGCTAGATTTTATACATCATCTTGAGTTAGACTTAAGTTCTAATAAATGTGTTTGCACTTTATATTTCTAAATGTTGTAATTATTTTCCTTATGTTTTATTTTTCCTTATAAGTTAAATTGTACTTATAAATTTTAGTGATACATGAGATTATCCCATATATTAATAATCACTTATCAATATTTTGTAAATAATTATTATATAGTTTTGTTTATTAAACTATTTATATCTTCCCTGTTACTTTACTCCCCAAAGAACCAGATTTTTTACTGCTTAATATTATGGGTTCAATTGTATCTAATCCCCAGTGCCTTAGTATGCGATCTTGTTCAAAAACTGGGTCTTTATAGAGGTAATCAACTTAAAATGAGGTCATCAGAATGAGCCCGAGCCAATGTAACTGGTATCCTTATAAAAAGGGGAAATTTGGACACAGGTACAGACATGCACGAAGGAAACACAGTGTGAAGACACAGGGAGAACTTCATGTGGAAATGGCAGAGATTGGAGTGGTGCATCTAGAAGCTAATGAAAACCAAGGATTGCTAGCAAATTACCAGAAGCTAGAAAAGAGACATGAAACTATCACTTACCCACTCATAAGTAACCTACACAGCTCACATCTTGATTACATATTTCTGTTCTCCAGAGCTGAGACTATAAATTTATGTTGTTCAATATTCTTTCGCGTTCTTTCCCATGGCTTCCTAATCTTCTATCTCAATTTCTACCCGTAATTTCCATGTTTACTATCTACATTACGGATTTTATTTTCAGCAGTATCCATATTGCTGTATCTTCCTTGCAATCTAGTTTTAAATTGATCTATTTTGTTTTTTATGTAATATTTCTTTCATATCTACTATTCATTATATATCAACCTGAATTCTTATATTTTTGTCTTTTTTACTCACTAAATTACTTTTTTTATTTTTAAAATGAATCAAAATCTTTTATGATGAAGTACATAAATCTTAAGTATACAGCAAAATTAATTTTGGCATTTTTATCCATCCGTGTAAACAGAACTTGTTTCATGGAGATAATTTTTGTTTATGTCATGACATGACAGCTCTAAAATTTTCTTTGTTGGTCATCAATAAATTATGTCTATGGTCTGCTTGCATAAACCCCTCTTTTGTTATTAAATTTTATCTTCTTTCTAGATCTACTGCTTTATAAATACCAAATTAATTCCTGTGATTTCAAACATCATTTACTTTAGGAAAAGTAGATTCTCCTCAGATCAAAACTAGTGTAAACTAGTGTGAACTACATATACTTTAGCTCGATTTCTCATTTTTTTGTTCTTGCCGTTTACTTAAGATTTTCTAACATCTCCATGTCTCATACTATAGGGGAATTTGAAATATAACTTATTTATAAAGTCTTCTCCAAATTAATCTCAGACCAAGGGGTCAGCAACAAATTCTAGGCCAAACTTTAAAATATATTTACTGATATTTTAAAAAATACAAAGTGGATAAAGTTAATTTAAATGAGCATATATTAAAACATTCAATAGTAATTTTGCCATGATTTTAAGTTACAAAATTTCATCTATAGTATCATAAAATGTCACCTAGATAGATATTAATACAAAAGTAATTTATCTTTAGTACATCAAAGATATCTTTATGTTATTAAATATTAGTTTTGCTGAAGTGTATAATCCTCAGTTATAGTATTCTGTGAAGAGTTGGTGAGACTATTTTTATGGTTTTATGACAAATTTGGGGTATATTTATATGGTGTTATTCTTCATTTCTGGTTTTGTTTAAATTTCAGGTTTTGGAAAAATATAATTTTTTTCTGTGTTATTTTAGGAAGAAAGTTGTGCTAGGTTTTATAGTAAGTAGCACCAAAATTTGGTGCTGTAAGATTATATCTGGTCTATAATACTTGACCTTTTAATCCTTATTTTAAAATTAAATATAACAATTTTCTTTCCATTACACTGTTATTTAAGCCATGCTATATTTGCCAATTTCCTAATGTGATTTTTTAAAAATAGGTGAAAGCATTTGAAGAAAGTCAAGTTTTATGGAAAAAGCAATCTCATATAGGCAAATATATATATGAAAATATTTTTATGTAAAATAAGAACTGATTTTGGAAATGTAGAGCAAAGTAAAGCCAAATTAAAAGTGTGTGTATATATATATATATGCACTGTAGGGGGTCAAACACGAAACATCTGTTCACAAAATAGCTACTCTACATGGAACTTAGACAAAGTTATTTTGGAACATTTTTTTAAAGCATGAACATTACACTAGAAATAAGAAGCCTCACATATGAGACTGATATAGTTTGGATATATGTCCCCTTCAAGTATCATGTTGAAATGTGATTCCCAAAGTTGGAGGTGAGGCCCGGTGGCAGGTGATCAGATCCTGGGGACGGATAACTCATAAATTGTTTAGCACCGTCCTCTTAGTGATAAATGAGATCTAGCTAAGTTAGTTCACCTGATATCTGGTTGTTTTAAAGAGTCTGAGATCTCCCCCTTCTGTCTCTCACTCCTGCTCTTGCCATGGGACATACTGGCTCCGTGTCACCTTCTGTCATGATTCAAAACTTCCTGAGGCCTCACCAGAAGCAGATGCTGGCACCATTTTCCTATAAAGTCTGTAACACAGATAGGCAATTAAACCTCTTTCCTTTTTCCTTTTTTTTTTTTTTTTTGGATTATACTTTAAGTTCTGGGGTACATGTGCAGAACGTACAGGTTTGTTACATAGGTATATACGTGCCATGGTGGTTGGCTGCACCCATCAACTCGTCATCTACATTACATATTTATCCTAATGCTATCCCTCCCCTACCCCCCAACCTCCCGAAAGGCCCTGGTATGTAATATTCCCCTCTCTGTATCCATGTATTCTCATTGTTCATCTCCCACTTATGAGTGAGAACCTGCAGTGTTTGGTTTTCTGTTTTTGTGTTAGTTTGCTGAAAATGATGGCATCCAGCTTCAACCATGTTCCTACAAAGGACATGAACTCATCCTTTTTTATGGTTGCATAGTACTCCATGGTGTATATGTGCCTCATTTTCTTTATTCAATCTATCATTAATGGGCATTTGGGTTGGTTCCAAGTCTTTGTTATTGTGAACAGTGCCACAATAAACATACATGCTCATGTGTCTTTACAGTAGAATAATTTATAATCTTTTGGGTATATACCCAGTAATGAGATTGCTGGGTCAAATGGTATTTCTGGTTCTAGATCCTTGAGGAGTCACCATACTGTCTTCCACAGTGGTGGTTGAAGTAAGTTACACTCCCACCAACCGTGTAAAAGTGTTCCTATTTCTCCATATCCTCTCCAGCATCGGTTGTTTCCTTTTTTTTTTTTCATTTTTTTTTTTGAGGGGGGATGAAGTCTTCCAGGCTGGAGTGCAATGGTGCAATCTCGGCTCACTGCAATCTCTGCCTCCCGAGTTCAAGTGATTCTTCTGCCTCAGCCTCCCTAGTAGCTGGGATTACAGGCACCTGCCACCACGCCTGGCTAATTTTTGTATTTTTAGTAAAGACAGGGTTTCACCATGTTGGCGAGGCTGGTCTCGAACTCCTGACCTCAGGTGATCCGCCTGCCTCAACCTCCCAAAGTGCTGGGATTACAGGCGTGAGCCACCACTCCCGGCCATTTCCTGACATTTTAATGTTCTCCATTCTAACGGGCGTGAGATGGTATCTCACTGTGGTTTTTATTTACATTTCTCTAAAGACCAGTGATGATAAGTTTTTTTTCATGTTTGTTGGCTGCATAAATGTCTTCTTTTGAGAGGTGTCTGTTCATATCCTTTGCCCACTTTTTGATGGGGTTGGTTTTTTCTTGTAAATTTGTTTCTTTGTAGATTATGGATATTAGCCCTTTGTCAGATGGATAGATTGCAAAAGTTACTCCCATTCTGTAGGTTGCTGTTCACTCTGATGATAGTTTATTTAGCTGTGCAGAAGCTTTTTTGTTTAATTAGATGCCATTTGTTAATCTTGGCTTTTGTTGCCATTGCTTTCGGTGTTTTAATCATGAAGTTTTTGCCCATGCCTGTGTCCTGTATGGTATTGCCTAGGTTTTCTTCTAGGATTTTTATGGTTTTAGGTCTTACGTGTAAGTTTTTAATCCATCTTGAGTTAATTTTTGTATAAAGTGTTAGGAAGGAGTAAAATTTCAGTTTTCTGCTTATGGCTAGCCAGTTTTCCCAACACCATTAATTAAATAGAGATTCCTTTCCTCATTGCTTGTTTTTGTCAGGTTTGTCAAAGATCAGATGGTTGCAGATGTGTGGTGTTATTTCTGATGCCTCTGCTCTGTTCCATTAGTCTATATATCTGTTTTGGTACCAGTAATGTGCTGTTTTGTTTACTGTAGCCTTGTAGTATAGTTTGAAGTTAGGTAGCATGATGCCTCCAGCTTTGTTCTTTTTGATTAATATTGTCTTAGCTGTGTGGGCTGTTTTTTGTTTCCATATGAAATTAAAAGTAGTTTTTTCTAATTGTGTGAAGAAAGTCAGTGGTAGCTTGATGGGGATAGCATTGAATCTATAAATTACTTTGGGTAGTATGCCCATTTTTTGCGATATTGATTCTTCCTATCGATGAGGATGGAATGTTTTTCCATTTGTTTGTGTTCTCTTATTTCCTGAGCAGTGGTTTGTAGTTCTCCTTGAGGAGGTTATTCACATCCCTTATAAGTTGTATTCCTAGGTATTTTATTGTCTTTGTAGCAATTGTGAATGAGAGTTCAGTCATGATTTGGCTACATATGTCTATTACTGGTATATAGGAATGCTTGTGATTTTTGCACATTGATTTTATATCCTGAGACTTTGCTGAAGTTGCTTATCAGCTTAAGGAGATTGTGGGCTGAGACAATGGAATTTTCTAAATATACAATCATGTCATCTGCAAAAAGAGACAGTTTGACTTCCTCTCTCCCGATCTGAATACCCTTTATTTCCTTCTCTTGCCTGATTGCCCTGGCCAGAACTTCCAATACTATGTTGAATAGGAGTGGTGAGAGATGGCATCCTTGTCTTGCACCAGTTTTAAAAGGAAATGCTTCCAGTTTTTGTTCATTCAGTATGATATTGCCTATGGGTTTGTCATAAATAGCTCTTACTATTTTGAGATACATTCTATCAATACCTAGTTTATTGAGTTTTTAACATGAAGGGGTGTTGAATTTTGTTAAAGGCCTTTTCTGCATCTATTGAGATAATCATGTTGTTTTTGTCATTGGTTCTGCTTATGTAACAGATTAAGTTCATTGATTTGCATACGTTGGACAAGCCTTGCATCCCAGGGATAAAGCTGACTTGATCATGGCGGACCTCTTTTCTTTATAAATTAGCCACCCTCAGGTATTTATAGTGATGCAAGAATGGACCAATAAAGAGTCATAACTCTCATTTTCCCAGGTCCATAAACTCATCAAGTCATTTTCCCTTTTGTAGTCTCTATTTTCTCACATACAGCTATGATCACTACACGTAACATGGAAGTATTGAGGGAGGATCATATATGAATACACAGAAAAGTAAATTATGGGTTTCTAGTGTATACAAGTATTTATTATTGTTGGTAATATACTAATCTGTTGACTGCTGTAAAAAATGCCAACTTTCTTTTTCATTAAGCAGAGAAATGCTTGCTATTAAAATGCCTATGAACAATACAGGAAGAGGCAATTAATGGGACAAAACATAATGAATTTAGCAGATGGAGGCAGAGTGGGAAGCTATTTGACATCACTTGGCACTATGAATGCCAAAAGATCGATAATTTTTTATATTAATAGTTTAATGGCAAAAAATACAAAATAAATGAATAAAAGGTTTTTTCTTATATAAGTATAGAAATAGCTAAATAAAAATGAAAAAAATTGATTTTCCTGGTTAATCGCATCAAGTTTTTACCTCATTCTGATTATACAGATAGAGCATTTATTTTATTATGCAGAATGGATTTTAAAGGGGTTTAAAATAGAAACTACCATTCAAGGTTTTATGACTTGGGAAATGCATGATATCACTAAGGCAACAAAGGTTGCACAAATAGTATAAAATGTCATTTTTTATGAAGTCTGCAGGCTTCATTAAAAATAACTAAATATCACCTCTTTTATGAAATATTGAAATTTACATTATAAATATATTTTTAGAAATTCTTCATAAGGTTATCTCCAATTTATGCTGTTCTCCAAATGTATATTTTTATTTATTTATATATATTATCAATTATACTAAAAGAATGATCTTTTCCAGGAATGTGATTTATGGGCATGTTCAATTATGCTTTACATTTTCACCTTAAACTAATCTATAAAGAGACAGGTTTCAGTCAGTGAGCATTGAAAGTTCTTCATTGATCCTCAGGGTAAACCTTTCACTGTTTCACATGGCATGCATGGTCTTTGTGCAAGCCTTTGTCAAAAACAAACAAAAAAATCAACAGCCTGCATACTGGGCAAAATGGAATAAGAGACATCAGATTTACTCTCCCTCTTGAAACAAAAATAGATAAAACAGCTTTTAAGATGTTAGAGTTCAGGCAATAAAAAATGATAAAATCCTTGAGAGACAAGGAACACATGAGGTGAGCGCTATAATTGACTCAGAGTACTTCTAGGAGCAGGAAGCAGGAACCTGGCAGAGTCTGTTGGTCTTCCTGAGTTGAGGAGATGGAACTGAGCATCTCAAGCCACACTAGCCAAAGTACCCAGGGAAAGATATCTCAGAGGATACAGTTGCACAGAGAAAAAGTTATGATCTGCAGAGAGTCTTTTAAAAATTTTCCTCAAGAGTGCTGATACATGCATATACAAAAGTTGGGGATGAGAAATACCTAAAAGGTTATAAGGAGGATCTTTAGAACTCACACAGGGCCAGGAATAGCTATTCCCACCAACCAAAATGGAAAACTTCATAATTCATAGGCATTGGATAGAGTACTCAGCAATATTTTGACTCTGTAAGTAGGCTAGATTTTTATTAAAGTTGCCATTGTCTTGTTTAACAAAGCCTTTAAGCAAGACCTCAGTGTATCAAACTGTTCCAAAGCGACTTAACTACATTGCTGTACAAAGCTTAAGAATATGTATAGGAATACAAAAATATGCAGCACACAAAATGATTAATTTCATAATGACTGGCATCTAACAAAAATTTACTAAGAACACAAAATCAAGAAATGTTAATATAAACAGGAGGAAAAAGCCAATCAGTTGGAATTGATCTAAATGATTTACAGATGAAGAAATTTGTAATCAAGAACAATAAGACATTTTTTAATAACTGTATTCCTCGTGTTTAAAAAGCTATAAAAATATCAAGTATATAAATAGAGACATAGATGATTTTCTTTAATGTGCATATTCAACTTTTGTAGGGAAACTAAAGTTTGAGTTTAAAAATACACTAAAAGACAGTAATTGCAAATTAGACATTGCAGATAAGTGAACTTAAAGATTTGCAGCACAGTCTACCCAAAGTGGAATACAGAGAGAAGACAGAAAAACGCTCACAGAGCATCGTTCAGCTGTAAAACAACTTCAAGCAGTTGAAACTACAGTTTCAAGATGTTCAGTAAGACTACAGTGAAAGAAAAATGAAGAAAACTACACCAAAGCAATCAAGTTACCTAAGAACAGTGATAAAGAGAAAATCTGAAAGCAGACACCTTATGTATAGAGGAAATAAGATTAAAATGAAAGCAGATTTATCATGAGACACAGGCAAGGGAGAAGACGGTCAACCATTTTTAAAGTAATGACCAAGCACACACATACACACACACAGACACACACACACATGCATACAAAAAAAAATTGATTAATCTAGGATTCTATACAACATGCAACTATATCTTTCAAAAATGAGGTTGGAGTAAAAATTTTTTGATATGAAAAAGCTAAACAATTTATCATCAGCAAATCTAAACTACAGAAGATATTAAAGCAAGTTCTTTAGACAGAGGATAATAGAATATGTAAGTTTTTATCTATATAGCAGAATACAGAGCACCAGAAATATGTAACTACGAGGGTAAATATAAAGTGCTTTTTGATTAATACTTAAATACCTTTAAATTGAATAAAACTGAAATAAAATAAGAATTGTGGGCATAGTTTGAAGAGAAATAAAGTACACAGTTGTAATATAGGTGAAGTACTATAACATCACTAGAAACTGGACTCATAAAATTATCATTAAGAAATTAGAGCCCAATATAGGTCTTTAATAAATCAGCAAAAAAGACAAAACAAAATCATAACAAATATCCAGTCAATCTTAAGGAAGACAGAAAGGAGAAAAAATGATCAAAGAGTAGATGGTAAAGTTAGAAAGCAAAGACTAAGGTGGTATATTTAAAACAATTACAGTGATGTGCCATTTAATAACAGTGATAAGTTCTGAGAAAAGTGCCATTAGGTAATTTTATCATTGTGTGAAGATCAGAGATTATACTTACATAAATGTACATGGTATAGCCTACTACACACATAGGCTATGTGGTACAGTCTATTGTTCCTAAGCTACAGACCTGCACAAAAGTTACTGTCCTGAATACTCTTGGTAATCATAACACAATGGTAAGTAAGTGTATGTCTAAACATGGAAAAGGTACAGTAAAAATATGGTTGAAGATAAAAAATGGTGCATCTCTGTAGGGAACTTACCATGAATGAAGCTCGTGGGACTGGAAGTTGCTCTGGGTGAGTCAGTGAATGGTGAATAAACATAAAGGCCTAGGACATTAATATACACTACTGTAGACTTGAAAAATACTGTACACTTAGTTTATACTGTTTATAAAAAATATTTTTTTGGAGAAGGGAGCCAAGATGGCTGACTAGCTGCAGCCAGGATGAGCTTTTCACCAAGACACCAGACCATCAAGAAGACTGACACTCCAAGAAGCTCTTCAAAAGGAAACCGCTGAAAGTGAACAGAAGGAGGAAGCAGACCCTGGGCTGAAAGAGGAGGAAGCTGGGAACCCTGCACAGGGATGCTGAGCACCAGACTCCTTCTTGTGCCTAAGTAACTCCTGGGAAAAGAATGAGCTAAATAGGCATAGAGCACCCCACTGTTACCACGGATCTCTGGAATCCTTGCTGCAAGAATCCCCACCACCCACACAGACATTTGAGCTGGCAGGGATTGCTGCTTGGAGAGTTGATAGGGACAGGACACTGGTCTGCACAGAGCCTAGAGGGTTTGATGTGAGAATGGCTGTGGTGGAACATGGCCAGGGATGCCCATTCCCCAAAGCATGCTATGCTTCCATAGGTGGCTTTGAGCTTTGCTGACTGTTGAACCTAGACAGAACAGGGCTATCTTACCTGTGGGATGGGGCAGACTGATCTGAGTGCTTCCCTTGCCTGACAGTCTCTCCCAGCGCCCCTGCGTGGTCACACTCACTTGTGGCGTAGCCTCAGATGCTCAATCAGGCCACTTTCCAGTGACCACTGCCATAGTTCTTTCAACAGTAGACCTCACACTAACCATCAGAGAGCTTTTCCAGACATGCCCCACCAACGTATACTTGCCCACAGTCTCCTTCCATTGCTTTTTTGGCATGCAAGCAGACCTCACCACACAACTGCTCTGCCCCCACCAGTGCATATGCATGCATGGTTGCTGCCATCATGTCATTACCAGAGCATGCACACAAATTAAGACCCCACTGTCACCACCCTAGTGAAGCACTTTTGCCGGCACCTTCCATCAGAGTGTTGTTGCCAATGGACCAGTAACACCTCGGACCCTCTGGCACAGCAGCTACTTAACCTCAAGGGGCTAGAGAACTGCAGGGAGCCAAAGGCCTATGGGACTTGACCAGCTCAGCATTCTACTGAGGTTATATGATCGAACAGCAAACTGTTTATCATGAATACAGAATGTGGGCAAACTCACTTCTGTGCCTGCCCCAGAAGATTTGCTGAGGAAAATTGCTTGCTGGTGCCGAGCTCCTTGAGGTTATCTACTGGGACATCTAGAGAATGCAGTCTTGCAAGCCTACTCTGGACTGAGCAGCTGACCCCTTCTTCCACCCCCTTTCTCACTATCTCTTTTGCCTAATAAATATGGAGGGCTGTGTAAAACTCAGGGCCCTTTTCCACTAGAGGCAAGGTGCCCCCTGACCCCTTCTTCCACATATACTCTTTTATCTCTTGTCTTGTATTCCCATGTTCGCCCCCTTTGTTCAGTTCACCAGTAATCGTGGCAGGTTACATAGTGGCGCCCCGAACAGCGACAGAATCAGGTGCTCAACAGAGAACAATGTCATGGGCCTATTCCTAGGCCCCAGGAGTACAGCAGGCAGCCAAGGAGTTCTGAGCTGAGTCCTGGTCCCCTGAGATCATTCAGAAATAAAGCCAGATGACTAAACACATCTTATACCAAAGTCAATCCAGGACATCAAAGAATATAAAATCACAAATCCCTATTTAAAAGACAGCAACTTCAAAGATTAAAAGAACATCAGCTCACACAGATAAGAAAAAAACAGTGTTAAGAACTTGGGCAACTCTAAAACCCAGAGTGTCTTCTTACCTGCAAATGGCCATGCTAGCTCCCCAGCCATGGCTCTTAAGCAGACTTAAATGGCTGAAATGACAGACATAGAATTCAGAATCTGGACAGGAAAGAAGACCACTGAGTTTCAGGAGAATGTCAAAATCCAATCCAAGGAATTTAAGGAATCCAGTAAAACAATATAAAAGCTGAAAGGCAAAATACCCTTTTAAAGAAAGAACTAAACTAATCTGATAGAGCTGAAAAGCTCACTGTAAGAATTTCATAATTCTTATGATGAAATTGAAAGTTTTAACAGAAGAATAGACCAAGCCGAGGAAAGACTCTCAAAGCTCAAATATCAGTTTTTTGAATCAACTCACTGAGACAAAAATAAATAACAAAGAATTTTAAAGAGTGAACAAAACTTCTGAGAAATATGAGATTATGTAGAGACCAAACTAACCATCAGAGAGCTTTTCCAGACATGCCCCACCAATGTACACTTGCCCACAGTCTCCTTCCATTGCTTTTTTGGCATGCAAGCAGACCTCACCACACAGCTGCTCTGCCCCCACCAGTGCATATGCATGCATGGTTGCTGCCATCATGTCATTACCAGAGCATGCACACAAATTAAGACCCCACTGTCACCACCCTAGTGAAGCACTTTTGCCGGCACCTTCCATCAGAATGTTGTTGCCAATGGACCAGTAACACCTCGGACCCTCTGGCACAGCAGCTACTTAACCTCAAGGGGCTAGAGAACTGCAGGGAGCCAAAGGCCTATGGGACTTGACAAACTCAGCATTCTACTGAGGCTATGTGATCAAACAGCAAACTGTTTATCGACTCATTGGTATCCCTGAAAGACAGGCAGAGAGAACAAGCAACTTGCAACACATATTCAGGATATTGTCCACAAAAATTTCCCCAACCTTGCTAGAGAGGTTGACATTTGAATTCAGGAAACTCAGAGAACCCCTGCAATTTACTATATAAAGTGACCATCCCCAATACACATAATTATCAGATTCAACAAAATCAATGTAAAGGAAAAAAAATATTAAAGGCAGCTAGAGAGAAGGGGCAGGCCACCCACAAAGGAAGGCTAACAGCAGACGCATCAACAGAAATCATCAGGCTAACAGCAGACCAGCTAACAGAAACCCTACAAGCCAGAAGAGATTGGGTCTGTATTCAGCATCTTTAAACAAAAGAAATTCTAACAAAGAATTTCATATACAGCTAAGCTAAGCATCATAAAGAAGGAGAAATAAATTCCTTTTCAGACACAAGCAAATGCTAAGGAAATATATTACCAGAAAAACTGCCTTACAAGAGGTCCTTAAGGAAACATGGAAGTGAAGACTGGTACCTGTCATCACAAAAACACACTTAAGTACATAGCCCACTGACACTGTAAAGCCACTACACAATCCGGCCTGCATAACAATAACAACACAATAACAGGATCAAATCTGCACATATCAATATAACCTTGGATATAAATGAGCTAAACACCCCACTTAAAAGGCACAAAATGGCAGGTTGGATAAAGAAGCAGGACTAAAGTATATGCAATCTTCAAGAGACCCATTTCACATGGAGTGACACGTTTACGCTCAAAGTAAAGGGATACAGATAAATTTACCAAGCAAATGAAAAACAAAACAGGGCACGTGTTGCTAATTCTCAGTGCAGACAAAACAGATTATAAACCAAAAACAGGCCAGGCACCATGGCTCATGCCTATAATCCCAGCACTTTGGGAGGCTGAGGCAGGCAGATCAGTTATCTCAGGAGTTCAAGACCAGCCAGGGCAACATGGTGAAACCCAGTCTCTACATAAAATAGCCAAGTTTGGTGGTGTGTACCTGTAGTCCCAGCTACTTGGGAGCCTAAGTGAAAGGATGGCTTGAGCCCGGGAGGCGGAGGTTACAATGAGCTGAGATTGCACTTCTGCACACCAGCCTGGGTGACAGAGCCAGATCCTTTCAAAACAAAAACAACAACAGCAAACAAACAAGCAAAAAACAGTCAAAGAGACAAAGAAAAACAATACATAATGATAAAGGGTTGAATTAAATAAGAAGCCTTAACTATCCTAAATATAAATGCACCCCACACTGGAGCACCCAGATTCACGAAACAAGTTCTGAGAACCTACCAAGAGACTTTGATAATCACACAATAATAGTGGAAACCCAATTGACAGTATTAGCCAGATCGTTGAAGCAGAACACTAACAAATACATTCAAGACCTAAACTCAACACTTGACCAAATGGACCAGACATCTAGGGGATATTCTACCCAATGACAAAAAAAAATGTACATTTTTAATGTCTCCACATGGCACATATTCTAAAATCGACCACGTGCTCAGCCATAAAGAAATTCTCAACAAATTTTTAAAAACCAGTATCAGCGGGGTGTTGTAGCTCATCCCTGTAATCCCTGCACATTGGGAAGCCAAGGCAGGAGGGGTGCTTGAGGCCAGGAGTTGAAGTCCAGACTGGATAACAGTGTGAGATCCTGTCTTTACAAATATTTTAAAAATGAGCAGTGTATGTGGCATGTGCCTGTACTCCCACATACTAAGGAAGCTGAGATGGAAGGATTACTAGAGACTAGGAGTTTGAGTCTGCTGTGTACCATGATCATGCCGCTGCACACCAGTCTGGGCTACAGAGGCAAATTCTGTCTTTAAAAAATAAATAAATAAATAAATAAATAAATAAATAAATAAATAAACAAACAAACAAACAGAAGAATCATGCCATCCACAATCTCAACAGCACAATAAAAATAGAAATCAATACCGAAAACATCTCTCAAAACCATACAAGTAGATGAAAATTAAACAGACTGCTCCTAAACAGCTTTTAGGTAAACAATGAAATTAAGGCAGAAATCAAGAAATTCTTTGAAATTACTGAAAACAAAAATACAACATATCAGAATTTCTGGGACACAGTAAAATCAGTGTGAAGTGGAAAGTTTATAGCACTAAACATTCACATCAAAAAGTTACGAAGAGTCCTAAATTATCAACTTAATCACACCTAGATGAACTGGAAAAACAAGAGAAAACCAACCACAACACTAGCAGAAGGAAAGAAATAAAAACAGACCTGAACTGAACAAACATGAAACATAAAATGCCATACAAAAGATCGATGACAGCAAAAGTTGGTTCTTTGAAAAACAGATTGATAGACCACTAGCTAGACTAATAAAGAGAAAAAAGAGAAAGATCCAAATAAACATAATCAGAAATGACAAGGGGACATTACTACACCCCATAGAAATAGGGAAACCAAAGATATTACAAATATCCCTATGAACACAAATTAGAAAACCTAGAAGAAATGGATGAATTCCTAGAAAGATACAATCTCCCAAGACTGAACCAGGAAGAAACTGAAACCATGAACAGACCAATAATGAGTTCTGAAATTGAATCAGTAAACAAAACCTACCAAGCATAAAAAGCCCTAGCCCAGACAGAATTCACAGCCAAAATCTCCCAGCTGTATAAAGAAGAGATAGTACTAACCATACTGAAACTATTCCAAAATATTGAGGAGAAACTCCTCCATAACACATTTTATGAAGCCAGTTATCATTCTGACACCAAAACCTGGCAGAGAAAAAACAAAAAAAGAAAACATCAGGCCAATATCCCTGATGTACATAGATGCAAAAATCCTCAGTGAAATACTACTAAACCAAATCCAGCAGCACAACAAAAAGCAAATCCACCATGATCAAGTAGGATTTATTCCTGGGATGCAAGGTTGGTTGACTTACATAAATTAATAAATGTAAGTCATTGCATAAACACAACCAAAAACAAAAAACACACAAAGTCATCTCACTAGATTCACAAGTGCTTTTGATAAAATTCAACATCTCTTCATGTTAACAAAGTAGGTATCAGAGGAACATACCTCAGAATAATAAGAGCCATCTATGATAAACCCACAGCCAATGTCATACTGAACAGGTAAAAGCTAGAAGCATTCCCCTTGAGAATTGAAACAAGACAAGGATGCTCACTCTCTTGACTCCTTTTCAACATAGTTCTGGAAGTCCCAGCCACAGCAATCAGGCAAAAGAAAGAAATACGGAGAATCCAAATAGGAAAAGAGGAATTCAAACTGTCTCTCCTTACTGACAATGTGATTCTATACTGAGAAAATCCCATAGTCCTTGCTCAAAGATGCCTAGATCTGATAAACAACTTCAACAAAGTTTCAGGATAAAAAATCAATGTACAGAAACAAACAGCATTTCTGTACAGCAATAACATCCAAGGTGAGAGTCAAATCAAGAGCACAATCCCATTCACAACAGACATAACAAGAACAAAATACCTACAAATATGCTAGTCAGGAAGGTGAAAGACATCTATAGTGAGAATTACAAAACACTGCTCAAAAAAATCAGAGATGGCATTAAATAACAGAAAAACATTCCATACTCATGCATAGGAAGAATCAATATTGTTAAAATGGCTATACTGTCAAAAGTAAATTACAGATTCAATACTATTCCTATAAAACTACCAATGACATTTGTCAGAGAATTAGAAAAAAACTTCTAAAATTCAAAAGGAACCCAAAAAGTGCCTGAATAGCCAAAGAAATCCTAAGCAGAAAGAACAAAACTAGAGACATCACACCATCTGACTTCAAGGTACACTGCAAGGATACAGTAAACAAAACAACATGGTACTGGTATAAAAATAGACATATAGACCAATGAAATAGGTTAGAGAAGCCAGAAATAAAGCCACATACCTATAACCATTTGAAGTTTGACAGGGTCAACAATAACAAACAATGGAGAAAGGACTCCCTATTCAATGAATGGTGCTGGGATACCTAGCTAGCCATATACTGAAAATTGAAACTGGACTCTTTCCTTACATCATACACAAAAATCAACTCAAGATAAATTAAAGACTTAAATGTAAATGCTAAAACTATAAAAACCCCAGAATAAAAGCTAGAAAATACCATTCTGAACATAGGCCCTAGCAAAGATTTTATAATGAAGACTCCAAAAGCAACAAAAACAAAAATTTACAAGTGGGAACTAATTAAACTAAAGAGCTTCCACACAGCAAAAGAAACTATCAACAGAGTAAACAGGCAAACTACAGAATTACAACAAATATTTACAAACTATGCATTCATCAAATGTATATCAAAAATCTATAAGGAGCTTAAAGAAATCAACAAACACAAAAACGAATATCCCCATTTAAAAAATGGGCAAAGGACATGAACAGACACTTATCAAAGGAAGCATACAAGTTGCCAATAAACAAGAAAAAATGCTCAACCTACCTAATCATTAGAGAAATGCAAATCAAAACCACCGCAAGGTATCATCTCACAGCAATAAGAATAGCTACTATTAAAATATCAAAAAATAACAAATGCTTGCAAGATTGCAGAGAAAAGGGAATGCTCATACCCTGCTTGTGGGAGTGTAAATTAGTTCAGCCATGGTGGAAGTAGTTTGATTTCTCTAAGAACTTGAAACAGAGATACCATTTGACTCAGCAATGCCATTATTGGGTATATATCCAAAGTAATACACATCATTCCACCATAAAGACACGTGCACTGATATGTTCATTGCAGCACTATTCACAATAGCAAAGACATGCAGTCAACCTAGGTGCACATCAGTGGTGGAGTAGATAAAGCAAATATGGTATATATATACCATGCAATACTATACAGCCATAAAAGAGATCAAAATCATTTCCTTTGCAGGAACATGGATGGAACTGGAGGCCATTACGCTAAGCAAATTGATGCAGAAACAGAAAACCAAATACCCCTTATTCTCACTTATAAATGGCAGTTAAATTTTGAGTTCACATGCACAAAAAGAGGGAAAGAATAGACACCAGGGTCTACTTGAAGATAGAGGGTCTAAGGAGGGTTAGGATCCAAAAAATACCTATCAGGTACTATGCTTACTACCTGGTTGACTAAATAATTTGTACACCATACTCCATGAGTATCCAATTTACCCATGAAACAAACCTGCACATGTACCCCTGAACCTAAACTAAAAGTTGGAAAGCACAAAACTAAAAAATAAAAAATATTTTTCTTTCTTCAATAATAAATTAACCTTAGCTTACGCTGTTTTTCTTTATAAACTTTTTAATTTTTTTAACTTTTTGACTCTTTTTAAACAATACTTAGCTTAAAATACACATTGTACAGATAAACAAAAATACTCTATATTCTTATTCTATCATTTTTTTTCTATTTTAATATTTTTAAATTATTTTTTTACTTTCTAAACTTTTTTGTTAAAAGCTAAGACAGAAACATTTATATTAGCCTAGGCCAACACAGGTTAAGAATAACTAATATCATTGTCTTTCACGTATTCATCTTTTTCCACTAGAAGATCTTCAGGGACGATAACACACATGGAACTGTGATCTCCTATGATAACAATGCCATCTTCTGGAATACGTCCTGAAGGAACTAACTGCCTGAGGCAGTTAACTTTTTTTTTTTTTTGTAAGTAACAGGAGTACACTCTAAAGTTACAATAAAAAGTATAGTATAGTATAGACCAGTAACAGTCATTTATCATTATCAAGTATCATGTACATTACATAATTTCATGTACTACACTTTTATAAGACTGACAGCACAGTAGGTGTGTTTATACTGGCATCACCACAATGCATTGCACTAGAACATTAGGGGCTACAGAGTCACCAGGCCGTAGGAATTTTTCAGCTCCATTATAATCTTATGGGGCCACTGTCGTATATGCGGGGTCTGTCATTGACTAAAATATTGTTGTGTAGCACATTACTATATATCAATAATCAGGTAAAATCAAAATGATCTAAACACCCCAATTAAAATAGATTGTCTGACTACTGAAGCACAATTCAATTATATACTTACTATGAGAAATCCACTCTCATTACAAAGACACAAATAGCTTAAAGTAAAAATGCTGGAAAAGGATATACAAAGATAGTGCTAATTCAAAGAAAATTGAAGTGGCTATACTAATATTGCACAAAGTAGATTTCAGAATACAGAACGTTATTGTAGTAGAAAATATATATTGTGATAGACATAAAGTACCAAACTCACTCAAAATGAAAAAGATCAATTTCATGACCCTATATTCTATTATAAAAGTAAACTTTTAGTTAAAAGCCTCCCTGCAAAGAAAACTCAGGCCAGGATGGCCTTATTGGGAAATTCTACTTTATATTTAAGAAAAGGATACCAATTATACGAAAGGTCTTTCAGAAAATTGAGGATAGAATATTTGTCGTTAAAAACCTATCCACAGATGTTCAAAGCAACCTTATTTTAAATAGCCCCAAACAGGAAACAACTCAAACGTTCATGGGAAAACAAATTGTGTTATATTTGTGCAATGGAATATTATTCAGCAGTTTAAATAAATACCTACACTAATCGTTGCAATAAAATAAGTTAACCTCAAAATAATGCCGTATGAAAGAAGTCAGACAAAAAGATTACATCTATATGATTGTGTTTATATAAAATTTTAGGAAATATAAACTAATCTCAATGGTGCCTGGGGAAGGGAGAGGGAGCAACCAGGAAGATTTGAAAGAGGTGGATTAAAATGGGGGCATGAAGAACTTTTGGGGTGATTATGTTCATTATATTGATGGTAGTGATAATATTAACATATGTACCTAGATGGCTAGATAGATGCAAACACATATGTGTCAAAACTTATTAAGTGTGTACTTTATTGTATATCAATTATACCATTAAAAGGCTGTAAAATAATTTAAAATAAATAAATAAATTCCTTGCTCTCCAGGACAATTTCAACTCCTAGAGATAAGTCAAAATATATATTATACCATGTTATATATTATATATACTTCTATATAACTTACACAGGTATCATTATATAAGTATATATTGATATAAATACATATAAATATATATTATACATTATAGGATATGCAAAGTTTTTAAATAACAGAAATATATCCAAAAAGAAAAGTATTCAAGCAATTACTTGAAAAATTATCATCTGAATAATTATCTGAAAATTATCTGAACAATGTGCAGTATATAGCTGATTATCTGAAAATATTATAAGTTAACTTCTAAATGATATCTGATTTTTGGATGCTGCACAGAGAACCCAGACTCTTTCTACATCATTCACTAATGACATCTTAATTTCAAAGATTCTTTCTTCTGAGTACGATTAGGTCCTAGAATCGTGGAAGAAAATAAGTTCGTTGGTCTCCAATAACAAATTACCTCCTGCAGCTTTCAAACTGCTCTACTCAGCAACATAACTTCTCCACTAAGCACAGATGCTTTCTCTGAAAAGGGGTTGTCACTGTGCTGTCTGCTAGAAAGGCCAATGTCATGGATACTATTTGCACAGGCTGAGGTGGCTTCCTGAACACCATTGCTGAATGCTGCACTCCTGAGTACCGCTTATGTGACACTTTCAATACCCCAAGTTTTTCTTCATTTTTCATACGAAGATTCGAGGAGAAATAATAATTTGCATGAGTTTTTGAAAAAAATTACTATAGTACTAGCCACAGTAGAGGCAAACTTCTCTCAAATTTCAATACTTAAGTAAAATGTATAGCTTCTCAATTTCTTCAGCCACAATATGATTTCACCTGATTTATATAAACCAAAGAGATTCAAGATGGAAGGAAGAACAAATGTAGAGTGAAGATAGTAGATGTGAATTGCCAAAGGGCTATAGAATCAAAAGCATAAGGCTGTGGCTAAAGACACGAGAAAGAATGAGTTCTTCCAAAAATAAAAAGAAGGCCAAGGGTTTTACATGATTCTCGCAAGTAAGGATGGGAGAAATAAAAGTAATCAAAAAGGAAGTTAAAGAATTCCTTGCAAAGTAATGAAGCAAGCATAGAAGCAGAGGATGTGGGAAAACATTTCAAGAAGAAAAGAACTTAAAAAAACAAAAATAGGATTAGCAAAGTATAAAAATAAAGTGATTTTGAAATCAGATTGTCATTGGAGGCTTTCAAGATAAAAAATACAATGTAGGGGAGGGGAGGGGAGGAGAGGAAGGGAAGAGAGAAGGGAGAAGGGGAGAAAAAGGGGAAGAGATGAGGAGGCCAGGCATGGTGGCTCACGTCTGTAATCCCAATATTTTGGGAGGCTGAGGCAGGCTGATTGCCTGAGTTCAAGACTTCAAAACCACCCTGGGCAACATGGTGAAGCCCTGTCTCTTCTAAAATACAAAAAAATTAGCTGAGCATGGTGGCACACACCTGTAATCCCAGCTACTCAGGAGACTGAGGCGGGAGAATCGCTTGAGCCCGGGAGGCAGAGGTTGCAGCTAGCCAAGATCCTGCCACTGCACTCCAACTTCAACTTGAGAGACAGAGTGAGACTCCAAGGGGTGGGAGGAGGGAAGGAGGAAGAAAGGAAGGAAGGAAGGGAGAGAGAGAGAAAGGAAAGGAAGAAACATCTTATAGAAGAGATTTCACAGGGCATGAGTGAATGAGCAAATTGTCTTGCTGTAAATCATTCTTCCAGATATTTGAAAGTGAAAAAGAAACAAAGAAGAACAGCAAAGCAGAGGAAGTAGGTTTTAATTTTTCTAAGCTCATTTTTTTTTTTACCCATATGTGAGAGAACAATGCATGCTTCTGTCACACAAGGAAGGCAGGATGAAGAGAAAATTCTTGATGATACAGAAAGAAAAAGAGTCAATAAACTGTAATGAGACCCTTTGGGACCTGGAATAGGATAGAATAGTCATGTTTAGTAAGAACACATTTATTTTCCCGGTCTTGATACTACTGCCACCGCTGTCATCACTAATGCTGATTCTAGTGTTGATAAAGTTGGTCCCTTTTTAACTCAGCAGATCCAAGGTTTGTGGGGTTTGAACATTAACCTGAGGGAAGGGCTCTATAAGAAAAATTACAAAATTAATTATATAAGTGAATATTTATTTAGAATATGTAAAAGAATTACAATAAATCACCAGTTTTTAAAAGCTGAAGAATACCATAAACATCAAAGTTCAGGAAATATATTATTATTCACAAACTGGGTGATATACTCTTTTATTTTTGTGACTTCATACATACTGCCTCTTCATGTCACAAAGATTTTGTTATATTATCTTCTAAAAAACAAACAGGAAATGAGAAATCATCATCAACCAAAACTATTTTGATTATTGTCAATTATTTGAAACTTTTTCATAATTTTTACTACAAGCAATTGACAATGCCATATCTGGAATATCCTCCAGTTTCTTGCTCCTGGAAAACCATCCAACCTCAGTCCCTCTTTCGCTCTCAGTGTGGCCCTTTATGGCTGGCTTGTGGCAGCAGCAGTTGGTCCAGCTGGGCCAGTTCCTTGCTTTATGCCCACTTCTATACCCTAAACCACAAGTCAGCCCTCGGAGGATCAGATAGTCATGAAGCCCAGGGCATAGTCATGGACAGGACATGAAGCAGCAGCATCTCTTTGGGCTCTAATTTTATTAGGTCAGTGATAGGGTCAAGTAGGCAAGTGGACAATGAATTTGGGAGCTGGAGGCACTACTGGCAACCCCAGGACCACCACCATCCAGGCCATGGAGGGTAACCTCTAGGCAGAGGCATTGACCCTGTTGGAGTTGTGGCTCCCTCCCCAACATTTAACTTGGAGAACAACTTTCTGAGCTTCATAAAAGGCCTCTACAAGGAAGGCATGACCTAGCTTAAGCTATATTAGGTAAAAACTGTCTCTGGTTGAAATACCTATTCACTATAAGTGCATTGAGATAATGCCTGTTCATAATATTCACTACATATTTATAGAATTAATACATTTAATAGATGGTAATGCCATTAACCAAGAATAGAACACAAGGAACATGCCATGAGGAAAAATTATGAATTTAGTTTGAACCCACTGAATTTCCATTTCCTGTGAGAAACCAGGTTACTATATCTGCCACATATCTGGAAATGTGGCTCTAGAGATATATCTAAGATATAATTTGTAGAATACACTAGCACGGACATACTAATTAAAGCTATGTGGATGAGGTCTTCAGGGAAGTGCAAAAAAGGGCCAGGCACAAAGACCAGAGACATAAGGAAGAAACGTCAATGTTACAGACCAACTGGTTTAGAAGCATATGCTTTCATAAGTGTTGAGAGAATAATTTTTAAAAAAAGATTTAATAAATTTGATGCAGAAAAGGATAAGGAAATGGGATTAAAAGTGCAGTCAATCTGATATTTTGTCAATAAAATCTAATCAAACTGATAATACTTAGTTCTATCATATGTAAGTCATGTGACTAACTCATTTCTCAGTTACCCTTAATGAGTTATTGCTCATAATTGGAAGAAAAAGGTTAGGTTTTCTTCCGTAGTTCAAATGCATTCCGGTTTGGGTGGCCTGGCCATAATGTGCACTGAGTAATGAGGCTAGGATAAATATTATCTTACTTGCTATCTGTCAGGGGATTAATAAGAAAATAAATAAGTATATTTAAAATTGCTATTTGAAGGACTATAAAATTGAATGTAATATTACCAAATGTTAATTACCACTTTTGAAGATGTGTGTTTGTGTTAGAAATAGTATATTTTTCAGTGCAACCTCCTTGTTCTATATGCCCATTTCATATTTGCTTTCCACTCCTCTCATATTCCTCCATTTCCCACAAAACAGAATGTTTTATCTGCTAAAATATTTTCGATGGCACAGTCTTCTATAAACACACACGTGCACATACACACAAACATAAGCATATATTATATCTGTTTTACATATCTCATTCTGAAAAACACATTATTGTGACAGCATTTCCTAAAGAAATAGAAAAAAAAATGCGTCTTCATTTAAGGAAAATAAGATTCGCAGTACATAAGGGAAGTAGAGATTATATTTTCTACATATCAGCCCTTCTGTTTTGATGGTAAGACATTTTATTACCTCATATCTTCCAATAAGATTCCCTGTGACATTAGTTAAGGATACTGCCACAGAACGTGATTCAAAGTTATAAGTTAAACAACTTGATCTTTCTAAGACAGAACGAGATTCATAAAAGAACTTTACTAGGCCTTTAGTAAATTTTCCCTAATTTCAAAATAAAGATAGAATCAAAATGCCAAGAATCCATTGTCTGAAGATATATCTCCTCATTTAGATGGGAAATAGTGACCAGTGAAGCATTTGGAATTTCATTTCATGAAGACATAGGTAATGAATGGGAATGATATTTTACTTCCATAATATTCTACTTAGGTCTCAGAGCATAAATTTAAAATGTCATAACACTTGTTCTGTTATCATTTAATTAATTTTGAAAAATATTTCAGGTTTTCAAATGTCCCCATAGCATGTATAAAAAAATTCAAAATAGTCCTTGATTTGGCCAGTAGAAGTCCTCTGTCACCAAGGCTGATATTGAAGCTTATGAAAGTAATTTTAAGCTAACCAGTTCAACTCAAATAAGAAAAACAAAAATGACAGTTCTCAACACCAGGTAAGAAAAACTGATATAGTTTTAGAAAGGTTGGCTATTTTTTTATTTTCATATGGATGTTTTAGTGTTTTGTAGACAAATGAATTTATAACAAGGGTATCCACAATTTATTAAATTGTTATCTAATTTATTTCAATGCAGAGTACTTTAGCATCAAGCAGTAATAACTTCCTCATGATATCCCTAGCACCTGGAGCCATATTTCACTCCCTTATACAGGATTCAACATCATTTGCCCAAAATTATTGACAATGTCTCCTCATCCAAGCCAGCTTTAGAGAACCACATCAGAGCACATGATAAAACTTTTTTTCTGAAACTCCCATCATGTTAACAGTATTGATATCTGACAAGTTTTTCTGGAACATGGTTCATTATGTAGCACCTCCATAACCCTCAGTCCCCAGTTACCTCTTCATTTACACTCTTTAAAAAATTTTTTCAAATTTTATTTTAAGTTCAGGGGTACATGTGCAGGATGTGCAGGTTTGTTATATAGGTAAACATGTGCCATGATGATTTGCTGCACAGATCATCCCATCACCTAGGTATTAAGCCCAGCATCCATTAGCTATTCTTCCTGATGCTGTCTCTCCTCCCACCAGCCACCCTCCAACAGGAAGGCTTTATGCTACCTGACTTCAAACTATACTACAAGGCTACAGTAACCAAAACAGCGTGGTGTTAGTACAAGAACGCATAGACCAACAGAACAGAATAGAGAAGCCGGAAATAAGACTGCACACCTACAACCATCTGATTTACAAGAAACCTGACAAAAACAAACCGTGGAAAAAGAATTCCCTATTTAATAAATGGTGCTTGAAAAACTGGCTAACCCTATACAGAAAAATTAAAACTAGACCCCTTTATTATGCCATACACAAAAATCAACTCAAGATGGATTAAAGACTTAAAAATGTAAAACTGAATACTATAAAAACCCTAGAAGAAAACCTAGAAAATGTCATTCAGGACATAGGCATGGGCAAAGATTTCATGATGAAGACTCTAAAAGCAATTGCAACAAAAGCAAAACTTGACAAGTGGGATTTAATTAAGCTAAAAAAACTGCTGCACAGTGAAAGAAAATATCATCAGAAGAAACAGACAATGTACAGAATGGCAGATAATTTTTGCAAACTATCCTTCTGACAAAGGTCTAATATCCAGCATCTATAAGGAACTTAAGTTTATATATATATATACAAACACACACACACATTAAAAAGTAGGCAAAGGACATGAAGAGACACTTCCTTTATACTTTGAACTGCATGCTGACTGGTACTTCCGCTCAGTTGATTCATTGTCTACTGCTTATCACAACGTACTCTGCGGCCCCCATTTCATCTTAACCTCTCCTACCTGCTCAAAGGTTTACGTAAATTCCCCACACCCTCTTGCTCCTCCATGTTTTCTTCATTTATATGTCTCTTGTACACAAAAGCTGATAAAACAGACTCAGATCTTCGCATGCTTCTTTTGTCATTTTAAGACCTTTTCACTCCATTGTTATGTACTATTGACTCCTCCTTTTAGGCCCACAGCATCTGTCTCAACTATTCTATATGCCTTTTTGTCAGCGTTCTCTACAGGCCTCCTGTTATTTACCCACATTTAGCCAAGTTTTAATTATCCACATCAGTGACTCCCTACCACCACAAATGCCATTGTCACCTGAGAATTTCAGCATGACTCATACTGTGACCGGACTGCTTGATTCCAGTGACTGTCATCCACTGCACATTTCAGAAACCAAGTCCAAACTTTAGAGCCTTCATCCTGTAAACTGTAATCATCTGTATCCACGGTTTGAAACTCTCTTATTTCAAATTTAAAATTCAAAAACTCTCTTCTCTTCTTGCCTCATGTGAAACAAGTTTCCCTGTTTTAATCCCTATTAGAAATACATTTTTGGTGCCATGGAATAAATAGCCCTCAAACATAAATTTTCTCAGCAAGGCAATTTTACTTCTATAGAAGGGTGGGTCTTGTGGTTGGAGCAAAGGCAAGAGCACACCAGAATAAGGGAATGGAAGGGGTTCTTATCCCTGATGCAGGTAGCCCCTACTGCTGTGGCGTTCCCCTATTGGCTAGGGTTGGAGCACACAGTCTAAGCTAATTCCAATTTGGCTGTTTTAAAGAGAGCAGGGGCTAACATGGTGAAACCCCGTCTCTACTAAAAATACAAAAAAAATTAGCCGGGCGTGGTGGCGGGCGCCTGTAGTCCCAGCTACTCGGGAGGCTGAGGCAGGAGAATGGCGTGAACCCGGGAGGTGGAGCTTGCAGTGAGCTGAGATTGCGCCACTGCACTCCAGCCTGGGCGACAGAGCCAGACTCCGTCTCAAAAAAAATAAAAAAAAAAAAAAAATGAAGAGAGCAGGGGTACGAGCCATAGTGGCAGGGTGAGCAGTTTTGGGGGCAAAGAAAATTATTGAACAAGTGACTAAAGGTGACTCAGGTCAGAGCAGGTGACCAGGGGTGACTCAGGATGGAGCAGGTGACCAGGGGAACAGATGTGAACTACTGATTAGAACTGGCGGGAAGGTTATTTACTGAAACTAGGAGCAAGGAGATGAAGAGAATGAGGAAGTTAAACTTTAAAATGGAGAACAAAGAACTGAACATACTGACATACTTATTCTTTGAAAAGAAACTTAGAACTCACTGTATTTAACATCCCGGACAGACTTCTCAGCTGCAGGATTATTTTTCTCTCTCATCCTAAAACATCCCAGGTTCAGGAGGTATTATGGGTATTCCCTTTGATCCCTGTTGCTTATTCCAATGATTTCTCCACTTGTCTTCTGGAAAATGTCCTTCTCTTTTGATATTCAAATAATTTAGCTATATTAACTACCCCTCTTTTTATTACCATTGTACTCATAGGTGAACTCTCCTTTTTGAAGACTTGGCTTCTGGTTTATAGATTTCCATTTATTTTCTATTTTTTTAATATATCTTGTGGACTTAACATCTAAAATGGATTTTTCCAACACTGAGCCATAATAAAAATTCTATAAATATTAGTTGAATTAGGGAAGGAAGTAATTGCACTTATTTCTCAGTATCTGTCCACCCTATTTTGTCTTCCTTCAGATCTAACTTAAATTTCTTGGTCTGCCTTGAAACTGGCAGTCTTTCTTGCAAATATCCTCAACTTGCAAAAATCCTTAATGTTTTGGCTTTTCTCTCCTTTCATCACACTAGCCTAGCTAGACACAGAGCCCAATTGATCCCAACCATTTTTTTTTTATCTGTGCAGGAATTTGAGCATATGAACATATAGCTATGAACTTATTTTAGAAAGTTATTACAATATTAATATTACAATAATAATTACAGTATTAATTACAATATTTATTACACTATTAATATGATATTAACACTATACATAGTGGTTAATGGTTTATAATTCTCTGTAAATACTAGGGTTTTCAGGATTTAATTTTGGAATCCCTTTTCTTCTCTACCCTACACTTTTCCACCAGAGAGCCTCATCAAATTTCATGACTTTAAATAACATGTGTATCTTTAGGCTCTCAAATTTAGATCAAGTAATTATTCACTTTTGTTCTTAACACTTCTGCTAGGTTTTGGTTTGTAGTTTTGTGTTTATTGATTTGCTTTTAAAGTTCTTAATTATTAAAATTAAGATATGTTGTAATTTTGGCACATCACTTTATTCCAACAATTTAATATATTGCTTCATCATGAACCAGGAAAAAATTGGTAATTATTCACTACATAGAAAGTTTAAGTTTACTTATAAACAACTGAACAAGGTTTCCACTATAATGCTTTTTATTACTTCCTCTACCATAGTAATTTCTACATTTCTATGTTCTAGATATTTTTTCTTGTTTCCTTGACCAGGATACCTATATATGGTCAAAATTATTATCTTCAAAAAATTCAGCTCATAGATTTATCTGTGAACTCTACTTTTTTATTTTAATTTGTTAATATATGTTTAATGTATAAATCATAATTCCCAGCTAACCTCAGAGATGTTTATGCTTTATATTTCATAACATCTTCACTTAAACACTTTATTATTTATGAATAAGATTGTAAAAGTATTAAATTGCCTTGTAGTATGGATTTAGTGAAATCTTTTAAACTTTAAATTATAAAAGTTTTAGTAAAATCATTAAGATTTTAGAGCTTGCGCCTCCTTTGGAAAGCCATTCTAATCACATTTAAAATCATTTCAAAATAAATAAAATACTGTGATTAAATACAAATAAGAATGGTAAATATGAATTGAAATGGCCATTTTCATATTACAAGTAGTTTTAGTTAAATGTCCTTCATATAAAAACAATATGAACACTGAGGATACTTTTGTGGCTTAAGTTTTCCTCCTAGTTGCATATTAAATGGGGTCACTTTTGGCTTATTCCAATGCGTTCCTCTTGTAAATCCACTTTGGCTTCAAAGTGAAACCTCCATAAAAGAAGAGCGGCACTGTTTTTTTTTTTTTTTTTTAATGTTAACATAAAAGGAGTATTATGGGGCATAATGGCCAAAAAACAAAACAAACAAAACGAAATAAAACCTTGTCTATTTATTGGGAAAATATATGAGTGCATTTTATGATTATGAAATAATATAGTTTGCAAGTTGTGTTTGGCAACTGAGTTACATTTGAATTCCAAATGCCTCTTGAGCATCTTCTTGCAAATAAATACCATCTAAAAATATTTCTTCCAAGCTTCTAACAATATTTTTCAAATATGAGACCAAGAAACTAAATTGTAACTTTATATTCTGCAAAAGAACATGGTATTTAATTTTTCCTGTGAAATAAATTGGGAAGAAATAATGTATTTTTCAGAGCTTCATAAAGTAAAAATTATATAACTTATTTTTAGCACCAATTCCCATTATCTATAGCTAGATTTTTGCTCAAACTGTTGAAAACATGAGAAGTCATACTGAAATTTGTCTTTTGAAACTTCAGGTTTATTTTACTTAGATGTTCAATTTTATCTGCCTCATATGTCATGAATCTGCATAAAGTTAAGATTCTTTAATTTTTTTTAGCATTTTTCATTTCTATTTCTAAAGATCAACAGCCTACTTTAGCATATAAATTTGGCCAAGCATTTTTTTTTCCTCAGTGAAATCATCAAATTTCAGCAAAAACAAAGTCCAATGTCTTGTGTAATGAAACACTTTTCTCTATAACTAACTGCTTGGACAATGAAGTTGAAGGTGAATTAAATACCTTAATACTTGCCTGTGAAAGTTGCTTGTAATTGTGACCAAAAGCCTTTATCAGTGGAATAGTATCAGCATATACTTCAATAATTTGCTTAATTATTTTATTTCAGATTATTACCTTTGAATAATGTTTGTATTGGTTCAATGATATCATCTTCTTTGGTGGTAATTTCCAAAATGTATCAACAAAAGAAGCACAAATATATTGAAATTAATAGTAAAAGTGAAGTTATAATTATTCTCTTTTAGAAATTTGGATTCTCAATCTACTATATACAACAATCAATTCAACTTTTACTGAAGTCAAAAATTTGTATTAAATCTTAGCTGACTACTAAGACCTACCTTCTGTTGCAAACAAAAATAATAAGTTTAGAATATGCATAGCCAATTTCAAAATTAAGAAAAGCAAACAGGCAGGAGACAAACTACGAAGAAATTTGATCTAATGGTCTTTTATACAATATTGTAACCAACAAATGTAGACCATTTGTTCTTTCCAAGCACATCTGAATACTCATCAAAATTAGTCATAAAGTAGTCTAAGAAATAAAGTTTCAACAATTTCAAAATAGTTACAAAGTTTTGTTTGTCGTTATGTAAATATGTTAAAGTTTAATAATAAATATATAACGTAAAAACTCTATGCAATTAAAAATTAAAAAGAAAAACCTTTTTCAAAACTTGTGGAATAAGAGCATTATGATGGAAAACCAATTTAAAATATTGCTTCTCCTAAGGAAAACTAAGTAGCTAGATTCATTTTTAAAAGATGTAGCAAATATTGAATAAAGTTGATTTACTCAAAAACATTTAAGATCTACCAAAATAGTCCAACAAGCTCCAGGAATGGACAAGAGCTCAGTAGGGTAAGCCCACAGACAGATCTTTCAAACTTGAGAGCATATGCTAACTTTAAGGAAGCAGCTGAGAAGCTTAATATTAATAGTTCTTTACATGACTTTTCAGGACTGACAAAACCTTGGTTAAGAACTCTGGAAGGGCCACCATCAGTCCTCTGCTGTGATCCTATGGAGTTACACTACAGGGGTTGAGTAGTAGAAGTCCATCTGTGTCTCAGAAAACCCTGAGGTTTAAGCAATTGGTAATATGATCCTAGAATATCGGCGTTTCTAAGTATTTGGAAAGGGTAGAAGAAAATCATTTTTGGAGGAAGATAACATCATCCTAGTCCTCAAAATATTTTAATAAACAATATTTAAAAAATTTAATAAACAATGCAAAATCAAATAAAAAGACATGAGAAGAAAACTATGATTCAGAAGTAGCAAAAACAATAGACAACAAAAAATATACACAGCCCTTCAAATAATGAAATTGTCAAAACATTATGTAATATAACTACATTATCTAAGCTCATGGAGACAAAAGCTAATTTGAAAATGTTGGTGCCAAACTAGAAGTTATTAAATATGACACAGGATTCTTGAAAAATCTTGGAGAAATTGTAGATTAAAAATTATAATAATCACAACTTAAAATGTTATAGAGAAGTTCTGGTTCTGACAACATAGAGTGGCCCCATTTCTCCCAGGTCCTACCTGTCTTTGGGAAAACAACAAACAAGCACAGGGAGTCTCTTAAATGTAGAACAAAGATGAGATGGCTAGGAGCCTTGGAACTTGAGGAACATCAGAGAGATGAGTTCCCTGGATTTCCTTGTTGTTCCCCATATATCCTGGACAGGGAAATATATAGGCCTCTGACCCAGAATGACAAACAGGCACAGACAAATAAAATTCCATGAAAAGGCTGTCCTCTGTAGTTAAAAAATGAGAAAACAGTATCTAACAAAAGTGTTTTTTGTTTTTTAGCAATACCAGCTTTATTCCAGTGAAACACCAATGAACAAACTGCATGTGCATGCAAACACACACATACACAAACACACACACACAAACACACACACACACACACGTATACGCTCTGCCATGATTTCACTAGGGCCAAGCATGGAGTGACTTGCTAAGTGATGTATGCCAAGCATGGAGCCACCTGCTAGGTGATGTCTGGCAGGTCTAAGCGCAGAGCTAATTATCACAAAACAATAAAGTATTCCAGATAACCCTATGGCGATAGCAGTATGTCGATGGGACACAGGAAACAACTAATAAGAGTTCCAAATGTGCAACCAAAAATGCAATTGAGCAACAAAGCAGTACCCTAGACAGGATTCTGGAACAGAAAATGGAAATTAAATGAAAACTAATAAAATTTCAGTAAGGTATGGAATTAGTTAATAACACTGTAGCAATATTAGTCTATTTTTTAAAATGGACCACACCAATGTTTGATATTAATATGGAAAAATGGGTGTGTGATATATGGAATCTCTCTGTGCTAGTTTTGTATTTTTCTTGTAAATATAAATCCACTCTAAAATACAAGCTTTATTTTTAAAAAAAGAACCAAACTGAATTTATAGAACCTAAAAAAGTAATAACCAAAGTAAAATGCAATAACCAAATCTGGTTTGGTACAGTAATAGAGTGAAGATGAGAGGATAGAATCAGTAAATTTGAAGAGAACTTTACATACAATGTACTCAACTTTAAAAATACAGAAATAATAAATTTGGGGAAAAATGAGAATTTCATAGATAAATTAGCCTGTTAAATACACTTGAAATGAAAGTGATAAACTGAGAAATAGATCAGAAAAAGCTATACACAATGAACCACAGAGCAACTGAATTTGAAAATTAGAAAAGAGAGAATAGGAGATAGAGAAGATGAAGTGAGAATATCTAACATTTATTTAACTGAAGATAAGGAGAAAAGAAGTGAAGCAGAGTCATTACTTAAAGAGATAATGTCTAAGGAAATTTCAAAACAAATAAAGTATACCAATTCACATATTCAACATCCAAGTAAGTTTAATTAAAAAAAGAATCCACTCCTACAAACATTATAAGAAATCTAAAAGAAAAAAAGAAAGATCAATCAAAAGAGTGAAAGAGAATGATGATTTCTAATCATCATTCTCAGTAAACTATCGCAAGGACAAAAAACCAAACACCGCATGTTCTCATTCATAGGTGGGAATTGAACAATGAGAACACATGGACACAGGAAGGGAAACATCACACTCTGGGGACTGTTGTGGGGTGGGGGGACGGGGGAGGGATAGCATTAGGAGATATACCTAATGCTAAATGGTGAGCTAATGGGTGCAGCACACCAGCATGGCACATGTATGCATATGTAACTAACCTGCACATTGTGCACATGTACCCTAAAACTTAAAAGTATAATAATAATAAAATAAAATAAAATAAAAAATAATTTAAAAAAAGAGTGAAAGATTGATTGACAGCAGATTTCTTAACTGCAGTAATGGAAGGTAGTAGATAGTGGAATGGCCTCTTAAATGGTTTGAAAAAAGTACCTGTCAAAGAATAATTTTATAATTCTCAAAAATATTTTTAACAAATGAAAGTAAATAAAGCCACAAAAGCTAGGAGAAATTTTGATCAGCAGACTTGCACTAAAAGAAATTCTAAAATACATACTTTAGGCTACAGGGAATATGATATCAAATAGAAGTTCCACAAAACAAAGTGGAGAAAGAACAACTTAATTTTAAATATGTAGATAAATATAAATGAAGATTTATTGTATAAAACAATGTTTGGGAGTACATATGCATATCTGCAGATACATTTACATGTATGAATGCAAAAAAACCAAAGCATATAAGTAAGCAAGAGTTTAAAAATAATTAAATTATCTAAGATCCTTGCATTTTCCATGAGGAGGTTTAGGGTAACTATAATCAAATGATATTAGATTTGGAAACAAATGATGTACGTTGCAAAATTCCTCTAATGTGAACACTAGATAAAAGAAAAAGAGTCTATGACTTCTAAACTAGTAAAATGGAGAAGAGAGATCTAAGTCGAGCTGATTTTTAACTAATTATAATCAATCATACTTGACGATAAATTGGTGAGAGCAATTCTGTATGGTGTAGAAACAAGGCAAAGTCACCCTATATGAATACTTTTATCTCAATGTTACATTGGATGCCCTAACCAATATATTAAGAATAATAATTAAAAGGTGTAAGGATTAAAAAGAAAAATATTGTAGGGGTATTTTGCTTTGTTTCTTGTTTTTGTAGATATTATTGTCCACATCGGAAGTTGACAAACATATTATGTGAAGAACAATATAGATATTTAAGATTTCTGGGGGGCCTTGTGGTCCCTTTAGAAAGCATTTAACTCTGTAACGTAAA
The DNA here is from genome assembly GCF_029281585.2 of Gorilla gorilla gorilla. Lineage (NCBI taxonomy): Eukaryota > Metazoa > Chordata > Mammalia > Primates > Hominidae > Gorilla > Gorilla gorilla. The sequence continues at coordinate 82,944,036 of NC_073236.2, forward strand.
TGTAACAATAAACAATTCATTAAAATGACTGTGGTTGTGTTTTAATATTTATAAAAACAAAGAGCATGCTGGATTTGGTACACAGGTACATAGCTTGCCCCCCAAATTTTGTAGATATGTTATTAAAAACAGTGAGAGATTAACGAATCTTGAATAGAAAACCAAATAAAAAATAATTATATATCTCTATATTTGCAATAGATAGAAAACAAGATTTTAGCAATCCATATAATTAAAAATAAAACTGGTAAAAAACACACATCTTTAGAAAAGAAATGTTTAAATTTTATTGAAAATCATTAAGACAGACAAAGTATTTTTGTATGTGAAACAAAATTTACTGAGAAATTGCAAGAAAAGTTAACAGTTACATTCATTCTTATCTTTGTAATTTGCTTTTGGAAAAAAACATTTTCAGTATGATCAAGGAATCAATGAAAAACATGAAATGCTTTGTCCTAAGGCCAGGGACAAAACTGTCACCACTTGTATTCCACATTGTACTGGGGATTCTAAACAGTGGAATAAGAAAAGGGAAACAAGCAGAAGTCATCGAAATTGGAAAAAAAAAATAAAGTTACATGGTTTGGCTCTCTGTTCCCATCCAAATTTCATTTTGAATTGTAATTCCCAGGTGCCAAGGGAGGGACCTGGTGGGAGGTGATTGGATCATAGCGGTGGTTCTTGTTCCCCCATGCTGTTAGAATTCTGATAGTGAGTGAGTTCTCAGGAGAGCTGTTGTTTTTTAAAGTGTTTGGCAGTTCCCCTCCCCATGCTCTCTCTCTCTCTTGCCACCTTGATAAGAAGGTGCTTGCTTCTCCTCCGCCTTCTGCCATGATTATAACTTTCCTGAGGCCTCTACAGCCATGCAGAACTGTGAGTTAATTAAATCTCTTTTCTTTATAAATTACCCAGTCTCAGGTGGTATCTTTTTAAATTATTTCAATACATTTGGAGGGAACAGAGGATGTTTGGTTACATGAATAAGTTTTTTTATGGTGATTCCTGATATTTTAGTGTACCCATCACCCGAGCAGTGTACACTGTGTACCAATGTGTAGTCTTTTATCCCTCATCCCTCTCCCACCCTTTCCCCTGTTTCCCCAAAGTCCACTGTATTATTTGTATGCTTTTGCATCCTCATAGTTTAGCTCCCACTTATGAGTGAGAACGTACAATGTTTCGTTTTCCATTCCTGAGTTACTTCACTTAGAATAATGACCTCCAATTCCATCTAGGTTGCTGTGAGTGCCATTATTTCATTACTTTTTATGGCTGAGTAGTATTCAAAGGTATATATATACCACAATTTCTTTATCCACTGGTTGATTGATGGGCATTTGGGTCGGTTCCATATTTTTGCAATTGCAAATTGTGCTGCTATAAACATGTGTGTGCAAGTATCTTTTTTGTATAACGATTTATTTTCCCCTGGGTAGATATCAGTAGTGAGATTGCTGGATTGAATGGTAGTTTTACTTTTAGTCCTTTAAGGAATCTCCACACTGTTTTTTATATCAGTTGTACTATTTTATATTCCAATCATCAGCATAAAATTGTTCCCTTTGCACCACGTTCACACCAACATCTACTATTTTTGGATTTTTTTGATTATGGCCTTTCTTGCAGGAGTAAGGTGGTATCACATTGAGGTTTTGATTTGCATTTCCCTGATCATTACTGATGTTGAGCTTGTTTTCCTATGTTTGTTGGCCATTTGTATATCTTCTTCTGAGAATTTTCCATTCATGTCCGTAACCCACTTTTTGATGGGATTGTTTGTTTCCTTCTTACTGACCTTTTTTGAGTTCCTTGTGGATTTTGGATATTAATCTTTTGTTGGATGTATATATTGTGAAGATTTTCTCCCACTTTTTGGGTTGTCTGTTTACTCTGCTGATTGTTTCTTTTGCAGCACAGAAACTTTTTAGTTTAATTCAGGTAGTATCTTCATAGCAGTGTGAGAATGGACTAATACAGAAAGTGTAATTATTTTACTCTTAAATAATATAATTATTTAGGTAGAAAATCCAGTGAGGACAGGCAAACTACCACCCATAGATTAAATGTGGCCTGTTTCCTATGCATCGTATGATGGTTAAGCTAAAAAGATGAGAAGAAAAAGAATGAGGAGTAGGAAAAGAGGAGGAGATGGAGATCTTGTTTCCTACAAAGCCTAAAATAGTTATTGTCTGCACACTCAACAGAGAAAGTTTTTCTACTTCTCGATTTAAAAAGCTACTAAAGCTCACAAGGGAATTAAAAAAAATTATAGTCATTTCACTACTAGATATTTTCACGAGATAAATGTGCATCAACAGATGAATGGTTAAATAAACTGTGGCATATCAATACAATAGAATGCTACTCAGCAATAAAAAAATTAATAAATTTGTGGTATACAAACTGACATGGATGAATCACGATATAAGTATGCTGACTAAAATATGCCAGTCAAAAAAGTGTACATATTATGTAATTCCATACATAAAATTATGAAACGTAAAAATTAAAGTGCAACACTTTATTTTGTAGTAACAAAAGTAGAAATGGCAATTCTAACATGAAAACTTAGAAGCAGTATTTATGGTTCGGTATTAAAATATTTAAATATTTACATAACTAAATGCAACAACACAGAATTATGACAGGTTGGTAACATTTAATTTGTGAATAATTTTAGTGGTGGATTAAAGAAGAAATGTTTTCAACTACTGTTATTTGTCACCCCTAGGTAACTATTAATAGGTCACCTTTGTAGTGGAATCTGATTGCCTACCAGGCAATTTAACGTGTTGTGATTCATTTGCTTCAACATAGAAATATAAAGAGTAAAAACAAACAAACAAACAAAAATGCCTTGAGATGGCATGAGATTCTGCAGACAGGAGGTTGCTGGTCAGACACAGAGGTGTTTGTATTTTGATGCAGGGCTCTTCTGCCTAAGCATTTTGAAGAAGGTGGTAAGGTGTGGCCTAGGGTCCTTGACAGGAGGGAGGCAGTTTAATTAATGGGCTATGATGTATAGCTGATTGATTTTAGAGCACATTTGGTGGTTTTCACAAATGATCCATCTTAATTTTGGATAAATTATCAATATATTCAGCAAATGTCATTGGTGATGCTTATCACAACAATGACATGTTTTTCTAAGAAAAGTCTAACTTTGCCCATAATCCATCATTTGTATTTCATTCAGACCCATTTCATTCAGATCCCATAAATATTGATCTTGATGGAATTACAGATAAAAAGGTATTTTACTACTAACCTCTTTGCTAACATTAACTCTAAATACTGACAGTACATCCTTGAATCTATAATATAAAATGATACATTAGTTATAAGTTATGTTTTCTGTATATATGTGGGCTTTCTTCTGGACTCTTTATTCTTTTCAACTGGTCAGTCCTTGCATCAATGCTGTACAAAGTTAATACAGCATTATACTAATTCTTGATATCTGATAGAATTAGATCCTCATTTGCTTTTCTTTCTCTAAAGTGCTCTGGCTTCATTTAGGACTTTGATTTCTGTGTAAAATGTAGATCCGGGTTGTTAAGACTTCTTGCAAAAGAAATTCTTTTAGAATAAAACTTTCCACTAATTTATAGATCATTTTGGAAGGAGTTACATATTTTGTTACTACATAATAAAAGTTCTTTAGAACTTTCTACTTCTTGAATTTCATCTCTTTAGCCTCCTCTCCACATACAAATACTATTATTGTTTTAATGATTGCTAAATACGTCTATTGATGTATGGGTATAAAAAAATTAACTGTAAGATTTCAATGTCTCTGTTGGATAGTAAGTTCCTATAAAAATACTCGTATTTACAACTCCAAAATTGTCTGCCACTGTCCCTTTATGTAGATATATGATCACATCTGTAGGTGAGGATTTGGTATGACTATATATAAGAGGGAGACCTGAATAACACTAAATTAAGAAATAGAAATAAATTTCTCTTTTTGATAAATGTCTGGTGATGGATGTTCTGAAATTAGAGGTGGCTACAGGTTGTCAAGTTTCCGGGGATTTTTCAAGTAACCACTCTCCTGCCTTCTGCATGTGCTCTGAAACTCTTGAGTCTAAGATACTGCAGGGACAGATAGCAGGATGGAGGAAGGTCTAAGAAAAAGAGACAAAAGACTGAGTTCAACCTTGGATACACAGTAGATATTCAATTTGAAAGACAGACTGAGATACCCCATGAAATCAGACAGAGGAAAATAGCCTATAAATGCATTTAGCTCATCTTCCGTCTCTCTCTCTCCCTCCCTTTCAGACTGTCTCTGGAAAAGTGAACTCCAAAGCTTACTTCATGTGTTGCCAAATCTGTGCGTAAAATGGTGAACCAATAAATCGACTGGTGGCTCTATCTTCAAGACACAAATGATGAAGCTGACTCATCTTCCTATTGACTCTTCTGACTCTTGTTTGGCACTGTGTTTTATATGTGGGGAGATATTTATGTCCCCTTTGCTCACTGATTTGAAGTCATAATTGCTTCTAGTAGTCGGTAGCATCATTTCTGAACATAAAGAATCATGCCAGAGAATTCTTGGGGGAGTAATTCTAACTAGTATTTTCACAAGATTATTTATTATACAAGAGAGACAGATAAATTTTATACTTCCTTTTTTATTTTCTGGGGAGTATATCACAACCTAAAGAATGTTTAAAGCCCATGTGCCACTCACACATTCTGCTGCATAGACAAAGACCCAAAAGAATGACATTGGTCCAGTACAGTTAAATAAGGGGATATAAGGTGGCTATGTGTACTTTGACCAAAAATTGAGATTATGCTAGCACAGCCCTGCTCCTCCAATTTGAGAACCACTGATCTGGTCAAATCTTTCTATTGAGAAATACAAATATAATGGAAAAAATGGTCTGCTACATCAAAGACTGTAAACATCATGCAGTAAGAGATATTTTATTTACTATCATATCCACAGCAGCTAGCACTCTTCCTTTTATAAAGTAGATATTCAATAAATAAGAGAAGTATGTGCAAATAACTAAAAGAAGCAGAGATGTGTCTGCAGGAATCAAACTTGTGATTTCTTAACAAATACATTTATTACTATATGAAGTTATATTACTTATCCATTTGCTTATTTGATTTTCATTATCTCTCCCCCTTACTAGAATATTTGCCCCTTTGACTGGATGCTGCAATTGTAGCACCCAGAACAGCTAGTACAGAGTTGCCAGACACTCAAAATGTATTAATTAATGGTTAAAGGAACATATAAAAAGATCACTGCTCAAGGAAATAAAAGAGGATACAAACAAATGGAAGAACATTCCATGCTCATGGGTAGGAAGAATCAATATCGTGAAAATGGCCATACTGCCCAAGGTAATTTACAGATTCAATGCCATCCCCATCAAGCTACCAATGACTTTCTTCACAGAATTGGAAAAAACTACTTTAAAGTTCATATGGAACCAAAAAAGAGCCCGCATTGCCAAGTCAATCCTAAGCCAAAAGAACAAAGCTGGAGGCATCACACTACCTGACTTCAAACTATACTACAAGGCTACAGTAACAAAAACAGCATGGTACTGGTACCAAAACAGAGATATAGATCAATGGAACAGAACAGAGCCCTCAGAAATAACGCCGCATACCTACAACTATCTGATCTTTGACAAACCTGAGAAAAACAAGCAATGGGGAAAGGATTCCCTATTTAATAAATGGTGCTGGGAAAACTGGCTAGCCATATGTAGAAAGCTGAAACTGGATCCCTTCCTTACACCTTATACAAAAATCAATTCAAGATGGATTAAAGATTTAAACGTTAGACCTAAAACCATAAAAACCCTAGAAGAAAACCTAGGCATTACCATTCAGGACATAGGCGTGGGCAAGGACTTCATGTCCAAAACACCAAAAGCAATGGCAACAAAAGACAAAATTGACAAATGGGATCTAATTAAACTAAAGAGCTTCTGCACAGCAAAACAAACTACCATCAGAGTGGACAGGCAATCTACAACATGGGAGAAAATTTTTGCAACCTACTCATCTGACAAAGGGCTAATATCCAGAATCTACAATGAACTCAAACAAATTTACAAGAAAAAAACAAACAACCCCATCAAAAAGTGGGCGAAGGATATGAACAGACACTTCTCAAAAGAAGACATTTATGCAGCCAAAAAACACATGAAAAAATGCTCATCATCACTGGCCATCAGAGAAATGCAAATCAAAACCACTATGAGATATCATCTCACACCAGTTAGAATGGCAATCATTAAAAAGTCAGGAAACAACAGGTGCTGGAGAGGATGTGGAGAAATAGGAACACTTTTACACTGTTGGTGGGACTGTAAACTAGTTCAACCATTGTGGAAGTCAGTGTGGCGATTCCTCAGGGATCTAGAACTAGAAATACCATTTGACCCAGCCATCCCATTACTGGGTATATACCCAAAGGACTATAAATCATGCTGCTATAAAGACACATGCACACGTATGCTTATTGCGGCATTATTCACAATAGCAAAGACTTGGAACCAACCCAAATGTCCAACAATGATAGACTGGATTAAGAAAATGTGGCACATATACACCATGGAATACTATGCAGCCATAAAAAATGATGAGTTCATGTCCTTTGTAGGGACATGGATGAAATTGGAAACCATCATTCTCAGTAAACTATCGCAAGAACAAAAAACCAAACACCGCATATTCTCACTCATAGGTGGGAATTGAACAATGAGATCACATGGACACAGGAAGGGGAATATCACACTCTGGGGACTGTTGTGGGGTGGGGGGAGGGGGGAGGGATAGCATTGGGAGATATACCTAATGCTAGATGACGAGTTGGTGGGTGCAGCGCACCAGCATGGCACATGTATACATATGTAACTAACCTGCACAATGTGCACATGTACCCTAAAACTTAAAGTATAATAATAATAAAAAAAACAGATCTTCATTTATAGCTTTGAATTTAAAAGACACTACTAAACGTAGTTTCTCACTTTTTTTATTTTCATTTTTTGAGGCAGAGTCTCACTTGTCGCCCACGCTGGAGTGCAATGGTGCGATCTGGGCTCACTGCAACCTCCTCCTCCTGGGTTCAAGTGATTCTAGTGCCTCAGCCTCCGGAGTAGCTGAGACTACAGGTGCTGGCCACCCGCCCTAGATAATTGTTTGTTTTTTGTTTTTTTGTTTTGGTTTGTTTGTTTTGTAGAAATAGCGTTTTGCCATGTTGACCAGGCTGGTCTCAAACTCATGACCTCAAGTGATCTGCTTGTCTTGGCCTCCCAAAGTGCTTGTATTACAGGCATAAGCCACCACATCTGGCCAGTTTTTCACTTTTTAAAATAAATATTTGTACTGTTGATTCTTTTAGCATGCATAATTCAGGATGCTCAAGAAGAAATAAAATGTATAAAACATAAGTAATGAGTGAACAAAGTACCATTTAAATAACATCTTTTTCTACACTAGGAAGTATTCTAGATGCTGCAGAATGTCGTAATGTTTTTCTATACTATTCAAATATGAATTTTTTTTTTATTAGTTTCTTTTCTTTGAGACGGAGCTTCACTCTTGTTGCCCAGGCTGGAGTGCAATGGCACGACTTTGGCTCACCACAACCTCCGCCTCCCAGGTTTAAGTGATACTCCTGCATCAGCCTCTCAAGTAGCTGGGATTACAGGCATGCACCACGACACACAGCAAATTTTGTATTTTTAGTAGAGACAGGGTTTCACCATGTTGGTCAGGCTGGTCTCGAATTCCTGACCTCAGGTGATCTACCCGCCTCGGCCTCCCAAAGTTCTGGTATTACAGGCCTGAGTCACCGCACCTGGCCCAGATGTGAATTATTTTTAAAAACACAACCTACATAAGACAAAAGTTTACTTCACTTTTTCAGTGTTTACAAGGTATCTAACAAAATGAAAAGCATCATAATTTGTGTAAGGATACATATATTGATGAAAATTTGAGTCTTTTAGTATATTTTGTTATTATAAACAATAAGCATTCCTCTCCATTTATCTATTCATATAGGACATGTATGTATATCAGAGAATAAATTCCTAGAAGTAAAACCATTGTTTTTTAAAAAATGTAAATTTCAAATTATGATGGATATTATAAAATTATCTTCTGATGACATCTCAATAATTAAGTTTCTACAAAGAAAGAATAGGAATGTTTCTTCACCTTCACACTCTGGTAAACATAAGGTACTATCACCATTTTAGACTTTGTCAGTCTTATGGATGTAATTAAAAGTATATTATTATTATAATATGCATTATTTTAATTTTTAATAAAATTAAAATTTATAAATGAGTTTTATGCTTATAAGCCTTTTATTAATATATTTCTTTTTCTGTGAATTATAGTTTTTATTCTTTGCACTTTTCAACTTACTAATCTTTGATTAATGTCTAACAACTCTTGAAATCTCACAAAAATATCTACTCGTTACATGGGTGTTTTTATAGTTTGTATTAATGGCCCTAGTTTTTTGTTCCTATATCCATGCCCCTTGACCTGTAACTCTATGGTCTTTATCACTATTTTGTCATCTCTTACATCCAAGCAGTCTTTATGACTTGCTTTGGCTAATATTATTAATAAGCAGCAGAAGTTACGTGTGCCAATTCTGAGTCTCGGTATCAAGAGAATTTCTTTGTTTCTGTTGTCTTATTGTACTCTGTCGTTGCCCCTAGGATATGCCGAGGCTAATCCACTAGTCCCAGAAAATGGAGGAGAGTCAAGAAGAACAGGTCCAAGCCACCCTACTTGCCTCAGATGAGGTCAGTTTACATAATCCTAGAACTAGCCAACCCTCAGACTCTTGAGAGAAACCCGCTGAGATCAGCCAAGCCCAGCCAACCCTATCATCATGATTCAAGAGCTATAATAAATTATTATGAATTTAAGCCTCAGACTCTTAGGGTGCTTTGTTACTAGAAATAGATACAGCAACAGAAATAGAAATATACCAATAGAAAGTTGATATAGTTGCCAAATAATTTCCTCAATGTCTGCTTTCTTTCTTTCCCTCCCTCCCTTCCCATCCTTTTCCTTTCCTTCCCCTTCCCTTTCCTTTCCTTCCCTCCCTTCCTTTTCTTCCCTCCCTTCCTTTTCTTCCCTCCCTTCCTTTTCTTCCCTCCCTTCCTTTTCTTCCTCCCTTTATTTCTTTCCTACCCTCCCTCCCCTCTCCCTCCTATTATTGCTTTTCTGTATTTATATGTGGCAAGATTCGTATTCCCTAATTATTCTTCTTTCTCCAAATATTTGCAACTCAACTTAAATTTTTATCTTTTGTTGGTTTTTGGTTAGCAATTACATTACATTTATTCATCAATTAAGAAAAATATTCAGCACCTTTATGTTCCAATAAGTATTGACCTATATCACCATCCAGTTGTTACAAATACGTTATTGCATGGGTTGTTTTCATTTCTTTATGCTTGTAAGATATGCTTTGTTGAACAACTTTCCTCTATTTTTCATCCTTTTTTGTTCAATTATCACTTCAGGGTATATCCATAGATATGAAATTGAAGGGCACATACATTTTAAAACTTTTACATGTACAGCAATTATTTCCAGGAAAAGCTGTATCAAGTTATACTCCAACTAACAATTTATAATAACGTATGTTTCCTACACCCTGGAACACATTGAGCATTAGCAATGTTTTATATCTATCTATATGATAAGTAAGGAATGATGGAAATGGTTAGTTTAAACTCACTCTGTGTACATACACTTAGAGACCACAAGAAATAAGTCATGCCATATTTGATTAACTGTGCTCCAGGGAACATTTGCTTCTCTGGACTTCCATGGAATTCTTTTAAAAGGTTACTATTTTAGGACTGTCCTTGATCTACATAGTAACAGCCTATCAACGGTTTCCTCATAATTATTACGGTTCCCTATTTTGTTTGCCAGAAGATACACTTTTGTTTCACATCTCCTGCTCTCCCTGTGTTGTAGAATCTTAAATAGGATTAAACTCTATAATTTTAATAGATTTTCATAAACTCTAGTTAATTTGCATTTAAATGCCATTGAAATTTTGTTTCTAACAAAACTATAACATAAACTTTAAACGTACATAAAAATAACAAACAGCTTACATTTTTCAAGGCAAGATAAAAGTAACTGTAAACAACACAGTGGGAAGGAATGTTATACCACTTTAATACTAGCACAGGCTTAGTTTCCAGTGATTAAATTCTCCTTGCTCCTCCCCTCTCATTCCCTGGAGAGCAAGAACATTTATTTTTAATATTCTTCAAATCTCATTTAAGGCCTTAATTTTTTAAAAATTGTTCTTACTTTATTATTAATAAATACGTTGATTTTTTGGTATTATGATGTTATCAATCTGGAAACTAAACAAACTGTGTACTTTGCAAACTAGTAAGGATAGTAAAAGTTAGTGGCTACCAGATTAATTTTGACTCTCTGTCCAGTTTAGGATTTATAGTAAAATTACTTTTGACACTATGGCAGAGTTCTAGCAATGATATGTTAAGAAGAGAATGCATCAAGTTCTTAAGGCTAGCCAGAAAAAGGAGCACCCATTAGACAGTGTTTTTATCTTTGACATCTTCTGCACTTTATACGTGTAAAAATTGTTTACATGCCCACCCAGTACTCAAGATAACCTGAGTACTTTTTTTTCTTTTTTAATCGGAGTCTCACTCTCTGTCTCTCAGGTTGGAGTTCAGTGGCCCGATCTCGGCTCGCTGCAACTGCCTCCTTCTGGATTCAAGCAATTCTCCTGTCTCAGCCTCCCAAGTAGCTGGGATTACAGATGTGCACTACCATGCCTAGCGAATTTTTGTATTTTTAGTAAAAACGGGGTCTCACCATGTTGGCCAGGCTGGTCTAAAACTCCTGACCTCAGGTGATCCACCCTCCTCATTCTCCCAAAATGTTGGGATTACAGGCATGAGCCACCATGCCCAGCTGTACTTCTGATAGTAGCTGAGGAATGAACAGTCCATCCAAGCTTAAATTCATGTCAGTTTCTTAATTTTGTCCAAACAGGACAAAATATGATTCCAATTGTGGTTTAAGGGAAAAGGAATTCCCTTCCTCTCCAAGTAAATATGAACACAAAACATATTACCCTATAACTATGAGTAGTCATCTTGCTACTTTGAGACAAAACTCTCCACAGGAAAAAGCCAGCACTCCTGGGAGAAAAGGACATAAAGAAATGGGGCCTCAGACTTCAAAATATATTGAACAAATCAAACCTGGTGTTTGACCTCTGAATGGTTTAGTTATATAAGTCAATAACATATTGTTTATGCCATTTTGAATTGAATCTTCTGTTATTTATAACATAAAGAATCCTAATAATATGAAACTTTTTTTTTTTTTTTTTTTTGAGACAGATTCTCTCTGTGTGGCCCAGGCTGGAGTGCAATGGTGCTATCTTGGCTTACTGCAAACTCCACCTCCCAGGTTCAAGCGATTCTCCTGCCTCAGCCTCCTGAGTAGTTGGGATTACAGGTGCCCATTACCACGTCCAGCTAATTTTTGTATTTTTAGTAGAGAAGGGGTTTCACCATGTTGGTCAGGCTGATCTTGAACTCCTGACCTCAGGTGATCTACCTGCCTTGGCCACCCAAAGTCCTGGGATTACAGGCGTGAGTCACCGCACCCAGTGAACTTTCTTTAGGAGGACACTGAGTCAAGTTCTTGATATTTGGTGCAACCAAGGAAGTTCCTCTGGTGTCACAGATGGAAGAAAGCTTCGAATGTATTGTGATACAAAATAACAATCATTCATTCTAAGGGAAAATACGCTTCCAAAAGCTGTTGGCTGGTGGGGAAAATATGCTTCCTAAAGCTCTTGACTCATGCTGTACCCAAAAACACATCAGGAGCACATTTTCTAATCACTGTGTTTGATCTTATATTTGCTCAATGGAACATCTTTTATTTTTAATTTTGAAGATGTGTAAAGCATTGCCTAGAACTTAGGTCACAGTCATCCTAACAAATAAAACATTTCAATAAATGATGAACTACTTTTTAAAAGATCTATTCAACAAACCAAAACAAAGAAACAAGCAAAAAAAAATGGGAAATTTTTTCATCATGCTACTGGCTAGGATAAAAACAAAATGTCAGCTGATATCCAAGTAGAGACCAAATTATACTCTGTTTACACTTCTAACATGAATTAAAATTGTTTATCTAGCTAACAGGCTTAGCCTTGATTAAATGTCATTAGTGTCCATTATAATTTCAACTGTACTTGAATTTTATAAGCCTGCTATAAATTACATTTTTATCTTTCAGAGATGTAAATAAAAATTAATATACTATTTCAGCTATTAATACCTGTATTCAGATTATTGCTTGAAGAATCTACACTTTTAATTTTCTACAATTAAAAGCTAAAAACAGTTATTAAGACTGCTAATCAATTATTGACTTCCAGTTGGCATCAATATTAGCCAGATCCATACAAACTGGCTAGAGCTGTTTTGAAGCTAATTATAATTTTCTCTTCCCATCTGTAAAGCACTGGCCTTGACCACTATAGGATCAATTTGCTCACTCCCAAGCTTATTTCCTTCTTCATTGTTTGAAGCACTTTATTGCATTTAAATGAACACTTAGTCGTAATCACTTAGTTCAAGAATTATTTCATAGTTGAATGCAAATAGAATTATATCAATGTTTTACCCATGCCATTTCTTTAAAAAATGTGCAATAAGACTTATTCAGGAGTGGATAGGAAGGGTTTTAGAGAATCTTGGTGGTCAGAAAAGCCATGGAGAAGTCTCACCTAAACATAATTTAACTTTCTTGTCTAGATTGTTAAAGGGTTAGATTCACAGGAGAAGAAGATTACTATTCATCAAGAGAGACCTATTTCTCCTCTCGCTGGAGACAGACAATTCATATGATGATTTTTCTATCCTGTGGCACTAGTGGAAAATCTAGATACACAATAGCTACTACAGGGTTTGTGGCTTTCCAGAAGTTGGTAAATGGAGGAAACAGAGTCATTTGTACTGGAAGTGGGGCTGTGAAGAGGATATTTGCTTCAATCATTCAGGAATTCTGTGGAACTAGTGGGAAAATCTGTGGCACTGGTGGAAAATCTAGATACACAAGAACTACTACAGGGTCTGTGGCTTTCCAGAAGGTGGTAAATGGAGGAAGCAGAGTCACGTGTACTGGTAGTCGGGCTGGGAAGAGGATTTCCTTTGCTCCAGTCTCTTTTCTACTTGCCTAGTTAAATCCCATTTATTCCTCAGCTTTCAAACATAAGCCAGAATTAGGACAAGCCCCCTTGTATTCTACTCCATAGCTCAGCACTTTCCTTCATAACGTATATCAACTTTTAGAAGTACAGCATGAGCATTTCGTGACATTCTTTGATTAATATCTGCTCCCCACACTCCACCAGCTAAGCTATAAATTCTAGGACATCAAAGGTCATGTCTATTTTGACATGTATTTACATATATATGTATATATGCATATATGTAAAACAGTTTATATATATATATGAATGTGTATGCATACATATTCAGACCTTAATATCATGCTTAGCACATAGTAAATATCAAACACACATTTTTGAAAAATTGGATTAGTAAATGAAATATAGCCAACATCACTGGACAGGACTGTCACTTTCTCTGAGACAGAGTTTAAAAGGGATCCCTGAATACTTCTGAAACTGTCTTGAAGTGCATTTCTGGAAATTGTGGGAGCCTGAACATAAATGTAAATGTTCCCTGCTATTGCTCAGACTAAGCAGCAAATGAGGCATCAACGAACATGGGAATATCAGAGGCTAAAATTGAGGCATATGGGTTCTTATGCATGAGAACCCAACATTTCTCCATGCCCACATGCACTCTAGAAAGCTGTATTTTGATCTGCATCCTAGGCATTATTTTCTGTTCATCAAACCCCTTAAAATAACATGGGGGCAAAAGTACTTGTGCCAAAGATGATGTTTTGTGTTCACAGAATCATCTTCCTATTGGGAACACAGCTAAGTCACATTTTCCAACCCCTGCCTATTCTGGAACGAGCCGAGCAATTACGTTCTAACCAATGGTGTGTGGATGAAAATGAGCCCCATAAAACATTTTCTCCATCTTTATTCTTCTAATTCAGGGGCAATCTTGCAGGTCTTGTGCAGAAAATAATACTACAAATGAATGAAAAGACTGAATTCCTGAATGATTAAAGCAGAGCACCTTCCACACTCCTATCTCTCAGTAGGGTAGCTCCCACTTGTATACACCGTGAACAAAAAATGCTCTTGTGTTGTGTTGTGCTAAATCAAAAGAGTTTGGAGTTATTTGCTACAACCATTAATCACCCTGACTAATCAAGTACTGTAGATTGTTATTGCCACCAAAAATGCAAAAATAAAGAACAAGTGAAGAGAGGTAGGATGGAGCTTCCTAACAATATTCTGGGAAACAATCACCAGGAAGATGTCAAAGGCAATTAGGCACTACTGGAAGTAAAATACGTATCTGTTTACTGAAATTTCATTTCTCCTATTTTGAAAGTAGGTTAGTGAAAGTTCCTTATCATCTTCACTTGTAATTCTCCAAAATTACCCAGCATGGAGTTAGGATTTTGGAGAATAATTAATAAATGGTTGATGAATAGATGAATTATTTTCCTTTTCACAAAAAAAATTACAATCTAATTGAAAAGTATTGTGATATAGAGAAAACAGCTGGATTCTGGAAACAAATGTTTCTGGGCATGGGGCTCAGCTGCACAAGAAGGGGGAATTTATTGAATATCTCTTATCTACACGTTCTCATCTTTAAAAGGAAGATTATAACCATTCACTTATCATAGGATTACATGGGACAACATACATATATTTGAAAATCTAGTAACTCTCACAAGCACGTGGTTAATAAAGCACATATTTTTCTCAAGTCATTTACAAGCTGCAAAATCACTCAGAATGCTTTTTATTGTTGTTTATTTTGGTTTTGGTTTTGTTTTCTAGTGTTTCTGAAAAACAGAAGAGTGTCTTTATGCATGGATAAAAATGTACACTAGTAGAACTGTTTCCTTCAGATTATTATCATTAAATTTTTTATCAAATATATTCTATCTCTGTGTATTTGTTCCTCAGGCAAAGTCTGGAACTAAGAATATTATTCATTTTACCCTCTAATAAGATAGAATTGGAGGGAAAGTAAAGTTTAGATTATCATATTAAGTACTTAAATGTTTATTCCATTTAAATTTTGACAAGAGACAAATATAATAGGTGCTCAGGATAGTTAACCAATTTTTTATGAGGTAAAATCTTTTCTTGGAAATTTCATAATATGTCAATACAAACAAAATATTTATGTAAAGCAATGATTCATTTTCTACTGTCTAGCTGAAGTTTTAAAAGTTAGAGCTTGATTTGGATTAAGTTTGGCCTATAAACATATGCTAAACTCTCCAAATGTTCATTTTTACATTTTACAGTGATATGATCTCAATGTAGTAAAGAGTAGAAAACTTAAAGTTGCCCTGAGAAAAGGGCAAAGGATCGTACACTTATTTCAAAGTTTAGTTGATGAATTTGCAAAACCTGTGTGTTTTATAAATGTGGGACCCTCACAAATTTCAGTGGCCAACTTTGCTATGTTTTCTCCACCTTTTTTCATTATATTTGACATTTCGAAGGCAGAGCTTCATTACAGACAAGCAATCTATGGCAATAAGCAGGGGAAATGAGACTTCATAGTAGATGTCAAGAAAGAGAAAAAAAGTGTAGAAAAATGAACACAAAATTGCAGTAGGGTTTTGGAGGCCCATCATTGCTGTGTGATGTGTCCATAGGAAATATGTAAGGACGGCCAAAGAAGGCTCTTTTTTTTTAGGGTTTTATTCTAAGTGTAGGGATATAAGTGCAAGTTTGTTACATAGGCAAACTTTTGTCATGGGGGTTTGTTGTATAGATTATTTCGTCACCCAGGCATTAAGCCTAGTACTCTTTAGTTATTTTTTATGACCGTCTCCTTCCTCCTACCCTCCAGCCTCCAGCAGGCCCCAGTGTCTGCTGTTCCCTTGTATGTGTCCATGTGTTCTCATAAGTCCCATTTATAAGTGAAAACAGGCGATATTTGGTTTTCTGTTCCTGTGTTAGTTTTCTAAGCATAATGGCCTCTGGCTCCAGCCATGTTGCTGCAAGAAACATGATCTTGTTCTTCTTTTCGGATGCATAATATTCCAGTATACCTGGATGCATAGTGTACCTACCAAAGCAAATTAATTTGTTTTGATTTGTTGCTAAAGATTAATAACCTGGTCTTGTGGCTAATACAGAAAGTAAATGACAAAACTGATCAAATATGCCACTTTTTAGTGTATTTCATGTCCTCTCATGCTTATGTATGGCAACAAAGAGCAAAATAGGCAAGTTGTGCTCAACCAACAATTAGAAAAACCTACAGTAATAATAATAATCATCATCATCATAAAAATGCCCATATAGTATAAATAATTTACTAATTAGTATTAGTTTTTCAATTTATTTATCTCTTATTCTTCTTTTCAGAGAACCCGACCTGTGATAGGACACCTAAGAAAGGGTGAGAGACCTGAGATAGGGATGGGATGAAGGACCTGAAATTCCTCCTCCCCTTCAGGACTAAGCAGGAGAAAATCCAACGTCCACCTCCAGAGTGGCCCCCAAAGTGGCATTTTCATGATAGACTTGTTATTACCAAGGGTTAGGCTCTCTGGCTTTATAGAGTTCTGTTGTTGACAGGCCTAGGGTTGATGAATCAGGTTAATCAAGTTTATTGAATCAGGCTATTCAAGTTTATTTTGTAATCAATAATATGACTTTCATTTAACTACAGTACTCATGTGAAAACAAGACAAAACGTTCTTACGATTACAATTTATTTAGTATATTGAATTAGTAAATTGAAGGCTTGAATATTAGGCAAAGAGAGACAAGAACATTGATAACTTAATTGATTACACCTGATCCACACAGATTAAAACTATCCTTTGACTACATTAATGCCCACCAGATTCCTGGTCTCCTCTCTAGTTACTGATGGATAAACGTTGCTTGCTTCTGGCTCTTTGGGTTTTCATAGCTCTGCAACAGTGGTTCCCAAAAGCAAGCTGACATAAAAAAGCACCGGAATGGGTGCATAAGAATCCACTAAGGATTTGGTTAAAAATATAAATTAGGGGGCCCCCATCCTAGACCTACTGAATCAGAATATCTAAATGTGGAGAACTAATTTTTTTTTTCATAATTTCCCAGAGCACTCTGATAAGCAACTCACTTTGGGTGACTCTCCAGACTAAAACCCAACTACAAATATATAGGTTTTCACCAGAGAGGACAATGTAATTGGATGGCTTTTTACACAGTAATTTTTTAAAACAATACAAATTTATTACCTTACAGTTCTGAAAATGAGAAGTCCAAAGTGGGTCTCGCTGGGCTGAAATCAAGGTGTTGGCAGTACTGCATGACTTCAGGAGGCTCTGGGAAGAATCTGTTTCCTTGCCTCTTCCAGCTTTTAGTGGCTGCCTTCTTTGCTTGTCTCTTGGCCCTGGCCACCATATTCAAAGCCAGCAGCATAGCATCCTCAACTCTTTCTCTGACTCTGACCCTTTTGCCTCCTTCTTCCACTTACGAGCACTCTTGTGATTACATTGGGTCCACCTGGATAATCCAGGGTACGCACCACATCACAGGTTCATCTGATTAGCAACCTTAATTTTCCTTTGCCTTTTGACCTAACATATTTATAGGTTTTTGGAGATTAGCATGTGGGCATCTGTGGTATACACGTTCTGTCTACTGCAGAAGTTATTATCACTTCAAGTGAGAGGGGAAAAGTGATTATAAATGATATTGAAATAAGTGACTAGACACTTGGAAAATTAGAAATAGGGCTATCTACCTTATTCTTTGTTTTTAATGGTTTTATAAGGTGAAACCCTTTTCCTTTGGTTCTTTTTTTTAATTTTAAGTTCTGGGACACGTGCAGAACATGCAGGTTTGTTACGTAGGTATACCTGTTTTATGGTGGTTTGCTTCACCTGTCAACATGTCATCTAGGTTTTAAGCCCCACATGCATTAGGTATTTGTCCTAATATTCTTCCTGCCTTTGTTCCCCAACCCCTGACAGGCCCTGGTGTATGATGTTCCCCTCCCTGTGTCCATGTCCTCTCATTGTTCAACTCCCACTTATTAGTGAGAACATGTGGTGTTTGGTTTTCTGTTCCTGTGTTAGTTTGCTGACAACGATGGTTTCCAGCTTCATCCATGTCCCTGGCAAAGGACAAAAACTCATCCTTTTTTATGGCTGCATAGTATTCCATAGTGTATATGTGCCACATTTTCTTTATCCAGTCTATCATTGATGGGTACTTGGGTTGGTTCCAAGTCTTTGCTATTGCAAATAGTGCTGCAATAAACATATGTGTGCATGTGTCTTTATAGTAGAATGATTTATAATCCTTTGGGAATATACTCAGTAATGGGATGGCTGGGTCAAATGGTATTTCTGGTTCTAAATCCTTGAGGAATCACCACACTGTCTTCCACAATGGTTGAACTAATTTACATTCCCATCAACAGTGTAAAAGCATTCCTATTTCTCCACAGCCTCACCAGCATCTGTTGTTTCCTGACTTTTTAATGACCGCCATTCTAACTGGCATGAGATTGTATCTCATTGTGGTTTTGATTTTCATTTCTCTAAAGACCAGTGATGATAAGCTTTTTTTTCATGTTTGCTGGTCACTTAAATGTCTTCTTTTGAGAAGTGTCTGTTCATATCCTTTGCCCACTTTTTGATGGGGTTGTTTTTTTTCTTGTATATTTGTTGAAGTTTCTTGTAGATTCTGGATATTAGACCTCTGTCAAACGGATAGATTGCAAAAATTTTCTCCCATTCTGTAGGTTGCCTGTTCATTCTGATGATAGTTTCTTTTGCTGTGCAGAAGCTCTTTAGTTTAATTTGATCCCATTTGTTAATTTTGGCTTTTGTTGCAATTGTTTTGGTGTGTTAGTCATGAAGTCTTTGCCCATGCCTATGTCCTGAATGGTATTGCCTAGGTTCTTCTAGGGTTTTTATGGTTTTAGGTTTCACATTTAAGTGTTTGTTGCAGTGTTTTAGTCATGAAGTCTTTGTCCATGCCTATGTCCTGAATAGTATTGCCTAGGTTTTCTTTCAGGGTTTTTATGGTTTTAGGTTTTACATTTAACTATTTAATCCATCTTGAGTTAATTTTTTAGAAGGTGTAAGGAAGGAGTCCAGTTTCTGTTTTCTGCATATGACTAGCCAGTTTTGCCAGCACCATTTATTAAATAGGGAATCCTTTCCCCATTGTGTGTGTGTGTGTGTGTGTGTGTGTGTGTGTGTGTTTTGTCAGGTTTGTCAAAGATCAAATGGTTGCAGATGTGCGGTGTTATTTCTGGGGCTTCTGTTGTTTCCTTGGTCTATATATCTCTTTCAGTACCAGTACCATGCTGTTTTGTTTACTGTAGTCTTGTAGTATAGTTTGAGGTCAGGTAGTGTGATGCCTCCAGCTTTGTTCTTTTTGCTTAGGATTGTCTTGACCCTACAGGCTCCTTTTTCTCCATATGAAATTTAAAGTAGTGTTTCTAATTCTGCAAAGAAAGTCAGTGGTAGCTTGATGGGAATAGCATTGAATCTATAAACTACTTTGGGCAGTATGGCCATTTCCATGATATTGATTCTTCCAATCCATGATCATGGATTTTTTTTCCATTTGTTTGTGTCCTCTTTTATTTCCTTGAGCACTGGTTTGTAGTTCTCCTTCAAGAGATCATACACATCTCTTGTAAGTTGTATTCTTAGGTATTTTATTGTAGCAATTTTGAATGGAAGTTCGCTCATGATTTGGCTCTCTGCTTGTCTATTATTCATATATAGCAATGCTTGTGATTTTTGCACATTGATTTCATATCCTGAGACTTTGCTGAAGTTGCTTATCAGCTTAAGGATTTTGGGGGTTGAGACAATGGGGTTTTCTAAATATACAATCATGTCATCTGTAAACAGAGACAATTTGACTTCCTCTCTTCCTAATTGAATACCCTTTATTTCTTTCTCTTGCCTCATTGCCCTGGCCAGAACTTCCAATGCTGTGTTGAATAGGAGTGGTGAGAGAAGGCATCCTTGTCTTGTGCCGGTTTTCAAAGGGAATGCTTCCAGTTTTTGCCCATTCAGTATGATAGTGGCTGTGGGTTTGTCATAAATAGCTCTTATTATTTTGAGATTTGTTCCATCAATACCTAGTTTGTTGAGAGTTTTTAGCGTGAAGGGATCTTGAGTTTTATTGAAGGACTTTTCTCCACCTATTGAGATAATCATGTGATTTTGTCATTGGTTCTGTTTATGTGATGGATTACGTTTATTAATTTGTGTATGTTGAACCAGCCTTGCATCCCACTGATGAAGTCAACTTGATCATGGTGGATAAACTTTTTGATGTGCTGCTGGATTTGTTCTACCAGTAATTTATTTTGGATTTTTAGATCAATGTACATAAGGGATATTGACCTGAAATTTTATTTTTTTGTCGTGTCTCTGTGAGGTTTTGGTATCAGGATGATGCTGGCCTCAAAAAATGAGTTAGGGAGGAGTCCTTCTTTTTCTATTGCTTGGAATTGTTTCAGAAGGAATGTTACCAGCTCCTCTTTGTACCTCTGGGAGAATTCGGCTGTGAATCCGTCTGGTCCTGGGCTTTTTTGGTTGGTAGGCTATTAATTACTGCATCAATTTCAGAACTTGTTATTGCTCTATTCAGGGATTCAACTTCCTGGTTTAGTCTTGGGAGGGTGTATGTGCCCAGGAATTTATTCATTTCTTCTAGGTTTTCAGTTAATTTATGTAGGATTATTTGTAATATTCTCTGATGGTAGTTTCTATTTCTGTGGGATCAGCGGTGATATCCCCTTTACCATATTTATTGTGTCTGTTTGATTCTTCTATGTTTTCTTCTTTATTAGTCTAGCTAGTGGTCTATCTATTTTGTTAATCTTTTTAAAAAAACAAGCTCCTTGATTCATTGATTTTTTGAAGGTTTTTTTGTGTCTCTATCTCTTTCAGTTCTTCTCTTATAGTTATTTCTTGTCTTCTGCTAGATTTTGAATTCGTTTGCTCTTGCTTCTCTAGTTCTTTTAACTGTGATGTTTGGGTGTCAATTTCATATCTTTTCAGCTTTCTGATGTTGGCATTTAGTGCTGTAAGTTTACCCCTTAACACTGCTTTAGCTGTGTCCCAGAGATTCTGGTATGTTGTATCTTTGTTCTCACTGGTTTCAAAGATCTTCTTTATTTCTGCCTTAATTTCATTACCTTCCCAGTAGTCATTCAGGAGCAGGTTGTTTGATTTCCATGTAGTTGTGCAATTTTGAGTGAGTTTCTTAATCCTGAGTTCTAATTTGGTTGCACTGTTGTCTGAAAGACTGTTTGTTATGATTTCCGTTCTTTTGCATTTGCTGAGGAATATTTTACTTCCAATTATGTGGTTGATTTTAGAAAAAGTGCTATGTGGTACTGAGAAGAATGTGAATTCTGTTGATTTTGGGTGGAAAGTTCTACAGATATCTATTAGGTCTGCTTGGTCCAGAGATAAATTCAAGTCTTGAATATCCTTGTTAATTTTCTGCCTGATTGATCTGTCTAATATTGACAGTTGGGTGTTAAAGTCTCCCACTATTATTGTGTGGGAGTCTAAGTCTCTTTTTAGTTCTCTAAGAACTTGTTTCATAAATCTGGGTATTGGGTGCATATATAATTAGGATTGTTTGCTCTTCTTGTTGCACTGATCCCTTTACCATTATGTAATGCCCTTCTTTGAAATTTTTGATCTTTGTTGTTTTAAAAGTTTGCTTTATCGGAGACTAGGATTGCAAACCCCTGCTTTTTTTTTTCTTTCTGTTTGCTTGGTGAATATTTGTCCATCCCTTTGTTTTAAGTCTATGTGAGTCTGCACATGAGATGGGTCTCCTAAATTCAGCACACCAATGGGTCTTGAATCTTTATCCAATTCGCCAGTCTGTGTCTTTCAATTGTGGTGCTTAGCCCATTTACATTTAAGGTTAATATTGTTATGTGTGAATTTGATCCTGTAATCATAATGCTAGCTAGTCATTTTACACATTAGTTGAAGCAGTTTCTTCATAGTGTCATTGGTCTTTATATTTTGGTGTGTTTTTGCAGTGGCTGGTACTGTTTTTTCCATTCCATGTTTTGTGCTTCCTTCAGGAGCTCTTGTAAGGCAGACCTGGCGGTGATAAAATCCCTCAGCATTTGCTTGCCTGTAAAGTATTTTATTTCTCCTTCACTTATTAAGCTTAGTTTGGCTGGATATGAAACTCTGGGTTGAAAATTGTTTTCTTTAAGAATGTTGAATATTGGCCCCCACTCTCTTCTGGCTTGTAGGGTTTCTGCAGAGAGATCCGCTGTTAGTCTGATGGTCTTCCCTTTGTAGGTAACCTGACCTTTCTCTCTGGCTGCTCTTAACATTTTTTCCTTCGTTTCAACCTTGGAAAATCTAACGATTATGTATCTTGGGATTGCTCTTCCCGAGGAGTATCTTAGTTGTGTTCTCTGTATTTCCTGACTTTGAATGTTGGCCTGTCTCACTGGGTTGGGAAATTTCTCCTGGATAATATCCTGAAGTGCGTTTTCCAACTTGGTTCCATTATCCCCTTCACTTTCAGGTACACCAATCAATCGTAGGTTTAGTTTTTTCAGATAGGCCCATATTTTGGGGGGCTTTGCTCATTCCTTTTCATTCTTTTTTTCTCTAATCTTGTCTTCATGCCTTATTTCAGTAAGTTGATTTTCAATCTCTGATATTCTTTATTTCCCTTGATCGATTTGGCTATTGATACTTGTGTATGCTTCACGAAGTTCTCGTGCTGTGTTTTTCAGCTGGATCAGGACATTTATGTTTCTCTCTACACTGGTTATTCTAGTTAGCAGTTCCTGTAACCTTTTATTAAGGTTATTAGTTTTCCTTGCATTGGGTTAGAATGTGCTCCTTTAGCTCAGAGGAATTTGTTAGTACTCACTTTCTGAAGCCTACTTCTGTCAATCATCAATCTCATTCTCTGTCCAGTTTTATGCCTTTCCTGGAGAGGGGTTGCCATCATATGGAGGAGAAGAGGCATTCTGATTTTTTGGAATTTTTTTTTTTTTGAGATGGAGTCTCGCTGTCTCCCAGGCTGGAGTGCGGTGACGTGATCTTGGCTCACTGCAAGCTCCGCCTCCCAGGTTCATGCCATTCTCCTGCCTCAGCCTCCCAAGTAGCTGGGACTACAGGCGCCTACGACCACGCCTGGCTAATTTTTTGTATTTTTAGTAGAGACGGGGTTTCACTGTGTTAGCCAGGATGGTCTCGATCTCCTGACCTAGTGATCCGCCCGCCTTGGCCTCCCAAAGTGCTGGGATTACAGGTGTGAGCCACTGCGCCAGGCCGATTTTTTGGAATTTTCAGCATTTTTCTTCTGCTTTTTCCTCATCTTCGTGGATTTATCTACCTTTGATCTTTGAGGCTGATGATCTTTGTATGGGTTTTTTGTGTGGAGGTCCTTCTTGTTGATGTTGATGTTGTTGATTTCTGTTTGTCAGTTTTTCTTCTAACACTCAGGCCCCTTTTCTGCAGGTCTGCTGCAGTTTGCTGGAAGTCCACTCCAGACCTGGTTCACCTGGGTATCACAAGTGGAGGCT
Organism: Gorilla gorilla gorilla; assembly: GCF_029281585.2. NCBI lineage: Eukaryota > Metazoa > Chordata > Mammalia > Primates > Hominidae > Gorilla > Gorilla gorilla. The sequence continues at coordinate 82,967,810 of NC_073236.2, forward strand.
GCAGAACAGCAAAGATTACTGCCTGCTCCTTCCTCTGGAAGATTCAACCCAGAAGGGCACTGGCCTGATGCCAGCTGGAGCTCTCCTGAATGGGGTGTTTGTCGACCCCTATTGGGAGGTCTTTCCCAGTCAGGAATCCCGGGTGGTCAGGGACCCACTTGAGGAGGCAGTCTGTCCCTTAGCAGAACTTGCTAGGGAGAATCCTCCTTGTCAGGATCAGCTACTCTCTTCAGAGCCGGCAGGCAGGATCTTTTAAGTCCGCTGAAGCTGCAACCACAGCTGCCCCTTCTCCCAGGTGCTCTGTTCCAGGGATATGGGAGTTTCATCCATAAGCCCATGACTGGGGCTGCTGCCTTTTTTTCAGAGATGTCCTGCCCAGTGAGGAGGAATCTAGAGAGGCAGTCTGGCCACAGCTGCTTTGCTGCACTGTGGTGAATTCCACCCAGTCCAAACCTCCCGGCCTCCTTAGCACTGTCAGGGGAAAACCGCCTACTCAAGCCTCAGTAATGGCAGAGGCTCCTCCGCCTACTAAGCTAAATCATCCCAGGTTGACTTGAGACTGCTGTGCTGGCTGCGAGAATTTCAAGCCAGTGGTTCTTAGCTTGCTGGGCCCCGTGGGAGTGGGACCCACTGAGCGAGACCACTTGGCTCCCTGTCTTCAGCCCCCTTTCCAGGGCAGTGAACAGTTCTCTCTCGCTGAGGTTCCAGGCACCACTGGGGTATGAAAAAAAAAAAAACTCCTGCAGCTAACTCAGTGTCTGCCCGAACAGCTAGTTTTGTGCTTAAAATCCAGGGCCCTGGTGGTGTAGGCACACGAGGGAATCCCCCAAAACCATGGGAAAAGCATAGTATCCGGGCGGATAGCACAGTCCCTCACGGCTTCCCTTTGCTGGGGGAGGGAGATCTCCTGGCACCTTGCACTTCCTGGGTGAGGCAACACTCCACCTGCTTCTCCTTGTCCTCCATGGGCTGCACCCACTGCCTAACCATTTCCAGTGAGACGAACTGTGTACCTCAGTTGGAAATGCAGAAATCACCCGCCTTCTGCTTTGGTCTGGCTGGAGGCTGCAGACCAGAGCTGTTCCTATTCAGTCATCTTGCCAGATCCCTATCTCCCACCTAATAAATTTAAATCATATGTCAACTTGTCTTACCAGAGATTACAGTTTGAGATTCTCCTTGGTTTTGATGATAATAAAAGGTATCTGTAGTTAATAGACATGTCAGTTGCTCATTTAAATTTTCGTATTTCCCTTTTACCTATAGCTAATCACATCACTTCTGGGTATATTTTAATAGTTTAACTTCAGAATCCTTTTCCCAAGTTTATCATGGGAAATATTAATTTCCCATAATAATATTAATAATACATCTACAATTATTCCAGTTAAAATTATTATAAACATATTTTTCAAGCTTTTAGAGTATTGATGAAAATAATAAAATGTGTCTTCTTTTTTTTTGAGACAGAGTCTCGCACTGTTGCCCACGCTGGAGTGCAGTGGCGCGATCTCAGCTCACTGCAAACTCCGCCTCTCGGGTTCAAGACATTCTCCTGTCTCAGCCTCCCGAGTAGCTGGGACTACAGGTGCCCACCACCACACCCAGCTAATTTTTTGTATTTTTAGTAGAGACGGGGTTTCATCGTGTTAGCCAGGATGGTCTCGATCTCCTGACCTCGTGATCAGCCCACCTTGGCCTCCCAAAGTGCTGGGATTAGAGGCGTGAGCCACTGCGCCCGGCCAAAATGTCTCTTTTTTAAAAGAGAAAGGTAAACCAATTCTGATAAATTTGACATTTCTGAAACTGATAGCCTCTTCTTGAGAATGCTAATAATGTAGAATACTAATAATGTATTCTTATACATTGTTATTATTATGTATTGCAGATATTATATGCATTATCCATTATTACATATTATATACTATTATATCATTACACCTTATGATAAACCCTCTGGGAGTTTTCTGGTCATTTGAGAATGTCAATTTTTATGAAAAATTTTGAGAACATTAAAATATAATGCATGTTATGCTTCATGGGTCAAGTTTCTATTATAATTCATGCTTTAGGTGACAGGTGCAGAATAAATTTAGTAACAGTGGTTTAGGAACCTTTCCACTTGTATGAGAATTCAGAAGAAGAAAATATTTTTGAGATTTTGCCACTCAGAACTGAAGAAGAAAATTGTCCAGGATAATTCATTATAATTTACAAATGGTGCAACAGTTAAGTGACATCTGCATTAATCCCCTGAATATTCCAGATCAATATTTTCCAAAGTTCATTCCATGGCATGCTCACCTTGCAGGATACTCCTTTAAAAAATATATCCCCAAGGTAAAAAACACTCTACTTCCCTAGATTAGAAATTAATATTTTACATTAACAACTTATAGAGTCTGAAAAATCTTAAAAACCCTGCTTAACTCAGGATTTCCCAGATATATGATGACAAAATGTTCCCACATCATATTTATTAATATCTGAGGCCCAGGGAATATACATCAGGACACGTTCATCTTTAGGAGGCAAAACTTGATTGTTTATTAATTGTCCCATCCTGAATGGATTCGGAGAGTGAGAGTGAGAAGGAAAAATTCTTAATGGAATGATACAAGTAAGACATCACATCTTTTCTAAAGTGGATTTCTACACTGTCACATGAAAATATTCATAATGTACTTCATGATAACTTAATGAACGCTTGGTTACCAGTTAAGTCAAATAATGCACCTATATATCAAAGATAAAATAAAGTACTTGATTATTGTATTTACTATAACTCTGGTATTCCTAAATCATGAAAGAATATACAAATTTTGCTTTCATTACCAAGTACAAACACGGAAATTAGAAGCCTATATTTAACCAGCTGAAACAGTTTGGATGAACCAGAAAAAGCAATGTCCATTATATCATATAGTCTCTCTAGCTAACCCAACTGAAATGCAAATGTAAGTTAAAAGAAAATAAGCATAAATAATTCTGGGTAAGTTGAATTCTTCAGATAATAGTAAGATAATATACTAATATTGATAGTATATGAATTATAAAGTAATGTGAATTTTGTGTCAAGTGATTTTTACATATAATTATTTTATAAAATACTGATTTATAAATAACTTATTAAGGAATAATGTAAGAATGTTTGTTCTTTGTCCATAAATGAGATCATAAATGAGAAAATAAATCTTTGATAAGCCACAGGTTCAGATAATTGTCCCTTAAAAAATCATCACCATAAATATGACTACTCTTCTTAGGTATAACAATACAAACTGGTTGAATTTTTTTTCCTTTTGGAGATTTCATTTTTTAGAGTAATTTTTAGGTTCTTAGCAAAGTTGAACAGTAACTACTTAGAGATTTTTATATATACTCTGACTACACACACGCCCAGTTTCCCCCACTATCAACATTCCCTCACCAGAATAGTACATTTGTTATAATCAGTGGACCTACGTTGACACATAATTATCAACCAAAGTCCACAGTTTACATTAAGGCTCAGTCTTGGTGTTGTACTTCCTATGTGTTTTGCCAAAAGTATAATGACAGGTACCCACTATTATAGTATCATGCAGAATAATTTCACTGTCCTAAAAGTCCCTGTGCTCTGCCTATTCATCCCTTCTTCCCCCATATCCTGGCAACTACCGGTCTTTTTACTGTCTCTATAGTTTTGCTTTTTTCAGAATGTTATATATGAAATACCACAGTATTTAGCCTTTTCAGAATGGTTTATTTTACTTAGTAATATGCATTAAAGTTTTCTCCATGTCTTTTCATGGCTTGAAAGCTTATTAATCTTTAACAATGAATAATATTCTTTTGCCTGAACGTATCACAGTTTATCCATTCATCTACCAAAAAACACCTTGGTTGCTTAACTTGTTACATTTTAACTTTATTATAATCCTAACAGGCAGAGGAAACAGAAGAAGAGGATAAGATTAGGTTAGGAAAAACCATCATATTTTTTTTTTACTTCTTTCACAATTACCTGCCTTTCCACATAAAAATATAAGTAATTCAAAGAACAAAGGTTCTTGTGTGTAAGCTCAAGTAGATCTCTACGGGTAACTAAGGAATGGGTAACTGTTCATCAGTGTGAAAATACAAGAGGTAAATTTATACAATGCAATTTCAACCCCCCAAAAAATTGTTATTACCACAAGAAAATGTAATTTGTTTAGAATCTTCTTTCTGTCTTCCCTTGCTTCTTAATAAGAATGATGTGTTTCTTTTGTGATTAAAGAGACAGCAGGTTTCCTTAACAATTTAATCAGGTGATTAAGGAATAGTCATCATCTGATACTTTTAGTGTTCTGCGATTGATCTAAATCAAATTATTCTTTGTTAATAGAATATGAACAAAATGATAGAATGAAACAGCAAAGTCTCAAGTCTGTCATAACCTACACATACTAATTTCAAAATCATTTCGTGAAAAATATTTTAGACTAACTTTCTGCTTGGTAAATAATATGTCTGTTTATATAACTATTAGTCATACTATTTGGAAGTGACATACATTTTTTAGTGTTTCCTTGAGGCAAATTTTCATGTCTGAAGTCTAAGATCTAATCAGTTTCATCTGATTCTGAGACTAATTTTGAAAAATATGTTTCAATGAATAATAACATATAAGCCCTCAAAATTATCCTTACTGAAACTGAAAGAATCTGCCAGCAAGAAAATAAAAAATATGAACTTCTGACAGATCACAAAAAAAGTGTTTTTTTCTTTGACCTTTTATTCCAAACAGCTAAGACATGAACAGCATTGAGATGAAATTTTTTTGATTATAATAAAAAATGTTGAGAGATTCAATGGAAGACTTCCTTTTCTTTGTATTTATATCTCTGAAAACAAGAAAAAATTGCAAAGTAATATTTAGGCAAGATGGACACTTGAAGAGCTACTTAAGTAGTGAGAAGATTTGGATAGAATGTCTGAGTATGTTCATTTAAGGGAAGCTTAGTGAAAATAATTAGAGTCATTTAATAAAGGAAATTGAAATCCTTTTATAACCTTTCCCTTTACATTCACTCTGTTACTATTTCTTCCAGTGAGATGGAGAGAGACTAGAACTACTTGAGAAAAAGTTTAAATGTCTAATGGGAGATTATTTTTGGTGAGAGATTAATTATACTATAAAATAATTACTTAGTAATAAAAGGAAGAAAAGAAGGCACATTAGTAATGGCCTTCATTATTTTATTCTATACTCTGGCCTCAATCTTTTTGTCTCTTGATTAGCTTTGATGTTCACTCTTACATTCATTTAATTCAAAATTTATGAAATAGTACCTTTTCTCTTTCATTTTATCAGTAGTTTCATTCACAGAATGAGGTCATGACAATGATTTTTTTTTTTTTTACCATCAAATCTATTTGTTCTGGGAGACATATGTGGGATTACCAGGTCTCTCATTACAAGTCCAAGTAATTGAGAGAGAGTTACATGGTCACCAAGATCCACTTGAAGAAGACTATATCAGGAGTCTGGAAGGGAAACAAGACTGAGTTGCAGCATATAAAACAGAGTCAGTCCAAGAGATAACAAAAGTGAGATAAAGAGCTAGGCAAATAGCCAAATCTATGTCATTGTGTTCATGCTGCTGATAAAGACATACCCGAGACTAGGCAATTTACAAAAGAAAGAGGTTTAATTGGACTTACAGTTCCATGTGGCTGGGGAGGCCTCACAATCATGGCAAAAGGGAAGGAGGAGCAAGTCACGTCTTACATGGATGGTGGCAGGCAAAGAGAGCTTGTGCACGGCAACTCCCATTTTTAAAACCATCAGATCTTGTGAGATCCATTCACTGTCATAAGAGCAGCATGGGAAAGACCTGCCCCCATAATTCAATCATCTCCCAACAGTTCCCTCCCACAACGTGTGGGAATTTGGGGAGCTATGAGATTTGGGTGGGGAAACAGAGCCAAACGATATCAATCATCAATCTGAAATAGGAAGGAATGGCAAGGAGTTTTCTTCTTACATGACATTCTCTATAATGCTGGAAGATGCTTAGATTGTGACAAAGAATGTGAGGTTACAGCAAAGTGCAAGGTAATAGAGCAGTATGATTAATCAGCTATCACTCTCCCAGATAAAAGGGTAAGCCATAACAAAATGTGCCAAGTGTTTGTGATACCTTAGCAAGGGGAGAATACACAATGGAGACCAAGAAACCTCCCATTTTCTATGTGGGTGGACAGTATTTCTGCCTAAATCAAAACTAGAGAAAACCTCTGCTTGGCTTCACAGCATCCTACCTGACAAACCATGGACTTGAGTCATTTTTTTCCCATTAGCCTATTCTTCTATTTTTTTCATATTGGAACTAACTTCTGATTAGGCAATAGTTCTCCATATACTAACAGGTTAATGAAGTATCAAGTCAGGGATATCAAGAATACAAGCTTTAATGACTGCAAAAGTGAGTTTTCTGGATGGAGGTGTTGTGAAAAATAACAAGTGAAGTTTACTATAGGAACCCCACGCTGCTGTTATGCAAGGCCCTCTCAACCCCAAGGGCTTAGTTGGTACACTTCCAGTTACTGATCACTGATACTGGGCTCAGAATCTCAAAACCAGGATAACAACTGGAGGCTGAACTCAGATATTTGAAGTCTTGAAAGTTTGGGGTAATAGAAGGCCTTAATGATAAACACAATGATAGGATTTGGTTGGTCAGCACAGAAAATTAATATGTGCTATATTCATGGGATGCCAACCACCACCTGGACAGTCTTGTCAATATTTGAGCAGGGTAGCTTGGAGATTAGATCTAGATGAATAATATTCCAGGAATATTTAAAAGATAGAAGGATGGGCAGCAGCCTCTCAAGTTACCTGACATTATGACCAAAGATCAACTGACATAGATGATGGTGAATCGGAAGTGTTGGAAGCATCATAAATTGTTTCAGGTGGCCTTCAAGGTTTTGAAACTGTAACAGACAACTGAAATATTTTGACGCAAGCTTTTCCAAGTGGGCTCTTCTTTTACGTGCCCTCTTAGAGAAAGACTCTTTAGCTCTTCCTGCTGCACAAAATCACATGTGGTTAAGACACTGGTCTCTGAAGTCAGACAACCCTTGGATCAAATACTAGTTCCACCAGGTAGTATCTAAGTGAACTTCGGTTATGTAACATATCTAAGCCTGAATCTCACACTCAGTTGTAAGGATTAAACATGATTCCATAGAAAAGGGAACAAAACAGTATCTGGCAAATAGTAAATGGTCAGTTAAATATTAGATTTTTTTTTTTTTTTTAAAAAAGGCTTGCCCTCAGATGCTCTGAAATTTTAGGTCTGTAATCATGAGCATTCATCTACCTACTAACTACATGAAGCTGCTTTTGTTGGTTTTAGCCTAGGTAGCAAGACCTGATGTGAGCTGAGTTTTTAGCTCATCACAATCATTCTAGACCAAATTACTCTCTCACTAGGTTTCTGACTGATTTTTAGGTAGCATCTTTGAAATTAGAAGTGGATGTGATAAGAGTTCCCTTTCTCACCACTGTTTCCAGAGAAGGCTTCCAATAATTAGATGAGTATGGGGGCCACTAGGTTCCCACTTGAATGGGGACATGAATCTCTGCCCTTTGCCCTTAATTTTAGGACCGGGCTGGGGCAGGGTGAGACAGGATAAGTAAACAAGGATTTGGAAGCTAGAAAAAAAACTTCTATAATACCTACAGAAATTAGAAAGCTATCTCCCCCATAAAATGAATATTTACTGGGAGATTCAAGTCAGGAAATTTTACGTACTTTGTCATTTAATCATGATAAAGATTAAAGCCTCCAGCATTCATGCTTACCTTTTCATCACATGCATTGCTTATCATTTTCAGGAGGCCTAAATAAGCTCTGAAAAGTGGTTCACCTCACTGTGTTTCACTTCAGTAAGACAAGAAATACAGCCTAAACCTCCTGATCCAGCTTTATCTAAAGAAGGGAACATTCAAACGTTGAATATTATTTCTTCATTTTTTGAGCTTTAGCCATTAACTCAAGACAAGCAAAAGATTTAAAATGTGTAGGGGTCAGATTGTGACCATTTCCTCTGGTAAGACAAGCAGGAACCTGGGATCCAGAAAATCTAGCCTGGATCCCAGGTTAGATTGCAGCAGTGAAAGAAGCTGATTTAGGCAGACTGATTGTCAAAATTAAAAACCAAGGCGCCAAGATCCAAATAAATCAGCAGTCAGAAAGCAATAATTCAGGCATAATTTAATGGATGAAATCAGAAGAGAGTAAAGATCCAGAGCCAAGGCATTATAAAGTAGGAAGTTGTGCAAATGGTTGAAGAAGCTCATGGAGACTATTCAATTGCTCTCTTGTGTTGTTTTGTGTTGCATTACGGTCTCGTGTTCTGTGGATTTGCACCAAACTTGGAAATATTGCAGCCACTGGTTCTTCAAAAAGCAATTTTTCTGCATCAAAAATAAATAAATAAAAGGGTTGGACACCATGAACACTGCATTTCACAAATCATGAAATGGAGTGAGCATTTCATTCTCACTCCATTTGGCATAGCCAGAGAATATGCCTTTAATTTAAATGGCATGGGACTGAGGAGTGAGATACTACTTTATACAGTTATGTGAAAATTCCTTGAATTAGAGAGTTTAACTTTCACCCATGTCCGTGCTAACTAGTCAATCTCATCCAACACATAGGTTAGTGTGAAAGTCAAAACAACTCTCTACTTCTGCCAAAATGTTTTCTTTTCCCAAAAGGCTCATGTGTCTCTTTATCATGCATAAAATATTTCAACTGCAGAAAATAATTTCCACTAGCACTACATTATAAAATTATAACTAGCAGTGAGCCAACTGTTGCAAAATGTCACAAGATGTGTGAGAAAATTACATGGTTGGAAATTGAATGCCACATCATCATCCTTAATCATGAACTAATTAATTTTTGTCATTGTAGCATAGAAGGCAAACTTGTTTTATGTTATTCCTATTAACTTCAATATGGAGCTTAGTTGTGCTATGTCAAGGGAGAGGAGTGGAATAGATAAAATGCCAACTTAAATGGAGTAAAGTGCTAATAACAAGTGCTGATTCAGCATGCAAGGAACTGCTCTACATTTAATCCAAGAACAAAAAGACAGAACTAATCAAAATTTATTTCTAACCCATTAAAATGTAATTTGTAATGCTGGACAAAGCTTCATCACAATGGTTTCACTACTGGATTGACTTTTATTATGAAACTATCCACTCAAACTGATGCAAATTCTCCTATTGCTATAACGAAAGGGTAAATGAAAGCACCCAAGTATTCTTCACGGTTAACACCGAGACATCAGAAAATGTTCTTTGTTGAAGGTTCAAAATAAAATACAGCATTAGAAGAATTTAAAAACATTTTATCTTTGAAACATCAGTCTTCAGAACAAAAAATCCATTGAATTCCTGAAAAATACTTTACCAGGAATATAACATACCAGAATTTGAAATACATAATAAAATGCATATATATATATGCAGTATATAATAAAAAGCATAATCCAACACTCACAACCATAGGACATATGCCACATAAAAACAATAGGTATTTTTTGGAAATTATGTATTAAAAGGTTTTTTAATGATTAGAAATACATTTCCATATTCAAAGAAACTTAGACTGTACATGTAACTGGGGAATTTCTAACTTAGAAGCTTCATACTTGGGGGACTTAAATGATCAAGTATTTTCATGAAGCAAAAGGATTAGCCATTAACTCCAGTGATATCTTATGTCTATTTGATAGCATAAAATAAGCAGACTGGAAAAACTTTGGAAGAAGCAATAAATAAAATGAACAGAAAAATAAATGTGCTATAAACACACATTTCTCAAACATGCATGTTAAAATGCAGATTCTGATTTAGTAAATGATAACCTACAGGTCACATTTGGCAGGCCTCCAAATTAACAACCTGGAGAAGGCCTTATGATTCATGGCTTATGTCTTGTTTCTGAGTAAAGAATCTTATTGTAAGTCCCTTAAATCTTGTCGTGAGTTTCTCAATAGTTGACATACTGATTAATACATAATCTGCTGACATTAAAATGGACACCAATTTGTTTCTGAATCATGTAGTTTTACTGATTGACTTGCAGGTAACAAATTTTAGCCTGTATGTTTTCATTTGTACCATTGATTGTAACCACTGTTTTGTACCTTCCAATGAAAAAAAAAAAAACTGCGATGTGAGGAGTACCCCTCCCTCTCCTACACTTGCCTATAAAAGCATTCCAACTTGTAATAGACTTTGGAACATGCCTGAATTTGTTGCTGTGTCTTCCTGGGTTTATAGTCAAATTTGGCTTTCAATAAACCTTTATCAAATTATTTCTGCCCCAACAGCCTTAATTTCAGTTGGCATACATCTGAGACTGAGATTCTGCCTGTCTAGCACCCTCCCAGGTGATATGATGATGCTTGTCTAGGGAACACTCCTTGAATAGCAGTTACAAGGAAATAAAAAGGCAAATCAGGGTCATTGAAAGAAGACCTTAGTATTTTTGTTGTTGTTGCTGTTGTTTAGACATCTCTAAAGTTCCTCCTAGTCTGAATTTTCCTGCATCAGTGGTTTTTAAACTTGGCTACATATGAGACTCACCCAGGAAGCTTTCAGAAATCCTGCTGCCCAGGTTACATTTCAAACCAATTACACAGTAATCATGAGGGGTAGTATGTGGACATCAGTAGTTGTTGAAGCTCCCAAGTGATTACAATGCACAGCCAAGATTGAGAACCACTAGATTGACTTTTCACAGCTTAACAAGCAAAATTTACACTAAGTTAAGAAATTTTAGCTCAGTGACGAAGTCCTTGAAACCGATGTCATGATCACTAAAAATATGAGCCCAGGAAAATCAAGTGAAACCCTCACCTCTGTTTTGATCATTTTCCCCTGGGATTCCTTAAGTAACTTTGCGATGACTTTTTATAATGAGGTACATAGATGCCCTCTCACCTTTCTACTCAGGTGGATGCACATTGTGCTGGCCTTAAGTCACTATAGTCTCTGAGAAAGAAAAACACAGCATTCTGAAGATAAGCTGCCATTAACTGACACACACACATAGTAATTGATTAACAATATACAATGAATCCCTTCTTTAGTTTTGTATTGAATATAGAAACAGCTTCAATCTTTCCATCATTACACAAAAGCAACACTTCATGTAACATCCATATTGGCAAAGAAAAAGAAAATTCTAATAGCAGCCCCAGCAGAAGAAAACAAGATTAAGTTATAATTGTGATACTGGCTGTCAATATCTTGATTTGCAGACAATGTAGGAGTGTAGAAATAAATTTTAATTAGGCAGCAATTTTTCACACTGCTGAACGTTATCATAATAAAATCCCATTATGAATCTGAAACATTTTATATACTAATGCATGCTTCTCTACTAATGTGTGATAATTAAAAATGCAAGGAGACTGTTGTCCAGTGATGTCTACAATACGCATTTTTAAATGTTTACATAGCAATAGCAAGTCAAATTTTTTTTCTTTTAAAACTCATACCAATACCAATTGTACTAAAATAAATTCTTCCGTCTCCTAAGTATTTAGTGTCTCATTTCTGTCAAATTAAAATTTCACTTATTTCTTCATTAAATATCCCTTTATTAAATTTATTGATTAAACATACACTGTATCAGGTATCATGCTACACTTTGGGAATAAAGTGGTGAGCAAAACCAGACACTATCTTGTTAGTGTTTACAATATAGAAGAGGAGACAGACATTTCTAAAAATTTTAAATATCAAACACCAAATCACTAAATTGCAGCTATGACAAATGCTTGAAAGAAAAAGAAAAACAAGGAACATCTGTTATATAAGACTCTATAATAGTGAGTTGGACCTATTCAAGGAGGTTAGGGAAAGTTTCCTGAAGAAGCAACGATTGAGCTGCAGTCTAAAGAATGGTCAGTTTTAGTTTGACCGAAGGAAAAAAAAAAAAAGGACATTCCAACTGAGGATGTAGTAGGTACAATGGTAGGTGACCAAAGAGAGCATGGAAGGTAGGAGGAAAGGAATGGGGTTACTGGAGCGGGGGGAAGGGAGATGATGTTCAACTGAGCTATCTTTCGAAAAGATGCCACATCTTTCCATTGAATTTGAATTTGGAAAATATTTATCAAGATGCGATATAGATACAAGGTAGATGAGAGAGGTACAATTAACAAAGTGTAATCAAAACAGTGAAATGCAGCGGGACATATAGAACTACATAATAAATGTACCCTCCTCCAATTCCTTTTCAGACTTCTACCTAAATAAATGCATAAGAAGATTATAAGAGGTAAAGCTAAGAATGATACCAGGGATTAGACTGGTACAATAGTTTTTAATATAGTAACCCTATTTCCTATATGTTCATGTGTTTGCGATATTTTAAATTCTATGACACTCCTTCTATAAATACATATGATGGCAACAATATTAATAAGCCTTATAAATCAAATAGTAATACAGGTTTGTATATGCCTAAATATATGTGAACATAAATGGAGACCAGAGCAGACAATTTTAACATAAGAGGGGTTCAGTTGTAGAATCAACAAAGTACAGCCAATGGGCCAAATCCAACTCTTGGCCTCATTTTGCAAATGGAGTTTTATTGGAACATAACCGCACTTATTAACGTGCCTATTGTCTATGGGTGCTTTCATGCTACAATGGCAGAATTGGATAGTTGCAATAAAAAAATGCAGCCCACAAAACCCTTTATAGAAAAAGTTAGTTGAAACTTCTCTTTTGGAGATGGTTTTCAAGAAAGTACACCAGACTTTCCAGGAGAGTGACCAACTGTTCCTTTTTGTTTCTTCTGGATTTACTGCTGAAAGTCTCATGTCCTGGGAAATCAGGATGGTTCGTGGCTCTACCTCAAGCCCTAATAGTATTTTGGCTAGGCAACATCTTGCCCTGAGATTCTTGTGAGTGGAGACTGTATCTTATGCATCGTTTGAGTTGCATACCTCCAACCACCACCACTTCTAACACAGGTACTAATAATTAGAAGACTCCAGCAATACGGTCATATTAAATTACAGAATAATATATAATTTGCAGATTATGCCTAAAATCTAAGTCTCTCCACATTGAACAATCCTCTTCAGATTGTGAGGATTATACCCATAAATATAAAAGCATTTCATTTAATAGCATTAATTCTACTTCTAAACAACCTGCCTGAGAGAATACTCACTTACAGATGCAATAATAGCTTTGTTAGATTGTAGCAGCATCGCAGGGAGGCACCCCAGGCTAAGCACATGAAGTCAGAACTCTTAGTGCAAAGCCAGGACGATGGATGGAAAAAGTTAGGTGGGTGTAAGAGATAATAGGTTCTTAGTCAACAGTATGTGTATGACTTGTAGTATCGGGTTGAAGGGGTGTTGCTTGGAGCAATTTCTGAGCACAAGGATCAGCGAAGGTTTATGATTTAATTTCCATGAATTAAGTTTGGGGAAACCAAGGGTGCTTAGGAAAACAACCTCAGAATAAACAGTTAAATATAATTTTGTGTATATCAAAGTATTTTTGTCAGTGTAAATTTAGTTTTTGTTGTATAGTGGTAGCAGCTGGAAACCTATCTCTGTCTGTTTAAACTGTGGACAAAGTTACCAAATGTTGTTTTCATCGATGTATGTGCTTTTAAATAACTAATTTATACACGAATACAGTGATTCTTATCAAAGACTGTTGGGGGCACTGTACCATAGAATAGTGGGTATCTGGCTAGAATAACTTATCTAGAAAGCACAGGTTCTCACATAAAGCAAGAAGCAATGCATCACAAAAGATAGTGTTGATTCTTAAATCTGATAATTTCCCAACAGATCTGTGAGCTTCTCCTGGTGGGCAACCTGCAACTTTAAGGTGGTTACAGTGTGGATTACTCACTAGATGCTCAGGGTATGGAGGAAAAGTCATCCTAAAGGTCAATAACTCTTTTATTTTTTTGTGGTTGGTGGAGTGGGGTCGGGGGGGACCTTTATAGGTATTTTGATTATTTCACAGTAAAGGAAAATTGTATTCAGGACATGCAAGAGAACCAAGAGCCAGGCTAATCTGCATAATAATGATATTCTGAGTTCATTGTGATCACTCTTGTGTCATTGTAGGTATTATTATGGGGTTGAATGGGGAAGGGAGTGTATGTAAGAAAACATCTCCTCCTTTCTTTGGGAAAGGCAGAGAGTGAGGAGTCTGGATTGGGGTAAAGGGAAGATATTTGGGAGCTTCTGAACAACTGAATGGTGCCCCCAGCTCTGAGCTAAGGAGAAAATAAAAGGACATCCCAGCAGGGAAGTATGGTCTGCGACTAAGGAGATATTTATGTGGGCAAAAGCATATTTTAATTAATCATGTTTTTTTCTGAATATATCAAATTTTCAACATTCCCTTTATTTGAGAAGTAACAAGAGTATCCCAGTTCCAGAAGCACGGCCCATGGCTAAAGCAGAATAGAACACTGTTGCAATTTATTTGTTTTCTGTCCAGTTCTATAATCCTTCACCTTATGCACAAGCTCTCAATGCATTGCTTTTACTTTTGATTGAACTGTAATCTGTGCACATAAGTATGTGTGGCTTCTTGAATTATCACACACTAAACATGCCTATGTAGCCAAAACCCAGGCGAGCAAACAACATTACTTTCCAGTCACTGTCTTTCCCTACTTGGTTTCTTAAATTTTTGTTAAATATTACTACTTGGTCTTTGGCAAATTTTAAGATCTTAGGTAAGCGGTTCATGCCATGCATTAAGATGAAGTCCAGAGACAACTGCAGGGTTCTGGAGGAACTGGCGAAAGGACATTCCCACAGGGATAGTAGGATGCTTGGAGCCATACTATAGAGCAAAAGTCAGCAAACTTTTTATGTAAAGGGCCAGATTGTAAATATCTTCAGCTTTGAGTATCATAAGGTCCTTGTCACAATTCTAAATGAATATCAATAGCTCTGTTCCAATTTTTTAAAAAGGCATTTTGCTGTGCTTTATCAACTCCCCTGGTATAGAGCACGCAATATCTATGGAATGTTGGGTACTGTGTAAAGAGCATCAGAATACTTCAGGAGGGAACTCATGTGAAATCCTGGATGTCACTCTAATTAAAAGCAGTTAACTCAGTTCTTAGTCATCTGGATTCCTCAAGGCAGAAAAACTTGAGACTTTTCGTTTATACTTGTATATTTCTATCCTTGGTCCAGTTTTTTATTTCAAAATAATTTAGTAGTCAGCAGCAACTTTTGGAGATGTCTAGAAGCAAAAAAAAAAAAATACTATTTTTGTTACATTTAGAAACATTGCTTAAGGAAAGCACTATGGATTTCACTATTTTCTAATTCTTATATTCCTAAAAAGCAACTTCCTGCTCAAAAAAAATAACATAAACAATGGAATTTGTATAAATCTTGAGGGCTTTGATATTTGACAATTTAACAATCAGTTAAAATTCCATTATATTATGAATTGAAAAGAGAAACAAAGCCACACATAACAGCACATATTTTCCATTGTCATATTTCCGTAATGACAAGTTAAACCACTTGTCATTTCACTCTGCTTGGATTCAATTCTGTTTCCAGATTACTCAACATGTTTTGGGACATGAAACAGTTTAATTCACTTTGACCTTGATGTGTTAGATCCTTTGTGGCCTTGGCACAGGTTATTCTAATCTCTACCACAGAAATACCAATCATGAGAGAGAACAAGTGGAATTTCTACAAAGTCCTTGCTTAACCAAAGAATGCTAAATCTGATGATTTTGTTTTCTATTATTATTCCAGAAAGCTATAAAAACATATAGAACAATACAAAAATTAATGCTATTTGA
Organism: Gorilla gorilla gorilla; assembly: GCF_029281585.2. Taxonomy (NCBI): domain Eukaryota; kingdom Metazoa; phylum Chordata; class Mammalia; order Primates; family Hominidae; genus Gorilla; species Gorilla gorilla. The sequence continues at coordinate 82,983,700 of NC_073236.2, forward strand.
CAAAAACCAAACCACCATTGGACATTACCTGATATCACTTATTATACATTAATGAATCAATTTCTGTTATTATCTTGTACAACTGGAAAACTGCCCATGTTATTTTCTTTGTCCGGAGAGTAGATTAAGCATTAGGATTTTCTTTTCTTTCTTTTTTTTTTTTTTTGCCACAGCACTAAAACTCATAAGATCATGCCACCCACCTATATGACACCTTTGACTTCTCTTTTTCTCTTATTCTATATCCAAAATATCCTATCCTATATATTCTTCTTTCTAACTTACTGCTTACACTCTAGTCCAAAGCACCATCATGTCTCAACTGGATTATTGCAGCGGCCTCCTACCACCCACCTTGCTTCCACGAGTATTCCCACTACAGTCTGTGTACAACGCAGCAGCTAGATGGAAGCTGAAACACAGACTAGATGTGGTTATTAATCAGTTCAAGCTCTCCCACAGTCTTCATTCCCTCTTTGACTTTACCTGCCATCGCCTACATCTTTCTAACCACACCGGCCACCTTTATGCTCCTTAAGTGTTGCAAGCTTACTCCTGTCTCCTTGCATCTGCTGTTTCTTCTGCCCGAGCCATTCCTCCTTCTTTTACCCCTAGGACTCTCTGTTTACATACACGCCCCTTCTCCACCAATTCTATCACTCTTTCTTTTGTGGTTCAAAACATTCATATTTATTTGTTATATATTTTCATTGTCTTTTCCACCCATTAGAATAAGCTCAATAGAGGTAAGGATGGCGGAGATGGAAGGAAGGAAAGAGAACACAGGGCTGGAGAAGCTGCACTGAATTGATTTGATATATACATATAAAATCACAAAGCAGGCTGAGCACAGTGGTTCATGTCTGTAATCCCAGCACTTTGGGAGGCCGAGGTGGGCAGATCACCTCAGGTGGGGAGTTCAAGAACAGCCTGACCAACATGCAGAAACCTGTTTCTACTAAAAATACAAAATTAGCCGGGCGTGGTGGCGCATGCCTGTAATCCCAGCACTCAGGAGGCTGAGGCAGGAGAATCGCTTGAACCTGGGAGGCAGAGGTTGCAGTGAGCCAAGATCACACATTGCACTCCAACCTGGGCAACAAGAGTGAAGCTCTGTCTCAAAAAAAATAAAAATAAATAAAATAAAATCACACAGAATTTTTATCTTATTTGCAATATTATCTTACATGAAAATATTCTGATATGTTCCAAGTATAATCCAAATACCATGGATAAAAATAATAAGGTGATAGTAAAATAAATAATCTGTAACGTTTTTCTGTGGCCATTTTGGTATTGGCTACTATCATTCAGTATTGAACTTCAGTAACAAGCACATTTTTCTGGTTACTATGAGAGTTGTGTCACACAAACATGTTATCTCATAAGTGCTTTATGATCATTATCAGAAAAAAAGGAAAAACAATACATATCACTTGTGCATGCTATCAAAAATATTTTCATTTATTACATTTAGTTGTTTATAGACTACCACTAGCATTTGAGACTTATGACAGGCCAAATTAAGGAAATTCATGACACCATTTTGGTAAATATGAAGGGTACAATAAACAATTACAAATTTATTTTCTCTGTCTATATTGTGATAATTTTTATTATCAGCTAATCTTCAATGGAATTAAAATTTCTTTTTTTTATTAGCCTAAAAGAGACCTGGGATTATGGTCTGCCCACAAAGTGTTGAAATCTCTCTTGTAAATATATGCCTCTTCGCATTTGACAAGTCGTTGTTGATAGGTTGCAAATCTGCAATCTATTACTCTATAAAGGGAGTCTCCTCCACAGCTTAAAAGAGCATGTATTCAAATGGGTAAAAACAGATTTTAAGTAGAATGTGTTGCAAATGATCCATTTCTTCCTTCTTTGGGGAGGAAAATTTAACAATAGAAAATACCCACCCTATGCCCCCTGCAGACACACAAACACACAAACACACAAGCCTTCCCCCCAAGTATATTTCTGCCACTATCTTTAAGGCTATTGGTATTTTTAGACCATAAGAAGACTCTAAAATTTCTCTTGCCCATTGCTAAATTGAGATCAATTGTTATGTTATATAGAGCACTTGGAGTAACATCATTCTATAACTGCTATTATTCTAGGAAAACAATAATTGTAGTTGTCTTAATCGGTTCAGATTTCTGGAACAAAAATACCATAGACTGGGTGGCTTAAATAATATAAATTTATTTCTAACAGTTTCAGAGACTGGAAAGTCCATGCTTAATGTAGTGACCCATCCAATTCCTGGTGAGGGTTTTCTTCCTGTTATTACCTCACATGGCATGAAATGTCACAGAGAGAGTGTGTGGAATGCGGAAAAGCAAGTTCTCTTGTGTCTCTCCCTACAGATACACTAATCCCATCATAAGAGCTGCATCCTCATGACCCACTTACCTCTTAAGGGCCCCATCTCCAAATATCATCACATTAGGAATTAGAATTTCAATATATAAATTTTGGGTGGTGGGGACACAAACATGAAGTCCCTAAGAGTAGTTTGCTGAACATTTCTGGTAATAGAATAAAGCAATGCATATTTACTCTTTTTTTTTCCAAAAAATTTAGTCCTCAAACTCATGCTATTACCTTTTAAAATCGAGTAAAATACAAGATTATATGTAGTATTTATGATTTGACTTAAATTAGGATATGCTGAGTTGTATATACAATGAAAAATAATAGTTGCCTTCACATCTACTAGAATGACTATAATAAAAAAGACAGGTAATAGAACATGTTGGTGAGAACTGGAAAAATTGGACCCCTCATACCCTGCTGGTAGAAATGTAAAATGGTATGACCACTTTGACAAACAGTCTGGCAGTTCCTTAGACAATTAAGCAGAGAGCTACCATATAATCTAGTAATGCTACTGCTAAGTATATGCCCAAATGAAAACATAGGTTCATGTAAAATTTTGTACACAAGTGTTTATAGCAGCATTTTTCATAATAGCCAAAAACTAGTAAAGAAAAAAAAACAAATGTCCATCAACTGATAAATGAATGGATAAAATGTGTTATATTCATACAATGAAATATTATTCAGCCATAAAAAGAAATGAAGTACTGACACATGCCACAATATGTATGAATCTTGAAAACGTGACAAGTGAAAAAAAAAGCTAGTCACAAAAGAAGACCATATATTATGTAATTCCATTTATATAAAATGGTCAGAATAGGCAAAGCTTTAGGACACAAAGAAGAGTGGTTGTCCAGTGCTTGGGGTACTGAGGAGGTAGCGGGTGGGGGGGTGGCTACAGGGTAAAGGTTTTTTTCTGAAGTAACAAAATATTCTCAAATTGATTGCGGAGATGGTTGTATAACTCTGTGCATTAAACTATACACATTAGATTGTACGTTACAGATAGACAGACAGACAGATAGATAGATAGATATGTATGTGTATGTGTGTGTGTATAATGCTGTTAAAAATATTGCTTACCAAGGACTATTCTAGCCCCTGAAGAAAAATGCAGTCCTTGTTCCTACAGAGTATATGTCAGGGGAGGACGAATACCAATAATACCTACATACATAACAATATTTTTAGATAGTGAAAATACTAAAGAACACACGTTCAGGTTAGTGTTCTAGAAGGTGGCAGAGGGCAGACGGGTGTGTGTTTTCAATAGGATAGAGGAAGCGTCTGTAAAGGTGACATTTGAGTTAAGACCTGAGTAAGGGAAAGGAGTAAAACACAGAATGATCTAGGAGGAAGGTGGTCCATTCAGGTATAAAGGCCCTGAGTAGAAAATAAGCTTGGCAAGTTTAAACAACCGCAGGAAACTACTGTGAGTGAAGGAGAGGAATAAGTCATTAATGTCACAACAGGGGAAGGTAGGGAAGTCATACCTTGTTAATCTCAAATACTTTTATTAGCTATATCCAAGAGTAAAAAGTCACAATAAATCCTTAGTAGCATCATTTCATGGTGTGGCAGTTTAACTGAATATTATATAGTATTTGCTTCTTTAAGTCAATGTGAAAATTGTCAAAGAGCTTTGATTTTAAATGCCATTAGGGAATTGGTTTTTATAAATACATCACTCTCTAGTTGGAATAAAAATTACATTTCCATGAATAACATTGAATTAGTAGTTTAAAAATTAAATCAACATGATTTGGCAATGTAAGAACATTTTCTATATTCAGAATTTATTCCACTGAGATGAGTGTATCAGGTAAAGCACTGGAAGGAAACAGAAGGCATGAGGAAATTGGATAATTTAAAGAGCATTTAATAAAGAACTGTTTAGAAAAGTGTGGGCATGTTTAAGGGAGAGCTCAAGAGACTGCAGGTTACTAGGCCAATAACATCAAGGAGCTGAGCACCACCAATGTCTTCAGGCCTGATGAGTTGGAAATAGAGACTTGTTACCAGGCCCTGAAGACAGGGAGAGAGCTAAAGAGAGAGAAGGAGCTAGCCACCTGACAGAGCTGTGATCTTCAGTTAGGAACTCAGGCAGTCAATGTCAGAGCTACTGGAGTGAGTTAGTGTAATAAGTTTCCTGACCCCACTCTCCTCCCCGCCACCGATCTCCTGCTAGAGTTCCCCACAGACCAAATTCAACTTGAAGCTGGCATGTTAACAAGCCTGCTCATGTACTCCATAGAGTTCAGCCTCCTGGAGCATAGAACAGAGGGGAGAAATGCAGATACTCTATTTAGAAGGACAAATAGAGGAGTAGTATCACATGCAGCCTTAGAATTTTCCTTATCTGTATATGATATTGAAAAAATAAATACCTGAGTATCAAATCATCATGCATTTATTTGAACGAGCTTGCAAAATGGCAGCCACACTATAAATCACTGAAAACTCAATGCATAGCCCTTAGTTTCAAGTTGTTTACTTACATTAATGGGAAGATTATCAGGTTAATAGATTTATATACAACGTGGTCAGTAGTGAAAGGGCTATGATCAATAGAAATGTTGATTTTTCGGTCTATTTTATCTGTGATATATTTATACAGATAAGCCTATACACACACATACACATAATCTATATTATCTGTAGTTACATATCTAATGCTACGGACTTAATGTCTGTGCCCCTAACCCCAAAATTAGTATGTTGGAATCCTAACTCCCAAGGTTATGGTATTAGGAAGTGGGGACTTTTAGGATATTATCAGGTGATAAGGGCAGCTCTCATGAATAGGATAAGTACTCTTATAAAAATAGTGAAATATCACAGATTGAGTAGCTTATAAACAACATAAATTTATTTCTTACAGTTCTACAGGCTGAGAAACTTAAGATCAAGTTACCAGCAGATTAAATGTCTGATGAAGGCCTCTTGTCTGGTTCATAGATGATACCTTCTTGCTTCATCATTTTGGTTAAGGGAGCAAGGCCGTACTCTGAGGCCTCTTTTGGTAGCCAGGTTTAGACCAATTTCTTCAATTTCTCATGTTTGTGGTGTAATTTAAATATTATATTTCACACTTAAAAACTGATATCTGAATGCAAGCAAAAACGGTATAATTGCAATGATAATCTGGTAAGTTATTGTAATTCAAGGTGGTTTTGCAATTATTAGTAATGTATCTGTCATTAATGGTTTATGTCTTGCAAAACACAGTTGTGACACAGTGAGCCTCAATTCCATTATTCAGAAATGCTAACCTATACTATACCCATACCTACACTACCACAAGTTCATAAACTAGCAGAGTAGAAATGAACAGATGGTCAACTTTCCAGACATGCAAATAGCAAGAGTCACCTTTTGTTTCTTTGGTTTCCAAATCTTCATCTGCCAATGTTACAGTTAAGACCTGTATTAACATTACTGTCAAGTGTATTCAGGAGCATACAGCTTCCTGTGAAGTGTTGGATCCAGAAACAGGAAAATCCAGGCAACACAATAAAATAATGGTTGGCCAGTCATTTTGGAAAACCTTCATGGTAGAAAACCAATCTATAGAATATGTGTACAAAGAGTATTTGACAGAAGAAGAGACTAACCCTCTTATCTACCCTTTATCAAGAGCCTCACTTTCATGTTCCATAATGTAAATGGAATTATTAACATTTATGTCATTACATCTCCTTGTGGATTAGAGCATGCTTGCTTTAATAAACCATAATTCAATGATTTGTGGGACCAACATCTCTCATTTGGCTTTGTCTAGTTATAGATCATGCAGAAATGACACGTACAAGACATAGTAGGTTATTTCCCTTCTCTCTAAATTTGTATTATTAGTTCCAAGGTCTCTAATATTGTTTATTCTATACATAAGAAGATATGGCAAAATTGAAACACCATGCCCAAAGCAGTGGTACAATAAACTTCAAAGAATCTATGGCACAATGTGTTTGTGAGTGTGTGTGTGTATGTGTGGTGTGTGTGTGAGAGAGAGAGAGACACACACACACACAGAAAGAGAGAGAGAGAGAGACTATATAACCAAAAACTCTTATCACGTTGTCCCCATCTAAATTTTTGTTTGTGTTACTAACACCATTTGAAACAGTTGAATACAGTGAAATGGGAGAGTAGCTATGAAGTGAAAGCTGACTGACCATGTTCACCATCTTCCAGAAACATGGAAATCTCTGCCTGGTAAAATTTTCAAATATTAACATCTTTCATGAGTCAAGTGTTTGGTTCTCCCTGAGACTTACAGAATTGTTGTCCCAAGTGGAATTTGCCAGCTTAAAATAGAATATTGTGTCAAATTGCTAGCTTCCGAGTAAGCAATTCCGCTTTATTTTGTTATAAATGGTTAAGTAGCAGTTAAACATTTGTAAGTTCAGATGATGCTCAGAAGAAGTGATCCACGTTAACCAGAAGTTCAGGACTCAGATAAACCTCAACTTGAATTATCTTTCCAGGAAATCAACATAAGCTAATCAAACCAAACCCTGAACTGTAGTAAATATTCAATGAATAATTAGGCTTTAATTCTTTCTCAGTTTTGTGATGAATTAATGGCATTTGATTTCTAAAGTTTGCAATTTCAGACAGTATTTTCCATGAGAATTAAAATTAAATTGAGTCATTGATGTTAACTGTTTTATTTCCACTTCAAAAAAGCATTTGACTTAGAAAGAAAGATCTAATGAAGGCATTTTTTAAACTATAAATTAAGTAATTTTTAACTCTAACAATTATGGAGCTCCTTTTTCATGAAATCAAAGCTAAATCAATTCAATACGTGGCCAAAATTGTTGGCACATAAATAGTGGCAGCAAAATGTCTCTGACTTCTTGGGGCACATAGCAGTACATATGGGCTAGAAAAACTTGCACCAAGTTTTAAGGCCATTCTATAGATTCACATTTCCATTGTTTAAAGCTACTTTGTGAACACCACTTTTACACTGTCAGTCAAAATATTATTACATCATAATTTTTTTCACTATTGAGTAGTATGGATCCAAATTAAAATCAACGTATTACCATATTTCATAAATTAAAAAATATGTTTATGTTTTCAGTTTAATGATTCTTTATCTTCTATCTATAGTCTTCAATAATAAAACTAAATATTCAACAGTGTGTTGAGCTCCATAAAGTCATCTGTTTTACTTCTCATTACTATTTGATTTGTAAAGCTATTTAAAACCTAGAACTTTCCGTTCTCTAATGGGACATAATAAGGTTTTTATATTTAAAAGTTATATTCTCCTCTTCAAAATTTGATTATTAATTTATATAAGAAAAATTATTCCTTACCTAGACTTAGTTTTAAATTTTTTTCTTGCTTGCATAAAAACTTTTAAAATCTTTAAATAGAAATAATGACAGTTTGACCAAACTTTATTGGGCTCCCAAACAAAAATATGGTCCTCCTAATATAATAAATAAGAGCTGAAAGACAAATGGCTGTAATTGTATTAACCTGTTCACCTAGCAGAACTATTTAAGCATAGTTGCCATGGAAAACCATGCTGAGAATGAAATAGCAGGAGAAATCCAATTTAAGGCCATGCCAGTAAGTATCTCCAAGACCGGTTTTAGTGTCTTTTCATTGGAATTGTTTTCCAGGGTCACCAGCTGTATCCCCACATTTGTCCTAGAAAATTAATAACACTTCAGACCATCCTGCACACAGATATACATTTTCTCTCTCTTCATCATTTAAACAACTGCTGAACAAATAACCCTCTCTGACATGAACAAAGATCATTTTGGCTGCCTACTGAACTTTTCGTGCGCTATTAACGGCAAATTGCCATTTGGTAAGTCTTCATTTTTCTTGACTTCTCAAAAGGTTCCATAATGCTAAACACACTTCCTTAAAACATTCTCTTTCTTTGACTTAGGTAATGCTATGTTCTCCTTTATTATTTTTACAGACTTTTCCACTGAGCTCTCACAGTAGCTCATAACTCAGACTTAGCCATGCTCTTTACCATTCCAAACTTTTTTTCTTCGTGGAAACTCATCCCCACTGAAGGCTTTGATTACCACTCATATACTCATGATTGCTAAAATTTTATCTGCAGACTAGACAATTCTTTTTTGTTTTGTTTTGTTTTAAGTATAATTTTTTTTTGCATTTCTTTTTTTTATTATGATTATACTTTAAGTTTTAGGGTACATGTGCACAATGGGCAGGTTAGTTACATATGTATACATGTGCCATGCTGGTGCACTGCACCCGCCAACTCGTCATCTAGCATTAGGTATATCTCCCAATGCTATCCCTCCCCCCTCCCCCTACCCCACAACAGTCCCCAGAGTGTGATGTTCCCCTTCCTGTGTCCATGTGTTCTCATTGTTCAATTCCCACCTATGAGTGAGAATATGCGGTGTTTGGTTTTTTGTTCTCGCGATAGTTTACTGAGAATGATGATTTCCAATTTCATCCATGTCCCCACAAAGGACATGGACTCATCATTTTTTATGGCTGCATAGTATTCCATGGTGTATATGTGCCACATTCTCTTAATCCAGTCTATCATTGTTGGACATTTGGGTTGGTTCCAAGTCTTTGCTATTGTGAATACTGCTGCAATAAACATAAGTGTGCATGTGTCTTTATAGCAGCATGATTTATAGCCCTTTGGGTATATACCCAGTAATGGGATGGCTGGGTCAAATGGTATTTCCAGTTCTAGATCCCTGAGGAATGGCCACACTGACTTCCACAATGGTTGAACTAGTTTACAGTCCCACCAACAGTGTAAAAGTGTTCCTATTCCTCCACATCCTCTCCAGAACCTGTTGTTTCCTGACTTTTTAATGATTGCCATTCTAACTGGTGTGAGATGGTATCTCATTGTGGTTTTGATTTGCATTTGTCTGATGGCCAGGGATGGTGAGCATTTTTTCATGTGTTTTTTGGCTGCATAAATGTCTTCTTTTGAGAAGTGTCTGTTCATATCCTTTGCCCACTTTTTGATGGGGTTGTTTGTTTTTTTCTTGTAAATTTGTTTGAGTTCATTGTAGATTCTGGATATTAGCCCTTTGTCAGATGAGTATGTTGCAAAAATTTTCTCCCATTTTGTAGGTTGCCTGTTCACTCTGATGGTAGTTTCTTTTGCTGTGCAGAAGCTCTTTAGTTTAATTAGATCCCATTTGTCAATTTTGGCTTTTGTTGCCATTGCTTTTGGTGTTTTAGACATGAAGTCCTTGACCATGCCTATGTGCTGAATGGTAATGCCTAGGTTTTCTTCTGGGGTTTTTATGGTTTTAGGTCTAACATGTAAGTCTTTAATCCATCTTGAATTAATTTTTGTATAAGGTGTAAGGAAGGGATCCAGTTTCAGCTTTCTACATATGGCTAGCCAGTTTTCCCAGCACCATTTATTAAATAGGGAATCCTTTCCCCATTGCTTGTTTTTCTCAGGTTTGTCAAAGATCAGATAGTTGTAGATATGCGGCGTTATTTCTGAGGGCTCTGTTCTGTTCCATTGGTCTATATCTCTGTTTTGGTACCAGTACCATGCTGTTTTGGTTACTGTAGCCTTGCAGTATAGTTTGAAGTCAGGTAGTGTGATGCCTCCAGCTTTGTTCTTTTGGCTTAGGATTGACTTGGCGATGTGGGCTCTTTTTGGTTCCATATGAACTTTAAAGTAGTTTTTTCCAATTCTGTGAAGAAAGGCATTGGTTGCTTGATGGGGATGGCATTGAATCTGTAAATTACCTTGGGCAGTATGGCCATTTTCACGATATTGATTCTTCCTACCCATGAGCATGGAATGTTCTTCCATTTGTTAGTATCTTCTTTTATTTCATTGAGCAGTGGTTTGTAGTTCTCCTTGAAGAGGTCCTTCACATCCCTTGTAAGTTGGTCCTTCACATCCCTTGTAAGTTGGATTCCTAGGTATTTTATTCTCTTTGAAGCAATTGTGAATGGGAGTTCACTCATGATTTGGCTCTCTGTTTGTCTGTTATTGGTGTATAGGAATGCTTGTGATTTTTGTACATTGATTTTGTATCCTGAGACTTTGCTGAAGTTGCTTATCAGCTTGAGGAGATTTTGGGCTGAGACAATGGGGTTTTCTAGATATACAATCATGTCATCTGCAAACAGGGACAATTTGACTTCCTCTTTTCCTAATTGAATACCCTTTATTTCCTTCTCCTGCCTAATTGCCCTGGCCAGAACTTCCAACACTATGTTGAATAGGAGTGGTGAGAGAGGGCATCCCTGTCTTGTGCCTGTTTTCAAAGGGAATGCTTCCAGTTTTTGCCCATTCAGTATGATACTGGCTGTGGGTTTGTCGTCGATAGCTCTTATGATTTTGAGATATGTCCCAGACAATTCTTTAGAACACCAAGGCTACATGTTTCAATCCTAAGTAAGCATCTACTGGGATAATTTAATGACCTATATCAACAACTGCTCTTCTCTTTCCCAGTGATTTCTATCTGGGTGGTCTACAATCTTCTGTCTGGTTATACAAGTCAGAAATCCTGGAGACTGTCTGGATTCTGTTTGCTCCTCAAGTCCAATTTCATAGTGTGTTCAGGTGGCTTTTCCTCCAGAACTTATCCCATATCTGTTTTCTTACTGCCTTTTCCACTAATACCACCCTGATGATAACCAGTGCAATCCTTCTTCTATACTACTGTTAACAGCTTTTTAACTGGATTCCCTATTTCTACCCTTATCCCCTTCCAATAATTTTTCAATTTATAGAGACAGTTGTCTTCAAAAACATGAAAACCTAACTTTATCAGACCGTACAACTTTCTTATTAAAATATTCCATTGGCTTCCTACTGAGTTTAGGGTAAGGACCAAAATCTTTGGCATAAATCCTCTAGGTCCTGCACAGTCTTGCTCCTACCATGCCTCATCTTGTCATGGGCTGCTCAATTCTCTGCACTGTGGCCACGTTGGTTTCTTTAAATTCTTAAAGAATTGAATTCTGTTCTCCCCACCCTTTGGCCATGTTTTCCCTTCCTGTGTCAGCTCATTAATAATCCTATCAGAGAAGATTTTCTTATAAGAAAGAAGCCCCATCAAATCTTTGGCTGACATGAGAGTGAGAAATCAAAATGGCGATACTTACATTTAACATGTTGCCATTATGATTTTAGTTTTTCCAGCCTTGAAAATTAAGCCTAAGAAATGCCTGTTTTTGCAATAAATCTCACATGGCTGCATGTCTTCTGAGATACAAACAGTTTTCTTTGGCTCTAGTAGCTTGTTAATAAATATTTTACTAAAGATGGAAATATTAGTTTTTTATAAATACAACTACACACCGGATATGGATGACTTGTGTATTTTTTTCTACGCATGACTTGTCAAAATAAAATAAAGTGAAATAAAATGGAATAGACGTAGTTCATGGTCTCATTGAAAAAAGAAAATAGGGAATGGTGGAATCCTTCTCAGTAAGAGCTAAATGGCCTACAGAGTAGTGTATAAAACTACACTAGTCTGGGAGTCAGATCATTTTAGTCTCTGTTACAAACTTGCTGAGATTTCTGCTCATCCCAACCTTTGTAAACCTTGATTCTCCATTTAAAATAAAAGACATAGATTGAATAAAATGATGTGTATATAAACACCTGTTAATTACTGAACAGACTTCAACAGTACTTTCTTTCCCTTTCCTAATCCAGCTAGAAACTGTCATTAAAACCCTACCCCAGCCAAGTGTAAGTGGCTCACAAACACACAGCTGTCTGAAGCAATATCCTGGATGCTTCCTCTATAACACATTCATTCCTACTGAGTATAATTCTCTGCATTCCATCTAGGCTTTCCATCTCTTCTAACCTCATCTTCATTTTTAAAATTTTAGTTTACCTATATTTTAATTGACAAGCTCATTGATTCATTTCTCATTTCATGACTGATTTTCTGACTTGCAGTAGTCTGTCCTCTGTTCTACCAACTTAAATCCTGTTCCAATTTTCTAAGGTTCCTGTTCTCATAGGATCTTTCACAGCCCTGCTGGACCTTCACAGAACCTAACTCTTCGTCTCTTCTGCTTTGGCTCTAGAATCCTAGGGTTGGAGACTGAAAAATCTTTCTACTGCCTGTCATTATTTCAAGTAGTTCTTCTAACAAGTTTTGCTCTTTTTCCCACCCATTTATCTTTTAATAAACAATCCACCTTTAGTGCCAATGCAGCCTAATAGGAAAGACTTATTTTCTACTTAACCTGAAATTTACCAGTTGTATTTGATTATTATAAGCTATTACCAGACTTCTACTTAACATTCATGTGTGACAAACTCTTTGGCTTTTCCCCCACAATAATTCAATGACTTCTGCACTGAATTTTAAATATTATTTTTAAGTGTATTTTAAATTATATTTCAATAAGATTCACTAAAAATAATGGGGTAAAAGCCCCCCAGGGCTTTAATTTATCCAGTACCGTGCCAGACAAAACCAGAGTTGTATACTTTTATAATTATTTTCTGATGCTAAAAATGTTAGTTTAACAAAAGAGTGAATGGCCAAATTTTAGGGACTTGTGACAGATTTCAGCTCAGATTCTATGAGGCATGGATGAATTGATACTGTTTCATTTACAGTATTCTCCAACTACTGGAATGAAATCTGTCAAAAACTGGAGACCTGTTCTATTTACTTACTATTGTATCTCCAGAAACAAGAACAGTGCCTGAAAAATAGAGTAGTCAATAAATATTTGTCAAATGAATAAAACCCATCAAAAACAAAGGTGTGCTTTTAGAAGAAATCAAGAAAGTAATACCACTGTGTGGATAGTTTCATAAAGACAAGATACATCAACAAAATAATTTCATTAATTTACTGAAGAGAAAAATTGCAAACTGTTATGTAACACTAATTAAACACTAAACACAGTGTCATACTGGCAACCTGTCATAGGGTGAGGGTACTGAGAAGCAAGAGAAGTGTATTATATTAGTTCTCCTAACTTTTAATACAATGTCACCTAAGTAAAGAAAAAGTTAGTGCTTGACTTTCTGTGCAACTAAAACTTGGCATGCATACATGTACACACACACAGAAATGTTCAAATAAGGTTCACACAAAGTCTGGCAATATTATTATTTAACACATTAGGAAAATTGATGCTCATGATAGTATATGTTTTCCCAAAGGTAGAAAATAGCTGAGATAATAGCCAGATCCAAAACTTCTGACCTTGACTTCAGTACATTTTTACTTTAAATTTGAATTTGGAAAAATCATATAATAAAAATTCAGAAATAAATCAAGAAAGATAGGAAAATACTAATGTCCAATGGTCACTAGAGTCAAGCAGGTTTGTTAAACTCTTTATATATAAAAATTGAAATTCGCCTTAAGACTGTAGATAGGGTGAATAAATTATTTGTTTTCCTCTTCAAGAAGAAACTTGCCCAAACTCTAAGTTATGAAATAAAATACATGATTTCTATAAACTGAAGTTCATGTCAGTAGTTCTCAAATCTGTATGATCACCAAAATCATCTGAGGATTAAAAAAAAAAAAAACACCTTTCTCTCAGAGCCCCCCCCCCCCCTATGGAGATTCCAATTAATTATATAAGGATTTAGGACTAGAATTGGTGATTTTGATGATCAGCTACATTTGAAAAACTCTGGTCTAGAACATTGCTTATTTCCTTTCACAAGACTGAGAGAGAAACAGGTTGATGGTATGACCCTTGCTTGCGGAAATACAAAGGATTATTGAAGGTGCCAAGAAGCACCTGTATTTCATGATGCAAAGCAGAGTTCTCTAAATTATCCTTACAATTTCTTTCTGCTCTTTTTTTTAGTGATCTCTCTCTCCTTAATGTTATATTCGGAGCAAACTCGTCTCCTTAACCAACCTCTGTATCCATTGCTCACTTTCCCAAAATGGTTCCTATGTATTTCTGAAAATTTTAGCATGTAGACTGGCAAAAGTTCCATTTGAATCACTACAAAAGTGAACTTAGGGGTTAGAAAATACGCCTGCTATTTAGAGATAATATCATTGCCTAAGCTGTCCTTATCCATTTCCAATAACCCATAAAAAACTGTTTATTTCTCTGTGTGTACCTCCTGTTTTTCTGCCATTTTTTCTGTAAACAGGTTTTTTTCTTTTTTTTTTCAGTTACTTTCCAACATCACATATTATTTCTCCTGAGTGGGATTCTCAGTTGCAAACAACAGAAACCACTCTAAATAGATTAAGTAGAAATTAAACATAGTAAGATACATTTAGTAATTCTCCAAATCTTAGGGATGGCGAGATAATTAGGCTTGGAGGACCTAGCCAGTTATGAGGTCAAATTTCACCATGGAATTTCTCTAAATTCATACCACAATGTGATGCCTCCACATATGTACTAGAATGGCTAACGTGAAAAAGACTGACAAGACCATATATGTTGTTACCACAGGTGACAATAACACAGTTACAGAGCAACTGACTATCTCACACATTGCTAATGGAATAGTGGGTTTGGTGACTTGGAAGTGGGATGTTGAGGGCTTCTTGAAGGTTCTATTCATGTTTACTTTAATTGCCAACATTAGTTCTTACACAGGTATTTTCACAAAATAATGTATTGAGCTGTATACTTACTATTTGTGTACTTTTTCTTAATGCATTATATCCAAATTTAAAAAATAGAATATTCTGGGTGGTCAAAGAACATGATAAACACCACTACACTATATTTCCAGATTTAACTTAGATGGCTTAGGGTGCTGAGGTGGGGAGTAGAAAGGACCTTTATGGACTTAACTGCATGCACTCTACAAGTAGGAATAGAGAACAAAGCTCACTGCTAATGCAAGGTCAAGCAATTTGAGAATCAGTAGTATTGCTGTCATTGTCAAACATAGATAAACATAATAAGGCCATTACTATATGCAATTTGATTATAACATTTTCACTTCTGTATATGGTTATTATGACTCTCAATGAACAAGAAGAGGAAGGAATTACCGAAAAGCTAACCAACAAGAAAAATGGAAAAATTGGGCAGTTTCAGTTCTGAGCCACATTCACAAACATGCATTAAACATATTGTAAAAATAGAATTTCAAGCACTCGTTCTCTAGAAAAGAGTATTACAGAGTTACTCTTCCTAAAGGTATCCTTATTTTCTTTCTAATAGTCATATTCTATTTAAGTGCTTAAAAGCAAAATAACTTCTGAACTTCAAACTTGAAATAATGTTTTTTATTCAAATCAAATTTGAAATAATATCTAATTTCAAACACATATGAAACATGCTATATTGTTATTCATATAGTAAGTCATAATAGGCCATATCATTAACAACAAAAAAAATCAGAAGCAGTGGAGGGATTATTCTCTGATTTAAGGTGTTTTCTCTTAAATCACATTGTAAATTTTAATTTTTTAAGCTCTCTCTGTTCAGTTGAATGAGAATTCCTCATTCCATATCATCTATATTTTTAGCTGCAGAAAGACTCCAAAAGGTTGCTGGGACACTTGTTTCAAATAAAAATCCTGTCTTTTTTGCATATGTGCATCAAGACATATGTACATAAGAATGCTCATGATAGCATGGTTCATTATATATATATATACACACACACACACAAATATATATTTGCATGAGTAGGATAAAGGATAAACAACTTTGAAATTTCATCAGGATAACATATTTTACAGCAATGAGAAGAAATGAATTATTCAATAACACGAATAGAGCATAAAAGCTTAATATTGGGAAAGAACAACATGGTCCAGAAGACTGTATAAACCCTGACACTATTTATAAAGCACTAACCAAACAAACTAAATGATATATGTTTACTCAAACACAAATATGTGATAGAATATTTCTATACAGGAAATAAATTTTGTTTATAGAATGTGGGATGATTAATTCCGAAGAGGATAAGGTATTGACTTGGGGAACAGACACAAAGCAGATGAAGTAGATGGTACTGTTGTGCTTTCTGGGTTGTGTGTTTGACTTACTGTTCATGATACAACTGTTTCTAGAATTTACATATATATTATTTGGTTTGAATCTGATATTATATAAAAATAATTAAGAAAAATAGGAAATAGCATTTCAGGCAGAAGAAAGAACATGTGAAACAATCCCTAAGGCAAAAAGTAATATGAAGTGTTAAGTAAATTAAAAGAAGGCAACTGGACCACAGAGGAGAAGGCAACAAAGGAGGTTGCACAGGTTAGAAGATTTCAAGTCCATGATTTTATTTCATGTCCATAACCATGCTGGAAAGAATTCCAGATGGCTATTATTTTTCATGTTTTGCAGGTGAAGAAACAGAAGAAAGACAGGGAAAAGGTGGATGGAAACTTTAGCAGAGCTGAGAAAATCGAAAATGCTTGCTGAGGAGGCATCCAGCCAGAAGCAAGCTGCATCTTGCTGCAGAATCTCTTGAGGATAAGCTTTTGAGCTTAAACCAAGAGCAGTAAATAAAGCCAATGCAAGGAGATCTTAAACCAGCCAGACCCTTTCCTCCACTTCTCTGGGCCAGGGGACTACACATGTATTCCATGGAGAAGTTGACCTAGAGGTGCTAGACTGGGAGAGCAGGAAGCGGGAGAGTGAGGGAGATGTGTTCTATTAAAAACAGAGGGAGTAAGCGAAAGTCTTGCCACTGAATACATAGGCTCCTTGCTCCCTCATGTGACTCTCAACCAAATGGGTTGCCATCTAGGTATATAGCTCCCCAGGCAGGAGAACAGAAGAGATTATTCACTGAAGAAACAAAATGGTCCCAGAGAAAATATTTGTAAATACTGATATTTGGGACTGCCCTGATTATCATCCGATGAGTCTACACAAACAATTCACCAGTTGACGTAACTCCCGTTAAGTTTTTATGCTTCAGTCTAAAATACAAACAGATAACCTTTCAGAAGACATTGCAAAATTAAAGACAAAGACCAAACCAGAAATAGGGAAATTAGCATAAACTATATGCCATCCAGGAAAGACCAAAAAAAAATCTTTATTTAATAAAAATATGCATAATACTCTCAGAAAGGAGAGGATATTATGCACATGAGATAAAAACAGAATTTTATGTAAACACAATATTCAAAGAATAAGAAAAATTTCTTGGAAATAATAGGACAGTATATATTTGGCCCTCTGCAACCCCAGGAAATTGGTTTCAGGACCCTCATGGATACCAAATCCTACAGATGCTCATCAAGTCCTTGATATAAAATGATGTAATACAGTCAGCCATTACATCCATAGGTCTCACACTTGTGTATTTAGGGAATTAAAAATTGAGAAATTAATGTATAAATAAAATTTAAAAGTCAAAGAGAAATATAATAGGAATAGTCTTCGCTAAGAAATGCACATCAGAAAGCTCAGTCCTTTACCTTCTCATATCTTTACTCAAATGGCAACTGATTAGTGAGTCCTTCCTGCAGTTTACCATCTTCCTGACAGCACGTTCTATTGCTCAACCTCACTTTACTATTTCCACAGATCTTATGGTGTAATATGTATTAAATGTATGTATTGCCTGTATCTTCTCACTAGAATATAAACTCCATGGGATTTATTTTTTCTGGCTTTGCTCACTGCTGTATCCTCAGCAGCTAAAAAACATTGAATAGTAGGAGACAGGATAAAAGACAAACAAGAGGATCTAAGAATATAAACCATTAAAGTTGGATTTGGAAGGGAGGGAATGAAAGTGAGAAAAAAGTGAATGCATATGTTATTATTCATATGTGGCTCATTAATATGATCAACAAATAGAAATGTTAATGTATTTCACAAAGGTATAAAGAAAAGCAAAATAATAATCACCAATCTTAAAATGACCAGCAAGAAAACAAAAAATGCAAATAGAAAATATAATGAAATTTTATTACAGTTGGCTATAAACTGATAGACAACTTTCAAGATGCATTTTAGTTAAAAGCATTCAGAATTTAACAGTGAATACAACATGCTAACCTGATTTTTAAAAATCCATTTACGCATGCTTATGAATGCAAAGAATATTTCAATAAATACATACAAGTAATTGATGATAGAGGTCCCCTCTGAAAAATAATCTACATAATCTTTTGACTTTGGTAGTATAAGCATGTGTTCCAGTACGTATATTATCTTCTTCAAAATATTTAGGTTAATGAGAACTTATTTTGTTTTACGAAACAGCCCCTTTCCTGCTGGGCATGTTGGCTCATGCCTGTAATCTCAGCACTTTGGGAGGCCGAGGCAAGCGGATCACTTAAAGTCAGGAGTTTGAGACCAGCCTGGCCAACATGGTGAAACCCCAGTCTCTATTTTAAAAATACAAAAATTAGCCAGGTGTGGTGGCACACACCTGTAATCCCAGCTACTCCAAAGGCTGACGCAGGAAGGCAGGAGAATCACTTGAACCCGGGAGGTGGACGTAGCAGTGAGCCAAGATCATGACATTGCACTCTAGCCTGGGCAACAGAGTAAGTGAGACTCCATTTCATAAAAAGAAAAGAAAAAGAAAAAAAAGAAAAGAAAATCCCCTTTCCTTCTAGGCACTCTTTCTTATCTTCTCATTGATGTTTCTTCCAGGCAGTCTTTTGCCACACACCTATGTCTGGCGATTTATTCCATTGTGAGATCCAAGAACACCTTATATTAGCCGTTTCATAGCACTTACTACATTATTTTATGGTGTCAATGAAAAGGATAGATTACCTCAGTAGATCATGAACTCCTTGACGATGAAAATGCATTCATTTTGGAATGTCTTAATATGCTTTACTTTTTATCTATATTAGCTCACCGCATTTTACCATCCATCCAAACAATGGTCGCCTAATAAATGAGTTTGCCTGAATGTATAAGTACTTTAGAGGTTCTCTCCAATTCAGCTTCTCATTTGTCCTCCTAAATTTTCCCATTCTCTGTTACTGCAATTTTATTCAGGTATAATTTATATGAAGTAAAACTTACTCTTTATGGTGTACAACTCATGAGTTTTGTCAAATGCATACAATCATATAATGAACCAGCAAAAACAGTACAGAGAATATAATCGTCAACCCCTAGGACCCCTTAATGCACCATTATAGTCAACACCTTCCTTCACCCCTAATTCTGAGTACCCTCTGATTTGCTTTCTGTTCCCTTAGTTTTGCTGTTTACGGAAGTTCATAAAAATAGAATATACATATGAAGTCTTTTAGGTGTGGCCTCTTTTCATTTGGTAAACATGCATTTGAGACTCATTGATGTTTTTGAATACAGGAGAAATGTATTCCTTTTTATTCCTGAGTATTACTCAATTATATGTATGTACCACATTTAGTTTATTCATTTACCTTTTGAAGGACATATTTCTTGCTTCCAGTTTAGGGCCATTATAAATAAAGCCATACATTAACGTAAAGATTTGTGTGTGAACATAAGTTTTCAGTTTACTTGGATAAATACCTAGGAGTGGGATTGTTGGGTTGAATGTTAAGTGTATGTTCAACTGTAAAAGAAAATGACAAATTGATTTTTCAAGTAGCCGAATCATTTTTGTTTTCAATGGCAAAGTATGAGAGTCCCAGTTGCTTTGCATCTCCTCAACAATTCATATTGTCAGTTTTTAAAGCCATTCTAATAGGTCCATCTCATGTGATTTTAATTTACAGTAAGGACTATTACATTTACCTACGGACTAAAGACGGTGAGCACTATTTCATGTGCATTTTTTTTTTTTTTGCCATCACTATACCTTTTTGTAGAGTCTCTGTTCAAATCTTTTTGATATTTTTAAAATTTTGAATTGATTTTTGAAAGTTCTTTATGTATTCCAGCTATGAGGGCTTTTTCAGACGTGGGATATGTAAATAGTTTCTTCTAACATTAGGTTTGGTTTTTATTCTCTTTGAATTGTCCTTGTGCCTGAGCAACATTTTCAGAATTTCTTTTAGTGTAGTTCTGATGGTGATTATTTCTTTCAGCTTTTGTATGTCTAAAAAAGTCTTTGTTTTACCTTTTTTAATGAAAGATTTTTTACTGAAATAAAATTCTAGATTGTTTAATTTTTATTTCAGTAATTTAAAAATACTGGTCATTCTTATTACATTGTTTCTCATAAGATACCTCCTGTTATTCTTTCTTTTCCTGTTCTACAAACACTGTGGTTTTTTACTTTGGCTGCATCTGAAATTTTCTCATCACTGTATTCACCTTAGTATAGTTTTCTTCATGTTTCTTGTGGTTGGAACTTCTTGAGCTTCTTAAAATTCTGGGGTTAGAGTTGTCATCAAATTTGAAAAATTATCATCCATTATTAATTCAAATATTTTATCTACATATCCTTCCTTTATAAAATCCAATTACCTATCTGTTAGGTTACATAAAATTGCCCTACAGATTATTAATGCTTTTTCTTTAAAAAATATGTTTTCCTTTGGTGTTTAATTTTAGACTGTTCCTACTGGTACATCTTCAAGTTGCTAATTTTTTTTCTGGGGTGTCTAATGTCTCACTAATCTTATTTAGTATACAATTTACTTCACACATACTATTTCTAATCTCTGGAAGTCTGATTTGGGTTTTTTATTTTTCATATCTCTACTTTTAAAAGATTTTTAAAACTTTTAATTATGATTGACACAATAATTGTATATATTTATGGGGTACAATGTGATGTTTTGATACACATGTAAGCTGTGTAATGATCAAATCATGATAATTAGAATATTTATCACCCTAAACATTTATCATTTCTTTGCGATAACATTTAAAAATCTCTCCCAGCGAACTATACAATGACACTACCATTAACTCTGGTCATCCTATTATGCAATAGAACACCAGAACTTATTCCACATATCTAACATAGTTTTGTACCCGTTGACCAATCTCTCACCATCCCTCACTTCTCCCTACTCTCCCCATCCTCTGAGAACCACTGTTCTCTTCTCTACTTTTATGAGAACAACTTTTTAGATTCCACGTATGAGTGAGATCAATTATGCAGTATTTGTCTTCTATGACTGGTTTATTTCACTTAACATAATGTCCTCCAGGTTCATCCATGTTGCCACTAATGATAGTTTTTCTTTTTTAAGGCTGAGCAGTATTCCATTGTGTATATACACCACATTGTCTTCACCCATTCATTCATTGATGGTCATCTTGGCTATTGTGAATAGTGCTGCTATAAATATAGGAGTGCAGGTATGTCTTCGATATGCTGACTTCATTTTTTAAATATATACTCAGTAGTGGTAGTCCTGGATCATGCAGTAATTATGTTTTTGCTTTTTTGAGGAACCTTCATACTGTTTTCCATAATAGGTGTTCTAGGTAACTTTCCCACCAGCAGTGTACAAGGATTCTTTTTTCTCCATGTCCTCACCAACATTTGTTATCTTTTGATTTTTGTATAGTAGCCACTCTGACTGTAGTGAGGTGATATTTCATTATAGTTTTGATTTGCATTTCCCTAATGATTAGTGTGAAGTTTGGTATTTTTATATATCTCTTGGTTACTTGTGTGTCTTCTTTTGAAAGATGCCCATTCAAGTTTGTTGCCCATTCTTTAATTGGGTTATTTGGAGTTTGTAGTTTCTGAGTTGTTTGAGTTCATTATATATTTTAGATATTAAACTCTTACTGGATGTGTAGTTTGCAAATATATTCTCCCATTCAACAAGTGGTCTCTTTGCTTAGTTGATTGTTTTCTTTGCTCTGCAGAAGTTCTTTTAGTTTGACATAATCCAATTGTCTATATTTGCTTTCAGGGTTTTATCCAAAAATTCCTTACTAGACCAATATCATGGAGCTTTTCTCCTATATTTTCTTCTAGTAGTTTGTAGTTTAAGGACTTATATGCAATTCTTTAATCCATTTTGAGTAAATTTTTAATATGGTGAGAGATAAACATCTAGTATCATTCTTCTGAGGATATTGAGAACTGTGGATACAATGTTTTCTAAGCACAATTTTATTAAAGAGTCTATCTTTTATCTTTCCTCATTTTGTGTACCTGGCACCTTTGTCAAAAATGTGTTGGCTGTAGATTTGTTGGTTTATTTCTGAGCTTTCTATTCTGTTACATCGGTTTACGTGTCATTTTTATGCCAATACCATGCTGTTTTGCTCACTATCACTTTATATAATAGTATGTTGTGAAGTCCAGCAGTGTGATACCTCCAGCTTTGTTCATTTTGTTCAAGAATGTTTTGACTATTCAGGATATTTTGTGATTCCATACAAGTTTTTTTTTTAATTTCTATGAAGAATGTCATTGACATTTTGATAGCAATTATATGGAATTATAGATTACTTTGACTAGTGCAGACACTTTCACAATATTAATTCTTTCATTCCATGAACATGACATATTTTTAAAATTTATTTGTGTCTTTATTTTTCCATCAATATTTTATAGTTTTCATTGTAAAGATTTTTCAACCCCTTGGTTAAATGTATTCTTAGGTATTTTATGTGTATTTTTGTAGCCATTATAAATAAAGATTGCTTACTTCATTTCTTTTTCAGATAATTCACTAAAATTAGCGTGCCTCAGTATATCCAAAAAGTTAACAACTCAGTGTGTCTTAGTATATTCAAAGTTATAAAATCATCTCTATTATTTCATTTCAGAATATGTTCATAATTCCCAAAAGAAACTCCATATGAATTAGCAGTCACTCCCCATTCTATTCTATTCCCAGCCTCTGGTAACCAATAATCTCCTTTTTGTGTATATGGTTTTGTTCATTCTGGACATTTCATAAAAATAGAATCGGAGGAGCCAAGATGGCCTAATAGGAACAGCTCCAGTCTACAGCTCCCAGCGTGAGTGATGCAGAAGACAGGTGATTTCTACATTTCCAACTGAGGTACCGGGTTCAACTCGCTGGGGAGTGTCGAACAGTGGGTGCAGGACAGTGGGTGCGGTGCACCAAGTGTGAGCTGAAGCAGGGCAAGGCATCACCTCACCCAAGAAGTGCAAGGAGACAGGGAATTCCCTTTCCTAGTCAAAGAAAGGGGTGACAGACGGAACCTGGAAAATCAGGTCACTCCCACCGGAATACTCCGCTTTTCCAATGGTCTTAGCAAATGGCACACCAGGAGATTCTATCCCGCACCTGGCTTGGAGGGTCCTATGCCCATGGAGTCTCGCTAATTGCTAGCACAGCAATCTGAGATAAAACTGCAAGGCAGCAGTGAGGCTGGGGGAGGGGCGCCCACCATTGCCAAGGCTTGAGTAGGCAAACAAAGTGGCTGGGAATCTCGAACTGGGTGGAGCTCACCACAGCTCAAGGAGGCCTACCTGCCTCTGTAGACTCCTCCTCTGGGGGCAGGGCATAGCCAAACAAAAGGCAGCAGAAACCTCTGCAGACTTAAAAGTCCCTGTCTGACAGCTTTGAAGAGAGTAGTGGTTCTCCCAGCATGCAGCTGGAGATCTGAGAATGGACAGACTGCCTCCTCAAGCGGGTCCCTGACCCCTGAGTAGCCTAACTGGGAGGCACCCCCCAGTAGGGGCAGACTGACACCTCACACAGCTGGGTACTCCTCCGAGACAAAATTTCCAGAGGAACGCTCAGGCAGCAACATTTGCTGTTCACCAATATCCTCTGTTCTGCAGCCTCCGCTGCTGAAACCCAGGCAAACAGGGTCTGGAGTGGACCTCCAGTAAACTCCAACAGACCTGCAGCTGAGGGTCCTGACTGTTAGAAAGAAAACTAACAAACAGAAAGGACATCCACACCAAAAACCCATCTGTATGTCACCATCATCAAAGACCAAAGGTAGACAAAACCACAAAGATGGGGGAAAAACAGAGTAGAAAAACCAGAAACTCTAAAAATCAGAGCACCTCTCCTCCTCCAAAGGAACGCAGCTCCTCATCAGCAATGGAACAAAGTGGGATGGAGAATGACTTCGATGAGTTGAGAGAAGAAGGCTTCAGACGATCAAACTACTCCGAGCTAAAGGAGGAAGTTCGAACCCATGGCAAAGAAGTTAAAAACCTTGAAAAAAAATTAGGCGAATGGCTAACTAGAATAATCAATGCAGAGAAGTCCTTAAAGGACCTAATGAAGCTGAAAACCAAGGCACGAGAACTACGTGACGAATGCACAAGCCTCAGTAGCTGATTTGATCAACTGGAAGAAAGGGTATCAGTGATGGAAGACGAAATGAATGAAATGAAGTGAGAAGAGAAGTTTAGAGAAAAAAGAATAAAAAGAAATGAGCAAAGCCTCCAAGAAATATGGGACTATGTGAAAAGACCAAATCTATGTCTGATTGGTGTACCTGAAAGTGACAGGGAGAATGGAACCAAGTTGGAAAACACTCTGCAGGATATTATACAGGAGAACTTCCCCAATCTAGCAAGGCAGGCCAATGTTCAGATTCAGGAAATACAGAGAACGCCACAAAGATACTCCTTGAGAAGAGCAACTCCAAGACACATAATTGTCAGATTCACCAAAGTTGAAATGAAGGAAAAAATGTTAAGGGCAGCCAGAGAGAAAGGTTGGGTTACCCACAAAGGGAAGCCCATCAGACTAACAGCTGATCTCTCGGCAGAAACTCTACGAGCCAGAAGAGAGTGGGGGCCAATATTCAACATTCTTAAAGAAAACAATTTTGACCCCAGAATTTCATATCCAGCCAAACTAAGCTTCATAAGTGAAGGAGAAATAAAATCCTTTACAGACAAGCAAATGCTGAGAGATTTTGTCACCACCAGGCCTGCCCTAAAAGAGCTCCTGAAGGAAGCACTAAACATGGAAAGGAACAACCGGTACCAGCCGCTGCAAAAACATGCCAAATTGTAAAGACCATCGAGACTAGGAAGAAACTGCATCAACTAATGAGCAAAATAACCAGCTAACATCATAATGACAGGTTCAATAAAATTATAATTTTATAGGTTATCTGGCATTTTCTTATTACTAGGTTGGGAGTGATTCTCTTCCCAGCATTATACATCCTAAATACGAGCCTAACTCACAATTTGAATAACTATTAAAGAAACATAATTTTCTTACCAAAAAAATAAAATTGAAGACTACTTTCAAGAGAAAGAATGAAAAAATAAACAAATATTTCCTGTTTTAGCATATCCTATAGCCAGCTCATGACAAACTGTATTAGCTCTGTTTAGCAATGCCTCAACAAATAGAAACATACCTCAATGTATGAAAAATGGGACCAGCTTTCATCATCCCTAGTATTTAAAATGTGATGCTGGGGAAAAAATATATTTTTTAAGGTAGCTAATTATATTCCTGGCAAGACAAAAACAAAACTCATGCTATAATTTCCCATTAAAACTACAAAACAGGCTGGGAACAGTGTCTCACACTTGTAATCCCAGAACCTTGGGATACCTAGGTGAGAGGATCACTTGAGGCCAGGAGTTTGAGGCCAGCCTGGGCAACATAGCAAGACACGATCTTTGCAAAAAATAAATAAGTAAATAAATTAGCTGAGCATGGTGGCACACCTGTAGTTTTAGCTACTTGGGAGTCTGAGGCTGGAGGATTGCTTGAGCTTAGGAGTTCAAGGTTATGGTGAGCTATGATTGCACCACTACACTCCAGCCAGGGTACAGAATGAGACCCTGTGTCAAAATAAATAAATAAAACCTGCAAAACAGAAGCAGAATACCATTTCATGTGGATTAATTTTACATTATTCTAACAAATTATATTCTGAAGTTACAAACTACTCACAGGGATAAAACTTCTTCACAAAGTAGTCATGTCACATGCTAAATTGTCTTTAAGGGTAGTATTAAAAACTAACCTACATTTTTAACAGTGATAGCCATTTTACATTGGTACCCTTTCTTCAGGCAACATATGAGATAAAAAAGAAAGCACTTTGGAAAATATGAAGTTAATACCTATTTAAGATGATAAATCTGTTGTTTCACATCATAAATAACCCATATGTATCCTGCTTCTTACATTATCTATATTAATTCCAAGTAACAGCTGTTTTGAGAACATGAAAGATTACACAGAAGTGAATTTCTACAAGGAAAGAAGGTTTTATATGATTTTATGGATTGTCTACATAGATTGAATTAGTTAGAAGATTGCTAAATCTCATCTTCACTTAGTGCAGTTTAGGTGGAACTACATTGCTAATTCATACCAAAAAAAATCACTTATTGAAATTGAGGAGAATTAGCCTCAAATGTCACACTTAACAATATCAGCTCTCAAAATATCACAGTTGGTTATTAAGATAAAATACTTCACAGATGTTCACAAAACCTACCTAATCATACCAATGTTACAGTTCAAAACAGAGAACAACTGATTTCTTGAAGTAAAGGCTTTTGAAAACAGGATGAACCTGACAAAATGGAAAATCTTTACTAAAAATTAATAACTCAGAAGTCCTCAACACAGTTATAGCCAAAAATAAAGAAAAGGGCAGTCTTAACAGAATATCTGACAGATGCCTTATAGTTTTCTCCAAACAGTAACTAAAAACCAATAAATATTGTTTTAATTGTAAAATGTAGAGAATTTCAAAGCACTTGAGAAATAATATAAGATTTTCTGCCTGTAGTGGAATTTTATTAAAAGTATTATGAAACAGAAAAAATTCAAAGCACATCCAAAATTATATACTTCTTCATTGTCCTGAGAGCAGCAGTCTGTATCATTTTCTATAGATGGACCACTCTATCAAGAAATGTCAGTAATTTAAAAAAGAAGAAAATAATAATACTTTACACTTTCTGTAGCATTTATCTGCATTCTACTAGTTCATGGACAACTTAAAATATTTTGTTTTGTTTAAAACGTATAATATATTTCATTGATACATACAAAAGACTGAGTGTGTGTGTCTATATATAAAATGTATAGCATAGAATGAACATTGGTCAACCCATTACCTAATTTAACAGCTAGAAGATTAAAAATACCATTGAAATTCCTTGTGTACTCCTTCCAGATTTAATTCATCTGCCCTCCCACAGCCCCGTCTCCACCAGGGGCAAACAGTATTCATTTTAAGAGATTGTTATCTTCAGTATATTATCCATAAACTATACAGTATTTTTTGCTATTTTGCACTTAGTAAAATAATAATACTGTATGTCTTAATCTGAAATCACTTATTTCACAAATATATTTTTAAGATTCATATAGGTTATTGTATATATGAATAGTCCATTTATTATTACTGATGAGTTCTTCCACCATATATAGAAACTTATTTATCTATTCTTCTGTTAATAAACAGAAAAGCTGTTTATATATTTTTGTTTTTCATTGTGGGAGACAGTGTGGTGATTTCTCAAATAGCTAAAGATAGAAATACCATTCAACCCAGCAATCCCTACACTGGGTATATACCCAAAGGAAGATAAGTTGTTCTGTTATAAAGACACATAGAAGTGTATGTTCACTGCAGCACTACTCACAATAGCAAAGACATGGAGTGCCCATCAATGACAGACAAGAACATGTGGTACATATACACTATGAAATACTATGTAGCCAAAAAAAAGAACGAGATTATGTTCTTTGCAGGTACATGGATGTAACTGGAGGCCATTGTCCTTAGCAAACTAACGCAAGAACAAAAAACTAAATACCACATGTTTCCACTTATAAGTGGGATCTAAATGATGAGAACACATGTGCACACAGAGGGGAACAACACATTTGGGGGCTACTGAAATGGGGAGGGGGCAAGGAGGAAGAGGAGTAGGAAAAATAACTAACGGGTACTTAATACATGGGTCATGAAATAATCTGTGACACAAACTCCCATGACATGAGTTTATTTATGTAAGAAGCCTGCACATGTTCCCCTGAACTTAAAATAAAAGTTAAAAAAAAATATTTCTATAATATTTACTTCAATGGATGTCCTTGGATTTTTTTTTTATTCTGACCAATGCATATTAAAAGAGTTTCTGTAGGCTGAGGCTTTTCATACTGTGGATCACATCCTAAAGAAAGCAACACTTTGGGAGACCAAAGTGAGAAGATCACTCAAATCAAAACATAGTTTTTTTAATGTACATTAAGGAAAAAATTAGAACAGTATTAATTAGAATAAGATAGAATAAAAATGTTGTTTCATGAAAAAATATTCTGGTTATTTCTATATTGCTATATATATTTATGAGTATCTGGGATAACAACGTAAAATGTGTTACTTAATATGGGTCAGATTGATAAACATTTGAAAATTCTATATGCTAACATGGAATTACTGTGTTGCAAGATATGTTCACACTTAGTTTAACAAGCTAAGGCCTAATTGTTTTCAAATTGGTTATCCAAAGATACAGATTTACCTGTTCTGTCCAAGAATACACACATTTTTCATATCCTCACTAACAATTATTAGATACTTTAATTTTTGACAATCTAGTAAATATAAAATGATCACACATTTTGTTTTTCAGTTTGTATTTTTCTGATAACTATGAGATTGATTATATATTCACTAACCATTCAGTGTACTCCTCTAAAAGACAGGCTTCATGATTTTGTTTATTTTTCTACTGGGTTGTCTCTTATTGATTTGTAGGAGTTCTTTATACATTTTCAGTATGAGTTTTTTGTATATTATATGTATTCTCATAGTTTATGACTTATTTTCACTTTAATTTTGATATATTTTGATTAACAGAAGTACTAAGTTTTATTGTCAATTCTATCAATCTTGTGTGTACCTGTGTGTACCTTGTGTGTACCTCCAATCTTTGTGTGTACCTGTCTGTGGACCTCCCAGCCTACATCTTTCTCCCTTGCTGGATGCTTCCTGCCTTTAAACATCGGACTCCAAGTTCTCCAGTTTTGAGACTTGGACTGGCCCTCCCTGCTCCTCAAGCTTGCAGACAGCCTATTGTGGGACCTTGTGATTGTGTAAGTTAATACCTAATAAACTCTCCTTTATATATATATATAACATATTAGTTCTGACTAATATAGTGGATTTGATTCTAGATTTGCTATTTGGCTCCATTGTTTTGTTTTTCCAGCATAACATATTGTTATGCCTACCAGAGATTTAAAAACATTTTTATACCTTTTAGGGGAAGTATTCCCACCTGAATTTTCCCTCATGACATAATTTGGTTATCCAGCTTTTGTTTTTTTCTGAATTGCAACATCAAGATAGCACAAAAATTTAGTGAAAAGCCTTTCAAGCTTCCCAAAAACCTATAGTTAGGTTTTTATTAGAATTCCATTAATTTTGGAATCAGTTTCACATATATAGATGTAAGAAATTATTTTGCAATCTTTCAAATCCTATTTTAGTGTTTTATTTAAATTCTATTAAATCTATGAATTAATTTGTGTAGAATTGACATCTTTAGACTATTGAGTCTTCTAACCCAGAATCATTATATGTCTCACTTTTATTGAGGCCTCCTTTAATTATTTTTCTAAATGTTTAGTGCCTTTCTGTCTCTAAAACAAATGGGCCTATATTTTTTTTAGGAAGATTTTATACCATTGATTCAACTTAATATTCATAGGACTATTCAGGCTTTCCATTTCTTCTTTGTAAATTATGTTTTTTAGAAACGTATCTATTTAAGTTAGTTAGGTTTTATGCTTTTTACCAAACAAAATTACACACCAATATTCCTGATGAACATACATGTGATAATCCTCAATAAAACTTTAGAAAATTAAATTCAGCAATATAGAAAAAGCACAATATCTCTACTCCCCATAAACTCTAGCAACAATTAATCTACTTTCACTCTCTGTAGATTTGACTATTCTGGATATTTCATGCAAATAGAATATTCTGCAACCTTTTTTATCTTGGGTTTTTTAATCAAAAGGTTTTCAAGATTCATAAATCTTGTAGCAAGTTTAGTACTTTATCCCTTTTTATGATTGAACTATATTCCACTGTGTATATATATCTTGTTTATCCATACGTTAGTTGATGGACATTTGAGTTGTTTCCACTTTATTATTAATAATGCTGCTAAGAACATTTGAGTGCAAGTTTTTGTGCGAAAAAGTCGTGTCAATTCTCTTGGGTAGACACATAGGAGTGGAATTCATGGGTCATATGATAACTCTGTGTTTTACTTTTTGAGAAACCACCAAACTGTTTTCCACTGCATCATTTCATATTCTCACCATCAATGTATGTCCCCATCAGATTTTAAACTTCAGGAGAACAAGGACGATGTCTGTTTTGTTTACCACTATATACTCAGTACCTAGAGAATGAGGATTGACACATAGAGTATTCTTGACATAGATTTGTGGATTAAATTACTGAAAAAAATAAATGAAATGGTCCAGTTATTTGTTAAAGCTATATGCCTAGAACATATAGAAAGTGTTTGGTAAATGTTAAAATGTTACTATTATTACTTTTTGAATTTATACTCAGAAGTGTAAATTCACTTAACACCTAAGTTCATGGCTATATCGTACAGTTAAAATTCAGGTCAAAATATGTTTGAAATATACAACTGGGTGCTGATTTTAGGAACAAATGCCTGATAAAATTGACCTAATACTTACTGACAACTACTCAATTTACAATACAAAATATTGGAACATTGGATTATTTGTCAATTCTCCAAACTGCCTACAGTGATATGAGAAGAGGAGTATAAAATTGTGGCTCAGGGGAAACAGCACTACACCTCAGCATTTTCTGGGATAAAAAAGTTGAGGTGGGTAATCAACCAATCCCAATGCTCCTATTGATAAGTGAATTTAGAATGTGTTTGAGAGCAGAGTATTGTACCCACTCCAATAGCCTACTGCTTAATGTCACTTCCTGATCCATTCTCCATCCATCAGCCCAAATTATCTTTAATCATAAAGCTTGATTGTTCTACTTTGCTGTTGAAATCTCTTAGTGGATTTACCGTTGCTTTTAGAATTCAGATTAAATCTCTAATATATTCTACAGGAACTATATAAAGGCATTCTTGCCTAAGGGTACGGGCATAGCTAAAGAATTCTGGTTCAAATTTTGATTCTAACACATCGTAACTATGTGAATTGGGGAAATACTTAGGTTTTTTTCATCTGGAAACCAGGATAATAGTAATAATGCTCTCCTTATAGCTTTTTATTATTGGGTTGTTTATATAATACTTCACAATAATACTGCAGGATAACTTAAAGCAGTACTTGGTGCATATTAACCACTTTATAAGTGCTGGCTGCTCTCATTTGAAATTATTTTTATCACTTGTTATTGGCCACTGTTAACCTCTCCAATCTTGTCTCACACCATTCACTTATCCCTTGCTCTGCCCTAGTGACACTGAACTTATCTTTGCTCCTCAAATATGCCATACACCATGTTTTTTCCCCCATTTTCTTTGCCTGAGGCACATACTCCCTCTTTGGGGTGGTTAAAATCTCACAATCTCACATTTGGTCTCACCTTCTATAATTCACTTTACCAACCTCAGAACATGGCCTGGGTCATGCTTGCTTTAACAGTCCTAGATTTCTCTGACCCATCCCTGCTCATCTACCAACCCCTTTGATCTAGATCCTTTGGCACCTACTCTGACTTCCACACCCCAGAACTCTTTGCCATCCTGTTCATTTGGAAATCCTATTGGGTAATATTTCTGTTCAGGTACAACTTGACAATTACACCCTTGGTTTATCTTGCACTAAGCCGTAGTTTGTACTTCCCCTGTCCACATCTAAACTCTCTATCTGGGGAAATCAATTACAGGTATACCAAGTGGTAACCTGACAGCAAGAGAAATATAGGGAAAATATCTAAAGCTAGCCATCACAGCTTGGCTGCCAGATCAAAGACAGGCGACTTAACTCTAAAACCCAAAGGGCTACCTTTGATTGACATTGGCTCAGAAATTATATCTGAATATAGATATCAGTGGAACATATGAAGCAAACTGAGAAATTTTGGAGGGGCTCATGTAGGTCAAGTTATGACAGAACAAATGCCACAATCTTTTTCTCCCTTACAAGTTATTCTACAGATGACCCTACATATGTCAATTATAAGCAGTATGAGCAAGAAATGCATCTCTTTCACTGTCTGGAGCATAACACAAATTTGACAACAAATACAGCACATGCATAATATACGACAAAGGATTATTTGCAAAATGTTTCAATTTCTTGATATTTCTCATACTCAGGTTATCTGAGGAGTTGTCAGGGCTCTAGTCTCATAAACCATACTAACTGGCTTTGCATAAATAATTTTAGTTTTGTTTAAATTTTTTTAAATATTAGAATCCTTGCCCAAACTGTAGTGGGAAAAGTTTCTAAAGTGAGAGAAACCTGCTTACAACTGTCCCAGAAACTTTGATTCGATGCCCTTAGCACGTCACATCACTTTTTCTGGGATCCTAGTTTCTTTCCCTTTTTTAAAGATTTAATTGTAATGATAGTCATTTTTCAGTATCATTGTGAGAATATATTAAATAAATGAAAGAAATGTCTAAAATATCTGTTGCAAGGCCTGCAACACCAATCATAATGGTATGATAAATGACATTAGGTATCATTAAACAAATAAATATTTGAGCTCAGGCCAGGGATGTGGTCTTGTGAGGATGATAAGGACAGTTGATTTGCAAACTCTGCCCTCGGGAGCTTTTAGTACAGTGAGAGACATAAGACATGCTTAACAACAATGGCAATACCAGCAGCAGTAGTTATACCTAAGAGCAGTACTGAATTTATAAACATATAAGGGGCACTTTTCCACAAAGGCAGTTAAAGAAAATGGGATTTAAATATGGCCCGCAAGCATGGGAAGCAGGAAAAGCAGAGGCTGGGAAACAGCAAAAATCTGGAGAATGGAAAAATTAAACAATAGGGTAAATAGACATTGGGTATAATAGTTTGTATAGAATACCAGTTCACCTAGAAAAAAGTGAGAGATATGGCTAGGAAAGCAAGTTATAGTCATATAGGGTTTGGGATATCAGACTGAGATGTTTGAAATATATCCACAGGCAGTCACTATCAGTGATGGTTTTAGTTATGAAGGGACATGCTCAGAAGTTGTTTTAAAAGATTAGACTTCTTGCTCGGAGAAACATGTTAGGGACAGAATCATATTGAGGGGTGTTGTTAGAAAGTTAGGAGGCAATGATACCATCTAAATTATAAATATCTATGTCATAATGGAGACAAGTACAATGGTGACATAACCTTGCCTGTTTCCTACTTCATCTGTCTTAACTCAGGATAGCAAAGCACAAGAGAAAATTTTCATTCTAATTCAAACAAAAAAATGATTAGCTTGACAGGAAGGGCCTCTGTATCAACAATAAAGTGGAGGAGCACCAGTGCTCTGAGAGGGGAGCACCATTTTGAAAATGATCCCTGAGAACTTTTGTTTTGAATGATTTTATCTTCTAAGAGTGCTGTCCTGTATCCCTATTACACTTTCAGAGAGAGCATCTTAGATACTTTCACTTCAATGAGAATAAAGTTAATATTTCAATGGACTTAAGTGGTTTCTTCTTCCTTCAATAAAAGAGCATAAGAAGTTAATAAGATGGTACTGAAAACTTTTTTGGCCATGTATGATACTACCCCTAGAATGCCACATAAAAATATGAACCTTTCAGATGAGCACTGAGATTTAGGAAGAGAAAATACCAGTATTGTTTAGAATCTCTCTCTCTCTCTAAATGACCTTAAAATATTTTGCAAAGATTATCTCAAAGATCCTCACAAGGAGGCAGATAGCTAGTAACTACTGTCATTTTATTGAGTGGATATGGGTGATCATGAGTAGAGAGATAAAACCTAAACCTGGCTTCACAAATCCAAGCATAGAATCATTTTCAAACTTGATCAATACATAGGAAAATTTGAGAGCCATTCAAAGTTACACTTTAATGAGTATAGGGAGGAAAAGTTGGTAAGAACTAACCCACCCATGCCTGCTCAGTGATGTTTTTGGTGGCTGCCGAGGCAACTAAATTGACCTCCTAATATTTTTCTAGGGGTGGAGTTTTGAGTAACTTGATCAGTTAATGAACTGGCTCTTCACAATATGCCATAGAATGATAGCTACAGAAGTGTCCAGGCTTTCTTTATTCGAAAGGAGTAAGATTATTCATTGAGTGAATGGCACTCAGCTAGGCACTCCCTGGAAGATGCAAAGATAAATAATGATCAGTGTCATAATTAGCATGCTACAGGGGGTAGGAGAAGGAAAGAAAGAAATTTTCACTAGACTGAGATAAATAGACTGGCTCTTTATGGAAGTTTAACTATGTGTTTGGTGATGAAATGTTGGTGCTGTAAAATTTGAGAGCTGGAAATAAAAGTAGACACCGTATCATCCAATTTCAGTCTTAATAAAATATAATTATAAACATAGACAAAATGTATTTTGTTAACATACAAGATGTTTCAAGCACACAGGATTTTTTAAAATATTTTCTTCAAAACCCCAGTAAAGTAGAAATTATCACAATCTCTACTTTATAGACAGGAAAACTAAGACTCAAAGAGGAAAAACTCATATTGCAATTTTAAACCCAAATTATGATATAGAAGCACAACTTTGAATGTTAAATAGAATTTGTTCCAATAAATATTTTAAAATAGATATGTATTAGTCCATTTTCACGCTGCTGTAAGGACATACCTGAGACTGGGTGATTTATAAAGAAAAGAGGTTTAATTGACTTGCAGTTCCACATGGCTGGGGAGGCCTCAGGAAACTTAAAATCATGGCAGAAAGCACCACTTCACAGGGTGGCAGGAGAGAAAATGAGTGCTGAGTGAAGGGGGAAGCCCCTTATAAAACCATCAGATCTGGTGAGAATGCACTCACTATCACAAGAATAGCATGGGAGGAACTGCCCCCATGATTCAGTTACCTCCCATTGAGTCCCTCCCACCACAGGTGGGGATTATGGGATTACAATTCAAGATGAGATTTGGGTAGGGACACAAAGGCAAACCACATCAGATATTTAAGGAATGAATTATAAAGCAAGCCTTTCACGTTAATTCATGTTTCCATTCTACATTCTTTTTTTACAGTCCAATCTCTAAGTTCTTTATTTTCATATCCTAGCAACTTTCAACGGAAATGCAGAAGGTAAATATTCCAAACAAAGAATTATAAGGTGGCATATGTTAAAAACGAAGAATGAAGAGGCTGTGATTTTTATTTCCATCTAAGTTCTTTTCAGTGTGCTAGAATTCTATTAAATGTTTCTTGAAATAACTCAGCCATTCACTTTCTCTTGTTTTTAGCAAACATATGAAGCTATGACAATTAAACTGTTTGATTATATAGGCTGATTGTAGCACAACACCTATGTAGACGATAACTTTATTTCAAGTCCTATGTGATTCTGGTGTTTGAAAGGTCTAGGCAGGGGGCACCAAGGAGCAGGAATAAAACCACTTCAACTTTTCATTGGTTAAAACAAGTTCTCCACAGAATAATGCCAGTGGGAAAACTGAATTTCTGTCTGGAATTTTAAAAAGAGGCATAAAAAGAATGGATTAGGTCATCTGCATGTGTTAAAAGTAAAATAGCATATATTTTCTACAAATAATTAAGATGAAAGGACTTCACATTGGTATCTGATGATTCTGTAATTGTATATTAACTACATTCATTATGAGTCTGCAC
This sequence comes from Gorilla gorilla gorilla, assembly GCF_029281585.2. Classification (NCBI taxonomy): domain Eukaryota; kingdom Metazoa; phylum Chordata; class Mammalia; order Primates; family Hominidae; genus Gorilla; species Gorilla gorilla. The sequence goes on from NC_073236.2 coordinate 83,019,679, forward strand.
CAGATCAATGAGTTGACATTGAACTATCAATATCTCTTAGCCTTATAATCTCCACATGATTAGATTTCTAAGGAAATTCTTGTGGGTCAAATATGTATTTTCAAAGAGAGGTGTGCATTATGCATCATATGGCAAAAAAGAAAAAGCAAGAGATGTGGTTATAACTTATTTTACCAATAACTAGCTATATAACCTTAAAACTTAACATTCACCTTGTTGAGTCTCACATTTATTATTTATAATGACAGAAATTGAGATAAATGACCTCTAGTTTATTCTACCTCTAGTATAGCTATTGATGTTTAGGCATAAGTGCTGTGACGCCAAAAAGTATATTTATTTTCATGAGCTTAGCAGGTAGCTAAGAAAAAACTGTGCTTTTCCACTTTTATAGTATTTGGGATTATGATACCACTACTAAATCTTCAGAATATCAAATATTCTCAATTAAGAATTTGAGTTTTAAGATAGTATAGCTTCCTTCAAAACAGGAGAGACACAATTGAAAATATAATCACATACCCAGAGTGACTTCAAAACTAGTTGTTCCTTAAAATAAGTTTGCTATGAAACTAAAGCTACAACTCTCATAGCAGAAATGGAGCCAAGTTGAAACAATGCAAACTGTATTCACTGTCCAGGACAAAAAAACTCTTTATTCCTTAATATAACAGCCCCCTGACTTTTGTTCATTTAAAATTCATTGGAAAACACTTGGTAGATATTACTGTATTACATTTGGGAAAAAGTCCTGTAAATATTATAAGGAAGTAGAAAGTCTCCTTTCCAACTGACCCTATGTAAGAAGACATTCATTTCATATATACAAAATATATATATATATATATACATATATATTTTTTTCTAGGATCCATATATACTAATCAGCCATGAAGAAAATCATTTTCTAATAACTTCAGAGAGTATCACCATCTTATTAAAATGCCTAAAGACCTTACACTCATCTCATCTCCATGTTATTAAATATATATATACCAAATACATCCAGGCAAAGGTAGTTGATATACTAAACAATATTTGGGAAAGGAAATTAAGTTACACAAAGCTAATATTAGATTTGTTTTTAAAAGATCCTTTAGGATTAATAAGTATGCATCTGTGTGGGTAATGTCTTGGGTCTTCCAAATAAATAGAAAAAAAAACAAATTTGGGAATATGCAATAGCAGGACATATGCCAACATTTCCATGAATGTGTGTGAGAGCTGAGTTAATATTAATAACTGACTATGCTGTGCTATTTCCAGGGTTTCACAATTTAACCCCAGGGTCCACTGTATATCATTAAAAGCATCCAGTGTAGGTTCTATGTGAACAATAATGTTGGTAGAGTATGAAAATTTGGAAGAATAATGTAGAACATCTGATAAAACATTTATCTATATATCATTATTAGTCTCTATTTCTCGTCTTCAATATCAGGGCTCAAATTTTCTTCTTCAGGGGCTTAATTACTATGAATTTAAGCAACTATTTAGATAGAGGAAATTTAAGGCATTGAGATATTTTTCTAATGTACTGTACATGAAACAGATACTCTATAGATCAATGGTTGTTAACTTATTATTTACATTTGACTTTCTATGGAGTCGACACGGCCTCTCTCTTTGAAAATATATCATTTAAATTAATATAATACATTTTAATATTTAAGGTTAATAATTCCAAGAAACCTTTTAAAGCCTAGCCCCCGTTAGTATAACTCCTTTAAGGGGCTATTTTCAAGAAAATCTTCTAAGGTAAGACTTCCAAATAGGATGTAAAAGATGAAAGTTTCAAAGTTGTTAATGTTTTGGTCTGTGGCCAAAGAGCTATATGTTATCTACTTATTCTGGGAAATAGAGAACAGTTAGGGTAAAAAAAAAAAAAAAAAACCCACCATACGGACAGAAAGAATGGGTATCGATGTGTTGGGACAAGAACTGAGTGTAAAGAAAGAATGAGTCCTGTTGTAGATATTAAAGGTTTCAGATCTCATTTTCATGCTGCCTCTTACTAATTACAAATATTTACATAATTTGGCTCTTTCTTTAAAAAGTATACTAATTTTGTAGATGTCATGTTACACACACATTGGAGTAAACTAGGTAAATAACAAAACACTGATAATTTAATAGTAAAGCATGAAGGGAACATAGATTTAATGTCTTATTAAATATGGCAGCCCATTGTGTTCCATGACCTCAACCTAGAGCACCTTTCTTTCCCCAGAAAGAGTCAGAGCAGGACTTGTAACCTGAAATGTCTGCCTGAATAGCACAGACAAATCATTTCACTCTAGGGCAGCCATCACCTTTTCCCAAACATATACTAGAGGAGAGAAAATCCCATAACATCTGGCATCCCTCACACCTGTAAAACAAAATTAGACAAAATATGAAGTAAAACCATAGGAATATAGTTGAGAAACTAAGAAATTGCAGAAATAGACTGAAATAAAACTTGCAGTGGCTCTCTAAACCCAGCTTCTATCAAGGTGGAAGCTAGAAAATTTGATTTAGATATCACGTCAGGACAACAAAAGACCATACAAAGAAGACCATGACAGAAGCACTTCCCTGGACTTGACACGGGTGAATTTCAACAATTTCTTAGTAAAGAGAAATTGGAAATATTACCGAAACAACTATGTTTGCTACTAAGTATTATTCTAATCTTTCTATCAACATACACAGAAGTTGACTATTTAGTAAATCATGTGTTATTTATACCATGGTATAGTTTCATTCATCAAGTAACTCATTTGTTGGTGCAATAATTCTAAATTAAATATATTCTTCCAGGGCTGCTGTCTGTACAAGCCCAAAGTCTTCGTGTTATGTTTATGTAAATACAACAACAATCAACTTCCAAAGATTCAAGGAAGGATTCTCCATACTATTTTTTAGTTCAAATCAAAGTATTTCAGGCCTAAATATTTACTTAAAGTTGCTATAAAGGTGAGAGTTTCATGTCTAACTCATGGATAGGTATACAGCATTTTAAGCTGATAACTCAAGATTCATAAATCTTTCCCTAAAAAAGTTAAACAAGAGAAAATCCTAGCCAAATCCAAACTGGTAAACATTTCTACAAATTTTTACAACTTCATTTTGCTCATCTTGCTGTCTTAATAAATCAAAACACAACAAGAAATTTTGAAATTCACCGCTATGATAATCTTTATGATGACTGAAGGTGTAAATTTAAATGCTAAAGTAGAAACTCCAGGTAAGGAATTTGCTGTTTTCTCACACAATTTTTCTTCCTTGTAAAATATCCCCCCACCACTCAATTGCTCTGCAATCAAATGCACAGGAATGAAACTTAGCCTTTTAAAAAATTAAACCACTAATAAGAAGGGAGTTATCTTTCTGGGGGAGATTTTGGCTTCTTCTAATCTGGAAACTAAACTGCTTTTGTGTTAAAAAAAAAAAAAAACTATAAACTGGAGATTGGAAAAAAGCCCTTGTAGGTTTTGAGATAATAGTTATCTGGTTCTTGTCTTGAGAAATGGTACTTCTTCTTTCTAGATTTGACTGCTTTATGACTTGTAAAGATACACTGTTTTACTTTTTTAACTTTTTTTTTATTATACTTTAAATTCTGGGATGCATGTACATAACCTGCACATTTGTAGCATAGGTATACACATGCCATAGCGGTTTGCTGCACCCATCAGCCCGTCATCTACATTAGGTATTTCTCCTAATGCTAATACACCCCCAGCCCCCCACCCCCTGACAGACCCCAGTTTGTGATGTTCCCCTCCCTGTGTCCATGTGTTCTCATTGTTCAACTCCCACTTATGAGTGAGAACATGCAGTATTTGGTTCTCTGTTCTTGTGTTAGTTTGCTGAGAATGATGGTTTCCAGCTTCACCCATGTGCCTGCAAAGGACATGAACTCATGCTAATTTATGGCTTCATAGTATTCCATGGTGTATATGTGCCACATTTTCTTTATCCAGTCTATCATTGATGGGCATTTCGGTTGTTTCCAAGTCTTTGCTATTGTGAATACTGCTGTAATAAAAATACGTGTGCATGTGTCTTTATAGTAGAATGATTTATAATCCTTTGGGTATATACCCAGTAATGGGATTGCTAAGTCGAATGGTATTTCTGGTTCTAAATCCTTGAGGAATCGCCACGCTGTCTTCCACAATGGTTGAACTAATTTACACTCCCACCAACAGTATAAAAGCGTTCATATTTCTCCACATCCTCTCCAGCAACTATTGTTTCCTGACTTTTTAGTAATAGCCATTCTAAATGGCATGAGATGGTATCTCATTGTGGTTTTGATTTGCATTTCTCTATTGACCAGTGATGATGAGCTTTTTTTCATGTTTGTTGGCAGCATAAATGTCTTCTTTTGAGAAGTGCCTGTTCATATTCTTCACCCACTTTTTGATGGGGTTGTTGGTTTTTTTCTTGTAAATTTGTTTAAGTTCTTTTTTTTTTATTATACTTTAAGTTTTAGGGTACATGTGCACATTGTGCAGGTTAAGTTCTTTGTAGATTCTGGATATTAGCCCTTTGTCAGATGGATAGATTGCAGAAATTCTCTTCCATTCTGTAGGTTGCCTGTTCACTCCCATGATAGTTTCTTTTGCTGTGCACAGGCTCATTAGTTTAATTAGATCCCATTTGTCAATTTTGGCTTTTGTTGCAATTGCTGTTGGTGTTTTAGTCATGAAGTCTTTCCCCATGCCTTTGTCCTGAATGGTATTGCCTAGGTTTTCTTTTAGGGTTTTTTATGGTTTTAGGTCTTATGTTTATGCCTTTAATCCATCTTGAGTTAATTTTTGTAGAAGGTGTAAGGAAGGGGTCCAGTTTTTGTTTTCTGCATATGGCTAGCCAGTTTTCCCAAGGCCATTTATTAAATAAGGAATCCTTTCCCCATTGCATGTTTTTGTAGGGTTTGTCAAAGACCGGACAGTTTGTCAAAGACCAGATGTGTGGCGTTATTTCTGAGCCCTCTGTTCTGTTCCATTGGTCTCTATATCTGTTTTGGTACCAGTACCATGCTGTTTTGGTTACTGTAGACTTGTAGTATAGTTTGAAGTCAGTTAGCATGATGCCTCCACCCTTGTTCTTTTTGCTTAGGATTGTCTTGGCTATATGGGCTCTTTTTTGGTTCCATATGGAATTTAAAGTAGTTTTTTCTAATTCTTTGAAGAAAGTAAATGGTAGCTTGATGGGGATAGCATTAAATCTATAAATTACTTTGGGCAGTATGGCCATTTTCATGATATTGATTCTTCCTATCCATGAGCATGGAATGTTTTGCCATTTGTTTGTGTCCTCTCTTATTTCCTTGAGCAGTGGTTTGTAGTCCTCCTTGAAGAGGTCCTTCACATGCCTTATAAGTTGTTTTCATAGGTATTTTATTATCTTTGTAGCAATTGTGAATGGGAGTTCACTCATGATTTGGCTCTCTGTTTGTCTATTATTGTTGTATAGGAATGCTTGTCCTTTAAACTCATGTTTTCCAGAACAGTAGGATTCACTGAGCCAGTCTGAGCAGGTAAAGCATGAACAAATAGTGTTAGGTTTACATCATTACATCTTTATTATTCTGTTCTGTTTGTGGTTTGTTTGTTTACTTGGCTTTTTACTACTATTGGCTCTGCTTTACTAGATTGCTGTTATTGTTGTTTCATTTTTACCATACTTGGAACTAATATGTAAATTAGAAGCGCAAATAGAAAAAAAACATTTCATGGCAGGGTATATTTTGCTGTTATTAGAATAACAGAAAGTAGATAACATTAAATCTTCATTAACCAAAATTAATATACTGATTTTAAAGGAGACCTGAAAAAGGAAAAAAATTAAAATTACAGTAAAATATTAACCATGAGCCAATTCTAATCCTGTGGCAAGCAGATTTTAAGATTAATATGGTGGTATAGATCTGTAGTCACAACCACTCAGGAGGCTTAGGCAGGAGGATCACTTGAGCCCTGGAGCTTGAGGTTACAATGAACTATGATCATATCATTGCACTCCAGCCCAGGCAACAGAGTGAGACTCCATCCCTAAAACACATTAAACTATTTTTAATTTAATTTAATTTAAAAATGATCCCAGCCCTATGATCTCTGCTTTGTGCTGTTGACATCCTTGTGAATTTCCTTCCCTTGAATGTAGGCAGTACCTGTGCTTTGCTTCTAACCAACAGAATGTGGTAAAGGTGATAGGCTTTACTCATGTGATTATGTTACATTGTATAGTATTTGCTCTTACTAGCAACTTTCTCTATTCTCTTTTTATCCCCTTGCTGGCTTTGAAAAAGCAAACTGCCATGAAATGTAAAATCACAGGGAACTGAATGTTGCCAACAACTATGTGAGGGGGGCAGTGGACCTTCCCCTGGGTGAGCCTCCAGATGAGAACCAAGCTCCAGACAACACCTGCATTGCAGCCTGTCATACCCTAAGCAGAGGACCCAGCTAAACTGTGCCCAGACTTCTAACCTACAAAAAGTCTAAATTTTCTTGTTTCTAGTCACTAAGTTTATGGTAATTTGTTATTTATACAATATGATTTCATAATCAAAAAGTAGATTTAAAATATAAATACCCCATAAGAAAAAGTATGTTAGTCTAAATTGCTTTTATGAGAGCCTTTCCTTTAATGGATATGATAGTGAAATGGAGACTGGAAATGATATAGAAAGTACTATGGAAATAGGAGAAACTTGCATTAATTACTCAAGAGGAAGAGTAATCACTTAAAAATTTAACAAACAGATGAAACTACTGTATTATTAGAATCAAACATCTAAAGCATCAATCAACCCGGGATCTCTGCCAGAACTGCTATCTCTTTGTAGTATGGCAAAGTCACTGTTTCTCCAGCTGCTCTTACAGATCTAGAGTTCTCTTGGACACTTCATTTTAACACCAAATTCTGGTCACTTTATCTTTATGGGCTTGTAACTCCTTACCTCTCCTTTTCATATGGTTTCTACTCACTGAGTCCTCATCACTCCTGATCTATATAATAGCATATCAACCAGTCTTCGAGCTTCATTTATTGAACAAAAACATGAAGTTCAATGTTTGTGCAATGTGGCAGATTGCTCAATAAAACATTGTATAAACTGCCATCACAGTATCTTTGTAAGTGACAGACCTACACAAATTAAAAAAAAATCTATCAAAGGCAAACCATTAACAAAGAGATTATCTGATTTTGTATTTCAGTAAACATTCAATTAATCAATTAGTCAATCTATTAAAAATAGCCTAGATCAGCCAAATATTTTACTTAGCTAACTAAGAAAAATAAAAAGAAATCTCTATTTTTTATGAAAATGCAATATATTTTAACATATAAAAGTAATAAACCTTTAAATACTGTTTGCTTAATGCTAAAATATAGATAGTAATAGTATTTACCTGATAGAGTTATTGTGAGAATAATTGAAACAATATGCTTAAAACCCTTGGAATACCGCATGGGGCATAATACATGTTCAATAATTTATAGTAACTGGTATTATTTGGATTCTTATTTAAATTTGCACCATAATCAAGCATTATTTTCAAAATAAACAACAGAAAGTTAAGATAGATAAAACCCTCACTATAAAAGAGAGTCTTTTCAAGAAAAGATAATTGATAACTTTATACTGATATACATATGCACAGAAGTTATTCAAGGAACTATTACACTAATTCAGGAACAGTAACTATGACCTCTGACATGAGAATTAAAATTTTAGACATTGAAGAGATCAATTTAAGATAACTTGATTGATTGCATGTGAGAGGTAGATGAAGAGATGCTTCAAGAATGACTTCTGTATTTCAGGCTTGGGAGACACCTTGAGGCACCACTGACATTAACTAAGGTGAGAATTATAAAGAAAGAGGTGTTCAATCCAGTCTTGCATATGTTAAATTTAAGGTTATGTAGAAATTCTGGATGGTAATAACCAACAGGCAACAGAAAGATTTCTCTATCTCTAGATTAAACAACTGGAGGGCAGAGACCTTGTTGTACTCATTTTATCATGTTTCTTCAAGTACAGGCCCTTGCACAAGAAGGTATTCAATAAAAAAGTTAATTCAATTGACAGTTCTATTTTGTAAGGGTCAGAAGGCCCAAGAAAAAAAGAGGTAATAAGTATCAAAATGCCTGTTCTTTTCTTTTCCATCAAATTTCAGCAGAGATCAGACATATTCACAAATGTTTACTGCCTCACCAATCAAGAACAAAAGCAGTGAGTGTTGCAAATAATAGGATTGATTTTAAAGTCCTATAGTTTTGCCAAAGGTCGTAAAGATTTTTAAATAATTTAATATAATTTTTATTGTATTTAAAAAGTCATTGATATCAAATATTTAGCTTACTTCCATTCATCTGTCACTTAAAATAAACTAAAATACCCAATATTTTCAAACTCTTCCAAATGAAATAAATCTCTAAGTACTGTCAGGTCCTTCCCCTGTTGGATAGATTGCTTTGTGCAATTCACATTATATCAATGATATCCAATTTCTGAATAAAGCCTGTGATCAGACTCTATAATCTATTTCCCATATTAGCCAGGCTCTTTAATATGGCTTTCAGTCAGAATTATTTGATCTCTAACTTTAAGCTTCTGAAGATCAGCACAGGGATCCAACCTGTCTTTCTTAAGCTGTCAATTGTCACTTAAATGTAAAAACTTTTTTTTTAGCAGTCTTTATCAAACCTTGAATAGAGAAAATTCCCTGAGCTACTTCTCCACCTAATAAAACCTAATTGCATTTCCCAGACCATTTCTGAAAAGAACTTTCACCACTTTAACCATCATACTCCCCGTAGAAATTTTAGGGGAATGTGATAGATTAGTTTCAGAAGAAAACAACCCCCTAAATTTGTTCCAAACAAAATCTCCCCCACATAAATAAAGTCACATAAATTTAGTCAATATGACCTATTTTTTGAATGTATGTGTCCCTAAGATAATAATCTGAGGCATGTCCTACTCTACATTACAAAACATCTTTAGTTCTTCTGGAGTAAGTGTATTTATGAGATTACAAAAGAAAGTTGAATTAAATTAGTCTAGTCACTACAATTTATTGATATTCCTCAGAGAGTATTCATTTCCAAATATCAAAAAATGAAGGTTTAAGTCAATGTTAAGTGATATTCTGAAACATCTGTCTTTTCCTGCCATAGACATCTATTTCTCCAAGTGCTTCAGAGTGGCAGAAATGGTGTCCACTAGGACAAGACATTCTACAGAGCTTTCCAGCTACTATAGGTTTCCAAGTAGGGAATCAAATTTTTCACATTTGCTTGTACACTGGTATCATCTATAAAATCTGAACACGCAACATTGATTAACTTTTATGCCAAGAACTAAGAGCAAATACAAAAGAAGGGAATTGTCATTGCTTTCCAAGGAAAATGGGTTTTCATCCAAACTAGGATCCTCAGACAGCCTGTTGAGGTAAAACTCCTGCAGGGGATCCAACACAGAGCCTCTTACCCAACAACATCCTCATCTTGGATGAGACTGGGTGATCTTGCCATGTGCTTTTAATCTTAGTCTCCCAGACCTTTGCTGGAAGGGCTTAAAGTAAATATTCTTATATTAAATATCTCTATAAAATATTCTTAAAGAATTGCAGCCACACAATTTCTTTGTGGTTCCTTCATTCTCCTTCCAAATATGCTAAATCAGCTTTGCCTTTATTATCATTTAATATTTAAAAACAGTCAAAGGTATTAACCAAACTTGGCTTCTGCCTGTTCCTCAAAAACATTCTTGCATTAAATCTTCATTAAAACTTTGCGTGAGCTATTCATGCTGTCTGAAACAATTCTCATCTGTAATCTTTTGAAAACTTTTAAAAACTTAACACTTCAGAGTACTTCTGACCCCAGTCTACAGTAACCACCCACTCTTCTGCTCTATTTTAGTGTTACAAATATTCTTTATAACTGATATATTCCTTATTTTTTATTTGGAGGTGCTGTAATCAGAAGACAAGCTGAAAGCAGGGACCTCATCTGTCTTCTCCACTTGCTCATCCCTGTATCCACATACTTGTAGAACAGTGCCTGACATATATTGGATACTTAATAATTTTGGATAAAAAATGTGTATATAATTGCAGAAGTAATCTGCAATGCAGTCCGCTGAAGTAATGTATACTTCTGATTAAATGATGAGACTCTACTTTGACCTTCAATCTTGTGGTTGGTGAAGATTAATAAACAGTAGTGAAACAACAAATCTGCCACAAGAGAACTGGCCTTTTGCCACTGTGAGCATCAGCATTTGCTCAATCTTCAGAAACAGAACAATTTTCTGATTGGCATGTGACTTTAAGAAAGGCTGTCAACTTGATTACTGGAAAGTGTCCCCTGAACTGAAAAGAACATCACAGCATAAAATTCTGCCCCTGCAGCCAAAATGGCCTGGCTGCTTCCTCACCAGCAGCTGACGCCAGGCATCCTTTTACTACACCCGATAGGCAGCCAACTGGGGGAAGCTGCTAGTGCTGTCAAAACTACACAAAATGTTAAAGATAAAAGGATTAGGTGCTGTGTTTGAGAAGGGGTGGAGGATTCAGCACTATACAGAGGACACCTGGAATGGTTTTTCAGGCTGGGGAATCAACGGGGAAGACTTAGTTGGAGTTATGTAGATTCCAAAGTAGAGGGTGGGGAAAGAAGTGTGGGAAGCAATTGGGCACACCATTATGAAAATCCTTTATCTAAACTTCTCATGGCTTCCCAGGCATCCTGCCAGTTTGGGGTGATCACATCAATATTTATAGCACACCGCGCCAGGGTGCCTATGTTCCCCAGTAGGGGCGATTAATATGTTATATCAACACCTATGACACGACACATTTTATTTCTGTCAACAAAGAAAGAGGTTTCTACTTTCTCTGTCAGCTGAATACCGAAAACTTTTATTTTGCACAATAAGCCATCTATCGCTGCAGCTGAAAGATAGATGCTGAACTGCAGTCAATTCTTTAAATAGGTTTCTTCAACTGGCCAGGTGGCCTGTATCAAAAATGAGAAATTCTACTTTTGGTGGGAATAGGCAGACATGACGGGAGGCGTGCATGGAGAGAAGTGCTTGCTATGGTTTTCAACACAGATATGTGGCACTGAACTGTATACGGCGAGGGAACTACGCAGGGTTTCTGTCCTCAAAAAACTCTGAAATAACGCTAATGAATATGACACATATGACATTAATCTTTTGAGATTATTCTTGAAAAAAATAGTAATATCAAAAGCCTACTCTATAATATTGAGTGACTAAAGGCAAGGGATGCAAAACAATATTTAGTATGCTGCAAATTATTAAAAATACTATGTGTATAGGTATGTATGTTTGCGTGTGTTTAGAGAAAGGCCAAGAACTATATCAATCTTTAACCATGGTTGATGCTGAGGATGTAATTGTGTGTACTTTTTATTTTCTGTGTTAGTTCCCATATTATGAAATACTCTATAATGTATATATATATAAGATACCAACATAAAAATAAGAAATGCAGGACACTTTATTTTTAAACAGTGCTTTCTTCTTAGGACATTGAGGTGCCAAGCAAGTGTTAATTTCTAGAATTATGATAAGATGGAAAAATGGATCCCTTGGAGTTCTGTTAACAATAAAAACAGCTTTTGTAATTTCCCTCTTAAAAAAGAGAAAACAAGCCCTAGTTTCTTAGATAAGAGAGGAGCACAGTTTGATTTTTTTGTAGTGTGGAAATGAGTTTACTAAGAAATGAAAGTTGGTTGACCCAGGGCTGCAGATCATGCCATGGGTGTTGCTGAAGGTTTTCTCTGTAAAACTGAGTGGGCTGAGATGAAACTGGGGCTATGGTTCTCCTGTTTGTGCTAGCTGATCCCATCTGAGTGCCGCATCACCACTTCCAGAAATGAGTATGCATGAACTCTTCATGATCCATAGGACTCTAGGCAACATATTCTTGGTATCTACTGAGTTTTTACCACTAATGTTAATGAAGAAATAGATTCTTTGGAGCTGTAAACATCATCAAAATATTCATGGAGTTAATGGGAACAGTTGATTGCAATGCACATATACCAGGCCCAAAGTGAGTTCTTGTCCACTTGTCAGGCAAATTGACTTCTTCATTAAATGGCAAAATATTATCTGGCTTGTGATTTCTGAAATTTGATTAGAAAATTATGATGGTGCTAGCTGGAATATTTATTAAGAGACTTGTTGTCAGTGTGTTACCTACATTATATCATTTAATTATTACAATCATCCCATTAGGTACATTTTTCTACTATGCCCATTTTGGAGCTGAAGAAACAGTCTTCGATTAAGCAATTTGCCCACATTCTCACAGATAGAAAGTGGTGTTGCAGGAACGTAAATACAGGTTTCTTTCACTCTGAAGCCTTTTTGTCTGACACAGCAGATTATTATCCCAAAGACAAAGCTTATGCTTTCCAATAATTTATTCTGAGCATCTATTATGTTCTCAGCATTATTCTCTGTGCCATGGGAGATACAGTGCCCTGGCAATGTTTGACTTTGCCCTCAAATGTTTACAGTCTTAATAGACAAGGCAAATAAATACAAGTAAAACAATTAGCAAATAATTCAAAAGGCAATAATTAAGTGATAATAAAATAAAAACAAGTGCCAGCCTAATATCACATACAGAGTTTATATTTGAAGTCAAAAACATGGGTTTAAGCAAAGTTCTGTCACATGTCCATATGACTTTAGGCAAATTACTTAACTTGGATCTCGTTCTCTCTCTCTCTCTCAGGGATTTGTCTGTCTTTACTGGACTCATACCTGAGATATGAGAAGTTTGTGTGTAAAACAAAAGGAACTATTTCACCCAATGTCTCTTCCAAACGCTGAGGCACATGCAGCACTGCTTGGATTCACCTCTGAGAGTCGACAACATTAAGACAAAGCTGGAGCCAAGTGTACCTCTCTACTAGGTGGGTTCTAGTATCCACAAAGAGGCAGAGAAATAAAAGGCCTGATGCCTGGTGAAGTAGCTACAGAGTCACTGGGGACAGCAGCAGTGGGACCCAGGAAGCAGGTAAGAGACAGTGGGACCCAGCAGAGCAGGGGGCAGAGCAGAGGTAGCACTTGGAAAGACACTATCAGAAACATACTAAACTTTTGTGGGACTGGGGCAAGAGAAAAAATGAAATCAAGGTAGCATACATCTAAATAATTAACATTTATAAGTAGAACTACTAGACTGCCAAATAAAATATGTTCTATCCTCCTGTCTTCGTAAGATTCTCAGCTTGACAGCACTGGAAGTGGTTGACTCACCTCTGGCCAATAGCCTGCAGCTCACCCACTTTTTTTTCTACCCAGGCTCTGCCCAACATTGTAGGTGGCCTCTCAGATACAATGTGAACAACCTAGCCTAAGTGCCTAAGCTCTTTTATAGACCCCACAAACAACTGCCCTGGGCTATCACTCAGGCTTATCAGTGTGTTTTCCCACAGACGGTGGGATCTTCCCTCAGAGGGACAGAATTGGGCAGGTAAGAGCCGGCAGGAAGGTGCTGCTTCTATAGCTGGCAGAATCCTGCAGGGAAGGTAGGTAATGACTGCAAAAAGTCTAACCATTTGCAGCAATCTGTCGAAAACTAAAAGAAAGGTAAGAAGTCCTCAAAGCTAAACATTAATTATGACAGGGGTTATTACACCTTTCACATTTGGTATAGATATTTTTGAGGCAACAACACCCACAGAGTGCCTCTCGCCCATAAAATAACTCCAGACAAGATACTGAACATGTCGAATAAGGATTTGTTAAAAAAAATGCATAAATAGACAGAAAAAAGCATGTGCTTGATCCAAAAGCCATTTAAATCAGAAGGAATTTTTAAAATAAAATCAAAATAAATGAGAGAATAAATAAATATTCAAAAGAAAGTTGAGGTATTGTCATTATCACCATTGTATTGTGAGTGACCAAATAAGCAAGATCAAGTCAAGAAACAAAATACTTACGGCACAAGTCAGGAATTCAAACATAAAATTAAAATATAAAAATCTTACTAATTGTCCATGGAATGAGAGGTAAGTTCTTTGGGCAACGGGTTTTCCAGGTGATTGTACTCTGCCAGTGCAGGCAATGCCTAAGAAACAGCACTTACAAGTGTCTCTTAAGAGTTTTACAACAATGAGGCAATTCACACTAAACAGCACGAGCTTTATTTTTTTCAATTTTGGTTATTTAGTTATTATTTCATAATTATAGACTTAACTCTGCAATCCAGCAAGATGTGAAGGGGAATAAGGAAAATATGGAACCCAAAGAATTGCAGCAAAAGCACAAAGATACAGGATATTGCCAGCCTGTGGGGTGGAGGGGTGCTTTCTTGAGCTACAGAAGGTATGGCCCAGTGGTTAAGATAAAACACAAGTCAACTTTATTAGAGTTTTCCACAGTCAGCAATGGTAATCTTGCTGGTCTTGTCATTCCTGAACCCAAAGCACTCCATGGCTTCCATGATATTCATGCTCTTTTACCTTGCCAAAGACCACATGATTTCTATCCAACCACTCAGTCTTGGCAGTGCAGTGAAAAACTAGGCACTGTTTGTGTTGGGTCTGGCATTCTCCATGGACAAGATTCCAGGACCTGCATGCTCAGGATGAAGTTCTCACCATCAGATTTCCCGTGGTAGAGTGACTTGCTGCCAATGTCATTAGGGTGTTTGAGATATCCACCCTGGCAGACAAATCCTATAATAATTCTGTGAAAGCAGGAACCCTTACAAGCAAAGCTTTCCTCTCCAGTGCTCAGAGCACAAAAGTTTTCTGCTTTCTTTGAAACTTTGCAAACAGCTTGAAGAGACACAGACTAAAGGTTTACCATAAGGCCACAATGTCAAGCATGGTGGGATTGACCATAGCTGATGACATGCGGCTTCGAGCAGAGGCGGCATCTGCAATGTCAAACAGCATGAACTTTGTATAAGTCATGTGACTATAAATGTTTTGGTTGTCAAGTTTATTAGAGCTACTAGTTTTTCCAATCCATAGTGGAATGGAAGTTCTATGAAATGTAATCAAGCTAAGCAATCCTTTCTTGTATCACATAAAACAAGATAGAGAAAATTTTGTCTTTTTTATGTTAAAAAATAAACCCAGATTATCTATCTCAAAAACTTGTTCTACCTTATCCTTGGAAGAACTCATGTGAAAAGACCTCTGGGAAAATTGATGATGGAAAACTTACACATTTTTAACACAGTGCTCTCTTAACTAAGAGTTACTCCTTGGCAGCCTCAGAGTCTATAAGCAGATATCCTTTTCTTCTATATCAATTTGAGATATAATTTTATTGAGATTCCAACTCACTAGGATTTAAAATGAGACACTTAAGGAAACCAACAGATTCTTTCATGTCCCCAAATTACCTATCTGAAACATTATTTGCCATCAAGGACACTGACTCTGGGAAGTCATGGAGAAGGCTGGCCATTAGGTGATGTTCTCAGCAAGAAGATCACATGGGAGTAATTCCCTGACCCTCCTCTTCATGTTCAAAATAAACCATCCATCGTTTCATCCTATGTGATCTTCCCAGTATAAGCACTGCTAGAAATCCTGGCTTAACCATCCTGAATAAATTTAGCCAATACAGGCATTCATTGTGTTAAATTCCTTTGCTTCCCTTTGCCTACTACATGTTTACCTTCACTGTGTGTTTTCTATTCAATATCAAAATGTTATTGAATTCATAACAGGTGCTGGTCGACCAAGAGCTTTTTCCATTTATCTTCTCCCAGTGACTCCAAAATAAAATGGTTTAAAAATATGTTGTTTCTATCAGTTACCACTAGATGGAGGTACAAATTTTGAAGTGCTACGTAAATGTTACTCATGCATTTCCTGAAAGGAAATGGTACAAAGTCACACATATTATTGTGTGCTTACAGGGCTATACATCCTACTGCCTTGTATAATGCTGAATCCACATACTATTTTAACTCACATTAAGGAAAATATACATATATATATTATATATATAATATACCTGTATATGAATAATGGCAAGTCTAAAACTTGTGCATATATATATATACACATTGAAAGATTGAAAGGTCGTTAATAATGAGGTAACTGCTTCTCTGGCATGGTCATAGATAGAGAAAATTCATTGCATATTATTTTATTTGGAACACATTCAATACTTGACAAAATAGAATAATGTTTGTTGAAATTAGACTGAAGTAAGGGATGTATCTAGGAGACAGTAGACAATGCATAGGTCGAGAATCCCCATGTCTCCTTTCTGCTGCTGTGGGCTTCACATAGGCCTCATGTTTTCTCTGCACCACCACCCCAACACCAAGTCACTCCTTATAAAAATCTGCTTTCAAAATGCATCTGGCAATCTTATTCACATTGAAATATAAATGATTAACAGTGTGCTGTGTGCTACCCCATACAGGGAAATTGTTTTTAAATAGGGCCTATAATATTCTCTTGATCCCTGAAATTACTCATAAAGGAGGAACACCAGCCCATACAGAAATGCAGGAAGATTCTGATTTTCTTTTTCTTTACAGTGACATTTGGTACAATGCAGAAAGATGTCTCTAGGCGTGTGATGACTTGGAGAAGCATAGTTAGCTGCATAATTTCTCAGCCTGGGGTGGCAGCTAGCAAGAGGGAAACTGCACTGACTGCAGTCCTTCAAGAAGAGAACCAGATGAGTCCTCGAGACCTGGGCATTCTGCTCCATGCAGGGAAAAACTAAAGCAAGGTGGGGACTGTGAACTGATAAAATGAGAAATGCAAACAAAAGGAAGACTGATATCTTTTACAGATCTGTGGGGGCATCTTAACTATCCTCCAAGTCTTCGACTATAAAGAAATCAAAATTCATATTATGAGGAATTGGAATTTTAAAAATGGGGCATTACCTAAAGGAGTCCTCAGTATTCATTCTACCTTCAAATATTTGGACTGATTAATTTGTTTTCCTTCTAATCTAGGCTACCAATTTAGGAACTGTTACAAAATTTCTAGAAAGAGAACTTTCTAGAAGTTGCTTTCATTGTAGCAAATAAAAAATGGCAATCTTGGCAAGTTTGCCTCATAAAAATGTATAGCACTTTGATTCTGTACAGGAATGCCTTTTAATATAAATAGATGTCTGCTAATAACTCTGATTAGAAACACTTTGGAGAGAAGAAAGTGGGAAGGATGGATCCCATTGACCTTTTTTCCATTTGTTGGGAAAATGCAAATGCCTATTCAGAGTTCAAGCCAGCATCAGTCTTTAATTGCCATGCAATTGTTCTTTAATATGGTTTATTATTGCATTATAAACTATTGACAGTTTATTCGACAATAGGTTTTTGCCTTCTCTGTTATAGCAAATGTCTCATAAAACAAACAAGCATCTTTGAGACAAATAAGTTAATTACCTTTAACCTGAGACATTTACGTCCATGTGAGCATTAGTGTAATTGGTCAAATGAAAAGATGTGGGTTTATGGAAGCACTGAAAATAGCATTTTGATATATATAGTTTATATATATTCATAAGTTTTCCCAGGGGAAAAAAGCCAACTTAGTGAACTTTTCTAAGACACCTGTATTTTATTCATTCACTTATTAAACAAAATTTGAGTAAGCATCTGCAAAAGGAAGGTTTTGTCAGAGTCCTCCCAGAGATTAGAGTCAAGCGTGGTAGATAACCCAAGGATAATGTATAAAAATTTACTTATAATATGGATGAGTACAATAAAGGAAACAGCATATTATGAGAAATTATAATAGGAAACTGGTTTAGTTGGGAGGAGCCACTCAAGGCATCTATGAGAAAGTGGCTTTTGAAGTAAAAATTCTAAAATGACTAGGAATTAGCTAGACAAACAAATCATGGGAACAGAGTCTTGAGCAGAAAGAATAGAACATCAGAGGGTTCCAAGACAATAACGAGCTTGTCATATTGATAAAATAAAACTTTGCTCACTGAGAAAATGATGCCTCCTCTCCTTTTGGACTCTGACATGTAACATTTGGTTTCTGTTTCAGTAGGGTCCAAACAGAAAACTGATGTCATAAGGATGGTTTCAAATTTATAAACAAGTCAGCAGATTCTAGGAAAACACACACACACACACACACAAATGTAGTTAACCTGGGGTTAGCAACCACAGAGCTATTACTATCCTTAGACCAAAGAGAACAACGGAAAAGTGTATAATACAACCTGACAGTGGAGCATTATGTAGAAAAGGCCACCTTGAGTAGAGCAATGACTTTCAGTCTAATGACATAGAGCTAGCTTCACAGTTAGAGAGTCCCACTCTCCTCCCTACCTCTCATTTTCTGCTGAGGCCCTTCACTGAAAACCCCACCAGAAGTCAGAGGGAAGAGCCTCTCATAGTAGTCAATACAGCTCAGCCTCCCCAGGTGGCTAACGAAAAAGGCAGAGAGGGATACAGTTGAATCTGGAGGAGCAAATATAAATGCCTGGCACAGTTTGCCATTTCCACAATGAAGAAGGGGTGCCAGGAAGGCGGATGGCCTTAAGATCAACCATATGCTCATGAAGCAGAAGAAAACTAGCAGCTTTCCATCTTAGCTTCCATTATTTTAACGAGTTTCCTCATCTCTATTATTTATTTGCCCCCTTGGGTGATTCTACTTCTTATTAGCAAGATTGTTTTCATATTAGCTTCCAATCACACAACATGAGGATACAGAGACCTGATATAACTCTACTTCTCTGCAGGAGTCTCTACACCCTGTTTGCATACTCCTCCAAATTTATGCCTCTAGTATGGTTGCGAATATTCTCACCCATGATGTAGCATGAAACTCTCAGTCTACAAGGTGCATGAGATTTACCTGGTGAGCTTGTTGAAAGGCAAAACCTTGAACCCACCCCTCAGAAATTCTGCATCAGTTGGTCTGGCCTATAACCCTGGAATCTCTATTTAAAACAAGCATGATCTGTGATTCTCATGCATGTGCTTGAAGGAACACATGTTGAGAAACTCTTGGTATAGTTGCTCCACTAAAGACAGCATATTACTGATGATGCATTTCAGAAAAAAAATTAATGTATACAACAATATTTAAGAAAATAGAAATTTTGGTAAAAGCTATATGATGCCAAAAATAGAAACAGAACTATGCAGTGATTTGCTTAATTCACAAGTAAAACTAAAAGTGAATGGAGTTACTACAATAAATATTCAGTTGTTAGTGATGTGAACTGCAAAGGTTTTACATTTTCCTTTGATCAATCAGTGAATAATGGTTCACGGTACTTTGGCTTTATATTTCTCTAAGCACTGACCCCCAGGGTCACCTAATTTTAATTTCTAATTGACACATAATAACCTTTGGAATCAACCTAAGTGTCCAACAATAGATGAATGAATAAAGAAAATGTAGTATAAATACATAATGGAATAGTAATCAGCCACTAAAAACAAAATTATTTTATTTGCAACAACAAGTATGAATCTAGAGGTTATTATGTTAAGTGAAATAAACCAGACACAGAAAAACAAATACTTCATGATCTCACTCATATATGAATCTTAAAAAGTTGATCTCTTAGAAGGAATGACGAGAACAGTGATCATCTAATGATTTTTATACCAACATTTCAAGTCACTGGGGGAGCTTATACCTTAAAGGAAACTTGTAAATTGTTTTGTATTGTTAAATATTTTTTAATGTGAAAGGGAATTCTCTGCAGGATATATCAGCTTTTTTATTTATTTATATTTATAAGGTTTTCATATAGAGAAAAAGTCAATAAACTTTTTCTGTAAATGGAAAGATAGTAAATAGTTTAGGTTTTGCTGGACATAAAATGGTCTCTGCCAAAATTAATCCTGCTATTATAATGTGAAAGGAGCTATAGACAACACAAAAGCAAATTAATTTGTTTCAATAAGACTTTCTTTGTGGTCACCAAATTTATAATTTTATATCATTTTCACAGGTCATGAAAGATTCTTCCTTAACTTTTTTCAACCATTTAAAACGATGAAAAACATTCTTTCTTCATAGGTTGTGTAAAAAATAGATGCTGGGTTATAATTTGTTGGCTCCTAATTTTAGACCATCTTGGGGGTTATGGTAATTAGAACACATATAATTTATTTTTTCTTATTCCTAGACATAAAGCATGAAAAATATTAGGTCCTCAAGCAATCCATGATACCTATCTATAATTCCCAACTGGGTCTTAAAGGAAAGATAAGGAAAAAGACAAATCACAAAGACCTGTGATTGAGTCCCAGCTGGTTGTTTCACCTCCACAAACTGTGTCACCTTGGGCAAATTACTTCTCTGTAAGCCTCACTTCCTTCACCTGTTGAAGAGGTTGATTATCCCCACTTCACAATGTTACTATGATAATTTTTTTAAAAAGTTAATAATATAAGTATTCACCAGTGTGTCTGGTACCTTAAAAATGCCTCTTAAAGATGAACCTCTTTCTCTTTGGTTAAAATAAAAATAATTTACTGATTATAATCAAATCCTGGTATTCACTTAACTGTAGTTCTCAACCTTGGCAGAATATGAGAACTTCCAGGAAGAGTTATAAACTTTTGATGATAGAGCAACAATCCTAACCAAGTAAATCAGTATCTCTTGATGGATGGGACCCAAGACTCAGTATTTTTAAAGCTTCCCAGTGTGCACCCAAGGTTGAAGGCCTTCACCTTTCACCTTGCTATTTCTTAAACAAAAAAAATGAAACATCAATGCTTCTGTTGTCATCATGTAAATGTTGGAGACATTGGTAAGCAGTTTACTTGGTCATTTATCTCCCTCTCTCAAAAAGACTTCTCTTCTGCCCCACTACCTGCCCCGCCACCACTCTTGACATCCCACTGCAAGTTGTTTGGGTTATTATTTATCACTGAGCTCCTACAGTTCCCTGTCTCCTCCAATTTTTTGTTATCCTTCCCTCCAACCCCACTTCATCATCACACAGAGAGCCAAGGAGGACCTGGCTGGAAAAGCTTGTAGCACAAGCACATATCTCAACTGGAAAGGGAAGGAGAGACTGAGGACATGACCATATCTCTGTGGATACCTAGGAAAGAAATCAAAATTGCTGAAATTGGACCCTCCATCATGAGCAGCCAGAGAGGCAATAGTAATGCCAAGTCTATACAGGATTGCTAAATGACAGGAAGACACCAAAGGTCAACTGGAGTGGCCACATTAGAGGATTCCACTCCAGGTGACTGTAGTAGTTTCAGACAGTAAAGGATTGGAGTTACAGCAAACAGCAGAGTACAGAGATGTGATTTAGTGGCCAGTAATGTATATTTGAATCATATTTTTTAATTTAACTTTTATATTTTTCATAACTTCACATTTGATACATTTTTCAAATATTAGCATTTGAAAAGCATGAAGCAAGGAGATTGTTAATTCTGTTAAACATATTTTCACTTTTTTTTTTTTTTTTTTTTTTACAAAATGCCAGGGTTGCAATATCACGCCCCCCAACACACACACACACACACACACAAATACAGTTCTGGCATTTTTCCCAGCATTGTAATCACCACTTCTCACATCTCCTGACGCGTATGAAGTTTTAGAGGATCTCTTTCTGGCCACCCTCACTGCAGATGAAGCACCATGACCTAGAACTCTCTCTCAATGGGCACTGGTGCTCCAACCAAACTGGCGCAGCTAAACCTTTCCAACCTCACTCGCCAAGCCTTCATGTACATTCCGAAGGTTAACAGTACCCTCTCTTCCAAGGGCTGCCAACAATTAGGTAAGGCAAAGACTGAGAAGATAAACCATATTAGATTGACAGCAAATCAATATATCTTGAATTGGCTGGCTCTTAAGGGGAGATGAAGAAATGGACTCTGTGTTAAATGTAAAATCAGCAGTGGCAGAGCACTGTCGTGAAATAAAAGTTAATATTATCTCAGATTCCTGACAACCATATGACACGTCATGATTTTTAATATTAGATAAAATCTGGGCACCTGTCATGTACTTAAAGCAAGCCACTTTTTTTCTTCTTCAAAATTTTCTTCTAAGACAAATGCATTAACTACAGAGAACAACCTCTCATTTCTTTTTCCCTTCTGCCTCCCCCATCCTGTCTCTCATAGCTGACTACTTTCTCTATTTCCCATTTTTTTTACATTTCAAAGAAAATTGGCAAAACCTTGTTTTTAATAATCCACAGAATTAAAAAAATTATAGTTGGGTATATATCTAGTCACAATAAGCTAAATAACAAATTTAAAATAAATAGCAGTTTCCTTTTGCTCACTTGGAAGCTAAGAATGATTGTGTAAAGGAAACATTTGAGTAGGAATTTGCTGCCTGCTGCTGAAAGCCAGGCTTGCTATAAACATGTACACAATTTAACAAATGAAGATATATTTGTCCAAACATGACCTCTACAGGGGTCTCACAATTCTGCTGTTCCCATTTCATTTCCTTGAGAATTAAAAGTTACTTTAAAACCTATAGACAGATCCTCATCTTAAGAACACTGCTTGATTTCTGCTCTCCATACTCCACAGAAATATTGAAGACCTAAACTGATTATGAAAACCTCAGTTACCATATTTCTAAATATATTGCATTATTAACGGATGTCACCTGGAAAATAGTTCAAACATTTGTGGTCTCCTTATTTTTAAGTTGCTATCAAGCTTAATATATGCCTACTGATGCTAAATCTGCAGATATAAGCAAAACCTCCACAAAAGCTTAAAACAACTATTTGAAACAACCACAAAAATAAGAAACTTCATAAATAAAACTTTTGTGAGATAAAAAAAATACAAAAATCTGCTCCCTCACCCCAGAACCCAGGGAAATGCTATTCATGAAAAAGGAAAGAAAATACTTCCTCACTTTACCGTTGTCAGGGAGACAAAATTTTACCTCTACCCTCCTAGGGTTTTAGACAGAACCTAATAATTAAATTGACATAAGTCAGATTAACCAGAGAAAAGCATAGAAATTTAATATAAATTTTATGTAACACAGGAGCCCTAATAAGGAAATGAAGACCCAAAAATTGTCAAAACCTAAACGCTAATATATTAGGTTGAAAACAGAGAGGCAATTGTGGAAAAGTAACTAAATTCTGTGGAGAAGCTAAAAGATGACAAGAATTATTTTGACAAGGTCTGTTTACACAAAATTCTCTGGGCTATGACTTCCCACTGAAGAATGTTTACCTCCTCATGGCGTAAGGGAACTTTCACAAGGGAGTTTTTAATCTCCTCTTTTCAGAAAAGGGGGGATTAGGACGCCTCTCATGCATTTGCTGTTTTTCAAGCGCATTTAGATCAAAGTTACCTTTATGCCAAAGTGGCATATTTTGGGGTAGCATATTTTGCCACACTTACCCTTGTTCCCTCAGTCGGGTGGTATTGAGAAATATGTAACATGTGTCCAGATTTTCAATATGCACTATTCCACCCACCGCAGCTACTCTGGGAGAGCCTGAGGGAACACATCAGCAGATGAGTCACAGCTGTGAGCTGCCTGGCCTATGCCAGCATGTAACAGGCTGTCTCACAGGGACAGGAGTGAACTGTGGAGGCCCTGGAGGCTCCCCAGCTTCCCACAAAACACCAAACATTTCAGATTCAGAACTCAAAGACCTGCGCCCCATCAGGGGCTAGGGAATCCGTATCCCCAAAATAACAATAGAAGCTGATAAAAACCAAAGTTAATGGACAATAAGCATACTTCCTCATACATGCACAAACATTGCTAATTTCATGGCTCCCAAAAGGGAGACTTAAAAAACTGCAAATTCCAGTGTTTTCGACAAGTAGTGGAAAACAAAAATCACCACACTCATGTCCTACTATCTTATTAGAGGAAGAGAGGAAAAGTTGAAGTCTGTATATCATTCATCTGAATATCAATGTGGAAAGAAAATTGCCTTTTTAAGTTTTCTACTAGCAAATTTTATCAGAAAGTTTGTACCTGGTCTAGGAAAGTAGCCATTTTGACTTATGATAACCTCATAATATTATACTAGGAAAGATGGCCAAGCAGCGAACAGGCCTACCTTCTCACCTAGTACAATCATCTGTCTGCACACTTCTTTCAGAGCATGGAGCAACTCATGCTCTTCTATAGCAGTAGGGGATGGTATTTAAAAATATATAAGCTCCAAATGGATAAATTAAAGAGCAAATATTGAGATTTCAAATTACTTGCCCAATATCATAGTATCAGAATAAGACTCAAACCAAAGCTGCATGTTGCTAAAGCTCATTCTCTTATTCTCTTGCTGTATCACATCTATACATCCCACCTGAAGTGACTGCAAGTGAAAAAACACTAGAAGAGTATTTTTTTTTCTAAATAGAAGGGAAAAGTTAGATGTTTCATTGTGGGTTGAACCAGAAACTAAATTACATTAACCTTTATAAAGCAGAATTTTCACTGGATTTACTATTTAAACAGCTTTAAATCTTGGTCCGTAGTGTTCAAGATCACAACAATAACAAATATTAAATAATAAACGTCAGACTTTATTACTACCATAAAATTAAATAAGAAATTAACAATTTTTAAGTGCTTATAAAACTTTTAGAAACAAATATAAACTTCTATTACTCAGATTAATTAGGATATTACAATGAAAACAATAACACATTTAAACCTAAAGACTTGCATAGTATTATAAGTTTCCTATAACAAACTGGCTAAGATCTTAATCAGAGGTAATATAAAATCCTAAATGTATTTATTACATAATAAGAAATATTAAAATTGGTCAAACCTTCAACTCAGTGAGTCAAAATAAAATTAACAAAATAAACCTAGAAAGAAATAGAAATACTTAAAGCAAAACCAGAAATCAATGAAAATACAGAAAAACACTAGAGAAGATTAATAAAACAAAAAGTTGGTTCTTTAAAACTATTAATATTAATATAGATATTACTAGTAAAATGAGTAATGTCACAAATAATCAATATATAGTTTAAAAATTAGGACTTGCCAACAGAGTAAAGATTTTAAAACAGAATAACGCAAAAATATTATATAAATAAATTGACAACCCAGATAAAATTAAATATACATAAGAGATTTGTAAAATTGACTTAGAATTTAAAATAAAAATAAAATAACAATTATTAATTAAATATAATTAATAGCTAAAACCCCATTTCCCCAGCCCGTTACAAAATGATTCACCCACACCAACACCCCTATGTCCCCCTGACACACACAAACACACACACATATACACACATAACTCTTCAAAAAGCTCAGGTCACATAATTTCAAGAAAACCTTTAACAAATCTAAATCTCTAAAAACAGATAAATTTATACAATGCAAATTGTTTCAAAGACTAAAAAACAAAGGTATCCAACTCATTCTATAATGAATTTATAATCCAAAATCAAAATTATGCAAAGAAATACAATAAACACACCAGACCCAGTTTTTGAAATAGCAGCTAAATTCCTAAATAAGAGCAAATCAAATTTATCAGAGCAAAAAATAACAATGCCTCATCATCAAACATTGCCAGTACCAGAAATGGAAATATGATTCACTCATTCAGCAGAAAAACTGTTAGCAAATGAGATAGTAAAGAATTTCCTTAAACTGACAAAGGGCATAAACCTCAAACCCACATTTAACGGCAAATAAATATTATTTATTTAAGCTAGAAGGGGAACAAAGCATGTGTGTCTGTTATATATTCTACATTTTATGTTTAAAATGTTTCTTCATAAAATTACAACCAAGTACAGGTTTTGGAGAAAGAGAGAAGGGAGGGAAGCAGGGAGGAAAGGAGGAGGGAAAGAAGAAAGAAATGGAAGGGAAGGGGAGGGAAGGGGAGGGAAGGGGAGGGGAGGGGAAGGGGAAGAGGGTATAAGGGGAGGCAGAGGAAGGAAAGAAATACCTCACTATTTATTATATACCATTTCTGAAGAATCCTATTAATATTAACAAAAGATTGGACACATGCAAAGACACTGGGAAAAAGGAGAGTAAAAAATAAGATTGTACCACCGTTCACCTAACATTGACTAAGGAGGGGAAAGTCTGAACCTGGCACACTCCTGTGCCTGCCATACGAGATGTTAGTTATAAAAGGATGGAAATAGTTTTAATCACATTTTGTTGTTTTATTAAATGAATTAGTCTTAAAACAAATCATCCCTGGTGATATAAAGAACTTCTTATTACTAAATTTGCTTCCCAAATACCCTGATATGTATAGACATTGCCCTAGAGCGTAAATGTAAATATCTATCATACAAGGAATGCTCACTGCCTTTTGTAAATCCTTCTGTTAGGCTAAGTTAGATGTTAGTTTCCTCCAACTTTGTTTTGCTTCTGTCATTCTCCCTAAATGTGGCCATACTGTGTGCCCTGGCAAAACTAAATTTCTCAGACAGTAAAACTTAGAAGTAGATTCTCTAATATGTTTTTCCATATTGCAAGTTTCTGTCAAAAGGCTAGTTTGCCCCCTAGCAAATATCTTGATACTTTTTTTAATACCAATAACACCTACTTGAAAGAAAGTTACCTAGCATTGTTTAATGAGATCCTTTAAATTTTTGAGACATGCTTAAACACATTGAAACTGTTTCTGTGTCTTGTAATTCAGCAGTCTCTACACTTTTGCCTCCATATGTCATGGTGTACTTTATTCCTATTCTGAAAAACTTTTACAACTCCCATGGCTTTCATTTTGGTTTTATTATCTTTTTCTTGATATCTTCTGTGTGTTTGAGAAGAAAAGACATGAAGCTATGGTCCCTAAGGTTATTGATCAATCTAGCAATGAAGAGAATTATTGTTTCTCTAATTTTATGCTCTTCTCACTTTTGAGTTCTCATAGCAATCATTGATAAGTGTAAACTGCCACCCAGAAAATTGCTAGAAATATCTTGGGAGTTGTTGGACTGCAGGAGTGAGAACTCATTTTAAGATTTAGTACACCCAAAGGAATAGGCAGTGTCTCTGTGGGGAAGAACCCCATACCATGATTCCTCTTTTTTTAATCTTTCGGAAGGTATGGCAGAAGTTGGCTATAAAACTCCAAGTGACTTTCTAAATAAATACTAGTGACAGAAAAGGCTATTACCTTGCTTATTCCCATGTTTGAAACTATGTAATACTGATTCATCATCCCACTTCTCTCCAGAGTAGTTTCTTTCTCAGAACAGTAAGGTCCAAATGTTCAAATAAGTAAACCAGTCATATGGGAATAAGCAATCACAAACAGAAGTCTTTTCTGTGTCTAGGAGAGGGAATGTACTAACAGCTCTCAGTCATCTTGAAGGTGAGTTAATTCATGTAAAGATCCACTACCATGAAAACATTTACATGAAGAATAGCCCAAGTTCAATAATAACATAGCAAAGATATCTCAGGAACACAGAATGGGTTTGCAAGTTTTCAATACAACAGTTACTTATTTCTCTGGAAGCATTTAGAAAAAAGGAGGAAAGAGAGAGCGAAAGATTCATTTCTATTATATCGTCAACTTCTGCTGTGCCACCAACCAGATCTCGTAACTATGTCAATGTTATGATCTCTCTTAAGGAACCCGTACTTGTAAATTCCTGCACTTTTACCCTCCCCCATCCATTGGAGTCCCTCCACAGAATCTATTACCTGAATCACATACTATTGACCAGGGTATTTTGCATACGGATATTTGTAACACATGTATTTGCTGTTCACTGTCATATGCCTTTAGCTACTTATGGGTTTAGCTTAAATGGGGGCTATAGTGCATCATGTAAATTAGTCCAGGGACAAAGTCTATAGAACACAGAATTGTTATTTCATGATTGTGTTAAGAATATAGCATATCAAACTTGCATAGAAAGTAAAATTAAGAGTTAGATCTTGAATAAGGTTTAAATTGAGGATCTCACAGAAACAGGGATTCACTGTATCTTGTGGGAAAGATGTTAAGGAAAAATGAATAAACACTACTTAATAAGAGAACAAATTGACAACTTTCTATGACCATTAAATTCCTGTCTATGACACTTCTTATAAAGTTTCAACCTAGACAAGGTATGGACCATAGTAGAGAAGGAGCCATGTTTGTAGACTGATGCAGATTGAAATGGCCATTTTTGAAAATGGCTAGCAATTGCTGGGTCACAATACCTCACTCAGTCCTAAGTCCCCACTATGGCTGTCAAATAGTTCTGATTTAGCAGTCCCTTATTAGGCATATCCTGGAAATCGAGATAAAATATTAAAATTAATCATTATATATTACAAAATTTAGAAGAACTTCAAATATGCAAGTTCTAGGAGAATGTGCTTAACTATATAACAACAATATGTGTGCTATAATCATATTTAAGTATTTACATTATCCAAATTTGTCTAAAACCAAAAAATGCATTAGTTTATATCTATATCTCCTCCTGTAAAGGGTAGAAAATAGCTTATATTTTTTAGAAACATGCTTTGTAATTTGATTTGTTAACTGTTTACTTCAGTCTGGCTAACTTTGTTGGACACTAGACAGATGCAAATATACAAGCAACTTTATAACTGAATAAGGTAAGTGACATTAACAAAAGTATAAAAGGATATATTGTATAGGTAGTAAAGTGGATGAAAATGTTCATTCATGAAGAGTTGGGCAGGTCAAGAAACTAAAAATGGAAGGGCAAAACATAAGTAAAGAATGACACACAAACTAAAAAGCCCAGAATAGGGTTGGGAGTGTTGATTTCTGGAATTAGCAGGAGTCCAAGGAGTGACTGGGAAATAATATAAGATGAAGCTGGAGAGAGAGGATGGGACTGTATTATTCGTGGAGCTCCTAATCCCTAAACTGAAAATCTTATGCTTAACTCAGGGGCAATGAAGAGTCAATGATGGTTTGTAAACACAGAGAGCTGTCATTTTAAGCCATAAGGATAATAATAGCTTCAGTGTTACCTATTGTAATAATGACAGGCATATCTCAGAGATATCATAGGTTCAGCTACAGATCACCAAAATGAAGCAAATATCCCAATAAAGCAAGTATCACAATAAAGAAAATATCATAATGGAGTCACATGTTTTTTTGGTTTCCTAGTGCATATGTTATGTTTGCACTATACATTAGTCTACTAAGTGTGCAATGGCATTATGTCTAAAAAACACTGGACATACTTTCATGAAAAAATACTTTATTGCTAAAAAAAATAGCAATCTTCTGAGGCTTCAACAAGTTATAACCTTTTTGGCTGGTGGAGGCTCTTCCTTCAGTTTGGATGGCTGCCAGCTGATCAAGGTGATGGTTGCCAAAAGTTAGAGTGGCTGTGGCAATTTCTTAATACAAGACAACAATAAATTTTGCCGCATTGATTGACTCTTCCTTTCCTGAAAGATTTCTCTGTAGCATGTGATGCTGTTTAATAGCATTTTATCCATGGTAGAACTTGTTCAAAATTGGAGTTAGTCCTCTGAAATCCTGCTGCTGCTTTATCAGCTAAGTTTATATAATATTCATAATATTTGTTGCTATTTCAACAATGTTCACAGCATCTTCACCAGATGTAGATTCCATCTTAAAATACCATTTTCTTTACTCATACTGAGGTTCCAGAAACTCAATCACTTCTTTGGGCCTCACTTCTAATTCTAGATCCCTTGCCATTTCTACCACATCTTCAGTTACTTCCTCCACTAAAGTTTTAAACCCGTGAAAGTCATCTACGAGGGTTGAAATCATCTTCTTCCAAACTCTTGTTAATTTTTATATTTTGACCTCCTCTCATGAACCACTAATGTTTTTAATGGCATCTATAATTGTGAATCCTTTCCAGAAGGTTTTCAGTTTACATTGCCCAGATCTGTCAGAGGGATCACTATCTAAGGCAGCTATAGCCTCATGAAATATATTTCTCAAATTATAAGACTTGAAAGTCAAAAATATTCTTGATTCATGGGCTACAAAATGGATGTTGCATTAGCAGGTATGAAAACAACATTAACTTCCTTGTTCATCTCCATCAGAGCTCTGGGGTAACTAGGTGTATTGTCAAGCAATAATATGTTGCAAGGAGTCTTTTTTTTTCTAAGCAGTAGATCTCAACAGTGGGCTTAAAATTTTTAGTAAAACTTGATTTAGACAAATGTGCTGTCATCCAGCTTTGTTGTTCCATTTATAAAGCATAAGAAAAGCAGATTTACCATAAATCTTAAGGGCTGTATGAGTTTTGGAATGGTAAATGAAAATTGGCTTCAACTTAATGTCACCAGCTGCATTAGCTCCTAACAAGAGAGGCAGCCTGTCCTTTGATGCTTTGAAGTCAGACACTGACTTCTCCTCTTTACCTATGAAAGTCCTAGATGGATTATTTTTCAACTACAAGACTGTTTCATCTACACTGAAAATTGTTGTTTAGTATAGCAACCATCATCAGTAATCTTGAGGCCTAGCTTTTGGCCTATATTGGCTTTAGACACGCCTTCCTTAGTAAGCTTAAGTATTTCTAGTTTATATATATATATTTTATTATACTTTAAGTTCTAGGGTACATGTGCACAACGTGCAGGTTTGTTACGTATGTATACATGTGCCATGTTGGTGTGCTGCACCCATTAACTCGTCATTTACATTAGGTATATCTCCTAACGCTATCCCTCCCCGCTACCGCCACCCGACAACAGGCCCCGGTTGTGATGTTCCCCTTCCTGTGCCCAAGTATTCTCATTGTTCAATTCCCACCTATGAGTTTAGAATGGCAATCATTAAAAAGTCAGGAAACAACAGGTGTTGGGGAGGATGTGGAGAAATAGGAACACTTTTACACTGTTGGTGGGACTGTAAACTAGTTCAACCATTGTGGAAGACAGTGTGGTGATTCCTTAGGGGTCTAGAACTAGAAATACCACTTGACCCAGCCATCCCATTACTGGGTATATACTCAAAGGAATATAAATCATGCTGCTATAAAGACACATGCACAAGTATGTTTATTGCAGCACTGCTCACAATAGCAAAGACTTGGAACCAAGCCAAATGTCCAACAATGATAGACTGGATTAAGAAAATTATTTCTAGTTTTTGATTTAAAGTGAGAGACCTGTGACTCCTACTGAACCACATGAAGGCCACTGTAGGGTCTATTAATTGGCCTAATTTGAATATTGTGTCTCAGGGAATAAGGAGGCCAGAGCAGAGGGAAAATGATGGGAAAACGGCCAGTCAGTGCAGTGTTCAGCACATACATAGCATTTATTGATTAAGTTCACCATCTTATATGGGTGCAATTTGCAGTGCCCCCAAACAATTGGAATAGTAAAATCAAAGATTACTGATCACAAATCACCATCGTGGATATATTAATAATAAAAAGATTGAAATATTGTGATAATTACCAAAACATGACACAGAGACACAAAGTGAGCACCTGCTATGGGAAAAATGGTGCCGATAGACTTGCTCAACACAGAGTTGCCATAAGCCTTCAATTTGTAAAAAACACATCTGCAAAGTATGATAAAGTGCAGCACAATAAAACAGTGTTTCTGTACACAGATAATGTATTGTTGGTATAAATCTATGAAAAAGCATTAAATCTTAAAGAAGCTTATAATCTTTTCAAGGTTTAAGTACACCCATTTTATGTGACCACAACCCATTTATTCTTTTTCCTCCCTATACACAGGTAAGCATGCTTGTAAAACAGCATGGGTTAGAGATGAGCTGAAAAAATTATTCAGTCCTCAAGCAAATGGTTAACTTCAGTAGGACATATTGGTAAGGCCGGATAAACTAAAAAGTAAGCTCAAGATGAGTAATTAGTATTAATTAGTGTCAATTGCTGTTTTGTTCCTGAAAACAGCTCATGCTGAGGAAGCAATGGTACGGCAGACACTAAACGTGCCAGGAGCTTTCTTGAATTTTACCACTCTTTAATTTTTTAAAAATTGAACATCAATTTATTTTATTCAAGATGACTGACTGGGGGAAAGACAGCTTTGCTTAATGAGATAATGCTGCTTTGTGTAGTTGGCTTTTGTGTAGTTGTCTGAATTTGGAAGGGACCGTTCTCACTTGGCTCTGTTTCCCGACATGAAATGAGCCTTGAAGATTAACCAGCCATGTGTTGTATGCACCCCCAATATCATATGTTGTCTTGTACTTAATGTCAACAGGAATCTCTTTTTTTTAATCTACTCATAGCATTTGCCTCACATTTATATTGAAATTTTAACATTACAGAGCCAGAAAACTGCAGTAATTTATTTTGAAACAAGGTTCACTATGTTTGCAAAATTTTCTACCAGTCAGTTGAATACGTCTCTGTGCAATCCTGTCACAGCTAATGCATTGGACAGCATTTCACACCCAAAATAATATCTCATTATCCCTGGAGCAGAGTCGAAAAACAGCATGAAATTCAGGAATGTGCCACAGGCCAATAGAAAACTTTCAGGTTATTTTTTTCATTTTTCTAATTTAATATGATGAAATTATAGCTACATCATCAACTCATCTTGGATTTAAAGAAAAAAGGCATATGCATTTAAAACAGTGTTAGGATGTTATTATTATTATTGCTATTATTACTATAATAATTATTAAAGTCTTTGCCTTTGATTTTCACAAAAATCAAATAATCCCACCAAAATCAGCCTGTTTTGTAAATTACTCAATAAATGCTTAATTTTAGAGATTTCTATATAGTCATTCTGCTTGTATACCTCCTTCAATGCACTTATAAAGAGTTTTACTTTAATTAGAATGTGACTATATTCTCTGTCTCCTGGGATCTGACAATTTTAGTCTCAAAATGATCACTGCAATGTGAATTGAGGTATGTGCATCAGCTTGCTATGCCAAACATGACTTCTGTTGTTTCATGGTTGCTGGCTATAATTGTGTTATTTTAATTTAAATCCCTACCCCAAACTCTCTTCATGGCTTCTCAAACAGAATTTAGTTAAATCATTCATTTAAATATTTTTATGGGTTTTTTTTTTGGACAATGCACTAAGTTTTCAAAAATGTATCTGAATAAGGAGCTGTGTGTGTCTGGTTTTTATGTGCTTATGTAAACATTTACAGTCTGAAAAAATGTACAATTTACTCTCAATTGTCAGTCTCCATGGATTTAGTAAGCCAGACTGTACTCAGCTTGCAAAAATTAACTTTAAATGATTATTTTAGACTCAGGTGCTTGAAATTCTGGATGTGGTTCCTGCCACCACCCAAACCCCCTTCAAGTATAGCTTAAATTTATGGTTGGGGGAAAAGGTTCTGGGAATTTTAGGGTCTGAGGTCATTACCAGGACCCTGAAAGCTTCTGAGAGGTCCATTTTGTGAATGTTGTGGTGGAAGAGTGGAAACTTAAAAGGATGTGAGGGCCTTTGCAGGCTGATCCCATGGCTTCATATATGTGAATTTATGGGGCAATGGATCCAGTGCACCAATAACAGCAGAAGTGTGGTCCTGGCAGAAGAGATGTAGGAAGCCAGGCATTTGAGTGTGCAGTGGGGTATTCATGTCCAACAGTTGGAGCTCCTTGGAAGTGTTGGCAGGCTTTGTGTGTTAGTCAACAGAAAATGTAATTTTTTTACTTACCTTCCCATCAAAACATTCTGTTTTTCCACCATTACAGGCACTTAACTCTCAAATATAGTCATATTTTGATGTTAGCCTGAGAAATTTACATCTTAAAATGTAAACCAACATCAATTTTAACTCTTCTTGAATCATCTTTAATTTTGAATTGTCCTTATACTTTCTTTCTTTCTCATGGTGAAATGATATTGCCTCATTTTTATATAATATTTTGTTTCCTTAAAGCATCCCATATTCAACCAGGTTCTACTGAGTGTATATTAGGTTCCAGGCTTCACAGCAGCTTTTGAAAATATAAAGATGAATAAATTCCTGCCTTTGCCCTCAAAGTCTTTTTTAAATGTTAGTGTGAGATACTGGAGTATAAAGAAATAATTATAATTCAGACTAATATATGTAATAATTGAATTCACAAGTTAGTAACAATAACTGTAGTTATATTTATTAATACCTTACTGCATAACAAGCACTCTTCTTTTTATTAATTCATTATAAAATTGACAATGACACGTGATAATTGTACTTATGAGGTACAGTGTGATTTTTCAATACATGCATATATTGTATAATGATTAAATGGGAGTAATTATCAAAGTCATCACTTTAAACATTTATTATTTCTTTGTAGTAACAATCTTAAAAAATCTTCTCTTCTAGCTATAGTGAAATATACACTACATTGTTATTTGCTATTGTCTCCCTCCTGTGTAATATAACACCAAACTTATTCTTTCCATCTAACTGTAACTTTGTACTCCTTGATCGACTTCTCCAGAACACCCCTGTACCCGCCCCCACCCCCAGTCTCTCATAACTACTATTGTACTGTAATTTTATAAAATCAACATTTTAAGATTCCACATATCAATGAGATCATGCAGAGTTTGTCTTTCTGTGCCTGGCTTATTTCACTTAACATAATGTCCCCCAGCTTCACCCATGTTGCTATAAATGACAGGCTCTCATTCTGTTTTAAGATACAATAGTATTCCACTGTATGAGTGGAATATTTTTGTCTATTCATCTGTAGATGGACTTTTAGGTTGATTCCATACCTTGGTTAGTATGAACAGTACTGCAATAAACATAGGGGCTCAGATGCCTCTTCAACATACTGATTTCATTTCCTTTGGATATATACTTATTAATGGGATTGCTGAGTCATATGGCAGTTTTTTTTAATATCCAGATAATTAGTCAATGAGGAGGCATTATTATTACCTCAAATATGAAGTCTTACTTGAGGCACAGAGAAATAAAACAGCTTGTTTAAGGTACCATAGCTACAAAAATATGGTGCTAGGATTTTATCCTAGGCTGTCTGACTCCAGAGCATATCCTATTAATCACCAACATATATAGTACCTCAATACAGAAGAGGGATTGATGCATTACTTCCCAGAGCACGTGACACCTGCAGAGAGTTTTGAAAGATGAATAAAAGTTACCAAGGTCAATGGTGGTGTGAAACAAAGGGACTGGAGAAAAGTGTCTCTGGAAGAGTGAGCAGCCTGTGAAAAGGCACAGAAACAGGATAGAATCTTGAAAGTACATGTAGTTCAATAATTCTAAATCTAAAAGTATGAGGAAGGAAATAGTAAAAGTTGTCACTAGAAACCTGTAGAGTCTTACATGCCATTTGGGGAGCTTAGACTTAAGATTAAGGGCTGGGAAGACAGTGAGATTTGTATGGAGATGAGTGAAATGCTTGCATTTGCATTTTAGAAAAATTACTGTGGCTGTAATATAGGGAATAAATGGGAGTGTAGGAAGAGCTAAGACAAGAAAATAGTAAGAAGCCTGCTGCACTATCCAGCCAAGAGATGATTGGGACCTTGTTGAGCATGAGTGTGGTGATTATAGAGGGAAGGGTACAGATGCAAGAAAAATCTCATAGGAAGACTAACAACAGAATTGGAATGTGATATGAGAGTGAGAGAGAAGCAGACTGGACTGATTTTAGGAGTCTACCTGAATGACTTTGCTGATGTGGTGCAAATGGAAATAATCAACTGCAGGCGAAATCACTTTCACTGAAGCCAGAAGTTGGAGGTCACTTTTGCAAATGCAACAACAATAATGAACTGTTTTAAGTTCTTCTGAAAGTCAATTCAAATGCAACTTTTCTGACATAGTTATCTAATAGCTAGAAACTGTTACAAAACTGCAAAGGAAAAATACATCACCGTTGTGCCAAAGTAACTCCTCTTACATTGCATTAGTCATCCTTATATAATGCTTTTTTCCCTCCCTTATAAAGGCTTACACTAAACAACATTGACTCCTAGTTTCTTTATCCACAAAATAAAGACATAGTGTCTATAAGAGCACAATCATCTATAATACCACAATACTGCAGAGTTTTACAACCTTGGTGCTAGAAGTGATTCCTTTTCCTGTCTGTAGAAGCCCAGATTCTCCTCAGCTAATAGCCAGTTTCAAATGAATACCTAAAATGGTCACATCAGCTTCCGAGTACCCCAGATATGGAGGTTTGTGGAATACAACCTAAAGATGAGTACACCAGGAAACTCAAGAATTCTCTGTGGGATTCTGTTAAATGCCTTTAGATTGTAGGCAAAAGTTCATTTTGCTTCTGAAAAATATCTAGAAGTAATGTTTACAAATCCTGAGAATAATCAATCATAAGACAACTTACTCATCACCTTATTCAGAGACATGAGAAGGAATGATTACTTGTTTTATTGATTTTGGGGGGTGTGGACTCAGACTGGGGACAGGATATTTAATTAGCATGATCTTGTAATAATCCAAGTAAAAATAAGTGGTCAAAATGGGTGAGGGGAAAGAAGGAGGAGGCAGTGACAAATTAAAAAACACCAAAGCAGTAGTCCCATTCACATTGTATTTAAAGGATGAGTACACATCTTTCCCCTTCCCAACAAATTTCTAATCTGAATGCTTTCCCAAGTTTCTAATGCATCAATATGTTAAATATAAGCCTACTCCACCAATTTAAAAGTTAGAGAACCTCCAAAGGTATCAGACTTAAGATGAAGAATTAGTTTAATCAAGGAATAATTCAAATAATGGTTCTCAGTACAGTGATGAGTATATGATAGGTATTTATAGCTACAAAATCAAACCAACAGCCATACAGTGGCTCTGTTTCAGATGCAAGCCTAGTGATTTGTGTTTGCATGTGTGTGTACACATATATAGATATAGATATAGATATATGTGTGTGTGTATATATCTTCTTATGTATACATGCAACTATATGCACATAGACATGAGTGGTCTTTATCCAATTGTGTTTTCAAACAACATATTTTTTTTCTAAGGGACTAAACTGACCCTATAGGAAAACTTACTCTAGTATATTTATTAATCATAGACTGGGTAGTTCTGCTTGAAGACTCTGTCCCTGCCATGAGCAGGAAGCAAGGAATATATTCCAAAACACTCTTCCGCACAGCCTCTTTCTAATAAAATACTTGGGTTAAGAAAAGTAAACCCTTCTGGATATGAATGGATATTAATAACCATTAATATTGAATGCAGAGTTTGCAATTCTTTTTTCCATTCTGTAGAATATTTACTCTGTTGGTTTCTTTTGCTCCACAGAAGCTCTTCAGTTTAATTAGCTTCCATTTGCCAATTTTTGTTTTTGTTGCAGTTGCTTTTGGAGTCATTATGAAATCTTTGCCACGTGCTGTCCAAAATGGTATTTCCTAGGTTCTCTTCCAGGGTTTTTATAGTTTTAGGTTTTACAGTTAAGTCTTTGATCTATCTTGAGTTGATTTTTGTATATAGTAAAAGGAAGTGGTCTGGTTTCAGTCTTCTGCATATGACTAGCCAGTTATCACAGCACCATTTATTGAATAGGGAATCCTTTCCCCATTGCTTGTTTTTCTCAATTTTGTTGAAGATTAGATGACTTTATACTTGCAACATTATTTCTGAGCCTTGTATTCTATTTCAATGGTTTATGTATCTGTTTTTGTAGCAATGCCATGCTGTTTGGGTTACTGTAGCTTTGAAGTATACTTTTAAGATCCAGAATATATAAGGAACCTAAACAAATTTACAAGAAAAAAACAAGCAAACCCATTAAAAAGTGTATAAAAAGCAGGAATAGACACTTTTCAAAGAAGGCATACACAAAGCCAAAAAGCATAAGACAAAATGCTCAACATTATAATCATTAGAAAAATGCAAATCAAAATCACAATGAGATATCATCTCACAGCAGTCAGAATGGCTATTATTAAAAAGTCAAAACATATTAGATGCTGGTGAGACTGTAGAAAAAAAAAAGGAACACTTACACAACACTGGTGGGAATGTAAGTTATTTCAGCCACTGTGGAAAGCAGATTGGTGATTTCTCAAAGAACTTAAAACAGAATTACCATTCGACCCAGCAATCCCATTACTAAGTATATATCCAAATGCATATAAATCATTCTACCATAAAGATACAAGCACACATATGTTCATTGAAGCAATATTCACAATAGCAAAAACATGGAGTCACCCTAAATGCCCATCAACAGTAGACTGGATTTTTAAAAAATGTGGTGCATATACACAATGGAATACTATGCAGCCATAAAAAAGAATGAGATCATGTCCTTCACAGCAACATAGATGCAGCTGGAGGCCATTATCCTAAGCAAACTACAAATAACACAGGAATACAAAACAAAAAACCACATGTTCTCACTTAGAAGTGGGAACTAAAATTTTTAATACATATGGACACAAAGAAGGGTACAACAGACACCAGGACCTACTTGAGAGTGGTGGCTGGGAAGAGAGTGAGGTTGGAAAAACTACCTACCAGGTACTATGCTTATTACCTGGGTAACAAAATAATCTGTATACCAAACCCCTGCAACACACAACTTACCTATATAACAAACCTACACATGTACCCCTGAACCTAAAATAAAAGTTAAAAAAAGTTAACTCTTGCCAGAACTTCCAACACTATGTTGAATAGGAGTGGTGAGAGAGGGCATCCCTGTCTTGTGCCAGTTTTCAAAGGGAACGCTACCAGTTTTTTTCCCATTCAGTATGATATTGGTTGTGGGCTTGTCATAGGTAGCTCTTATTATTTTCAGATACGTCCCATCAATACCTAATTTATTGAGAGTTTTTAGCATGAAGGGCTGTTGAATTTTGTCAAAGGCCTTTTCTGCATCTATTGAGATAATCATGTGGTTCTTGTTTATGGTTCTGTTTATATGATGGATTACATTTATTGATTTATGTATGTTGAACCAACCTTGCATCCCAGGGATGAAGCCCACTTGATCATGACAGATAAGCTTTTTAATATGCTGCTGGATTCGGTTTACCAGTATTTTATTGAGGATTTTTGCATCGATGTTCATCAGGGATGTTGGTCTAAAATTCTCTTTTTTTGTTGTGTCTCTGCCAGGCTTTGGTATCAGGATGATGCTGGCCTCATAAAATGAGTTAGGGAGGATTCACTCTTTTTCTATTGATTGGAGTAGTTTCAGAAGGAATGGTACCAGCTCCTCCTTGTACCTCTGGTAGAATTTGGCTGTGAATCTGTCTGCTCCTGGACTTTTTTTGGTTGGTAGGCTATTAATTATTGCCTCAATTTCAGAGCCTATTATTGGTCTATTCATGGATTCAACTTCTTCCTGGTTTAGTCTTGGGAGGGTGTGTGTGTCCAGGAATTTATCCATTTCTTCTAGATTTTCTAGTTTATTTGCATAGAGGTGTTTTCAGGCAGGAGAAAGAAATAAAGGCTATTCAGTTAGGAAAAGAGGAAGTCAAATTGTCCCTGTTTGCAGATGACATGATTGTATATTTAGAAAACCCCATTGTCTCAGCCCAAAGTCTCCTTAAGCTGATAAGCAACTTCAGCAAAGTCTCAGATACAAAATCAATGAGCAAAAATCTCAAGCATTCTTATACACCAATAACAGACAAACAGAGAGCCAAATCATGAGTGAACTCCCATTCACAATTGCTTCAAAGAGAATAAAATACCTAGGAATCCAAATTACAAGGGATGTGAAGGACCTCTTCAAGGAGAACTATAAACCACTGCTCAGTGAAATAAAAGAGGACAGAAACAAATGGAAGAACATTTCATGCTCATGGATAGGAAGAATCAATAACGTGAAAATGGCCATACTGCCCAAAGTAATTTATAGATTCAATGCCATCCCCATCAAGCTACCAATGACTTTCTTCACAGAATTGGAAAAAAACTACTTTAAAGTTCATATGGACCCAAAAAGAGCCCGCATTGCCAAGACAATCCTAAGCCAAAAGAACAAAGCTGGAGGCATCACGCTACCTGACTTCAAACTATACTACAAGGATACATTAACCAAAACAGCATGGTACTGGTACCAAAACAGAGATATAGAAAAAAGGAAGAGAACAGAGCCCTCAGAAATAATACCACACATCTACAGCCTTCTGATCTTTGACAAACCTGACAAAACAAAACAAAAATAAGAAATGGGGAAAGGATTCCCTATTTAATAAATGGTGCTGGGAAAACTGGCTAGCCATATGTAGAAATCTGAAACTGGATCCCTTCCTTACATCTTATACAAAAATTAATGCAAGATGGATTAAAGACTTAAATGTTAGACCTAAAGCCATAAAAACCCTAGAAGAAAACCTAGGCAATACCATTCAGGACATAGGCATGGGCAAGGATTTCATGTCTAAAACAC
Organism: Gorilla gorilla gorilla; assembly: GCF_029281585.2. Classification (NCBI taxonomy): domain Eukaryota; kingdom Metazoa; phylum Chordata; class Mammalia; order Primates; family Hominidae; genus Gorilla; species Gorilla gorilla. The sequence goes on from NC_073236.2 coordinate 83,059,953, forward strand.
CAAAAGCAATGGCAACAAAAGACAAAATTGACAAATGGGATCTAATTAAACTAAAGAGCTTCTGCACAGCAAAAGAAACTACCATCAGAGTGAACAGGCAACCTACAGAATGGGAGAAAATTTTTACAATCTGCCCATCTGACAAAGGGCTAATATCCAGAATCTACAATGAACTCAAACTTACAAGAAAAAAACAAACAACCCCATCAACAAGTGGGCAAAGGATATGAACAGACACTTCTCAAAAGAAGACATTTATGCAGCCAACAAACACATGAAAAAATGCTCACCATCACTGGCCATCAGAGTAATGCAAATCAAAACCACAGTGAGATACCATCTCACACCAGTTAGAATGGCAATCATTAAAAAGTCAGGAAACAACAGGTGCTGGAGAGGATGTGGAGAAATAGGAACACTTTTACACTGTTGGTGGGACTGTAAACTAGTTCAACCATTGTGGAAGACAGTGTGGCGATTCCTCAAGGATCTACAACTAGAAATACCATTTGACCCAGCCATCCCATTACTGGGTATATACCCAAAGGATTAAATCATACTGCTATAAAGACACATGCACATGTATGTTTATTGTGGCACTATTCACAATAGCAAAGACTGGAAATCAACCCAAATGTCCATCAGTGATAGACTGGATTAAGAAAATGTGGCACATATACACCATGGAATACTGTGCAGCCATAAAAAAGGACGAATTCTGCCAAGACCAGCTCAGCTGGGGAGACCCTAACCCAGCAGGGCTAGATGAATTAAAGACACACACACAGAAATATAGAGGTGTGAAGTGGGAAATCAGGGGTCTCACAGCCTTCAGAGCTGAAGGCCCTGAACAGATATTTACCCACATATTTATTAACAGCAAACCAGTCATTAGCATTGTTTCTATAGATATTAAATTAACTAAAAGTATCCCTTATGGGAAATGAATGGATGGGCCGAATTAAAGGAATAGGTTGGGCTAGTTAACTGCAGCAGGAACATGCCCTTAAGGCACAGATTGCTCAAGCTATTTGTGGCTTAGGAATGCCTTTAAGCGGTTTTCCACCCTGGGTGGGCCATGTGTTCCTTGCCCTCATTCCTGTAAATCCACAACCTTCCAGCATGGGCGTAAGGGCCATTATGAACTCGTTACAGTGCTGCAGAGATTTTGTTTATGGCCAGTCTTGGGGCCAGTTTATGGCCAGATTTTGGGGGGCTTGCTCCCAACATGTCCCCCTTCTCTGATTTGCAAATCAACAAAAGCAAGGGCAGCTTTGTCACAGTGAGCTCCTTCTCGCAGGAGTTGGGATCCACATCTGCAGACTATACAGAGACAAAGAACATAGATTGAAAGAACAGTCATCATTGAAATCACAGAGCTTCCAAGTGTTTTTTTTCCATTTTAATGGGTTACTAGCTACTAATTTGTCTGCAGCTCCTTTAAGCACTCCTGTTCCTGGCATTAAGGTCAGGTGTGCCTGGGATGCTTTAAATATTTTTTCTTTTAATTTTGCTCTATCCAAAAACAAGTTTGTAGAGTGTTCTAGATACTTTTATATACTTTCCTAAATTTTGATCTTATTAAGAACATGTAAGAGTTTCCACAAATCCTTATGTTTAGCTCCTACAGTGGGCCATATCATTTGAGATTGAGGTGCCACTATACCACCTTGGTTCCAGATAATAGGAACTTTTGCCATACTTCTTATCATTTCTACCATCTGACCATTTTTTTCAGATCATCTGAACATAGTGTGGCTGTGGCATGCAGACTAAGAGGTGCAATTCAAGCTAAACATCCTGTTAAGGGACCAATCAATGATTCCATAGGAATTTTTGTGCAGCATCTCTGCCTGTTCTGCAATGCAATCTTCCTAAACAAGTACGTTCATTTTTTCTAAGTGGGTCCAATCCTGTTTACAAATAGGTTTTTGAGGGCAGTATGTCTCAATTACAGGAGCAGATTTATTATGGTAAATACTGAGATCAGAAAGCATGTGTAACTGTGTCATAGAGTGATTTCATCCAGGCATTATTGCCAGCCAAGATTGATCAATATGCCCAATAAGTATAATTGTTCTCTGTGTCAGCCCTTGTTGAAGGAATACTCATGGCAGTGGTGATAACTGCTATTATAGCTACCATTAAATTACTCGTGACTGCTTGTCCCGCTTTCCTCAAGTTTTTTCCGCCATTTGTGACAGCTTCTTGATCTGTCCCCAGGTGGGTGGCTGTGTTCAACAGGTGTTGCTGAAAGTGTCTAGCACTAGATATTGCATTAGCAACTAGGCGATCAGCCAATTGATTCCTTTCAGTCAAAGGTCCTGAAAGAGGTGTATAAGCCCTAATGTGAGTGATGTAAAAAGGGTGCGTTCTACTCCTAACTGCTGTTTGTAATTGGGTAAATAAAGTCATCAGTTGTTCATCTGTATGAAATCATAACTGAGCATTTTCAATTAACTGTGTGGAATGAACCACTTATGAAGAATCAGAAATCACATTAATGGGCATATCAAAAGCAGTCAATACCTCAATTGCAGCTACAAGCTCTGCTTTTTGAGCTGAAGTATAGGACATCTGGAAAACTTTACTTTTTGATCCAGAATAAGAAGCTTTACCATTATTAGACCCATCTGTAAAACAATGAAAATGCTTAGCAGGCTGCAGGTTATTTACCACAGGAATTGTAAATGCAAACCATTCACAGTCTTGCTCAGCTAAAGGGATAGTAAATAAACTGTCTTTTAAATCTATGACTATTAAAGGCCAATTTTTTGGAATTATAGCAGAAGGCGATCCTGGCTGTAATGCTCCCATAGGTTGTATAACTGAATTCATGGCTCTTAAGTCAGTTAACATTCTCCATTTACCTGATTTTTTCTAAATTACGAAAACTGGAGAATTCCAAGGGGAAAATGTTGGAGCTATGTGCCCACTTTTTAATTGTTCAGCTACTAATTTCTCTAAAGCTTCCAGTTTTTCTTTACTTAGCAGCCATTGTTCTATCCAAATTGGCTTATCTGTTAACCATTTTAAAGGTACAGGTTCTGGAGGCTTCACAATGGCAGCCATCAAAAATTATTTCCTAATCTTTGGCAGGAACTTTATTTTTCCACTTGAAGTGGTTTTTCAAACCTTGCAAATTTTTTTCTAGTCCCATACCAGGGACATACCCCATTTCATGCATTGTATGTTCACTTTGAGGGCTATATAATTGTTCTGGAATTAGAATTTGTGCTCCCCATTGTTGTAACAAATCTCTTCCCCATAAATTTATAGGTACAGAAGTTATAATTGGTTGAACAGTCCCAGGTTGTCCATCGGGCCCTTCACAATGCAAAATATAACCACTTTGATATACTTCAGCGGCTTTGCCGACTCCAACTATATTAAATTGAGCAGGTTGAATTGGTCACTTGGACGGCCAGTGCTGTAAGAGAAATGATTGAAATATCCGCTCCTGTATCTAGCAAACCTTTAAATTTCTTTCCTTGAATAGTTGTTTCACAGGTAGGACGTTTATCAGTAATTTGATTTACCCAATAAGTGGCTTTGCCTTGTTTATTTGTGCTTCCAAATCCTCCTGTTCATTTAATTTCACCTTTCCCCATTTCCACATACGGCACAATCAGGAGCTGTGCTATGCGCTCTCCTGGCTCTGCTTTCCAGGGAACAGAAGTAGATATAACAATTTGAATTTCCCCATTGTAATCTAAATCAATGACTCCTGTATGTATTTGTACCCCTTTTAAACTTACACTAGACCTTCCTAAAGAAATCCTATTGTCCCTGCTGGCAAGGGTCCACAGACTCCTTTTGGGACCTTTTGTGGGGGTTCCCCAGGCAGAAGGCTCACAGCTTTTCTGCAGCATAAATCTACTGTGGCACTACTGGCTGTGGCAGGGGACAGATGTTGTACAGGGGTGAGGGAATGACCTGAGCTGGAAATGCCCTGGTTTAGAACGGGGCCTAGGACTGGCCCCTCAGGCATTTCCCAAAATTGGGTTCCCTTCTTTATCAAACTTAGAGTGACACTGACTAGCCCAGTGTTTTCCTTTTTTATATTTTGGACATATTTCGGGCTCAACAGTTTTCTTCTTTCCCCTATCTGGCGGCCTGACTTGCTGATTTTTTCTACATTGTCTTTTAGTATGACCATGCTTCCCACAGTTAAAACAAGCTCCAGGAAATGGAGTGTTTCCTTAATCCACTCTCAGTCCTGCCATTGCCTGTGCCAACTAAGTAGCTTTATGCAGATTACCTCCAATACCATCACAGGCCTTGATATAATCAAATAAATATGGTTCCCCTCTGATAGGTCACAGAGCAGCCTGGCAATTGGGATTAGCATTGTCAAAAGCTAATAACTGCAACACTATATCCTGAGCAGCCGAATCTGCAATCATCTTTTTAAGAGACTCCTGTAACCGAGCTATAAAATCAACATATGGTTCTCTTGGTCCCTGTTTTATAGCACTAAAGGAAGGGTATTGTTCCCCACATGAAGTGATTTTTTTCCCAAGCTCTAATGCACACTCCTCTAAGCTGTTCTATGGCATCATCCTGCATAACGAATTGCGCATCTAAACCAGCCCAGCCGCCAACCCCCAAAAGTTGGTCTGCAGTTATATTAATTTGAGGTTGGGCCCGGGCATTGCGAGCAGCCTGAATGGAAGCTTCATCTGCCCACCAAGTTTTAAATTGTAAGAACTGGGCAGGAGTTAGACAAGCTCGAGTAAGAGTGTCCCCGTCAGTAGGAATCATCTGACTAGAAACAGTAACATTCTTTAACAGTCCCATTACAAAAGGAGAACCTGGTCCATACTGATTTATAGCTTGTTGTAATTCTTTGAGTAATTTAAAAGGAAAAGGCTCAAATGTAGCTGTAATATTTTCCTGTTGATCTGGGGGGTGTATTCTAACAGGGAACTGCCAAGCCTCTAAATCACCCTCTTGTCTTCCTGCCTGAATAGAACTAAGAGCGGTCGCTCGAGGCACTGCTCGAACAGTCACTGGGGCAACTACTTTTCACCCAGTGTCCTCCGGAAAAGAAAGATCTGGGGGGTCATTTTCTTCAAAATAATAAGGAGGGAGTGCATAAGAGTAGAGATGAACCTCTTCTTCCTTTGCCGCTTTAGCTTTAGCTGGTAAATAAACATGCTCTGTAACGTCTTCTGTTACTTCGCTATACTCTTGTTCCTCCTCATCACCAGTGTGAAAAACTTCCAAGGTGAAATGAATCAGACCCCACACCTGTCCCATTGTTACCCTGACACTTCCTAGCTCCCCTTCTTACTCACCACGAGGATTGCTTTAAGAGTACTCGGGTGTCCTCCAGCTAGTTTTCCATTCCAACCATCGCTCCAGAAACACTTCGACCTGGATTCGAGCCCCCACGATGGACACAACTTGCCGGGACCAGCTCGGTCAGGGAGACCCTAACCCAGTGGCACTAGAGGAATTAAAGACACACACACAGAAATATAGAGGTGTGAAGTGGGAAATCAGGGGTCTCACAGCCTTTAGAGCTGAGATCCCTGAACAGAGATTTACCCACATATTTATTAACAGCAAACCAGTCATTAGCATTGTTTCTATAGATATTAAATTAACTAAAAGTATCCCTTATGGGAAACGAATGGATGGGCCGAATTAAAGGAATAGGTTGGGCTGGTTAACTGCAGCAGGAGCATGTCCTTAAGGCACAGATTGCTCATGCTATTGTTTGTGGCTTAAGAATGCCTTTAAGCGGTTTTCCACCCTGGCTGGGCCAGGTGTTCCCTGCCCTCATTCCCGTAGACCCACAATCTTCCAGCATGGGCGTTAGGGCCATTATGAACATGTTACGGTGCTGCAGAGATTTTGTTTATGGCCAGTCTTGGGGCCAGTTTATGGCCAGATTTTGGGGGACTTGCTCCCAACAGAGTTCATGTCCTTTGTAGGGCCATAGATGAAGCTGGAAACCATCATTCTCAGCAAACTATTGCAAGGACAAAAAACCAAACACCGCATATTCTCACTCATAGTTGGGAATTGAACAATGAGAAAACATGGACACAGGAAGGGGAACATCACACACTGGGGCCTGTCATGGGGTAGTGGGATAGGGGAGGGATAGCATTAGGAGATGTACCTAATGTAAATGACGAGTTAATGGGTGCGGCACACCAACATGGCACATGTATACATATCTAACAAACCTGCACGTTGTGCACATGTACCCTAGAACTTAAAGTATAATACAAAAAAGAAGTTAACACTTTAATAGTCACTATCAACTGCATTTGCTAATTTGAGAAAAGAAGACACACATATAATTTACTAATTGACAGCAACTCTTTTGCTGCTGTTAGTGGGTAAAGAAAAGCAGTATTTAATTTACTTGATAATTCTAAAGAACTAGATACCACCAAAGGGCAATACAGATGAAAACTAGATTCTAGACTTATGTGGGATTACAAATAATTTATTATATGCAAAATAATATGAGAGAATTGAGGACTTTTTAAAATTATATAGAAATAAAGAATTTTTGGAATGTGTTAAGTCTGTGAATATATTCATGGTATTTATGTAAGGCATATATAATGTTAAGCAAACAATAAGCACACGCAGGAAAGAGCTTTTTATTTCCAAAATAATTTGTTGGATTAAAAGCCTTACATATCTTAAAATATTTTCATTAAAATTTATTCAACTAAAATTTCATTTGCATATGTAATATAACACTTAACAATATAAAAATAAGTCCAATTCCCACTGAATTATTTGTGAAGAGGAAATTTTAGACACATTCAAAAAACAATGACCCAGTTATACCACCTGGAAGTTATACATGTCAGTATAAGACTAGAATCTCCCAAACTCTTAATTGAGACAAAATAAGTCAATTTTGAGGAAAGTCAGTGTATAGTCCACAGTGATGGCACAAAGGAACAACAAGCAAAAGGTTCAAATCTTTTCTCTTTAAATAGAGACCCCTGAAGATGTCTTAGACTTTGGATCTTATACATTACCTTTGGCTATCTCTTTCTATGCTTCAGTCAGCCTCTTCTTTATCTACATTTTTTTTAGCATTAACTGCCTGGACGGTAATATTACTTCACTTCATTTTCCCCCACTACCACCCCATCTGTTTATTAAAACTGGGGGAAAGTATTCAAGTATCTAGGAGGTGTCAGCTGTCACTGCCAGAGTCACAGAGCAGTTGTAAATGTTGGCAAGGATGTGGCTGGCCTTGCAATAAATAATCTGTCTTCTGCAAGGCATACAAGTGATATAAAAGTTGTACATCTAGACTGAATTGTCAATAATGAAATGCAAAAGTCAAGTTTAATGATAACATCGAAGGGTATATTACTTTTCTCAGATAGCTTTGATTGGTTTCCCATGAGGCCAAATTTCAACAGATGTAGAATTGATAACTTGTTTTGATAACTTTACTTTTAATTTATCAGTTGTGCTTTCCAGAGAGATTCCACATAACTAAGACTCTGGAGTCTTAAGGTGCTGGTACCCAAACATTTTTCTCGAGTATGATTGTGAATTAGCATAATTAGAGAGATGATTCCCATGTTCTGATATCAGCCTAGACATAATCATTCTGTAAGTTTACATTTTGCACATTTAAAGTTACAAAACATTTAATGTACATTATTTCCTATGTTCTCTGAATATAGAGAAGACAGTGCAGTATAGAAGGGGAAAAGCATTGAACAGCGCCATATGATACCCAGAGTTCACGAAATGTCATGTCATCACAGTAGAAATCTGGGTTTTTGGTAAAGTCTAGACCTGCTTTACAATCTGTAAATAAAGCATTCAGTAAAAGATAACTAAGCTCCCATGTAGTTCTAATATTCTGCTCTTCAATATAAGACAGACATTACTTTCATGGAGTGCATTTCATTGTTTCACACTAATAAAAGCAGAAGGCTCAGAGAGTTTAAGAGATGTGGCCGAAAGTGTATATCTATTAAAAGCAAATGTCAACCTTAGCTTGATTCCAAGCATTTGCATAGAGCCTGCAGGAAGGTACAACCTATTCACGGAACAAGTAAGAACATCATCAGGCAGTGTCACTGGACCTTACATACGGTTGCCAGAATTAACTTCTAAAAATACAGGATGCCCAGTTAAAGACACATTTCAGATACACAGTGAATTGTTTAGTATGGCTCGGAATATGTGAGCCATATTATCTTTACATTATACTCTTCTTTGATTTTTACAATGCTTCAAAAAGTAAAAACTATTTATAGCTGGAAGTCATAAAAAATTGACCACTTGCCAGATTTGTCCCACAAACCATAATTTGCCGATCTTTAGACCATTCTCCTTACTGAAAAAGTTACTACGCCCACCTTTCTGTTTTTCTTTCTACCAGCAAGTCTATCTCCTCAGTGACCCCTGAGTTAACTTTACCTGGCTCTGATTATTCCACCCCAAGTCTTCAACTTGCTTCAACTTTTATTATATTTATTTGCATTTAGAATTACATAGAATAATCTTTTCATATAGTTTTTCCCATGAAAGGATTGAAGGCTTGTGCAATTAATTTTACCTGAGCAAGTCTTATCTCTCAAAAATCTGGTAATAAGTCACATGACAGCCCTCATTGTCTTCTATTCCACTTTTATAACTCCTCTAAATTTCTTAACACTTCCCTGTGAGCACATGACAAATATTTGCTAAGTAATGATTTGTCTTTATTTCACAATATAGTGGAAAATTAGAAAAGAACAGAAAAACTAATGGAGACTTTGTTCTGTGCTTATGAGAATATACATATGTTTTTGATACACTATATAATCTATAATCTATGTGATACATAATTATTAGAATTACTGCCACATTAAAACAGAAAAAAAAAAACACCATAATCCGTTTGGGTCAATCCCTGAGTAATTTTTTTTTTTAACCTAACAAATGCAGATAAAAATAAACGTAGATTAAAAAACATATTTTTATTTAATAATAAAATGTAACTTAAAATTAAAATCTACCTGAGTAGAATCCCAGAGTAGAAGAGAGAATTGGGGACAGAGGAAAGAACTAGGGACTATAAGGATAAAACCTACTTTTTTTTATGAACGCAATAAATAATGTGGGTTAACAAGAGCATATAACATTCAGTATTTTAAAACTTGTATGTAAATCCTCTCCATCCATTAGCTATAACCAGAGTCAGCTAATTAAAATGTGATAATTGCTTTATAGGCATTACTTACTTCGACCTTATTTTTCCTCTCCTGCTATGAAGAAATGAATGAGGAGACTAGGTACAATTGACTCTAGACCAATTTAGATGGTCCTACTGGCTGTCAGACAAATGTCATTGTATTTTAAACATCTATATCTTTGTGTTTTATGTTTGGACTTGTACTGGATGTAGTTTACTTTAAAGGCTCTTGAGACAGGTAGATTGTTGCATCATAACACAACTGTTCCATATTCATTCATCTGTTGATGAACACTTAGGTTGCTCCCAAATGTTGGCTATTATGAACAGTGCTACAAAAACAAACAAACAAAAAAACACATGGGAGTGCAGATTTATCTTCAATATACTGAATTCCCATATTTCGGGTATATACCCAGCAGTGGGGTTGCTGGATCATATGGTAGTTATATTTTTAGTTTTCTGAGGAACCTCTAAACTATTCGCCATAGAGGTTGACATTTCAGCTCATTTTCCCAAGGTCTGCTTATACATGCAACCCTCTTAACATTTCTTCCTTCCTGTGGAAAGATAGACCCACTTTCATTCAGAGATTTAATTTACTTTGAAAATCAATTTCATTTAACATGCAGCATGATCTCAATATTTAACAGCTGTGTTAACAGGAATTGGTATACTGAACAGTCCTGCTAAAGCTAGAAATCTGATGTCTTGTTTCTGCAAAAAGTGAGAGAGTACAAAAATATACTGAGGTGTAAAACGTAATGAAGCTGAAAAGAAAAAGATTAAAAATCAATTAGCTGGCATGGAATGTCTGAGAGAATGACTTGCTGGAACAATATTTTGAATTTCTTTGGAAAAAAATCTTACTTCTTATTAGGTATAATCTAGAAGTAGAATGATAGAGAGAGACTGGAGAATACTTCAGTCCAAGAGGGTAACACATTTGTCATGGCACAAGGAAAAAACATAATGGGTAACAGTCATCTCTCAGTATCCAGGCAGGTTGGTTCCAGGACCAAAATCTGCAGATTTTCAAGTTCCTTCTATAAAATGGCCAAGCATTTTGCAAAAAACCTACACATATCCTTCTGTATACTTTAAAATCATCTTTTGATTACTTATAATACCTAAGGCAATGTAAATGCTCTGTAAATAGTTATGATAGTGTATTTTTTAATTCGTATTATTTTTACTGTTGTTTTTTCCAAATATATTTTATCTGCAATTGGTTGAATACTTGGATGTGAAACCAGGATATGGAGAGTTAACTATATTACCAATCCCTGGATTATTTTCATTAATTGGTTTTTATTGCATGAATTATGATGCCAGAATTTGTACTAGTTACTAACAGACTAAAATACCCAGGACTTGGCAACCTCATTTGCTAAAAGTCAATCATGAGCACAGTGCTGGGTAGATCATGAATTCTGCAGGAAAGAGCAAAATGGCCTAATCAGCAGCATCTCTTCAGGCAGGGACCTAGCCCACTGCCACAATGTGACACAGGACACCACATTGACAGTCTGGGGCTATGCTGCCAAGGGAGAGTGACAAGTTGCTATTCGATTTCCACACGAGTAAGGCCACTTTCCAGTTCTTTTGCAAAGAGCTGACAGACCTCGTTATTGCAACAGGCTGCCCATCCACAAAGAAAATTGATGTGCACAAGGAAATTGCTATCGTTTTATGTAGTTTTGCCGTAAACAGGGAATGCTGATTTCTGCAACATAAAGGTGAGGACAGGATTGTCAGAGGTTGTCAGAGCAGGTGAGACTGATTTTTATGTAGTGAATTCAGTAACTTTCTTTTATCTGAAGATTTAAAAAAAAAAGAAAGAAAGAAAAGAAAACCACCAAAATCACTTTCAGTTAATCCCTGAGTAAAATGCAAAATAGAACTTCAAAGGTAAGAGCTGTCTATTTATGTTGGGTGATACTTTATTTGGTGTCTGAAAAAGGTGGTCAGTTGCCAAAAGGTTTTGTACCTCCCTGAAAGGTGTTATAAATCTCCCAACCTAAACAGTGGTTTACAGAATGCCTCTGGGATCTAAGTTAGCAGAACATCACGCCCTTTGTTGGAATTAATTGTCAATATCTTACATTGTGATTTACAGAGAACTGGCTGATTAAAATAACTCCTGAAGTGCACATGATACAGTGAAACCAAGGAGAAAAGCAATGAGGAATACTTTGTCAACTTGAAAATTTTATAGTTATAGAAAGTATGTTGGAATGAAAAAGAATAATAATGTCAAATGCACACAGAAAGCTGGTGGTTTGCATGGAATCTAAAATAGGGAAGTGAAATGGATGAATGGGGATTTATAAATATGGTTCTGCATTATCCAGGAAGAATGGTGTTCTGAATATAATCATTTGCTACTGATTCACTGGGTAGAAAAAGCTTCTAGTGTGAACAAGGTACTTCACTATGTTGGTTTTGCCCTGTGTTTCCTAGAGCACAAGTTATCTGATTAAAACCAAAAATCAAGCAAAAAAAAAAAAAAGTTCATTATCTAGTAACTTTGGAAAACACCATATGCTACGTATTCCACTTATGGACTGATAATGGCAATTAACATTTTATGGGTTTCAGGAGTCTTTCTGACTTAGGAAAGTTAACTCTTTGTAGCCAAAAATTTTTCAAACTTATTTAATCGTGTAGGTACCCTGCCTCTGCCATACCCAATAGCTATTAGAGTTCTGTGGAAATGGTATCTCTGGCACATGTCACAGATTAAAATATTCTTAATAAACTCACTCCTTTGCCATAATTCAATGCTTACCAAGCACCTCTGTGATTAGTAATGTGGTATTTGGCATGCTTCTCCCTATCTGCCAAGAAATGCCCACATAGCAGGCCAGTTTCAGATTTTAGGCTAGGTACATGTCCTACTCCATCTCCAGGGCCTCACTAACACCAGAGTAACTGCTGACATAGATTCTGGAAACAACGGCTGCGTTCCTGAATTGGAGTTCCTGATTTTTTTTTTTTTTTTCAGATTTCCTGTCTCATCTCTGTTCAATCCTTTTGCTGTCCCCTTAAGAAAAACTGGGTACATTTAAAATGAGTTAAAGACAGAGTGAGAAATTTTATCAATTCATTTTAGTAATTAAAACACACACACACACACACACGCACAGTCTATTCAGAGATTATTTATGGCAAAGGAGGAAAGGAACAGGAGAAACAATAAAACCCATAGATGGCCTGTTTTAATTCTCGAGAGTTGATGATATGTTTTAGTACAGCACTTCTCAACTACACATCTCAATCCACAAGCAGCAGCTATGCCACAGCTAATTGTAACCAGTAATAAAAATACAAGCGTGTGTGAATAATAGCCTGATGGTTAGACTCACTGGAGTAGGAATACATGTTTCTAAATGGCCAGACAGTAAAAGTTTCAGCCTTTGTGGGGCCAAATTAAAATCAATGATATTATGTTGGTACCTCTGTAACCATTTAAAATGTAATTAATTTTAAAATGTAAAATATATTATTTGCTCATGGCAATAAAAAACAAAAGCAAAAACAGACAGCTGGGTAAATTTATCCCACAGGCCTTAGTTTCTTCATCTGTAAAATAAAAATGAAAATAGTACCCTCCTACCTGATTAGATAGTTGTGAAGATGGCCTTGGTAACATGGGTAAGGCACCAGAGTCCTTCCTGACAATGAGTGCTCAATGAATGCTTACTATGATTTTTTTAAATACAGCAATTCATATTTATCCAAAAATTAACATACCCTGGCATGCACTCCAATAGGATCTTTAAATGATAAAGTCAGAGTGGAGGTTGTGTTTAATCTTCAGAAAACCTTAGGAATGTGATGAATATGTGAACTTAATCTATCACGTGTGTTACTCTACAAAAGCAGTAAGAGTGACTGACCTAGTAGATTAGGATAAGTGGCTTCTAATTATAGTCCTCTCCTACTTCTTATGAATGCAAGATGTCTAGTCACTTTGTGTCTCAGATTACTCACCCACAGAATAGAGTTGGCAATACTTTACCATTCAGGAAATATGCGAGTAAAGTAAGCTATGAAGCGTAAAATATTACGGAAAAGAATTGCCAGATTCCAGACCATAACATAAAATTTAACTCAATTTGGATATTTCTCTGCTTACCCTAGGAGAGCTACTGAACTTTGTATTTGATCTGAGAAGGCAGTTCCAGGGAGCGAGATTGGAAATTGTCCATGATTGTGTTGTGAGCAAATCCTCAACTATGTATCTGTCTTTAGAATAGGCAGTAAAGCAAGAAAACCTCACTGAACATGCAGTTAGTTGTCTTGGAATTTTTAGAGTCTGAATAATGAACTGAGCCCAAATGTTTAAATGTTAATACCCCTTCCAACTTGAAATTTCTCTTTTTGTTGTTGTTGTTGTTGTTGTTGTTTTGTTTGTTTGCTTTTTGTTTTTAGTTTTTTGGGTTTTTTTGAGACGGAGTCTTGCTCCATCGCCCAGGCTGGAGTGCAGCGGCGCGATCTCGGCTCACTGCAAGCTCCCCCACCCCGGGTTCACACCATTCTCCTGTCTCAGCCTCCCGAGTAGCTGGGACTACAGGCGCCCGCACCACGCCCAGCTAATTTTTTATATTTTTAGTAGAGACGGGGTTTCATCGTGTTAGCCAGGATGGTCTCGATCTCCTGACCTCGTGATCAGCCCACCTCGGCCTCCCAAAGTGCTGGGATTACAGGCGTGAGCCACGACGCCTGGCTTAAAATTTCTTTAAAAAGAGAATCAAAATCTATGAAAAAAAAAAGATCCTGTAACATCATAGTGAAACAAGATCGAATGTCATTCATAGCTCTAAAACTTTAGAAATTCCTCAAAGAAAGCAATTGAGATAAGATTGACAGAAAAAAAGCAGAGGGAAAAAATAAGATCTAAAACATTGGAGTCCCAATAAAGTATGAGAGAAATTCCAGGCCTGGAGTCCACAAATCCATGAAGAAGAAGTCACAATAACAAAGTGAAGAATTACATTCAGCACAGCTGAGTTCATTGGACTCACTCTTCACCAACCTCCAGAGCAGATGAGAGAAGTGTCTGCCCCCTGACTGATGCTCTGGAACTACTGCCTAAAAGCCTGGGGATAGTCTGTTCTCGCGGGGCACACAGTATGTACGGGCACTGAAAGACAAGAGCAATGTCTAAAAACATGGAAGGAAGAGAAAGACTGATATCTTCTAAAGCTGCAAATACTGTTCTCTGAAGCACAAGTTCAGACATGGTAGAAAGACTAGGAACTAAAGAAGTAGCGCAACGGCCACAGCTAATATACAGCTTCTGGAGGGACCTTGGGCTCTTACACTAGGAAGAAAAATGAATCCCAGGAACACATGGGGCCCCATGCAACAATCATCCCCTCAGTAAGCAGAAGCAGACCCTGTAAAAAGAGAAATATGAGAGAAAATCTGAAACACAAAGAGATTACAGCCGGAACTTTCAAGGCCCATCAATTATGAGTTTCAGAAAATACAGACAAAATGGAAGAGAAGGAATAATAAAGAAGTAATAAGTTCAATTCCTAGAATTGAATAAAAACCCAAGTCTGATGACTGAATATAGGATTAGTACAAAAGAATCCAACTCCAAGGCACATCATTGTGAAGTTTCAGAAAGTTAAATAGAAGAGAAAAAGTCAACAGTTTCCCAGGAGAAAAAATAAAAATTTATCTACTGGCTCATGAGAATCAAATTGGCATCAGAACTTTTATCAGTAATATAGTCAACAGAAACCTACAAAATCACATCTTCAAAGTTTTGGAAAATAAAACTTAAAACTTGTATTCCAGTGTAAGGACAAAATAACATATTTGTAGATGCTTAAGGATTAGGATAATTTACTTAGACTTTTTGTGAACAAATTAATAAAGAACACCTCAGCAAAATAAAAAAAAAAACTCCAAAAAAGAACAGTATGAGGATAAAAAAAATGTTCAAAATGAAAACTTGGCCTTGAAAAAAGAAAACTGGGGCAGGAAAGCTATAGCTAAGCCTAAAAGTTACTTTTGAGATGTATGTGAGAAAAAAAATGAAAATAAAATCACAAATGATTTCAATGTGAGAGAAGTAGTTGATGAACACAGATTTGGTTCTTGATGGTGATGCCTGGGGCCCTGTTCTTTTCCAGATTTTAGTCAGAATGCTAAGATTGCGTGAGTATAGCTCATGTTGTTCACAAAAATTCCCGCAATTTTCCAGATATTTTATGACAAATATAGTTAGGGCTAAATTAGTCCAACAGCATTTGCCTTGTAAATATTTTATAATTTTTAACTCTTTCCCCCTTTTCATTTGTTTCTCAAGACTTAGAACAAATGGTTTACTGTACTGTAAAGAATCCATGGTTTCATATAAGTACATGAAGAAATTTTAGTAATTAAGGAAGACTTCCTTTTATTTTCAGCAAATGAAATATATATATGGGAGAGGGGGTGTTATTATTGTGACTTGGTTTTGACGTTTTTTCCTTATAATGATATTTTAAATTCTGACTATTAAAAGAAAGACATAAGCATTATAGAAAATCAAAAATGACAGAAAAGACTGAGGAAGAAAATTGAAATCACCCATAATCGTACCACACAAAATAATTATTATGTAATGTTTTTTGATCTTTTTATTGATATACCACATATAAATATATACATATACACACAAAAATAGGATCTGTGTATCCATACAATTTTAACTCCATCATTTTTCACTAAATATCATACCATTATTTTTCTCCTTTTAAACTTCATCTAAAATTATTGTATGACTCCTAGTGTTCCATTTGTATGTAGTCATTTATTGAACTAGATCTCTATTACAGAAAATTTTTATTTTCCTTATAAACAACACTGCAGAAAGCACCCTTTCCTTTGTTCATTCTAAACAAATACCATTTACACTTCTCGAACTGCTCTTACCAAGTCCCCAAGGAGCTAGCCTGCTGCCATTGACACCTCCCAGCAACAACACACAAGGTGAAAAATTGTGCAGGGAGAATATCAAACGGTTCATTTTGAAATTGGAGATGGAATTACACAAGATGTGAAAAGGAACCAATATACAGACTTTGTTTATCAAAGTAATCATTGATAATCAGATACTGGGAAAGCACCAGCAACTGTGATGAGTGGTTGAATAGCAGCATAGGCAATTCTGAGTAATCCTTATAATGGAAAGAAACTTTGAGGGAGTTAGGAAAGGAAGATGGAGGATAAGTCATCAAAACAGCAATCATTTAAGATGAAAAATCATTGATATTTTATTTGAGAATAGATAACCTTTCTTTAGGCAATCAGAATGATTTCCTAAAATCAGGCTTTAAATAATACTAACATAAATTAGCATTGCCTGAGCTCACACAATTCTGGACATCATTACGGAAAATTGATCATAGTCAAGAAAGCTGGCCCAGGATGAAATCTGCCTCCAGGTGGAATGCATTGTAGATCACCAGCATGCAGATAGCCTAGAGCTACTGTATAACCAATGTCGACAAATGGCCATACTGCATTTTAATTGAAGCTATAGAAAGAAATTCATGTTCTAACAAATAGGGGCCTAAAGAAGTAGCCAGCACTGAAGACAATAATGACAGAGAAAGTAAAAGAGCAATCTCCAATGCACGCTGTAAATGAGAAAAAGTATGCTTTAATTATTTGAAGTCCACATTAGTTTATGACAGGTTTTCTCCAAAAGGTATGTTGTTTGTTAGGTGTCTGGAGTATTTTATCCACTGAAGTTAAGTTGAAAACTGTGATAAAGTACCCATATCCAGATCTCAACTTGTACTCAACATACAAGTTACCTCAAGGTCAGTGTTGCATTTGGTGTGCTCATTATAGTAATAATTTCACCTTGATCTGTTAAGAGCACAATTGTCCCATCTCCTGACAAAGACTTTCTCCTTGAACTAACTTGAGTTGGGCTCCTCCGAGTCCTGTTTTTAATTAGTCATCAATGTTGGGCTCTTGTCTTTGGCTTGCTTAGTCCAGTTTTGGCAAGAATCTTACTTAATTCAGTTTAGAAAAAAATCCCCCACCCTTGGTATGTGATCGCCCACTATATCCAATTAACTTCCTCATTCCCCACCCTTGATATCTTACCACTCTGGACTGACTTCAGCAAGAATGCTCCTAGCTTTGATGTTTCCCCTTAGCAATTTTCCACCCACTGACTCCCACCCTGTTTCTTGGCTATAAACTTACCACTTATCCTTATATTAAGAGTTGAGTAGCATCTTTTCCTCTGCTACAAAACTTCCATTGTAGTTGCTCTCTTCTTGAATAAGTCTTTCTTATCATCTTTAACGAGTGTCATGAATAATTTTTTGTTTAACACCCCCACCTTAATCCAGAGAAATCCCAAGTCCTTGTCCAAGCAATAGCCAGACCCATGTTCTCCTAAGTACTCTTTTCCTTTCCTTCTGAGGGCTCCAGAGGTTGGCCCACCTTCCTCCCTTTCCATGGATACTTCCAGTTTCTCCCACACGTGATTCCTTTTGTCCTAAATAATGAACTGATAAATGTTTAACAACAGGCTCTTCAGAGAAAAAAAAAAATCCACGTATATATACATGTACATGAAATCCTTTACTGATATAAAGTATATGTAGCACATAATTTATAAATAATGATACAATTAAATAATACGTTATACAAGTCCACATAACCAGTTGATTCTCTTAGAATTTTGGTTGATTTTTGCCAAATTCTTCTGTCTGTAGCCAACTTACTAATGCAATTGACAAACAAGTGTAGTGCCAGCCTAAATGTTGGATGATATTTTCATTTACATCAACAAGTAACATAAAAGTGAAACAAAAAATATATATGTCAGAACATCACTCATTTGTCAGTGATGAGTGACTTTTTTGCTATAAAGATGAATAGCAAATAGTTTTTAAATCCTGCAATAATTTCTCAATGTTTGTACTATTCAAAATGTAACAGATAAAAAACAAAACACACTTTTAATTTTAAATGCATTATCAAGAGTTCAACATCACTTTCTGAAGTTTAGACTAGAAGTTGGCAAACCTTAACTCATGGGCCACATAGGCAGCCTCCTGTTTTGGTAAAAAAAAAAAAAAATGGTTTTATTGATACATAGGTATAGAAAATTTTGCCAACTTCTGTCTAGACAATTAATAAAACAATAAATCAAGGCTCAATGTGCAGCATTTGCAGATTCCTGTGATGTGATGATGTTCACAATGGCCAGTTTCAAGTTATTAACCTGACTGGAGTTTGGAGGAGATACATAATAGCACCCTATTATACATTTCCACTAAACACGTAAGAGAGACAGAAATCACCTTGATCATATAAGATATGTAGAATAAGGTAGTAGGATAACTACTACGTTATGATGTGATGAGTTTTAGTACTTATTATATTTGTTTTAGTATAATTGATTTAATTATAAGTTAATATTAGTTTTTAAATGAAATGTAAATTAAATTAAATGGCAATGTGGGATACTACGGCACAAGACAGTATGGCCTCGTGGACAGGACATGAGCTGTAATAACATGTGGACCCTCATACTTGACTCATGGTTGTAATGAGGATTAAATTGGATATGAATCTGAGTCAGCAGTATCATCTTCAAATACGAGAGGTGACACTGTGAAACAAAACAATT
Source organism: Gorilla gorilla gorilla (assembly GCF_029281585.2). Classification (NCBI taxonomy): domain Eukaryota; kingdom Metazoa; phylum Chordata; class Mammalia; order Primates; family Hominidae; genus Gorilla; species Gorilla gorilla. Next base: position 83,078,795 of record NC_073236.2, read on the forward strand.
ACTTAAGTTGTCTTTACTAGATATGACTTTAACATTGAGATGTAGTCCCTAAAGAAGTTTCCTGATCTAAAAGTTAATATTGTGAGCTTCTTACTTAATATACATTCCTAAACATAGGACCTTTGATACGTAAATTGCTCATCCTCCCTTTGAGGATCGTTATGAATGATCATGCCAGAACCACCCATGTGCAGACATGCCACTTGTCAGGTCCTGCAAAGCCTGTCCGAGACAGGTAGGAGAATTCCGGACACATGGTGTTTGTCACAAACAAATGTTTTACCATTTAAATATGAGACTTAAACACTCCTGAGTTAAGAACAGGAGGAAGTCAGTTACAAAGTGAGAAGTGGGAGGGATAACTCTAAAGAATGCATAAATGGTAATCATGGGGAGAATCACTAAGGGAAATATAAATATGTATTCATGCTAACCAATTCAAATGCTTATGTGAAGGATCTTCCCCGGTAATTGTGGCCTAAATTTAATGGAGGAAATGCTTTCTCTGAAAATATGCAAGAGTCACTTTTTTTATTCATCTGGATACTGTGAGAATTGTATGAAATATTAATATATAGTTATATCACCTCATTAAGGGTATGTCACATAGTACGGAGCTGAAAACTCATGGGCACCAAAAAAGCTCTCTCTAAAACACCCCCACTTCCAACTTCTTGATGCTTGAAGAAACATCAAATTAATTATTAGAGATAATATTTAATATCCATATATCCCTCAGAAATTTAGCAAAAGTCGATATAGTAATTTGTAAAAGATGGATATAATCATAGAAATCGCTAACAAATTCATTGCACGCCTGGTATCTGACAGCCCTCAAATGAACTGATTTGTTTAATCATCAGAAAATCCTATGATTCAGTTAGTTTACTGTACTGAAGAATCAACTAAAGCAGAAAGGTAATGAACTTGCCCGGAGTACATAGCTGGTAAGCAATAGAGTCAGAATTTGATCCCAAACTGTCTCTCTCCAAACTCCCAAACTTAACCATATTTCATACAACCACGAGGAGAAGATCTCCAAGCACAAAATGATGCAAAAAAAAAAAAAAAATTGGGGAGCTAAGTAGTGGGGAAAAGCCTCTGGACTTCCAAGACAAAGCCTCTCCACTTCTATTATTACTTTCACTATGTGGTTGGGTCTTCGTAGGTTCTTCTTAGTCTTCTTTGACCCTTTCAAACTAACCAGCTAGACTATACTAAGCCATTTCTAAGAAGGCTTCTTTAGTGAAGCCAAGATAATAAGTAAGTATTGTTTACTGCTGACATTTCTTCTGATCAGATCAGACCTGCCATAGCTACTATATTGTCCAGGCGCAGAAGCTCTGCAGTTCTGAAGAGACAGGAATGCATTTGGTGACTTAGTAATAATCAACAGTGCAAAAGCTACCCTCAGAGTGTAATTTGCTTGATTGTCCAGGCAATTCTCAACTGTATCTTCAGGAAATCATGGTGAGTCTTAGACTATGACCTTAGTTTGCTGGAGAAAAATTAAGCTTTGTGCTTTATGGAATTAATAGGTAAAATGCCTTATTTATTCAAAAACATGATCCAATCTGATAAAAATATGTTTTGGAATAAGTGCTCACAATGAAAGTTGGCTGCTGTCATTTTTCAAAGGGCTGAGGAGTGAAATTATTAAATCTAAGGAAAATGCCTTATGAGTCTTTGATGCTGACTCTCAGATTTGAAAAACATACGTGGAAAATGGAGAATATTATCAAAATGCTTCCTTCTGACAGAAAGAAGAAACAGTGTCACCTATCTGACAGAGAGCATTTTAAATTGATATTTCATGACCTCATTTTAAACAGCTTCTATTATCTTTCCGTGTTGGAGCCCTGACTTCTAACAATGCAGTTGCTACATTTATTTATGTCAATGTGACCCTGTGGCTGAGAGATGAGTTTATATGGCATATCAACTTAACATTTGCATCCCCAGACACGTTATTAATAGTGAGTTCAACATGAATCATGATCAAGATTTGATAAGAAAAGAAATGTAACTCATTCTAGGTAGACTTAGTGAGTGAATCACATTTATTCAAATTGTCCAGGGCAAAATTGGGAAAAAAGAATAGCTCAGGGCTTTATTCTGCAGATCATACAGACAAATGTAATAAAAAATCAAACGGGTATAATCATATCAATGACCAATTGACCATTTAGAAGTCACATGAAATTGTCACCTGAGCTCTCTGAGTGAGGCCAAACAATATTGACAGTGTATCCTAATCCCAAATGCTTGGGTAAACAAATATGGAAAAAAGAGTCCCCAAAATTCTTAAACTATAAAATAAGCATAATATTGAAAACATTATACACACACATAAAATACTGAATGTTTCCCATGCTAGTAGCAAGAAATGTAAGAACTTATATATAAGGTTATTGATGATATAACTTACCTCAAAGAGAACTGGAAGAAGTTTTGTTAGCTTGGAATAGTCTGTAGACATATTTGCTTTGTTTAGCACCACAGGAGAGAATATGAAGCCATTATAAGTGTCCAAACTGCTTAGAGAGTAAATGATGCTTTCCAAATGTTTAACGCGGTTGTCAGGTTGATTCATGCATTTAAGCCATAGAGGTATAGGTGCTTGTTGAATGAATTAATTAATTAAATTAAAATTACAGTACAGATATTAATTGTCATGGAGTTTCAGAGCAGGAGGGGTGACAGAAGTGATCCCTCTACTCAGTAATATTATTGTAGAGCTCAGAGAAGAGATGAGGTACTTGAGATAGCCACCTGTTTTGTGGCCCCACTTAGAAAGTACAGAAGCAAAGTCTACCTAACTTATTGCAATGTCCACCCAGTTTCTTTTGCATTACTGTAGCAGATGAGATTTTGAGGGATCATCTGCTCTGTTCTTTTATCTCAGAGGCTAACTGTAGCTATGATTTCAGCTCTACCACACAGCCACACATTAATTTAATAGAATATATTAGTGTAATGAAAAACAAAATGGGCTGGTTTTATAACTTCTAATCGTCTTTTAAATTTTTTTACATGAAGCTCCCTTTTTATTTTATGTTAAAATTTGTGTTTGAATTATAAACATACAATTTGATTTAAGAGTAACCTCTTTTATTATATGAAGTGTTTTGAATTCCTGAAGAAAGGTGGGCCTCGTTAATAGAAATTATAATGAATTTTAAAGAAAGATCCATTTATATTTTAGGTCTATATGTTCCCAAAGCTGTTTCCTCTTCTTTTTCTTTACTTTTTCTCCATACAGTTGGCAGGAGATATTATTCTTATAAGAACCTAAATCAGGATGTTTAGGGGGAAGAAAACAGATTTCATCAATAATTATATAAATAAGGTAGGATTATGATTGATTTAAATTTAGGCCAGGAAGAGAGCAGGAACTAGATGTAGTGATTTATTTCTAAGAGCTGGTTCTAGGACCTTGAGTATCATCCAGGAAGCTCCATCTCCATATCAAATCATTGCCTACATGATCGATTTGCTAGAAAGCTAAGTCTGTCACTCTCTGTGGAGTTAGCATTCAGGCTACCTAATTGTAGTTATTGTATCTTAGGTCCTTGCTGCTCTAAGTATGGTCACAAACCAACAATATTATCATCACCTGAGACTTGCTAGGAAATAAGAGTCCCTGGTCCCACCACATTTACTGAATCGGAATCTGTATTTTAACAAGATTCGCAGTTAATTTACAAAAACAATAAAGTTTGAGAAGCACTGCTTTATCCTAAATTATTGAGAGAAAACTGAATCCATGTAAGACAAGTATTTATCATTTGTGCAGTTAACTGCATCTAAGAGGAAACCTGCTAAATAAACAACAATAAATGACAATAAATGCAGCATGGTATCTTGAATTGGCCCTGAACAGAAAAAGAATATTGTGGAAAAATTGAATAAAATCTTGGGACAATGCTAAGTTCTTAGTTTTGGTCAATGTAACATGGTTGTTTGAGATATTAACATTAAGAGAAGTATACTGAAGAGTGTAGGGGATGTCCGCACCACCTTTAGCATTCTTTTATAAATTTGAAATTTATAATCATTTCAAATTAAAAGTTTAAAAATATAGCTGTGTAGCAAATAACTACAAAAGTCTCAGTGGTGTACAACACATAACTTTTCTTGAACTCAGGGTTCAATTGATTTCAGTTGGGCCCAGCTTATGCCAGTTTGGCTCATTCAGGAGTCTGCGAACAGCTCCTAGGTAGTTATGGAGTTCTGTTGAAAGCAGATTGACTCATTCACCTGTCTAGGGGGTGACTGTTGGCTTATCTAGAATGGCCTTGTCTCAGACAACAGGGACAACACACAACTGTTCTTTATGTCTTTCATCATCCTTGCCATTTTATCATGGTCACAGCAGAGATCAATAATGGGCAAGTAAAAATACAGAGTTTGTTTCTATGCTAGGATTGTAATTATGGACTAAATGATGTTACAAAGCCTGCTGAATTCAAGGTATGGAAAATAGGCACTGTCTCTGTTTTCAGAGGAACTGCAAAATCGCATGGCAATGGATGTGGATGTATGGAAGTGTAAATAAAGGAAATGATCACTGCAATCTATCATATATGCTGACAATGTAGGAATTAACCATAGTGTCTTCAAATTAGCATATCAGATCATGTACGCATTATAATTCCAATCTCATCCTCTAGTGCTGATCAAAATGAATTCAATGTTAATATTCCTATCTTTATTTTATCCTTTAAGGTTATATTCAAATGAGAACTTACCTGATTTTATGATAATTGTTATATTATTATATACTTTCCTTCTTGAAAATAAAACTAAGAAGGAACTTGAACGTAAAGCAAAAGCAAATAGAAGAGGTTGGATTCTATTTGAAAAATATAATTTTCTGTTCTCTGCTTGCATTTATTTCTTCTTAATCATACCTATGTAATTAACAAAAAAAATCCAAGTCTACATTTATATTATTTTAAATCTAATTTATTGAAATTCAGAATGAGTATAAATTTTATTTTATTTTTAAATATAATTTCAGAAAGTAGTGGGCCTCTCCTTTAAAAGAACTCCTGGAAGTTCCATCCACAAATTCCACACCCCCACCCTACACTTTGCCCTCATTTGTAATAAATAAATATGTATTTTTGTTTAGGTGTGTGGTCTTCAGAATCAGTAAAATTCAACAGACATTTATAATTGGTCTCTTACAGTTATGTCCTGAGAACATACCTTTGCTCTATTAAAATTGACTTTCATTTAAATGAACTTAGCAAGAGTTGCTTTGAAAAAGAACAGAAAGTTAATTTTCAGAAACTGTCACGCCAAGTCCATTGATATTACGTAGATAAACTTTGAAGTAGAGCATGAATGGGATAAAAAGCAAACTAACCAAATCCTCCAAATTATTTATGTGTGTATCATTGTCATCTTTGCTGGAGTCCAAAAATATACTAGAGTGTGGAAATTCATTTTATTAAATGTGCCATGCGGTTAGCTCAAAGTTTCTATTTATGTCAGATGTGACCTTGCTACCTGGTAAGAATATCGCAAAGTTATATGATTTACTATAATGAATAAAATATATGTATATACAAAATACATATATATTTACACAGTATATAACTATACATAAACATCATATATACACACATATAATGCTACTCTTCCAGTACAGTGATGAATTCAGGGAAATTTCATAATTTAGATAGAGCAAAGTGGGATACTGTTTGTAATTCCTCCTTTCTTGGAAATTCAAAAGTTATATTCTGTAGGTATGTATTTCAGAAATGAACCTAAGTAACTCCCTTTTGCATCGGTAAAATTTCTGAGTACATATTGGCCCCCAAATGAAAACTATATAAAACACACAAACAAACGTTTGTACCCATAAAAAGAGGTTTGCACATAGAGAGGTATTAAAATTAGATGTATCAATTCAATTTACATTTATTACACAACAACCATGTGCCAAATATTCTAGGTTCTGGGAACAGAGAAATGATGAAGACCTATCTCTATTCTTTGGGAACCAACACATAGAAATAAGTGACATAAAAAATAGAAAATTAAAGGGTATGTGGGGAGTGGTAGGACAGGTCACTGTTACATAAGGCTGCAAACAAAAGACTCTTTCGAGGTTATATTTGAACTGAATCCCACCTGAGTACAAGAAAACAGGCACAGAAATATCTGGATGAACAAAGATCTTTTCAGACACAGATCAGCACATTCAAGTTTTCTGAAGCACAAATGAGCATGATATACTGGAAGAACACAATGAATGACAGTGTGGATGGAGCATAGTGAAGGCAATAGATCTTGGAACTAAAACTAAAGTTGTAGGCAGCAGGAAGGTCAATGTATCACGTAAGTCTTTATAAGACATTGTAAGGAGTTTTGATTTTAGGTTTATTGCCATGGGAGGCCACTGAAGGATTTAAAGCAAGATACGGCATAGTTTGACTTATTTTAGAGGACAAACACATTTGAAAAGACAGAAAGACCAGAGAGTTGCATAGATATGTCACACTTTGCCTCATTGCAGGAGAAAGTGTGTGATTAGATTAACATGTTAGAGAAGATTGCTGGTTAAAATAAGTGGCAGACTCACAAGTGTGTGTTTAGATAAGCAGTCACAGTTGACTAGAATAAAAAACTATTTTTCTCCCATACAGATTTATAAAGTACTTTCCTACTTTAATTTAGAGTAAAGGGTTTTGAAATAAGAAAGTGGTAGCCTCAACATTTGGTACTCTTTGGTGTGTGAATTTCTATAATAGCAATTATAGCACTAGTCTCCATTGTCTGGCAATAATCTGAATTTATATTTTATTGAACTGAATGTTTTATAGTTTACAAACAAGAGCTAAACCATTTACAGAATAACTGAATGATCCATCGCATTTCTTACCTTTCATATAATTTGTGGTGTCTAAAAACTGATTATTTTAGGTAATGTGAAAGAAGACTATTTATATGGGAATACCAAATAGTAGTTACTAAAATGCTATGCTAAAAAATAAGTAGGACATTTGCAATTACAGAAATAGAAGTTATTAAAGCCTTGCTTACCAGAAGTATCTGAGCCAAATGAACATAATAGAGATTTTCTTTACATTCAAATTTAAAAAGGCTACCAGTTTGGGTAAAAATATAGTGGCATGTTGTTCTTAAAATTCCCACTTCTACTGAGCACTGTACAATACGGGCAATGTGGATATAAAATTTATAACACTACTTTCTTTTACTGAAGCTAGTAGAGATAGATACCCTGTAAGCTTTACATTATATTTAATTACTTCAAAATGCAATCAAATGAAATAGAGCAAAACACAAGAAGTTGCAATGGTGTGTGGCAAGTAAAGGATAGCAGGGAAAAATAAGATGTTTGGAGGGGTGGTAACAACAGTAAAACTCAGAAATATAAGCAAAGATAGATTTTCAGAAGTAGAAGTCCCCACCTTGAAGAGGAAAGGATGAAGAAAATACACAGGAAGGGAAAAAAAAAGGATAGGCATAAGAAAAGTGAACCAAATTAAACAGGGCTCAAATTAAAAAGATAAAACATTGTACTGTGCCAAGGCAGAGATACAAGACTCAAAAATTGCACAGGGTGTATAACAAATGGCAGATCTCCACATGTCTAAAAGTATAGGGACAACTGTGGAAGGCAATATTGTTGACAAAGAGAATAGATCTAGGAGTCCTGGGGATGGTGGTAGGAGAAGAGACCTGGCTATAGACCAGGGTCATATTTTAATTAAACAACCTATTTTTCTTCCAAAAGAAGAAGAAAAGATCAGGATGCACAATCGTGAAAATTACCCTGGACAGTCCAACAAGCAAATCTACCATGAGCATTGTTTCAGGAAAAATCTAACTCATTCCAATCAAATAACAGGGAAAAAAATTGTACCAAACATTGTTATTACATATAAAGATAAATAGTGAAAATTTTCCACAGTTAAACGAACTCATCAGTCAAATGTTGCCAGAAAGCAAATAAAAGTACCGGCAGGAAAAACAAACAAACAAAACAAAACTTTCATAATGCAATTGCAGCTATAAACACACACACACACACACACACACACACACACACAGCCAAAGTACAAGAAGTCAAGAAGAAAATGAACAAACAAAAGGAGAAAATGGCCAACTAAAGGGGTGAAATCAGAAACTGTAAACTCAAAAAAGGTATGGAGGAAAAATATTTGGGAATAAAGATTAACTCATAAAGTTAACAAGGGAGGCTGGAATCAAAGAAAGCACAGTAAGGGTCATAGTGGATAAACTTGAGAAACTGAAGCAAAAAAAGAAAGAAGGAAAAGACAGGAAAAAAATTATTTCTATCAGGAGTGAGCAAAATATACCTTGTGGGCTAAATTCAGCTTGCAGCCTCTCTTTGTATGGTCTTATTTCTAAATAACTTTTATTTATAATTTTCAATGTGTTTTTTAATTTAAAAAAAAAGTACAGGTGACAAAGACCATATGCTGCCTGGAAAATCTGATTTAGTATCTGGCCCTTTATTTAGTATCTAGCCCTTTACAGAACATGTTTTCTGGCCCCTCACCTATGCAATATTAAAGAAAATTAAAGCAGATCCAATGTAGATACAATTGGAGCCCTTGAAGACTAAAACAACACAGCAGACTAGAACACCTACCTAAAAATGAAAATCAAATCTTCTAATGGAAAAATAACTTGAGTGATATTAATCTTTTTATAGTAACATTTCATAACAGAAGAAAGTGTAATATAACTTCAAGATACTCAAGATATAGACTCTTAGTGAAGCATTTTATATTTACTTCTTATTCAAACATAAAGAATGTAGGCAATTAGTTTTGAGCATGCATAAGGTCAATAAATTTGGTTCCTATGGACTTTTCTTAAAGAAACTGTTAACAATTTAATTTCGGGCCCCCCAAAAGTGAAGAGAGAACATCTCAGCAAAAATAATTCAAGACAAAAAGGAAAATATTATATATGCATAAAATAAGAAATGGCAAGGGGAAAATAACTATAGACACAGAAGACTTTTTTTTTTAATTTTGGGACTATTTTGTACAGAAAATTTCCTGGAAAATATAAGAAACAAAAACATCCAAAGAATTTTCCAAAAGAATTCTACTAAACTTTTGACAAGCAGATAGTTTTAAACATTATTTAAAATTATATAGTGTAGGAAAAAAACAATGGCAACTATTAAATATGCTTAATGATTACGCACACTCACATAAACACACACAAAATATATAGTGATGTCTCAAACTATATAATGATCTTCCTTGCTCTTATCTACCTGAGTGGGAATAACTCTGACATAATCCTGGCTTTTGAACTAACATATATACACACATATATAGTTAAATGAGTTATGTAACTGTATTAAGAATTATTTATGTGTTTTCTTTTTATGAGTTCTTTGCAAAAATACTAAAGTGTTGGAAAAAAATGAGTACAGCAAAACATTAAAGAAATACTCCATTGACAGCAAGCAGGATTTATTTCAGGCCTTTAAGGATGTGTAAATATATAGAAATGTATTAACACAACTCATCTTTTAATTTATTAGATCTAAAGAGAAAATTATATTTTCCCCTCAAAAAAGTCAAAAGTAATTTTCTAAAGGTCAATTATAATTCTTGGTTTAAAAAATCAGGAATACACAAATAAAATTAAATAACTCATATCTCATGTATAACTCACATGTAACTCATATACATACATCTGTTTGCATGTATTGGCTCAAAAGCCAGAATGGTGCCAGAGTTATTTCCCACTAAGGTAGAGAAGAGCAAAGAAAATCATTATTGTCACTCTTACAACACTGCAGTGGAGTAATTAACCAGCCCAATTAGACAAGATAAACGAATTAGAATTATAATAATTGTACAGGAGGAATTAAGAATACCACTATTTGCAGATGATATGGCATTTGACAAGGGAAAATCAAGAGAAAGAAATATTACAATAAGAGAAGTGATATAGAAGAACATAAAACTTACAGCCACAAATTGCATATATAGAGAGATAAATATAAAATATACTTCAATATCAACAACAAAAGAGATATGTAAGATACTCAAGGATAGGAATACTTAATATCCTAAAGATGTCGGTTTTACCTCAATTAATTTATTAGTGTTGTAATTCCAAATACAATAACAAAAGACGTGTCTTCTGAAATCATACAAGCTGATTTTTTCAACATTATTAAACTATAATTGAGGGGAAATAAACTACAAATATTTTAATTGCACAATTGGATGAATTCTGAAATACATATACATATGAAACCGTCACTACCGTCAAGATACGCTTTTTTCCAAAAGTGTCTTTGTATTCACTTGCAATTCATCTCTTCTAGTCCCCAATCCCAGAAAGCCATTTATTTTTATTTGTTTTTGTATTTTTTTGCATATTTTAGAGTTTTAAATAAATGGAGTCATACAGTTTATACTATTTTTGTCTAACTTTATCATAATTATTTTGAGATTCATACTTGTAAAATCTATCAATAGGTCATCCATTTTCAATGCTGAGTAGTATTCCATTGTGTGGGTATATCATAATTTGTTTATCTGTTAACCTATTGATAGACATATTAATTACTTCCAGTTATTGGCTACTACAAATAGAGCTGCTATTCACATTTCTGTGTAACTTTTTGGTGTAAACATACACTTTCATTTCTCTTGGGTAATACCTATGAAAATAATGGCTGGATTGCATGGTAGATATATGTTTAACTTTTTAAGAGACTGATAAACAGATTTTCAATTCATTCTACATATCTACAACAGTGTATGAGAGTACCAGCCATTTCACATCCTGAACAGCACTTGCTGCAGATGATCAGTCTTCGGAATTTTGACCATTCTTGAGAGTGTGCAATGACGTTTCAAAGTTATTTACATTTGCACTTCCCGAAATGTCTAATGATGTTGAGCATTTTTTCATGTGCTTATTTATTATCACTTCTTTAGTAAGGAATCTCTTCTGATCTTCTGCCCATTTTTGTGTGTTCTTATTAAGTTATAGAAATTCCTAATACGGTTTACGGAGCAGTCGTTTGTCAGATATATGTTTTGCAAACATCTTCTCCCCAGTCTGTGGCTGACAATTTCATTCTCATTTTGAGCATTTTGAAAAGGAAAATATTTTAATTTTATGAAGTCCAATTTACTTTGGATTGTGCTTTAGGTATTGTAGCTAATAAATCTTTGCCAACTCCTCCCATATGTTTATCTGGGAGTTTTATACCTTTAGCTCTTAAATACAAGTAAATCTATGATCTATTTTGAGAGGTTTTTAAAAATATGAAATAAAATGTGTTGAGGTTTTGTTTTTCATGTGGTTATTCAATATTTCCTGCAAAAAATTGTTAAAATGGTATTTTCCCCACTGAATTGCTTCAATATGCTTGTGAAAAATCAATTGATCATTTATTAAATATTATTATTAATATGTTTGGGTTTACTTCTGGAATCTCTATTATGTCACACTGACATAGATATTTGCCTTCAGTGCCAATTTTTAAAGCAAAACCACAATATCCATATTATACTAGCTTTATAATAAGTTTGGAAGTCAGATAGTGTAAGTGCTCTTTGTTCTTTTTCAAACGTTTTTGCCTATTCTGGTTCCTTTTTGTTTCCATATACATTTTAGAATCTAGTTAGCAAGTACTGCCATCCTCCCCAAACAACAGCCTGCAGGGATTTTAGTTAGGATTACATTGAAACTATGAACTGATTTAGGGAGATTGATAGCTCAACAACGGTAAAATTTACAATCCAAGAACTTGATACATCTCACCGTTTATTTATATTCTCTTAAATTTCTCTTAGCAATATATTATAGTTTTAATGTAAAGGTATTTAACATGTTGTCAAATTTTTCTCTAAAAGTTTTGTATTTTTGAAGCTATTTTAAATAGAATTCTCTTTAAATTCCCATTTCTGCCTGTTTGTTGCTACTATATGGAAATATAAGTTTTTACTTTTCTGTTAATTTTTATAAATTGATCTTATATCTTGCCCCTTCCTAAATTCACTAACTTTTTGTCCTTTTTGTAGATTTCTTAGGTTTTATATATGGATAATCATGTTATCTGAAAATAAAGACAGTTTTACTTTCTTTTTTCAAATATGTGTATTTTATTTTCTTAACTTTTTGCACTTGGTAAGACCTTCAATGCAGTATGGAATAAAAATTGGGGGAATAGACATTCTTACCTCATACCTCATCCTTACTGAAAAAGAGTGCATTCTTTCATCATTAAATATTATGTTAGTACAGATATTTTATAGATAAAGTTTATCAATTTAAGGAAGTTCCTATCACCAGTTTACTGAGAGTATTTACTATCAGGAAGATGTGCTACATTTTATAAAATTTTTTCTGTATCCATTAATATGATCATGATGCTTTTCTTATTTAGACTGCAAATATGGTGGATTGCATAATTTTTTTAGTATTGAACCAGTCTTTCATTTTTCACATCAACCTCATTTGATCAAAATACATATTCTTTTCATTTAATACTAGATTTGATGTGCTAAGTTTTGTTAAGAAGCTTTGGGTCTATATTTATAAGGGATGTTGGTCAGTAGCATTCTTTTTTTGTAATGTCATTGTTTCTGTTTTCATGGTAATACTGGCTGCATAGAAAGAATTGCGAAATGTTCTTACCTTTGAATTTGCAGGAAGAGTTTGTATAAAATTGCTATTATCTCTTCCTCTAGTGTTTGGCGAAATTGATCAGTGAAGGTATTTGGCTGGAAGTTTTCAGTGTGGAAATGTTTTGACTCAAATTCAATTCTTATTAGAAGAATCTAGATCTAGGGCTTCTTCTTGAGTGAGATTTTTGTAGATTGTGTCTTTCAGGAGCTTTATTTAATCTAAGTTTTCAAAGTGTCAGTATAAATTTGTTTATAAATTGCTATTTTTATCCTTTTTAAGTCTATGGGATCTTTAGTGTTGTTCCCTCTCTCAGCTTGGTATCAGTAACATATCTTCACTCCTTTACCCTGATCAATCTGGCTAAAGGTTTACTAAATTTGTTGATATCATCAAAGACAGCTTTCTATGTCATTGATCTTCTGTTTTTTATTTTTCCATTTTATATCCTATTTATTTCTGCTTTTATCATCATTTCCTTTCTCCTAGTTATTTTAGTTTAAATTGGCTTTTTTGACCCTAGCATCTTAAGAAGGATACTTAGGTCACTGATGTGACACCCATCTTCTTCTGTACTACCTGAAGTGTTTAATACTATAAGTTTCCTTAGGCACTATATTAACTGCACTCCAAGAATTTTGTCTCTTTTTAAATTTCATTCCATCCCAAATACTTTCTATTTTTGCTTTTGATTTTGTCTCTGACCGGTGTTATTATTTACAGATGTGTCCTCTTATTTTGTTTGGGGGTTTTCCAGGTATCTTTTACTTGCAGTAAAAGGTACATATCTACACTGATCTGAACTGAGCCAAAGACTCAAAAATGTCCTTCTGAATGTCCCTCAAAAATGTCTCTCTCCGTCTATCTTTCTATGTGAGTGGTCTGTACTCTAAGGTATTCTGCTCCACAAATTCTAGTCATCTTGCTCCCACCGCTCAAACTTTTAATACTGTCTTCTCAACTCAGACATACTGCTACACTCTGTATGGATACCCCTATCCGGAGCTATATTCGACCTGGAAATTCACTCCAGGAAATAAGCTGGAGCAAATCTAGGGCTCACTTTGTGTCTCCCGTCTCAAGGATTACTGTTCTGTGCTGCTTGTTGGTCAACATCAGAAATCTGTTGTTTCATATATTTAGTAAAAGTTATTCATTGTTTCAAGGTCGGTTAATGAATCCAGTTCTTGTTACTCCATCATGGATGGAAGCAGAAATTTTTATCTATACAAGCTGATATATAAAATAAATATACAAGGACAGTTAGAAAAAAGAAGGCAAGTACAGAATGCAAAATATTCTAAAGAACGACTGACCCCCTTCTCTACACTAGATTGTGTCACGAAAAAATATTCTGTGTGAATGTGTGGGTGTGGGTGTGGTCAGAGGAATTCTTCAAGATTTAAAGAGATTTTAGGGGCATAACAGCAAAATGCGATATGTAGATTCTGAATACTGGAGTGTAATCTAGGACATTTCAATATGGACTAGATATGTAAAAACTACTTAGAAATTATTTTTAACTTGGTATTATAATGACAGCGTTTGTGTATGTGTGTGTATATATATATATATATATAAGAAATTTTCTCACTTTACAAGTCCATATAGAAGCATTTAGTATGAATTTTATGTATTAACAGAAAGTTATAAAGAAAAGCATTGAAAGAAGAAAAATAAGAGCAATGACAGTGAACTAGCCTTATCAGATGTTAAAACATACTATTAGCCCTCAATAAATGAAATAATATCATTTTCCTTTTTGATGTTGGTAAAGCAATAAACAGACAATAGTTATTTTGGTATTAGAAACATATACTGTCAGTGTAAAATAGAACCAAGATTCCCTGGCTATCAGGAAACTGAGATGTATTCCAGATTATGTCACTGAAGAGTTGAAATAATATAGAAGATTATATCTCAGGTCTTTAATTTTAATGTTTATTTTAGGTTCAGAGATACATATGCAGTTTTGTTATATAGGTAAATATGTGTCACAGGGCTTTGGTATACAGATTATTTTGTCTCCCAGGCAATAAACATAGTAGCCAATAAGCAGTTTTTTTAATCCTCATCCTCCTCCTGTCCTTCATCCTCAAGCAGGCCCTAGTGTCTATTGTTTCATTCTTTGTGTCCATATGTACTCAAAGTTTAGCTCCCACTTATAAGTGAGAACAAAGGTGACATTACCACTTACCCCACTGAGATACAAAAAAAAGAGACACTATTATGAACACCCCTACCCACAAAACCTGGAAAACCTGGAAGAAATGGATAAATACATTGACATATAGACTCTTCCAAGACTGAAGTAGGAGGAGATTGAATCCCTGAAATGACCAAAAAGAAGTTCTGAAACTGAATCAGAAATACAAAATCTAGCAAACAGAAAAGGCCCAGGACCAGATGGTTTCACAGCTTATTGCTACCAGATGTATAACGAAGAGCTGCTATTATGTCTACTGAAACTATTCCAAAAAATTAAGAAGGAGGGACTCCTCTCTAACTCATTCTATCAGGACATCATCATCCTGATACCAAACCCTGGCAGAGACACACACAAAGAAAAGAAAACTGCAGTCCAATATTATTAATGAACATAGATACAAAAATATAAAACACAGCAAAGCAAACTGAAACCAGAAGTACATCAACAAGCTAATCCACCATGATCAAGTAGGCTTTATCCCTGGGATGCAAGGTTGGTTTAACATATACAAACCAATAGATGTGATTGATCACATAAACACAACTAAAGACAAAAAACACATGATTATCTCAATACAGGCAGAAAGGCTTTAATAAAATTCAACATATTTTCAAGCTAAAAATCCTCAACAAACTAGCTATTGAAAGAACATACCTCAAAATAATAATAGTTATCTATGAAAAAACCCACATCTATGAAAAACCCTTCATACTGAATGGGAAAAAGCTGGAAGCATTCTTCTTGAAAACCAGAAAAAGATAAGAATACCCTCTCTCACCACTTTTATTCAATATAGTAATGGAAGTCTCACCCAAAGCAATCAGACAAAAGAAAACAATAAAAAGCATCCAAATATGAAGGCAGGACATCTATTTATTAGTTTTTTCAGAGAACTAGCTCCTGGATTCACTGATCTTTAGTATGGTTTTTGCTTCTCCTTTTCCTTTGGTTCAGCTACTATTTTAGTTATTTGTTGTCTTCTTCTAGCCTTGGGATTTGCTTTCTCTCATTACTCTACTTACTCTCATTGCAATGATAAATTGTTAATTTGAGATGATTCTAACTTTTTGATGTGGGTATTTAGTGCTACGATCTTCACTGTTACCACTGCTTTGGCTGTGTCCCAGAGTTTCTGGTATGTTACATCTTTTTTCTCATTAGTTTCAAATAATTTCTTGATTTCTGCCTTAATTTCATTATTTACCCAAAATTTATTCAGGGGAAAGTTGTTTAATTTTCATGTAATTGTCTGCTTTTGGATGATTTTCTTAGCAATAATTTCTACTTTTATGGCACTGTGTTCTGCAAGTATTGTTGGTACAGTTTCATTTTTGCTGAGGATTGTTTTATGCCCAATTGTGTGGTTGATTTTACATTATGTGCCATGTGCAGATGAAAAGAATGTATGTTCTGTTGTTTTTGTTTGGAGAGTTCTGTAGATATCTATTAGGTCCAATTGCTCAAGTATTGAGTTCAGGT
Organism: Gorilla gorilla gorilla; assembly: GCF_029281585.2. Taxonomy (NCBI): domain Eukaryota; kingdom Metazoa; phylum Chordata; class Mammalia; order Primates; family Hominidae; genus Gorilla; species Gorilla gorilla. The sequence goes on from NC_073236.2 coordinate 83,095,158, forward strand.
CCCAAATATCTTTGTTAGTTTCCTTCCTCAGTGATCTATCTAATAATGTCAGTGGAGTGTTGAAGTCTCCCACTATTATTGAGTGGTTAAGTCTCTTTGTAGATCTGTAAGAACTTTCAAAACGAATCTGTAGCTCCTGTGTTGGGTGCATATATATTTAGAATAGTTAAGTCCTCTTGTTCAATTGAGACTTTTACCATTATGTAATGCCCTTCTTTGTCTTTTTTAATCTTTGTTGGTTTAAAATCTGTTTTGTCTGAAATTAGAATGGTAACCCATGAATTTTATGTTTTCCATTTGCTTGGTAGGTTTTTCTCCATTCCCTTACTTGAGCCTATGGGTGTCATGGCATATGAGATGGGTCTCTCGAAGACAGCACACTGTTGGGTTTTGCTTCTATTCAACTTGCCCCTCTGTGGCTTTTAATTGGTGCATTTAGCCCATTTACATTCAATGTTAATATTGATATGTACAGATTTGATCCTCTCACCATGTTAACAGCTGGTTATTATGCAGACTTGTTTCTGTGGTTGCTTTGTAGTGGCTATGTACTTAAGTGTGTTTTTGTAGTGGCCAATAATGGTCTATCCTTTCCACACTTATCACTTCCTTCAGGACTTCTTGTAAAGTAGGTCTGGTGTTAATGAATTCCCTTAGCATTTGCTTGTCTGAAAAGGATCTTATTTCTCCTTCACTTACGAAGCTTAGTTTGGCTGGACATAAAATTATTGACTGAAAATACTTTTGCTTAAGGAATGATGAATATCAGCCCTCCATCCCTTCTATCCTGTAGGGTTTCTGCTGACAGTTTTGCAGTTAGCCAGATGGGGTTCCCTTTGTCAGTGACCGGCCCCTTCTCTTTAGCTACCTTTAACATTTTTTCTTACATTTCAACCTTGGAGAATCTAATGACTGTGTACTGGGGATGGTTTTCTTGTGTAGTATTTTGCAGAGGTTATCTGTATTTCCCAAATTTGAATGTTGGCCTCTGCAGGAAGGTTGAGGAAATTTTCATGGACAATATCTTGAAATATGTTTTCCAAGTTGTGTGGTTTCTCTCCCTCTCTTTTTGGAAGGCCAATTAGTCATAGATTTGATCTTTTTACATACAATCCCATATTTCTCAGAGGTTTTGGTCATTCTTCTTTATTGTTTTTTTTTTTGTTTTGATTTAGTCATTTTTGACATCCAGCCTTCAAGCTCTCAGTATATCTCAGATCTTGCTGTGGAGGGTTGCAAAGCCCTGACCTCTTCAGAAGTTTAGCTTCACCTTTAATTCAAAGGTGTATATTAGTGTTTCATCCCAAGCACTAGCCAAAAACTAAAATCTTCTTGGCTGTATAAATCAAGTAAAATGACAGTGAGTCATGGACTCTACAGCCTGATTATGGGGATCAATATCTGGTTCCACCTAACAGGTCCTATTACTATTACTATTAGTTATAGACACCACAGGATGAGTTGAGACATTGTCAATATTAAGGACAACTTCAATATTTTGGATTCTCACCCAAAATATTTCTATCACAAAGTAAGTAATACTATTTCCAAATCCATATATCATAGAATTATTCAACAGTTTTAGAGGCACTTACATCTATTTCTGCTATTTAGACTCATAGACAAAAAAATGAATTAAAATAGTTTCCTTTAATTATACAAATAGACTCTAGGGTACATAGCACCTCTCACATAATTAGTATTCCAATTAGAATGAAATGGTCTTGTAGAAAGTAACCCACAAAATCATGCAGTTCTAGCTATGATCAACATAAAACAGCATTGGCATCACTGTTCACAGATTCCACCAGAGCACAAATAACAAAGTATTTTCAATTTTTTGATCATCCAAAGGCATTAGTTTATTAAATCCATAATGAATCAATTTCAAAATAGATGCCCACCACATTGGTGTTCTGGGCTATTGTTTAAATAAACCCATAGATTAAATTTCAATTCAGTGTTTATAATGTTTATAGTATTTCTTCTTATTCTTGATTGAATTTCAACATCTGCAAAATCTGTTTTTCAACCCAGACCACTTATTTTTGAGACCTTCTAGATATCTCCCTTTTACAGCTCACATGGATGTCAAAATCCAAATTCACCATATTTATCCACACCATTGTTTGTTTCTCCTTTCCTGTCTTACATAGAGAGGCCAATAATTTCACTCAGCAGAAACTGAAAGATATCTGCAAACTTTACTCTTCTTCACTCCCCACTCCTAGTAGCACCAACTCAGATTACTTTTAGCTCATCTGTATGTCTACAACCGGTCCTCTTCTAAAGTATGAATTTTGTAATCCCAGAAAAATATTATATTCTTCTTACTGGTTACCTATCTCCCTAAACAATCCATCCTTAACACTCCTGCCCTCACATTCTGGGCAGCAGCACATCACTCCCACTGACTATAAGAGAAAGCTAGTTAGAATTTTGCCTTGTTTGTCTCATCTTTCAAACAACCTGCATGTAGATCTAAAGCTCCAGAGGCAAATTCATGAGCTCCCTGAATGCCCATCACCTCCTCCTCCTCTCAGCTTATACTTATTACTCAACCCCAATATGGTCTTCATCTTGGAAATTTTCCCAGACATTTCTTCTCCTACCCAATTCCTCTAGCTAGAAGAGGGCAAAGGAGCCTACTTGTATGCCTGTGGCACCCTGATGCTACTTCAATGCTAATGTTAAATTTTCATTGTTGCAAGCATTTGTTTTCTTTCTAATATGATATATCTCTATGCAGGATTATTTTGTTTATTTTTAAATCCATATTATCTAATGCAGGACTTGGTATATCATAAAGTTAAAATATTGTTCAATTAATTGAATGGGATATGAAATTGAAGAGTAAATATTAATTCTGAGATTAAAATTAACCTAAAATTAGAATGTTTTCCCTTCTCCATACCATATTTATTTTGTACCAGTCACATGCCTGTTACTTTGGAAAAGAAAAATTTTTACAGAAATATACATCAATCAGCATCATCCCAACTTGCATATGAAAAGTAAAAAACTAAATTCGTGAACCAGATGTTTATCTGTTCAATGTCAAACATCTGGTTGTTTACATAATTAGCAGTGATTGGTTAATTTTGTTTTAATTTTTCATCAGGGTGTTTAGTAGAATGTAGAAACAACTTTTATGTTTAATATAATAAAACATGTTTTATACACACATAAAAGAAAAATATGCTTATATTAAGTAAAATATCAGCTGGCCTCATTGTCTTTTTATATTTTCACTTCTATAATTTTTTTCTCTCAAGGTGTTTTACATAGAATACATCCACACCCTCTTCACACACCTATAAATTAGTCATTTTCAACCACATTTTACAAATGAGGAGGTTAGAGAAATCGTCCCAGGGCATAAAATAACATTGTGGAGAGCTATGGTTTGAAACCAGGTCTTTCTTATGACTTATGACAGCAATTCATTCCAGCACAGGCCACTGTTTAATATAGCATTTACTAACAAAGCATATATTAAATGTATTTTGGTATAATTTCATGATGATCTTGCAAATCTTTTATATTTTTAAATGTTCCATTTACACATTCCCTGAATAAAATATTCTCTAAAATGCAGTCTTATCATTGTTTCCACAGGACCTAAAGAGGCTTCTTGTCTATCAAGACATCATGATAAATCTGAAGAGCTAGAAAGATGACTTTTTATAATAAATTGCAAGACAGGAAAGAGAGGAAGGAGGTAGTATTATACTCCAACAAATACTTTATTTTTATATTAAAACACCAATACAGTTTTTCCCATCTGGTATTTAATTGAATATTAATTCCACATTATATACGAAATATGTACAGAAAAGAGTTCTATGTCAAATAAACTTGTGAAATTCTGGATTTAGCAAAGATAAAGTTAATTTCACAAAGAATTTGTCCTAACTTGTAATACACTGAAGTATGCATTGTAAATTTGCAAGGAGTGGAGTATCATATGGAATTTCTGAAATGTCTGTGATCATGAAACCCTTTCACAAAGTATCCTATGTGACTTATGCTAACGGAATGCACTTTTTCAGTGAATAGGAATATTAACAGCTGTCAGATTCAATTTTACAACTAGTTTCCTTGGCACTCAACAAGACTTAGCTGCAAAAGCCCTGGAATGACACAAAGGACTTATCACAAAGTTCTATGATAAACATGTACTGATGATGTCACATATATATATATATATATATATATATATATATTTTTTTTTTTTTTTTTTTTTTTTTTTTTGAAACGGAGTCTTGCTTTGTCGCCCAGGCTGGAGTGCAGTGGCGCGATCTCGGCTCACTGCAAGCTCCACCTCCCGGGTTCACGCCATTCTCCTGCCTCAGCCTCCCGAGTAGCTGGGACTACAGGCGCCCACTACCACGCCCGGCTAATTTTTTGTATTTTTAGTAGAGACGGGGTTTCACCGTGTTAGCCAGGATGGTCTCGATCTCCTGACCTCGTGATCCGCCCGCCTCGGCCTCCCAAAGTGCTGGGATTACAGGCATGAGCCACCGCGCCCGGCCGATGTCACATATATTATAAAAGCATAAGGTCCTTGAACAGAGGGCATATCTATAGGAAAAGTTAAATCAAAACTATGCTTATATTAAGCTATGACTCCTTTGAACTGTTTGAACCATTTTGTGCTGGATCTGCTGCACACTAATCATCTCAGGGCAGTAGGATTATTTTATGGCCTAATGCAAATATTTTTCTAAAAATCTAACCCTGTGATGTAGTATTACACCAGGTACTTTCAGCAAACAGAGTGGAACCTAACAAAGTGAATGGAAAGAATATTAAGAAAATGCGAATTCTAAATTTGGAACTAAAATTATCTTTCCCAATCACTCAAAAGACTCTTTACTATTCTTCACTTGTCATTTGCCAATGCAGATTCCAAGTTCCTTAGGAAATTTTTAGAGAATTTAGGATGGTCTTATTTTATGTTCCATATCCCCATGTTCCTTTCTTCTAACTCATGACCAACTCCAACATTTCTGTTAATACAACAGAGTAGATGAGATTAAGCTTTCCAGACTATCTTTCAGGTATTCAAGTTAATGGTATTTTTTTAACATTTCCTATTTATTCACCCTACTTTAGAGTCTCTACAGAAAGCATATTTTTTAATCTACAAAGCATTCAAGAGTAAAGACTCTAGAGTCAGAAGACAGATTTAATTCTGATTCTGTCCCTAACTAACTGTTGTAAAACTTGGAAAAGTTCCTCTGATATTTCCTTTTACTTGCAATCGCTTATGTGACTCTAATTTATAGATTATTGCAAAGGTTAAAGGTAAATCTTACAAAGCACAGTGCCCTGCAAATCTAAATTATCAATAAACCCTATCCATTACGATATTGATGATGATGTGACCAAATTAAATCAATAGTTTTTAAAGAAACATTGGATCAGTATCAGTGATTTACAGCTATTAACATGTATTTTAAAATTCCCTGGTGTGCTTGTACCTAGGCCTACAACTGCATGAAGCCTGATTCAGTGGAGAGGAGTGGTAATTCTTCCAGGCAACCCTCAGATAATGCTTTAAGAAATACTGAACCAGTGGACTCCTAATTCCATTGCACGCCCATCACATTACGATTTTGATGTTCTCTTTACCCTCCCATATGTTTGTGTAACCTTCTCCTTTACTCGTCTTGTCTTTCTCTCTGGCCTGGCAGACAGGAGGCTTGCAGTTTTGGAGGGGGTGGTAAGTGGACCAGTCAGGACAGCCCTAATGTCTGCCCTGGGAGCTGCAGGTTATCAGGACACCCCTTGACTCCCTCAGTCTTTAGCAGTTATTTCATCTTTTCGGTTTTCAGAGTGTCTCTGGTTACTTGCTAAAAAATACATTCCTTTGAGTTTGACTTATAAATGGAGTACAAGAAAAAGTGAGCAAAAACCACTTTCCAATTGTAACAAAGCACTTGCCACAAATGTGACAGAAGCAAACCAAAACCTGAACTGGGTTAAAATAGGAGCTTTCACATTAATTATTCAAAAGGCAAAAATTAAATTATCTATACACACACACAAAAAAAAGAGTTTATTTCTGTATATGAGGTAAAACCCTGATTGACGGCTTTGCCTATAATGTTTACAGAATTGCTTCAATTCCTCAATTTCGCTTAAGGTATGATGTATCAGTCAAAGAAAACAGCACTTCACAAATTTTCCTGGAAAGTGAAAGCCCAGGTTTTTTTTCATTTTGCAAATAAACTCTTATCATAAATTTTCCTTCTTTTGACCAACTATTTTTTCTGTCAACTGCCTTTGAATTTTTATGAATTCATTTAGCAGCAACTATTTTCCCCTCTATGTATTGAGAGAAGGTAAAATGCAGACACTGACAAAATGGCTGCCTCAGGCAGAGGCCAGTACACGGAGAGCAAGACTTGGTTGTGGTTGCCTCCTGTGATTTGTTCTGTGAATCTCAAGTTGGAGTCCAACTGTGAAAATAGTGACGGAAACTCTGACCTTGCTTTTAAAAGCTACAAGGCAAATAGCCCCTCAGACCGGGGTAGTCACATGGCTTTTTCCGACTGTCTCATGTCAGTGCTCCACCCTGGAGGATGTTAGAGCCCAGTATGGGGAAGAGGCCTTCACTTTGCCAAGGAGAAAAACCAAAGCCTTAAAAAAAAGCCATCTTTGAAAAATAGACCTTTGAAGGATGAATTGCAATATCTTAATATTAGCATTTGTTATTATAAGTTATGATTTGTAATGCTTTGTCTCAGGTTCTGCATTGAGTAGTAAATGCCCCTGCTTTCCAAGGGATAGAGTGCCTCATAAAAGGAAACACTAATTGAGCAGGTCTTCAGGACCCAATTATCCTACTGATAATTCCAAGGGGATGAACTATCATCATAGTACAAACATGGAATATAGGAAGCTTATCAAAATATTGTTTATATGACAGAAATTATTTCTGATCAAAGCCAGCTCCCAGAATAGAGTCAAATCACACAGCTATTCCTATAGACTATGTAAAGTAGCCTGGCAATGAGAGCTACAGGGTCTTTATACCAATATTAGCTCAAATTGGGCCCATGTTTGACTCTAAAAACCAGTTGCAGCTATACATTAAGAATTTCAGTATTAATGGTGTTTTTTCCTAAATAAAGCAGCTGTCAAGCTCTGCCCCATTGAATACATATACATCAAAGAAAGCAAGTTTTCTGGTAGAATGGTTGCTTTCTTCAATAGATCATCATTGTGTGACAAAACAATGTTTCCCTATTCACTTACCAAAATGAATTCACATGCTAATTTCAAATCTGTCAGAGCTCAGTGTTCACCACTGAGGTGTCAAATAAAAGTGATTTGTCAGTAGAGATCTTTTCTTTCCAAGTTTATTACATTTCAGGTGCATACTTTCTGTACTCCCTCACAACATCCTAGATTGTCCGTATGACTCAAATCAAAAGTTCTGTATTTCCATCAAGCAAGAAAGTGAATTTCATGGTTATTACAAAGCCAATTTTAATTAATACTTCCTGAAATGGGCTTCCTTTTTCTTTTACTTTTATGTGTGCTAAATATTTTTCAGACAACTCCAATTTTAAACAACATACAGAACCTACGTTTACTTATAAGACAATTAAGAAAATATCTATTCTTATAATTAACTATCTGGTTTGAGGTTTGGCTAAGACATATTTCAAAATGTTATCTGGGGGCCAGGCAAACTGCTGATGTGCTAAGAGAAACATTTGTAAACAGAGAAGGCTCCTGAACATTCCTTCTCACAGACTTTTACATAGGCTTAGACAATTCGGGCATTTTTACTAGACACATTTCAAACCAAATGTTTAAAGCTCAAAGCTTCCTAAATTAAGAAAAGAGCTTTATTAAGGAGGCCAGAACACCTTTTAGTCCTTTTCTTTGACTAAAAGTGTTAATTTAATTTGATAGCACTCTTGTAGGAATACACCTAGAGAGATATTGTGCTTTCTATTCCACATGCTCAAGTTACCTCTTAAAATATTCTTTACACTTGCTTCAACTATCATGTTGGGCCAAAGTTATAAATATAAGCACTAGCTCTATCTGGTGGTCCTGAATGACCCACAGAGGGACAGATGACAGTTAAAGGGATGGGGCTTCAGGAACAATCAGCAACGGGCACATGAAAAATGCTGAAATAATAGCATTCTCAATAGGTAAAGGAAGTTTATATGCAAAATCTCTAGAAAGAAATAAGGAGAAGCTGCCCAAATAGTTTTGGTAGGCTTTACTTGAGGGAACTAAAAAAAAAAAATCATATTTCTTAATACTTTTCCAATTTCAAAGGAAATGAACGTTTGTTAGATAAATCTTTATCTTGATTAGGAAGAAAATCTTCGGGAACACAGGAAACTTCACAATCTAGAGCTTCAAAATGTACTTCCTGTAGAGACATATCTGAGTCAGTAACCATTAATCCATCTCTGACAAAAAGTTAAGAATCCACTTTACTAAGACCATATGTTTTCTATTAATATGTCTGCATTTGGACGCCATTTTGTAAGAAAGAAGGAAGGCCATAGAGGCATAAAATAATGGAAAAATAACCCCAACTCAAGTTATAAGAAAATATTTTATAAAGCCTCATAGACAATTTGCGTATACACCCTAATACAATTAAATAAAATTAAAACTTATTTACAAAGTTCAGCTGGAAATAAACTTAATATTTTACAATGGTGTGATGTACTTTTTTCTTTTAAGAAAATACAGGGGCCTACACATGTATAGTTAATAATGTAGCTTGCATAACATTGACAGCTGCATAAAATTGACCCAATTTCTCAGTCTTTTTAACACAAGGAAATGAGTCCTTACTTTCTATCACTGCATAAGTCACTGACATAGGATTCCCTACACAAAGTGCTTAAGCTACTAATAGCCTTAATCAATTGCTGAAGGTGTGTTATTACGAACTCATACTGATAATATTCAACAACACATTTTTTATCAATACCCATGACTATAATGATTGGAGAAAAAAAAATGTATATTTTATAGTTGATAAAACTGATCCAGAGATAGATTAAGTAACTTACTCAAGAAGCCACTATCAGTGAGTCACAGAAATAGAATTAAAATGCCTGTCTCTTGATTTCAGTGATAGACACACAACTTAAGATGAACAAGAAACGTTTAAGTATGAAAGAATGTGATGTTATCTGCCAAGCAATTACTCTTTGCAGAGTTATGTCATAAATTTCTATTTTCACTTGAAGATTGTCTCTTCTAAAAATGCCTCTAAAATTCTATAAGTGGTATTATAGATTGAAATATCACAAATAACTTGATGTTTGGAAGAATAGAAATGTATTTTAAAAAATATAAGTATCTGTTAAGTAATAAGGCATATGCTTGGTTTGTTACAGTTTAATTTGTTTTTTGTACAAATAAAGAACTTTCTTTCACTTGTATTTATCCCTCCAGATTTTCTCTCAGATCTAGCCACTAATATGCTACCACCCAGGCTATTAACAAACATTTGCTTAGTGATTCAAAGAAACTCAGTTTATCTTACATGTCTCAATATTTCAAGCTTTTATAATAAAGTGTCACACTACATAATTTTAGAAGCCCCTTCAACTTCAGAGGTTGTAAATATAAATAATAATACCTAATATCTTACAGTACTTAACTACATTCCTGCCAGTCAGTAGGCTAGGAACTTTATAAGCATCATCCTATATAATCCACACAACAACTCCATGATGCAGAACCAGATATTATCCACTTTTGTATAATGGAAAGCTGAGGTGTAGACAGGTTTAGCAGCTTAGTCAAGAGAAAAGGAAGGGAGAAAACTGGAAGTCAAATTCAGGTCACCTGACACAAGACCCATACTCAATCGTGATATGTCACTTGTCCCTATTGCATTTCTATTGTGAAAATGGAGGTCCTAAAATAAGAAGGTTAAATATTTCACCACGATTGCACTGCAGACTAATGCCTCACTATTAGAAATGTGGTCTGCAGATGAGCACCATCAGCATCACCTGGGAGCTTGCAAGAAACACAGAATATCAAGCTCTACTCCAGACCTGCTGCCCAGATTCTACATTTTAACAAGATGCACACATGATTCACATGTACTTGAAGTTTGTAAAACATGGTCTTAGAAAACATTTAAGAAAGAATACAGGCATATAGGGAAGAACATGGCCACATATTACCTGATTTTAAGAAGTGAACAATATCATTCTTTAAAATGATTTTTTCCTTAGGCGTTTGAAGATCAGCTATATGCTGGGTAAACAACAAAATTGCCAGATGTGTGTATGGGTAAAATGAAAGCAGTCGACAAAGCTTAAATCATATAATCAATAATCTAGGATTACTGTCAAACTAGACTGATTATCCTAGTGTTTGAGAATTATTTTTACCTTCAAGCTATATCTACTATTCAAACAACTGAAAAATGGGCTGAAAATTTTATAAATTTCTATCCATGATCGACAATATTTAGTATAGCAAAGGTCAACATTTTAAAAATAGCCAATAAATATGTTTTGTTCATACCACTTAGGTTGTACTTTTCCCTTCCCATGTTCAAATGACATGGGTCTTAACTGCATAAAAAGGAATGTCTCTTTAAGTATAGAAATCTTGCTGTATTTGTCAGTTTCTTTTGATTTCTATGGAGAATCTAGCAAGGGAATTATGCATATGATTTGACATGTTTCAATGTTTAATAGTAAATATATTATTAGGCCAATGAAACACAAATTAAAATATTCAGATTTACTTTATATTAAATAAAATGTATAGAAATCAAGTACATTTTATCTTATTATCTGGAAAAACGTCAACCCAGATGCAAGGAAAATAAAGTGTCTTAGATATACCGTTCTCATGGCAGTATATAAATATTTCCTTCCCTTGAGAATCCCTGACTTAACTTAATTCTTATAAAAATTAGAGCTCCTTAACACTTCAGGTGTGTTTTGTTTTATATTTTTAAGAAATTTCTCTAGTTTTCTTGATTCTGAACTTGATTCTAACTGAGGAGCAAAAGTACACTTTCCAGTCAGCTCAAATACTGCAAGCCTGCCTGATCAATATTCCTCAAGCTGGTTTATTTGTGCCCTGGGCTGTTGAAACTTACTCTTTCATAGGAGTCAAACCTGAAAAATACAGTTTTTCTTAGTTCAGGTAACGTGTTTTGTGTGTTTGGCATAAGAATTACACTGTATATGCTAAAAGGTCACTGAAGAAAATAATCAAAACATAATACCAAACTGATCTCTTATTCTTTCTTTCCTTACTGCCAGAGTGAAACATGCACATTACATGGAATCATGTGAGATAATATATTGAGTATGAAGATAGCACTTATAATTTCATTACCTGCTACATATATACATACATATGTATACATATATTATGTATACATCATGTATATGTAGATATACAAGGTTAGGTTATATTTGGCAATCAGATTACTTCAATAAACATTTTTATTTTTTGAGAAGGAGTCTCACTCTGTCGCCCAGGCTAGAGTGCAGTGGCGCAATCTCAGCTCACTGCCAGCTCCGCCTCCCGGGTCCACGCCATTCTCCTGCCTCAGCCTCCCGAATAGCTGGGACTACAGGCACCCGCACCACGCCCGGCTAATTTTTTGTATTTTCAGTAGAGATGGGGTTTCACCATGTTAGCCAGGATGATCTCGATCTCCTGATCTCGTGATCTGCCTGGCTTGGCCTCCCAAAGTGCTGGGATTGCAGGCGTGAGCCACCACACCCGGTCTTCAATAAACATTTTTTTTGTTTACTGCCAACAAATGTGTTACAGTTTCAGCATTTAAAGCACTTCACCTTTTACATGTAATCATTGGGATTACTGAAAAAGATGAGAAACTTAATTAGCAAAAGTATAAATTTACAGCTAAATCATTATTTTCATAATTGTATTAGTTTGTTCTCATACTGCTACAAATAACTGCCTGAGATGGGGTGGTTTATAAAGGAAAGAGGATTAATTGACTCACAGTGTGGCATGGCTTGGGAGGTCTCAGGAAACTTACAATCCTGGCGGAAGGAGAAGCAGGCATGTCTTATGTGGCTGTAGGCCAGAGAGAGCATGTGAAAGAGGAACTGTCAAACACTTATAAAACCATCATCCTCTGCAAACTAACACAGGAACAGAAAACCAAACACCACTTGTTTTCACTGATAAGTAGGAGTTGAACAATGAGAGCACATGTACACAGGGAGTGGTACATCACACACCTGGGCTTGTCAGGGAATCCGGGGCAAGGCGGGGGAGAATTAGGACAAATACCTAATGCATGGGGAGCTTAAAACCTGGATGATGGGTTGATAGGTGCAGCAAACCACCATGGCACGTGTATACCTATGTAACAAACCTGCACGTTTGGCACATGTATCACAGAACTTAAAGTAAAATAACATTTTGTTTAAATCAGATCTCACGAGAACTCACTCGATAGTACAAGAACAGCATGGGGGAAACTGCCCCCTTGATCCAATCACCTCCCACCAGCTTCCTCCCTTGACACGTGGGGAATTTGGGGATTACAATTCAAGATGAGATTTGGGTGGGAGCACAAAGCCAAACCATATCAATAATATATCATACTATCACTAATTTAGATTTTGAACTTAGATTTATCTCTAAGTCATTCTCTAATATTTTAACAGTAACAACCCATAAAAATTAGTTAACTTTTACAACAGTTATTGATTCCTTATGAAAGTACTTCCCTAAACATTGGCTATATGCACAATATATGTATCTTATGGTGATGTATAACTAATACAGGTAGAAAACAGAATGTAGTTCTGGGGCATACCAGGACATGTGAAGATTAAACTAGGTACTTATTAACTCAGGCAGCAGGCACAAAGTTGATGAAAATTAAATTGGAAATTGTTTAAGGTGTAATGATGGCTTCACAGATTGATTTTGGTCCAGTGGACAGTAGTGTAAAGGACAGTTAAAGTCAGGAGGACAATGTTTGAGGCAAATATTGGGTCAAGAATAAAGATATTGTCCCTTCGTTACAGAAAAGTTGGGAATAAAATATCAGAACCATGGATAGCTCTCTGGAGACACTTGCAACAAAGACCTTACTGAGGGAGACAGTTTTCAAAAATCAAGACCTACATTGCTGGTTACTCCTAAGGAGATAATGTTCTGGCTTTCAAAAGACCATCTTCTTTGTATTTCAAGTTTTGTCACATTGTCATCAAGGCCATCATAGTCCCTACGTAAAAAAGGCAATTAATTTTAAATAGCCTAATAGGCATCTCCGCAATCATATGGGTTTACAAGATTCTTATGAAGCCTCTCAATCTTCTAAAATATGTGGCACATTTTTTGAAAGGCTCAAAATCATATGTTTATAATCAGCCCAATTATAGAACTATAATGTCTGTAGGTTTCCGATTTTTTTCCCTTCGGGCTAAATATTTTAAAATATTCTCTGTCCAGGGGTCCCTTGGTTTGGTTCCTCTCGCAAACCTCTATCAGCATCCCAAACTGAGGGGGCACATAAAGAAGTATAAACTACTTCAAGTCTATGCAGCAAAGAAGGCTAAGTGGAACCTCATCTCTGCCCCCCAAAGACTTTTGCTGCTTTTCTTCAAGTGTGATAATTGCTTTGAAATGGCAGCCTGTCTAGGAACTACACTTCCCAGTTTATGTACATCTATGTGAGACTAATTAATATTTTTCTTAATGGAAGATAAAAAATAAAACGTATATATCTATTCCTCTCCCAAGTAATTTAAAAATTGAATGTGTTTTTTTCTGGTCTCTTTTCTCATCTTCAGGACGAATGGAGAGGACTTGAAGCTCCTCGAAGAAGATAGATCTGTAAGATGTAAAGAGCTTAAATTTCTGCATCATATTATGCTAGACCATCTGACCAAAAATGTCTACATTTTCCTATAATGTAAGAAAAACATAATCTTTTATTGTGTTAAGCAACTGAGATCTAAGAAAAGAAGTCAGCATCGCCTAATTTAATACAGTTTCTTTTCCTTTCACTGCAGTGGTTCTTAACTAGGGGTAATTTTACCTCCCAGGGAATATTTGCCAATATCTAGAGACAATTTTAGTTGTGGTAATTAGGGTACAGGATAGTCGTGTGTATGAAATGTAGTGAATAAAAATCAGGGATACTGCTAAGCAGCTTACAGTGTACAAGACAGTCCAGCCTCCATTCACCCATTAAAGAATCAACCCATCCAAATGTCAATAGTGCCGCTGTAGGAACTCTGATTTCAGTATAAAGAAACAAATGGAAGAATAGAGAGTCCAGAAGAATATATAAGAATAAAAGGTAAGGAATGTGAATGAATAAGCTGGCTAAATCTTTCTGTTTTTGAATTTGTTTCATCTTATCTGTGAAATAGGGGAGATATTCAATACCAAAGATATGGCAAGATTAGATATATGTTTAATCTTAGCTTTGGTGTTGAATATCTCATTAAGGATGTGTATTCCTTCTCCTCTGTTTCACTGCTGAAATTTACCAAGTTTGCCCTCATGTGTTCCTCCTCTTATTTTACCACTAGTCTCAGATTTGAGTCTAAGAACAATGATGATCATTATGAGCAGCTCACAAGCAAGCCAGCCACTTCTAAAGCTTTCTTAATTGCTTGCCCATGTACTTTTCTTTGGGGACCTGATCTGTTCTAGAAGCTCACAAAAGCCTTGTATCGCTGTAGATTAAAAAAAAACAGCATGAAAAATAGGACAAAGTTTGGTCGTGTTTAGTAAGTAGATTTCTTCAATAAAATTTTCTTGTTAACTGCCAACAATTGTGTTATTGTTTCAGCATTTAAAGTAGGGAATACGCAGGCAAAAATTCTGTAGGATTTGATATGCGACTTTGAGATGTGTTTCACCAAACTTACATGACTTCTTTTTCAATGATATTAATAAAGTGATCATATTGTTTATCTCTATTTTTATTTCCTTTGTTTAAAGTGGCATGATTGAACAGAAAATTAAAGTGACAAATCAGCTTAAAATCGAAAGTAAATAACTACAGTTTCATTATAAATAAATATAACATCTCTTTGACATTATGAAGACTGCCCACACACCCCTAGAGTTGTTTTGTGGCATTTTACATCAACCTTTAACAAGGACTATTGGGTACCTTGACAGGAACTAAGAAATCTCCTAAAGGCATGATAAAGCAAGAAAATAGTAGAAGAGCTTTAATTCATTCCAAATAAATGTTCTGGACAAACAGGGTATTTTGTAGGATGCATTTTCTCAAGGTGCAGTACTCAAAAAAAGTAAGCATTAAATTAAGTAGCTTGGATAAATCATAAAAGGGTTTATTGAACAAACAAGTCATTTTTTCCTCTATCCTCATTCATAAGTAATACATTCAGGTAAGAAAATTCAATAGAGAATAATTAGATGCTAATAGTATATTCTCAATTGGATGCCAAATTGTTATTGTATAATTTCTGAACTTTTATAATTAACTGGTCACTGTTTCCTAGAACACAGAAACAAAAGTTCTTACCAATTTTGAGTCTCAGGATCTCGTAACTTTTTTAGTGATTTTGGAGGAAAATTCTGAGAGATAAAATTGAAAGAGATAAAATTATGTGATAAGCATACGTTATTAAGCTCTGGATATAAATGAGCTTTTTCCTCAGTCTATGGGGTGAAGGTGGAAGTTATGTAATGACTAGGTTTGGACAGCAAAGTACTCTGTGGCATACAAATAAGAGGTGACACCTATAAATTACAACAATAATAATTGTATTAGGCAATTATACAGGTTGAAGCAGAGTGGTATGTTAGAGAGAGATTGGTGAATAAATTAATATGTGCTCAGGAATCCAGTATTGATATGAAACTCCAAGTATTTCAACTGCACATGATTTTTTCTTATTGTCATTGCAGTTCCTGGAGAAAATGATGTCATTTCTTACACCTGCTATTTCTAGTTTAAGTACTGCAATGAGACTATTATAACAACAAAATCTCTGCCAGAACCAAAACACACTGGACCAAAACAAAGGAGCAATCCAGGCTCTCTTCCTAACTGTAGCAATAAAAATCATTTCTCCAAAGAATATAGTGTGTTTTGATTTTGAACAAGTAACTTCAAGTGCTACTGCTTTATTAGTGGCCCTTGTCTATTATCTTCCTCATCCTCAAAGGGGTATTACTGAAAATAGAGACATAGGTCGTTAAGATACAGCTAGCTAGATAGATAAAGTGTACAGGCAAATAAAATATATATGTTTACACAATAATTACATGTGAGTACCTAATAGGTACTTGTGTAGTATAAGCCTTCTTAGACTTCTTTCTGCTTTCACACAGACTACTAAATTATAACTTAGTCATAATATTAAATTTTAGTTGATTTCAATTTTCTTTTTTCCCCCAAGATAGCAGAGTAGGGGATTTTAGTACACCTCTGCCACTTGGAAGCAGCAAGATAGTGCATAAAGATCAACTTTCTGTGCTTTAATTCAAGAAGGAAAACAGGATTCCACTGAAATTGTGACGTACATCCCAGATCCCAAGGAGGAAAATGTGGTCCAACAGCCTCTTTGACAGAATCTGGCTGATAAAAATGAGTGAAACCCCAGTATGTAAAAGATGCAGGGAACTTCCTTCTGTGACTCATCTTTCCACTGGGAATCCAAGCAACCCAGGCAAAGGGAGCGCACTTCATGTCTTCAAAGACCTGGAGCTAACATAGGGAAAGGTTTGGAGGCATTGAGAAGAAAACGCACCAGGAAAAGCTAGAGGCATTTTCCTAGACCTAGAACTGAGAGCAGGATGCCATTTTTAATCTGCATGTATACAAAGTCAGTCCTTCTTTGGGGAACCACCAGTGTAGCCATGCAGGTATTTCCAACTCAGGCTAGAGATTGGTGCATTTGTTCTGGAGCAGGGTAGGTACCTCCAAAGCCAGAATTGTGGAAAGCACCTCAGAAATAGGCATTAGGACTGCTCTGGGGCAGGAGGAGAGCTGCTACAGCTGCACTTTCTTCTGGTAGGCAAGGCTTGCAGTCAAGGCCAGCTTGGTGACCTGGAACCAGTTTGCACGAGTCATTGCTGGGTACTCCAGCCTGATCCCCTGAGATAGTGGTACAGCAGGGATCACTCTGATCCACAGGCAGAACTCCAGGCATTCAAAGCACTTACTCATATGGATTAGCAGCCTGACCTGCCCCACCCTTCCTGTGCAGAGATCTTGGTTCAGTGAGGCCCTTTTCACTTCATATCTAGGAAAACCTCCAAGCATTCAGAGCAACTTCTCTCCTGGATCAGCAACCTGAGCTGCTGCACCCTACCGGGGCATAGATTGTGGTGCAGTATGGTCCTCTCCAGTTTATGCTCAGGTATATCTCCAGGCATCCAGAGCACTCAGTCAGCAGCCTGACCTGTCCCACCCTTCTATGGAGAGATCATGGTGCAGGGGGCCCTCTCCATTTCACATCCAGGCAGATCTCCAGGTATTTGGAGCACCTGCTCACCCAGCTTGGCATTCTGAACTGCTTCATCCTTTCTGCACAGAGATCACAATGCAGCAGGACCCTTTCTGTTCCATGTCCAGAGACTGTGGTACAGTGGGGCCATCTCCACTCAATGCCTAGGCAGATCTCCATGCAGTTAGAGCACCAGCTCACCTGGATCAGAAGGTCAAACCACCTTACTTCCTACAGCAGAGCACTCTGCACTCTACACCCAGGAATGTTTTTAGTCATCTTGAGCAACTGGTCTCCTGGATTAGGTTTAGGCTGCCCCCTGCCCGTGCAGGTCTCCCAGCTCCCTGCCTAAGCTCACTTCAGGATGCTTGGTCGCCAGCCACTGGATTTTCCCATGGCACTGATGTTGTGCCTGTTATCAGGGGACCTGAAGCTGGGCCTGCCTGGTCTGGCTCTGTCCATCTTGCCTCCAACCCCCTGGGGCTAAGCAGTGAGCTGAAACCACTGTGCACTCCACAGATCAGCCCATTGTCCAAGGCAACAGAGATCTTCTCCTGATACCTAAGGATCATGTATATACCCAACCATGTTGGCTGCATCCAGTTCTTACCTATAAGTGCCATCTACTGGCTTGTAGATCAAACAACACAACCCATGTAAAACCTACCGAAAGAAGTGCAGAGGGCTACGTATGGAAGCAAAGCCAAAAGACCATACCCAACATTCTCTATAGACACACAATCTATGGAGGGGAAAAGGGGGGAAATTGAAAGAAAAATAAATAAACAATATTATAGGAGAGAAAAATTCCTACCCAAATGAAAATAATTAGAAAAATTTAGAAGTGTCAGCATTTCCAAATGAGAAGAAACCAGTGAAAGAATTCTGCCACCATGCAAAATCAGAATGTATTATATGTATAATACATACAATACAAAATGCATAATAGCAGTACCACCAAAGTATCACACTAGCTCTCCAGCAATGGCTTCTAACCAAAATGGAAGCTCAAAAATGACAGACAAAGAATTCAAAGCATGGGTTGCAAGGAAGCTCAAGAAGATCTAAAAAAAGGTTGAAATTTAACAAAAAGAAACTTCTAAACCAATCCAGGAATTAAAGGAAGAGATAAACATTTTAAAATAAATCTATCAGGGCTTCTGGAATTGAAAAAACAATTTCAAAATATAATTGAAAGCTTTATCAATAGATTGAACCAAGCAGCAGAAAGAATGTCAGAGCTTAAAGACTAGTCTTTCAAACTAATTCAGACAAAGACAAGGAAAAAAAATCTTAAAAAATTAATGGGTTGGGCTCAGTGGCTCATGCCTGTAATCCCAGCACTTTGGGAGGCCGAAGAGGGTGAATCACAAGGTCAGGAGTTCGAGACCAGCCTGGCCAACATGGTGAAACCCCGTCTCTACCAAAAATACAAAAAATTAGCTGGGCGTGGTGGTGGGTGCCTGCAATCCCAACTACTAGGGAGGCTGAGGCAGGAGAATTGCTTGAATCTGGGAGGCAGAGGTTGTAGTGAGCCAAGATCACACCACTGCACTCCAGCCTGGGTGACGGTGTGAGACTCCACCCCCCAAAAAAAAAAAAAAAAAGAAGAAGTTTTTGAGAAATATGGGATTAGGTAAAGCATAATCCTCCTAGTTATTGGCATTTCTGAGACACAAAGAGAAAAATTAAACAACCTGGAAAACATATTTGAGGAAATAATTTTAGAAAATTTTTCTGATCTTGCTAGAGAGGTAGGCATTCAGATACAAGAAATCCAGGGAACATCTGTGAGAAGCTATAGAAAATGAACCAAATCAAAGCATGTAGTCACCAGATTGTCCAAGATCAATGCTAAAGAAAAAATCTTACAGGCAGAGAGAAAAGGGCAGATACCATAAAAAGGGAACCTTATTAGGCTAACAGCAGAATTTTCAGCAAAATTCTTAGAAGCCAGGAGAGACTGGAGACCTTTCTTCAGCATTCTTAAAAAAAAAGAAAGAAATTACAAGAATTTCATACTCTGCCAAATTAAGCTTCATAAGCAAGGAAAAATAAAATATTTTCCAGACAAGCAAGTACTAATGGAATTTGTTACCACTAGATCAGCCTTACAGAGTAAATAAATAACCTGCAGAATGGGAGAAAATATTTGTAAAATATGCATATGACAAAGGCCTAATATCCCGAAATCTGAGGAACTTAAACAATTCAGTGAGCAGAATAAATAACCTCATTAAAAATGGGCAAGGACGTGAATACACGCTTTTCAAAAGAAGACATACAAGTGGCCAAAAAACATGAATAAATACTCATTATTAATTATCCGAGAAATACTAATCGAAACCATAATGAGATACCATCTCACACCCGTCAGAATGGCTATTATTAAAAAGTCAAGGCCGGGCACAGTGGCTCATGCCTGTAATCATAGCACTTTGGGAGGCCGAGGCAGGCAGATCACCCGAGGTCAGTGGTTCAAGTCCAGCCAGGCCAACATGGCAAAACCCCATCCCTACTAAAAATACAAAAATTAGCTAGGTGTGGTAGTGTGCACCTGTAATCCCAGCTACTCGGAAGGCTGAGGCAGGAGAATCACTTGAACCCAGGAGGCGTATGTTGCAGTGAGCCAAGATCATGCCACTGCACTTCAGCCTGGCCAGGAGACAGAGCAAACTCTGTTTCAAATATAATAATAACAAAAGTAAAAAAACAACAAATGCTGGTGAGACTCTGAAGAAAAGGGAATGCTTATACACTGTTGGTGGGGATATAACTTAGTTCAACCACTGTGGAAAACAGTTTGGAGATATCTCAAGAAACTTAAAACAGAACCATCATTCGGCCCAGCAACCCCATTACTGGGTATCTATTCAAAAGAAAATACATTGCTCTACTTAAAAGACACATGCACTAGTATATTCATCACAGCTCTATTCACGAGAGCAAAGACATGGAATCAACCTAGGGGCCTATCAACAGTGGATTGAATAATGAAAACGTGGTACATATCCACCATGGAATACTATTCAACTATAAAATAAAATATACCCTTGGCAGCAACATGGATGCAGCAGAGGCTATTACCCTAAATGAATTAACGCAGGAACAGAAAGCCAAATACCACATATTCTCACTTATAATTGAGAACTAAATACTAGATGCTTACAGATGTAAAAAAGGCAACAATAGAATCTGGGGACTACTAGAAGCATGAGGGAGGGCTGGGAGCAAGAGTTAAAAAACTGACATTTGGGTACCATGTTGACTATCTCAGTGACAGTATCACTCATATCCCAAACCTCAGAATCACACAATATACCCATGGAACAAACCTGCACATGTACACCCTGAATATAAAATAAAATTTGAAATAATTTAAAATAAATTTTAATAATGTCATCAACTCATCCCATTAAAAATTTTTGATTATGTATTATGTCTCAGAGCCAATTCAAATATTTACAACTCAAAGAAGCATAAGACATAGCCTTCAAAAAGCTCATGGTTTAGTCAGTAATATGTATCATTAAAAAATATTGTGGTAAATGCAAGATAAACGTATAGACTAGGAAATCAGGAGTAACAAAAGAGAGAAAATGATCAATTTTGCCTTGGTAAATCAAGCTTTACAGATTAAGTTGAATTATCAGAAATTCCCCACTCAGATAAGAAAAAGAAGACCAGTGAAAGTAAGAGGAGCCTAGGGTATAAATTTGTATAGTTTTACTTTACTGCTGAAAGAAATCATGGGGAAGCAAGGGGAAAGGAAATGGAGAGTAAGGCATTAAAGAACTGAGAGCAAAGAGGAGAGAGAGCATTACTGAGCAGGCCACTGCTTGAAATCAAGCACAACTAATTTTGCTTGATATCAGACTGCCTTCTGAGAGGGCATATTTACTGGCCCATTTTATAAGAGTCTGTCTACGTGAAGAAGGATTGAGAATTTATGCACCATGTTTCACTTCCAATTCCACCCTGCACATGCATAGGTGGCAAGTGAAACCCATGCACATGCATAGGTGGCAAGTGAATCCTATGGCATTTAACACCTCACTGGCAACCAGCAAACCACAGTTGGAAAGGCAAGAGATGCAGAACGCAAGCAGGAGACAAGGAGTTATCATATAAAGTTAATGATGATAGCAGTCAGAGTAAAATAAGTGGCCATGGACAAAGGGGTAGATGAAGCCAAAAACAGTGGAAGTAGCATTTAGAATATGTCTCATGCAGAAAACTCTTCGCACCACTCAGATTCATTTGTGACCTCCCATTTTGTCCAGCTCCCACGTTGCAAAATGATTCTCCATTTTTTTGTGAAATTTTTGTGCCCTCACTCCTCCAAAAGAGTAAAGTATAAATCACAGAAACACAGTGTCTGAAAAAATTTTAGGCCGAAGGGTTAGTAAAACAAGCTATGGTATTCACTGCTGCAACTTATCCACCATAAACCTCTATAAGAGAAGACCATAACACTGTTTTAGATATCCTGGCATCAATATCAGCTTAGATGCTATAGTGAACTGTTTTTAAATGTCTGCGTAAACCTCCTTCCCAGGGCACTGTAACTCTGGCAAAAGTCACAGATCCCTTTGGGAACAAAACAAGGGAATATATACCAAATATATTTGTGATGATGCTGAGGACTTACAGTCTCCTTCAACTGCTGGACCCTGGGTTAGCAAACTGATTTAAATCTGGAAACTGGCAGGACATGATATTCCATTTCAGTGGCTGATATCACAGTATTATTATTATTATTATCATTATTATTATTACTATTATTTTGACATGGAGTTTCACTCTTGTCGCCCAGTTTGGAGTGCAATGGTGTGATCTTGGCTTACCGCAACCTCCGCCTCCCAGGTTCAAGTGATTTTCCTGCTTCAGCCTCCCGAGTAGCCGGAATTACAGGCGCCCGCCACCACGTCTGGCTAATTTTTTTATTTTTAGTAGAGACAGGATTTCACCACATTGGCCAGGCTGGTCTCGAACTCCTGACATCAGGTGATCCACCTGCCTTGGCCTCCCAAAGTGCTGGGATTACAGGCATGAGCCACCATGCCCGGCTTCATTATTTTTTATTAATAATAATAATAATATGTTCAGGGGCTTTCTATCTCACCCTTAAAACTATCATAATCTCTCAGCTTGTTTCACAGATTCTTATGGCTCAGGCATCCTGATTGCCATTCTGGCCTTGATGCCAATTATGGCAATTCCATTTCCCTTACATCTGACAAGGGAGTGCTACCACCTGGCCTCTGAATTCCTATAATCCATCATCCCCATTCATACTAAGGAATCTAGTTTGATGACATGATTTCCCACCCTCCTGACCTGCAGATAATAACCAAATTCAGTATTCTCAAATACAGTACTGCCTCTCTCCCCACTACTGACCAGTGTGTTCCCCATTACCTTACAGGAGAAAGTGTGCTCTTTAGAAGCTTCTGAAAAGCCCATCAGATAGTGGCTTCTCTGGTCTTTCCACGGAAGTTTACTCGGATTTCCTCATCTCTCTGAAACCTCTTATATCTGCCTCAGTTCTATACCTAATTTATTTTAGATAATCATCATGCCTAAGCTTCAAAATTTATCACAGCAAACCATTAGGGTCACTGGCTTGCCAGGACATTGAGATCTGACTGATGGGTGACGACCATTGATAAAGTTTATTGTCCAGTCTAATAAGCTGCTTCCTAGGTCTAACATCTTCAAGATTTACTTATATACTGGTTCTTTGGGTTCCTGCCAATGTACATAGTTAGATCATGCCATTCATTTGATTGATGTGTTGCTTTCTCAAAGAGCAGGAAACTTAATTCTCTGCTAAGCCTATACTGAAAAGCTTATCCCTGGAAATTGTCTGAAAATGAATGAGGATTTATAGGAGCAAATGTCAAAAGGAATACATGTCATCCTATGAGGTAGTTTTCAGGGTTGAGGTCAAACAGGGTTTCCAGGCAAGTGGAGGTTGATCTATTTTGGCAAAAGGAAAGGGACTACATATAATGGCCTTGAGTGTTCAGGAGAATTTGGGTATTACAGAATCTCAAGCTTGCTTTTACAAATGTCTCCTATTCAGTTTTGAGGATCCTTATTTATTATAGTCAGGGCTTTGAATTAATTGAATTAAATACATGAGACTTGTTGATCCTGTGAACTCAGTATTCCTTTGTAGCTTTGCCACCCTGTAATCAGATTCTGGGCATGATTTTTGGCACACAGATTAAGACTAACATAACCTGTATTTTTTCAGGTACTCAACAAATATTTATTGAATGAATGAATATATTCCTACCTCCTAAGACAAACCTGTATTTCAATGTTGTTTTTCCAATCAGATTATTATTAAAATTCCTTTAGACCTGTTTATCATTTTAGAAGAGGAATATTCCCACTGAATTGCCTGGATCTTTTCCAGAGGCACCAAACAACTCTACAATTTCTCAAAAGTGAAGTTTGTCTCAACTGAAAGAGGCTATTCTTTTAAATTCTCCTAATAATATAAAAGTCATAGACACAACTTGAAGATGAAATTGAATTTGCGCAAGTTTTATGACCAAAGGCAAATCTCCAGGAGAATATCCTTCTTCTAACACTTGTGGGCTCAATATTACAGGACAAATGGCACCTCATATTATATGTCTCAATATTTAAAATTTATAAATTGAACTGGCAAACTATTTTGTGCAGTCTATTCCACCCTTTTGCCCTGGTGAATATATGTTTTAATGCCCAGCTAATTCAGGTACAAGTTTATAATTCTTGAATTTCTCACTGTGCTGGAAAATGGTACCATGAGAGATACCCAGCCCCTAGATCCCTGCTTGCTACATTCTCTTCACACCCACAGTACTGTTTCACAGAGTGAAATTCTTAGCATGCACGCATATAGAATCTCCAGCCTACTCAGCCAAGCTCCACCCACAACATTCACAATCAACAACTTCTTAACCATCCCGCAGTTTGGGGTTCTTTACACCAAAGGTGGACCCTAACCTCAGGAAGACATATTCAGTGAAGAAGTTCATACAGGCCCTAAGTTGAGGAAGAAAATTCAAGAGTTCCAGTTAACAAGCAAATGGTCAAAAAGTGATGTTCAGGTTTCTGTGGAGAGGAGAATGGCTGGAGGAAATCCAAACCAGTGCCATGTAAAGAGTAGGGCCCAGGCAGGAAGCCTCTCTGGCACGGATCTCAGTATGTTTCTGTTTGAGAGGAGGAATCATTACACATACATACACACATACACACACACACACACACACACACACGTATATATATATATATCTTTGTACCCATGGATGCCTAACAAAGTAAGATGGTACTCCAATGTGTATTTTTTTAATCGGTCATAATAAAAGTAATAAGCACAGCCAAGAAAATGTTGGATAAGAGTATAGAAAAGGCTAGAGACTAAGCAACAGGAGATTTGGGCTCTAGTATTGGTGTTTCTACCACTCTGATTCTTTTACTGCATTAATTTGGGCCACCAGAAGTTTTTCTATCTAAACAAATGAAGGAATTTGATCGAGCAATCTAAATCTTTTCTAGTTCTCAAATTCCATAGTTCATTTCAACTCATCCCCGCCATTAACAAAGCAACTAAAAGGCAATATTCTATATCTGGATTTATCTTTTTATATAAAAGGCAATAATAACACCTTTGAAAACTAGTAAGTATGCTTTTAATGAGGTTGAGTAGATGTGTCTTCTAAGGAAGTATCAGGTTTCAGTTGAAAGTATACATTGAGAGATCTTCAACAAATGTAGACCAGCTGAGAATGAACAAACTCTAAGTAAATAAATGTAACTTGTTAAAAAAAAAAAAAAAAGACTAGGAATATTGTTTTAGCCAGGAGCTAAGAAATCAAATTCATTAAGAAATGGAGGTCCCAGTTGAAATAATATTGGGAACAGAAAGGCAAGAAACTGCTTAATAAGCTATTGATTATTGCCACAATTTCAGATCCTGTTATTGGTCTATTCAGAGATTCAACTTCTTCCTGGTTTAGTCTTGGGAGAGTGTATGTGTCGAGGAATTTATTCATTTCTTCTAGATTTTCTAGTTTATTTGCATAGAGGTGTTTGTAGTATTCTCTGATGGTAGTTTGTATTTCTGTGGGATCGGTGGTGATATCCCCTTTATCAGTATTTATTGCGACTATTAGATTCTTCTCTCTTTTTTCTTTATTAGTCTTGCTAGCGGTCTATCAATTTTGTTGATCTTTTCAAAAAACCAGCTCCTGGATTCATTAATTTTTTGAAGGGTTTTTTGTGTCTCTATTTCCTTCAGCTCTGCTCTGATTTTAGTTATTTCTTGCCTTCTGCTAGCTTTTGAATGTGTTTGCTCTTGCTTTTCTAGTTCTTTTAATTGTGATGTTAGGGTGTCAATTTTGGATCTTTCCTGCTTTCTCTTGTGGGCATTTAGTGCTATAAATTTCCCTCTACACACTGCTTTGAATGCGTCCCAGAGATTCTGGTATGTTGTGTCTTTGTTTTCGTTGGTTTCAAAGAACATCTTTATTTCTGCCTTCATTTCGTTATGTACCCAGTAGTCATTCAGGAGCAGGTTGTTCAGTTTCCATGTAATTGAGCGGTTTTGAGTGAGATTCTAAATCCTGAGTTCTAGTTTGATTGCACTGTGGTCTGAGAGATAGTTTGTTATAATTTCTGTTCTTTTACATTTGCTGAGGAGAGCTTTACTTCCAAGTATGTGGTCAATTTTGGAATAGGTGTGGTGTGGTGCTGAAAAAAATGTATATTCTGTTGATTTGGGGTGGAGAGTTCTGTAGATGTCTATTAGGTCTGCTTGGTGCAGAGCTGAGTTCAATTCCTGGGTAGCCTTGTTGACTTTCTGTCTCGTTGATCTGTCTAATGTTGACAGTGGGGTGTTAAAGTCTCCCATTATTAATGTGTGGGAGTCTAAGTCTCTTTCTAGGTCACTCAGGACTTGCTTTATGAATCTTGGTGCTCCTGTATTGGGTGCATATATATTTAGGATAGTTAGCTCTTCTTGTTGAATTGATCCCTTTACCATTATGTAATGGCCTTCTTTGTCTCTTTTGATCTTTGTTGGTTTAAAGTCAGTTTATCAGAGACTAGGATTGCAACCTCTGCCTTTTTTTGTTTTCCATTTGCTTGGTAGATCTTCCTCCATCCTTTTATTTTGAGCCTATGTGTGTCTCTGCATGTGAGATGGGTTTCCTGAATACAGCACACTGATGGGTCTTGACTCTTTATCCAATTTGCCAGTCTGTGTCTTTTAATTGGAGCATTTAGTCCATTTACATTTAAAGTTAATATTGTTATGTGTGAATTTGATCCTGTCATTATGATGTTAGCTGGTTATTTTGCTCGTTAGTTGATGCAGTTTCTTCCTAGTCTTGATGGTCTTTACATTTTGGCATGATTTTGCAGCGGCTGGTACCAGTTTTTCCTTTCCATGTTTAGCACTTCCTTCAGGAGCTCTTTTAGGGCAGGCCTGGTGGTGACAAAATCTGTCAGCATTTGCTTGTCTGTAAAGGACTTTATTTCTCCTTCGCTTATGAAGCTTAGTTTGGCTGGATATGAAATTCTGGGTTCAAAATTGTTTTCTTTAAGAATGTTGAATATTGGCCCCCGCTCTCTTCTGGCTTCTAGGGTTTCTGCTGAGAGATCTGCTGTTAGTCTGATGGGCTTCCCTTTGAGGGTAACCCGACCTTTCTCTCTGACTGCCCTTAACATTTTTTCCTTCATTTCAACTTTGTTGAATCTGACAATTATGTGTCTTGGAGTTGCTCTTCTCGAGGAGTATCTTTGTGGCATTCCCTGTATTTCCTGAATCTGAACGTTGGTCTGCCTTGCTAGATTGGGGAAGTTCTCCTGGATGGATTCACAGCTGAATTCTACCAGAGGTACAAGGAGGAACTGGTACCATTCCTTCTGAAACTATTCCAATCAACAGAAAAAGAGGGAATCCTCCCTAACTCATTTTCTGAGGCCAGCATCATTCTGATACCACGGCCAGGCAGAGACACAACAAAAAAAGACAATTTTAGACCAATATCCTTGATGAACGTTCATGCAAAAATCCTCAATAAAATACTGGCAAAATGAATCCAGCAGCACATCAAAAAGCTTATCCACCATGATCAAGTGGGCTTCCTCCCTGGGATGCAAGGCTGGTACAATATACGCAAATCAATAAATATAATCCAGCATATACACAGAGCCAAAGACAAAAACAACATGATTATCTCATTAGATGCAGAAAAAGCCTTTGACAAAATTCAACAACCCTTCATGCTAAAAACTCTCAATAAATTAGGTATTGATGGGACGTATTTCAAAATAATAAGAGCTATCTATGACAAACCCACAGCCGATATCATACTGAATGGGCAAAAACTGGAAGCATTCCCTTTGAAAACTGGCACAAGACAGGGATGCCCTCTCTCACCGCTCCTATTCAACATAGTGTTGGGAGTTCTGGCCAGGGCAATTAGGCAGGAGAAGGAAATAAAGGGTATTCAGTTAGGAAAAGAGGAAGTCAAATTGTCCCTGTTTGCAGATGACATGATTGTATATCTAGAAAACCCCATTGTCTCAGCCCAAAATCTCCTTAAGCTGATAAGCAACTTCAGCAAAGTCTCAGGATACCAAATCAATGTACAAAAATCACAAGCATTCTTATACACAAATAACAGACAAACAGAGAGCCAAATCATGAGTGAACTCCCACTCACAATTGCTTCAAAGAGAATAAAATACCTAGGAATCCAACTTACAAGGGATGTGAAGGACCTCTTCAAGGAGAACTACAAACCACTGCTCAAGGAAATAAAAGAGGATACAAAGAAATGGAAGAACATTCCATGCTCATGGGTAGGAAGAATCAATATCGTGAAAATGGCCATACTGCCCAAGGTAATTTATAGATTCAATGCCATCCCCATCAAGCTACCAATGACTTTCTTCACAGAATTGGAAAAAACTACTTTAAAGTTCATATGGAACCAAAAAAGAGCCCTCATCACCAAGTTCATCCTAAGCCAAAAGAACAAAGCTGGAGGCATCACACTACCTGACTTCAAACTATAGTACAAGGCTACAGTAACCAAAACAGCATGGTACTGGTACCAAAACAGAGATATAGATCAATGGAACAGAACAGAGCCCTCAGAAATAACGCCACATATCTACAACTATCTGATCTTTGACAAACCTGAGAAAAACAAGCAATGGGGAAAGGATTCCCTATTTAATAAATGGTGCTGGGAAAACTGGCTAGCCATATGTAAAAAGCTGAAACTGGATCCCTTCCTTACACCTTATACAAAAATCAATTCAAGATGGATTAAAGACTTAATCATTAGACCTAAAACCATCAAAACCCTAGAAGAAAACCTTGGCATTACCATTCAGGACATAGGCATGGGCAAGGACTTCATGTCTAAAACACCAAAAGCAATCGCAACAAAAGACAAAATTGACAAATGGGATCTAATTAAACTAAAGAGCTTCTGCACAGCAAAACAAACTACCATCAGAGTGGACAGGCAACCTACAACATGGGAGAAGATTTTTGCAACCTACTCATCTGACAAAGGGCTAATATCCAGAATCTACAATGAACTCAAACAAATTTACAAGAAAAAAACAAACAACCCCATCAAAAAGTGGGCGAAGGACATGAACAGACACTTCTCAAAAGAAGACATTTACTTGGCTGACAAACATATGAAGAAAAGCTCAACATTACTGATCATCAGAGAAATGCAAATCAAAACCACAATGAGATACCATCTCACACCAGTTAGAATGGCGATCATTAAAAAGTCAGGAGACAACAAGTGCTGGAGAGGATGTGGAGAAATAGGAACACTTTTACACTGTTGGTGGGACTGTAAACTAGTTCAACCATTGTGGAAGTCAGTGTGGCGATTCCTCAGGGATCTAGAACTGGAAATACCATTTGACCCAGCCATCCCATTACTGGGTATATACCCAAAGGACTATAAATCATGCTGCTATAAAGACACATGCACACGTATGTTTATTGCAGCATTATTCACAATAGCAAAGACTTGGAACCAACCCAAATGTCCAACAATGATAGACTGGATTAAGAAAATGTGGCACATATACACCATGGAATACTATGCAGCCATAAAAAATGATGAGTTCATGTCCTTTGTAGGGACAGGGATGAAATTGGAAACCATCATTCTCAGTAAACTATCGCAAGAACAAAAAACCAAACACAGCATATTCTCACTCATAGGTGGGAATTGAACAATGAGATCACATGGACACAGGAAGGGGAATATCACACTCTGGGGACTGTTGTGGGGTGGGGGGAGGGGGGAGGGATATCATTGGGAGATATACCTAATGCTAGATGACGAGTTAGTGGGTGCAGTGCACCAGCATGGCACATGTATACATATGTAACTAACCTGCACAATGTGCACATGTACCCTAAAACTTAAAGTATAATAATAATAAAAAAAAAAGAAACTGCTTAATAATCAGTCTGGGCAGTGGCAACCACAGAAGCATGCTAGAACTTGTTACATTTATAAAATTGTTGCTCTTCCATGCCCAAGACTTGTCAAAGTCCACTGCCACCAATCTCAGAGATCTCAGAACAGTAGGATAAGGCTGATATTCCTAAGAGATGCCCAGTAAAGTATACAGCTAAAGTGCCAAGATTTTTAGATTTTTTTGTTTAAACAAAACTAGAATTCCAAACTTTGTATATTGCTGTGTAGAAATATTAATTATCTCATCTGGTACAGATTACATAGCATCTAGTATTTAAGATGGACATTACTGCAGAATAAAGTCTATTCCTTTAATAAATTTGGCCTTGTGAAAAAATTAATAAATGATTACATTTTTATTTTTTTCATTTAATCATGAGCATTTGGAAACTTTTTCAGCACTGTACAAAGGAATTACATTGAAGAAGCATTTCTATATATGTTAAGATTCTACTACAGATTGATACATCCTCGATTCTAGTTTTCTCAAGGATTTTCATGAGATCTCAGCCTGTCTAATCACTTAAACTGCAAACTGAACTTCGTATGTTTCCATGATTTATCTTAGAGTTGAGATCAACACTGGGCTGGGCATAAAGGTATGTTAGATGGTCTTCCTTTTTTTTTTTTTTTTTTTGAGATGTAGTCTCTCTTACCCAGGCTGGAGTGCAGTGGCATGATCTCAGCTCACCGTAACCTCCGCCTCCTGGGTTCAAGTGATCCTCCCACCTCAGCCTCCCAAGTAGCTAGGACTACAGACATGCGCCACCATGCCCAGCTAATATTTGTATTTTTAGTAGAGATGGAGTTTCACCATCTTGGTGAGGCTGGTCTTGAACTCCTGACCCCAGTTGATCCACAGATCTCAGCATCCCAAAGTGCTGGGATTACAGGCTGAGCCACCACACCCAGCCAATATTCTTTCTAATGAATATTATTTATTCTAAATTTCTAAATCATTTAAAAATATTTCTTAATATTAAAATAACAATTTTATTTTATTTTATTTATTATACTTTAAGTTTTAGGGTACATGTGCACAACGTGCAGGTTTGTTACATATACATACACGTGCCATGTTGGTGTGCTGCACCCATTAACTCGTCATTTAACATTAGCTATATCTCCTAATGGTATCCCTCCCCACTCCCCCCACCCCACAACAGGCCCCAGTGTGTGATGTTCCCCTTCCTGTGTCCATGTGTTCTCATTGTTCAGCTCCCACATATGAGTGAGAACATGCAGTATTTGGTTCTTTGTCCTTGTGATAGTTTGCTGAGAATGATGGTTTCCAGCTTCATCCATGTCCCTACAAAGGACATGAACTCGTCATTTTTTATGGCTGCATAGTATTCCATGGTGTATGTGTGCCACATTTTCTTAATCCAGTCTATCATTGTTGGACATTTGGCTTGGTTCCAAGTCTTTGCTATTGTGAATAGTGCTGCAACAAACATATGTGTGCATGTGTCTTTATAGCAGCATGATTTATAATCCTTTGGGTATATAGCCAGTAATGGGATGGCTGGGTCAAATGGTATTTCTAGTTCTAGATCCCTGAGGAATCGCCACACTGACTTCCACAATGGTTGAACTAGTTTACAGTCCCACCAACAGTGTAAAAGTGTTCCTATTTCTCCACATCCTCTCCAGCACCTGTTTTTCCTGACTTTTTAATGATCGCCATTTTAACTGGTGTGAGATGGTATCTCATTGTGGTTTTGATTTGCATTTCTCTGATGGCCAGTGATGATAAGCATTTTTTCATGTGTCTTTTGGCTGCACAAATGTCTTCTTTTGAGAAGTGTCTGTTCATGTCCTTTGCCCACCTTTTGATGGGGTTGTTTGTTTTTTTCTTGTACATTTGTTTGAGTTCATTGTAGATTCTGGATACTAGCCCTTTGTCAGATGAGTAGATTACAAAAATTCTCTCCCATTCTGTACGTTGCCTGTCCACTCTGATGGTAGTTTGTTTTGCTGTGCAGAAGCTCTTTAGTTTAATTAGATCCCATTTGTCAATTTTGGCTTTTGTTGCCATTGCTTTTGGTGTTTTAGACATGAAGTCTAAAACACCCATGCCTATGTCCTGAATGGTATTGGCTAGGTTTTCTCCTGGGGTTTTTATGGTTTTACATCTAACACATAGGTTCAAAATAAAGGAATGGAGGACGATCTAACAAGCAAATGGAAAACAAAAAAGGCAGGGGTTGCAATCCTAGTCTCTGATAAAACAGACTTTAAACCAACAAAGATCCAAAGAGACAAAGAAGGCCATTACATAATGGTAAAGGGATCAATTCAACAAGAAGAGCTAACTAACCTAAATATATATGCACCCAATACAGGAGCACCCAGATTCATAAAGCAAGCCGTTAGAGACTTACAAAGAGACTTAGACTCCCACACAATAATAATGGGAGACTTTAACACCCCACTGTCAACATTAGATAGATCAACGAGACAGAAAGTTAGTAAGGTTATCCAGGAATTGAACTCAGCTCTGCACCAAGCGGACCTAATAGACATCTACAGAACTCTCCACCACAAATCAACAGAATATACATTCTTCTCAGCACCACATAGCACTTATTCCAAAATTGACCACATAGTTGGAAGTAAAGCACTCCTCAGCAAATATAAAAGAACAGAAATTATAACAAACTGTCTCTCAGACCACAGTGCAATCAAACTAGAACTCAAGATTAAGAAACTCACTCAAAACCACTCAACTACATGGAAACTGAACAACCTGCCCCTGAATGACTACTGGGTACATAAGGAAATGAAGGCAGAAATAAAAATGTTTTTTGAAACCAATGAGAACAAAGATACAGCATGCCAGAATCTCTGGGACACATTCAAAACAGTGTGTTGAGGGAAATTTATAGCACTAAATGCCCACAAGAGAAAGCAGGAAAGATCTAAAATTGACACCCTAATGTCACAATTAAAAGAACTAGAGAAGCAAGAGCAAACACATTCAAAAGCTAGCAGAAGGCAAGAAATAACTAAGATCAGTGCATAACTGAAGGAAATAGAGACATAAAATAACAATTTTAAAATGATAAACACAGAGACTGACTTAGGAATTAACCCAATGTCTCAGTAAAGATACCAAAGACTATGAACTAGGGATGACCTAGATTCTTGTATCTCTCCTCTAACTGTCCCACTTTCTAAGCATCCTTTTAATTCCTGAAATTCATTCTAGTCATCAGGTATCAAATGTAATTCCCTTTGTTGACAATATGATTCACACTCACTACAATACACTGCAGTTGAGGCCAATTTTTTTTTAACCAGGAGCTCTCCCTAATTATTATCTCTGCCTTTTTTTAATCAAAGAGGATAAAAAGAACTTCAACAACTTCTTGGATTGAAATTTGAATTTCTAATTTTTATTTGTTTTACATGTTCTCCTTTAAAGTAGTTACCCACACAGAGCTTTAAATTGTCCATTTTTATTCTGTTAAATATACCATACTGCACTTGTACCCTAGAACTTAAAGTATACTAAGAAATACATATATTTAAAAAATTATGTTTCAAAATTAGGGTTTCCACTGGGAATTACTTTTTTAGAAAGGCCTATGGTTAAATATACTCTCATCCATTGATTTTTTAAAAAAATATCAAGGCATACTTAATTAACTCAATATTGTTTTCTGTTTGATGTGATCAGTTCTAAACTCAATCACTATAATGGGAAAATGGAAAGATGAGGTTTCTGGTGGAGTGAGATGGTCTGAAAATGAGTTAGGTTAAATAAAGAAGCAACCAAGAAATTGACTATCATAGGAGTAAACATTTTAATCAATTTCAAAATTTTCAGGAATAGCTTATGCAAACATAATAACTACCACTTCCATGTTAGCATATTGTCTACTGATGTTTTTCTTTTAATACTTATAATAAAAAGTATGTGTTCCTCATATGCCATCATATATTGTAGATGTTAAGCTTATTGAAACTTCTTTTTTCTTCCTAAGAGAACTGTGATTTTCAAATATTTTACAGGAGATATGAAACATTAAGATTTCTCTTCTGACATTAGTCTTTGCAAGTGAGGTAACATCTATGGAATTTAATCTTTAATGTATATTTGCAACATTTCGATTTATAATGTATATTGTCTCTGCATGTTCAGCACTGTGGTACAATATGCTGCTGGTAGTAAAGATATCTGAAAACAATACAAATTTAATTAAGCATCCTCCTCAAGAATTATGGCAAAAAATGACTTTGAAACTTCAAAGTCTTTGAGAAAATAAAAGGAGTGATCGGTTTATGTCTACAGACGTAGGCTTAATTAACCATCGTGTGAAAGTATAGATCACACATTTAATTAAACACTTTAAATGATGTTAGCGATTTCAGCCATCAAACACCAACTAAAACTCAAAAGCAAAAACTGATGCTACTTCATTTGCAATAAAACTACTCAACACTAGAGAAAATGTCTTTAGACTAAAGATTCGGATCTTAAAATAAATTTAGCTTGCTTAAGCGTTATGTGTTGTTTTACTTTTTTTAGAACATATTTTAAATACATATATATAATGTTAACCTGTAAAACTACAAAGAGAATATTCCATTCACTTATTCAATTGACAAATATTTATTCACCTCCAAGTAAATGCAAGTTGTATGTATTATCTATTACTTAGTAACAAATAACCTAAGACTTATCAACTTTAAGCCACACACATTTATTATCTCTCAATTTCTGTGGATCAGGAATCCCAGCACGGCTTAGTTCAGTCCTCTGCTTCAGTGTCTCTCCCAAGTCTGCATTCAAGGCACTGACCAGAACTGGAGTCTCATCTAAGGCTCTACTTGAGGAAGGATCTACTTGGAAGTTCATGTGGCTTTGAGCAGGATTCACAACTTTCTTTGTAAGCTGTCAGGTGAAATCCTTGGCAACTTGCTGGCTGTTGGTTTTCTTACCGTGTGGATCTCTTCATATGGCAGCTTGTTTCACTACAGCCAGCATGGGAGAGTCAGTACAGAGTCTGCTAGTACGATTAAAGTAACAACCTTCCATAATGTAATCATGGAAATAACATTCCATCACCTTGGCCATCTTCTGTTGGTTAGAAGCAAGTCATAGGTCCTATCCACAATCAAGGGGAGGATATTGAAATACCACGAGTCAGGGATCACTTGGTCAGACAAGTGTAAGTCTGCAGTCTGTTCATTACAACATTGTTTCAGGGCTTGGAGATATAGTATTGAACAAGACAAATGAAACACCTGTTCTTATATCAAATATAAAATGCAATTAAAAATGCCATTGATACATTGACAGCCTTTCCTTATCCTTTATCACTTTTGGTTGACAATAATTTTATATATAATACCCCAGATGTCTGACTTTGTATGATGAACTAAAGGGGTGGATAAAATTAACTATAATATTATTAAATGTATCCACACATGAAGTAATGAGATTCTGCTTTAGCCTTGGAGCAATGGAAATGGAAATCAACTAGCAAACACAAAAGATGCTGACTAGCTACTCTTGGCAAACGGAAAATATAAAAGAGAGAGATGACAAGGATGGCTACAAAGTTTTCAGCCTCAACAATTGGAGAATAATGACGTCTATAAACATGCCCTAAAATAACTTATTCTGGAAGAAAGACAATGAGCTTGTTTTAGACATAATAGGTTGAAGGTAGGATAAAACCTAAGAGAGGTAGAAAGTAAGTTTCAAAGAGAAATCAGATTTGCAGAAATAGAAAGCTGCCCTCTAAAAATAGTTCTGCTTTGGATGAGTGAAAAACTGCTCCATAAAACTTGAAGACTATGTAATGGGAATGATATTTCTTTAAAAAGAATAATGTGATTTGATGTGGGAAGAGATCTTGAGATCTCTTTTTGTATTCTGCTATTTTCCAGCTGTGCAGTGTCACTGCCAGCCCTCTTGGTACACATTTTCTTCCTTTATCTTCCCTAAATACTAAGTATGAGTCCAGCACCTTGGTTCAAGCTCTCAATTACAAATCATGAAACACAAGCAAGTTGCTTTACCCCTCTGTGTCTCAGAGTCTTCCTACAAACAGGAATAATCACACGTGTCCCACCAACCTTGTTGAGATTGTGTTAACACAAATGGGCTAATAATGTGAGTAGCTGTGATAAATTAAGGTGGGATTATAATATTTACTATCATTATAATTATTAAACATTCAGGTGATTATGCTATTGTTTCATATAGCTATTTATTTTTCACAAATGTTACAAATTATATAGTTCTTTAATAGTTTCAAATTTAGCTCTTAAGAGAAACTTGAAGTTTCAATAGAAAAGACTATGGATATGCTAGTTTGTAAGTATCACTGTATTTTGCAAATATTGGGATGTGAGTATATTCAGTAAATATTTAATAATTTGATTGTATATAACACACTTGTTTTGTTTAATGTGTGCCTGTCTCCACTATAATATGTGCTTCATAAGGGCAGAGACTGCTTGCTGTTTGTTTTGTTCATTTTTGTATCTTTTCTACCTAGAGGACCATTTGGCAAATACTAAGCATTGAATAACAATTTATGGAATAAATAAATGACTTAATTCATTATTTCATTTATTTAAATTAGAGAGCCAAGGTAACCATACACTGGTTTAATTATTTTGATGAGTCAAGGAAAACTAATTTAATTTTGTTATTTAGAATTTGTAATACATGTAAACTCAGTCTAAAATGAGTAATACAATTTGGAAAGAAAGATGTTTGAACCAATAAGAGAAACATAGTGTTAGCAAGAACATTTTTAGTGCTCACAGGTGGTGGTATTTTTTATTTTTATAACTTAGCCTCTACAAACTTGCCTTACTTTTGCTTTGGGATATTTTGAAGCTGCAGCAGATTGTAATGGACAGATAATGCCTGTGTAGCCTCTGTTAGTAATGGGCAAGATTTGCTCATATAATACAGATACCTGCATTACACTTGCAGTCAGTTTGCACAGTTATTTGCATTCAGACTTGAAGCAGGCTGAGAGCAAAAGATAACCCAGAACACGACTCAGAAACAGGGAAAAGTTTAATAGCTTAAGTGAAAAGAAAATGAAAAGGCATCAAATTCTATTCTAACTGCCAAAAGCATGTTACTTCCACCAAACAGAAGTAATGGGGAGAGAAAAAAAGATAAAATAAAGAAGCTATGAAAAAATGTCCAATAGTAAAAGATTATTAGATGAAGTTTGAAAATCTCTAAAAACCTTTATCAAAGCAGTCGCTATCTTTTACAATGTTTCCTCTTCATATATCATTAAAGTACTTTGCCAATATAAACTTCAGTATAAGTTACCATAAATTAATTCTCTCAACAAATATTTAATGAAGGCTTACTACATAACAGATACTATGCTAAAGACATATTTTTCATTACAATCCTTGTTCCACATGGGATTATGCATTAACAGTAAAAAAATTAATATACCAATATAATATGTGCTTGGTTAATTTTTCAAAATTAGTTTGCACAAAACGGAAGAGCCATTGGATTTTCAAAATAAAGTCATAGGTAATTGAAATAATTTTTTACAAGTCTATTATAAATGCATCTTAGCAGCCCTTTTTTTTTATCATGGCTACATTTCAACCTTCCACTTAAATGAATTATATTGTTCTCAAGCAATACAGAGTCAGCACTTGACTTCTTTGGCATGCCAAGAGGCAAGAAAATCAGGCTTCTTAGAAAGCAGAATTGCTGCATTCCTTTAGTTATCATTTGAGAAATCAAGGGATAAAGTAGGAAGACACAGATTAGGGAGTCCTCCCTGTAAAGCAGATGAAATAGTCCTCATCATTTAGTTTCAGTAATGAGATTGAGATTTGATGTAAGGAAAAGCCTGCACAATTTGTTCCTGGGGGATGTGGGAAGAAGAAAGAAAAAGAAAGGCAGGAGAGAAAATTGAGGCACATGTCCCAATTTCCTCCCTGCAGACTTTAGCTCAGAAAAGGAGCATGATATTACAAGTTGCAGTGACACCAAGGACACCCACTCTTCTTCCGAAATTATACAAAGAGAAAGCTTCAAAGACACAGCTGAAAAAAGTAAATCTGGTGGTTCAGGATGGCCAGTCACTGGAAGGCATTGAGGTGCATGATCATGAGCCTGCAGATACCTACAAATTGCTGAGTCTCATTAAGGAACCTGCAGAAGAGATCCCAAGAGTGATCCAAAATGTCTTTGGGTAAGACAGCTCAGACTTCTGGCACTTGGCTGAAAGGGAACTACAGCAAGATCTAAAAGGGGTCTATAGACAAAATTTTAACTAAAGTGAAGCTGAGTCAGTGGGCTTTGGAAGAGATGGAAGAGCTTCAGCTATATTCTCCAGCCATGGATACCAGAAGGACAAGCTGCAACCAGGAAGGAAGGAGGACATTGTGCCTAAGACTGAAGAAACCAGACAGTATTATTCCCAAGTTCTCCAAGTCTTACCTTCCTCCATGAGTTCATGTACTATTTTACTCCCAAATATTCAGCTACCATCTTGGAAAGAAGCTTGTAAGAATAAACTAAAATCTGAAAGCCTTTCTTTCCTAGAAACACTGAGCAAAACCTGGAAGGACTGTATAAATTGTAGAAATAGATGAATGTGAAACAGGAAATGACTTAAAAAGTCCTCTTCCAACTAAACTATAGATGATTATTGAGAGAAAAATAATATTAGTTATTGATAAAGTAAAGAAACTATAGTCTCCCTAAACATCTAAGGTATAATATGAGTTAAATTTTGAAATGTAGGTACAGTACATGGGTTTTGGCTATCAAAATTAAAAATGCTAAGAGGTTGCCAGTTTTTCTCTGCCAAGATAAACTTTTAGATAATATTTAAAGGAAATATTCTATTTTTAAAATATTTAACTAGCAGAAGAGAGCTTACCCCAAAGTGAAACTTAAGGACACACTTGATTTTATAGCAAGCATCTCAAAAAGATCCTTCCACTTTTCTCTCTTTGCCTACTCTTACCTTTGAGCCAAATTTGCAACCATCTCTACCAACTACAGGGACAGAAATTATGTCCCCAGATTCAAGTGTTGAATATTAATGGAAAAAAATGAAATAAGAATGATTGTGATTTTAATATATTCTGATCTCTGTTTTGAGTGATTCAAATAGAAGAGCACAACAGCAAAGGTTATTTATGGAGCCCTCACTTGCTGCTCTGCATTCTGTGTAGTACACACATTATTTCATTTAATCTTCACAATTCACACCATCCCATAAGGTATTTATCTCCACTTTACAGGTGGAGATGCTTAGGATCTGTCTTATTCCATTCAGACTGCTATCGCAAAATACCATAGACTGGGTAGCTTACAGATAACAGAAATTTACATCTCAGAGTTCGGGAGCCTAGGAAGTCCAGCATCCAGGCAGATTCAATATCTGATGAAAGCCAGCTTTTGGATTCGTTGAGGGTGCCTTCTCTCTGTCCTCACATGGTGGAAGGGCAAGGTAGCTCTCTAGGGCCTGCTTTATAAAGGCACTGATTTCATTCATAAGGATTCTGCCCTCGTGTCTAATCACATCCTGAAGGCTCCTCCTCCTAATACCATGACATTGGTAATGAGTTTTCAATGTATAAATTTTGGAAGGACAAAAACAGTCAGATCATAGCAGGATCAGAAAAGATTAATTACTTGTTTAAAAGTACCAGTATATTAAGTGGTAAAGCAGAGACAAAAACCCATGTCTATCTCATTCCAAAGCTTATAGCCTTCCCACTGATCCATTTGGTCTTGCAGAGTCATTTAAAATCACAAATATCTTTAAAAAGCATATTTCCATAATTTCCTATTAATAGTAACTTAGAAAAGTTTAGAGAAACCCAGTAAAATCAAAACTCTTGAGGTTATTATAGGGAGAGAATGCCAGTGAGGGGAGAATTGTGCCACTAAAGAAAACCTGGTA
This sequence comes from Gorilla gorilla gorilla, assembly GCF_029281585.2. Classification (NCBI taxonomy): domain Eukaryota; kingdom Metazoa; phylum Chordata; class Mammalia; order Primates; family Hominidae; genus Gorilla; species Gorilla gorilla. The sequence continues at coordinate 83,135,076 of NC_073236.2, forward strand.
TTATTTCAAAATCTTCCATAGCACTATCTCACCTATACTGCATAGAACAGTGCTAGAAACATAAGAGAGTTTAGAATAGAAATATTTTATATTTGAAATCTTTAACCAGCAAAAGAGAACTTACCCCAAAGTGAAACGAGAACATAATAAGATGTTCTCATTCTTACTTTGCCAGCTCCACACATTTTCCATGCAATTAACACTACCAGATTTTAGACATAATTCTGTTCCCTTTCCAGGTATGATATCAACAAAACTGACACTAGTGCTAACACCAACCTTCCAGGTCCTACCCTTGGACTCTTGCCCATTTGCTTCTGCATTTCACCAGGTCAACATCTTCTGTGGCATGTATCTTCTCTCTATCCTCAGTCACCATGACAATCAATTAGGATAATTAACTGCCTATTCACTTTGAATAGACACTGTGAAAATACTTCCCCTGGAAGACTTTAACTTCAAAAAATTTTATTCCCTCAAAAATTGCCATTTGTAAAGTTTTGAGCAGGATGGCTCCAAGACTGCAAGAAAACTAAAAACATTAGGCTCAGACAACTAAGCTGATTAAAGGAGGCATAGGAACCAGGAAAAGTTAAAAGAATAAAGAAAATGTAAAGGCAGAGCTTACAGTAAACCCACAACAAGAACCTGTAAGTTTTCTTCGTGGAATATTTCTGAGAAGACACAAGGCAGGAGAGAAATAGTGCTATAAGTTGTAGAGTACCAGAGACTTGCCTTGAATTCTCTCATCTTTCTTTGCAATGACTCTTTCCTCCATTATTAAGCCAACCACATTCTCACATGCACACACTCCTAGGCACTTTGACTGCATCCTATTGTCCCAGGGCCTGGCTCAAATCACATCGTCTTGTACTTTACTCCAATAAATGTTTAAGGCCTCCCAAGAGCATTTGTACAGTGAAGAGGTCACTTTAAAAAGTCAAAGGTTTTTATTATCCACACAGGTAAATCAGTTTTAGTGTAATTCTTGGTAATTTAAATTCAAAAAGAGATAGTGTGTGAGGTACAAATCAAGGGAGGTACAAATCAAGGAAAGACCAAATTACCCTATTTGGTCAGGCAGCATTGAGTAAGAAATACTAGAACACAGGCTACAGAGCTAAAAGAAATGAAGATCAAATCTTATCTTCAGCACTTACTGACTGCATGGCTTTGAGCAACATCAATAAATGAGCAAAAATCTTCTGGCAGTTAGTTGGCAATTATATAATGTAGCAATAGTTATTATGCCGTGTGATTAAACAATATTATTAAGATATGTAACCATGTCTGACACAGAGTTCTTGCTTCATAAATGTTAGCTGAGTCACAATTCACATTGCACTTCATCAACTCATAAGAGCATCCCTGGTATCTGATTAGTTAGAAAGAGAAAATGCACCATTTGTACAAGATGACAAAGTAAGACTTTGTTCTTTTCTCTCTGTGGAAGAAATCTGATTAAATTTTTTATAAGATTCTCCATTTAGTGCTGTAACGATAGAATTTCTTGTGAAAGCTAAATCCAAAAAAAGAATACAAAAATTCAAACACTAAACCCTTTTCTGCTACTGTTTTTAAAAGTGTCAACACAAGAAACCAAAAACGTTAATTTTGTATAACCATATATGAAAGTTAGGTGGAGTGGAGAAAAACACATTTTTTCTCTAGTTATGATTTCACTATATCTAGTGTTTTTTTTTATCTTTTGAAGACAGAGTAGCACTCTAGAATCATATTACTTAGTATGACAATTTGTGAAGAGAAAGTTTATATTCTTAGTGGTGGGAACAGCTGATAAATCTTCCACAGATTTTGCTTGTGGAAAATCTTCCTTGATATTGCTACCCACTGTCTAAGATATTGAAGGTGTGAAAGGAGGGTTACAATCATGCTAAGCAGAAGGGACTTTCTTACCACATTTGATAAGATTCCTGATGAATATTCCAAATCACAAAGAATTCATAGAAGTGGTCAGTTTGAATCAAATAAATAACAATATAACAACTATTTTTAAAATGTTATTGGAAGAGAGCAGTTTGCCTGGTTAGGCCTCTAAGGAAAATAAATAAATAAATGAAAGAGAAGTGACATAACAGTCAGGCGGAAGTGAAAGCCACAAGAGACAGAACTGAATCCTCTGAGAAAACAAACCTCAGGTACCTACTAGCTTCAATAACAAAAGATGGCTGTATAATGAAAGGCTTTAAAAACTACAAAACTCACTGAAGAAGATAAAAATCCCCAAGATTTTTCATTTTATCATATTATTTATGTGTTTTTTCTGTACAGTGGAAGAGGAATGTCACTTCTTAAGGAGTACAGATCCCAGGGCATCAAATGCATTAACCTTGTCTGATAAGCATCCACAGTTTTCTTTCTTTTTTTTTTTTAAACGGAGTCTCTCTGTCACCCAGGCTTGTGCGTAGTGGTGCGGTCTCAGCTCACTGCAATCTCCACCTCCCGGGTCCAAGCAATTCTCCTGCCTCAGCCTCCCAAGTAGCTGGGATTACAGGCATGTGCCACCACGCCCAGCTAATTTTTTTTTTTTTTGTATTTTTAGTAGAGACAGGGTTTCATTATATTTGCCAGGCTGGTCTCAAACTCCTGACTTTGTGATCCACCTGCCTCGACCTTCCAAACTGCTGGGATTACAGGCGTGAGCCATTGCACCCCATCCCACAGTTTTCTTTAACGCCATAACTGTTTAACTATTCTACCTTCACTACTACTGTAAGCCTAATAACAATAATAATAATCAATGACCCAATACATCTAAAGACACAGACCTCAATCTTAACTCCAAAGTCTCTGTTTGCTTATTAGCCAGTTGGATGATATGAAATTCCTTAAGACTTAATCCTCCCATCTTTGTCAAAAGTTCAACTTTCTCCTTTGCTGTTGGAGGTTCCTTTAATGGCATAAATCTATGGTTAGTCACAAATAATAATACTTGGGGTGTTATTATAGGATAGAGACTAAAAGTGTTTTTATTTATTTATTTTAGAGATAAGGTCTCCCTCTATTGGCTGACTACAGTGTAGTGGCACAATCATAGCTCACTCCAGTCTTGAACTCCTGGGCTCAGGGGATCCTCCTGCCTCAGCCTCCTGAAAAACTAGGACTACAGGCACTCACCACAATGCCTGGATAATTATTATTACTATTATTATTATTATTATTATTATTTGTAGAGACAGGGGAGACTTGCTTTGTTGCCCAGGCTGGTCTTGAACTCCTAGCCCCAGGCAATCCTCTTGCCTCAGCCTCCCAAAGTTCTGGATTACAGGTATGAGCCACTGTGCTCAGCAAATGCTAAATATGTTTCAGGTAAATTATTATCAATGCTATTAGAGCTTTTATTTATAGATGGGGCTCAGAGAGATCATAGTATTTAAAAAGAATGACTATAAATAATACCTGGAGCTCAACAGAGGACAGGATGACCTACAGAGGGAAAGGAGTTAGCACAGTTCCTATAGGTACAATGAGAGCCAAAGGGCCAAAACCAAGGACAGATGATTTCAGAATTCAACCTTAAACTGTCTGTCTTTGTGCTAGGATAAAGAGGGGTATTTTGCTTTGGAAACATCATGGCCCAAAGACAGGAGTCTAAATGTTTCTGGGCAAGTGTGAATGAAAGAGAGAGAAAGAGACAGAGAGAGAGAATGTGCACTGCACAATAAGAATAAGACCCATTAATCTATCAGGTTGGAGATAATCCCCTGTGTACCTATAGTGACCTCCTATATGTGAGTCGTATCACAGTATATACTTGTGTGATATGATAATCTGACTTCTTCAGAACTGTCAGTCTTCACACCTGGGAGGCCTGCTGATGGTCATGGAGCTCTTGAAGCTTCCCATCCTATCCCAGCATCAACACTTAAGGGAATCAACCACATAAGGCAAGATTTGCCATTTCAAGCACTATTTTGTTTTTAACTAATGAGTTTGTGGCATTCTTTTTAACTCCTCCATACCTTTTGGTTTTTTTGGACAGAAACAGTTGTATATATTATCTACAACATGTTTATACACACATACATGCACATACACAAACATTGTGGAATGTCTAAATCTTTCTGATGCATTACAACAGAAAGTTGTTGTTTTTGTGGCGAGAACATGTAAAATCTACTCTCAGCACTTTTCAAGAATACAATATATTCTTATACCTGTAGTCACCATGTTACAAAATAGATCTCTTGAACTCATTCCTTCTAGCTAAAATTTTGTACATTACCTTTTTCTTGACAGATAAACCTTGCATATATTTAGGGTGCACAACACGATGTTTTGATATATGTATACATTGTGGAATGGCTAAATCAAGCTAATTGGAAAATGTTTTATTTCACATACTTGTTTTTATGGTGAAAACACTGTATTATCTATTATCAGGTGTACAATATATTTTCATTAACTGTAGTCTCCAACATGTACAATAGATCTCTTGAACTTATTATTCCTCTCTAACTGAAATTTTGTATCATTTGACCAACATCTTCCTAATTCTCCTACCCTACCAGCCTCTGCTAACTACCACTCTACTGTCTATTTTTATAAGATTTACTTTTCTGGATTCCATATGTAAGTGAGATCATGCTGCATTTGTTTCTGTGCCCGGCTTATTTCACTTACTATGATGTCTTTCAAGTTCATCCATCAGAAATGACATGTTTTTCTTCTTTTATGAGGCTAAATAGTATTCTATTATGTATATATACACCACATTTTTAATATATTCTTCTGTTGAGAGGCATTTAGGTTGATTCCATATCTTGGCTACTTTAATAAGGCTGCAATGAACATGGAAAGGCAAATATCCATTTGACATGCTGATTTCATATCCTTTGGATTAATATCCAGAAGTGGGATTGGTGGGTTATATCACAGTTCTATTTTTATTTTTTTATTGAGAAACATCCATATTATCTTACATATGACTATACCAATTTACATTCCCACCAACAATGTATAAGGGTTTCCTTTTATTCACACTCTCATCATTCGTTATCTTTTGACTTTTTGATAATTCTAACAGGTACAAGTGAGGTGATATCTCATTGTGGTTTTAATTCGTATATCCCTAATAATTATGGTACCAGCACAATGTATTGTAGATCACTGAGGGATGTCAAACAATTTATGCCTTCCTTGAATTGATTATCTCTCTGTTATACATTGTCTTCTCTGTGTGCATTTATTTTGTAACTGCCTCTTCTCTCCATATCAGGCTGTGACATTTATTGTTACCTCTAGCAGTCATTGCAACTTGTTACATAAATCCCTTATAGATGAGAAAAAGAAAGACAATCAAACTTTCTAGAAGAATATGTTAAAGAAGTGTCAAAAAGACCTAATAGGAATCTGAAGACCTCCTCCTAAAATACAGTGCAGGGAATTTAATGTATGAATTTTGTGACATGATGCATAAAGCATGATGTAATTTAAATCTGAGATTATGCTTGAGGCTGTAGAAAGCCTAAGATGAATTTGGCATTAGGTTGACAATATATTGATCAAAGCAATCTGTTTAAACATAGCAAAAAAAAAATCCTGAGTTTTCACAAAGATGTCATTATTTCAATGCAATCCAACAATGTTTCTTTCCTTACTCTTTTCAGAATACTTCAACTGGTGAGAGGGGTGGCAGAATCTATGAACCATCTGGGATTGGAGTAAGAGTGACCAAGTCAATTTGATGACTGTGCCCCTTCCAGGTAAATAGTAACCAGCAATCTAAATATGATTCACCCAGGAAGAAGAGTGAATTTGATTATTACCAAGATTATCACTAATATCAAAAGTGTATGTGGCAGGAGGAAGAGGAGTTTGGCAATGTCAAAAGAAAGGACTTAGCAGAAATAATCTTCATTTATGTATTTATGTATTCATTCATTCAACTAAATATTTAAAACTTAGTGTATGCTGGGTACTCTTCTAGGTGCTGAAAATATTGTGGGAAAAAAATAAACAAATATCCCTTCCCTTGTGGAGCTTACAGTTGAAAGGACAATACCCAAAGATAAGATAAATGCATCCCATCTGTGTTGCAACAGAACCCTACCTAACAGCTGAAAGTAGAAGGAAGACAGTCTAGCATCCCTGAAAAAACAGACAGAATCTAGGCCAGCTAACCAGAGGACAACACAGATGGCTGAGTTTGAGGCAAGGTTCCAATACTAGAGCTTGACTAGAACATCTTGCTATCTATGTTAGATTTCTAAGGTTGTCATAACAAATTACCATAAACTTCTTGACTAAAAACAAAATTATTACCTCACAATTCTGGAGGCCAGAAGTCTGAAAGCAAAGCATCAGCAGGGCCATGATTCTTCCAAAGTCTCTAGCGGAGAACCCATTTTGCCCTTTCCATCTTTTGGTGGCTCCTGGCATTCCTTGGATTATGACAGCATAAGACCAATCTCTTTCTCCATCTTTACAGACCATCCACTCTTCTCTTTGTATTGTTCTTCTGGGTATCTTTGATAAGAACAGTCAGCATTGAATCTAAGTTCCACCCAAAATCTAAGGTAATATCATCTGTAGATTCTTAACTTCATCAGCAAAGACTATTTTCACATAAGGTCACAGTCATATGTACTGGTGGACACATCATTTTGGAGACCACTATTCAATCTACAGCACTGTATTAATGAAACTTCTTCTCTGTGATCCTAAAATTCTTTTCAAAGTTCTAATTGATCTCATTGCATTATCACTAACTGTTAATATTTCTGTCTTCTTCATTAGTCTCAGCTCCTGAATGGTAAGGATGACATTTATTTACACATAAATATTTTATCCCCAGAGACTACCATATATATTCCTTGACATATATAGGTACTTAACATATTGTCGATACATCACTACATTAATGAGTTTTCTCAACTTAAGTTCTTTATTTAGAGTCAAACAAACAAAATTAACTGTAGCTACTAGGAAAAGGAGGAAATTTTTGTAACAAATTGGGTTAGGGTAGCTCGCAGAATCAAAGAAATAGCTAGAACTAGGTTTAGAAAGAGATTTAAAAAAAAAAAAAAAAAAAAAAGAGCAGCCCCAGATATCCAAGTAGTGTGTGCCAGTGCATGATTTCTTCAGAGAACTCTGCTAGAGCTGTGCTGTCCAGAGCAGAAACCAATACCAAATTGTGGCTATTTCAATTTTAATTTTAATTAACTGGAATAAATATAATTAAAAATTCAGTTCCTTAGTTACATTAGCTCTATTTCATGTTCTCAGTAGTCTCATGTGGCTAGTGGCTACCGCATTAGGCAGCACAGGTATACAATATTTCTATGACTACAGAGCTATCTACTGGAAGATTTTGTGCTAGAATGAGGCAGTCTCTTAGGTGAATCAGCTCCATTCATTTTTCTGTCCTATGTCATGACACCAAAGATTAAAATCCTGGAGAGAGTTTTGGCTGAGCCTGAGTTATGCATCTACCATTTTCATAGGATTGTACAGAATGCATCAATGGAAAGCACTACCCAGACTATACATAATGGAGAAGATATTATTTCCCCAAAGGGAAATTCAGTTCTAATATTAGAAGAAGCATGAATGGAATCTGGATCTGCAAAAACATACAAACGTATGCTCCGTATACCTATCTTTGCATGTTCACACTGTAATTTTAGTGTGAGAATGAAGATGGCATTTCCAGATAGTCTTCATTTGTCAGTCAGCTAATTAGAACAGAAGGCAGCCTCTTTACAACATCCGTTCCCTGGATGGGCATCTGGGATGGGGTATACAGTGCTATTTGATGCTATGCCAAAAATCCTGGCAGGTAAGGAAGAAACAGAAAGAGCCCTGGAGCCATTTACCTGCTCTCTTAATGTCTGAATTATACTTTCTTTAAACGCAGCCTGGTGTTAAAGAAATTAAATATTCTTATCAAGTTTGGGAAGGCTAACATTCCTGGCTTCAAAGGGTCACTTTTTATTATGCTTTAGCTTTCACCTTCAGCAGGAAATGGGGAGGGAAAAAGAGCTTTTTGTCAGTACATAGCACCACCTATACATTCATTTTCACTACACAAACTGCCTTTGTTCAGTATTTCCAGTTTGATCTATGATTGCAGATCATATCTCACAGTTCATTGTGGTCTGGTAGTAATGTACATGCAGGGAAAAAAATATCCAAACCTTAAATTGATTGCAACATGAATTTCACAGCCAACCTGCCAAGAATTTAACAGGCCTCTCTTTTCCAAGTTTTGGACAAGAAAAAGAAGTCATCTAAGGCATGAAAATAAGGAATAGAAATGGAGATTGGGCTAGTGATTAAAAGCCCTAGTCCTTAGTTCCAGCACTGAGACTGATTGTCCTTGTATAAAAAGAAATAGTTGGATTAGGTAATCTTCGGAACCATTATGGCACCTAAAATCTCTCATTCTAATTGTGCTGGTACATGACCATACTCTGTCACCTCACTCAACTACGCCATTCTCCCTGAACCTCTCCCCTTTATTGGATTAATAGCGCTAGAGTACTGTAGATGAAGGCAACTGACAAACAATTCTGATGAATTTACTTACATTTTGTTTGCTGTTTTTTCCCCCTTTCTCCAATAAGTTCTCCAGGCCCTTATTATTTCCCTGCCTCTGGAACTTCTTTTTTCCAGAACTAAAATTGAAAGCAGTTGGAAGTGCAGAACTATTCCTTTATTTGCGTAGGCACAAACTCATTGAGGGAATTATTTTGGATGCCTTAAAGGCAAGGTAAAAAGAAAATTAGTTCTAGAAAGAAGCAAGAGAGAGAAGGAAGACAACATTTTCCTAGACTGGGAAAATGAAAAAGGAGTTTTATCTGTCAACAGATCTGTCCTACTTTCTTATATTTTTGAAGACAAGGGCACGACCTAATAGCATACTGAAGGGGGTCAGAAATTTAGGGAGCAGTATTACCAGACTGGCAAAATATTCCTATGTTTCTCTGTTTCCAGGCACAGAAGCAAGAAAGAAAATCTGAAGGATTCATATGGGCTCAGACAAAGCAGCACCATGGTGACAACCACATGGAACAATGTGTCTCTGATACAGCACCATTCCTTAAGAAGACCAAACAGACACTTCACAGCAAGTTACCCACATTTCCACTTCCAAGAAATTCCAGTGAATTTCTTCTGCTCTGGAAGGGACAGTGAATCATTTGGCTGGAATCAGCACGTATGCCATATAGGAGTTTGCTTTTCATAATGCAGGGCTTCTACCTGCATCACCATCAAAGGGCTTATAAAGTGTTTGACCCACTGACACATAATCTCACATAACATCATGTTAGACCAAAGAACATATTTTACAGCAGACATGCGCAGTGGGCATCTCACAATGAAATCTGCTAGTCCTATCACAAACCTCACCAACCAGAAACTGCTGTCCTGACATAGCAATAGAATGGCCTGTTGAAGGCAAAGTTGCAGACCAGTTCAAGAATCAAACATCAAAAAGATGAGGTACCATCCTCCGGAATGCATTGTATACTCTAAATAGTACTTATCATATGGTGCCATGACTCCAACAGGTAGAATACATGGGTCCAGGATCACAGAGTGGCCCACCTGGGTAATTTGTACTTGTCTTTCTTGTAAATCTTTTTGCTGCTACTTTAGACCAGATGTCCCATTGAATTTTAAGATATGGCTGCTACCCAAGCACTACAAGATCCATATTATGCCAAAGGTCCAGCAGACAAGAAGAGTCACTATTCAGGAAAAGCTTATTGACGCTGATCAACAGAGGAAATAAGGCTGTTGTTATGCAGTGGGGGAAGGGGAAATATATTTGGCATGCAGGTGACCCACTTAGATAATTACTTGAGGATATTATTTATGAAGTTAAACTGCAGGAGCAGAATCTGTAGTTATCCTAATAACCTTCTTTTTATAATTTTTTACAGGAAAAGAGGCATATCAATATCCTAGAGTAGCTCTTACCATATTTTGTGAAGAAGAAGAATTAACTATAGTGGACACAGCATTGCAACCACAGATGCTATTTCAGTAATAAAGGCACATTTTCTTTGTGGCTCAGAAGCCTGTCTAACGAGCCCTCAGGTGTTATACCTGTTCAGGAATTTCCCTCAGCTAAAGGTACCCACTTTCCAAGGGTAGCCCACGTATCTGGTCAATGCAAGGGTCCTCTGGAAAGCTAAAAATCCATTTTACCTTCTGTGCTGCAGTGGATTTGGCCAAATTTTTCATCATGAATGTTTCACAACTCAACTTTTCTCTCTGCCAAATCCTGCCTTCTTTCCTTTCCCTGTGCCTGCTAATGCCTAGACCACTCTAATAAACTTTCTGCACATGAATCTAGGTCTCAGAATCTGTGTCCCAGATTCCCAACCTCAACATCTTTTTTACAAGATATCATTTCTCTTTCATTGGGAACGATGTAGCCCTAGATCTCAACCTCTTGCAGACTCAGTCATCTACTCAACATTTACTAAAAAGCACTAAGTGCCAGAAATTTTGATAAGCATTGGGGATTCTAAAACTATATGAGACAGATATGTTCACTACCCTTGTATATAACACATGTATCTCTGTGTTCTTATAGTAAATACCTCTGGTAATCTATTTGAAAGGCTTTCTGTATTTTATTATAGTTATTATGAAATTTTAAAAATAATTTAGAAACAGGCAGATAAAATTATATGTATTTATCATGTACAACATGATATTTTGTAATATATAGTAGAATAGCTAAACCTAGCTAATGCATGTATTACCTCAAAAAGCTATCATTTTGTGGTGGGAACATTTCAGATCTACTCTCTTAACATTTTTCAAGAATATAATATACTGTTATTAATACTGTCAACTTGTACAATATTTCTTGAATTTTTTCCTTCTAATGAGAATTGTGCATTTTTGACCAGAATCTCCCTAACCATATGTGCAATCTAAAAAAGATGATCTCATAGAAGTACAGAGCAGAATGACAGCTGTCTGTATTTTTGACTAGCATCGGTCTCAGTTATTCAAGGTCAGGAACCACGCCACAACAATATCATTTTCAGAATTATAAGGAAAACCAATCACAGAGCAAAGAGATTTAACAAGTATTGTGTGATACTACTGTTTGCTAGATAGTTTTAATTATATTATGTTACTAATAAATTCACTAATAAAACCATGTCACCATATTAATTTCTTCCTTTTATATGTAGAAAACCTAAGGCATAGAGTGGTTAAAAAAAAATAAGGACTACCTAGGTTGTGGATCCAAGTCAGCCTGTCCTGAAATTTGTGGATTTTGCAGTAAGCCTGTCTCCTATGTGTTCTACTGTGTACTGGGACCATACACAGTATGGTCTTAGCAAATGTCTGATGAATGGCAGAATAAATGAAACAATAAATGAATGGGCAATAATTTGTAAGTCACCAAGTCACATGCCAAATTTCTTGGTTTATGCTTTCTGTGCTAATCTTGGAGTGTCTCATGTTAGAACAACGTTCACATTTTCTAGTCATTTGCAGCTATTAATATTATGATATGCTGTTCATCAATTTTACACAGAGTGGAAATAATATCTACTCTATATTTGGTTCTATCAACCTTCAGCTCCAGGGAACAGGCCTATAATTAGCATTTGAAAATCACCCCTGAACTCAGTAGAACTGATGAAGATGCCTGATTTCTAAGAAAGCTTTTTTGTGGAAACAGATAGAAGTCCATTGCAGATGATAATTTATGGACAAAATCAAAAAGCCAGAAAAAGATCCCTATAGCTACTGGTCTACAGACAATCAAGAGTAGGGTGCTTCTGAAAAGAAATAATTCTTGCCAATCACCCCACATACCACACTTTCACACTATCCTACATAAAGGTGGGGAAGTTTTACAAACTATCATAGGTTTACTGCATAACAGAAGATTAAATCTGAACTCCCTGGATCAGTTTCACAGATTAATGCAATCCTTAAATAGGTTTCAGGACCAGCCTTCTTCCTCCTGGTCTCAATGGCCCAGGTATGACATAGAAAACAGGCATTCTTTCTTACACCTCAGAATAAACTGCTTCTGGGCCAAACCTGGAAATACAAAGTTGATTCCAGAATAGGAGAGTTTTACAGCCCTATTCCCCCATTCTGGGAAGGTATACAACTGAAAAGCTTTCACTTTCTAACATTTTCATTATCTTCTATTTATTTGTGTTATTTTGACTTTGCTTCATTGCATCCATTGAGGAGGCTGCCTTTGTCTGTTATAATTATTTGGATCAATTTTCTCAAAGACCCCAAAAAAAGCCTCTTCTTCATTTTACATGCCCCAAAGGTAAATCCACTTAAAAATGAGTTTTAACAAGCAGTCCTTACACTGACAAATAATTTTCCTTTCTTGTTACCAAGAAAGATAGGCTAGCATGCAGCAAACCTAAATGGGATGTTAAATTTGGATGTTTCTGATTGCCTGCTCTGGGAACTGCTCAAGGTCCATTTAGGAAATGTGCCTTCATTATAGAAAGTGGCAGTCAGCCTTGCTGACAAAAGTCCTTTAGCTTTCACTCCCTTTGACACATGCTAATACCTGGAATCATGACTTCCACACTTTGTTGGCTCAGGGTTCTCTGCTCCTAATGTTCCCTACAAGAAGTTAGCAAAATTAAAGTGTGTAACAGTTTATTCTATCACTGTTTTGATGGCTAGCTTTAAGAAACACAGACTATTTTCATTAAATAAATATGAAAAATCATTTTATATTCTTTAATTTTCCTAATACGTAAGTGGAAAAGAGAAAGGGGCTGGGTGCGGTGGCTCACGCCTATAATCCCAGCACTTTGTGAAGTTGAGGTGGGTGGATCACCTGAGGTCAGGGGTTCGAGACCAGCCTGGCCAACATGGTGAACTTCATCTTCATTAAAAAAAAAAAGGGGGGTGGGGGAGGAGCCAAGATGGCCGAATAGGAACAGCTCCTGTCTACAGCTCCCAGCGTGAGTGATGCAGAAGACGGGTGATTTCTGCATTTCCAACTGAGGTACTGGGTTCATCTCACTGGGGAGTGCCAGACAGTAGGTGCAGGACAGTGGGTGCAGCGCACCGTGTGCGAGCCAAAGCAGGGACAGGCATCACCTCACCTGGGAAGCACAAGGGGTCAGGGAATTCCCTTTCCTAGTCAAAGAAAGGGGTGACAGAGGGCACCTGGAAAATTGGGTCACTCCCACCCTAATACTGTGCTTTTCCAATGGGCTTAAAAAATGGCACACCAGGAGATTATATCCCGCACATGGCTCGGAGGGTCCTACGCCCACGGAGTCTCACTCGTTGCTAGCACAGCAGTCTGAGATCAAACTGCAAGGCAGCAGTGAGGCTGGGGGAGGGGCGCCCGCCAATGCCCAGTTAGTCGTTTGACTAGGTAAACAATGCGGCCGGGAAGCTCCAACTGAGTGGAGCCCACCACAGCTCAAGGAGGCCTGCCTGCCTCTGTCAGCTCCACCTCTGGGGGCAGGGCACAGACAAACAAAAAGACAGCAGTAACCTCTGCAGACTTAAATGTCCCTGTCTGACAGCTTTGAAGAGAGTAGTGGTTCTCCCAGCATGCAGCTTGAGATCTGAGAACAGGCAGACTGCCTCCTCAAGTGGGTCCCTGACCCCCAAGTAGCCTAACTGGGAGGCACCCCCCAGTAGGGGCTGACTGACACCTCACATGGCCAGGTACTCCTCTGAGACAAAACTTCCAGAGGAACGATCAGGCAGCAGCATTTGCAGTTCACCAATATACACTGTTCTGAAGCCACCGCTGCTGATACCCAGGCAAACAGGGCCTGGAGTGGACCTCTAGCGAACTCCAACAGACCTGCAGCTGAGGGTCCTGTCTGTTAGAAGGAAAACTAACAAACAGAAAGGACATCCACACCAAAAACCCATCTGTACATCACCATCATCAAAGACCAAAGGTAGATAAAACCACAAAAATGGGAAAAAAACAAAGCAGAAAAACAGGAAACTCTAAAAATCAGAGCGCCTCTCCTCCTCCAAAGGAACGCAGCTCCTCACCAGCAATGGAACAAAGCTGGATGGAGAATGACTTTGATGAGTTGAGAGAAGAAGTCTTCAGATGATCAAACTACTCTGAGCTACAAAAGGAAATTCAAACCAATGGCAAAGAAGTTAAAAGCTTTGAAAAAAAATTAGACGAATGGATAACTAGAATAACCAATGCAGAGAAGTCCTTAAAGGACCTGATGGAGATGAAAACCAAGGCACAAGAGCTACGTGATGAATGCAGAAGCCTCAGTAGCCAATGCGATCAACTGGAAGGAAGGGTATCAGTGATGGAAGACGAAATGAATGAAATAAAGCGAGAAGAGAAGTTTAGAGAAAAAAGAATAAAAAGAAACGATAAAAACCTCCAAGAAATATAGGACTATGTGAAAAGACCAAATCTATGTCTGACTGGTGTACCTGAAAGTGATGGGGAGAATGGAAGCAAGTTGGGAAACACTCTGCAGGATATTATCCAGGAGAACTTCCCCAATCTAGCAAGGTAGGCCAACATTCAAATTCAGGAGATACAGAGAACGCAACAAAGATACTCCTCGAGAAGAGCAACTCCAAGACTCATAATTGTCAGATTCACCAAAGTTGAAATGAAGGAAAAAATGTTAAGGGCAGCCAGAGAGAAAGGTCGGGTTACCCATAAAGGGAAGCCCATCAGACTAACAGCTGATATCTCGGCAGAAACTCTACAAGCCAGAAGAGAGTGGGGACCAATATTCAACATTCTTAAAGAAAAGAATTTTCAACCCCAAATTTCATATCCTGCCAAACTAATCTTCATAAGTGAAGGAGAAATAAAATACTTTACAGACAAGCAAATGCTGAGAGATTTTGTCACCACCAGGCCTGCCCTAAAAGAGCTCCTGAAGGAAGCACTAAACATGGAAAGGAACAACTGGTACCAGCCACTGCAAAAACATGCCAAATTGTAAAGACCATCAAGGCTAGGAAGAAACCCCATCAACTAATGAGCAAAATAACCAACTAACATCATAATCACAGGATCAAATTCACACATAACAATATTAACTTTAAATGTAAATGGGCTAAATGTTCCAATTAAAAGACACGACTGGCAAACTGGATAGAGTCAAGACCCATCAGTGTGCTGTATTCAGGAAACACATCTCACGTGCAGAGACACACATAGGCTCAAAATAAAGGGATGGAGGAAGATCTACCAAGCAAATGGAAAACAAAAACAGGCAGGGGTTGCAATCCTAGTCTCGGATAAAACAGACTTTAAACCAACAAAGATCAAAAAAGACAAAGAAGGCCATCACATAATGGTAAAGGGATCAATTCATCAAGAAGAGCTAACTATCCTAAATATATATGCACCCAATATAGGAGCACCAAGATTCACAAACCAAGTCCTTAGTGACATAGAAAGAGACTTAGACTCCCACCCAATAATAATGGGAGAATTTAACACCCCACTGTCAACATTAGACAGATCTACGAGACAGAAAGTTAACAAGGATACCCAGGAATTGAACTCAGCTCTGCACCAAGCAGACCTAATAGACATCTACAGAACTCTCCACCCAAAATCAACAGAATATACATTGTTTTCAGCACCACACCACACCTACTCCAAAATTGACCACATAGTTGGAAGTAAAGCACTCCTCAGCAAATGTAAAAGAACAGAAATTATAACAAACTATCTCTCAGACCCCAGAGCAATCCAACTAGAACTCAGGATTAAGAAACTCACTCAAAACTGCTCATCTATATGGAAACTGAACAACCTGCTCCTGAATGACTACTGGGTACATAATGAAATGAAGGCAGAAATAAAGATGTTCTTTGAAACCAATGAGAACAAAGACACAACATACCAGAATCTCTGGGACACATTCAAAGCAGTGTGTAGAGGGAAATTTATAGCACTAAATGCCCACAAGAGAAAGCAGGAAAGATCTAAAATTGATACCCTAACGTCACAATTAAAAGAACTAGAAAAGCAAGAGCGAACACATTCAAAAGCTAGCAGAAGGCAAGAAATAACTAAGATCAGAGCAGAACTGAAGGAAATAGAGACACAAAAAACCCTTCAAAAATTAATGAATCCAGGACCTGGTTTTTTGAAAAGATCAACAAAATTGATAGGCCGCTAGCAAGACTAATAAAGAAGAAAAGAGAGAAGAAACAAATAGACACAATAAAAACTGATAAAGGGGATATTACCACCAATCCCACAGAAATACAAACTACCATCAGAGAATACTACAAACACCTCTACGCAAATAAACTAGAAAATCTAGAAGAAATGGACAAATTCCTCGACACATACATACTGCCAAGACTAAACCAGGAAAAAGTTGAATCTCTGAATAGACCAATAACAGGCTCTGAAATTGAGGCAATAATCAATAGCTTACCAACCAAAAAAAAGTCCAGGACCAGATGGATTCACAGCTGAATTCTACCAGAGGTACAAAGCGGAGCTGGTACCATTCCTTCTGCAACCATTCCAATCAACAGAAAAAGAGGGAATCCTCCCTAACTCATTTTATGAGGCCCGCATCATCCTGATACCAAAGCCTGGCAGAGAAACAACAAAAAAAGAGAATTTTATACCAATATCCTTGAGAAACATCAACGCAAAAATGCTCAATAAAATACTGGCAAAATGAATCCAGCAGCACATCAAAAAGCTTATCCACCATGATCGAGTGGGCTTCATCCCCAGGATGCAAGGCTGGTTCAACATACGCAAATCAATAAATGTAATCCAGCATATAAACAGAACCAAAGACAAAAACCACATGATTATCTCAATAGATGCAGAAAAGGCCTTTGACAAAATTCAACAGCCCTTCATGCTAAAAACTCTCAATAAATTAGGTATTGATGGGATGTATTCCAAAATAATAAGAGCTATCTATGACAGACCCACAGCCAATATCATACTGAATGGACAAAAACTGGAAGTACTCCCTTTGAAAACAGGCACAAGACAGGGTTGCCCTCTCTCACCACTCATATTCAACATAGTGTTGGAAGTTCTGGCCAGGGCAATTAGGCAGGAGAAGGAAATAAAGGGTATTCAATTAGGAAAAGAGGAAGTCAAATTGTCCCTGTTTGCAGATGACATGATTGTATATCTAGAAAACCCCATCATCTAAGCCCAAAATCTCCTCAAGCTGATAAGCAACTTCAGCAAAGTCTCAGGATACAAAATCAATGTACAAAAATCACAAGCATTCTTATTCACAAATAACAGACAAACAGAGAGCCAAATCATGAGTGAACTCCCATTCACAATTGCTTCAAAGAGAATAAAACACCTAGGAATCCCACTTACAAGGGACGTGAAGGACTTCTTCAAGGAGAACTACAAACCACTGCTCAATGAAATAAAAGAGGATACAAACAAATGGAAGAACATTCCATGCTCATGGGTAGGAAGAATCAATATCATGAAAATGTCCATACTGCCCAAGGTAATTCATAGATTCAATGCCATCCCCATCAAGCTACCAATGACTTTCTTCACAGAATTGGAAAAAACTACTTTTAAGTTCATATGGAACCAAAAAAGAGACCACATCACCAAGTCAATCCTAAGCCAAAAGAACAAAGCTGGAGGCATCACACTACCTGACTTCAAACTATACTACAAGGCTACAGTAACCAAAACAGCATGGTACTGGTACCAAATCAGAGATATAGACAAATGGAACAGAACAGAGCCCTCAAAAATAATGCAGCATATCCACAACTATCTGATCTTTGACAAACCTGACAAAAACAAGCAATGGGGAAAGGATTCCCTATTTAATAAATGGTGCTGGGAAAACTGGCTAGCCATATGTAGAAAGCTGAAACTGGATCACTTCCTTACACCTTATACAAAAATTAATTCAAGATGGATTAAAGACTTAAATGTTAGACTTAAAACCATAAAAACCCTAGAAGAAAACGTAGGCAATACCATTCAGGACATAGGCATGGGCAAGGACTTCATGTCTAAAACACCAAAAGCAATGGCAACAAAAGCCAAAATTGACAAATGGGATCTAATTAAACTAAAGAGCTTCTGCACAGCAAAAGAAACTACCATCAGAGTGAACGGGCAACCTACAGAATGGGAGAAAATTTTTGCAACCTACTCATCTGACAAAGAGCTAATATCCAGAATCTACAATGAACTCAAACAAATTTACAAGAAAAAAACAAACAACCCCATCAAAAAGTGGGCAAAGGACATGAACAGACACTTCTCAAAAGAAGACATTTATGCAGTCAAAAAACACATGAAAAAATGCTCACCATCACTGGCCATCAGAGAAATGCAAATCAAAACCACAATGAGGTATCATCTCACACCAGTTGGAATGGCGATCATTAAAAAGTCAGGAAACAACAGGTGCTGGAGAGGATGTGGAGAAATAGGAACACTTTTACACTGTTGGTGGGACTGTAAACTAGTTCAACCGTTGTGGAAGTCAGTGTGGCGATTCCTCAGGGATCTAGAACTAGAAATACCATTTGACCCAGCCATCCCATTACTGGGTATATACCCAAAGGATTATAAATCATGCTGCTATAAAGACACATGCACACGTATGTTTATTGTGGCACTATTCACAATAGCAAAGACTTGGAACCAACCTAAATGTCCAACAATGATAGACTGGATTAAGAAAATGTGGCACATATACACCATGGAATACCATGCAGCCATAAAAAATGATGAGTTTATGTCCTTTGTAGGGACATGGATGAAACTGGAAACCATCATTCTCGGCAAACTATCACAAGGACAAAAAACCAAACACCACATGTTCTCACTCATAGGTGGGAATTGAACAATTAGAACACATGGACACAGGAAGGGGAACATCACACACTGGGGACTGTTGTGGGGTGGGGGGAGGGGGGAGGGATAGCATTAGGAGATATACCTAATGCTAAATGACGAGTTAATGGGTGCAGCACACCAACATGGCACATGTATACATATGTAACAAACCTGCACATTGTGCACATGTACCCTAAAACTTAAAGTATAATAATAATAAAATTAAAAAAAAAAATTAGCCTTGCATGGTGGCGTGCATCTGTGGTCCCAGTTGCTCAGGAGGCTGAGGCAGGAGAATCACTTGAACCCAGGAGGCAGAGATTACAGTGAGCAGAGATTGCACCACTACACTCCAGCCTGGGTGACAGAACGAGATTCTATCTCAAAAAAAAAAAAAAAAAAAAAGAAAGAAAGAAAGAGCAGAAAGAAATATCAAAACTAACTGCCTACTGGTGAGTACTTTACATATATTGTTTCTTTAATCCTCACAGGAACTATTAAACCCATGTTATAAATGAGGAATCTGAGTTCCTGAAAGGTTAATCTTTGCCACCTAAAACTCAGGAAAACATAACTCTGAATGGACTTGCTGACATATTAAGGAAAAGGCAGACATTAAAGAACAATTTAAAGCAGTATTTTCCAAAATACCATGCTTTCAGGATACCAGTGAGTACTGTGCACATACACATGAAGAGGTGTCTTCAAATGAGTTGAGAACTTCACTGGATTTACTAGTCTTTTTGAAATTTATCAGGCTTTATTGACTTTAAACTTAAATCAGAAACATTTTTCAATGCAATGACAACTCTTCAAAAATATATCTCTAATAACTACATAACATCACATCCCATTTATTGAATATAATTTATGTAGCCTTTGGCTTCTTTAGTAATATTTTTCCCCAGTTGTGCTTTAAATGCTAATGTACACTGTGGCTCTCCAAGAATGAAGCTGGTATGTAGTGTTAGCTATGTAGTATTTCAAAACTTATACAGAGCATCTCCAAGGTTCAGCATTACATAGTTTTCACTTTGGAAATGCCCATACTGAGTTGCCAAGAAATTGTGCTCGTTAAAAAATATACACAGAAAAACCTTCATATATAAGCTTTGAATAAAAAGCATTTTTTAAATACTAACATGTTAATTCCCTAAATTTTTATTAATTTTTCAGCTTTGACTTTTAACAACTGTAATTATAATCAAGAAGTTTACAAATATTTCATCTGTCTGTCTCTCTTTCTGGACAAATAGAAGGATTGTATACCCTTGTTCACCTGAGCTAGATGTAGCTGTTTGATTTACTTTGATCAATGACATGGAGACGTTAGTATTGTGGGTCACCGAAGGCAGAAGCTTTCAAGGTCTGTATAGGCTTTGCCATGTTCTTTTTCCCTCTGTCATGATGACTGGCCTTGCCACAGAGCAGGGCTCCTCTGTTGATTCAGTATTCTGAACTGAAGAAACACAAAGCAGAGCCCCTAGGTAGCATTCAATGGACAAATGTGAGTAAATTAAATAAAAAATAAAAGTTATTTGTTCTGAGTCACTGAAATTTGGTCTAACTTGACCAATATAATAACTTAGGTAGTATGGCATAGTACAAAAAAAATCGCAAAAAGAATGAGAAAAAAGTGTCAACTTCTAATAGTTGTTATTTACCAACTTGGCAAATAGCTATGAAATTCACTTAACCTCTTCAAAGTCTCTGTTTGGCAAAATAATAAGTGCCTTCCTGGCAGAATCATTCTGAATATCGAAAGAGAACAGCCATGGGTGTGTTTTTGAAGCTATAAAACACATTACACATGTGTATTAGTCGTTCCCATGCTGCTAATAAAGGCATAACTGAGACTGGGTAATTTATAAAGGAAAAGGGTTTAATGGACTCACAGTTCCACATAGCTGGGGAGGCCTCAAAATCATGGTGGGAGGTGAAGGAGGAGCAAAGTCACATCTTACATGGCAGCAGGCAAGAGAACGTGTACAGAGGAACTGCCCCTTTGTAAAACCATCAGATCTTGTGAGATTTATTCAATACCATGAGAAAAGCACAGGAAAAACCAGCCCCCATGATTCAATTACCTCCCATGGGGTCCCTCCCATGACACGTGGCGATTATAGGAGCTACAATTCAAGATGAGATTTGGGTGGACAACAGCCAAACCGTATCAACATGGAAGGTCTTTTTTTTTTTTAAGTTTTGGGTGTGATTTTAAAAGCTACAAACATTA
This sequence comes from Gorilla gorilla gorilla, assembly GCF_029281585.2. Classification (NCBI taxonomy): domain Eukaryota; kingdom Metazoa; phylum Chordata; class Mammalia; order Primates; family Hominidae; genus Gorilla; species Gorilla gorilla. The sequence continues at coordinate 83,156,138 of NC_073236.2, forward strand.
ATTAAGTTCATATTGTACATACATTTTTGTGGTTTCTATCAATTTTAATACCAGTAGCCACAGGACATAATTTAAACTCTTGCTTCATTTACCTTACCTATATTCTGTTTGTCTCAAAGCTTAATGAGAACCAATTATATTATTTAGTCATCTTTAATTATAACATACATAAATGCCATTTATACTTATTTAACCTTATCTAGCTACTTAGTATTAAATTAGAAAAGCACAAAATGATTGTTTAAAAAATGAGTATGTTCCAAATACAGCTTTATCTTTATTCTAAGTTGAGATTACTTTCTTAATTCCCACTACACTCTGATTATAATTTAACTTTTTCTAATAGCTGCATTCACTATGTCAGAAAACATTACTGATCTAGGTTAGAGAGAAGATTGGTAGGATGTAGGAAATGCACAGCTCTGACCCTTTAGGATAGCCCTAAGGTTTTCTAGTCAGCAACTCCCTGAAGTAGGAGAAACAGAAACTAATGATGAAGACACGTATTTTAATGACGAGCACTTTACCATTTATGCCCTCTTCATCACCTCTCTAGTGTGGGCCTTCTGTATCACTTGCCTGGGCCACTGTAATGTGTCCCAATGGGGCCCCCTAACTTCAGCCACTGCCCTCCCAAGCATACCCACACAAGCTTGTTCCAGTTACCTTTATGTTTCATTAAATTATACAGATAACCATAATAACCTATTCCTTGAAATAATTTAATGGCTCTAAAGCCTTTAATTGCAAAGGGACTAGAATCCGCCTCCTCAGCCTAGCACTTCAAGCCCAGCACAGTCTGAGTAAATAGTTCTAAAAACTATTCAACTCCTATCTTACTTTTCTCTCTTATTTCTTCTGATGCACACTTGATATTTCCAGCACAATAGAATAATTTCTAGTCATCAAACCTACGTTGGCTCTGTAGCCTAACACCTTTTATGCCTGCTCTCCCTTCGTCTTGAATTACCCAAACTATCATTCCCACATCTGTCTAGCCACTCCAAGTGGAGCTCTGTATTCTCCAAATTTATAAAAATTTCCCACGTCTTCTTTGAGTTCTACAGACCTCAAGAATGACTGTTTTATTTCCCACTAGCACAATGAAGAGCAACACAGATTTCAGATTAAACAATTATAGTAGATATTCACTGCATATGGGAATTTGTGAACTGAAAGTATTATTAACCACAGATTATTCCTCTTCAAAACATTTGTAAAATGGATATTATAATTTATATTTTACACAAAGGAAAGTTGAGATTTCAGTAAAGCTGAAAAACCTTTTCCGGAAATACACAAAAGTTTATTTTCTAAATAATAATTGCCACAATTTTTGTGACATTTATAAACAAGGGTAAATGAATAAGTGCTCACAAATGCACCATATGATGAAAATCTAAATTAAGCCTAGTTCATGTGAAGAAAATACAAAAGGATGAAGTTTTTGTTAACTGTATATTTAACATCATTAAGAGTTGAGACATGATCACCAACAAATATAAAACCATGAACTGTGGTACAGAGGCAACGTGTACAAGAAAAAATAGTCCCAGATTCTCTGTACTGGCTAATCTACATCTATAAGAGGCATGTGTTCATCATTTTGATTCAACCTCACTAAAATATACTTTCTAATGATGGTGACAAAGAAGATGAAGGATCTGAAAATCAAGCATTACGAAGGAATTATTAAAGGAATTGCGGATTTTGGCCTAGGGTGGAGGTGGAAGAGGACTTATAGAAGTCCTCTAGCTATGACAGAAAACAGAACCAATAAATGAAGCGAAGGGATGATAGCTTTAACAATGCAAATACAAAAAGTCATTCAACTACAGCTCACTGAAATGGGAAAAGGCAAGCCTTCCCTTGGCTCCAGAGATTCTACTCTTCCCTGGCTTCCTCCCATAGCTTGAGGTGACGTTACATAAGAACTTACCCTAAACTGAAAGTCTCATGCTGCTTCCTTCCAGGGGAAAGTATTGCTGCATACAAAATATCAGCCAAACTAAATGATATTCTTAATGACCCAGTACATTCACATTTTGGCAAAAGCACTTTATCTGACAGAGGGCTGTAACAAACAGGAGCCAATCTGCTGACCACACATTTTTCTTATTCCAAGGCTCTGTGTTTCTTCCTTTGTCTCTCCCACAAGCTCTGGTACACAATCTTCAAAGTCCTTTCGCCTTCTAAGTAAAGTGATTATATACATCCAGGATATTATGGACAATCCTAATTTAAAATATTCTGTACTTCTTTCCACAGAGTATAATGATAAGGTATCAGAACAGGCACACTGATATTTCTTTCCTCAAAAATAAGGCCAGGCACAGTGGCTTATGCCTGTAATCCCAGCACTTTGAGAGGCCAAGCTGGGTGGATCACCTGAGGTCAGGAGTTTGAGACCAGCCTTGCCAACATGGTGAAACCACATCTCTACTAAAAATACAAAAATTAGCTGGGCGTGGTGGCGGGCGCCTGTAATCCCAGCTACTCAGGAGGCTGAAGCAGGAGAATCACTTGAATCTGGGAGGCAGAGGTTGCAGTGAGCCAAGATTGCACCACTGCACTCCAGACTGGGTGACAGGGTGGGACTCTGTCTCAAGACAATAAATAAATAAAAATAAGATATAAATGAGCTATCCTTTTGACGTCCCACTAAAACATAATAGAAAAGCACACACAAACACACACATACACACACAGTATATTTTTCATACAACTAAAAATGCCCTCCCACTAATATTCCTCTGATTTCTTCTCAGAACTTGAATAAAGGCTCCACATTCTATTATCATGAACAAGATGTCAATTTTAGAAAAACAGTGCTTCCTTGGATCTAAACTTATGCACAAACTTAACAACAACAACAAAAGACAAAGTGTTTATTCAAGGCCTGGAACATGCACTTCTAGAGAAGGAAACAGACCCATAATCTTGTGTATATTTCTTTTAAATTTCATTTGATAGAGACCCTAAAATCTGATAGGTATATCAGTCTGATCAAACTTGCTAGTTCAGAATACTAAATAGAGTCAATTATGTAAGTTGCCTGCTAATGAAATGTAACCTTTGAACATGTCTGAAGAAAGAAGACATCTGGCCAATGATAGTTTCATCTCATATTCATCTCTGATATCTGGCTCCCAAGTACTTCAAGCTATTGAGAAGCACTGGAGGGCTATTTGAAGGTGAGAGAGGAGTGGACAATATATTTCTTCCATTCTCTTTACCTCCTGTGGTATCGTTCTGCAGTGGCTATATCTCTTCCATGGCTCCTTAATAAACAGATTCCGTCTGTAACAGCTCTCAACAGCCAAACCGAACACAGCTTCTGGCTCTCACAAGATAGCCCTTGCTCCCAGACTGTGGAAACAAGTGTTCTCCCAACCCTAGAAGTGGTAGCAGCTTCCTGCTAGTGCTAATCTCTGAGAGACTTCAGTATCCTATTTCAGTGCTCTATTCTGTGATCATTTATGTAATCAATTCCCTGTTTTAAATCTCCTTCTATTAAAATACACAGAATACCTCTAATACCCTGGCTGGATGCTGACTGATACAGATTGTCAACAACAACAACAAATAGCCTTGAAAAATAAAAATAAAAAAGGATCAGCACAGGAGAAATCAACACTGGGGTGGTCATGTGATCATTTAGGCCAATTTTCAGGGATGTCACCTCTCTTGTTCTAATGGCAGCTTTATCTGTGAGGAAATGGGTAAGCCAGGCATTTATGCTTTCCCTATCTGGACCCAATAATGCTTTTTAAGCCATCTTCCAATTGTAATTCTGAAGCTCCTGTAGCTTTGTCTACAGAAAGATGGTGGACTAACTAGAGAATATGAGTGCCCTGTTCTGGTAGTACTTTATTTTTATTTAAATTTTAAAAATTCCTTCTAGATTCAATGATCAGATACTGAAAAACTAATAAATGTGAGACTGCCTCTGAGACTTTGATCCTCCTCTTCATTTATGGGAGCATCAGAATTCTTAACCTAAAGCCCGACATGTACAGAATTCTCCCCAACAAAAAATGTCACCATGTGTCTAACTGACCAGCCAGCCTTTCCCAGATCTCCACTAGCTGCCAGAATGCAACCTTTTCCTTAACTAGAAGTTCTACAAGTAAAATTTGCCCTATTTTATTCACATGGTAGTTTTGAAAATGAAATTTTGTTTTACATATAAAAACACTTTCTGAGTTATCAAAGCAGTAATAGAAAATATCATAAATTAGTACATTAACCATTGACTTTTTCTTCATTAATTTAAAACTCTTAGCTTGGTAAATAAGAAGGAATGTCTGAAAGATGTGAATATTCTATAAAGAGTAGACATTAGCTCATTGACCTAATTAAATTCCACTCCAACGTCACTTGACTTGTTAAGTGAGAACACTAATTTTTACATTAAGCTGTATACCAGGAAGCATACATATTAAAGTTCAAATTGGGGTCCTAGGGAATACAGATAACTTAGCACAGGACTGGAGCATATGAAATATATTATTAAGGTTCCTTGGAGAATAAAGAGTTTCCTAGAACAAAAGAAACAAACTGAATAGAAAGAATATATAAATCCATATTAATTAATTGCTAAATTACAAATATTTATTAATTATTGTGGTTCAAGAATTCGGTGAGGCAACTGGAAATAGAAGCATAATAAACATGATATTTACCTTCAAGGAACTCAGTATAAGAGAAAAAACAAATGTATACACAATTGATAATCTGGCAGTATAAGAAAGGCAATAATAGGAATACATACAAGATTTAGAAGAAGGATAGAAAATGGATGATTCATTCTAATTTGGGGATTCAGGGAAGATCTTCAGAGGAGATAGGATAGAAAATGGATGATTCATTCTAATTTGGAGATTCAGGGAAGATCTTCAGAGGAGATAACGCCAAGTCATGAGTTTCATCAACTGATTGGCTTTCTCTGGTGAGTAAGTAATGGAGGAGAAAAGTGGAATTCCAGGTAGAGAAAACAGGTATGCAAAGGAATAAAAGTAAGAATTCATACAAGACCTTCATGAAATCATAAATAGATTCAAAATGTGATGAGAAAAGGGGGAAAATAAGCAAGATATAAGGCTGGAGAAGTTGTGAGGGTAAGAAGTATGGGTGGCCTACTATACCAAGCTGGCAAAGTTTGCCCTTTACATTTAGATAATCAGATGCCACAAGAAGGTTTTAAACAGTTGTGTTACTCAGGGTTCTCTAGAGAGACATAACTAATAAGATATATATATATGTGTGTGAGTTTATTAAGTAGTATTAACTCACACGATCACAAGGTCCCACAATATGTCATCTGCAAGCTGAGGAGCAAGGAAGCCAGTTCAAGTCCCAAAGCTGAAGAACTTGGAGTCCAATGTTTGAGGGCAGGAAGCATCCACCATGGGATAAAGATGTAGGCTGGGAGGCTAAGCCAGTCTAGCCTTTTCACACTTTTCTTCCTGCTTTTTATTCTGGCCATGCTGGCAGCTGATTACATGGTGCCTACCCAGATTAAGGGTGGGTCTGCCTTCCCCAGCCCACTGACTCAAATGTTAATCTCATTCGGCAACACCCTCAAAGACACACCCAGGATCAATACATTGCATCCTTCAATCAAGTTGACACTCAGTATTAACCATCACAAGTTCACCCCTTGTCAACTTGAATCCATACACATCTGCTGAGATCATACACAATCTTTAAATAAAGACAATAATAAGGTCATAATTGTGCCTAACATAATACAACTATCCTTCATACAACCGGAATTGCACCAATCCCCAACCCAAATGCTATTACATAAAGTTAACAGTACTTAAATGCTGACATGAAGTCAATAAATCTTCTGTCACATGATAAAGGAAAAAGGAAACAAAATTAAGATATTTTCTTAGTACAAGTGTATACATGCACAAACATGTTTTAATAGAAGAAGGAGGAAATACTCATGACAATTACAGTCCTCGTTTCTGTAACTGATCATATGGTCATAGCTGGTATTGATGACTACCTTCTTCTACTACCCATTCTGTATTCCCTTTGCCTTCAACAAGCTCCTTAGCAGGTCGTGGTTTTTTTCCTGATGGAGTGACCTAAACCTCCATTCCTGAAGGGTCTGGGCCATTTGTAGTCCTGCCTGGACTGGGCTGTTGTAGTTTCCCATTCGCCTTAATCAGAGTGCATGGTAATAATAAAAGACACCCTATTGTAGTTCCTGTATTCCATGTATACTCTTCCTTACCTCTGTTATGGAGTAATAGACTGATTTCATCTTGATAGTCTGGGTCAATCACCCCATCCAACACTGTAACTCCCTTCTTAGTCTTTTGTCTTAAATGTAGGAGGAGCCCAAAGTGTCCAGGTGGCAATCTTAACTTCCAGTTTAATGGAATCGTTGTTGTGTCTCCTGGTGGCAGTGTTCCTCCCTCTGGAACTAATACCTCTAGGCCAGCAGAATGCAATGTTGCAGGAACAGGTAGCAAAAATTTTGTTAGTGGATCAGTAGGGTTGATGGTGAGTGGTGCCACTTCCACTTCCTCCCCTTGATTCCTGGACCCATGAATCATGGCTATGGGAGAAACAGTACCATATATTGGATGCTGATTCAGAGCATACACGGCCTTTTAGAGAACTTTGCCCCAGCCCTGCAAAGCATTGTCACCTATTTGGCATTGTAATTGTGACTTCAAAAGGCCATTCCACCATTCTATCAATCCAGCTGCTTCCAGATGATGGGAAACATGGTTAAGACCAGTGAATTTCATAAGCATGAGCCCACTGCCAAATTCTTTAGCCATAAAGTGAGTGCCTTGTTCAAAAGCAACGCTGTGTGGAATACCATGACGGTGAATAACGCTTTCCATAAGTCCATAGATGGTAGTCTTGGCATATGCATTGCATGCAGGATAGACAAACCCATATCCAGAGTAAGTGTCTATTCCAGTGAGAACAAACCTTGGCCCTTTCCATGATGGAATAGGTCCAATATAATTAACATGCCACCAGGTAGCTGGCTGATCACCCCAAGGAATGGTGCCATATGAAGGTCTCAGTGTTGGTCTCTGCTGCTGGCAAACTGGACACTCAGCAGTGCCTGTAGCCAGGTCATCTTTGATGAGTGCAAGTCCATGTTGCTGAGCCCATGTGTAACCTCCATCCCTACCATCATGGCCACTTTGTTCATGAGCCCATTAGGCGATGACAAGGGTGGCTAGGGAAAGAGGCTGAGTTGTGTTTACAGAATGGGTCATGCTATCCGCTCGATTATTAAAATCCTCTTCTGCTGAGGTCACCCATTTGTGAGCACTCACAGGGGATACAAATATCTTCACAGTTTTTGACCACTCAGAGAGGTCCATCCACATACGTTTTCCCCAAATTTGTCACCAATTTTCCAATCATGCTTCTTCCAAGTCCCTGACCATCCAGCCAAACCATTGAATACAGCCATGAATCAGTACATAATTACATAATGGCCATTTTTCCTTCTGTACAAAGTGCACAACCAGGTGGACTGCTCGAAGTTCTGCCCACTGGGAAGATTTCCCTTCACTGCCGTCCTTCAGGGATATCCTAAAAAGAGGCTGTAGTGTTACAGTTACCCACTTTTGGGAGGTGCCTGCATATCATGCAGAACCATCTGTAAACCAGGCTCTAGTCTTCTCTTCCTCTGTCAACTGATTCTAGAGAACTCCCCATGAGGCCATCAGTGCAGGCTGGGGGAGACAAGGAAGGGTAGGAAGAGTGGTGTAACTTACTTTTGCCTTCAGGACCTGCTTGAGCCCGATCATGTTTATACCACTTCCATTTGATGATGGAATGCTGCTGTGCATATCCCACTTTATGGCTAGATGGATCAGAAAGCACCCAGTTCATAATAGGCAATTCAGGTTGCATTGTGACTTGATGACCCATAGTCAAATGTTCAGTTTCCACCAAATCCCATTACCAGGTTTAGAGCTATCTCTCAAAAGGAGAGTAGTTATCTGCAGAAGATGCCAGGGTCTTGCTCCAAAATCCTAGTGGCCTCCACTGTGATTGATCTATGGGAGTCTGCCAAAGGCTCCAAACAGCATCCCTATCTGCCACTGACATCTCAAGACCATTGGATCTGCTGGGTCATATGGCCCAAATGGCAGATCAGCTTGCACAGCAGCCTGGACCTGTTGCAGAGACCTTCTGTTCTGGACCCCACTCAAAACCGGCAGCCTTTTGGGTCACTGAATAAATGGGCTGGAGTAACACACCTAAATGAAGAATGTATTGTCTCCAAAATCCAAATAGGCCCACTAGGTGTTGTGCCTCTTTCTTGGTTGTAGGAAGAGCCAAATGCAGCAAGTTATTCTTCACCTTAGAAGGAATATCGAGACATACCCCACACCACTGGGACCCTAGAAATTTTACTGAAGTAAAAGTTCCCTTAATTTTAGTCAGATTTGTCTCCCATCCTCTGACACACAAATGTCTCACCAATAAGTCCAGTGTGTTTGCTATTTCTTGCTCGCTGGATCCAATCAGCATAATGTCTTCAATGTAATGGACCACTGTGATATCTTGTGGAAGCAGAAAGCGATCAAGTTCTCTCCAAATAAGATTATGACACAAAGCCTGAGAGTTGATATACCCCTGAGGTAGGAGAGTAAAGGTATATTGCTGGCTTTGCCAGCTGAAGGCAAATTTCTTCTGATGGGCCTTATGGACAAGAATGGAGAAAAAGGCATTTATGAAGTCAATGGCTGCATACCAGGTACTAGGAGATGTGTTAATTTGCTCAAGCAATGAAACCACATCTGGTACGGCAGCTGCAATTGGAGTCACCAATTGGTTAATCTTGTTTAAGCTTGGTTAAGCTTATGATGATCCACTGCCATTCTTCAAATCTATCTGTCTTCTGCACAGGCCAAATAGGAGAGTTGAATGGGGATTTGGTGGGAATCACCACACTTGTGTCTTTCAAGTCCTTCATGGTGGCACTAATCTCTGCAATCCTTCCAGGGATGCAATATTGTTTTTGATTTACTATTTTTGTAGGGAGAGGCAGCTTTAATGGCTTCCATTTGTCCTTTCCCACCATGATAGTGGTGGGGTGGGCTTCCCTACCAGTCAGGAAGCCAATGTGAGGGTTCTGCCAGCTGCTAACTATGTCTATGCCAATTATGCATTCTGACACTGGGGAAATGACCACAGGATAAGCCCAGGGACCCAGTAGACCCACTGTAAGGCCTACCTGAGCTAAAGCTTCATCAATTACCTGACCTCCATAAGCCTCTAGTTTAACTGGAGAACAACAATGATGTTTTGGGTCCCCTGGAATCAATGTCAGCTCTCTGAGCCACTGTCCAGTAGCCCCTGAAATGTCTGATCATTTCCCTTTCCCTAATGTATTTACCCTAGTAAAAGGCCAGCAGTCTCCTTGGGGAAGTATGGGAGAAAGATTAACAGCATAAATTGTTGATAGTGTAGTGGGCTCCTTCCTCAAAGAGACCAAGCCTCCCCTTCATTCAAGGGGTTCTGGATCTAGAAACTGGCTGAAGTCTGGAAATTGATTGAGAGGCCATGATTCTGTTTTTATAATTCAAATTCATCTTTTGTCCATTCAACCTGGGAGTTTTCTGCTTATATAAATTAAGTAGCAATGCAGTAGGCTTCCTATCAATTTCACTTCTAGGAACGCTGTTATTAATTAGCCAATGCCAGAGCTCTTCATGAGTCACACTATTCTGATTGCTACATTGCCTCGGCTGTCCATTATGGTAGCTATGCCCACCTTGCTTTTGACGCTTGAGTGCTACCACTTGGCCCCTGCCTCCTTGCAATCCTATTATTCCCATTGTATTTAAATTTTATAGTTGAGTGACTGCAGTTCCCACTGTTAGATCTGACATACAGAGAAGAGTAATTACAGGGCTCTTCAAAGGTGCAGGTGCTGCCCTCACAAATCTATTTTGCATACCACTGGTCAAGGGTATATTTTCTGGACCTTCCCATCTAGGATGAGTAGGTCTAAAGTGACTAACCCACTTCACCATCTCAATCTCCCTAAGCTTTTGGATCCCTTCCTTTACATTAAAACAAAGAAAATCAGTCATTTCCAGCTTGGGCCATCTTTTAATCCATATTTCAGCTAACAGTGGGCCATCTTTTAATCCATATTTCAGTTAACCAAGCAAATAAACTATTAGAAGCCTTTCTAACTCCCCGAGCTGCAACATTAAATGCAAAATCCCTACTTAGTGAGCCCAAATCAATAAATTCAGCCTGATCCAACTCTATATTCCTTCCACCATTAACCCACACCCTTAATATCCATTTGCATGCCTGCTCTTCAGATTTCTGTTTATATAAATTAGAGAACTCAAGCAGTTCTTTTCAGGTATAGGGCACCTCCTCATGAGTCATATTCTGAACCTCACCTCTGGGAGCCTGCTGGTACTTTAGTCTAGTTATAGGTCTAGAAGCAAATGGGGGTGTTGGGGGTAGTTCCTGAGGAGAATCAACATTATCTTGCCTGGCAACTGCCTCAGGGGAGGACATCACTGTTGCCTCAGGCAATGCAGTGCTTATCTCCTCAGACAAACATGGAAAGGCTGATGGCAGTGTAGGTCAGGGAGGAGATGTTGCCACTACTGGGGATGTGGAAGCTGTTTCTTCTGGCAAGAACAGCTCATCAGAGTTTACAAGCTCAATGTCCCCAGCTTCAACAGGGTCCTCCCACATGGCCCCATTCCAAGTTGCAGGGTCCCATTCTTTTCCAATCAATGCCCTCACTTTAACAGTAGACACCTGGCAAGGCTGTGCATGCACCTTTCATTGCAGATCAGCCACTTGCATGATACACGCTTGTATCTGATTTTCCACAATTTCAGCTCTTTCTTCATGGGAGATAAGACTCTGATTCAGGGCAGTCTTAGGAGATTTGAGGATCAGTATCTGTTTCTGAAGCTGGGAGTTAGAATCCTTGAGTTGATCATTTTCTGTCATCACTTTGTCCTGTGAACTTAGGAGCAACCAACCAAACAGCTTCATTTTGTTCCTTGGTTCTCCACGTATGGTCAAAGTTATTACACATAGAGTCACCAAACTCCTTGCTTCTCACAAGTGGTGAATCAGGAGTGTCAAATGCATTTATTAACTCTCTGAACAGTTCAGGCCAAGGACTATCAGTGTTCTCTATACTATTAGAAGTAGAATCCTTAGCATTTTGGGGTCTAATCATATTAAGCAGCCAACTCCAGAAACGCCCAAACCAATGAAAGAACTCCACCTTTAATATTCTGTTTCTCTAGAACCACTCCTGGTACCAAAATCTGTATTAGTCAGGGTTCTCTAGAGGGACAGCACTAATAGGAGATATATATATGTATATATGTATATATATATATACACACACATATATATATATACACACATATATATACACACATATATACACATATATATACGTATATATATACACATATATATACGTATATATATACACACACACATATATATACTTATATATATATCCTATATAGATAGATAGATATCGATATAGATAGCTATATAAATATATATATATATATGGAGTTTATTAAGAAGTATTAATTCACACAATCACAAGGTCCCACAAGAGGCTGTCTGCAAGCTGAGGAGCAAGGAAGCCAGTTCAAGTCCCAAAGCTGAAGAACTTGGAGTCCGATGTTCAAAGGCATGAATCACAGGAGAAAGATGTAGGCTGGGAATCTAAGCCAGTCTAGCCTTTTCACACTGTTCTGCCTGCTTTATATTCTCTGGCAGCTGATTAGATGGTGCCTACCCAGATTAAGGGTGGGTCTGCCTTCCCCAGCCCACTGACTCAAATGTTAATCCCCTTTGGCAACACCCTCACATACACACCCAGGACCAATACTTTGCATCCTTCAATCCAATCAAGTTGACACTCGATATTAAGCATCACAATAGTGGAACAGCATAATCAGATTTTTATGTTAGAAAGGTGATTTTAAATGACCATATAGAGAATGAACCACAAGTGCAATAAGAGTGACTAATGATAAGGGGCAACATAACTAGTCACATGTAATTTTTAAAATATATACCCAATGTTTTTATTCCTGCTAGGACACTTACAATCTCAGGTAACTGGGCAGTGACCACAATAGGTTAAAAGGTAGAAATGTTGCCTCCTCATCATCACCCTATAGGACTGAATCCCAAGCCCCTCCCTCTCTCTTTCATTATATCTTCCATTAAACTTGGATCCGATTTCATTGCTCTGAAGCAAAACGAAAGTCCTAATCTAGCTATTTGTTATTTCCAGTGGTATCAGACAGAATAAACCAAACCAGGTGCATCCAGCATTTTGGCATTAATCAGCCATGCCCATGGGGAGAACAAGAGATAGAATATGGGCAAGACTGGTGTCAGAAAAAAATGAAATAAGAAAGTTTCATATTCCATGATTAAAATGAATAGCAAGAGGTGAATGCGTGCCCCTCATAAGCAAGGAATGTTTCTGTATGCCTAGTCACACCCACGGTGTCTAGCACATAGCAGTATTTCAGTAAATGTTGAAAGGGATAAAATACTGAAAAAAGGAAGAGGGGATGAAAGAGAAAGGAAAGAAGGAAGGAGGAGAGTAAGGGAGAAGGAAAGGAAGCAAAACAAAATAAAAATTTCATTGGGGGGACTGACAATCATTTAGCAAATTATATTAAGTAAACTCACAAAGGGGCAAATTCAGAAAGCTACAAGTTCTAAAGAGGCTTCATTTTACATATAAAATCATGATTAAAATCAGATTATTTTTCTGTAGTTTAAGGTTTCCATGATGAACATAGATGTTGACAGTTTAGCCCTCAAGGGAAATTCAGGGAGCCAGAAATTGCTCACTCAGCTGTGACACCACAGACAAAGATCTCAAAAGACTAGAACATTTCATGAAGGAAAAAATCACTGGATTCACAAACGCTCTGATGTGATCAACAGTATTTTCTGATACGCAGAGAGCACATGTCCAAGAGACGGACAAGATCAGCTCCCACAAGACTGAAGATATCAGCTCTGAAATCACCCAGTCACTTCACCTTCGCTTGCCTTGACTGCTAGTTAGCAATCCACAACGGATATATCATTAAAGTTGATAGAAGCATAATTTGTACTTGTATATACTAAGGAAAATATTAAACTGAACCACTTCCTCTTCACTTCATGTTGCTACATCAGCAGCAGAATCCTTTTCAGTTGCCTGAAATTTGAAACGGTGATTTTAGTTTTGTTTGTATTTCTGGAGAGTTTGCGGCCTTTGTGAAGAAAGTTAAAAGCATTTGAGTAAATGTACTGAAATTGTATTGTCATTTAAAATTCAATACATAGGGCGATCAGAGTTGTACAATATATGTCAATTTGACAGGAGCTAAATTTGCAGTTCTCTAGCCAGCCAGCATGGCTCTTTCGCAAGTCTACAAGCCCGTATCAAGCTCATTAACCTTTTAGCTAGTTTTAAAACCTTCTGGGGAAAAAAAAAAAACTCATTTACAAAATTGAATAGGCTAGGTACTGAAAGCCCTGGTCTTGTATTGTCTGGAACTTATTCTAGGGGAGGATGGTTTTATATACAGTCCTTTCTAAAAATAAATTTGGAGCAGTCAATTCTTGCTTTTCTTTTTAATGTTTCAATCTCCTTTAAAATGGGAAGCAATTTACTATAGTGTTAAGAGCATAAACTTTATAGTTAGAGAACCTAGGTTTGATTCTCAAATTTGCCACTCACTAAGCTAAAAGATGTTGGTCGAGTTGCTAAGCATATCTGTACCTTTCTTCTCTCATTAGTAAAATAGAAATAGCAATACTACCTATATAACATAAAAAGCATCATTGGGAACATTAAGTGCATTAGCCCATGGAAATTTCTTATAACATATCCTGGCAGACAGTAAGCACTCAAGAAACATCAAGTATAATGATTGTATTTAACACTAGTAATAATATTCAATATCATTTTTGCCAGTCATTAGGTGCTAATGTCCCTAGCTTCCTATACACTAAGTCGTCTATTTGTTTCCACATTTTCTTGACTCTCCCTCAGTTCCATACTAATTTACTTGTGATTTCCAAAACTTTTTAGGACAATCAGTTTAAGTCTTATTTGACAATAGCCTGCAATAAGAAATACATTTTATATTTCAATGTAGTAAACATACATACGACTCTTCCTTCTACCCCCCACACACATATATACACCAAAAAACCCCACAGATTTTCACAAAACAATATTTATCATTCATACATATGACAGACTTGATATGTTCCATTTATGCACTTCTACGTAAAAAGAAATACTGGGTATGATTTATTAAACTGATTTCATAATCTATAACTAAATGATGGCCCAAAGTTTGAAAACCAATTTTCTAGAGGAAAAGGGCTAATCAGATGAACTGCTATGATCAAAAGGTGATGTTAAGTAATGAATTCGCCTAGCCCTAGAAGAACAGGTTTGCCTGTTAGCAGAGCTCTAAAATGATTTAACCTAAAAGAAATGTGTGGGAATGGTGGGTAAGTAGGAGAAATATTACACTGAAAAAGGTCCACTTCTATTTCTTAAACTTATGTTAAATGTGTGTCATATTCCTGAATATTATAGGTTGCGCTATCAACAGCTGCCTCTGCAACATCTGTTTGTGATTATACTGACCACTAAAATAGGAGATACAAATACGTCTATGACAAGTCAACTAACAATTTAAAACAAACACATAATTTTTGCGGTAGGTACTTAGTCTCAGGAATAGTTGACCACAAATCACCAACTTAAAAAAGAATTGACAATGCCAGAAATGCCTCCATTGATGGTCTTGTGACCTGTAAATGAATGCTTCTTATTGTTGGAGCTTTCTGAATATTCTACTAGAGCATTACAAAATGAGACTGCATTGACAGGATAAAATTAGACAACTAGCTTAGTCAATTCTATTTGAAAAATAAGTTAATACATTATTTGCTTCCATGACATTCAAAACAAACTTTTAATTTTGTCACTAATATATGCTAACAGCTTTTTTTGTATGTATAATGAACCTCTTTGGCAGTGTGAAGAAGTCTATGGACCCTATCTCAGAATAATGTTTTTAAATAAATAAGACAGTAAAACGGCAAAGTAAACCAATTATATTAAAATATTGATCTATTTATGGGGTCCTTGAGGGTCCCTGGAACTCAGGTAAAGAACTCTATGGCTATAACTTAAAAAAACAAAAAAATAACATATTGCTTTAGTTTTCTACTCTGCTTAAGACATCCCTCACTTGCACTGCCTCTAAAAAATTGAAAAAGGATGTGAACTTGGACCATCATGAGTAAGACACAACTGTGGTTACAACTGGAGGTACACCTGCATTCAGAAGAAATAACTGCTACTATTATTAGAGGTATTGCCTAACACTATGACCCAAAAGTAGAGGAGATTTGAAGGCGTCCTAAATTAGACTTTTGGCTTTCTATGTTCAAATAAGTTTCTTCACCTCTTCAGGGTTATTTGTATCTCTCTATATATTAATTCTATCGTCCATTGCTAGAAAATTTTATAACATTATGACTTACATATTGATATCATCTTGTTTCTGAAATGTCAATCATAAATATTGTTCAAAGGAAGTTCTTTCTACTATTGATAAATCTTTCCTATGTTATCAATCTTGCTAATTTCCTGGATATAGATGAGTGAGTGACAGATAATTCTGAGTGTTGGAGATTAGAAATGAACTAAACAAAAGCAGCCATTAAAACATGAAAAATAATACAAATTTAAAATTCTACTGCCCAGTCACTGTATGTAGCAATCCAACCGATTTATTTTCATGATATTCCTAAATTCCTAAGGGAAGCTGTATAATGGGAAGGCGCAGATTTGTTTCAGACTGAGAAAAATCAACCCAACATTCTCTCTACTTTCATATTGACAGTCAATTACATGAAATATTCAAGCAGGAAATTGTCCCAGGATCTAAACCATCCATAAATAATTCAGATTGTCAACTTTTGGCAGATACGCTAAAAGCACTGTTTTTTATTTGTGTAACAATTGAGAAGTTTAATACAGAAGAAGATATGTATATGGGGAATCCACCCACAGTGTTTTACAGTAAAGCATGCCATGGTCTCATGCTACCGGATGACATTCCTGGAAAACAGATTCAGAAACTGACATTCTACTTAGAGCTAGTTATTAGCGGGACAGAGAGGATTCTCTACATAACATAAAGGCATCTAACAGAGTTTTAAATGTTAGCATTTACAGTAATATTTTTATGCAACTATTCAAAAAAGAGCAGAAATAATTTATTTCAAATATTAAGCTAATTGATAATGTCCATGTATACAGTGACTCATTAAGTGTCTAATATCGTCCCGTCACTCTACTTGGTGCTTTAGAGAATGACTGGATAAAATACAGTCCTTACCACAAAGAACCCTTATTACACTTAAGGAGAAATGTATATAAATCTAAAAATGAGCCTTACGTAAAACCATACAATATAAACAGCTTTCATTATAAATTATATTAAAATTAAATGTCATATTTCAAATATATATGTACGTATATACCATATCTTTTTTTGAAGCTACTTGTATTGATCAAATCTTCCATTTTATGATATTTTTCAATCACAGCTGACTATCACCTAAGGTGGGAGAAAGAGCAGGAACATAAGTTCTGTTGTCCTTATGGCAAGTGTTTGCAATAATCTACAGCACTTGTCTACACAGCTGTAAGGTTTAAGCTGAAAGGAAAACAGCCAAGTGAATAAAGTTTGTTCATACAATATTGGTCATGGTTAATTAGTCCAAAAATCATGAAGAGGCTGGTTCCATTCTTACAAAATTAAGCCTTATAATTTGTAATGATCAATTTATCTATTAAAAACTATTTGTTGAGGGTATATTAGGTATTGGCATGTTTGCTAAACACTTGAAACACAGAGGTGAATTAAATACACAGGTCACAATGAAAGATACAACTATATATAGAAGTAAAAAAGTCGTATAGTAAATATAGTATTTTAGATATTTTGAAAGCCACAGGAAAGCAAAATTAACCTTCTTAGAGTGCAGGGCGGGCAGACAAATAGAAGATATTCCATTGTTTAAAGTGATATTTGAGGTGAGTTTTTGTTTGTTTTCTGTTTGTTTGCTTGCTTGCTTGTTTTGTGAGACACAGTTATGCTCTTGTTGCCCAGGCTGGAGTACAGTGGCACGATCTCACCTCACTGCAACCTCCATCTCCCTTGTTCAAGTGATTCTCCTGCCTCAGTCTCCCAAGTAGCTGGGATTACAGGCATGCACCACCACGCCCGGCTTATTTTGTATTTTTAGTAGAGATGGGGTTTCACCATATTGGTCAGGCTGGTCTCGAACACCTGACCTCACGTGATCCACCTGCCTCGGCCCCTAAAAGTGCTGGGATTACAGGCATAAGCCACCACGCCCAGCCTTGAGGTGAGTTCTAAAGAGTAATTTGGAAATGGCATTACAGGATGAGGTAGAAAATATATCCAAAGGCACAATGGTGGAAGTGGCATGGCAGGACATCAGATTTCAACATGTAAAGAGCTTTAAACTAATTGCTTCCATTCTTATAACAGAAAAAAAAAACTGGGAAAACTGAAAATCAATGACTTTTCTTAGACCCATCAGAAATCTCAGGCCTTAGATCAAACCGCCATTCTCAAATCTGGAGACACAGGAGGATCCAGAGAGTCAGAGGTGAGATTTGTTCACCTGAGGAAGCAGCCACTGGAGCCATAACCTGGTAGGAAGGCTCAAATAGTAATTTTGATGAATTATAGGAAGCTGAATGTGGACTAGCTTTGGAGTGAAAATCTTGGTGCTGCAATCTTGAGGGAAACTTTATACTTTCATGAGCTTTACCTTCAGGAATCCCACTAGCTTCTCACAGTAAATATCCAAGAAAAATTTCCTGTGGCTCTGGTGGTTGAAGGGTGGGCAGAGAAGAAAATAGTTGTGAAATAAGCCCAGAGTCTACTCTATAAGTCCATAATCAAGACCTGCTCTTCAGGTTAAAAATGCTTTGCCAGAACCTTATCCAGGATGAGAGGAGGGAATTCCTCCGAATTCAGCCCCTTCCATTCTCCTGTCTCAGCTAAGGGAAAAATCACTCAACAGGGGTCATAGCTTTAAGTAAATAGCTTAGGAATGTTTCTGGCAGGAAAAGAAGTAGAGGGATAAAAGATGGAGTTGGGGATGCTGTACTCTTTGAAAATCACTTGTGAAGGTTACAGCCTTGAGAGCCCAGTAAATGCTGAGCTGTAACCAGATTATAGAACATTTCTGTTCCCCAACACTGCACTATTCAACAGGGACTCAGAATAATAATAATGGGTTACAGCTGAAAGAGTAGTAAGACGTGGATTTTCTCTGAGGGAGAGTATTTACGGAAGCCAAAGTCAAGTCGAGATAAAAATGAGAACACAAGAGAAGCCAAAGCCCCTGGCACCTACAGCTACAGCTAACATTAAACCCAGCCCAATTCTTATCCAGATTAGCATAAACTCTCATACTAAAGACTTGTTTACCTCAGCTCCTATAATCTGGTACAACATGTCCATATTTCAACAACAAAAAAATTGCAAGACATGGCAAAAGGCAAGAAAAACACAATCTGAATAAACAAATCAATCATCAGAACTAGAATCGGATTTCACTTAGATGTTGGAACTATCAGAAAGGAATTTAAAATAACTATAATTAAAGGGTTAAGGAGCCTAATGGAAAAAATGAAAATGCAAGACTAGATGGGTAATATAAGAGAGAGATAAAAAACCTTTCTCAGACAAACTTGCATTAAGGGAATTCATACACAACAGACCTGCCCTGCAAGAAATTTTAAAAGAAGTTCTTTAGGCAGAACATAAATAATATAGATCAAGAGCTTGGATCTACATAAAGAAAGAAAGAGTGTGAGAAAAAGAATAAATGAAGGTAACACATTTTTTAATTCTTAATTGACCTAAAAGATAACTGTTTGTTAAAAGCGACAATAGCAACAATATATTGGGTCATTATAGCATATGGATAGGTGAAATGAATTGCAGCAAGTTCACAGGAACTGAAGGGTGGAACTGGGAATACTTTCTTATAAAGTATCTACACAACATGTGAAGTTGTACAGTGTTATTTGAAAGTGGATTAGGCTATAGGTTTTAAAAGCTACATATTGTAAATTCCAAGGCAGCCACTAAATATTTTTAAATGTTTCATGAATATTGATGCAAAACTTCTCAATAAAATATAAGCAAATTGAACTGAACAATGTACAAAAAGAATTATATGCCACAATCTTGCATGTTCTACTCCAGGTATGTAAGGCTGGTTCAACAGCCTTTAAATGTTTAAAAAATAAATATAATTCATCATATCAATGCACAAAAGAATAAAAACCATGTGATCACATCAACAGATGCAGAAAAAAAGCATGTGTAAAACTCCACACCTGTCCATGATAAAAACTCCTAACAAACTAGAAATAGAGCAGAACTTCCACAACTTGTTCTAAAAATTTGTTTTTTAAACCTACATCTATTATAATACCTAATTACATTCTCTTTAAGATTGGGGATAAGGCAAGAATATCCCCTCTCACAATTATTATTCATCATTTTACTGGAAATCCTAACTAACACAATAAGAAAAGAAAAGGAAATAAGATGTACAGATTAGGGAAAAAAAACTGTTTGAGGATGACATGACTATGTAGAAAATCTAATGAATTAACAACAACAAATAAATTTCCTGGAACTAATAAGCAATTGTAGCAAAGGTGCCAGATATGAGGTTAATAAACAAAATTCAATTGCTCTCCTGTATACCAGCAGTGAACAAGTGAAATTTGACATTAAAAACAGCATTTACATCAGCACCAATCAAAAAAATTAAATACATATTTATAAAGCTAACAATACAATCTGTATTAGGAAAACTATAAAACTACAATGAAAACAATCAACAAAGATCTACAACAAAAATCTGCACACAAATGTTTATAACAGTTTTATTCATAATTGCCAAAAATTGAAAGTAATAAAGATGTGTTTCTTTACACCAAATTTAAATTACACACTTCTGGTACATTCATAAAATTTATTATCATTTGCTGATAAAAAGAAATGTGTTAGCAAGCTATGAAAAAACTTAAAGAACTTAAGAAGGACTTTAAGTGCATATTGCTAAGTAAAAGATGTTAGTTTGAAAAGCCTGCACCCTTTATGATTCCAACTATATAATATTGTATAAAAGGCAAAATTATAGAGACAATGAAAGGACTGGCTGTTGCCAGGAGTTCCATTATGGGCAGGAGGAAGAGGGGAGAGATAAATAGATGAATCACAGGGGATTTTTAGGGCACTGAAATTATTCTGTATGATACTGTGATGGTGGAGACATGACATTATGCATTTGTCAAAACTCACAGAATGTACAACCCAAAATTGGACCCTATGATAAACTGTGAAATTTAGTTAATAATAATGTCTCTGAAAGTTAATAAAGTCTCTAAAAATAATAAAATAAAATATAGATATTGTGAGATTGGATTAAACAAAAAACAAGATTCAACTACACATTATCTATAAGAAACATCTTAAATATAAAGATTCAGATGGGTTCAAAGTACAGATATGGAGAAAAATATATCATGCTAACTCCAATCAAGAGAAATTTGGGGTAATTATATTAATTTCAGACAAATCAGACATCGGAACAAAGAAAATTATCAGAATAGAGACAGTACAGAATGATAAAGGGATCAATTCTCCAAAAGGACATAATCCTGTGTATGCACTTTACAAAAAAGCATAAAAACACCTGAAGCAAAACCAGATAAAACTGCAAAAAGAAATAGATGAATCTACTCTTCCAGCTGGAGACTTCAACATATCTCTGTCAGTAATTGATAGAGCAAGCAGGCAGAAAATCAGTAAAGATATAGACGACCTGAATAGCACTATCAATGTGATCTACTTGACATTCATAGAATACTCCTTGCAATGTCAGAATACACATTGTTTTTAAGCATACATGAAACATTCATCAAAATAAACCACATTCTGGGCCATAAAGCATACAACAACAAATTTAAAAGAATAAAAGCCATGCAAAGTATGTTCCCAGGACTCAGTGAATTAAACTAGAAATCAATAACATAAAGGTAGCTGGAAAATCACTGAATATTTGAAAAGTAGACAACACACATCTATTAACTCATGAGTCAAAGATGAAACCTCAAAAAAAAATTTCACTTGTCCAAAATGGCATGAAAAGTGCATTGAACTCTAGTGCATGTTGTCATATGGAAATGATAGGAAGTAGGGCTGGGGGATGGACAGAGCTCATAATATAAAAGGTCTTCCAGATCATAAGGAAAATGTTAGTCTTTATTCTCTAAGTGAAATTGTACCATTGATGTCACTAAGATCATATATGAAGTTTAGAACATTATCTACCAGATGTACACACCAACCTATCGGCTATAGAGTAGGCCAGATATTATAATTCTGAATTAAGGCTGAGGCAGCATGATTGGAAAGAAAGAATGCCAAATGATAACCAGGAGGTATAACCAACAGAACCTCACCCTCCAGTATGGGTTGGAGATAAAGAAAATGGAAAGTGATTATCCTGATATAGACCAATAGACAGATAATGATGCTATTTACTGACAGAGGAAGTGAAAACATTTGTTTTTAACACAAAGATATTAATTTTTAATAACCTAAGTAAAAAATGGCTATTGTGTTTATCAGCTGGTAATCAATTTATTCTCATTGTAAGGATTCTAAAAGACTTATTTTGAAATTCTCAGGGTTGCTTCCAAGATGGCTGGATAGCAACAGCTCCAGTCTGCAGCTCCCAGCGAGACCAATGCAGAAGAAGGGTGATTTCTGAATTTCCAACTGAAGTACCTGGTTCATTGCATTGGGGCTGGTTGGACAGTGGGTGCAGCCCATGGAGGATGAGCTGAAGCAGGGCGGGGCATACCTCGCTCGGGAAGTGCAAGGGGTGGGGGGATTTCCCTTTCCTAGCCAAGGGAAGCCGTGACAGACCATACCTGGAGAAACAGTACACTCGTGACCAAATATGGTGTTTTTCCCAAAGTCTTAGCAACCAGCAGACCAGGAGATACCCTCCCGTGCCTGGTTCAGCAGGTCCCACACCCATGGAACCTTGCTCATTACTAGTCCAGCAGTCTGAGATGGACCTGCAATGCTGCAGCTTGACAAGGGGAGGGGCATCGGCCATTGCTGAAGCTTGAGTAACTCACAGTGTAAACAAAGTGGCCTGGAAGTACAAACTGGGCAGAGCCCACCACAGCTCAGCAAGGCCTACTGCCTCTATAGATTCCACCTCTGAGGGCAGGGCATAGTAGAACAAAAGGCAGCAGACAGCTCTGTAGACTTAAATGTCCCTGACAGCCCTGAAGAGAGCAATGGTTCTCTCAGCACGGCGTTCAAGCTCTGAGAACGGACAGACTGCCTCCTCAAGCAGGTCCCCGACCCCCGTGTAGCCTGACTGGGAAACACCTCCCAGTAGTGGCCGACAGACACCTCTAACAGGCGGGTAACCCTCTGGGATGAAGCTTCCAGAGGAAGGATCAGGCAGCAATATTTGCTGTTCTACAGCCTCCGCTGGTGATATCCAGGCGAACAGGGTCGGGAGTGGACCTCCTGCAAACTCCAACAGACCTGCAGCTCAGGGGTCTGACTGTTAGAAGGAAAACAAACAAAAAGCAATAGCATCAACATCAACAAAAAGGACATACACATCAAAACCCAATCTGTAGGTCACCAACATCAAAGACCAAAGGTAGATAAACCCACAAAGATGGGGAGAAACCAGAGCAGAAAAGCTGAAAATTGCAAAAAACAGAGTGCGTCTTCTCCTCTAAAGGATTGCAGCTCATCGCCAGCAACGGAACAAAGCTGGATGGAGAATGAGTTTGACGAGCTGACAGAAGTAGGCTTCAGAGGGTCGGTAATAACAAACTTCTCCGAGCTAAAGGAGCATGTTCTAACCCATCACAAGGATGCTAAAAACCTTGAAAAAATGTTAGATGAATGGCTAACTAGAATTAACAGTGTAGGGAAGACCTTAAATGACCTAATGGAGCTGAAAACCACGACACGAGAACTTCGTTACTCACGAACAAGCTTCAGTAGCCGATTTGATCAAGTGGAAGAAAGGATATCAGTGACTGAAGATCAAATTAATAAAATAAAGTGACAAGACAAGATTAGAGAAAAAAGAGTGAAAAGAAATGAACAAACCCTCCAAGAAATATGGGACTATGTGAAAAGACGAAATATACATTTGATTGGTGTACTGGAAAGTGATGGGGAGAATGGAACCAAGTTAGAAAACACTCTTCAGGATATTATCTAAGAGAACTTCCCTAACCTAGCAAGGGAGGCCAACATTCAAATTCAGAAAATACAAAGATACTCCTTGAGAAGAGCAAACCCAAGACACATAATTGCCAGATTCACCAAGGTTGAAATGAAGGAAAAAATGTTAAGGGCAGCCAGAGACAAAGGTTGGGTTACCCACAAAGGGAAGCCCATCAGACTAACAGCAGATCTCTCGGCAGAAACCATACAAGCCAGAAGACAGTGGGGGCCAATATTCAACATTCTTAAAGAGAAGGATTTTCAACCCAGAATCTCAAACCCAGACAAACTAAGCTTCATAAGTGAAGGAGAAATAAAGTCCTTTACAGACAAGCAAATGCTGAGAGATTTTATCACCACCAGGCCTGCCTTACAAAAGCTCCTGAAGGAAGCACTAAATATGGAAAGGAACAACAGGTACCAGCCACTGCAAAACACATGCCAAATGGTAAAGACCATTGATGCTATGAAGAAACTGCATCAATTAACCGGCAAAAAACCCAGCAAACATTATAATGACAGGATCAAATTCAAACATAACAATATTAACCTTAAATGTAAATGGGCTAAATGTCCCAATTAAAATACATAGACTGACAAATTGGATAAAGAATCAAGACCTATTGGTGTGCTGTATTTAGGAAACCCATCTCATGTGCAAAGATGCACATAGGCTCAAAATAAAGGGATGGAGGAAGATCTACCTAGCAAATGGAAAACAAAAAAGGCAGGGGTTGCAATCCTAGTCTCTGATAAAACAGATTTTAAACCAACAAAGATCCAAAGAGACAAAGAAGGCCATTACATAATGGTAAAAGGATCAATTCAACAAGAAGAGCTAACTATCCTAAATGTATATGCACCCAAAACAGGAGCACCCAGATTCATAAAGCAAGTCCTGAGAGACATACAAAGAAACTTAGACTCCCACACAATAATAATGGGAGGCTTTAACACCCCATTGTCAATATTAGACAGATCAACAAGACAGAAGGTTAACAAGGATATCCAGGACGTGAACTCAGCTCTGGACCAAGCAGACCTAATAGACATCTACAGAACTCTGCACCCCAAATCAACAGAATATACATTCTTCTCAGCACCACATTGCACATATTCTAAAATTGACCACATAATTGGTAGAAAAACACTTCTCAGCAAATGTAAATAATAGAAATCACAACAAACTGTCTCTTAGACCACAATGCAATCAAGTTAGAACTCAGGATTAAGACACTCACTCAAAACTGCACAACTACATGGAAACTGAATAACCTGCTCCAGAATGACTACTGGGTAAATAACAAAATGATCGCAGAAATAAAGATGTTCTTTTAAACCAATGAGAACAAAGACACAATGTACCAGAATCTCTGGGATACATTTAAAACAGTGTGTACAGGGAAAGTTATAGCACTAAATGCCCACAAGAGAAAGCAGGAAAGATCTAAAATTGACACCCTAGCATCACAATTAAAAGAACTAGTGAAGCAAGAGCAAACAAAATCAAGAGCTAGCAGAAGGCAAGAAATAACTAAGATAAGAGCAGAAATGAAGGAGATAGAGACACAAAAAAACCTTCAAAAAATCAACGAGTCCAGGAGCAGGTTTTCTGAAAAGATTAACAAAATAGATAGACCACTAGCAACACTAATAAAGAAGAAAAGAGAGAAGAATCAAAAAGATGCAATAAAAAATGATAAAGGGGATATCACCACCGATTCCACAGAAATACAAACTACCATCAGAGAATAATATAAACACCTCTATGCAAATAAACTAGAAAATCTAGAAGAAATGGATAAACTCCTGGACACATACACCCTCCCAAGACTAAACCAGGAAAAATTTGAATCTCTGAATAGACCAATAACAGGCTCTGGAATTGAGGCAATAATTGATAGCCTTCCTGGCAAACCAAATCCAGCAGCACATCAAAAAGCTTATCCACAACAATCAAGTTGGCTACATCCCTGGGATGCAGGGCTGGTTCAACATATGCAAATCAATAAATGTAATTCATCACTAAACAGAACCAAAGACAGAAACCATATGATTACCTCAACAGATGCAGAAAAGGCATTCCACAAAATTCAACAGCCCTTCATGCTAAAAACTCTCAATAAACTAGGTATCGATGGAACGAATTTCAAAATAATAAGAGCTATTTATGACAAACCCACAGCCAATATCTTACTGAATGGGCAAAAACTGGAAGCATTCCCTTTGAAAACCAGCACAAGACACGGATGCCCTCTCTCACCACTCCTTTTCAACATAGCATTGCAAGTTCTGGCCAGGGCAATCAGGCAAGAGAAAGAAATAAAGGGCATTCAATTAGGAAAAGAGGAAGTCAAATTGTCTCTGTTTGCAGATGACATGATTGTATATTTAGAAAACCCCATTGTCTTAGACATGAAGTCCTTGACCATGCCTATGTCCTGAATGGTATTGCCTAGGTTTTCTTCTAGGGTTTTTATGGTTTTAGGTCTAACATGTAAGTCTTTAATCCATCTTGAATTAATTTTCATATAAGGTGTAACGAAGGGATCCAGTTTCAGCTTTCTACATATGGCTAGCCAGGTTTCCCAGCACCATTTATTGAATAGGGAATCCCTTCCCCATTGCTTGTTTTTCTCAGGTTTGTCAAAGAACAGATAGTTGTAGATATGTGGCATTATTTCTGAGGGCTCTGTTCTGTTCCATTGGTCTATATCTCTGATTTGGTACCAGTACCATGCTGTTTTCATTACTGTAGCCTTGTAGTATAGTTTGAAGTCAGGTAGCATGATGCCTCCAGCTTTGTTCTTTTGGCTTAGGATTGACTTGGCAATGCGGTCTCTTTTTTGGTTCCATATGAACTTTAAAGTAGTTTTTTCCAATTCTGTGAAGAAAGTCATTGGTAGCTTGATGGGGATGGCATTGAATCTATGAATTACCTTGGGCAGTATGGCCATTTTCACAATACTGATTCTTCCTACCCATGAGCATGGAATGCTCTTCCATTTGTTTGTATCCTCTTTTATTTCACTGAGCAGTGGTTTGTAGTTCTCCTTGAAGAGGTCCTTCACAACCCTTGTAACTTGGATTCCTAGGTATTTTATTCTCTTTGAAGCAGTTGTGAGTGGGAGTTCACTCATGATTTGGCTCTCTGTTTGTCTCTTATTGGTGTATAAGAATGCTTGTGATTTTTGTACATTGATTTTGTATCCTGAGACTTTGCTGAAGTTGCTTATCAGCCTAAAGAGATTTGGGGCTGAGATGATGGGGTTTTCTAAATATACATCTGCAAACAGGGACAATTTGACTTCCTCTTTCCTTAACTGAATACCCTTTATTTCTTTCTCCCGCCAGATTGCCCTGGCCAGAACTTCCAACACTATGTTTAATAGGAGTGGTGAGAGAGGGCATCCCTGTATTGTGCCGGTTTTCAAAGTGAATGCTTCTAGTTTTTGCCCATTCAGTATGATATTGGCTGTGGGTTTCTCATAAATAGCTCTTATTATTTTGAGATACGTCCCATCAATACCTAATTTATTAAGAGTTTTTAGCATGAAGGGCTGTTGAATTTTGTCAAAGGCCTTTTCTACATCTAGTGAGATAATCATGTGGTTTTTGTCGTTGATTCTGTTTATATGCTGGATTACATTTATTGATTTGCATATGTTGAACCAGCCTTGCATCCTGGGGATGAAGCCCACTTGATCGTGGTGGATAAGCTGTCCGATATGCTGCTGGATTCGGTTTGCCAGTACTTTATTGAGGACTTTTGCATCGATGTTCATCAGGGATATTGGTCTAAAATCCTCTTTTTTTGTTGTGTCTCTGCCAGGATTTGGTATCAGGATGATGCTGCCCTCATAAAATGAGTTAGGGAGGATTCCATTTCTATTGACTGGAATAGTTTCAGAAGAAATGGTACCAGCTCCTCCTTGTACCTCTGGTAGAAATTGGCTGTGAATCCATCTGGTCCAGGACTTTTTTTGATTGGTAAGCTATTAATTATTGCCTCAATTTCACCAAAAGCAATGGCAACAAAAGCCAAAATTGACAAATGGCATCTAATTAAACTAAAGAGCTTCTGCACAGCAAAAGAAACTACCATCAGAGTGGACAGGCAACCTACAGAATGGGAGAAAATTTTTGCAATCTACTCATCTGAAAAAGGGCTAATATCCAGAATCTACAATGAACTCAAACAAATTTGCAAGAAAAAAGCAAACAACCCCATCAACAAGTGGGCAAAGAATATGAACAGACACTTCTCAAAAGAAGACATTTGTGCAGCTAAAAGACACATGAAAAAATGCTCATCATCACTGGCCATCAGAAAAATGCAAATCAAAACTACAATGAGATACCATCTCACACCAGTGGGAATGGTGATCACTTAAAAGTCAGGAAACAATAGGTGCTGGAGAGGATCTGGAGAAATAGGAACACTTTTACACTGCTGGTGGGACTGTAAAGTAGTTCCACCATTGTGGAAGTCACTGTGGCAATTCCTCAGGGATCTAGAACTAGAAATACCATTTGACGCAGCCATCCCATTACTGGGTATATACGCAAAGGATTATAAATCATGCTGCTATAAAGACACATGCACACGTATGTTTATTGCGGCACTACTCACAACAGCAAAGACTTGGAACCAACCCAAATGTCCAACAATGATAGACTGGATTAAGAAAATGTGGCACGTATCTACCATGGAATACTATGCAACCATAAAAAATGATGAGTTCATGTCCTTTGTAGGGACATGGATGAAGCTGGAAACCATCATTCTCAGCAAACTATCGCAAGGACAAAAAAACAAACATAGCATGTTTTCACTCATAGGTGGGAATTGAACAGTGAGAACACATGGACACAGGAAGGGGAACATCACACACCAGGGCCTGTTATGGGGTAGGGAGATGGGGAAGGGATACCATTAGGAGATATACCTAATGTGAAAAGACGAGTTAATGGGTGCAGCACACCAGCATGGCACATGTATATATATGTAACAAACCTTCACGTTGTGCACATGTACCCTAAAACTTAAAGTATAATATAAATAAATAAATAAATAAAAAGAAAACCCCATCATCTCAGCCCAGTATCTCCTTAAGCTGATAAGCAACTCCAGCGAAGCCTCAGGTTACAAAATAAATGTGCAAAAATCACAAGCATTCCTATACACCAATAACAGAGAGCCAAATCATGAGTGAACTCCCATTCACAATTACTACAAAGAGAGTAAAACACCTAGGAATCCAACTTAAAAGCTATGTGAAGGACCACTTCACAGAGAACTACAAATCACTGCTCAATGAAATAAAAGAGGACACAAACATATGGAAGAACATTCCATTCTGATGGATGGGAAGAATCAGTATTGTGAAAACGGCCATATTGCGCAACCTAATTTATGTATTCAATGCTATCCCCATCAAGCTACCACTGACTTTCTTCACACAATTAGAAAAAACTACT
The DNA here is from genome assembly GCF_029281585.2 of Gorilla gorilla gorilla. Lineage (NCBI taxonomy): Eukaryota > Metazoa > Chordata > Mammalia > Primates > Hominidae > Gorilla > Gorilla gorilla. The sequence continues at coordinate 83,185,069 of NC_073236.2, forward strand.
TTAAACTTCACATGGAACCAGATAAGAGCCCACAAAGCCAAGACAATCCTAAGCAAAAAGAACAAAGGTGGAGGCATCATGCTACCTGACTTCAAACTATACTACAAGACTACAGTAACCAAAACAGCATGGTACTGGTCCCAAAACAAATATACAGATCAATGGAACAGAAGAAAGGCCTCAGAAATAACACCACACATCTACAGCCATCTGATCTTTGACAAACCTGACAAAAACAAGCAATGAACAAAGGATTCCCTATTTAATAAATGGTGCTGGGAAAACTGGCTAGTCATATGTAGAAAGCTGAAACCGGATCTCTTCCTTACACCGTATACAAAAATTAATTCAAGATGGATTAAAGACTTAAATGTAAGACCTAACACCATAAAAACCCTAGAAGAAAACCCAGGCAATACCAATCAGGACATAGGCATGGGCAAAGACTTCATGACTAAAACACGAAAAGCAATGGCAACAAAAGCCAACATAGAGAAGTGGGAGCTAATTAAACCAAAGAGCTTCTGCACAGCAAAAGAAATTATCATCAGAGTGTACAGGCAACCTACAGAATGGGAGAAAATCCCCATCTGACAAGAGCTAATATCCAGAATCTACAAATAACTTAAACGAATTTACAAGAAAAAAGCAACCCCATCAAAAAGTGGGCAAAGGATATGAACAGACACTTCTCATAAGAAGACACTTATGCAGCCAAAAGACATATGGAAAAATGCTTACCATCACTGCTCATTAGAGAAATGCAAATCAAAACCACAATGAGATACCAACTCAGAGGAGTTAGAATGGCAATCATTAAAAAGTCAGGAAACAACAGGTGCTGGAAAGGATGTGGAGAAATAGGAACAGTTTTACATTGTTGGTAGGAGTGTAAATTAGTTCAACCATTGTGGAAGACAGTGTGATGATTCCTCAAGGATCTAGAACTAGAAATACCATTTGACCAGCCATCCCATTACAGGGTATATACCCAAAGGATTATAAATCATGCTACTATAAAGACACATGCACATGTATGTTTATTGCGGCACTATTCACAATAGCAAAGACTTGGAACCAACCCAAATGTCCACCAATGATAGACTGAATTAAGAAAATGTGGCACATATACACCATGGAATACTATGCAGCTATAAAAAAGGATGAGTTCATGTCCTTTGCAGGGTCATGGATGAAGCTGGAAACCATCATTCTAAGCAAACTATCACAAGAACAGAAAACCAAACACCGCATGTTCTCACTCATAGGTGGGAGTTGAACAACACGAACACATGGACATGGGGCGGGGAACATCACACACTGGGGCCTTTCAGGGGGTGGGGGACTGGGAGAGGAATAGCTTTAGGAGAAATACCTAATGTAAATGACAAGTTGATGGGTGCAGCAAACCAACATGGCACATGTATACCTATGTAACAAACCTGCACGTTGTGCACATGTATCCTATAACTTAAGGTATAATAATAAAAAAAAGAAATTCTCATTTTTATTATTTGGTAGACTATTAAAGAAGAAAATTGTATTATTTTTATAATAATTATATAGTTTTTTCCTTTTTCAAACAGTTTTATTTAGATATAACTCATATACTATAAAATCTATCCTATTAAAATTTACAGTTCATGGCTCTCTTTGGCAGCACATATACTAAAAAAGTTTACAATTCAATTTTTTACGATATTGGCTGATATGCTTTGACTATGATCCAACCCATATCTCATCTTGAAATATAGTTCCCATAATACCCACTTGTTGTGGGAGGGAACTGGTGAGAGGTAATTTAATCATGGGGGTGATTACACTAACGCTGTTCTCCTGATATCGAGTGAGTTCTCAAGATATCTGATGGTTTTATAAGGAGCTTTTCCCCCTTTTGCTTGGCACTTCTTGCTGTCACCATGTGAAGAAGGATATGTTTGTTTCCCCTACCTCCATGATTATATGTTTCCTGAGGCCTCCCCAGCCATGCTGAAATGTGAGTTAATTAAATCTCTTTCCTTTATAAATTATCCAGTCTCAGATATGTCTTTATTAGCAGTGTGAGAACAAAAGAATACATTCACGAAGCCATGTGACAACCACAGTTATCTAATTTTAGAATATTTTCACCACCCCCTCACCACAAAAAATATACACTTTAGTGTTATACCCCATTTCCCTCTCTTCCTAGCCCTAGGCAACTACTAATCTACTTTGTCTCTGTTGACTTGCCTATTCCAACAATTTTATACAAACACAACTATATGATGTGTAGTCGTATAATTTTTTATTTCTTTTTCACTTAGCATGCTCTCAAATTTCATCCATGTTATAACATATGTCAATACTTGATTTACTTTTATTGCCAACAATATTTCACATATAATAATTTACTTTTATTGCCAAACAATATTTCATTATATGTGAACTATTGTTTGGCAATAAAACAATACCACATGTTGTTAATCCATTATTCAGTTAATGGACATTTGGATTGTTTTCTCTTTTGGCTATTACGGATAAAGCTAATATGAACATTATATTCAAAATTTTTCATGATGTTTTAAACTTACTATTGGTCATCTATCTAGGAGTGGAATAACCCAATTTTAGAATGGGCAAGAAATTTGAATACATTATATACAAATGACAAAAAAGCACATGAAAAGATGTTCAACATCTTTAGTCATGATGGCAATGTAAATCAAAATCACAATGAGATACCTCCTTATATACACTTTATACCACCATAAGGGGGAGAGATCTAATGTTTAAATTGTTACTGATGTTACTATATTGTTACAGAATTATTTTTTCTAAGAATGTTCATAGTAGCAAGTTTCTATCCCTTGAAGTTATACTGAACATATATTATAAGAAGACAATACTCTATTGAGCAATACCACCTTTATTATACCAAAAATATTTTAACATATAATTTCACTTTTTTGACTTTACAAAATTAATTTACTTGAAAACAAAACAAAAACTACACAGAACAATTTAACAAACCCCATGTGCCCACTCCTCAGAATTGAAACTTTAAGATTAAATTATATTTTTAAAAAACTTTATTGGTGGATGTACAAACAATGCTAAAGGTATTTTCTTTATATAAATCTCAAAATGTATACCTTTAGAGACAGAAAGGAATCAAATTGTAGTTGAACACTTGGGTCATACAACTAACCTGTGTCCAACTGCACTTGTGATGTGCATGTGAATCTCCAAATGTCATAATATATCAAGGACCATTAAAATAACCCTTAAAACTGATACACAAAACTTTTGGCTGTGAAGAAAATATTATTTCAGCCTTCTGTATCCCTGACTTTAAAACACATAATAATATTCAGAAAAGATAACCCTGAAGTTCATGTAGAAAGGTTATGTGCAAGAAAACCAATATCAACAGATTAGGAATTAGTAATTCTTTATTATGCCTATTCTATCTGAGAGACCTTTTGTAAGTCAATTAACCTATCTTAATTTCAGTATCCTCATAAGTAAAATGAAAGCTTTGTGTTGAATTACCCATAAAATCACTATCTGTTCTAAAAAATATGATTCTATCTGTTCTTTCATTTCAGAGTATTCAAAGAATTCTAAAATACATGCCTCAAATTTTTTAAAAAAATATTATCTTTTTAAGGAGTATTGTCCATAAGCTTTATTTTAAACAACTTACCAAGTTTCTACTTTGGATGGCTTTTTTCTGAAATAGTTGGAGGAATGAGAAGCAGAACAAATCTGAGCAATGCAAATGTATGTCATGCATCAGTACAATTGGTTTTTATTACTATTCTATCCTTTATTATTTTATTTCACAAAAAAAGCCTGAAAATTCAGCCAGTGTTAGAAGCATTCCAATTTATTTGATTGGACAATAAATGATTCTATGGCTGATATTTTAAAGACCAGCACAAACATCACAAGCTACAACCAGCTCACTCCTGATAAGCAGAATAACATTTTCTTAATTTGTGCAAGCCACTGAAAAAACTGAAAGATGCCAATTTAGAAATCATTTCAATCTTGTAGCTGCAGAGTATATTAAAATATATGGAACTTGGAATCAAATAAGAGCAATTGTGAATAATAAAGGTTTGGAATATCCTAAGGTAGGAAACGCTTTATTAAAATAAGGATTCCTCTCTACAAATTTAAGCAATGAAAAAAAACAAAAAATATAAAACAAAGTGATAATAGATTGGATTGTTTTAAGCCAAAGCTTAACAATTAACCCTGTGTCTCAAAGCAAAGCATTTTGTAAATGCTAGCCACCAGTAATGTATTATGTCAAGTCCTAGAAAAGCATTAAACTAATTCAAATCCTTGGCATTTGGCCTTCTTAGTTAAACATTTCATTTATTCATATCCCAATTAAGTAGCTTTAACCACCTCTCTGAGTATTATTCATCCTTTAATAATGATACAAGAAGAGCAGAGCAAGGAAGATTCTTATTCATAGTAATAAATATACACACATGTGATGTCTTTCATTAATGAATGCCAGTAGTAATGTTCATCACTGATATAGGGTACACAGTTAATGCTGATCTATGTTAAGTTTCATTTTGGTCAAGAATTTACATAAAGTCCCAGGAGGGCCTTCTCTTTCAGAGAAGAAACTGTTTTTCATTCATGGCAGTATTTTCAGCCTCCAGCGTGGAAAAGTGGTTCACATATTGATATTGTTGTCAGAGTCAGAACACAGAAGGTGAGTCCCGTGACAGAATACTTCTGTTAATAAAGATCCCTACATCATGAGTTTTTTAGTATAACCCCAAATATACTTATATGCATGAAAGCCTAATCCAAGTATTAGTGAGGTTGCAGAATTAAAGTTCATTCACCATTTTTCCCTTTAGTGGCCCATGTAAGCATATCTTTAGAACAGTTATTCTCAACCAGAAGCAATTTTGCCCTCCCAGGGGACATTTGGCAATATTTGGAGACATTTTGGGTTTGAGTTGTCACAACTGTGTGGGTGGATACTACTGGCATCTGTTTGATTGAGGCAAGCACAAGACAGGCCCAGAAACAAAGAATTACCTAGCCCAAAATCAATACCACCAAGGTTGGGAAATCTTGCTCTGGAAGAATAAACTGTATATAAGTATGTAAAAGGCAAGCAGAAGGGCCTGGCAGGTGTGAGATTATCTGTCACTTTAGAAGTGAGATGGGGAGGGGCTCAAGAGGTTATTTTTTGTCAGGCTGTACTTTTTCTAGGACATGAACTCACCATTTTTTATGGCTGCATAGTACTCCATGGTAGATATGTGCCGCATTTTCTTAATCCGGTCTATCATTGTTGGACATTTGGGTTGGTTCCAAGTCTTTGCTATTGTGAATAGTGCCACAATAAACATATGTGTGCATGTGTCTTTATAGCAGCATGATTTATAATCCTTTGGGTATATACCCAGTAATGGGATGGCTGGGTCAAATGGTATTTCTAGTTCTAGATCCCTGAGGAATCACCACACTGTCTTCCACAATGGTTGAACTAGTTTACAGTCCCACCAACAGTATAAAACTGTTCCTATTTCTCCACATCCTTTCCAGCACCTGTTGTTTCCTGACTTTTTAATGATCGACATTCTAACTGGTGTGAGATGGTATCTCATTGTGGTTTTGATTTGCATTTCTCTAATGGCCAGTGATGATGAGCATTTTTTCATGTGTCTTTTGGCTGGATAAATGTCTTCTTTTGAGAAGTGTCTGTTCATGTCCTTTGCCCACTTTTTGATGGGGTTGTTTGTTTTTTTCTTGTAAATTTGGGACATAGGCATCGGCAAGGACTTCATGTCTAAAACACCAAAAGCAATGGCAACAAAAGCCAAAATTGACAAATGGCATCTAATTAAACTAAAGAGCTTCTGCACAGCAAAAGAAACTACCATCAGAGTGAAGAGGCCACCTACAGAATGGGAGAAAATTTTTGCAATCTACTCATCTGACAAAGGGCTAATATCCAAAATCTACAATGAACTCAAACAACATCTTTTTTCTAACAGATGATTCTCGCTGCAAGCCTTGTTTCAATCCAATCAGCATTTCCACAGCTCAAAGCCCATGCTGCTACAGGAAGAATCAAGTAATGAATCTTTCCTAGACCACTTCATGCAGGCCAGTTCATTATATTAATAATTTGTATAGACCATTTGAAAGAGCCTACATGTTTTATAAACAGAAAATTTTACCTTGGGATCTTCAGAAGGAGCCAATCTACAAACACCTTTGGATGAACTCTGTAACAACAGAATGCACTTAGAAGGATATACAACACATCAAGGAATGTTTCAAGAAATATAAACTATGAATATTAAAATTCAGAGAAATAGGGCCTCGCCTTGCCCCCACCATCAGCCTGAGCCTTTCCACATGTGTTTTCTGGCAATAGAAGTCACTTATTTCATTATTCCCTCAGAGACTCATGGCAGAAACATGATGTATCAGCCTTTTCCTAAACGTTTACTTTCAGTTTCTACAGGTATCCATACAACTTTCAAAATGTTCTTCAGATTCACTATTTTCATTCGTATGCTACTGTAATAAGGCTCAGTGGCATCTCACACCCCATATTATCCCGAGGGATTATCCAGACAGCAGCAACCGTAACTGTTTAGAAAACTAAATGTTTAAAATATTTAGCAAAGTAGACAGAATAACATAATACTTATAGATCTGTTATCTATTCTGACATATGTGCATCAGATAGGTAGATAAGTCGATGTAGGGAAGGAGGGAAAGATAATAGATCCTTGTGAAACATTTCAAGGATACAAAATATCAAATAATTTAATAAAATTCCAAGTAACACACTCTCAGCTTAAATAAAATGTTTCAGATAATTGAAGTTTCTAAGCATTTCTCCCCAATCCTCTTCCTTTATTTTTCCCCTGAGTGAACACTGTCTTGAAGCCGGTATTCATCATTCTCATGCATGTTTTCAATCTATGATTACTCATGTATATATGCAGAAACATTATACAGAAGGGTTCTTCCTGTTTTCAAACTTTACATAAATAGCGTAATTTGCCCATCATTAGGACACTTGATTTTTATGCTCAGTATTCTGTTTTTGAGGTGTCATAACATAGTTCTAGTTCATTCATCTGAACCATTTATAGTATTCCGTGAAGTCATAACATTTATCTGTTCTTTTTAATGGACATTTAGGTATTTTTAGTCTTCACTATGACAAGCAACGTTGCCATGAACATCTTACTTGCTATCCTGTGCTATAAGAACTTTCTCTAGGATGTATAAATAGTGTGAGGGTTAAGGCCATAACACACATTGCTGTACTGTGCTAAATTCTACTGCAATCTCATCAGTGAACACTCCTACTAGCATAAATGAGAATTTTCATTGCTCCACATCCTTATCAACTAATTGAATTGTAAAACTAGATTTTAATTTTTCAAATTCCATGGTTTTGAAAGGAATTTCAGTTTTTTATTTGCATTTCCCCAAAGAATCAGTGAGATTGAGAATATTCATATGTGTAGATTGAGTTTCTCTTTCTGGTCCCTCTTCCTCTCCTTTGCTCACTTATCTGTTGTATTATTACTTATATCCTCCCTCATTTGTAGGTATCCTTCCTTAACTCTAGATCCTAATTCTTTGTCAGATATATTTTAGATACTTTAAGACATTTCAGATATTTTTCTCTCAACCTATAGCATGTATTCTATTTTTGGTAATGATGTCTCTTGAAGACCAGAAATTTAATTTTAACAGAGTTAATTTAACCATCTTTTTTCTTTAGTATTTATTCTGTTTTGTAACTTAATAAATCATTCCTTAGCCCAAGATTATGAAAATATTTTCTCATAATTTCTATTAAAAAGGTCAAAGGTCTGCCTTTCCATTTTTAGCTTTTCAGCCACCTAATTGTTTATTCTGGATGAAATGGGATTCTAGTTGTTTTTCATATGGATAACTAATTTTCCCAGAACTATTTACATATTTGTTCATTCTTTCCCAACAGTTTTAATGAAAAGTCTGAAATATATTGTTTCTACATAGATGTTTAGACTTCCTTAAAATTTCCCAATTTTTCTATTTGCCCAACTTCAAGCAATTTCTATATTATATAATCATAATTAATAAGTTGTTAAGAGTGATAAAGTCCCTCTATCTCTTCTTTCTCAAAATTGTCTCAGCTATTCTTGGCCTTTTGTACCATCACATGAGTTTCATGAGGAGCTATCAAGACCCTGAATAAATCCATTTAGGTCTTGAATAGAGGTTGCATTGAAAATATATATTTATTTGAGGTAAATTGGTGCTTCTTTAAGAGTTTTTAATTCCTAAACTTTGTGTATTTCTCCTTTTATTCAAGTCTTATGTACTTCAGGAATATTTCAAAAATATCCCCTTAAAAGTATTAAGACATTTTAGAGCTATTCATGAGTCCTTTACCACTATTATTTAATATTATTATATTTATCAATTTCATTTTAGTGGATAGTAGTTACGTAATTTTTTTAGTTTACCTAAAATCTAGTAAAATTTCAAAATTCTCTGAGTAGTTCGATTAATTTATTTATATATATATACCTTTCAGTTTTCTATAAAAGCAATCATATTGTGGAAAATTAAAGACTTTTTTTCCTTTTCCTTCATAATTTGTATAACTTTATTTCTCTATCTTACTAGACAAACTAGCACTTGTAGTATTACATTGAATAGAAAAAGTTATAAATGGCATCATTTTCATTCCTAAGTGGTAAACTTCTAACCTATTATCAATAAGTATGATAGTTGTGGGAGAATTTGAATAGACACCCTTTCTTAGATTAAGGAAATTTCATTCTGTATCAATTAGAAATGCTTTTGACCAAAAGTAAGAATATCTAACGTTTACATTTGCAATAAAAATACTTAGTTATGATATACAGAAATAATTTGAAAATTGGTGGTTCCAGGGGCAGGAGTTTCTCTGGATCAAGGTGTCTGATATTCCTTTATGGCATATTCCAAGCATCATATCCACATACAATTATGGTCATAGGGAGGAAACAGGCTGTAGCCACGGCACATAAAAATGAATCACCCATCTCTTCTTTTATTACAGAGGAAAGTCATTTCCTTGCCATCAGAATTATCCTTATACCTCATTGGCCTGGCCTGAGCCATCCGCCCATTGTTAACACAACAGAAGCTGGAAAAGTGAGTAGCTGGCTTTTTCAGTCTTTTTTGTCCATATCCCCCATTTGATTCACCAAGATTTTACAGTCTCAATAGTGAGAAGTGGGTAGGAAAAAGGGGTTTAAGAATGAGTATGAGGTAGACATAGAAAACAACAGAAGTAGCATATTTTGTTTGCTATGCTATCTGCTAAGAGCTTTCATTTTTAGTATATAAAACAGTGTTGAATCATATTTACTTTTGCTGCTTCTACTGAGATAATCATGTAGATTTCTTTATTAATCTATTAATCATATATTATTATAACAGCATTTCTAATATTGAAGCATTCTTGCTTTTGTAAGATTATTATGCATTGTCAGAATGTATTTTTTTAATGTACTGCTTAGTTAAATGTATTAGTATTTGGGGGAGATTTTCTGCATCCAAATCATAAGTAAAATTCATCTCTCATTTTCTTTCTTAGACCTTTATTGCCTTGTTTTGGTGTCAATATTATACTGGATTCATTAGAATGAATTTGGACATTTTCCCTCTTCTATTCTCTAGAGGATAATTCACAAACATTCTTGATTTGTTAGGATAATTAGGCATTTTATGCCTTCCTGTGTTCTAGAATTGAGGCAGGAAGGCAGCCAAGGGAGCCTCAAGACAGCCCTTGGCTCCAAGCAGTCAGCCTGGCTGTGGTTCCCTATGAATTCACCACAAGTAGTCCCTGTTACCCTACAGGAGCCAGTTCCTGGCCCCCACTGACAGTGCCCTGCTTCATACTAGCAAAATCATGGCTTCAGCTTCATTCACTGATTTGTCTCTCTGTTCTGTTTTTGGTCTTCAGAAATATTTAGCTTGCTTTGGAGCCCAACTATTTTTGGTTTGTTGCTACTATGTTTAATGATATATTTTATAAATCATTAGTTATTTGTTTAGAATTTGAGGACTGAATATAAACTCATGTGCAATCTTGATCAGAAGCCTAAAAATACTCTGAAAATATGGTCTTGAACAGAATCCCAAAAACACTCTTTGTGAGCGTGGTCTAGCATGGCCTTCAAGATTGAGCTTTTGCCTGACTCTACATCCTGGGCTCCTACTTCTTTCCATCTTATTCCTTACAGTTCATTCAAATGGGCCTACGTTTGGTTCCTAAACTGAAACTCTTCCCAGCCTGAGGATTTTTGAATGTTTTCTTACCTTGCTGACAGCCATATCCCTAGCAGGTGAAGAAGCCAACCTGCAGAGAAAATCAGAGTGAAATGTTGAGGAAATTCTGATGGCATCTAAACCCAGACTCCACCCATTCTTGTGCCATCTCCAACACTGCTCTTCTTGAGATTTGGCTGTATGACTCAAACATTCCTGGTTTGCCTAAGGTGCTTCAATTTCGATCTCTATTACTCGCAAACAGAATCCTAATGAATACATATTTTTATAATAGTAATATACATTAGTCTACTTTGTCTCCATTGAAGCTGTAACATATTATCTGAATTAGAAGGAGCATTTCTAAGAATTAGGACTTACTCTCCCTTTTCTAATGACAGGGCTGGAAAACTGGCTGTGATAGCAGACAAACTACAGAAGGGGCCACTAGGAAATCTCCTCTCAACAGCTCTACCTGATGTGACACATGGTTACACTCTCTCAATAATTATTAAGATTACTGATATGGGTAATAAATGTACTTACGTCTATGGTTCCGTTTGTAGGTTTTAAAACATCTTTCATACTTATTCCCCAAAGATACTCACAATAATCATTTAAAGAGTTAAAAACAGACTAGCAAACCAAGACAAAAGGGTCTGCCTTGAAACCTATTTTTCCCCACCATCCATCCATCCATTCTTTTCCACAAAAGAATGCTTCTGATTACTTACCCTCATAGAGATTCAAAACACTGACTGCTCTTCAGGACAATAGATGGAGGTATTTCATTTCCTGTACAATTCAAATAGCAATAGCTTATTTTTAAAGCAAGCACATTTCTGTTTTCTTTGGTTGTCTAGACTTCTTATGTATTTTGGTATCTCCAAACTCTGATACATGTAAATTTTAAATGGTAATATGACTTTTGTTTTCCCCCAAAGATGGAAATAAAGGCTTAAACAAATATAACCCAAGAGATACTTGAAATTTAGATAAAAACCAGCTTTTAAACCTTTCAGAGAGACTAACCCCATGGTTGCACTTATTCCACAGGCAATTAATTTGGCTAAAACAAATATTCTTTGATGACCATCAAGAATAAAGCAGAGCAATTTTAATATGATAGAATTATTATTGACTGGGGAATATCATGCAAAATTGGTAAAACCAAGAAAAGATCAAAAAGGCTCCCTGATTATAAAACATCAAAGGTTTCAGGCAAGTTCTTCCTCAGAGACAAGCCTAAAATATTGGAGAATCCATTTATACCATTACATTAAGGAATTATTTTAATGAGGGTCCTCCTGAGATGATAGACTGGGGTAACATTTCAGAATTGCATTGCATTAATTCCATAAACTGCTTAATTAGAGAAATGGTTCCTTTACTAAGCATCTGTCACTGAAGCATGTACACATAATTTTTAAATGTGTGGTGTTGGGGAAAGCATAATTTGGAAGTAATTCCAGTTTAGGCATTTACTAGCCATTTGACCCCAGTTTATTCTCAATATCTCTGAACATTTAAAATATACTTTTTAAAAGAACAGCATAAACAGAGATCATACAAGTTTATAACTACATGATAAGTATATAAGTTCTATTTTCAATTAGTAAGAGATAAAAAGAAACCAAAGCATGGAATATGATGTAGATTATATGTTTCTGTTTCATTTTATAATAAACAAATACACTATGTCAAGAAATTAATGTTTTAGTTTGACTCCTCATTAGTAGATATTCAATATTATTTCTTAAAAATCCTAAAGGGGGTGATGTTAACAGAAACAGCAAAGTAAGGAATGCCAAAAGTTTATCCCTCCATAAAACCAATAAACACTGGTGATATATGTTATAGTCAACATTTTTGAAATTCTGGAAATTATCCAGAAGCTTGTGCAACTAAGGGAATTCTTAAGAAAAAGCTGATGGACTCTTGGTAAAGAAAGAGCTTTGTGGTGTTTTAAATTACTCTGTTCCCATTATTCAACATCTGACTCAAATATAGCCTTAATGACAAAAGCTCACTTTCCAAGTATTGTACAAATAGCAGTGTCAGAGGGAAGGGAACAGATCTCATTCACAAAGAACGTGATTGTTCAGTTGACCTGTCTGGTGGATCCTCGAATAAAAGGGCTTGCCATTATCTTACCTAACTTAGAATTTTTGCATTGCTTAGGTGAATATCTGAGGAAGGATTTTTGTCAAATTACATAACAAATGTATTATTCGTGGCTGCCTACTGGCAATCGATAACAGTTGGGACAAACAATAAACTAATTTAAAAACTTGGGAAGAAAGGCTGAAGGAGGTACTTTGAGGAACAAGGGTTTTGAAGAGCTCCAACATCTTATTGAAAACCTAGAAAGCCATATTCATGACCACGACTGTCTGCATACTCAGGAAGGACATGAGAAGGCCCTAAATTCTCACTTCTGGCTAATCTTAAGGGTCTACACAAGCAATAATGAAAGATAAGACAGTTGTAAACTCCTTTGCTTAGTGTTGAAGGCATTCCCAAAACACACACAGAGAACCCATGAGAGATTTTGTTTTAGCTCCAGCCACCTAAGAAAATATTCGTCCAATCACCAGCTGGTCATAACATAATAGCACAGAAAATTAAGTGGCCAAACATGACAAGGTCTTTTCATTATATGCAGAAAAAGTGTCAAAATTCTAACATTTTTATGATAAAAACACTCAACAAACTAGGAAAAGAGAACTTCCTTAGTTTGATAAAGGGCCTCTATGAAAAACGTATAGCTAGCATCATACTTAATTGTGAAAGACTGAAAGTTATCTCCCTAAGTTCAGGAATAAAACAAGGATGCCACTTGCCACAATTCAATTCAACATTGTACTGTAAGTTCTAGTCAAGGTAATTAGGCAAGAAAAAGAAAACACATCTAGATTGAAAAGGAAGAACTATAACTACATTCACAGTTAACATAATTTTATATAATAAAAAACTGAAATATTCACAAAATAATTATTAGAGGTAGGTAATAAGTTCAGCAAGATTCCAGAACATAAGATTAACACAAAAATCAGTTGAATTTCTACAAATTTAGTACTGAACAATCCTAAAATGCAATCAAGAAAATAATTTTATTTACTAAAACATCAAAAGGAATAAAATGTTTAAATGAATTTAACCAAGGAAGTACCAGATGTGTACACTGAAAACTTGAAAATATTGTTGAAAAAATTTAAAGAAGTCCTAGATAAATGGAAAGATATTCCATGTCTATAAATTGAAAGACTTCACATTGTTAAGATGTCAATAATCCCCAAATTGATCCACAGGTTCAATGTAACCTCTATTAATTTTCCAACTTCCTTTTTCTTTTGCAAATTTGGATAAGCTAGTCCTAAAATTCATATGGATTTGCAAGGGACACAGAGTAGCCAAAATAATCTTGAAAAAGAACAAACTTGGAGGAGTCACATTTTCTAATTTCAACACTTACTACAAGCTACTCTTACAAATCAACAAAAAAAGACCACCTAATTTAAAACTGAGGAGCAGTCTTGAATAAACATTTCTCTGAAGAATATGGATTGCCATTCACAAAGTGTTGAGAGTGACACAGATAAAATGGAACCCTCATGCATTGCTGGTAGAAATGCAAAATGGTGCAACTGCTGTGGAAAAAAAAAAATGGCAGTTCTTTAAAAAGCTAAATACTCAAGCCTGTAACCCAGCACTTTGGGAGGCCAAGGAAGGTGGTTCATGAGGTCAGGAGTTTGAGACCAGCCTAGTCAACATTGTGAAACCCCGTCTCTACTAAATGCAAAAAATTAGCCGGGCGTGGTGGCAGGCACCTGTAATCCCAGCTAAGGTTAACGTATTATCCAGCAATTCTAGGTAAGTAACTGAGAGAAATGAAAATATACATCTAAGGAAAACCTGTATATGAGTAAATATAGCAGCATTATTCATAATAACCAAAACATGAAAACAACCCAAATGTCTATCAGCCAATGAATGAATAAACAAGATGTGGTTTATCCATACAGTGAAACACTATCAGCTGTAGAAAGGATTGAAGAACTGGTACATGCTACAACCCGAGTGAAACTTGAGGATATTATGCTAAGTGAAAGAAGCCAAACATATAATATTACATATATTATTTATTTAAAATATTCAGAATAAACAAATCCATTGAAACAGAAAGTAGATTAGTGCTTGCCATGAGCTTAGCAGGAGGGAAGAATGGGAGTGACTGCTAATAAATATATGGCTTCTTTTTGGGATAATGAAAATATACTAAAATTAGTGGTGATAATTATACAAACTTGTTAATATACTAAAAACACTGAGTTGTATGCTTTAAGTTTTTAAAATTTTGAACTTTATGTTATATGATTGTTATCTCAGTTGTAAAAACCCTAATATTCACTGTTTGAAAACATTAAACCTAAATGAAATGTAAATAATTAAGTTTAATATTAATGAGAGAGAAGTACCTTAGTTCTGAAACATTTTTCATAATACGTTTAGAAAGATAGCATTTTGCAATAGAGGTTTTACAAAATACTACTTTTATATACATTTTGAAGATGTTTTTACAGAAATTTATTATATAAGCCAATTATTATATTGTATATTTATTTTTGCCCTATCTTATTCTAAGGAGGATTTTAAAAAATTAGGAGTAGTGGGAATTACTATTCCACTAGATTATTAGATTCAGCTATTCATCAACAATTCGTTGTTAAATAAAAGTTTAAATTACAGCTCATGCTTACTGTTATAGAAACTAGTCTAAGAATTTTAGCTTCATTATAACTCTGATGCAGTAATAGTATATTTGACAACATCATGTTAGATGGCTTCAGTATTTCTGTTACTGAAGCCATGTATTACTATTACATCAAGAAGTCACAAACTTTCTAGAAGAGGACACTATATAATGGGAATTAATCTGAAGCAATAAGTATTTATTCATTCTAACATTTCCTTGAAGAAATCTATGGCATGTTTAGACCAAACTATCAATGCCCTCCTTATGACAATTATGTTTTTTACCCTTCTCTGAGTAGAAAACTGTTTATTTCCTTATCTTACTTAATTAAGGGTAATCATTCATGTAAGTTGAAATTTTCAACTAAGAATAATGCCCAAGAACATCTCTTCAAAATGCCATTTACCCAAGGTCATTACAGTTCATTTTATAGGCACTGGACATCTTGATTCTTAGACATCTCCCTAGAATATGATCTCTACCTTTCAAAAACAACATAAGAGCAATTTAATACAACTCTTGCCGGATTCCTCTTTCTTAATAGTGAAGCTTATCCAAAGTCCCTCTTGACCTGTTTCAAATACTTTATACACCCAAACAAAAGCTAAAACAGTTGTTACTGTATATGCACTTATCATTTGTAAAAGATGTTTTGGCTTCTCTTTGATTAGAATTTTTGCTTATTGCCTGGTTCCCCAAACACATCAGGTGACTGTTGCTAGGCAACCAAGCAGTACCATCCAGAGAATTCTCCCATCCATCTCAATAGATGCCATCTCATTTAGATACAAAGGGGCTCAAAGTTTCAAAATTTGTTTTTGTCACTCAATAAGTCAATATTATTTGGTGGTGCATTTCTGATGAGTAAATCATAGACAGACCACATTGAAAATACTCATATTGAGAAATTTTATCATCAACAGTCCACAACTGTATGGTATACACTAATAAAAATTTTTGAAAACATGTAATAAAATGTGTTAAATTTCAAATACTGCTTTATTCAATCCTGACACAAAAGTTAATACCATGTAAGTGGTTGTTTTGCTTGTTTAGACAGGTTTTATTTTAGAATCAATTAATAAATTGAGAAAAACAATAAACAGTTTGTTTCGTAAGACTTAATACAGTGAAACAAAAGCATTTTTCAAACATTGTTATCAGCTTTGGAGACCTCAAGATGCCTATTACACTTTAATAAAAACGTAATGTTTCCCAACTGCTTCTAAATTTATCAGATTCAGCTGTTACCTTCGATTTAATTCTATTCTTTATGTAATCTAGGGCTAGCTTCTGTGCACAGTTAATCAACTGTTCTAAAGAGTTTTTTTTTTTTTTTTTTTGGTATATCAGGTCTCATTATAGACATCAACTGATCTTCAGATCAAAGAGAATTCCATACAAAGTTTCTTTGTATGGTAACCCTTTAGTAAGTTATTTATAGCAATCCTTTACAAAAATTGTTAAGGTATCTTAATGTATGGCACAATCTTCTACCACATCAAATAAGCAACCTTAAAATATTGTAATAAATGATGGCAACTGACTGAAAGATAGCAACCTCAAATATTTAATTTGTCCTCTTCTGACTTTGAGATTTTGCTCCAAATCTGTAAGGAATATGTGCTTTAAAGCAGCTGGTTGTACCTAACATAGCTTTCGACCCCCCTAGAAGTTACTCACGTAGGTGAGTGAGGCTAGAGTTTTGTCCAAAAGAAGGGATTGTCAGCAGTGCCCCACTATGAAAAGCTAACTATTAATCTAAAAATAAATAAATAAACCAGGTCTGGAAAACTTACTCAGGAGTCAAACAAGAGAAAAGCTGCTTATGAAAAGGAAAATAGAAATGACTTTCTGGTGGAACAAAGATTAAGCTCATAATTAAATATTTATTATAAAAATGACTACAATGACTAACACTTGTGTAATAAGGGTAATTTTTAATGCTCTTTGACATAATTCTTTTTCACTTAATCCTCAAAAGAGGCATGCTATACAGGTATGTTTCTCTATTTTATGAAATAATAAATTAATGTTCAGAGAAGTAAAGACAACAGGATTAAAAAGGACCATGGTCATGTGACTCACGATTTAGTGGTTTGGCATCTACACTTGTATCCTAACAGGTGAAGACTTCTGCTTTAGAAATTCCTATGGCTGAGCTCTTTCTTTTTTATTTAAAAACTCAGAAACAGTGTGTCATTTTTTGAATGTTTAATATGACCTGGGTGCTAGAGAAATTAAGTTGCTTATTACCACAGATTTGGGAGTCAATCAGGCAATCATCACCATATCAAAAATGTACTAACATATTTTGGAAAGTAACAAATTGGTCACATCACGGCTTCTTATTTCTCTGTAAATAGATTTGCAAAGAGAAAATCAAACCAGAAATATTCAGAATTAACTCTGTCAGTCAAGCAGTTTCATAAAATCATAAAACTGAATGTGCACTTTCTGCTTTTGGAATGTGTGCCTCCCCTATTTAAATATTGCTGTAAACAAGTCACTTTATGAGGCTGAGACTTAATTCTCTTCTGCCTTATTCATATATATATAACAGTCATTATGATCTTTATATAAAACAATCCAAATTCAGTTTCCTCCAGAAAGATCTACCTTGAATCATAAATATTTACAGAGCAGAAATATTCATGAAATTAATATGTATGGACTTAAAGGTTACCTATATTTTAAAATTGCTAATTCTTCGGGAAAGTTAGGGTCAAAATTATCCCCATTGAGGTTATTCTTTCAGTAAATAATCCCCAAAAGGACTCCCAAACAAAATTTTCTTTTTTATTTTTCTATACAAATCCTGATGTAAGCTCCAACTAAAGTAGTGATAATCTACATTGAAATGGGGAGGGAAAAATATGTAACTGATTTTCTAAAAAACATCTTCTTACAATCAAGGAAAATCATCATTACATGACTTCACTTTTATATAGTCATGTGGTCCCATCATAAATCTCCAGAGTTCTATTCACTCAGACTAAATGCAGCTACTTCTGAATTTTGCAAACTTCTAAGGTACTATGAAAAAAAGATTTAAAGTAAGGGGAAATTGAAGAAGTATTATAAGAACAGATATGAAGAGCTGTCCTTTAATATGTTATGGCCAGAAATTTATTATACCACATGGTGATTTGATTGGAACACATTTGAAAGATATTTAGAATATTTTTAGTCCAAACCACTTTGCAAAAATTTAACAAAAGCTTTGTTTTGTTGCATAAGTAGGTGGCTAATTTGTTTACATATGCCAAAATAGCATCAGTTTGTGGATATATTGCAAAAGACTGAAAATTTATCGAGTACCTTTAAAAAAATGAGTGCAGGAAAAATAAATTGACTAAATTTGCATGAATCTCTATTTTGCTATCAAAATAAAGTTACAGATGGTGGTGTTCTTGTTTTCTTTTTACAGAGGATAGTGCAGTCTTAGAATACTATAGGGTGGCAAGATAAACCCAACGAGTTTGTTTCTACCATTTTTTTACAATACAAAATATTTTACATATTTATGGGGTACATGTATTTGTTACACGCATACAATGTGTGCCAAGGTATTTGTACTATCCATCAACTTGAGAATTCATCATTTCTATGTGTTGAGAGGATATCGAGTCTTCTCTTCTATCTACTTTGAAATATACAATACATTGTTGCTAAAATAATGACCCTACAGAGCTATTGAAAACTGGGGCTATTTCTACTACCTATCTCTGTGTTTGCACCCACTAGCCAATGCCTCTTTGTCCTCCCCTCTCACCAGCACACACTGCTCAGCCTCTGGGAGTTTATCAATCTATTCTCTATCTCCATAAGATCAACTTTTTAAGCTCCCACATATGAGTGAGAACATGTAGTATCTGTATTTCTGTTCCTGGGTTATTATTGCTTTTATTATACTTAACATAATAAAATCCAGTTCCATACATGTCGCTGCAAATAATATTATTTCATTCTTTATTATGGCTAAATAATATTCCAGTGTGTATATATACATCACATTTTCTTGATTCGATGGTCTGCCAACCGATACTTAAGTTGATTCTCTTTCTTTGCTATTGTGAATATGCTGCAAAAAAACACACAAATGCAGGTATCTCTTTGATATAACAATTTCTTTTCCTTTTGATAAATACCTAGTAGTGAAATTTCTGGGTCATACGATAGTTCATTTTTAGTTCTTTGAGAAATTCACACAGATTTTTTTTTCTTTTATTATTATACTTTAAGTTTTAGGGTACATGTGCACATTGTGCAGGTTAGTTACATATGTATACGTGTGCCACGCTGGTGCGCTGCACCCACTAACTCGTCATCTAGCATTAGGTATATCTCCCAATGCTATCCCTCCCCCTTCCCCCCACCCCACAACAGTCCCCAGAGTGTGATGTTCCCCTTCCTGTGTCCATGTGATCTCATTGTCCAATTCCCACCTATGAGTGAGAATATGCGATGTTTGGTTTTTTGTTCTTGCGATAGTTTACTGAGAATAATGATTTCCAATTTCATCCATGTCCCTACAAAGGACATGAACTCATCATTTTTTATGGCTGCATAGTATTCCATGGTAGATATGTGCCACATTTTCTTAATCCAGTCTATCATTGTTGGACATTTGGGTTGCTTCCAAGTCTTTGCTATTGTGAATAGTGCCATAATAAACATACGTGTGCATGTGTCTTTATAGCAGCATGATTTATAGTCCTTTGGGCATATACCCAGTAATGGGATGGCTGGGTCAAATGGTATTTCTAGTTCTAGATCCCTGAGAAATCGCCACACTGTCTTCCACAATGGTTGAACTAGTTTACAGTCCCACCAACAGTGTAAAAGTGTTCCTATTTCTCCACATCCTCTCCAGCACCTGTTGTTTCCTGACTTTTTAATGATTGCCATTCTAACTGGTGTGAGATGGTATCTCATTGTGGTTTTGATTTGCATTTCTCTGATGGCCAGTGATGATGAGCATTTTTTCATGTGTTTGTTGGCTGCATAAATGTCTTCTTTTGAGAAGTGTTTGCTCATGTCCTTTGCCCACTTTTTGATGGGGTTGTTTGTTTTTTTCTTGTAAATTTGTTTGAGTTCATTGTAGATTCTGGATATTAGCCCTTTGTCAGACGAGTAGGTTGCAAAAATCTTTTCCCATTTTGCAGGTTGCCTGTTCACTCTGATGGTAGTTTCTTTTGCTGTGCAGAAGCTCTTTAGTTTAATTAGATCCCATTTGTCAATTTTGTCTTTTGTTGCCATTGCTTTTGGTGTTTTAGACATGAAGTCCTTGCCCATGCCTATGTCCTGAATGGTATTGCCTAGGTTTTCTTCTAGGGTTTTTATTGTTTTAGGTCTAACGTTTCAGTCTTTAATCCATCTTGAATTGATTTTTGTAAAGGAACAACAAAATAGATAGACCGCTAGCAAGACTAATAAAGAAAAAAAGAGAGAAGAATCAAATAGACGCAATAAAAAATGATAAAGGGGATATCACCACCAATCCCACAGAAATACAAACTACCATCAGAGAATACTACAAACACCTCTATGCAAATAAACTAGAAAATCTAGAAGAAATGGATAAATTCCTCGACACATACACTCTCCCAAGACTAAACCAGGAAGAAGTTGAATCTCTCAATAGACCAATAACAGGATCTGAAATTGTGGCAATAATCAATAGCTTACCAACAAAAAAGAGTCCAGGAACAGATGGATTCACAGCCAAATTCTACCAGAGGTACAAGGAGGAACTGGTACCATTCCTTCTGAAACTATTCCAATCAATAGAAAAAGAGGGAATCCTCCCTAATTCATTTTATGAGGCCAGTATCATTCTGATACCAAAGCCCGGCAGAGACACAACCAAAAAAGAGAATTTTAGACCAATATCCTTGATGAACATTGATGCAAAAATCCTCAATAAAATACTGGCAAACCAATCCAGCAGCACATCAAAAAGCTTATCCACCATGACCAAGTGGGCTTCATCCCTGGGATGCAAGGCTGGTTCAATATACGCAAATCAATAAATGTAATCCAGCATATAAACAGAGCCAAAGATAAAAACCGCATGATTATCTCAATAGATGCAGAAAAGGCCTTTGACAAAATTCAACAACCCTTCATGCTAAAAACTCTCAATAAATTAGGTATTGATGGGACGTATTTCAAAATAATAAGAGATATCTATGACAAACCCACAGCCAATATCATACTGAATGGGCAAAAACTGGAAGCATTCCCTTTGAAAACTGGCACAAGACAGGGATGCCCTCTCTCACCACTCCTATTCAACATAGTGTTGGAAGTTCTGGCCAGGGCAATTAGGCAGGAGAAGGAAATAAAGGGTATTCAATTAGGAAAAGAGGAAGTCAAATTGTCCCTGTTTGCAGAAGACATGATTGTATATGTAGAAAACCCCATCATCTAAGCCCAAAATCTTAAGCTGATAAGCAACTTCAGCAAAGTCTCAGGATACCAAATCAATGTACAAAAATCACAAGCATTCTTATACACCAATAACAGACAAACAGAGAGCCAAATCATGAGTGAAATCCCATTCACAATTGCTTCAAAGAGAATAAAATACCTAGG
Source organism: Gorilla gorilla gorilla (assembly GCF_029281585.2). Lineage (NCBI taxonomy): Eukaryota > Metazoa > Chordata > Mammalia > Primates > Hominidae > Gorilla > Gorilla gorilla. Next base: position 83,206,727 of record NC_073236.2, read on the forward strand.
AATCCAACTTACAAGGGATGTGAAGGACCTCTTCAAGGAGAACTATAAACCACTGCTCAATGAAATAAAAGAGGATACAAACAAATGGAAGAATATTCCATGCTCATGGGTAGGAAGAATCAATATCGTGAAAATGGCCATACTGCCCAAGGTCATTTACAGATTCAATGCCATCCCCATCAAGCTACCAATGACTTTCTTCACAGAATTGGAAAAATCTACTTTAAAGTTCATATGGAACCAAAAAAGAGTCCGCATCGCCAAGTCAATCCTAAGCCAAAAGAACAAAGCTGGAGGCATCACACTACCTGACTTCAAACTATACTACAAGGCTACAGTAACCAAAACAGCATGGTACTGGTACCAAAACAGAGATATAGATCAATGGAACAGAACAGAGCCCTCAGAAATAACGCCGCATATCTACAACTATCTGATCTTTGACAAACCTGAGAAAAACAAGCAATGGGGAAAGGATTCCCTATTTAATAAATGGTGCTGGGAAAACTGGCTAGCCATATGTAGAAAGCTGAAACTGGAACCCTTTTTTTGTAGTGGTTGTACTAATTTACATTCCCACCAAAAATGTTTAAGAGTTCCCTTTTCCCTACATCCATAACAGCATCTGTCATTTTTTGCCTTTTTAATAACATACCTTCTAACTTGAGTAAGATGGTATCTTGTTGTGGTTTTGATTTCCATTCCCTTGATGATTAGTCATGTTGAGCATTTTTTCATGTGCCTTTTGGATATTTGGATGTCTTTTGAGAAATGTCTATCCATGCCCTCTGCTCACTTTTTAATGGGATTATTTGGTTTTTCACATTGTTTGTGTTTCTTATGTATTCTGGATATTAGTCCCTTTTTGGATGAATAGTTTGCAAATATTTTCTCCCATGTAACAGGTTGTTTCTTCACCCTGTTGATTGTTTTCTTTGCTGGCCAGAAGTTGTTTAGATTAATGTAGTCCCATCTGTCTACTTTTGTTAGGTTTGTCTGTGCTTTTTAGCTCTTAGCCATGAAATCTTTGCTTCCACTAATGTCTTGAAGTGTTAACTCTATCTCTAGTTTTTTTTTCCTCCTACTAGTTTTATAGTGTTTGGTGTTACATTTAAGTCTCTAATCCATTTTTAGTTGATTTCTGCATATTGGGAGATATATGAGTCCAGTTTCATCTTCTGCATATGGATATTCCATTTTCTCAGCACTATACTTATTGAAGATGGTGACCTTTGCCCAGTGTTTGTTCTTGGCACCTTTCTCTAAAGTCAGTTGGGTATAAATACTGATTTACTTCTGGACTCTATGTTCCATTAATCTATGTGTCTGTCTTTATACCAATACCATGTTGTTTGGGTTACTATAGCCTTGTAATATATTTTGAAGTGAGATGCCTCTAGCTTTGTTCTTTATGTTCAGGATTGCTTTGGCTATTTGGGCTTTTTTTTTTTTTTTTTTTTTTTTTTTTTTTGCTTCTAAATGAACTTTAGGTTTTGGGGTTTTTCTGCTAATCTTGTAAAAAATAATGTGGGTATTGTAATAGAGATCACATTTTTATTGCTTTGGGTAGTGTGGTCATTTAAATGATATTAATTCTTCTGATCCAAGAGTATAGGACATGGTTTCATTTATTTGTGTCCTCTTCGATGTCTTTCATCAGTTTTCCTTACAGAAATCTTTCATCTCCTCGGTTAAATTTATTCCTAGAGTTTTTTTGTTTTGTTTGTTTGTTTTTGTAGTTACTAGAATGGGATCGCCTTCTCAATTTCTTTCTCAGTTCATTATCATGAATAGAAATGCTACTGATTTTTGTATGTTGATTTTGTATCCTGCAACATTATTGAAGTTATTTATCAAATCTAGGAGGTTTTGGTGAGGTCTTCAATGTTTTCTAGATATAATATGATATCATCAGCAAAGAGGGACAAATTGACTTCCTTTTTTTCAATTTGGATGCCTTTCATTTTTTACTCTTGCCTAATTTCTCTGGGTAGAACTTTCAATACTGTGTTGAACAGGAGTGGTGAAAGCAGGCATCCTTGTCCTGTTCTAGACCTTAGAAGGTAGGCTTTCAGCTTTTCATCATTCAATATGATGTTAGCTGTGGGATTGTCAAATATTGCATTAATTATGTTGGGTTATGTTTCTTCTATTCCTAGTTTGTTGAGAGTTTTTATTTTAATCAGGAATCAATGTTGAATTTTATCACATGATTTTTATGTATCTATTGAGATGATGGTATGGTTTTTGTCCTTCATTCTTTTGACATGATATACCACATTTGTTGATTTGCATATGTTGAACTGTCTTTGCATCCCTGGCACAAATCCCACTTGGTCATGGTATATTATTTTTTCAGTATGGTACTGGATTTTGTTTCCTAGTATTTTGTTGAAGATTTCTGTGTCTAGGTTAGAAATATTGGCCTGTAGTTTTCTTTATTTGTTGTATCCTTATGTAGCTTTGATATCAGCATAATGCTGACCTAATCTAATAATTTAAAGAGATTTCCCTCCCCTATAATTTTTTGGAATAGTTTATGGAGGATTGGTATTAATTTTTGTTTAATTGTGGAATTTAACTGTGAATCCATCCAGTCCTGGGCTTTTCTTTATTGAGAGACTTTATTTACTGATTCAATCTCACTAGTCATAATTGGTCTGTTTAGGTTTTCTATTTCTTCCTGAGTCAATCTTATATGTTTCCAGAAATTTATCCATTTCCTATAGGTTTTTCATTTTTGTCAGAATATGGTTGTCCATAATAGTCTCCGATGATCTTGTATCATCAGAGTTTAATATCTGTGGTATCATTTTTAATGATGTCTCTTTTTTCATTTCTAATTATTTGAGTCATCTCTCATCTTTTCTTCACTATTTTAGTTAGTGATTCATCAATCATTAACTAACCTTTAAAAGAAACAACTTTTAGATTTGTTGACTTTCTATATATTTATAGTCTCTATCTAATTTAGTTCCATCAGGTCTTTATTATTTCTTTCTTTCTGCTAATTTGGAGTTTCATTTGTTCTTGCCTTTTTAGTTCCTTAAGGTGCATCATTATATTGGTTATTTGAAATCTTTCTAATTTTTTGATGTAAGCATTTATTACTACAAACTTTTCTCTTGTCATTGCTTTTGCTATATCTTACAGGTTTGACTATGTTTTATTTCCATTTTCGTTTTAGAAATTTTTTGAGTTTCATCTTAATTTCTTTATTGATGCAATAATTGTTTAGGAGCATGTTGTCTAATTTCCACATATTTGGATAGTTTAAAGATTCCTCTTGGTGTTGATTTCTAGTTTTGTTTCATTGTAGTCTGAGAAGATACTTGATATGATTTCAATTTCTTACATTTTATTGAGATTTATTTTTTTGGCCTAACATATGTTCTATCTTGGAAAATATTCCATGTGCTATTGAAAAGAATGTATATTCTTCAGTTGTTAGGTAGAATGTTCTGTTAATGTCTATTAGGTACATTTGGTCTAGCATCTAGTGTAAATCTAATTTATCTTTGTTGATTTTTTTTGTCTAGATGATCTATTTAATGCTGAGAGTTAGGGATTGAAGCCTGCCACTATTATTCTATTGCAATCTCTCTATTTACCTACTTATTTATTTATAGACAGAGTTTTGCTCTGTTACCCAGGTGGCAGTATAGTGGCACAAACTCTGCTCACTGTAACCTCTGCCTCCTGGGTTCAAGCAATTCTTCTGGCTCAGCCTCCCGAGTAGCTGGTACTACAGGTGGCCACTACAATGCCCAGCTAATTTTTGTATTTTTAGTAGAGACAGGGTTTCACCAGGCTGGTCTCTGACTCCTGACTTCAAGTGATCCGCCCGCCTCAGCCTCCTAAAGTGCTGCGATTACAGGTGTGAGTCACTGTACGTGGCAGAAATCTCTATCTTTAGATGTAGTGTTACTTGTTTTATCAATCTGGATGCTCCAGTGTTGAGTACATATAATTTAGAATTGTTATATTCTTTTGCTGGATTGATCCCTTTATCATCATATAATTACTCCAAGCCACCAAGGAAGTCACAGATACCACTGACATCATTTACAGCAGAAGAAATATCATACACAGGCTACACTACTGCATGCACCCCAAATCAAAGCCAAAATACCTGACCCAACCAAAAACATATATACGTCTTTAGGAAAGGGTTTTCCCACACACAAGCAAATTCAAAAAATTTGAAGAAGTGACTGCCGCACAGACTGTACAGATATCAAATTAAGGGCATAGGGAACATAAAAAAGCAAGAAAACATGACACCCCTAAAGGAACACAATAATTCTCCAGCAACAGTTCCCAGTCAAAAAGAAATTCATGAAATCCAGGATAATGAATTCAAAATACTGGTTTTAAAAAAGCTCAGGGAGATACAAGAGAATTCTGAAAAATAATACAGAGAAATCAGAAAAATAATTAAAAATATTAATGAGAAATTTATCAGAGATATAGATATTATTTAAAGGAAACAAATTCTGGAACTGAAGAATTCATTGAATAAAATACAAAATACATTTAAAAGCTTTGAAAACATACAAGATCTAGCAAAAAAAAGAAAAGAGTTTCATAACTTGAATACAGATTATTTGAAATAACTCAGGAAAAAATAAAGAATAAGGAATAAAAAAGAATAAGTAAAGCCTTTATGACATTTGACACACCATAAAGAGACTGAATAATCCTGTTATTGGTGTTCCCAAGGGAGAAGAGAGACTAAAAGGGTTAGAAAACCTCATTTAATGAAACAATAGATGAAAAGTTTCCAAGTCTAGCAACAAATATAGACATTCAGCCACAGGATCCCAAGGCCACCAGTGGAACAGCTGCACTATGGACCTGCCACCAGGGAGGACTGGACCATTCTCACTGGAAGCAGCGTAATCAGGCAGCTGTAGAAGGAATGGTTTGCTCATTCTTCAGTCCCACGCCAGCTCACATCAGTGGCAGTGGTATTTGTCCTTGGAGCACATAGAAGTGCCTGGCCTCCCCTCTCCTTTGGTTTGGCAGTGGCAGCAGTGGTATCAGCTCTAGGGCAGGTCATAGTCCTTTGGGGGCTGGGCTCTCAAACTGGCACATATTGCCATTCTTTTGTTAATTAATCATGTACTGCCCACAATATTTCTTGGCTGTTATATTGAATTATGATTTAGTTAACATGCTTTTGAACTGTTCTCACTTTCTATTTCTGATGCTTAGGGAAGCAATAGGCTGTGGTGGTAAAAAGAACAAGTTCTAGTGTCAGACTGTCTGGATAGATATTCCAGCTTTATTACTTAATAACTGTTTGACTTGGAATATTTGTTAACATTTTCAGGCACTAGTTTTCCCTTTGAACAAAGAGGGTTGATCTGCATCTACTACATAATGTTTTTCATTATGATTAAATTTAATAATCTCTTTAAATGTCTTCACTCAGTGTTTGACACATCAACATTTAGTATGATTGTTGGTTATAGTCTCAAAATAAAGAGTAGTAATTATAGTATTGTCTTAACACCAAACTATAAGCATATCAGAAGCAGAGAATCTTTCTGTTTCATCCCTCTCAAGTATATTGCACAGAGTAGGTAGTCAAAACTGTTGTTTGATTTTTTGAGCCCAATGATATTCTTATTGTAACTCTTCAGAAGCAAGGATTACAAATCCAGTCTATAAAATATGAAAGCAAAAAGATATCTGCTTAAATAATGTAATTTGGTTACTACCTGGTAGCAGTCCATTCAAAATTCAATTTTAGATCTTGATATATCCAAATTAAGAGGTCAAATAACCTCTGTGAGTAAGGGGTAATTCTTGGGTATTTTAATTAATCTCTTTTTATCCAAGATTTCTTGCTTAAGAATTTCATTACTGACCATGTTTTCATCACATCTTCAAATAAATTTATAGTAGATAAAATCTCAACCTTCTCAAGCATAGAATTACATTCTATGTACAGAGGCATTTCTCTATAGCTAAAGATTGATAGCCAGTTCATATTTCTATCATTACTTTAAAGGAGAATAAATCATGTTTATATAAACAGTTAAACTTATAAATACCTATGAACTATGTGTACTACAATGCTAGCAAATTTAGGAAAAGAATTTACTGATAAGTTTAATAATTTGAAAATGAAGAAATGACATAATACGTGGTATATTTTCTACATCTGGATAATTTGAATGAATTTTAAAAGTTGATCTTTGTTGTATTAGGCCACTTTTGTGTTGCTATAGAGAAATACCTCAGACTGGGTAATTTATAAAGAAAAGAGGTTAAATTGGCTTACAGTTCCGTAGGCTATACAAGCATGGCACCAGCCTCTGCTCACCTTCTGGGGAGGCCTCAGGGAGCTTTTACTTATGAAGACAAACTGGGAGCAGGGTCATCACATGGTGAAAGCAGAAGCATGAGAAAGGGAGGTGCCACACACTTTTCAACAAGCAGATCTCATGTGAACTCACTCATCACCAAGGGGATGGCGCTAAGTCATTCATGAGAGATATGCCTACATGATCCATACACATCCCACCAGGCCCCACCTCCACCACTGGGGATTACGTTTCAACATGACATTTGCAGGGACAAATATCAAAATTACATCACTTGTCTTTATGTAAATTCAATACAGTATTGAATTATAAGTCTGGAAAGATTCATGGAAGATTTGTGAACCTAACTCGGTCGATTCTATTTATTCAATATATCATATTTATTCAATCAGTAATTTTTACATTGAACCTTACATGTGTCCGGTGTTGAACCACAGGTTAAAGAAACAGACTAATAAGAAGCCAGCCATGTCTAAATTCAAGGGACTCACAACCTAGTGAAGAAAATAGACACATGAGTATTTTAAAATGCAGTTAAGTACCAAATAGAGTGCCACATAAGATGGAATATATGGAATGTTGTCACTAGAGAAACAGGATGTCAGTATCAGCGAAGGCTTCACACATGAGGTGGCATTTCAGTTGTGTTCACCCCAACAAACTGGAGATACTGTCCTATTCAAATGTGTACACACATACACACACAAGCAAAAAGATGTAAACAGTAGGAAAAATTGCAAATAGTGTGGCATTGATGAGTGCATTTTTTGAAGTAATCAGGTAAGGATGGTTACTGGAAGAGAGGATACAATGAAAGGCTTTACAAATTTCCTACTGAGAATGAATAAAATATTTTAAATATTAGATCATATCTGTATCTTGGAAATATATTTATGAAGTCTTGGTTGGAGATGCTTTAGAGAAAAAGAATTCCATTGGGAAACTATTACAGTAGCTCATGTAAGGTATGAAGAGAGAAGAGCAATAGGAATAGAAAGGATGCAAAAAATATTATCGATATCCGGGAAGTAGACTTCATAGTAGTTAAGGACTGGAGGAAGCTAGAGAAAGATACACAAATATAAGACAACTCCAGTTTTATAACATGAGTAACTTGGGGGCTAGTGATCATATTGATCATATTTATCAATAGTGAATAACAATACAAAACAGATGGGGTGGGGGGAAGCCAAAAGGTGAAGTGGAACAAATACAGCAATGTAATAATAACAAGAAAAAGATAAGAAAAACAGTTTTATTAATACAAACAACTAGCATTTATTACAAGTTTATGACATGCCAATTATTGCACTAAATTCTTTGCATATTATACCTCATTTAATCATGAGTGAGCTATAATAAGAGTGTAAACCAGAGAGTAAGTGATTCTTCTGGGTAGACCTTACTACAAAATGTTGCATATGGGCAGCAGTTTGGGGGTTCTGAGGATTGAGGTTGGGTGGGGCATTTCATTCTAAGCAGTGGGAAGCAAAAGGAGTCAGAGATGATTTAGCCAGAGTCCTAAAACATTACCAAGAGTCAAAATAAGGAAAGTAAGATAAGCTCAAGTGAATATCACAGGAGCATATCTGAAAATACAAGCTAAAGCCAATAAAGTGTGGAGCAGAGGATTTAACAACAGTTCTTTGTTGACCCTTAGCCTTGGGATGTGAAGATGTTAGAAGCATAGCTAGAGGACACCACAGGTAAGTAGAGGAGACCCTTACACAAAGTGGGGTTTGTGTAAGAGACATTTTTTAGTATACAAAAAACTAAACTATTGATCATCCTCATCAATCCTACCCTCCCCTACATCTTCACAATTTTAGTTAATGGTAACTGAGTTCTACCAGTTCCTCAGGCCCAAAACTATTTCTATCAGAAATTTAAATTTTATATCTAATTTTTAACAATAAAAGTTCATAATCCTTTACTTCCCCCTGGATTATAAGGTTTTTCTTTCCCCTTCTCCCAAATGAAGTTGTTTATACAAATATCTTAAGTTTGATGGTGTTTGTTGCCCCACTGCCACCTCCAGCCCCAGAAGTTTAATATGATATAAAGGAGAAAAACCTTAGGAGGTTTTTGTCCCTTTCTCAAGGTAATCGCTCTTCACAACCCTCCAAGCCTACATCAAGAGGGACACTTTCTTAAGATTCCCACCAATCTTTTTGTGAGTATGCAGTGAGGTCCATGAAGGACAGCCTACATAAGTGGGTGAAAATTCCCTAGTAACTTTGGAACTCAGGGGTTCTATATTCTCTTCTGGTCCATACTTAGTCCTTTCCAATTCCTTAACAATTTTAGCTAAATTCCTCTTATAGCACCTGGTGAATCTTCCACATATAAGCAAATACTTGTGTCCTATATCTCCTTACAGACACCCATATTTGCTTAGATTTCAGAGAAATCAGTTGCTCTGCAATATCAGCTCTCTGATGGATTTGAGAAAAGGCGTAAATTTGTAGATCATCTGACTTTTTTGCTGTTGTGAACATGAGAGCAATGCTTTTTCCAGCTTTCCACATTCCAGTGTACAACAGAAGTCCCAGTAAGCCTATGCCATTCTTCAGTCCACAATTTTACACCATATACGCTATCACCCAATCTTATCGACTCTATTGTAAAACTATCCATATTATGACCACTTCTTACCAAATCTACCGTCACCACTCTTGTCCAAGCCAACCTCAACTCTCCCTTGGATTTTGTGATGGTCTTCTAGTTAATCTTCCTGCTTCTGCCCTCAACCCTCCATGGCCTTTGGAAAACCCAGAGAAGCTACCACACAGAAGCTAAAAGACATTCATAAAAACCAAATCAGATCACAACTTTCCCTCCTCATACCGCTCCAATGGCTCCCTTTCTCACTTAGAAGCTAAGCTAAAATCCATATAATTGGCTACAAAGCCCTGCATGATCTGTGCCACCTCCTCCTATTATTCTTTCACCAATTGTTCAAGCCTCTTTGGCTGCCACATTCTTCACACATGGCAGGCATGTGCTTCTCTTAAGATTTTTATACTCTTACCTCTTATAAAATTCTCTTTCCCCAGATCTGTGTGCTTTGTATTCTTACCTCCATGGTACAACTATCTTTCTGCAAAACCGTCTTCTCAGTGAAGCCTTTTCAGACCACCATATTATGAACCCCTCAGTAGTACCTATCACCATCTGCTACATTTCTATTTACTTATCTTGTCCTCCACCCGCCAGAATTTAACTGTTTATTCATTCAGTATTCTATCTTTAGTGCCTAGAAAGGAGCCCATCCCTGTGTAGATTAGTATATATTTGTTGAGTGAGCGAATATTTATAAATTGAAAAAAAGCCAGTGAAAAGAGATGGATTTATGGCAAAGAAGAAAGTGAATGATTACAGATGGAACAAGAAAATTGAGGTGGAAGGAGAGAATGGGATACAGAGCACCAGAAAAGGAGTCAGACTTGATGCTTCTCCCTTTGTAACTGGAATATACAGAAGTAGGTAAATGTATGGGGAGTGGGGCAAATACTTGAGAGAATTTGTGTTGGACCACTCCTATTTTCTTGCTGACGTCGTGCCATTTGCTGAGATTTGGGCAGGGTATGTGACTGGTAACGATCACGGGTTAAAAGGGACAATACCCAAAGGGCCAAGATCATCTTTGGTTTTCCCAAGTCTACCTAGATTCTGCTCAATGAGAGCTAAGCAAAAGTTTACGGAATTTGGTTCCTAGGTACTATCTATGGAGCATTAAAAGTAAAACTCTGGAATAATTGGCAGTTTGATTTTTATGCTCTCTATAACCTGAAAAACAAAAAGCAATTTGTTTTTGTGTTGCGTATCTTGAGACATTAAGTAAGGTTATTTTGAAGGTTTTTAAGCTTAAGTACTGTTTGAAACACCCAATTTACTTGCATTTTTGTATGAGAGGTTTTTCTAGTTAAGTTTATGAAATATTTGCTTTACAATACCTACCAACCATTTTCAAATAGAAAATACAAATTACATGGCAAATGGGAGGAGGGAGAATGACATTAATTTAACTGCCTACATGTCTGAATTCTCCACTTTCTATGAAAAATTGGATTTGGCCAAGGCTGGAACTGCCATATCAGAATATCTCAAAATTCAGTAATTCTCTTTTTTTCTACTTTCAAATCATTTTAGAGTTGTCATGTTGGTGTAGCTGCAGAATTTCTGGTTTTCTGTGCCTTCACTGCAAGTCTTTTGGCAGGTGGATGCAGAGATAACAATAATTCCACTCTTGGGTGCCATATTATTAATACTCCCTGGCATCTATGAATAACTTCATCTTTCAGCCATGTCTGATCCTGCCATAGATAAGCAGAACTTACCTTTGTGTAGAATAAAGCTATATGTGATTTAATGAGAAAAATATTAATAAATCTCTGTTACATTGATATCTTTTCAAGAGGATATCAAGACATATGATAACACTGGTATTTTGCTTATTAAATGCACATAAAATGGATGTTTGCTTCTGAAGTTAAACAACAATGCTGCAAAATGACCTGTGTAAATCACATCCCTTCTTACTATGCTTGCTAACCAGAAAATCATTAACATGGATTTTCCGACAGTTAAAATAGGCAGATACATGTTTACCAGCCTTAAATCAACCAGGTATATAGGATAATGACAGCATACAGGCTCGACAGAAGAAGGAATACATTAATCGATAAGAAACAATGAAGATATTTTGGTGACAGCAAAGAAACAGACCCAGGAATACAGTATATTCTATCAGAATATAATTTAGTGTCTGATAATAGACAAAGTAAGCAACACTTTGGCATTATCAGCCACTAGCTGTGTGACTTAACAAGTTACTTAACCAGCCTGAGACTCTGTTTTCTTATTTGTTAAATGAAGGTAATAAGACCTACTTAACACAAGGTATGTGGATTAAATGAGATAAATGTATATAATAATTGTTCAATACTATACCTCATATACAGTATGTGATCATTAAAGAACTATTAGTTGTCTTTTTGCTGTCTAAATCCTCAAAAACTTTGTTCAGGCACCAATCCTTTTCTGAACAGACATTATGTACCATGCATAGAATCAAGCATTTTTCACGCATTACCTAGGTGACAGTGTTCTAGATAAAACTTAAAACAATGTGGGATATATTATTAACATTTTATAGATGAAGACACATGTTTAGAAAATTTCAGTAACTCATACAAGGTCCTACAGCTAAAAAACAACAAAGCTAGGATTTCTGACCTCAAAATCAAATAGCTAAGTCTCAATGTAATCTCAGGAATTGATAAAGCATATATTTTTTGGACTTGATCATTTTATATATCATCTCCCTAATCCTTAAAATATGAAAAAGAAAGAAACCTCCAGACCTTACTCCTCCATGTCCAACTTTACTTGCTCCCATTATGTAAAATTAACCAGGCAATATTGTCTGAGCAAGCTTGTCCAACCCGCAGCCTGCAGGCCACATGCAGCCCAGGACGGCTTTCAATGAGGCCCAACACAAATTCATAAACTTTCTTAAAATATTATGAGATATTTTTTTCTCAGAAGCTATTGTTGTTAGTGTATTTTATGTGTGACCCAAGACAATTCTTCTTCTTCCAATGTGGCCCAGGGAAGCCAAAAGATTGGACATACTCCTGGAAGGTAAGCCAAAACTGAATGTCCCAAGACACACTGACCAATGGGGGCACCTCTGAAACCATGCAGTCACAACTTCCATCACAGATACCATCACCATTTTGCTGACTGTGTGACCAAAATTTCTCCTAGGCCAGGAGAAAAAAGAAAAAAATAGTTTCTTCTATTAAAACATCTAACAAAAATGAGATATAATATACAAATGCTTATATCTCTAATCCTTAAGGTTTCTGTTTTTTTTCACCAAGGGTAAAGAATATCTAGCTAATTGAGCAAGGAAAAAATCACAGAACAAAGACTTAACCCTAACAAAATATTCAACCTGACTTTATCCAAAAATTTTTAACAAAAATACTGATTGGAATATTGTGGCTATTCCAGAAAGATCCTCAGTTACTTGTTGCTAACGATGTTAATGAAAATAGCTACTGTTTATTGAGGAACTATTACAAGCCAGACACAAAAAAAGCAACTTGCCCAAGTAGATACAACTAATAAGAAGGAAAACTGAGAATTAAAACTAATGCTGTATAACTCCAAAACTTATACTCTAACCAGGAGGCAATGTTGCCTCTGCTCTTTAGTCACATAATAAACTAATAGGAAACCCTCCTGTATCCCTGACACTATCACAACTAACGTCTGCAAAAATGAATGATTTTATTTGCTTGTTTTGGCTTACAAATAATTGACATATACTGTCTCATTTTATCTGAAGGTGCCCCAATTCTTCTTTTCAAGATAAGCAAGCATCAGGATGTTTTACTCTGTATTCTACTTCCACCAAACTGAAAGCACAGTGCCATGAATTTCTTCACTCCCAGAAATTAAGCATAAATACAAAATATTCCGCAATTTTTTACCATATCATTTCCCACATAACCATATTATATCTGTAATAAAGCATCACCAACATTCACCAATTATCCACCCCAGATATTAAAAATTAAGCAAATGCATTCTAACCCAGGAAGCAAATTTAAAGAACAAAAAGCAACTATCTGACCTGGCATTTGACCAGAATCCTCAGGTTAAATAAATTCAGTTAAGAATTTTACCCTTGCAAAATGACCCTGATGTTATAATCATCTTGGTCTATCTTTAAGAGTTTCTGTGAAAACATACTTGAAATATTTTAAAAGAAATTGAGGTCCCTAATGCTAGGCAAATACACTAAAAACAACCAAAACTAACTGCCATTGATATTTGTCAATCAAGGCCTTGTCATCCAGAATCTTTAATGAGGTAGGAAATATTGTATTGAGTTCAGAGTAATTTTCAAAAATCAAGCAGTAGACAAAAAAGCAAATGAACTAGCAACAAGAAAGTAAAACTCCACAATATTTTGGTTATAATATTGATTTAAACTTTAATTCAGATGAGTAGAAGGCCTTATAAATAATTACCACTGAAGCAAAACAAGTCCCTTCACCCCTTTTGGTTGTATATCTGATAAACACCAATTTATTTGACCATAAGCTATCCCCATGGGTCATTAAGTCATTTTAAAAGATCAAATTAATTATGCTGTCCAGATATTTTGGAGATGTTTATTCAGTCAGTCACTAAGCACTTCTGAAACCTCTATTTTATGAAAATACTTCCTACGAACAAAGTCATACATGTTATGCAGCCTGCCTTTAAAGAACTCACAGTCCAATGATACATATACATATGAATATAGCCCAGTCTTTATCTTCTAACCTCACTAGACGTACCTTACAAACACAAATGAAGGAAATAAAATTTGTAAATTCTAAGACCTATTTTTATTACCACTCACCTGATGATGTTCTTTTACTCTGTGACCAAAACTCATGGAAATAAAACCACTCAGATTCTTTCAATAAGCTTGCTTTGGTCTCAAGAACTTGAAGTATTTTTAATAGTGTGAAGTGAGATAAATCTATTTTAGAGATAACACTCTAATTTCTACATCAAAATCCAAACATATTGCATTTACACACAGTCAGTCCTGTTGACAACATGATGCAAATTGCTTTTCTAGGGACAAACGGCCATCCACAAATACATATTTATTTCCAGCTTCCAGTTGTAGTTAGTGGCAAAGAAGTAAAATATATTGAAATTTTGTTTAAATGAATTTGTTAAATTCTATGCTGTATATGGGGATCCAGAAGAAATCAACAAAATGAAAGTATTAAGCACATTCTTTTACATATATTGTATCATGTACATGTGTATGTTCAGGTAGATAGATAAATGAGTCAGTGGTGATAAGCAGTTAGAATCACATGAGTTTATGTCTACATTTTATGCTTGATGGAAAATAGGTATGGAGATTTGATATAAGGTGTGTTTAAAACATCTGCATGGCTTCTGAACTTTCTCTTCTCCCTTCCTTTTCCATCATATCTACCCGTCTCTGAACTAAAAATGCTTGAATTTCTTCAAAACTGAGTGCTGACCATGTCCTTTCTGGGAAATAAAAAGGATGAGGGCAAACAGGAGACATAGGTCCTCTTAAATACCCCCGGGACCTTCAGTCGAACAGGCGGATGGCCACACATTATGGTTTACAAACAATGACTATAGGGAGATCTAGAGAAATCAACTCTAATTTCCAATATAGAAAATCAGATAATGTTGTCTAAATTTTTAACATTAAAATTAGAAGAAAATAATAATTACACTATAAATTGCTGACCCACTCATCTTTAAATGTATTATTTTTATTGGGGAGTTATTTTAAAAATATATAAAAATGTTTCCAATTTACTCATCTATTTTCTGAATATTCAGCTTCCTGTGGATATCAACAATAACATAATTTTTTGTAGGAGCAATAAATCAAAAATGAGTATCTTTCCTCATACCAAGGAAATAAATCTGAGAGTACATTGCAAGGTATAAACATAATAGAATTTCCATTATATGAAATACACCATATAGCTATGATTACTTCACAGTTAAATAACCCTTCCATATTCCTGAATGTCCAAGGAAGAACTTAATTTTCAATAGAAATTCTGCAGAATCTTAAGCTTCTTTCTACTCATGGTACTGGAAAGAGCCTAGTGGGTATGCTGACATCCCTTTGTCTGATTCCCCAAGATCCATTCCTATATTAAGCCGTCAGACAGTAAAGCACATTTACCACATTATCTCAGCCCTTCAAAGAATTGCTTTCACTGAGACACAACTTAATGTAATGTTCTTATCCTCTATTTAGGGTCGATACAGGAACCATTAGTTTGGACAGTGTTTCTTTATGTTTGAAGATTTTATTCCTAGATGTTCCCTGTACAACAACCCAGAAAGCAAATTTATTTTTTCCCAAGAAAAAAGTTTTCCTTGTATCTTTTTATTGTCAAAAAATTAAAAATAATAAACTTCCCTGCATTTCTATTTTTGTTTTCCTTAACATCTGAAAACTCAAAACCAAATCTCTTTGCTGTTATCATCTTGTTTTGGCTTAACCCACGAAATAGAATCTATTTAATCAGGGTGCAAAAAAATTGTCTGCGCTTAACAGATACAATACAATGTACCTCTTAATAATATGAGTTAGCATTTCCTTAAGACACCAGGTATAGTGGCTGAAATGAAGTAATTTTCCTTATTCAGGGATTAAACCATATTATATTTTACTACAGCTTTCCACTGATGCATTATGGAAATAAAATCTCAAATGCAACTACTTATTCCCACAATGGCATTTCAAATGCTGTGTCATCTGAGAAATGACTTGCACTTAATAGGCAGATATTGAACTAAGTTTAGGCAAAGTGCAAAGTGTACTACAGATTCAGGACAATTCAAATAATAAGACAACTTCACTAAATTTATGACCAAAGGCATGTTGCATAGTTCCTCGCGAGTTAGGCAATGCAATTCCTAAAAATAGCTGGAATAGGGAATCCTCCACATTAGTCGTATGTTAGAAAATTAGAAATATACTCTGACCACTGCAGATAGGTTTTTCCATACTTCTCCTCTCTTTTCCTAACACTGTCTTGTTGTGCTAGTGTGCTGTAACCTGTTCAGGGGGAGCTTCTCCACTTAAAAGAGCTATTTGGAAGATCCCCAGTGTTTCTCACTGAATTTCAACTCAAGACTAAAAATGAGATAAGATAACTCAAATATTTCTTATTCATGATAGCTAATGTGAAATTTAGTTTAGAAGTGAAAGGTGGAAGAGATAAAAAGTACACTAGCTCCAAATTACATTTTATCAGATAATCAAATGAGCATCTAACATATCGTGGCATCTTTGACTTGCTGAATTGAATAAAGATAACAGCTACATGAGCTATCATGATAAAAAAAAAACACCTTAAATGGGGATTAAATATGCAATCCCCCATGTTTGTGGGCAAACAATTCATGACACTAACTGACAAAACACCATCAGCTAGACAAGCCCTTGAAGTCAACTCAAAGTTCGTATTGCTGCATTAACCTGGCTACATTAAAATGCACTTTTTCTTCATATACTTGAGGCCATATAAATATTACCTATGGAAGTTATAACAAACTAATGAGAACCCTGATAAACATGACAGATCGGACACATTTATATCTGCAGTTTCCAGGACTATCACTAAAACTAAAATAAATCAATAAACATGGATAAGACACAGGGCAAAGCAAATGAGAGTATTAACCAGAGTACATAAGGCATATCTATAAAGACATAGAGAAGATGGAAATATGATTCATGAGTGGTAACTGTTTTAGTAAAGGAAGATAGGTGAAACTTGAAGACCTGCATGGGAAAAAACAAAACTGAAGAAGACAATTTTAGCCAGAGAATGAACAAGAGACTCAGTAACTGGAAGTGCAGATATTTGTGTAGGAGGAAGTAAAAAATGGATGTCAAAAAGAGAAAATGTGTTGAAAGTCTTTACAAAGAGATTTCAGACCTTCATATCTTTTCCTGCAACATGAAGAAATATGGAATAAGTTTCTAGAAAATTTGAAAACTGTTAACCCATGGATATGAGGCTGCACAGATGAGGGCAAGAATATTGCACCATTTTGAAAACAAGACAATTAACTGAATTTTGCATTCTAAAAGCAAACTCCCAGCCCACTTCTCATGCTCTGCTCCTAGAATCCAAACAGCCAAGTTTATACTCCTTTCCTGGGCAATAGATTATAATGGTCAACCAGAGGTACTCTGATCAGAACCAGAAAACAGATTTACAGATACTGATATTGGGCTTATCCAAATGACATAGCCAAGTTCCTACTTGACAGTATTATAGAAAGATGACATATTTTGCACAAAAAGAGAACTCACAAATATTTTTTAAGTTCTAAGTCTTATAAAGAAATAGGCTATCAAAACATCACAAGATTTTGAAAAACATCCTTCAATGAAAAACAGAAAAGGAATACAAAAGAAAAATAAAACATAAAAAAAGAGAACACTAATGATAAAGTTTTAGTATTTTCTCCTGCTCTCTCCAGTAGCTTGGAGAGAGAGTACCCTTCCAAGTTACTGGAGAGAGCAAAAGGAAACACTTAAACTTTATCATTAATGTTCTCAGAGATAATGGAAGTTATTGCAATGACAATATAAAAATAGATTGCTATAAATTGAAACAGAGAACAGAAAAGAAAATATAATAGGACAGCAGAAATGAGAAATTCAAGAGAAAGGTTAAAGTTTAAATTGAGAAAATTATCAGAAACACAGAACCAAAAAGAAAATAACTAAAAAATATAAAAAAGAAGGAAAATTATAGGATCAATCTAGATGTTCCAACATTTAAACAATTAGAGCTCTAACATCTAGAAACAAAGCATTAAAAAAGTAGAGGGCAGTTAATTATCAAAGAAATACTACAAAAAAATTTCCCAAAAGAAATTGAGTTTCCACACTGAAAAGATCACTTGGGTACCCAGCACAATGAATGAAGAAGATCCAAGCCAACATAATTACTATGAAATTTAAAAATAATAAAGATGATGGAAACATTCTAAAAGCATCTAGGGAGATAAATAGATCACAAACAAAGAATCAGGAATCAGAATTATATGTGACTTCTCAGTAGCAACACTGAAACCCAAAAGACAATGCAGGAATGGTTTCAACATTTTAATCTGAGAGAACATAATTTCTAATATCAAATTTTATATAAAACCAAACTATTAAGTACATGTAGCATGAACTAAAGACATTTTCAGACTGTGGAATTAAATAATAATAAATAAAAATAATATATTATTATAAATAAACAAAAAATGTATTCTCACCATCTCAGGAAGATACAAATGAATATGCTCTACCAACATAGTAAATAAAAAGACAGAAAGCCTTGGTGTGGCACTACCAACTTCTCACCCAATATCCACTCCTCCTCTTCCATAGGAATGCAACTTGAGTTTAGTCCAGATAGCAGTGCCCAACCAAAAGACTGTATCAGAATCCCCTATTTCATTTCACAAGGCATAGGGGATAACATCTAAGCTAAGACTTTTTTTTTTTTTTTTTTGAGAGGGAGTCTCACTCTGTCACCCAGGCTGGAGTGCAGTTGTGCGATCTTGGCTCACTGCAACCTCCACCTCCCAGGTTCAAGCAATTTTCTGCCTCAGCCTCCCGAGTAGCTGGGATAACAGGCACCCGCCACCATGCCTGGCTAATTTTTTGGTGTGTTTTTAGGAGGGACTAGATTGCACCATCTTGGCCTGGCTGGTCTTGAACTCCTGACGTCGTGATCCACCCTCCTTGGCCTCCCAAAGTGCTGGAATTACAGGCGTGAGCCACCGTGCCCGTCCTAAGCTGACACTTTCAAATAGTTCCTTCAAAGAGAGAACAACAGCCGACAAGAACTGTTTGTCTTCTCTCTACCTCTTTCCCACTTCCTGCTTTGAATATACATGTGACATCTAAGATCCAGCAAATATTTCACGACTTTCAGAAGAGAGGCCATGCCTGAGTATTCCGTCACAGAGAAAGGGAAGGAGCCAGAATCCCTGATGACTTTTTGGAGCTATCGTAACTGCATAGAACTAGCTCTCTACTACTTCTATATCAGCCAAAAGTCAATGGATTACTTGTTTAAGTCATTGCTGTTTTGGTGTCTCTTAGGAGCAGTCAAGTGCAATTTATAACCAATACACTTGAATCCAGGAAGTGGGCTTTATCAGATTAGAGAGTCAAAGACAATTCTTAGAATGACAGGGAGAAAATTTGCAAGATGACAATTGTATACCTGAGCACATTGGAGTAAGTTCCTCCCAGGGAAAATTGAACTCATAGAATGACTGATGCTTCTGACATCTTAAGAGGTATTTGTAGCTATCAGTGAATTTATGTATAAAACTAAGCAAACACACGCACAATGCAATTAACTCCAACAAAAACAAAACGTGAGCCAGGCATGGTGGCTCATGACTGTAATCCCAGCACTTTGGGAGGCTGAGCGGGTAGATCACTGAGTTCCAGAATTCAAGGCCTGGCCAACATTGTTAAACACCGTCTCTACTAAAAATAAAAAAAAATTAAAAAATTAGCCGGGTGTCATGGCGTATGCCTGTAATCCCAGCTATTCGGGAGGCTGAGGCAGGAGAATCGCTTGAACCCAGGAAGTGGAGGCTGTGGTGAGCCAAGATCGCACCAAAAAATTTGTATGGAAAATAAAATAATTGTATGATGTGTAATTCCATTGTGAACAATACTTAATAACAACAGTAATCATCTATAAAATTAAGGTTGTGTTTCTCAACTGGAGGTAATTTCGTACCCCAAGGGATATTTGGTGATGTCTAGAGACATTTTTTGTTATCACAATGTGGGATGTGCTTCTAGCATGTAGTGGGTAGATGCTAGGAAGGCTGATAAGCATTCTACAATGCATACCACAGTCCTTCACGACAGCGAACTATCCAGCCCAAAATGTCAGTAGTGCTGAGACTGAGAAACCCTGGACAATGGATACACATAAGAAACTCGGAACAATTATTTAAACAAAAATTACAGTTTTGAGAAGATATAGAAGGCATTTGAGAGTGTGTATGTATGTATAAAACAGTTAGGGTAAGAGAGTTAAAGCTCATCTTTCTTAGCACAAAAATCAATTTGTATCTTAAATTTGAAAATCAAAAATCTCACGTACCTCATAAATATATACACCTACTATGTACCCACAAAAATCAAAAATTAAAATATTAAACAGTGAAAAAATTTTTAAGTGTATTGCTTAAAAATATGAAGGCAAATAACTATTCAAACAGCTAAAAGTGATTAATGTGGCTGCTTCCATACAGTGGGAGTACAGAGTGGTCAGAAACAGGGCAGGGTGTGCTACTGCAGTTTGTTGCAAACTACTCAATAATGTTTGAATTTTTAAACCACAATAATTAGGTTTATATTTTTAATAAACTGTGTTAGTGTATTATATTAAGAAAAAAATGGAAAATAAAACAATATGAATTATAAAGGCAGATTTTTTTTATTCAAAAGCAATGAAAATGTAGTTGTCTTGGTTAAAGAAGTTTTTCAGGTGTGAAGAACAACATTCTTTATCTTTTATCACCCTTGGCTTGATCATTTAATGAGGCACTCAGCTCAGTCATCATGTCTATTTTGCTTATTATGTCTCTTCAGTGCCCTCCATAGGGCCAAAAACAGAGCATTGATCAATACATAGTTTGTTAAATTGAGACAAAGTTTTAATATTTTTTCCATATAAGGTACACTCATAAATAAATAAGGACAGGTTGAAGACACCAAACAAGAATAGTGAAATTATATGAATAAATAATTAACAAATAAATGCACATATGCATAAATATATGAAAGCTTATCTAAAATTGTTTATAGTCATGAACATTAAAACGATAATTTTTATAGGTTTATAGGTTTTCATTGAGATTGGAAATTTGGTAAAGGGTAAAAAAGAATATTGGCAGTGAATTGGGGAATTCACCCGTTTATTTTGAAATCAGTAATTCTGCTTTGCATAATATGTTTTAAGGTAATAAGTGGACAAGATTTTAAAGATTTATGTAAAAGTATGCTTACCTCAGGATTTCACGGAAGTAAAAACATCTTAGATATCTAAAAATGTGAAATAAATTTAGGTTAATATAGTATGGTATATGAATATACCGATACAATCTTAGATTTGTATTGACATGTATAGATGTTCACAGTATATGAAAAGAGGAATAAAATATACAATCAAAAGTGTTTGTGTATGTATGTGTATAAATAAATATAATCGCATGTCTAGAAACATATATACAGAAGCATACTATAGCAGATTTCTCTAGGTAGGGAATTTTAGGCGATTATCATTCTCTCCATACTTCATTAGCTTTTTGGTTATTCATAATAAAAATCTGGCCAGGGACCATGGCCCATGCCTGTAATCCCACCACCTTGGATTGCTTGAATAAAGAAGTTAGAGACCAGCCTGCACAACACGGTGAGACCCTGTCTACAAGATGTAAAAAAAAAAATTTAGCTGGTAATATGGTTTTGGTGTATCCCCACCCAAATCTCATCTTGAATCATAACTTTCACAATTCCCACATGTCCCAGGAGGAACTCAGTGGGAGGTGATTGAACTACTGGGGCGGGTATTTCCTGTGCTGTTCTTGTGATAGTGAGTGAGTCTCACATGATCTGATGGTTTTAAAAAGGGGAGTTTCCCTGCACAAGTTCTCTTTCTCTCTTTGCCTGCTGCCATCCATAAGACGAGACTTGCTCCTCCTTGCCTTCTGCCTTGATTGTGAGGCTTCCCTGGCCACGTGGAACTGTAAGTCCAATTAAACTTCTTCCTTCTTTAAATTGCGCATTCTCAGGTAAGTCTTTATCAGCAGCATGAAAACGAACTAATACAGCTGGATTAGCTGGGTGTGGTGGTGCACGCCTGCAGTCCCTGCTACTGGGGAGGCTGAGGTGGGAGGATCACTTGAGCCTGGAAGGCTGAGGTGACAATGAGCTATAATCACACCTCTGCACTCAGCCTGGGGGACAGAAAGAGACTCAGTCTCAAAAAACAAACAAAGATATGTTTGTGTAAAATTTTCCAGAATACTATTGTTTTGAAAAATATAAAAATCTGTATTTCATAGAAGGCCCACCACCAAATTTTCAAACGGAGAGACTCTTATTGGTTCTCAACCAAAATACAGCACGGAGGCAACTGATACACCCTGAGCCCAAAGAGAACATCCTCCAGCTCGCCTGCCCACTTCCCCAGGTGTCCTTCTGATTTCCTCTCTGCCTGTATATGGCCTGTGGAATTGCTTTGCAGAATTCAACCCATTGAAATTTTGCAACACTATAACTTAGACATTTAGTAACACAAATTTTTTAAAAGTGGTGGTCTGTTACCAAGATAATAAACAATACTGAGTGAACCATATTTTCTTTCACTAAAGGTACTTTTGCTAGGACAACACAGATCTAAGTAATTCACACACACACACACGCACACACAAAATGTGTTCTCTATTTTACAAATTTTTAAGAAAATAGGTAGTGAACAAATATTCAAGAATGTATTTACATTAGACCTGCCCCCAAAATTGGTATCTTAATTAAATTATCTGAACTTTGTATTAGAAGTTTGCTGTGTAATTACAGAATTCCTTTGCCTAAGGAAAAAAAATACAATCAAGAATGTATTCACATTAGACCCACCTCTAAAATTTGTGGGACCCAGAGCAAGAATATAAACTGAAGCCTAAGTATCATGGGTCTAAATATTTAAAAGTTATAAATCGAGCTAACACATTGTTAAATAAAAAATGATTTTTCTTCTAGTTTGACAAATTCACTTTCACAATTTTTAAATGAAAATATATGTATAAACTATGTTCTTTGTGTGACCAAAAAGACAAAATATCAAAGATGATTTAAACGAAAACACAAATTGTTTTTATAGGCTACTAGAACGTTATTTTTTCCACTGACAAGATCTAAGAATTAAAATATAAAATGTAATTGTATTCAAACAATTCAAGAATTGAACATATTTTCATCAAACACATAAATAAAATATCAATAACTTAAAAATCCATATAATAATTCAGTGTGCTTAATGTTACAAATTGTTTCTCAGCTACCAGGTAAGTGCCACAAATTTTATTTTAATAATGAGTGTCTAAAGAATTAGATCTCTCTCTTAGATATTTGTGGTGGGGGGGTGTTGGATCAATACAAAGCATGTTTTACATTACTTTTTAGTATGTATTTTTTAAAGTTTCTGTTTTCCCCTCTATCATTGCCTAAGCACTATTTAACAGAGTACATACAAAGGACATTGATATTATTATATTCATAATAACTTAAGTGAGAAAGAACTTTAGGAAGAATTCTCTTTTTTTCCTTAAGCAAAGGAATTATCTAATTACACAACTGAATTGATAATACTATTTTCAGATAATTTGATTAAGATGCCAAATAAATTATTGTACTATAAAGCATTTTTGTTTTAAACCTTCGGTTTTTAGGGAGGAGCCAAGATGGCTGAATAGGAACAGCTCGGGTCTACAGCTCCCAGTGTGAGCGACACAGAAGACAGGTGATTTCTGCATTTCCATCTGAGGTACCGGGTTCATCTCACTAGGGAGTGCCAGACAGTGGGCGCAGGACAGTGGGTGCAGCACACCGTGCGCGAGCCGAAGGAGGGCGAGGCATTGCCTTACTCAGAAAGTGCAAGGGGTCAGGGAGTTCCCTTTACTAGTCAAAGAAAGGGGCGACAGACGGCACCTGGAAAATCAGGTCACTCCCACCAGAATGCTGTGATTTTCACACGGGCTTAAAAAACGGTGCACCAGGAGATTATATCCCGCACCTGGCTCGGAGGGTCCTACGCCCATGGAGTCTCACTGATTGCTAGCACAGCAGTCTGAGATCAAACCGCAAGGTGGCAGCGAGGCTGGGGGAGGGGGGCCTGCCATTGCCCAGGCTTGCTTAGATAAACAAAGCAGCCAGGAAGCTCGAACTGGGTGGAGCCCACCACAGCTCAAGGAGCTCTGTAGGCTCCACCTCTGGGGGCAGGGCACAGACAAACAAAAAGACAGCAGTAACCTCTGCAGACTTAAATGTAACTGTCTGACAGCTTTGAAGAGAGCAGTGGTTCTCCCAGCACACAGCTGGAGATCTGAGAATGGGCAGACTGCCTCCTCAAGTGGGTCCCTGACCCCTGACCCACTAGCAGCCTAACTGGGAGGCACCCCCCAGTAGGGGCAGACTGATGCCTTGCACGGCCGGGTACTCCTCTAAGACAAAACTTCCAGAGGAATGATCAGACAACAGCATTCATGGTTCATGAAAATCTGCTGTTCTGCAGACACCACTGCTGATACCCAAGCAAACAGGGTCTGGAGTGGACATCTAACAAACTCCAACAGACCTGCAGCTGAGGGTCCTCTCTGTTAGAAAGAAAACTAACAAACAGAAAGGACATCCACACCAAAAACCCATCTGTACATCACCATCATCAAAGACCAAAAGTAGATAAAACCACAAAGACGAGGAAAAAACAGAACAGAGAAACTGGAAACTCTAAAAAGCAGAGCGCCTCTCCTCCTCCAAAGGAACACAGTTCCTCACCAGCAACGGAACAAAGCTGGATGGAGAATGACTTTGACGAGTTGAGAAAAGAAGGCTTCAGACGATCAAATTACTCCAAGCTACGGGAGGAAATTCAAACCAAAGGCAAAGAAGTTGAAAACTTTGAAAAAAATTTAGACAAATGTATAACTAGAATAACCAATACAGAGAAGTGCTTAAAGGACCTGATGGAGCTGAAAGTCAAGGCTCAAGAACTACGTGAAGAATGCAGCAGCCTCAGGAGCCGATGCAATCAACTGGAGGAAAGGGTATCAGTGATGGAAGATGAAATGAATGAAATGAAGTGAGAAGGGAAGTTTAGAGAAAAAAGAATAAAAAAAATGAACAAAGCCTCCAAGAAATATGGGACTATGTGAAAAGCCGAAATCTACATTTGACTGGTGTACCTGAAAGTGATGGGGAGAATGGAACCAAGTTGGAAAACACTCTGCAGGATATTATCCAGGAGAACTTCCCCAATCTAGCAAGGCAGGCCAACGTTCAGATTCAGGAAATACAGAGAACGCCACAAAGATACTCCTCAAGAAGAGCAACTCCAAGACACATAATTGTCAGATTCAACAAAGTTGAAATGAAGGAAAAAATGTTAAGGGTAGTCAGAGAGAAATGTCGGATTACCCACAAATGGAAGCCCATCAGACTAACAGCAGATCTCTTGGCAGAAACTCTGCAAGCCATAAAAGAGTGGGGGCCAATATTCAACATTCTTAAAGAAAAGAATTTTCAACCTAGAATTTCATATCCAGCCAAACTAAGCTTCATAAG
This sequence comes from Gorilla gorilla gorilla, assembly GCF_029281585.2. Lineage (NCBI taxonomy): Eukaryota > Metazoa > Chordata > Mammalia > Primates > Hominidae > Gorilla > Gorilla gorilla. Next base: position 83,232,029 of record NC_073236.2, read on the forward strand.
TGAAGGAGAAATAAAATACTTTACAGACAAGCAAATGCTGAGATATTTTGTCACCACCAGGCCTGTCCTAAAAGAGCTCCTGAAGGAAGCACTAAACATGGAAAGGAACAACTGGTACCAGCTGCTGCAAAATCATGCCAAAATGTAAAGACCATCAAGACTAGGAAGAAACTGCATCAACTAACGAGAAAAATAACCAGCTAACATCATAATGACAGGATCAAATTCATACATAACAATATTAACTTTAAATGTAAATGGACTAAATGCTCCAATTAAAAGACACAGACTGGCAAATTGGATAAAGAGTCAAGACCCATCAGTGTGCTGTATTCAGGAAACCCATCTCACGTGCAGAGACACATATAGGCTCAAAAGAAAAGGATGGAGGAAGATCTACCTAGCAAATGGAAAACAAAAAAAGGCAGGGGTTGCAATCCTAGCCTCTGATAAAACAGACTTTAAACCAACAAAGATCAAAAGAGACAAAGAAGGCCATTACATAATGGTAAAGGGATCAATTCAACAAGAAGAGCTAACTATCCTAAGTATATACGCATCCAATACAGGAGCACCCAGATTCATAAAGCAAGTCCTGAGTGACCTACAAAGAGACTTAGACTCCCACACATTAATAATGGGAGACTTTAACATCCCACTGTCAACATTAGACAGATCAACGAGACAGAAACTTAACAAGGATACGAAGGAATTGAACTCAGTTCTGCACCAAGCAGACCTAATAGAGATCTACAGAACTTTCCACCCCAAATCAACAGAATATACATTTTTTTCACCACCACACAACACCTACTCCAAAATTGACCACATATTTGGAAGTAAAGCTCTCCTCAGCAAATGTAAAAGAACAGAAATTATAACAAACTGTCTCTCAGACCACAGTGCAATCAAACTAGAACTCAGGATTAAGAAACTCACTCAAAACCACTCAACTACATGGAAACTGAACAACTTGCTCCTGAATGACTACTGAGTACATAACGAAATGAAGGCAAAAATAAAGATGTTCTTTGAAACCAATGAGAACAAAGACACAACATACCAGAATCTCTGGGACACATTCAAAGCAGTGTGTAGAGGGAAATTTATAGCACTAAATGCCCACAAGAGAAAGCAGGAAGGATCCAAAATTGACACCCTAACGTCACAATTAAAAGAACAAAAAAGCCAGAGCAACCACACTCAAAAGCTAGCAGAAGGCAAGAAATAACTAAGATCAGAGCAGAACTGAAGGAAATAGAGACACAAAAAAAACCTTCAAAAAATTAATGAATCCAGGAGCTGGTTTTTTGAAAGGATCAACAAAATTGATAGACTGCTAGCAAGAATAATAAAGAAAAACAGAGGGAAGAATCAAATAGATGCAATAAAAAATGATAAAAGGGATATCACCACCAATCCCACAGAAATACAAACTACCATCAGAGAATACTACAAACACCTCTACACAAATAAACTAGAAAATCTAGAAGAAATGGATAAATTCCTCGACACATACACTCTCCCAAGACTAAACCAAGAAGAAGTTGAATATCTGAATAGACAAATAACAGGATCTGAAATTGTGGCAATAATCAATAGCTTACCAACAAAAAAGAGTCCAGGAACAGATGGATTCACAGCCAAATTCTACCAGAGGTACAAGGAGGAATTGGTACCATTCCTTCTGAAACTATTCCAATCAACAGAAAAAGAGGGAATCCTCCCTAACTCATTTTATGAGGCCAGCATCATCCTGATACCAAAGCCTGGCAGAGACACAACAAAAAAAGAGGATTTTAGACCAATATCTGTGATGAACATTGATGCAAAAATCCTCAATAAAATACTGGCAAACCAATCCAGCAGCACATCGAAAAGCTTATCCATCATGATCAAGTGGGCTTCATCCCTGGGATGCACGGCTGGTTCAACATACGCAAATCAATAAATGTAATCCAGCATATAAACAGAACCAAAGATAAAAACCACATGACTATCTCAATAGATGCAGAAAAGGCCTTTGACAAAATTCAACAACCCTTCATGCTAAAAACTCTCAATAAGTTAGGTATTGATGGGACGTATCTCAAAATAATAAAAGCTATCTATGACAAACCCACAGCCAATATCATATGGAATGGGCAAAAACTGGAAGCATTCCCTTTGAAAACTGGCACAAGACAGGGATGCCCTCTCTCACCACTCCTATTCAACATAGTGTTGGAAGTTCTGGCCAGGGCAATTAGGCAGGAGAAGGAAATAAAGGGTATTCAATTAGGAAAAGAGGAAGTCAAATTGTCCCTGTTTGCAGATGACATGATTGTATATCTAGAAAACCCCATTGTCTCAGCCCAAAATCTCCTTAAGCTGATAAGCAACTTCAGCAAAGTCTCAGGATACAAAATCAATGTACAAAAATCACAAGCATTCTTATACACCAGCAACAGACAAACAGAGAGCCAAATCATGAGTGAACTCCCATTCACAATTGCTTCAAAGAGAATAAAATACTTAGGAATCCAACTTACAAGGGACATGAAGGACTTCTTCAAGGAGAACTACAAACCACTGCTCAGTGAAATAAAAGAGGATACAAACAAATGGAAGAACATTCCATGCTCATGGGTAGGAAGAATCAGTATTGTGAAAATGGCCATACTGCCCAAGGTAATTCATAGATTCAATGCCATCCCCATCAAGTTACCAATGACTTTCTTCACAGAATTGCAAAAAACTACTTTAAAGTTCATATGGCACCAAAAAGGAGCCTGCATCGCCAAGTCAATCCTAAGCCAAAAGAACAAAGCTGAAGGTATCACGCTACCTGACTTCAAACTATACTACAAGGCTACAGTAACCAAAACAGCATGGTACTGGTACCAAAACAGAGATATAGATCAATGGAACAGAACAGAGCCCTCAGAAATAATGCTGCATATCTACAACTATCTGATCTTTGACAAACCTGAGAAAAGCAAGAAATGGGGAAAGGATTCCCTATTTAATAAATGGTGCTGGGAAAACTGGCTAGTCATATGTAGAAAGCTGAAACTGGATCCCTTCCTTACACCTTATACAAAAATTAATTCAAGATGGCTTAAAGACTTAAACAATAGATCTAAAACCATAAAAACCCTAGAAGAAAACATACGCATTACCATTCAGGACACAGGCATGGGCAAGGACTTCATGTCTAAACACCAAAATGAATGGCAACGAAAGCCAAAATTGACAAATGGGATCTAATTAAACTAAAGAGCTTCTGCACAGCAAAAGAAACTACCATCAGAGTGAACAGGCAACCTACAAAATGGGAGAAAATTTTCGCAACCTACTCATCTGACAAAGGGCTAATATCCAGAATCTACAATAAACTCAAACAAATTTACAAGAAAAAAACAAACAACCCCATCAAAAAGTGGGTGAAGGACATGAACAGACACTTCTCAAAAGAAGACATTAATGCAGCCAAAAAACACATGAAAAAATGCTCACCATCACTGGCCATCAGAGAAATGCAAATCAAAACCACAATGAGATACCATCTCACACCAGTTACAATGGCGATCACTAAAAAGTCAGGAAACAACAGGTGCTGGAGAGGATGTGGAGAAATAGGAACACTTTTACACTGTTGGTGGGACTGTAAACTAGTTCAACCATTGTGGAAGTCAGTGTGGTGATTCCTCAGGGATCTAGAACTAGAAATACCATTTGACCCAGCCATCCCATTACTGGGTATATACCCAAAGGACTATAAATCATGCTGCTATAAAGACACATGCACACGTATGTTTATTGCGGCACTATTCACAATAGCAAAGACTTGGCACCAATCCAAATGTCCAACAATGATAGACAGGATTAAGAAAATGTGGCACATATACACCATGGAATACTATGCAGCCATAAAAAATGATGAGTTCATGTCCTTTGTAAGGACATGGATGAAATTGGAAATCATCATTCTCAGTAAACTATCACAAGGACAAAAAACCACACACCGCATGTTCTCACTCATGGGTGGGAATTGAACAATGAGAGCACATGGACACAGGAAGGGGAACATCACACTCCGGGAACTGTTGTGGGGTGGGGGGAGTGGGGAGGGATAGCATTATGAGATATACCTAATGCTAGATGACGAGTTAATGGGTGCAGCACACCAGCATGGCACATGTATACATATGTAACTAACCTGCACATTGTGCACATGTACCCTAAAACTTAAAGTATAATAATAATAATAAATAAAAATAAAAATAAAAATAAGAAACACACTACTACCACAATCACAAAGCAGCCTAGTATTGAATAAAATATTACATTAAAACAAAACAAAAAAACCTTCAGTTTTTAATTACTTGGTTTTACATTTAGGATTTTTCTAGTGCTTATTAAAATATTTTATTATTCTAGTATAAGCATTATGAGAATACAATTTATGCTGTTGAAATGCATTGGTGATCTATTATAGAATTGCCTGCTACTAAGCCCCAGTTTTATAGGATCATACTAAAACATACAAAAACATACACAGAGAACATATTTATTGATAACGTTGAAATTCTATATTCACCCTCTCTCTTACATCTTCATCTTATTCTACCTCTAACTAACAAGACTTGGTAATTAAGAGGGAAAGGAATGATTAGAAAACAGAAATCTTTTCAGAGCGTCTGTTTTCCCCATATTGTTTCTGATTTTTGATCAATACTCTTTCAGTATCCTCTTTCCTATTTTCTTACAAGAATTTCACACTGCCATCAAAGCTCAAAGACATCAGCAACAACCTAGGATTTTTTCTTCTTTAAAGAATAGTAAAAACTCCCTTAGATCAATGAGTCAAATACTTGGAGACATGTGGCTTTATCTCTACCCTCCTCCCCACCCATCATTCCCACTCACCCTAATATAAGGGCATCTAGTTTGAAATCTGGGATCCAAAGACTTTATCAAAGCACCTAAGTCAGTAAGCAATTTGTCTATACGGTGATATATATCAATGTGTTAAAGTAGTAACTAGAAAGAATAGAAACCTTGGCATTATTGGGGCTTTGTCTAAAACTCACAGGGACCATCAATGGACAACTACAAAATTAATTAAATCAATTACTCATTTCCTCTTCTAGGACAACAAATGATTGATTTGACCTTTGGTTTACTAAATTGGCTGAATCTGTGTTTTCGTGATGTTGAAATATCAACTCATCAAAAAAATTAAATTGGTTAATAGTATACAGTTAAAACTTTCAGTCAAAATTTAGGGCTAAAGTAACTAAATGAGCCATGTACTCTGTGCTCTTTTTGTTTGTTTGTCCTTATAGGGCTCACTGTTTGAGAGGTCTCAGGCAGTTTGCAGTTGTCAGTTGGAGTACAGTTCCAAGAACCTGGAACACTTCAAAACAATATTCAGTTCTCTATTTGGCCACATTTGAGTCATAACTTCAAAAAAAACAAAATTCATATCAGAGGTTTTTTTCTTATTTATTTACTTTTCTTACATTCTATAGCCCTCTGTATTTAGCATTCTTTGCAATAGATTTAAATCTATCTCAGGTTTATATACATTCTTCTACACATAAGTATATATCTAATATGTTTAATTCATTAAAAGAAAACTCACACACCAAGGAAAATTATCTTATTCTATTCCAGATATAAAAAAAAAGAAGAGTAAATTGCATTCTGGATCATTATGACTAACTAACATTAGTTGAGCTTGTTACACTCAGCTCATTTAATCATCAAAGCAACACCAGGAGGTGGGTTTATTTGTTATCTCCATTTCACAGTAAGGAATCCAACGCACAGATAAATTAGGTGGCTCCTTTGTATAGTCCACTAGAGCTGCTATAACAAAATGCCACAGACTACACGGCATAAACAACAGAAATTTATTTTTTCACAGTTCTGGAGGCTAGAAGTCCAAGATAAAAGTTCTGGCCAATTCTGTGTCTGGTAAAGGATCCCTGCCTTGCTTACAGAGAACTGCCAGCTTGCTGAGTCTTCACATGGCCTTTCCTCTGTGGTGTGTGGAGAGAAAGAGAGAGAACAAGCAAGCTCTCTGGGTCTCTTCTTACAGACACACTAATCCTATCAGACCAGGGCCCCTCACTTGTGACTGTATTTAACCTTAATGACTTCCTTAAAGACCCCATCTTCAAGTACAGCCACACTGGGGGGTAGGGCTTCAACATGAATTTGGGGGCAGGGGAACACAAAGATTCGCTTATAACACTCCTTAAGGTTGCACAGTTAATAAGTTGTAGACTATGATTGAAACCCCAGCAGTCAGACACCACAGCCTGAGCTATTAACCATATTTGATACGGTTTGGCTGTGTCCCCACCCAAATCTCATCCTTCATTGTAGCTCCTATAATTCCCAAGTGTCCTGGAAGGGACCCTATGGGAGGTAATTGAATCATGGGAGCTGTTTTTGTTTTGTTTTGTTTTTTACCGTGCTTTTCTCATGATAGTGAATAAGTCTCACGAGAGCTGATGGTTTTATAAAAGGGCAGTTCCCCTGCAGTGCTTTCTTTCTTGCTGCCATGTAAGATGTGACTTTGCTCCTCCTTTGCCTTCCACCATGAGACCTCCCCAGCCATGTGAAACTGTGAGTGCATCAAACCTCTTTTTCTCTGTAAATTACCCAGTCTTGGATATGTCTTTATTAGCAGCATGAGAACAGACTAATATAATATTTATCCAACTTTTATTGAGCTCCTTACAGCCAAGCCTTCACTAGATGTTAAATAGATTAAGAGTCATTCATCAATATCATAAAAGTATAAGTGCAAACACATCTTGTTATGTTTCTCTCTTTACAGTTTTATTATCCCAAATAATATACTATTCCTATGACTATTTTCCTTAATTTCAAAACTTTCGCATTTTTTTCATAAATATTTAAAGTTGTCAAAAGAATTTCAATCAAGATTTAATCCAGCATCTAAAATATGTTATATCCCGTTGGCAACATACTACTGAATGGTGCCATAGGTTATGGCTGACTGGATACTTCATTTTTCACTGTGGTGAACATTGCACCATCGTTTCTCAAATCCCTTTTAATTGTCATTAACAACTGCATTTCTGTTCACAGAGCATTTGATTGCCTTTATTTCTGCCAGTTCTCAAAGTTTTAAAATAAAAGGCTATTTCTCCAAGTAACATATATGTCAATTCTCTCATTAGCAAAAATCATTTAAGAACACAGGAATAAGTTTATTTTCCATACCATTATAGAAAAAGCCTATGAGCCAATCACCATTATTGTATGGTTAAACCAAATTGCCCTTCGTGCTTCATAAATACTATTGGCAATTTTCATTTCCTTTGGTGATTCTGACCTTCCTACTTTTCAGTCATATTCTCTAATTGGCATTGACATTAATGCTACAAAAAGTACTAGCTCATGTAAAACAGCTGAAATCCTAACATAATTTTGAGACTATTTTATTATACCCTGAAAAACAAGCATATGGTACTAGAGGAAGCAATAGAATTGTATTTCAGCACAAATAATAATGGGTAAACATAATATTTCCTGATGGACATTATTTTGAAATTTAAATTATAAAAATTATGAAGTCTTCTCTCATGGAAATATTAAAAGCTTTCATTTTCCTTAGTACATAGCCATATGCATAGTGTGAATTGTGGGTGTCAAAAGTACTATTTAAAAATGTTTCCCCAAAACTGGCTGATTCATAGCCAGTATACAGATCCCACCATTATTTGTACCCTGTACCCTTTAAACATCTTTTCAAGACAGACATGGGGTAAAGGGGTTAAATTATCACTACAGCCATCCTAGTCTAGTCCCACCTGATCTAGGTCACCATTGCCTCTAACTTCTCAACTCCCTACTTGCTCCACCAATATCTTTTCTTCAGAGCAGCCAGAGTGATCATTTAAAAGCATAAATCACCTGCTCAAAAACCACTTCCTATGACACTGATAATGTGTTCAATGCCTTTACCATGGCATGAATGTTCTGACAGTAATGATCTGACAGTCTCTAACTCTTCAAACTTCTTTCCTTTAGCTCCTCTTCTCTCTTGTTCTCTTTATCCACATTGAACTCTTGCTTTCTCCACAAATTCCTCCTCAGAGCCTTGGTACTTACCATTCCTTCAGCCTAGAAGGCTCTTCCCAAGACTGATTCATTCCCCACATCCTCCAGGACCCTGGCCAAATATCACATAACCAGAGAACCCCTTCCTCATCACTGCTATGAAAAAACCACACCTCCACCAATATGTCTCCCACATCTGTTTTTATTTTCTTCATGATGAAGAACAGCAAGCTCTCCACACTGCCTCCAACCAGAACACAGCTCCATGCCTGTATGTATTTTGTTCCTTTGTTCATTTCAGAAGCTCCCTCATGAAAATTTCCCTAACTTCATAAACACCTACTAAAATCCTATTCATCCTTAAAAAACCAGATCAAATGCTCCCTCTTTCAGAACATGTTCATTGTTGGCATTGTATAAAAGTTATCTGTGTACAGGTCTATCTTCCTGATGAGATAGCAAACTCCTGGAGAATGGGAACAGCTTCATTCATTGCTTCATCATTTTGTTTTTGTTGCTTAAATAAGAGCTTAAAGATTTATTCAATAAATAGCTAAGTTAACATTGGTCTTGCCTATTATTTTTGGTTTGTTAAGACTCTTACTGGTTCAATCATGATATAAAGCAATGTAAACAAATATGGGAAAATGTGATATTGAAAGGCAAGTGATTTGGCTTCTAAACTCTTCTCTATGCCTGATGTCCTTAGGCAAGTCATTTAATGTTTCCATGCCATAGCTTATTCTTTTTTTTTTTAAGTTTTACATTTTTTTATTATTATTATTTTAAATTATACTTTAAGTTTTAGGGTACATGTGCACAACGTGCAGGTTTGTTACATATGTATACATGTGCCATGTTGGTGTGCTGCATTCATTAACTTGTCATTTACATTAGGTTTATCTCCTAATGCTATCCCTCCCCCCTCCCCCTACCCCACAACAGGCCCCGGTATGTGATGTTCCCCTTCCTGTGTCCATGTGCTCTCATTGTTCAATTCCCACCTATGAGTGAGAGCATGCGGTGTTTGGTTTTTTGTCCTTGCGATAGTTTGCTGAGAATGACGGTTTCCAGCTTCATCCATGTCCCCACAAAGGACATGAACTCGTCATTTTTTATGGCTGCATAGTATTCCATGGTGTATATGTGCCACATTTTCTTAATCCAGTCTATCATTGTTGGACATTTGGGTTGGTTCCAAGTCTTTGCTACTGTGAATAATGCCGCAATAAACATACATGTGCATGTGTCTTTATAGCAGCATGATTTATAGTCCTTTGGGTATATACTCAGTAATGGGATGGCTGGGTCAAATGGTATTTCTAGTTCTAGATCCCTGAGGAATCACCACACTGACTTCCACAATGGTTGAACTAGTTTACAGTCCCACCAACAGTGTAAAAGTGTTCCTATTTCTCCACATCCTCTCCAGCACCTGTTGTTTCCTGACTTTTTAATGATCACCATTCTAACTGGCATGAGATGGTATTCACAGTATTGGAAAAAACTACTTTAAAGTTCATTTGGAACCAAAAAAGAGCCTGCATTGCCAAGCCATAGCTTTTTCTTATATCATTTAGTGACAGAAACTGTTTCCAACTATTCCATAGTAATATTCCCAGGATAAAATTACATAAGATTGTGTAAGTGCTTCAAAATATTTTTAAAGAAGTGTGCAAATAAAAGTCACTATTATTTAAAGTTCACCTGCACTTTAAAAAAATTAATCCCTGATGATGAAAAGTAGTAGACATGCTTCTTGCTTGCAAATACCTGAAGTCTACTCTAGCTAATTAGACAGAAAGTAATTTTATTGAAAGAATCATACATAGCTTGAGAAACACTGGGAAGATGTAAAAAATTGGGAGAAATAAAGAAACCCAAAGTATAGCCAAGATTGCCTGAATGGACGCTGCCATCTCTGGACACTCACCCACTTAGCAGTGGACACTGTTACCTCTGAAAACACCATGATAGGTCTGTGCATAAACTCTGCTCCCATTCTTAGAATGATTCCCTTATATCAAAATTTTTATTTGTAGTATCCAATTAGCCAAGGCCATGGGACTTGCCTATAAGCCTAGGAAGTCAAAGAATTATTTGCTTCCTTCACTTTTGTTGTGAGAGGGTCCTGCTTACCTCCATTGTTAGGGTTAGCCCATAATAGGAAAGATGTTCAAATCCCTGGTTGCTAACAAGCCAAAAACAACACATGCCCACTTACAAGATTTGTTTTCCCCATGGGAAGCTTTAAAAATCTTGTTAAATTTTATTTTTGCTTGAAATACTTTGAGCTCCTTTTTGAACTTTATTAAGTACCTATCAGGTACCCAATAAGTTTACTGGAATGGAAATAAAGAAAACATGTTGCAAAGTAAAAGAAAAAGAGTAAATCTTTAAAAATATGATTATAATAGTATGACAGACAAAGTTTCTACACATATCGGTAGCCAGGACTATGTGGAGAAGTAATTTCAAGTGATGTAAGATCAGAAAATGTATAAGGAGCAAATTTCCAATTGTATCGGAATCAAATTATAGACTTTTCTTTTTCACCACAATTTGAAGCTCAGTTTAAATCCAAACTGGGAATTTTATTTTGCTTAAACTTAAGAGGAAGAAAGAAAAAAGAGGAATTTATCAACATTAAAGATTATGTCAGAATAAAAAATATCTATACATTCTAATAAATTTATGTATCATCTGTACTATAGAGTCAAAAATGCAATTTTCAACATTTTTAAGAGAATCTGAATGGCTTAAATAGGTTTATGTGGATCTGGAAATAATTTTTAAACATTTTTTATTTAATATGGGTATGGCCTAGATTTTTTCCAGAGCTTATAAAAATGTGGAAAAGCATAAGTTGTCATGTCTTCATTGCAGTGTTGAGGCACAATTTCAGTGTTTGTGAAAACAGAAGACATGCCGTATCATCCAACACTTAGCTACTAAATAAGCTTAGACACACAAATATCCAATAATTTGCATCCTCTTTAAAACAATTTCTCTTTTTAAGAAGTTCTCTCTATGAAAAGTGAAACTTTTCTTCCAATTCAGACAACTCAGGACTCAGGTTTGCTAGCTTTCAAAAGTGAAAATACCCAGTCTTAGCAAAAATTTCTGCTAATGCAAACCACTGGAAAGTTTAATAAGTATTATAACTCTCACTTTTTCCCTGAAGAGATTCAGCACAATTATTACTAGAATTTGCCCTAGATTTTTAGTCAGCTGCTGCAAGAGAAAAATAATACTGTCAACGGAGTTAATTAAAACTCGTGTTAATAAACTACAGCAGAGTGAAACAAAAAAATATTGCCAATGGTTTTCAATATTTTTCATTGGAGCAGTGAAAATTACAGTTATTTTTTAAAATATATAACCCCAAGTGACACCATCCCTAATTTCCATTTGAGTTCTTTTTCCAAGAAGACCCATTAATTTATGTCCTGATGTTATGCAGTATGTCAATCCAAACAGCCTACGAAGATAAACTTACCATGTCAAGACCTGATAATGCCTCCATGGTTGATAGTACACTTCTAGGCATACTGTATTTCCCTTCAATTTTCCCTTATTAATTTCAGAGGTAGGATTCTGTTTTCTACCTCTTTTTGTTCTTCTTACAAATACATACTGGGTTTATTTAAAATCCTAGAGAAACGTTTTCTATATAATAGGAATCCCAAACAAGTTATGTCTCAATTAGAATGATCCCTTTTAGAAACCTAAAATAGTCCTCAGCAGAAACTCAGTAATAGCACAGAATGGTATGTTACTTATTATATATTATTCAAATTTCAAAAGTTAAAAAATTACTTCCCAATACTTACGGCACAAGATAATAATTTCAGAAATCTGAATGTTTGCTGGAATTTTTCTTCTCCATTCAGAGCTCTTTGTTTCATTATTAAAACAGCTGTTTTATATTTGTCCTTATAGCAGAAAGACAAGAAAATAATATTCACCTAATTCCCATGTATCTACAAAATTAAAGTCACATTACTGTACTCAAATTTAAGGCTGCCACATCTAGATGTGTGTGCAATTTTACCTCCCACCCAGGGGACTCAGGATCAGAATTCCTAGGTTCAAACACCATCTTCATTTATTTTGAGCAGAGCAACCTTAGATGAGATACGTAAGTCTCCTTTTTATGCCCTTCTAAGTCTCCTTCTCATGCTCAACCCATGACCCCCTCAACCTCTCTCATCCCCAGTCATGCCAGTACATACCTCACTTCTTCCCTTTGCTCCTGTCATCTTCCTGCCCAGAGTGTCTCCTCCTTTCTTCCCAGTCCGCCTTATATCAAACTATCATTCCTAAAGTACCAGCCAAGGCTATTCTATACTTCCTTTTTACCCCAGTCTTCTTTAAACCATCTCTAAACATGTATTAAACACTGACCAGAAATCCAGCACTCTTGATGTCCTCTTGTCAAAATCTCCTCACTTATTTGGGTTCATACCAGCCTGTGTGCATGTGTATGCTTCATCTTCCCAGTTAGGTCATGAACTATACTCACTTCTTCATCACCCACAGAACCTAGCACAAGGTGAAGGGCATGGTAGATGCTCAGTAAATATCTGCTTGTTTTCGTGTGCCATGTGTAGCTTATACACCCGAGTATTTATATTTTAACCAGCCCTCCCCCTTTCCCAGCTTTCAGCTTTCTGAAAATAAGAATATTCTATTTTTGGACATATTCTATTTTTGGACATTTTAGCATAGTTCCTTGGAAATAGCAAACACTCAAAAAATAATATGAAATGAAATTTTCATTCCATTTTGAGCATCTTAAGCAGCAGGCTAAAGAGACCAGGGAAAATGAGAAAAGCTGGTCAATGAATGGAACCTTGTGCACTTTAAGATGTTTACAAATTCAGCAAAATTTGCTCAGTAGACTTTCCTCTGTTAAGGAAATGAGAAAAAAAAGAAGTCAATGATCAAAGGCCTCAAAGCAAGCTGATAAGAAATTATAATATAAGCTGCCAGTTCCATGATTTTTAGTCTCCTAAAAAAAGAAAAAAGTATATTTACTTCTTAATTGTGAAAAATCTCTAATGAGAAAAGAATTAGAAGTAGTTTAAGGTAAATTATCACATTTAAATGACAATGTTTCTGAATAAAGACTATTACTAATAGGACCAAGCCTATTGTATTTTATGTTACAATTAAGAAATGTGTTTTTATTTGTTTTTCATAAGCATTAATTGATTCCTGGACTTTTGTTAAATTTCTGTCAAAGCATCTCCTGGATTTTTTTTTAATTTCTGTCAAAGCAGCTTTCAGAGGACTAGAAGAATCATGATCCCCATATTTAAGTATAATTAGTCAATTGCCACGTCAGCAGAAATATGAATTTTATAGGCATTGTATATGCTATTGTCCTATGAGGGGTAAATTCAAGCAGAAAGAAGAGAAGTACTTAGAAGGATGCCCTCAGGAATGATTATAAAAAGATATGACCTAGTTCTAGATGCAAAAAAAAACAAAAAAAAAGAACTGCTACAGTAAGCCCAATCTACCATTATTTTAGCAACTACTTCAAGCCATCTAAGAGGCTAACACCAAAACAGCCATAGTTATAATCATAAAATCAATAGGACCTGCTTTAAATGTGAGCAATGTGGAAAGACCAGGCTACACATATGTAAAGCTATCATCAAAGCTGACTTGTAAGTACTCCAGCCACCCATTTCTTTCTTATTTCTTCCAATTGTATGACACTCTTTTCTCCCTCCACTTAGTGTCCTTTTGTTCTCTTTCTCTTCTTTCGACAAAAACTAAACTTGAGAGCCTGTCATGGTAATGTGCACTTATAATCCCAGCTACTCAGCTACTTGGGAGGCTGAAGTGGGAGGATCACTTGAGCCCAGGAGCTCAAGACCAGCATAATGAGATCACATCTCTTAAAAAAAAAAAAGAAAGAAAGAAAAAGGAAAAGAAAAGAAAATTTCTCTTGGGAAAAGATTACTTATTAGTCATTTATACTTTAGTATGAAATAGAGTCAAAACATTCCCTGTCCCAGAGACATATACATGTTCTAGGATTTGAATGGTTGTCCCCACCAAAACTCATGTTGAAATGTACTCTCCAGTGTAGCAGAATTGAGAGGTGGCTCCTTTAAGTGGTGATTGTGTTGTAAAGACTCTGCCCTGGTGAGTGGTTTAATCCATTCATGGATTAATTGACTAGTGTGTTAATAGATTAATCCATTATTATGAGAGTGGGACTGGTGGCTTTATAAGAGGAAGACAGACCTGGGCTAGCACGCTCAGCCTCCTCACCATGTGATTCCCTGCATGGCCTCTGGACTCTGCAGAGAGACCCCACCAGCAAGAAGACCCTCACCAGATGTGGTCCCTCATTCTTGGACTTATCAGCCTTCATAACTACAAAAAATAAATTCATTTTCTTTATAAATTACCCAGTTTCAACAATTCTGTTATAAGCAACAGAAAACACAATAAGGCAGCATGTAGTCCTCCTTTCCCCACTCTAAAATAAAAGATTTGCCATATGACATTGATTTCTGCAGCAGGCATGAAGTGGTAGTATTTTCTCCTCACTAAATAAGTAGATATGCATACCAAGGCTTCAGAAGGAAATGTCATCCTTTCAAACACTGGTTACAATGAAGAAATACAACATTGCCCTCTTCCTCCGTGAAATCTTTCTAGAGAGCCTCAGTCTGCTAACATCACTCAGCACACGAAGACTCAGACTCTGGAAGAATAGAAAACTTTTTACTATACTTTAAGTTCTAGGGTACATGTGCACAACGTGCAGGTTTGTTACATATGTATACATGTGCCATGTTGGTGTGCTGCACCCATTAACATGAAGCTGGAAATTTTTTAATAAAATGGAAATGTAAGCTGTAGATCTAGTCTCCTTTTTCCCTGGGTCAGTGAAGCTCCCAAGCGTTGGTGCTTTGCTGAAACACTGATGCTAGCAGGACAGGTTAAGAAATCTTCTTGGATCACTAAGGCTTTTAAAAGGCCTGGAGTCATTTTTCATCTTATCTGTGAGAATACACTAAAGGCTCCTTTCTTAAATGCAGTCTTCAAAATGTGAAGAAACTTGGAAGCACATAAAATTTCCTTTGCAGGATATCACTTAACTACTATGTGTCATGGATTATAACTGACTGGGTGTTTCATTTTTCATCATGGAAAAGAAATAGGTATCATACTCCTAGAGAAATGATGTAAAGGAGGCTTTGACAAAGAAGATAGCAGATTTGTTTTCTTTAAGCTTACTTTGTTTTTCAACCCATGTCAAGATAAAACTATATTTGAGATAGAAAAAAAAGCATGTTAAATGTTTTCCTACTTTCAAGCATAAGAAAATTTATAGCTGAGTCTGGCTTAGAGTCAAAAGAATTAAGGGCTGTGATCATCAACTTAAACCATTGCAGGTTTTCCATTTCTTCATTCTGCACAGGGGTCTATCATGCCTCTCTAGCTTCCTCCAAGTCTTCTCTATCACAAGTTCAATTGCAAAAAGAAGAATGCAAATCCAGATGCTGACTTCAAGGATTGTAAGATAGAACTAAATACTATATTTCTGTATTAAAATATTGTATTTTTTAACTTATTTTAAGTTCAGGAGTACATATGCAGATTTGTTATATAAGTAAACTTGTGTCATGGGGGTTTGTTGTACAGATTATTTTATCACCAAGGTATTGAGCCTAGTACCCATTAGTTATTTTTCCTGGTCCTCTCCCTCCTACCATCCTCCATCCTCCAATATGCCACTGTGTGCATTGTTTCCCTCTAAGTGTCCAGGTATTCAGTTCATTTATCTCCCACTTATAAGTGAGGGCATATGTATTTTGTTTTCTGTTCCTGTGTTAGTTTGCTAAGGATAATGGCCTCCAGCTCCATCCATGTCCCTGCAAACAACATGATCTTGTTCTTTTTCATGGCTGCATAGTATTCCAGTTCGTATATGTACCACATTTTCTCTATCCAATCTATTATTGATGGGCATTTTGGTTGATTCCATGTCTTTGATATTGTGAATAGTGCTCCAATGAACATATGTGTGCATGTGTCTTTTTAATAGAACAATTTATATTCCATTGGATATATACCCAGTAATGGAATTGCTGGGTCAAATGATATTTCTGCCTTTAGGTCTTTGAGGAATCATTACACTGTCTTCCATAAGGATTGAACTAATTTACACTCCCATCAACAATGTATAAGCATTTTGTTTTCTCCACAACCTCACTAGCATCTGTTATTTTTTGACTTTTTAATAACAGCCATTCTAACTGGTAAACACTGCATTTGTATAGCAACATGTGAGCATCTGTGTTGTCTTGAACACATTCAACAATACACACACACACAAAAATGGTTGTAAACAGTCCTATATAAAAATCATAATGGTGACATTTTTGTAAACAAAAAGGCATGGGAAAATGCATTATCTGCCCTCCCAAGTGCCTAAAGAGTACGCAAGATGTGAAATAAATCTGGCTTTCCTCCCTACACACTTTACAGATGCAGTTGTTATTCAGGTGTAAAACCTTCAAAAACCAGTTCAGAGTAAGGAGCTCTGTGTCTTAGAGACAACAATATAATCATTTCTCAAAAAGCAACACAGTCCACTCAAATCTGTCAAGCTTATAGCACTGGAAGTTGTATGAATGTGATTATCTATCAGTTTCTCTACTGAGAAATGTCTGGAGTGTGCTAGCTTATAACTTCAGACTGGAAAAGTGTCATCAACTTGTGATATAGAAATATAGTTTCTATATAAGGAAAAAAGACTTTCAATAGTTAGAGTCTGATGGATCGTTATTGACATTATCCAATTAGTTTAACAGTAAGTTATATTCAAAAGCATACCTGATGTTTAAAGTGAAACTTTATATTTTATATATATATATAATTTAAAACCTTATCTACTATAAAATTTTATATAACAGAAATTAGCTTGTTTAATTAGAACCATAAAATAAGTTAATATTAAAATAAAGTTTTCTATAGCCATTTCATATCACTACTATAGACTAAATGAAAATAACTTGGCTTTTATCATCTAGAAATTTTTTAACCCAAGACGCCCCTGGAAAAATGAATATCTGAGTTTATACAGGAATAAACTCACATTTATACAGGAACAAACTCAGATTTAAAGTAAATTTATTTATAACATAGAAGCTATGTATAAATGCTTGAAGATAACAGTCATCCTTATTCATAATCCAGTAGATTTTTGTAATGATGCACATTTGAGGAGTAGCAGAACATATTTTCCTCCACCAAAAACAGCCCACTTACCTTCCATGCATCCATTCAATTTAACATTTATTGAATATTAATAATTATGTTAGCTGTATACTAAAGACGATGTGACATAAATCACAATACAATTTGGTGAGTTTGATAATAACAAAATGTGTGAAATGTTAGAAAGAAAAGAGTGACGAAAGCTGTGTACATTGGGAATTGGGAGCACAGAGAAACATATCAGAGATGCTTTTGGAGTTGGATTATAAACAACAAGTAAGCATGCTCCAGGTTTAAAAAGAAAGAGATTATTACAGCGTGGGCAACAGCATACACAAAGGCAAAGAGTATAGAAAGTTCTGGAAATAGTAATATGATGCAAATACAGTGATCAAAGTGGCAAGAGATAAGAATGGAAAGATGGTTGGGGCCAGATTGGGCAGATCTCTGCATACCATTGAAAGGAGTAATCATTTTATTAATTGGGCAATGGAGAACTGTCAAGAGCTTATTTTGCAGATGAATAATAATTTATTTGAGTAATTTATGGACTGGAGTAGGTTTGATACTGCAAGCAGGAAGACCAGGTCATAGCAATTATCTGCTTGAAAAACAGAGCTATAAACAAACCAGGGGTAAAAATCAGACTGTGAATCAGAGGCAAGTGATAAGGCTAAAATGGTAAGAAACTATAGTATTTTATTCGTAAGTATCCTCTGCTTAGACAGAGGATATTTTTAAATGCTGAAATAAAATGTAATACTAAGGCTCTAAAAGATATAAGAAGATGACACATCATCAATTGAGTTGATAAACGAGAAGAGATGACAAAGTAGGATAAAACGCCACCTATACTTTGGGACCTGTAGTATTTATTCAAGTATTCCTGAAAGGACTTTGATACAACACAATATGAAAAGAAGTGGTATCTGAATAAAGTGCATCTTTGTAATTGGTTGATCTCTACATTCATTCTCTTCTTTTTGCCACTTTGCAATGTTTTGTTGAAGTTTTATTATTCCCGTAGAGTTTTGCACAATTTTGCTGAATAGTCCCTTGATACCATTTGACATATTCCTCTGTCCTGTTTTCTGTAAATTGATAGCTGAGGAGACTTGATCAACTTAAATTCAGTAATTTGTATATGAATATGTGTTATGGAAGTGAAAGCTTTGTTCCCTCAAAATTCATATTCTGAAGCTCTAATCCCCAGAGTGAGTATATGTGGAGATGAGACCTCCAAGGAAGTAATTAAGGTTAATCATACTGTCAGATGGGGCCATGGGCCAATAGGAATAGTGTCTATATAAAAAGACACACTAGAGAGTTTGCATGCACTCTCTCCGTCTCTCTCTCTCTGTTTCCATACGCCATAGAGGAAAGGCCGTGTAAGGATGGAGCAAGAAGGCAGCTGTCTGCAAGTCAGGAACAGAGCCCTCACCAGAAACTGAATCAGCCAGAACCTTGATTTTGAATTTTTAATCTCCAGAACTGTGAAAAAATAAATTGCTGTTGTTTCAAGCCACTCAGTATATGGTATTGTGTTATGGTAGCCCAAGCTCAGTACTACACTACCTCCTAGAGTGTGGTGTATACTTCTAATAGGAGGCACATGATGTCTGGTTGGCACTTTTTCACTGATGTTATCATCCATTAATCACTGCTTAGATTCATTACTTCATTAAGGGTTTCAAATTGTGATGATTTGCCATTCCTTCTTCATTTATTACATTTATAAATACACTTATAAAGAGAAACTCCTCCTTGTATATTATTATACAGAATGGCAGAATACATTTTTTATTCCTCTCCTATCTGCACACTTTTCAAACTAATGGAGTGATTCTCTGTACTACTCAAAATGCATTTTCTTTCTTTTGGGTATCATTATGAACTTGCAATGTTAAACATATTTGATGTGTTTCAATCCATCGAAGTTAGTGTTTTCATTGAAAATGCTCCACGTTTGGAAAATGGGAGATTAAATGAGATTGAATCTTGAGTCTTGCTAACATGACATTGGTACAAGTTCCTTTTCTAAGAAGTACACAGTAGGTGCAGGTCTATCTTATAAAAGTTTCTGTTCTAGACCTCACATCAGTCATTTATACAAGAAGTTCTGCTATCATTTGGAGGGAAATATTATTCAAAGAGCATAATTTGACCACTGGGGATTCTTATTGCCTTCTCATTCTCATTAATCTTCCTTTCTGTGCCGTATCAGTGGAAAGAGCTAGAAAAGACATATATAAGAAGAAAACACATTGAATGTTCTTACAAAAGTTTTCAGTTGGACTGGGCATGGTAGGTCATATTTATAATCTCAGCACTATGGGAGGCTGAGGTGGGTGGATCCCTTGAGCCGAGGAGTTCAAGACTAGCCTGGGCAACATAGTAAGACCCTGTCTCTAAAAAAAAAAAAAAAGAAAGAAAAGAAAATTGTTGTCTGGCATGGGGTGGCATACAGCTTCTAGTCCCAGCTACTCAGGAGGTTGAGTCAACAGGATCACTCCAGCCAAGTATTTGAAGGCTGCAGTGAGCCTTGATCATACCTCTGCACTCCCGCCTTGGTGACAGAGTGAGACACTATCTCAAAAAAATAAAAATAAAAATAAAGATTTCAATTCAAATTTAGGACTAAAGAGATATGTTTAACCTCCTCAATCTTATATCTGTATCCAAAATTACTATTGCTTATTTGTTGTAGCTCATAATACAGAATTAATAGTGTCAGAAAAGAAATATCATCTAAACCTAACACATTTGCTTTATCTAATACAAACACCAGTGTCAGAATGAATTTCATACCCTGAAACAAACAAGGTGATTATTACAAATTCATTTCTGTAATAAATAAAGAACAATTTGTATATTCTATTTCTTTTTCAGGGATAATTAATAATATGTGTCTGTCAAGATAATTGTTCATCTAAATTGTAAAATTTGTCAGTATAAAGTTTTTTAAATATTCTCTTGTTAAATACATTTAAGACTGTAGAATCTGTAACGGTATCACTTTACTTATTTGTAATATTGATAATTTTTATATTTTCTTCTTTTATCCTTATCAGTCTGGCTACAAATTTATCACTGTTATTGAAAGCACCAAAAAGCAAGCTTTAGAGTTAGGTTTTCCTGTTTTAAATGCAATGTAACAACATGTGCCTTTTAATAGGGGTGTTTAATCAGTTATATTTCATTCCTTTTTTTTTTTACATCTTGGGATTTCTTTTATTTTTTATTCCACCTTTGTGTTGTTTGCTTTTTCTTTATTTTCTGCTTTACTTTTATGATTCCATTTTATATCCCTTGTTGACATATTAGCTAAAACTTTTGTGTTACTTTAGTTGTTGTTTTACGGTTTATCATATATGTGGCAGCAAAATAATGGCCTCCTAAAGATGTCCAATTCCCAGTCTCTGAAATCTGTAATATGTTGTCTTACAGGGCAAAAGAGACTTTGTAGATGTGATTAATGCTACGAACCTTGGGATGGAAAAATTTTCATGGATTATTCAGTTAGATGAAATTGGAGGCAACTATCCAGTCAGTTGAAGGCCCAAATAGAATAAAAAGGCAGAAAAGAAGGGCAAATTAACTTTCTCTTCTAGAAATGGGATGCCAATGTTTTCCTGCCTTTGGACAGCAAAACTACAGGTTCTCTGGCTTTCTGATTATGGATCTAGCACCAGAAGTCTCCCTGGATCTCAGGCTATTGTTGGAACAAACTTGGGTCCACTCACCTAGTGCAACAAAGCCAAATCCTGATACCAGGATTTGTAAGTGAAAGAAAATAAGACATTTATTCTAGGGTGCCAAGCAAGGAGAATGGAGAGCTAATGCTTAAGATCTCAACTGTGATGGCTTACAAGCAACACTTTTTAAAGGCAGAGGTTGGGGCCGTTCTCAGAAGTGAGTTAAGGGCTGGAGAATTTCTGGAACTTTTTTTAGGTACTTTCTGGTTCCAGTCTGTCTGAGGTCTATATGACAACGGCTGGTCAGAATTTTCCAGCTAGTTTCTGAAAAAAAAAAAAAACTTCAGGGACATACATCAAGATGTTATCCTCAATTTCTATGCAAAACCAAATAATGTGATTCTGGCTTCCTTGGGTGACTATTTAAGCTACAATCATCTTGGTAATGTGTTGTTTATTTACTTCTCTAATTGCTGGTTGCAGGGCTAAGTGCATGGAATTTCCTTTGGATGAATTTAAAATGTTTTCTTTATTTCTATGCTAGGGGTTGAGGGAGGTGGTCAAGGAGATCAGCAGGCCCTAAACAGTGGTCCTTGTTGCATCTCAAAGCCTTCAGACCTGGACTGAGCTATGTGACAGGCTTTCCCAATTCTCCAGCTTACAGACAGCATATCATGAGACTTCTCAGCCTCCATAATTACATGAGCCAATTTCTATAATAAATTTCCTGTGATCTATTGATCTACCTATCAATCTATCCTATTGATTCTATTTCATTGGACAGCCCTGACTAAAACAGATTTTGACACCAGGAGTGGTTCTAGGTGAACAGAATTTTAAGGTTGTGTTTTCTGAATTGGTTTTAGGATTTCTGCACTTGGCTGTCTAATCTGATTAGATTTTAAAATGCTAAGGACTGTATTTTTAATAGTACAAAAAGCACTAACAGTTCATAGCATGAAATATTTATACAGATACACAGATATTTTGTGTATCTCTACTTTGATTAGGATACTCCTAATCAACCACTTACAAGAGACAAAGAACTTAGTGATCCTGTTATTACTTTTGAACATTTGTGGAAAACTAAGCAATATAATGACATTGGTTGGTTGCTCCTAATGTCATTGGATGGAGTGACGAAACTAAAGGATGATCTCAGGGATTCTAATTCACAGCTCAAGCACCACATAAATGACCTAAAAGCTTCTATATATGTCCTGACAAAGAATCGTATCTCCTGTAGCCACAGGACTGAAATTGCTGAAAACAAAACACAAGATTCCTTCATGGAATTGGCTGAATTGCAATGAAAATTGAACTCCCAGCCTTGCAAGGTGTCTACCGTTAAAGTAAGGGCATGGCTTGGGAAATACTGGGATCCTGTAAGTTGGGATGAGGACATGTGGGTACATGGAGCTCCTAAATCCTGATGAGTTATTTGTTTTTGTTTTTTGTTTTGCCCGCAGATGTGGCCTCCCTACCCCCAGGTGTAGCAGTTTTCCCACCCACAGTGGTATTGGCCTTTCTACCTCTGTCTAAGGGGATTAGCCCTTCATTGCCTAAGGAAATGGCAATGACCTCCTTTGGGACAGATGCTAAGCAAGGCAATGCTGGTTATCCTCAAGACCCACCCCACCACCCTTCTTTGCTTCTAGACAAATAACTAGACTCAAGTCCCAGAAGGGCCCCAAAAGTAAAGTACAAAGTGTGATTCATGAGGAGGCATGTCTGTTGCACTTTCAAAGAACTACTTAAGTTTTCTAATTTATACAAGCAGAAATCCAGAGAACATGTGTGGGAATGGGTATTAAGGGTGTGGAATAATAATGGAAGGAACATAAAGATGGATCAAGTGAAATTAATATAGGCCCACTAAGCAGAGATTCTGCATTTAATGTTGCAGCCTGGGGTGTTAGAAAAGGCTCTAATAGTTTTTTTTGTCGGCTGAAAAATGAGTCAACAATGGCCTACTGTGAGTTAGTTGGAAATGTCCCGTGTCCCTTGGCTTAAGGTAGAAGAAAAGATTTAAAGACTCAGGGAGACTGGAATGCTGGAGCGAATTTGTCATTTACGGCCTACTTTCCTATATTAGGAGAGTCCAGGAGATGTATCTTTTACCACTACTTTAAGAAATAGATTTGTGAAAGGAGCCCTAGAGTCTTTGAGGAGCTTCATGATTGCTCAGAGTGTACCATGGGAACTGTAATCTATAAAACTTAAATGCAATATGAAAAAATGGATCCTAGTTGATAAGGGCCAGGTGGCAGCAATCAACCACCAGAGACAAGGTGGGCGTAGTTAGTTACTGTAATGGATCACAGGGTCAAAGCAACAATTAGAATAGTCTGACTTATACAGACCTGTAGTATTAGCTAGTTAATCATGTTATTCGTAGATATGAAATAGATAGGAAGCCTACTAAATTCTTACTTGATCTGAATAAGCAGAAAACTTCCAGGTCAAGTAAACAAAAATCTAACTTGAATTTTAAAAACAGAGAATATATCCTATGGGTTCTGTTTCTCTGGAGAACCCTGACTAACACATGACTCTATAATGGTGCAACATTGCTGGCTTTTCAGATAAATAAAGGGAACCATGAGCTAAGGAGTGTGAGTGGCCTCTGGAATCTAGAAAGAAAAAGAAAATAAATTCTCCCTGAGTGTCTCCAGAAAGAAACACAGAACAACTGTTACCTTGACTTTAGTCTAGTGAAACCTGCTCCTCAATTTGTACTGATGTGCCCCTTAATTTGCATGTAATTGGAAGTGGGTTTAAGTGAATATAAACAGTTGCCTAGAGCCCATACATTGTTGACTCTGGGTGCACTGTCCATAAGTTAGCCCTGCTCCACAAGGATCAGCACCAGTCAATAAAAGATTGCTGTCTAACACCACTGGCTCACACTCAAATTCTTTCCTGGGTGAAACCAAGAACCCTCCTGGGCTAAGCTCCAATTCTGGGGTTCACCTGTCCTGCAACAGTACTACAGAATGTTCTGGTTTTATCCTGCAATTTCTCTACTGCAGCCACAGAACTGGCCATTTTTCCAAGGAGCACTTGTTTCTTTTGTTAGAGAATAATATTTAGGAAGCAAGATGTAATTGAGAGGTATGCTCATCCATGGTCAGGTGGCATTGCTTCTAGGCTTCTCGGTAGACAGGGCTAAGAAATACACATTAGTATGCATGAGCCACCTGTTCATATTGATTTTACTGATTCTAATACAGTGCCACAGAAAGTCAAAAAGCAGTCCATTACATCCTGAAGGCGGTCTGGCATTCACATCTTGGATATGTTATTCTGTTAAACATAAACAATCTCACAGAAAGCAAACATGAGGAAAGGTTACTCGGCAACCTTGATAATGTGAGAAAAAACAAGACCACTTCATAATTTTTTGTAAAAAAAGTCAAAAATAAGGTCATTGTGCTACCCACTAAATACTAAATTTCCCTTTCTCTCCTGACTAAAACAAGTGGCTGCTACTTCTTTTCCAACTACAGATTTATTCTCACTCTCATCTGCCTTCCATATAAACACAATTACTGAGATACCCAATGACAGAATCGCCTTGTTTTCTAACAGCGTCCTACCTAGAGTGAATCCCCAATTCTTTAGACCTTCACTAAACTCACTGCCCACCCAACAAAAGTCCAAATCCCATGACTGGTTCTTTCTAACATTCTCTACTAAGATACTGTGGTTCGCTATGGTGTGCCTCCTCTCTACAAAGGAGTAACAAGCTCTACTTGTCAATTTCAGGTATGCTCTGGGTGATATTTGGCTGATGAGCACTGGCAGCAGCCTTCCCCTCTCTTTAACTGTAACTCTTTTCTCAGACAATGAGAAACCTTGCTCTCATTATGCACCATATATTACTTATTTGCTTAATTCTAGAATATACATAAGTTTTAGAATTGGTAACGTATACATCAGTTAAAAACAAACCTACTAACTAGAGTTCAATATTTGTGAACAGTTATTTTTTTCTTTAGCCTTAGAGTATATGGAAAAAAACACTGTTTTTCAAAGTTTCTTAGGTTAATTATTTTCTTTCTCCCCCTCCCCTTCACTGTGGTTATGTTACTGACTTGTAATGCATTTAGGTTTATTTGCTTCTGTTTGTTTTCCATGTTGGGTATCTTGCATCCAAGTTAATTTTAACATATTTTTGATTATATACAACATGGAGATGCTTTCAAAAGTCAGAACTAAACCAAAAGTATACTCAGGGAAGTACTGCCCCCACCTTTGTACCCTATTCCAGTTGTCTCTTTCTTTACTCTTTACCTCCATCTCCCTTTTGTATTAAAGGGCCTGTATCATATCAAATTTGGTTTAGTTCTGACTTTTAAAAGCATTTCCATGTTGTAAATAATCAAAAATATATTAAAATTAACATGGATACAAGAAACCAAACATGGAAAGCAAACAGAAACACAGTATCTTTTTGTTTCTTTTTCATTCTATCTTTGTATTATCGGAGGTGTATTTTCAGAGTAAAGTCTTACAAGGATTATTGGGTCAAAAGGTAAATTAACATGTATTTGTATTAGATATTGTCAAATTCCCATCCAATAGGGCTGTATTCATTTGTATTACCACCACCAATATATGAGAGTGCAGGTTTCTTTATAGCCTAGCCAATAGGATGTGGTCAGACTTTTTAATTTTCATCAACTGGGAAAAGTCATAAATGGTTTCTCAGTACAATTTTAATTTTTAGATTTGGCATTATGTCTGAAATTGAATGCCTCTTATGTTTTAGGGCTATTTCTTTTGTGAATTATCTGTTCATATCTTCCATTTTAAAAAAATTATTTTCCTTCCAATTTTAAGAGTTTATTATGTATTTGTGATATCAGACCTCTATATGTAATGTATCTTGGAATTATCTTCAAATTTGTCAAGTATTTTATTTTTGCTTGTGATTTTTTCATCCATGTTAAGCATTTTGTATAGATTATAAAAAAATCTTTGTATATAAAAATTTTATTTTTCTCTCTAATTTTATAATTATCAGACCATTAGAGTCTACTCTATTGACCAAAGTCAGAGTACTGTACCTGCCAGCTTGACCAGAACTAATGAGACAAAGAAAAAGCAGGTACCCAAATAAATATATGCTGGGTAGACAACAGGAGCAATATCTATTACAGAAAAGTCCCTGATTGGGGAGCTCTTTCTCTCCCAATCCACACTTATTCTAATCCCTGTGCTTGTTCCATTCTTCACCAGGACCAACCTTTCATTGTGCCAAATGGCAGCATACTATTTACACAGTTGTGCAAAGAGATGCATCAGTCTCTATAGCAAAACTTCACTGAGGGAACAAAACCAATGCAGAATTTATGTTGATGCTCTTATTACTTGAAGTGTTACAAAAACAAATAGCCAGTGAAAACCAGCATCTTTGGTTTTTTCACAACAGGCATGAGCTGAAAATACTCTCAATTCTGAATTATTCAGGCCCCGTTTTCACGTCCCTTCCACACATTTATGATCTGAAAAATTGCCTTCGGAAAAGAAAATGGCACAGCATCAATTTGATACCTGAAAGTTGAAAGACATACCAGACTTGTAATGGCTAATGCATTCTAAAAAGTGAAACTGTGTGTGTGTAAATATCCTGACCTTTCAATATTTAGACTTGTTGGCATTTCTTCTCTCCCTTCATTTATAGATAATAAGGCTGTAAGCAAATAACAATGGGGAATGAGTGCACTATAAAGAAAGGCAGATAAAAGACACTTACTAGAAAATTAAACATTATTATGAGCAATACGCCGAAGACAGTAAGTAGAAGTAGAAATAGTAGTTTGGTTTTTACCTGACATCTTTTCAAATCTCATAAATAGGAAAATTAGACTGTAGTATATAGATTTTCAGTAGGAAATCTAGATAAGCTGATTTTTTCTCATATACCTTAATATTTCATGAGAGTCCAATAATCTTTACTTAATCTAATGGAACATTAACATCACTTTTACTCTATTATTTTCATTGTTGATAACAATCAGTATGTTTCTATTTTCCATTCAAAAAGGAAGAAATGAGTTAAGGCTGGAAAGGTGTTAAATAACTAGATTTGTTTTAAAAGAAAAAGAAACTAATAAGTATTAGGTACTCACTCCATGCCTGATATGTGTGTATATGTGCGCTTGTGGTGTGTGTGCTCTATAATTCTTGCAATAATCCCATGAGGTAAATATGTTTGTCTTAATTGTACAGATCATAATTTTGCTGTGCAGAAATGTTAATTGGCTTCCCTAAATTCAAACAAATCAGCAGCAAGCCAAGGCTGTAACCTAATTTCTTTGATTCCAAAGTGATGTATCAAATTTGAAAGAGAGGGTTTCTTTTTACATTTTACTTGCAATTATTTTGTCTTTAGAGATGAATAAATTATAGTGTCATCTAATATATTTACATACAAGTAATATCATTTTAAGAGAGGATAGTGTAATTTCATACTCATTACTCAGTCCCAACAGCCATATTATGCTGCTTCCCTATTGTCTTACACTTACAGGTGCTCCATGCCATGGCCCCCCAGCCCACCTGATTTCAACATGGCTTTAGTAGACAGTTCTATGCACAGTGTCTGTGTCCCACCATAAATACAAGCTGCAGCATCTCTAGTTAGTCTGGTTCAGAAAGACGCTGGGAACACAGCTTAAGCTGTGCACAAGTGTAGACCAGAATTGTGCAAAGTAAATTTCCCCAAGGGCAACTCTCAACCAAAGGCGATGGAAGTCAGTGCATTCAGAAGGTCACCAGAAAATGTAAGCCCTATTTGCTCATGGGGGTAATTGACCATTTTTAGTTTTTCTTTCTCTCTTGCCTCATTCTCCCCACTCCCTTACTTCTGCCTCCCAGGATCATCTCTCAAATAAACTACCTTCAACCAAATCCTTATTTTAGGCTATGCCTTCAAGAAAACTCAAACTAAGACATAAATGATGTTAAAGTTTTCACTATAAGAAATACCAAGTCAGGCAACCCAGAAAACTCTTTAAGTAGCAGTCTTAGGACTTAGTGATTCAATAAAATGGAGCCCCCTGCCTCTTGCTTGTCAAACTTAGGCAAGATGAGCCACTCAAAAGAACTCTGTCTTCCAGTAAGTACAGCATATTAGAGCAGAACTGAACTTCAGTTATAATTGAGGCAGAAGCTGTTGTTAGTATATTCTGTCCTCCAAGGTCAGAGGGATCCTTGAAACCCAAAACCACTCCCTGAATTCACTAGAATAGGCATCTTTGGTGAGGACACACTTGTGGTCATGGCCAAAGAGTAGTCACCATCATCACATACACAGCCAGCTAGATCCCACCCAAAGGAGGATGGTCTCACATTCTTGTCTCAACTCCTAACTGTTCTGATACTAACTGTGTCATAAAAGACACGTGCCTTCACCCTCTGAGCCTTAGTTCTCTCCCCTGAATAATGTTGAAAATAATGTAAGCCTCTTAATTTTGTCATGAGGATGAAATGATACAGTTTCATCAGTTATTCTTGGT
This sequence comes from Gorilla gorilla gorilla, assembly GCF_029281585.2. Taxonomy (NCBI): domain Eukaryota; kingdom Metazoa; phylum Chordata; class Mammalia; order Primates; family Hominidae; genus Gorilla; species Gorilla gorilla. The sequence continues at coordinate 83,260,587 of NC_073236.2, forward strand.
TTATCTTGTACTTCACTGTCCACTTCCTTTTCATATCATTGTTTTAGCCTTCCCTTTTTACTAATCCCTTAATATTGCATTGCTCCAAAGTTCAGTCTTTTATCTTCTCTGCCTTTCCCTTCATTAATGATTTCATCAAGTCTAATTACTTTAAATACCGCCTAGATCGGCATTATCCATGAAGGCTTTCCTCTGTGATGGAAATCTTCTATATACTCACTATCCAATAGCAATAGAATATATCTACTGTATTAGATATATTTACTATCCTATACAGTTACCACTGGTCACACAGGCTACTGAGTCACCTTAAATGTGATAATGCATGTGGCCAGTGGCTATTGTATTAGACAGTGCGCATTTATTTGATGACTCTTAATTTATTACTCCAGATTATATATCTATATACCTTCTTGATATTTTCAATTAGAGATATCAAATAGACATCTCAAATTCTGCATGCCTAAAACTGAATCGATCTCTTCCCACTCCATCTGAAAGGGATACAAATCCATCCTGCCAGTTGCCCAAGACACAAGGCTCAGAATTATCCTTTCCTCTTCCCTTTGTTTTCTACGTCAAAGTATATCTGTGCTCTAACCAATTCACTCACCATGTTCCAGCCATGCTGTCTTTCTGCTGTTTCTTCCACATTATAGGACACACTAACCTTATTACCTTACCTATAGTGGCTCCCTCCACCTGAAAAGATTCTACCTCTGATATAGTTTGGATACTTGTCCCTGCCCAAATCTTATTTTGAAATGTAATTTCCAGTGTTGGAGGTGGGGCCTGGTGGGAGGTGTTTGGATCATGGAGGTGGATCCCTTATGAATGGTTTGGGCCATCCCCTTGGTGGTAAGTGAGCTCTTGCTCTGAGTTCACATGAGATCTGGTCATTTAAGTATGTGGCACCTCCCCCTAACACTTGCTCCTGCTTTTTGCCATGTAAAGTGTCTGTTCCTGCTTTACCTCCTGCCATGACTGAAAGCTCCTAAGGCTTCACTAGGAGCTGACCAGATGCCAACACCATGCTTCTTGTAAAGCCTGCAGAATTGTGAGCCAATTAAACCTCTTTTATTATTTATTTATTTATAGCAACGCAAAAACAACCTAACACAACTTCAGATATCCACTTTAATAATGGTTTCATCACCTTTGATTTTTTTACTCAAATGTCTCATTTTCAATGAAACCCAACTACTTTATTTAAATCCTGTAGCAGAAAGCATCTTACACAAGTTGTGCCTTTTGCTAGATAAGCCTAGCCACCGTCAACATTTAGATCCAGAGACAGGAGAACAACTCTCATTCTCCTCCAAAACTCTGATTTCCTTTTAGTATCTCCCATTAGTTGAACGCAGCTGGAGGCCAGAAGGCAACAGAACCCATTGATTAATCTGTAAAAGTCAGACTCCCAGAGCTCTGGGCAGGAAAGAGAAAGATAGAAGTAAATCTAGAAAGAAAACAGAGACTAGTTATCACTTTGAGACTAGTAATCACTTTGACTTCAAATGCATGATGTACTTTGCATCTGTTATTATGATTATTTTTGTTTATCATCATCACCTTCATCTCTCAAAATGTAAGTTCAGTATGGACAGGAATCTTTGCTTTGTCCATTAATACATTCTGACCACATAAAACGGTGTTATGCTCATAGCAGGCTCTCAGTAAATAGTTTTGAATGATTGAATATATGTAAACAACTAGAAATTGCCTGAAATATTATAAAAGCATAAAGCTCTGATTTCCTTCTCCATTCTCTAATACTTCAGCTTCCAAACATTATTTCTTAATGCTTACCATTGCTTATGAAAGACCTGTAAGTTTTACTTCTGTAATAACTCTTGCACCACCTATGTCCTCCTTTCTTGCCCTACTGCTCTTTCCATTATTTCAGACCATCAGGACACCATAATTGCTTCCTTACTGGAATCCCTAAATCTATCCCTCATCCCTTCAATCCATATTAATTAATCTGCCTAGACTTCCACACAAAAGAAAAAAATCACGAAGGAACATTATCACAGTTCAACTGCTAAAATTTTTGCACTCATGATAGATAAAATCAAAAACTTAAAAATACAAAAATGGACTAGTAAGAATAAACATCAGATATGGCTTTTACAATGAACTAATGCCTACATGATAGAGAAAACTCACACCAATTGATAATTAGGAATTTAATACAGAGACAGTGCTACAAATAAAAGTCAGGAGATTGTTTTTTATCAAAACATACTTATCCAATAAATAATTCTGGCTATTCAAACTTGATTCCCCTGCTGCCTTCCCAGTCAGTTCTATACCTCTGCTTTCTTCCCCCTCCTGCCTCCTCCATAACTGGTCTTACTTCCCAACTCTCTGTCTTTGGCCAGCCTCATTCTACAAAATCCTCCTTGGTGATGACATCTACTCGAATATTTCCAAGTGTCATGTATATCTACGAATTTAAAATTTTTTAGTTCTCTCCTGAGCTCACACGCACATAAAACTCCATAGAGCCCAAAGCTTTTCCCCTCCTACCTGAAGTATTATAATAATTGCACTATCATTGCCTACATGATAAAATCCAGTTCCCAAACTGGGCACTCAAGGCCTTTCATCATTTGATTCCCACCTTAGCCCTGAGGCTGGCCCTCTTCCACATGGACCTCCAATCATTCCTACTCCTGGCAGTTCCCAGAATTTACCAGGCTTCCATGCACTTGCACAAGCCCTTCCCTATGCCTACAACTCCTTTTCTGCTTTCACATACCTAGTTAAATTCTACACATCTTTCAAGACTTAAGAACAACATCATTTCACACATGACTCTATCTATCTATCTATATATACACACACACACGTGAAGCTATATATGTTATACATATATATGTGAAGTTATATATGTTTTATATATATAACATTCTGCTCAAAAGGAATTCACCAATGTCCTTTGTCTCACTGTACCCAGCTGGTATAGCAACTGCTACCCACTTGTTTTATTTCATGAATGCCTATCTCCACTAAAATGTAAATTTCTCGAAGCAAAAGATTATCTGTTTTATGACTTATTTATTTATATCTTAAAATGACAGATTAATTTGTATTTACTGTGTACAACATGATGTTTTCAAGTGTAGATCTATTGTACAACATGATGACTATAGTTAATATACTGTCTTCTTGAAAAATGTTGAGAGTGAATGTAGTGTTCTCACCACAAAAATGATAACTATGTGAGGTAATGCATATGTTAATGAGCTAAACTTAGTCATTCCACAATGTATATCTACTTGAAAATATCATGTTATATGCTGAGTTGTTTTCAAAAGAAAGAAAAAAAACTACATATGTGAAATTACTCATTTCAGCAATTTTTATAGTAGGAAAACTTGGATACTTTTTGAATAAGCATTAAACAACAGAGCAAGTCTTAAGATAGAATATATCCACAAAGAATAGCCACTAATGTGATAATTTATGGAAATTATTCAACATGGAATATACATAAACATCAAGTTTGGCATGAAATGGAGACCATAATTCTGTCTACACCTTGATTAACACTGTATAATATTTGTATGAATAGTGTCTATAAGGAATCACTGAAAATTAAAACACATTCTATAGTTGAGTGGTGATATTTGGGGCAACTTCTTTCTTCTGTCTTTATTTCTGAGTTGTTATTTTTATGCTATTTCCGTGTTAAATAAAATAAAGAGAAGAAAAAATGATAAGGAAGGCACCATTTTAAAATGTACTTCTTAGAGGTGGAGCAGGAAGAGTTACAAAATGTCCTTCTGCCTATAAAGATAAAATCTTTCTTATATGCTAGTACTGAAAATATTTGTGAGGTCCCTAAAAAGTCAACGAACCCAGGAAAATGACTTACTGCTCTCCAAAGTCACACATTCTGTGGTAGATTGACTTGGCAACATCCAAAATCCATAATGCCTTGAAGTCACTTCCCTGTAGCCATGAGAGGCCAGAGCAAGAAAAACAGGGAAAAAATTCATTTGTGAAAATCCTAGTTGTAAAACATGTCCAACCCAGAGCACATTTAGATATCTGTTCCGCATTTATAAGTTGCTCTTTCAAAAATATCCTTCCTTCCTTAATTACTGTCCAAAGAAGTTAATACAGGAAACATTTCTGAAGTGCTGAGCAGGAAGATATTGATGGAGTCAGGTTGGCTCTGGGTCTGGGTCTCATGTTTCTGCTGCCACAGCCCTTCCAGCTCCTGCCCAGGCCACAAATACAAACAGAGCTGGGAAAATTTTATCATTGGCAGCCATCCCATGGGGTGAAATCCAATACACAGTGTAGAGTGGATAAGAAGCCAAAATTAACTCTGGGCCATGACTTCTCATTGCTTTTCACCAACTCGTTTGGAGAATTAGAGCTCTCTACTACGCATAAGAACAGCATTTGTTCATCAAATATTTGTCAAGAGCCCACTGTGTGAAAGGCCTTATGTTGAGCACAGCACTGATTATTCACTTTAGTTTAAATGAAAGGGCATGAGTCAAAGGCTGCTGAATATCACGTACGTTGCCAAACTACTTGTTAATATTCAAGCAAAGAGCTCTTCCTGGAATGTCAGAGCTGAAGCACTCTCATAAAGCCACTCTCTACCCTAAGGTAAAACCATTCTGGCAAATTATAATCTGGCTCAGGGCTTTTCATTCAGACTCTGCTTTGTTTTCTTGTTTGTTTTTGTTTTTGTTTTTGTTTTTGTTTTTGTTTGAGATGGAATCTCACTCTGTCACCCAGGCTGGAGTGCAGTGGTGTGATCTTGGCTCACTGCAACCTCCGCCTCCCAGGTTCAAGTGATTCTTCTGCCTCAGCCTCCCAAGTAGCTGGGACTACAGGTGCATGCCACCACACCCGGCTAATTTTTGTATTTTTAGTAGAGATGAGGCTTCACCATATTGGCCAGGCTGGTCTCAAACTCCTGACCTTGTGATCTGCCCGCCTCACCCTCCCAAAGTGCTGGGATTACAGGCATGAGCCACCATGTCTGGCCCAGACTGTGCTCTTAGGAGCTCATAGAAACCATGATGGCTTGGATTCTCTGTAAGCACAGCTCCACTTTTTACCTAGGCTTTATTGTGTTTAAACAGTAGGTTTGCAACTAAACACACACACACACACACACACACACACACACACACACACACAAGCATACACTCTATTTTCTAAAAAACACCTTTCAAAAATAAATTTCTGTAATTTTTTTCTAGAAACATCTTCCCCCTTTTAACATTAGGAAGATTTTTTATACCTCACCCAAACATTCACAGTACAACCTTAATATATGTGTTCTTTTTATGCTGTTGGTCATCATAATTCTTGATGTAGAAACTGTTTATATCCTTGAATGCAGCTAGTTATGAAGTCTTCCATTAACCTCACTTTGTCAGGTCAAATTCTTACAAATTCTGCTTTGGGTCTAACTTTTAGCCTTTTAGTCTTCTCTGGGCTCATTCCATATTAGGTTCTCCTCCTACCCAACCAGGTGAAATAAAAATCTGTTAGATTAGGAATCAGAAAAGCCGGGTTCCAGTGTCAGTTTTGATAGAGACTTGATGTGAAGCCTTTGGCAATTCAAAACCTCCGTGGCCTCAACTTTCCTACCTGCTAAGTAAAAGTGGAAGAGAGAAAGCTTCTGATTAGCTATGAATGCCAGACAGGCATATCCATAGACACTAGGTTCTAAGGCCAGTAACTTAGCCATCACCTATTTAATACCAAAATTCCTTTAGAAAAAGCCAGTATCTCTATGTTCAAACAATACTTCAAAATTTTCACCCCTAGAAGAGAAAGAGGTTGATTGGTTTCAAGTTGGTTTCAAGTCACATTTGGGAATATAGAACTTACTGACCTCCTTATCTAAATCTGTTTGAAAAAAATTACAAGGCCATTCGAGAACCAGGATAGTACTCCATAGGTTATAAATACTCAATAAATATTTGCTCAAGGAGTGACGAACCCAAGAGAGGGAGAGAAACAAGGGAATGCTAGCAAAAAGTGAGGTAGCTGATGTAATAGATGTCCTGTCCATTGATGTATCACAATCACTTAGAAGGTGCCCTACGGAATGAATAAGAAAATAAATAAAACACTAGGTTAGATTTTAGATTTATAGTTCTAGAACTTTCCAGTTTTATTGGTGATAGGCCTTGCTTCTACTCTTCCTTTTCATGACCCAGAATCAGAGCCACAAATTTTCCAGATAAATAGAATTACACCAAAACAAAACAACACAAGAACATCTAATTCTCTGATCTAAATAATAACTACCTGGGAGTACTACACAACTTATAGTGGCAAATGTGTGTTATCTGGACTAGGACCCCATGTTATGGTCTGAATGCTTTTTCTCCTCAAAATTCATATGTTGAAATTCTAACCCCCAAGGTGATATTAAAAGGTGGGGCTTTTGGGGAGTGACTAGGTCATGGGGTAAATCCCTCACATATGGGATCATATGCCTTTTTAAAAGAGGTGCCTGAGAGCTGCCTTGTCCCTTCCAACACGCCAAGACAAAGTAAGAAAGTGCCATTCTATGTACCAGGAAGCAAGAACGTCATCATGTACGGTTCTTCCCCTCTCATGTACGGTTCTTGTACAGGAAGCAAGAACCGTCAATATATGTACGGGCACCTTGATCTTGCACTTTCTAGCTTCCAGAATTGTGAGAAATAAATTTCTGTTGTTTATAAGCCACCAAGTTTTCAGTATTTTTGTTATAGCAGCCCAAATGGATTAAGACAGTCCTCTTTACACTGCCATATACCTAAATGAAACCAGATATTCAGAAGTTTTAAAGACAAGATCCCCCATTGTCTCCTCAAAACAGTACAATAAAAAACAATACCACTATACAGACAGGTGTAAGAAATCAGCACAGAGCTATGCTTTGGCATAAAAGATCTGATTTTCAGTAAGTGCAAGGTAAACCAAACTTTTCAATTTGCCATAATAAAAAGAGGCCCAATCCTAGCTTTTAAATGCATGGCAAGGTTTATAATTCCTTCTAAATAAGTTTAACCCCTGGCTGAGGTTGTCAAAGATAATTTATATGAAACTCCCCAAAGATGAACATCTACTTCCATGGAACTTATTACTTAGCTTAATAAAAGGATATGCTGCCATTTGCAACAACACAAATAAACCTAGAAGGCATTATGCTAAGTGAAATAAGCTACACACAGAAAGAAAGATGTTTCATTACCACACTTATGTGTGGAATTTTTAAAAAATATGAATACACAGAAACAGTTGAAGGGTGTTTGCCAGGGGTAAGTGGGTGGAGGGTGAGGCAATGGGGAGATGTAGGTCAAAGAGTACAAACATGCAACTATGTAGTATATGTAAGTCTAGAGACCTAATGTATAACAGTAGAATTATAGTAAATACTGCTGTATTGTATATTAGAAATTTGCTAGGAGAGTAGATTTTAGGAGTTATTACCAAAAAAAAGAGAGAGGGGAAGAGAGAAATAACTAAGGAAAGTGATGAATAAGTTAATTTACTTACCTGTAGTAATCATTTCACTATGTGTGTGTATATATACACATATATATGCATACATACATAATACATATATATGCATACATACATAATGCATATATATGCATACATATATAATGCATATATAAAAATCATGTTGTATGTGTATAAATATATACAATTAAAAAGTAAAGTACATGCATAAAAATGTACATTTTTAGGAACAAATATTATGGTATTTGTCTTTGTAAATATTAAGCCATGATCATTTTGAGGATGTGTTATACCGACCTCTTAGAAACCTATGATCAGGTAGACACAAGTACACAGCAGGACAGGCATTTGCTAACTGGTAATTATAGAATTGCTACAGGGCTGGGTTAGGATACTGTAATGAAGTTACTGCCTGACTTTTATTTGAAGTCTGCTACACATTGAAAAATGTTACAGCGAGTAGTACAAAGAGCTGTGTCAGCCTGGAAATTGGAAACAAGGCTTTTCATTAGAATCCTGGTGTGACCAGGAGGCATCTTGAATGGTACCTTTTAAAAACAGTACTTTTGTCCACAACCTAAAATACCATTTTCTTTATTTTTCCAATGTCATTAAAGTAGGTCAATCTAAGTGACAGTAGGATCGTGAAGCACTTGTGCACTGTCTTCCACTATGGGATAACTGAAGAGTCATCACTGGGCCATGTTTTGATAGGCATGAATGTCTCATGGCAGCATGTCTGGTGCATGGCTCCATCGTGGCCAGCACCTTTAGCATGATGGCCTGCTTTAGTTATCCTGAGAATCCACACAGCCCTTGTGAATTCTTTTTCCTCACTTACTACTGTTTAGTACAACACAGGTATGAAACATGATAAGGCCAAATATATAAGTACAGAAGAGGAATAGAGTAGAAAAGCCAAGAAAGTAGGTTATAAGTCTATAAAGAAATGCAACTTCCACCAACACTTGTGTGACCTTGTTAAAACTGAAAGAAGACTTTGGGCACTAACCAAAGATGTTAAATAGCCATAGAACAAATTAGCCACATTTCAGTGGAGATGGAAAAGGAGAACTTCAGAGACCAATCCCTCCAAATCACAATATCCTGTAATTAGGATACGTGAAAAAAAGACATTCTGAAGTTACAGAGCTACTCTTTGTTATGTCTGTTAATGTCTCCAGGATGACCATGAGGGTTAGAAGCACTTTGAAGGTATCAAGCCCATTTTTATTTCTTGGAGCTTGTTACCTATCTGCTATGCTTATCTCTACTTTAGCTTAATAGAAATTCACATCCATCAAGATATGAAAAAAAGATACAGCCAAGCTATAGCAAAGCGATATTCAGAATCTGGGCACTGGAGCCAGACTGCTTAGGTTTGAATCCCTGCTTTTCCACTTACTGGCTATGAGGTCTTAAATACATTATTTAAATTTCCTTAAGCTTCAGTTTCTTCATCTATAAAACCTTCCCCATATGATGCAGTAGAGTGTTTCGCACCTCAAGTGTTAGCTATTGCTGTCTTTCATGAAATGTTCTCACTGTGTGCAGACGTTCCTTTCCAAAGACTCTGAAAAGTAACTAAATCAAAGCTGAGAAGGGTTTAGATATAGTCTGCTTCCCTCACATTGTGAAAGTGAGACTAAATGTAATCTAGTATTTTTTTTTTAATTTTAGCTATTTAGAACTAAGACAAAAAAAGAAAGAGAAAATAGAGGACTTTATGAGCAGGTAAAATGTGATTTTCCCCACACTAAGGAAAAGAGAATTTGAAGTCAGAAGAAGCTGAGTTCCTGTCACTCAGCATTATTAACACTTTCAGACTGTTATAGGCAAACCACTAGATTCTGGAACACAAGGCCATTTGAAAGCAGAAAAAGCTTCATGTTCACCTTAAAGGGGTGTTATGAGAATAAAATGAGGTATATGACAATTTTCAGAATGTACAGTGCTTTAAAAACTCACAGTAGAAATATTATGAAAGCCATCCTTTGATGATTACACAAATACAGGAATAAAACTTCACCAGCAGTTTCAGAAGGGAAGATATATAAATTTGCCAGGTGAATGAAGAGACTCTGCTTGTTTTCTGTGCTTATCATTTGCAAGTCCTCTTGGATTAGAAAACTTTTTATTCTTTTGAGCCACATGGAGTATCACTTAGACATTAATACTATGCAAATTTGATCTCAGCTAGGTGTGCCACAGTAATTGCCATAGTTGTAGATTTCTGGCATTTTGTACAAAATGATTACTGCTTGCTTGATTCCATAATTATATGTTTTCCATATTGTAATTTCAGTTTATTGAGTAAAATTGTACATAAAAACACACCTAGTGAGTTCGTCCTTCAAGAAAACAGACCAAGTAAGAACAACAAAAACTCAGAAGATTTCTATGGACCTCTGAGGTGGTAACAAGAGAATTCAAAGCACAAGGGTTTTGCCTTTCTGTAAATGACTGGCTTGGCACAGTGATTCTCACCCTGGTGTCCTGGAAATTTAATGAAGCTTCCCAGGTTTCTCAAGTACTCCCAGTGCTTACTTGTGGGTATGCACAGGCCACAGTGCCCTGGTTGGGGGAACCGTGGAAGACAAGAAGAATAACGATACTGGGAAATAAACAAGAAGGAATCAATAAATAATCTGAGGATAGCTTTAGGTTATTTGAGACTATCAAACTATTTGATTAAAACATAATACTTCAACCTTCTTATTGAGACACACAATATTAGAATTTAGCTCATCTTTTAAAATTAAAAATAAACGTATAAGAGAAAATGAAGTTCTGTGGGAACCAAATCAATGAGCCGTCCTGCTATATACATGCCTACTACTATACATGTTTAGATACATATATAATAATATTTTGTTAGGGAGCTCAGTATTTGCCACAGTCAGTAAACTGGTTGACTCCACTATTTACCCTGATTATCAGTATACACTGAGCATATTATTCCCCTTTAATAACTGATTGTGGGTTTTGAAATATTGACTGAATCTCTGTCATTTTTTATTCTTCACATAAAAATCTTTGGATGGTAGTGCAGTCAGTGAACTTCTTGTATTTACTACCTACTACTTGACAAAGCTACCATTATTGCAGTTTAAGGCAGACAGTGGTTGTCAGTCATTTACCAGCTATTGAGGTTTTCTACTGCTGGTTCTGGCAGACATTAGGGATCCCTTGGTTCAGTCATTACCACCCCAGATCCAAAACCCACTGCTTCCATCAGTTTCCCAAGAGATAAGACACAGGATCTGAACCAGCCAAATGTACAGCCATGACCACACTAAGCCTTCTGTTCTAACACTCGTCTGCTCCCCTATCTACCTAGGCTGAACAACACAGAAATCAGAGCCCTGAGACTTGACCCAGAAACAGTCAAGCAGCCATTCTTGCTTTCTTTCCACACAAGTCCTCACCTTGGCCCATGTTAGTCCTCTATAAAGCCCTGCCTGGCAAAAGACACACTCAGACCTTTACTTACCAGTGCAACAGATAGAGAAGGTTTAAAAAAGTGAGAGCAGGGAGGAAAAGAAGAATAGCCATTTATTACCTTCTCAAAAAGGTGCAGCCCTCTAGGATGGTGGCCTCTGGCATGTGTCCTTGTTGCGGCTGTGTAATTTGTAGGGGACTCAGGCTCTTCGCTTCACTGTACTGAGTTTTCATTAATCACTTAGAAAGTGTAGGTACTAAGATTTGAATCTATGAATACTGGTCAACCACATAAGAGCTATGTGACTTTTTGAAAATCTTTCAGCATCTTTCTTCTTCTTCACCACATACCAGCTGTGTGACTTTTTAAACATCATTCAGCATGTTTGTGTTTTAGTTTCTTCACCCATAAAATGATGACAATGATAGCATACCTACTTCATGGGGTTGTTGAGCAGAATCAATAAAATAATGCAGCTAAAGGCACTTAACACTTAGCAGAGTGCCTGAAAGACAGTAAGCACTTGACTAATCTCAATGCTGCTGATGCTTCTTAATAATGACATTGAGTGCCTACTACCATATGCCAAGTACTGTGCAATGCATTTGGGATTCCTAGGCAACAGAAAAGAATCCCAGCTTCTCAAGAGGTCATAGGCTGCAGCTGGATTCTGCAACCATTTTCTGTTAAAAGTCAGATAGTAAATACTTGGGCTTTGCTTGCCATGTAGTCTCTGTTCCAACTACTCCACTCTTCTATTGCCACACAAAAGAAGATACACGCAATAAATAAATAGATGCATGGAGCTGTGTTATCAATAAAACTTTATTTATTAAAAAAAAGAAGTGGGCAGGATTTGGCCTGAAGGATTTCTTATGTCAACTCATGGTCTGCAGGGAAGACACACAAAAATACAAGACAACAAAGTTATGGCTATGATGCAAATATGCAAAAGATTCAATGAGCATATAAGGAGAATGATATTTCATCTAGCTTCTATCATGAGTTATTCATACCATTGGTTATTAGCACTTCCTGCAAGATGGCAGAAAAATAAAAAAGAAATTTAATTGGAATCAAACAAATCTAAAATTAACAAATTTGCTAAGAGTTTCAATGTTTTGAGCTTGCTATGTCCTATAACATCCTTGGTTTCAGAAAGCTAAGCTACATAAACATGCTTTATTGTCATGTCATTTCACTCATTGGGTAGCCTATATTCTCTAGAAAGACTGAAGATAAGCATCATCATAAATTCAATGTGGCCCAATTCCTAACATTCAGTCTGTTCCTAGTGGATAAAGACAGTAAGGTCTCACGAACTCACTATCATAGAGCATTTCAACAAATTACAGATCTGAGTTTTGGCTCTAGTAGGATCTAACTTAGGAATCATAATATGTTCAGGAAGAAATGTAGTAACAGCACCAGACAGTATAAAAACATTTTTGAAGATGCTTACATACAAAACCTTTTTTTTTTTAGATGAACATCTTTAGCTCATTAAAATGAGTATCTCAGAGAGAATAAGATTTGGAACACAATTCACAATGGTAAATACAATTGCTGACTGCTTTTAGTTTTGTATAATTGTACTGCAAAAATAGTTTGTTCCAGCAGCTGTCAGAATTGTCTAAAGTGTGGGCATACGAGATGTTTGCTTAATGCTCTGTACATACGACCCAGATGCTCCATCCTACACTCAAGCTGTCTGCATCCCTAGTGCCCTAACCCTGAACCTAAATAGTACAGGAACAAAAGTCAAAACTATCTCATGCTGCAAAGAAAATAATATATGATATTTATGCCTCATTATGTGCTTTCCTGTATCCTCCAGATAAAACTGCAGCTTCTTCAGAAAGGTAGAGTCAGTTCCTTATAACCCAGAAGCTGTTTGTCCAATCTCAGATGAAACTGCACATGTGCTTTTCTTCTTTCTCCTCTCACCTCTGTCTGGGAGGCCTGGTCAACTTACTGCTACTTAATACCTTTCATTTAAGTGGAGACGAGGGAAATTAAATAAAATTAAACCACAATCAGTCTCATTTTAGCTGCTTACTAACCACTCTAATAAAGGTTGATAACACATAAGATAGAAATTACTACCTAAATGAACATGCTTAAAGCCTCCAGACTCCTTTCCCATGTTAGTTCAGTATCTCATGAACTGGATTAAAAACACTCACTCTGCAGAATTTTCAGGAAGTATATGGGAGCTTGGATGATCACTTAAATCTTCTTGGTAAACATACATCCTAAGTTTTTTATAGTTCATGCCTATAATACCATGTTACCCAGTGAGGCTCAAAAATACCCATTGCTAAGGGGCAGGAACTTGTTACAATCTCCTAATGGTTAAGAAAAGAGAAAAAAGTGTACAATTTCATATTTTTTCATGTTCCAATACTTCCTCAGAGAGAGGTCAGCATGGCTAATAAACAATTTTTGAAAGGTAAGAATTTAAATGTCATTCTCTCATTGTAAAATAGTGCTTCTTATTTTGTCTTCTGCTACTAACCTTCTTCAGACCCATCATAACCCCAGGAAAAATGATAAGGGTCATTTCTAAAGCTGGTAAAAATATTGTGCTAAAGCATGCCAACCCAGTTTCCTGAAGGGCTAAAATGATTTTTAAGGTATACCATAGACATGCCAGAGAGCATGTGAAATTGGTTAGATATGTAAGAACATTTATAAATTAGAAAACCTATCAAGTTTACCCAATTCTTTCTCCTGGGATTGTTTCCTTTTCTAAATATTGTTACTGCTTGAGTTCACAATTTCATATTCTCTGCTTCCTTCTGCTTTGCTTCCACCACCAAATCTAACAGATAATAACATTCTTCTTGCTAACAGGAAAAAAAATACATTGAAATTACGATGCAGAGATATATCAAGTCTGTTGATAGAAATTCTCCTACTAAATAATAATGCCAATAACTACTCATTGAATCTAAGCCCTGAAAAATGCTGGAAATGATTTTTTTTTCTATGTTAATTCTGCAGACTATGTTGACAGGCATTTAATTTCTTATGCTAAAACAATCCCTCATCCACATCTCTGTACCACCAACATTGAAAATTAAAATTCCAGTTCCTAGCTCATCTTGGCTGTCTTACTATGTACCTTTGCAGGAGGGGCCCTTGGCTTTATTCCCACAGCTGGGAGACCTCCTGACACAATCCTAACTAGAAATGACATCCTGCTGCCCTGCATCTGAAGACAATGATCAGCCAACAGAAGCACAGAAAAGAACAGCACTCCCTAGGCAGGAGATGCTTTTTTTATTCACAGGAGGCAAGGAATTCAATCTGAGGTTTGTTGCCACTGGGAGGATTCAATAAACAAACAAAACAAAACAGAAAAACAAGATAGAAACAAATACCCGTATGTGACTCAAATTCATATTAACCATGCCACTCATATTTCTGACTTACACTGTGAGTTGCACATTTGTACCATTCAGTGAGAAAGGCAAAATGGATGACAGTCAAATCTGTGGGAGAAGAGGATGAATTTTTCTTTGATTAGAGTAAAACAAAAGCACCTGTGAGACAACAAAATCAAGATCTACAAGTGGTCATTTGCTAAATGGGCTGGTGTCCAGGTGTGAAGATTCAGATGAAAACATAAAATTTTAAACATCAGATGTATAAGGAGCTATATAGCATATATGAAACTAGGGACTGCAGACACATTGGGATGGTTTTGTTTACTCAGGGAGGCTGGGTGAAGTGAGAACAGGATAGAAAAGGAGAATACAAACAGGAGAGGAAGAGGGAGCCTAGAGCAGTATGCTGAGAAACAACAACATTGGAAGGATTAGCAGAGGAGGGAGAAACATGCTAAGGATCAAAGAAAGAGATACCAGAGAGAAGTGGTAGGAAAGCCAGGCAGTATGGTATCCCAGGAGCCTGGGAAGGGGCTTTTTCAAGGAAAAACTAGTCAGCCTTGTCGCATTGCTGCTGAGGGTCAAATAAGATAAAAGCTAACTCTCTACTGAATTTATCAACAGAGATCATCATTGACTTTGGCAAGAGACATTTCAATTAACTTGTAGGAGCAGGAGTCATATTTCAGGGGGTTGAGGTGTGAATGAGAGATAAGGAGACATCAGGTACCAGGAGCTATTTCGCCTCATACTCTGTTGGCTCTTGGGTGCCTAATACATATAAATGCACATACTGAATGACGAACAAATACTACTTAGGATAATATTATATCGTGTTTCAGGTTATTACATGTGTGTTACATAATTCCTAGTTATAACAAATACAGAGTCAATGAGAAAACCTCAAAAGAAAAGATAGATTTCCTGGTGAATGTCTGATTAATCATAACCCTGGATAAATACATTTTAAAAATAACCAATCACATTTCCAAAGTTCCTACAAGGCTATAGAAGTAAAGGAGCAGAAGGGAGAAGAATGAGGAACTGAGAAAGCTAATTTCTTCCTCCCTCTAGAAAACTAATAGGCTCTCCTCCCCTCTATGCCTGGTTGGAGATTGGGGGTAGATGAGACACTCAAATCCCCTGAACATCCCATCTTAATCTGGAATCTGGATGCATTGACTCAGGTTAGGGCCTGGGGTTTCTAACTCATTGGCATCACATTCTGAAGGGTCTCCAGCCTTGTCATTCTCAGATACATGAAAAGAAGCCAGGATCTATGGAATCTCCTCCTACTAATTACAATCATTTATGCCTTCTGGAAAGGTCACAATTTGAAAAGGCATAAGATAAAGGAAGTAAACACACACCAACCTGGGATAGTACATAAAATACTCTTTGGTGTTGTTTTGTTTTGTTTGAGACAGGATCTCCTTCTCTCGCCCAGGCTGGAGTGCAGTGGCGTAATCTCGGCTCACTTCAGCCTCTGCTTCCTGGGCTCAGGTAATCCTCCTACCTCAGCCTCCCAAGTAGCTGGGACTATAGGTGCACACCACCACAGTCGGCCAATTCTTTTGTACTTTTAGTAGAGATGGGGTTTCACCTTGTTGTCCAGGCTGGTCTTAAACTCCTGGGCTCAGGTGATCCACCAGCCTCAGCCTCCCAAAGTGCTGGGATTACAGGCGTGAGCCACTGTGCCCAGCCTAACACTCTATTTTAAAAAGCTTCCCTTTGCTTATCTGCAGTAGGATAGAAGACTATTTATTCTGTCATCATTTACATCTCTACAGTCTTTACAGCTGCCCCTGCCTAATATTCCCACTTATGTGGGTACAAAGAGAGACATTTGTACATTCAAACATACTGGACTGGGATCCATATAAATCTATGTATTTCTGTCCATATGGATGATCTACTTCCCTCTCACCAACTGGCAATACTGTCTACATGAGACCAAGCACCGTGGTGGTGAATGGGAGATTCAGTCAACCACCCAGATGCTTTGTTTGCATCCTGAGAATTAGCAAGCATCTGGACTGTCAGCTGAACCCTGCTCTTCTCCATCTTGCTGCTGGTTGCTATGCAGGCACAGCCCCTGTCTGTTTTGAAACAAAGCTAATGAGTCTCATTTTCTTCATTTCTCTGTGAAAATGTGACACTAGGCAAATTGGAATACAGTTCACAAAAACAAGGACAGGTTTTGTTTTGTTATTTTTCTAGTTCTGCCCATCACACTATTCTCCTACCCCAAGACAGGATCATCATCACTACAAAACAATCCCTTCCATGTTAGGAGAGTGTGTGGGTTTTTCACAATAAATTTGTGAGGGAGAAGGGCATGAATTATACACTTACTGATGTAAGATCTTAGGGTCGGAGGACTTAACTGAGTAACCTGAAATCACATACCTGGTGATCTGCCCCTCTGGTGAGGGGCAGAATTGAAGTAACAACACAAGAAAATCAGAAAATGACCAGCTATTATTTCTTTTCCCCATCACAACAAAAAAATCCCAGCGTTTCAGGAAGGGAACGTTGAGAGACTCTTTCTGATGAAGATTTACTTTTTAGTTCACAAGAAGGAAGAGAACTCTTTGAGATATGTTTAGATCAAGGACCAACAGTTTAAATTTATACCGCTATTATTTATATTCATAAAATATAGGAGATCACAACTTATAATACAGAAATTGTTAGGTAAAGGTACATCAACAAGTTGAAATATTTAGAGCCTCTAAAATTAAGGATATGACATTTATTTTCAATAATATGAAGAATTACGTAAATTATGTTAAGTGATGCAGTAATATGTGAAATATTTTGGGTATGCTTCCAAATATGTAGGAAATATAGATACCCAGGAAAAAGAAGGGAGGAAAATGTATCAAAATACTAACAGCAGTTAAATCTAGGTGATGGTATTATGAGTCACGTTTATCTTTCTTTTTACACTTTTTGCCTTTTGCAAATTTTATGCAATAAATAATATAGTGCATGCCGTGGTGCTCCATCCAGATATCCCATCCCCTAATCTGCTTTCAGGACTGAAACACTGCTCCTCTTTCCATCACCTCCAGCTACTGGGAGACTAAGTGACTGACAGCTTTCATTCTCTGGGAATTGCTCTGACCTGAAGAGAGCTGTGTCACCCAAAGTTGCTTCCTTCTTTTTTGTTTTAAGACATAGTCTTGCTCTCTCACCCAGAAGTGCAGTGGTGTGATCACAGCTCACTTCAGCCTCAACCTCCCAGGTTCAAGCAATCCCCCAACCTCAGCCTACTGAGTAGCCGAGACCACAGGCACACTCCACCATGCCTAGCTAATTTTTTGTTTTTTAGAGATGGAGTCTTGCTATGTTGCCTATGCTGGAGTGCAATGGCATGATTATGGCTCACTGTAGCCTCAAACTCCTGGACTAGTGATCCTCCCACTTCAGCCTCCCCAGTAGCTAGAACTACAGACATGTGCCACCAAGCCTAGCTAATTATTTTATTTTATTTTTATCTTTATTTATAGAGATAGAGTCTTATGTTTTCTGGGTTGGTCTTGAACTCCTGGGTTCAAGCAATCCTCCCACATCAGCCTCCCAAATTGCTGGAATTACAGGTGTGGACCACCATGCCTGGCCTCTAAAGTTGCCTCCGTCTTAAGGGCAGTTGACATTCAATGGCCAACCTGTTTAGATGTATATAGGTCCAGATCCTCATCATGGCTCAACTGAAGGGCCATCACAGCTCCAGAGCTCCCTCTGAAATCACCTGGGACCTTTATGCAAGGCCTCTCACTTTATCTTCTCTCTACACAATCTTTTTTCCTTCAACCCAAAATGGGTATTGACCCCAGGAACATACACTTATAAAGTTTCTGCATGCAGATCTCCTTCTCAGCCTCTGTTTTTTAGGGGAATCCATTCTGTAACAATTGGTGCCAGGAGTGATTCAAGGAAAACATCTATAAAATGACATTTTGCTGCTGAATCACCTACCGACCAATCAACCATGAAAAGTTCATCACTGGTGGTAAGTGAAATACTGACAGCTCCTAACCCGGAGTGTTGGGACAAGTATTAAAACTTTCGCTGAGCATGAACAGAGAGGGGATAGTGGTGGAAGTGACTACACTTACGGGTGTGGTATCTTCAGCTTTAAGAAATATGAAAGATAATAATTATAAAGACTATGAAACTGGATTGTTGCTGCTGGGGTTAGGAGCCTGTCATTGACCACCTCATGGTTGCACTATAGATACATGAGTTGAGTAGTATAGTGGCAAGGATAGAGGCTATGCATGGGCCAGCAGCATGAGCTCCCACTCACTAAGACTGATTTAACTACTGCTAATGCCACATGTCCAACTTGCTAACAACAGAGATCAAATCTTAGCTGCTCAAATGGCTCTACCCCTCAAGAAGACTGCAAAGCTATTTGTTGGCAAGGTGATCAGATTAGGCTGTTTTTGTCTTGAAAGGGGCAGCAACTCAACTTTAATAGAATCAGCATACATTTGGTGTATGGGTTTTACTTTTCTACCTGCAGAACCCAACCTAGCCTCCCTCTGAGTTTACACAGTGTTTCATCCACTGACACAGGATTTCTCATGCTTTGCAGTGGCCATACGGCAAGGCGGTCCACTGGAGCTATCACTTACTACACCACCTGCAAGATGCTGTCCCAGTGGAGCAAGGGAAAGGCCTGATGAAGCAACAGCTGGGGCACCTGCTTGCAAATGATGCCCTGGAAAGATGAAGAATCTTTCCCCAGAATGTTGTATCACACTAAATCAACGACTTTTAATGGTGCTATTTTCCCAATGGGTACACCACATGGGTCCAGGAACAAAAGGGTTGAAACACAAGTGGCCCAGCTTACCCTCACTGTCAATAACCCATTTGAAAAATCCACAGTTTCTTTTCTCTTAATTTTGTACTCTACAGGTTTAGAGATCCTAGCTCCCAGATGGGAATGCTTCCACCAGAGGACACAGCAAGAGTGCCTTTTAACTTTAATCTCTAGAAATGCTGCCCATTCATTTTAAACTTCTTGCCACAAATGAAGGCATGGAAGAACATGTGAGGCATCCAAGTGATATTTTCAGTATATCTTGGTACTCCCTGGCACAATTTTGCTTGAAAATGGATAAATTCAGCAGCCGCATATGTAAAGAACATGGTGAACAGGGGCTCAGGACTCTCAGAGATGAGGATCTCAGTCATCCAAGCAAATGTGTTATCTAGACCAGCAGAGGTGATGGGGAGGAGGTAGGGATGGTTAATGAGTACCAAAAACATAAAAAGAATGAATAAGACCAAATGTTTGATAGCATAACAGGGTGACTATAGTCAATAATAATTATACATTTTAAAATAATTTCAAGAGTGTAACTAGATTGTTTGTAACTCAAAGCATAAATACTTGAGGGAACAGATTTAAAAAATAGCCTAGCAGAGGTGCTAGCAGACAAAGGTAAGTGGAATCTAGAGTGTGTAATCGAACAGAGATGTTAAATAGTAGCCTGGAGAAGCAGCTAGAACTGGAATTCATTCCACTAACCTCCCTTCCTGTTTTTTTGTTTTGTTTTGTTTTGCTTTGCTTTTTGGTACAGGGTCTCCTTCTATCACCCAGGGTGAGTGCAGTGTCATAATCATCACAGCTCACTGTACCCTCAAACTCTCAGGCTCAAGTGATCCTCCTTTCTCAGGCTCCTGAGTAGCTAAGACCACAGACACATGTCACCATGCCTGGCTAATTGTTTTCTTGTAGAGTTGGGGTCTCTCTGTGTTACCCAGGCTGATCTTTAGCTCCTAGGCTCAAGCAATCCACCTGCCTCGGCCTCCCAAAGTGCTGCAATCACAGCCATGAGCCACCATGTCTGGTCTAACCTCCATCTTACAATTTTTCTAGGAAAAGAAGTTCTTGAGATCCGGAAGGAGCTACTCCTGGAGCTTATTTTACGAAGCATGTGGATCTGAGCCGTGCAAATGGCGGACTATTGTGAGTAGCAAGGTGTCCTTCCCAAATCAACACTTTGGGACTCAAACACTCATTTCCTCACCTTCTGCAATTGTTGGTAGCTGATGGCTCTCAGCTGAATTTATCTCTAAGACACACCATGGGCTGAAGAACGCTACCTCAGGTAAAGAGATCGTCCATGTCCTGGGTCACACTACCCACACTCCATTTCTGGAGGCAGCTAATGTCCACATGTTAGTCAATATAGGTGTCTACAGGTCTAGCTCTCTTGCCTCTGTGTGGTCAACTCCACAGTGCCATTCCACTTCAGATCTTCCCATGGGATCAACAGAGGCCCTCATTGTGACTACAGTGCAATCCAATTTCTCCCTCTATTTAGTCCTACTTTCCTCATTGCCTCATAGGTGTGGTTTCCAAGAGCACTCCCAATAAACTCCCTGTGCAAAAAATCTCAATCTGAATATTTTTTCCCAGGGAAACCAACCTACAACATAGAGTATTAGTTTAGAAAAATATAAATTTTTCAGAAGTATGCTGCTGTATCTATCCTCCTCCTCTATATGCAAAACATCCTTACCAAAAATACTTCCAGTCCCAGGCCTACTTCAGGGCTGAACATTAAGGAAAGAAATAGAGCAAGGTTAGCTGCTTCAAGTTAAGTGAATATCTTCTGAGGCAGATGCCGAAAGCCAAAGGAATCATCTAAAGTTTGGAAAACAATGAAAATAACACTCATAGTAGGAAAAAATAATCTGTGAAATATGCACAACAATGGACATTAACTGGAGATCTATTTTGTTTATGCTAAGGACTTTATTGCACAATAGCCTCTTCACTTCCTAATACTGTCAAGCCAAGAAAGAACAGGGAGGGGTATGGTCAGAACAAGCTCACTGGTAGAACAGGTGGGTAAGCAGATAGCACAGTAAGCAGGGGCTAACAGAAGCAGGTGTCTTTTCTTTGAATTCTGACCTTATGTTTCTTCAAGCCAGTTTTCATTTTGTGGATCTGCAAATTTTATTTATATCTTTAGTGAATTTTAAATATTATTTTCAGATTCCAACTAAGTTAAAGTAGCGTTTTATCTAGTAGCAATCTAATGCTAATCTTCTCTACTGAAGTGTAATTATTTTTCATATTTTAATTTGGTTCTTAGTACTAAAAATTTATGACAAATATTTGACATTTAGAGTATTTTAAGGGAAACTTTTAAAAAATTTGACATGAGGTAAGTCAATCCAAAGATGCAAAGTAGGCAGTGGGATGTAGTGGGGACCTCCTAAGACTGGAGCACAAAGATTTGTGTTGATGTCCAGCTCTGAAGCCCTTGGGCAAGGCACTTCACCTCTCTAGACCTTGGCCTCCTCATCTATGAACCAAATGAGTAGGACTGGATTATGAGTTCCTTCTCATAAAAATGCTATGTGTGTGGTATTATTTTATAACTAGAAGGTTCTGCCAGAAAAGCTCAAGAAACTTAATTTGTCTTAATTTCAACCCTTAATTATTTTCTTTTGAGAAGAGATCGTTGAAAAGAAAATGAATTTACATAACACATGACATATGGAACATTTAAGCTAAAAATTAAGGAGACCACTTTGGGAGGCCAAAGTGGAAGGATCTCTTGAGGCCAGGAGTTTGAGACTAGCTAGACTGGGCAACATAGCAAGACCACTTTTCTACAAAAACAAACACATGAATAAATAAATAAATTGGAGAGATAATATTTTGGAAGAATTCATAGATACTTACATCTTCAAATGCATAAGCTTGGTAAAGACCAGCAATAACATGGGTTTCTATTGACCTCTTCTAAGACCAACATGTTGTTCAGAGCACCTTTTTTTTTTTTTGACAAAGGCCAAACAGCTGCAGGGACCAGGTATGCCTCAAATGCCTGGGGTTAGAGCACAATAATCTGCTTCCTGGGGTTGCTGTTACCAAAATATAAGCCTCACAGATTCATAGCCTTAGATTTCCACTATTTCCAGCCTCCTTCCTTCTATCTACTTACTGGACACACAGCCCTGAAGTTCAATGACAAGGGGCACAGACATTAAAGAAGAAAGCAAGGGAAGATTCTCTGGATAAGTGAAGAGATTTCAGGTGTCAGAGAATTTACAGTCCAAGGCTCTTGGACATCTCACTTAGAAAGTGTGTGGTTGACTTTCAGGATAGCTTCAAATAACAATAAGCCCAAGACCCATGAAAGATTTTTTTTAGTGGTGTGTTAGCAAAGATGCTTTCTTTTCTCATATCCTACCCCATAATTTTTAAAATGTATCACATTTCCAACTAAAAATTGACAAGATATGAACCATTCGCTCTTCAGTGTATCCACATTAGCACTAGTATCCAAGTTTCCCCTTGAAGGAGATTGAGTGAGATATTCAGAGGTGGCACTTAGCGAAATGGAACTGTTTGTTTTTAGTGTCCCTAACTCTCTCTTGAATGTCCTTGTCCCTTGCTTCCAATATTAGCTATCCAAACTCTCTTGCAGTCTCTTCAGTCTCTTCCCCTACTCAAATCTTCCCCTTAAATCCATTCACTGGAAATTCTCAAATATATAACACATTTATGTATCTAACTGAGGACTCAAAGACCTTTGCACACTTTAACATTAATCAAAGGGCTTAAAAGGCGACTAGATGAGACCCCATGGGGTAGAAAATATTTACAAACCTCATTTTTTAGTGTTGTGAGATCTCTGGAATTATATCACAGAGACAGTCACCAATTAAACTAACAAACCATCTTTATAAGTTTATATCCCTTGTTTTTTTTAATCATAATGCAAGTTTTGTTCTTCTTTATATTTAAGATGTTTTTAGAATCTAGCAAACTTACAAAAGAAACCTGTTTCCCATTTGCTGTTTATAGGACATTGTACAAAGAGGTTTCTGTAGAGATATACTGAATGTGGTGGATCACAGAATTGAGAAGAGAACACAAGGAAATTGATATGTTGGATAAAATAATAAAATACTGGTAGGCAATCTATCATGTAGACACAAAATTTAACAGATCTGTAAAGAGAACTAAAAATGAAGCCGTGGAATAATGTAAAGAAATAATTCAGCTGTGTGATAGGCCTCACAATTTTTTAAGTTGACTGTAAATATATGAAAGGGGAAGGGTGACAGAAAAGAATACCAAAATTTCCCTCAAATAAGCATTAATAAATTGGCCATTTAGGGAAATTTTTAGATCAGAAAAGTAGTGATTGTTTAAACCCCCTAACAGTATCAGAAGCAATGACAAAAGAGCTCAAGCTTCAAATTTACTATAAATACCACCTGTTACTCACAACGAGCTGTTCTACAGTAAATAGCATTTAGTGTTTATATAGAAAAATGCCTCTATTTTTCATCTGCTCAAAGCAGGGCCAAAGTAATCATTGCCTGAGGGTGGCCAAATTGTATGGCCTCTAGAGCCAGCCATCACATCCAGGCTACCTCCGTGGCTGAAATTTTGGGCAGAACCAACAGAATATAACAACGCTCAGTTTCTATGCCCAGTACCTTTTATGAGTAGCAAAGCTCTATTCAAACAAATGCATGGCAGCAACTTGACCAACAAAGTCCTTGACAGACTCACCTCCAATGTGTAATTCTGTCAATTAGCTGTGAAGCCTCTAACTAAATCTATAAAAATAAATCATTCTCATACCTAAGAAAAGAAGGTGATATTATAGATTAACTTTCTGAAGTATACATTTATTTAAACCTAGCAGGAGATTTTGCTGAAAGCAAATTGTTAGCATAATTATATTTTTAATGTCTGAAGATATGCTCTCATCGGTGTTACATAAATTGTATTCTACTAAACAGATGTTCCACAGGAGAAAAAAGTGTTTTCATGGTTAAATACGTTTGGGATATAGCCCCCACTAGGATATTCACAACCATTATTAGAATATAAATTATCTCTAGAGAAGATTTTGTTGTTTTAAAACAGTATTTTATTTTTTAACCAAGATATTTGCAAATTAATTTATCCCACTGAGTTTTTCACATCTGGAGATATTCATTTCGAAAAGCACGTTCTTTGGAAAACATGGCAATACAGCATTACTTACAGTAAAGGGAAGATCTTTTTTCCTGAGGATAACTACATTTACTTCATTTTGTCAAAACTTTTTTTCTTCAAGTTTAAAATGTTAACCTTCCATTTCCAAGTGCTTTATAATTTTATATAAAGGATTATGATAATAGATTCAAGTGAGAGGCCTCTATGCTAACCTGAAGCCAAAGAAACAGCTGGGAGAACTGAAGCTAAGGACTCTCAGCCCTTCACTCTAGAATTGATTCACCTTGTAGTGTTGCCAGATTCTAAACTGGATTTCCATAGTTTCAAGTAGAAAATGGAAGAACAATGCTATTCTATTAGGTTATAGTAAATCAATTCCAAATAATTTGCGAAAGACTAGAAGTCACTTTAAATAGTTGAAACCTCATAATGCTCATATTCATCAAGCACTATTTGCCATAGCCAACATATGGAAATAACCTAAGTGTCAATAGATGAATATATAAAGAAAAGGTGGTGTGTGTATATTATACATACATACATATAATACTTCATTGCCTATATATACACAATGGAATGTTATTCAGTCATAAAAATGAAGGAAATTCTGCCGTTTGCAACAATATGGATGAATCTGGAGGACACTATGCTAAGTGAAACAAACCAAACACAAAAAGACAAATACTATATGATCTCACTCATATGTAGAATCTAAAAAAGGTGAACACATAGAATCAGAGAATGGAACAGTGGTTGCAAGGAGCTGGAGGGTGTTGAAAGTAGGAAGATGCTTGTCATAAAACGAACAAGTTCTGGGGATTGAATGTATAGCATGAGTGGTGATAGATGTGGTCATTAGTTTGATTGTGACAATTTTTACACAACATATACGTATATCCAGTCATCACATTGTACATCGTGAATACCTAGAATCATTTAAAAATAAAAATGTATTTTTAAAACCTGCTCTAGGGCCTTGCTGTTAGTAACAGAATGACTGCAATAATTTCTTTCATGAAACTTTCTATTTGCTCGTTAAATACTGCCTATACACAAATTGATTCGAGAGGAAAGGGAAAAAAGATAAAATTTAGCTTTGTGATCAATTAATTTTCAAGTTCCAAATAACCAATTATTAATTTAATGGCTGAATGAATTTTATTTCTCTGGTTTATGCTTGGTTTATATTTGAAGGCACAGTATTTTTAAATAATATTTCTACAAAGAAGGAAGGAATGGGAATTATTCATACCCTTTTAAAACCTTGAGAATAAAGATGAAAAAATAGGCAAAGTATCAAAAGAGAAACAGTTTTTTTTTCCTCCAGAGACTTAACAGAAATTGAACACAAAGTATACTGTTTTTTTTTATTTAACATGAAATAATTGGGTACAACTCCCTAGAGATTTAAGACAACCATTCTTTTATTCTGAAAGAGCAGCTATAGAAAATATATCACAAAGCTAAAAAAAATGGTAAACTATAAAAGTTCACTGTTTTT
Source organism: Gorilla gorilla gorilla (assembly GCF_029281585.2). Classification (NCBI taxonomy): domain Eukaryota; kingdom Metazoa; phylum Chordata; class Mammalia; order Primates; family Hominidae; genus Gorilla; species Gorilla gorilla. The sequence goes on from NC_073236.2 coordinate 83,286,416, forward strand.
CAATTAAAGAAGCTCCTGTATACTTACCTTTAGAATACAGCATTGGAATCACTCGCTATTCCACTGGAATACTAAACTGAATAATTTAGACTTTTACATGTTTTGTATAGTCTACTATAAAGTTACAGAATGAATTTCAAAACACCTATCTTCAAGACAAAATGTTAAATTCAAATAACGCTCTTAAAAACTAACACAAAATCAATTCTATAGGAAATCAACATAATATATTTAATTATATACATTACAGTCTTTATATTCTCTTTTACATTCTAAATTCAATTTGATGACTTTTGAAATAATCAACTATTGTCATATAATAGGTCCATTAAGCTATTCATTAAGTGAACATTACTGCCAAGAGTGATGATAGAAATATCCTCTTAGATATTCCCAGCCACAATTTGCAATAGATGTATTACTGGCAAGAGGCAGGATTACAAAAATAGTGTAGATACCTTAATGCCAGAAACCAACCTAGTGGCAGGTTTATTCACTACAACAGCTTAATAGAGTAGGTGCTAAACAGATATTTGATGGCTGGAAAACTCATACACAAAACCTAATTGTTCCTCCTCACACCTTGCTTTGGAGAATAAGAAAAGTGTTTTTATTATGCTAGTTTGAAAGGTGAATGTTCTGAATCATTGAAAACATCAAGTAAAAAAGTTCATGTTAATACTTGGCACTCCATTCCATGTCTTAACAAATGTTATCACATGAAATACTATTATTCACTCAAAAGAGTTGTTAATTTACAAGACAAAGTAGCACATCAGTTAATATAGTTGGACATGCAGCAAAATATAATCTATTTTAAGGTTATAATCTAGATCGTGCACAGTGGTTCACACCTGTAACTCCATGTGAGACCAACACGGGAGGATCACTTGAGCCCAGGAGGTTGAGACTAGTCTGTACAATATAGTAAGAGCCCACCTGTCTCTACAAAAAACTTTTTTTAATTAGCTGAGTATGATAGCATACACCTATAGTCCAAGCCACTTGGGGGGCAGAGGCAGGAGGATCATTTGAGCCCAGGAGGTTGAGGCTGCAATGGACCTTGATTACGTCACCACACTCCAGCCTAGATGATAGGGCAAGACCATGTCTCAGAGGGAAAAAAAAAAAAAGTTACACATCTAAAGGATGGAAGAGAGATTATTTATCTTTGCAAAAACCTAGTTCCCCATCCCTGATTTAGGTAACTATTTCCCGTTTTTTAATTTATTTTTAAAACTATTTATTTTGACTATAGATTATATCATATTATTTTAACATAAATTCATTTTTATTTAAATCCACTTTATAAAATAATACATATATGATTAACACATTTTAATCATTAAAAGATTTCAAAATGTATAATTCAAAGATCCTCTCAACTATAATTTTATGCCCACTCCCCAGAGAGGTAAGTACTGTAAACTGTTTCACATATCTTTCCATCAACTTCTTATGTGTAGCTCACTTTTTCAGAAGTAAATCTGTGTATACTTTTAAGTCACTACTTTTGTTCACAAGATAATTTAGTTTTATTATGTCTCTTAAAACCGATCTCCTAAGTATGGAAATGAAAGGCATTACCAGCCACCAACAAAACACACTTAAGTACATATACCAGTGACACCATAAAGCAACCACACAAACAAGTCTGCATAATAACCAGCTAACAACATGATGACAGGATCAAATCTGCAGATATAAATACTAACCTTGAATGTAACCAGGCTAAATGATGCAATTAAAAGGTACACAGTGGCAAGTTGGATAAAGAAGCAAGACCCTGATAATATGCTATACATAATATGCTATACACAAGAGACCCATCTCACATGTAATGACACACCTAGGCTCAAAGTAATGGATGGAGAAAAATCGAGCAAATGGAAAACATCAAAATGCAGGGTTTGCTATTCTAATTTTATACAAAACAAACTTTAAACTAACATATAACAAAAAAGACAGAAGATTACATAATGGTAAAGGGTTCAATTCAACAAGAAGACCTAAGCATCAGATATATCCTCAACACGGTATCTGATATATCTGATACTAGTATGTCTGATACTGTGTTGAGGATATATACACAGATAGATAGATATAGATATATTTCCAAATTAACACAACCAGAAATTACAAAAAGGATATTACAACTGACTCCACAGAATTTTTTTTTAAATAAAATCCTTAGAGACTACTATGGACACCACTATACACACAAGCTAGAAAACCTAGAAGAGATGGATAAATCCTGAAAACATACAACCTTCCAAGATGAAACCAGGAAGAAATTGAATCCCTGAAGAGATCAGTAATGAGTTCTAAAACTGAATCAGTACTACAAAGCTTACCAACAAGAAAAAGCAAGAACCAGACAGATTCACAGCTGAATTCCACCAGATGTACAAAAAAGAGCTGGTACCATTTCTAATGAAACTATTCCAAAAGATTGAGGAGGAGGGATTCCTCGTTACTCATTCTATGAGGCCATTTTCATCATGAAAACAAAAGCTGGCAGAGACATACAAAAAAAGAAAACTTCAGGCCAATATCTTTGATAAAGATAGATACAAAAATCCTCAACAGAATACAGCAAACCAAATCCAGCAGCACATCAAAAAGCTAATCTTCCACAACCAAGTAGGTTTTATTCCTGGGATGCAAAGTTGGTTTAACAGATGTAAATCAATAAATGTAATTCATCACATAAACAGAACTAAAAATGAAAACCACATGATTATTTCAATGGATGCAGAAAAGGCTTTTGATAAAATTCAATATCTCTTCATGTTAAAAATCCCTCAATAAACTAGACATTGAAAGAACATACTTCAAAATAATAAGAGCTATCTATGACAAATCCTCAGCTAACATCATACTGAATGGGTGAAAGCTAGAAGCATACCCCTTGAATAACAGAACAGGACAAGAATGCCCTCTCTCAACACTCCCATTCAACACAGTAATGGAAGTCCTGGCCAGAGCTATCAGACAAGAGAAATAAATAAAAGGCAACCCAATAGGAAGAAAGCAAGTCAAACTATCCCTGTTTGCAGATGATGTAATTCTATACCTAGAAAACCCCATAGTCTCTGTCCAAAAGCTCCTTGATCTAATAAATAACTTCAGCGAAGTTTCAGGATACAAAATCAATGTACAAAAATCAGCAGCATTCCTAAATGCCAACAACATGAAATCTGACAGCCAAAGCAAGAATGCAATCCCATCTACAATAGCCACAAAGAGGGTAAAATACCTAGGAATATAGCTAATCAGGGAGATGAGGGATCTCTACAATGAGAATTACAAAACACAACTTAAAGAAATTACAGATGGCACAAACAAATGGAAAATATCCATGCTCATCAATAGGAAGAATCAATATTGTTAAAATGGCCATATTACCCAAAGCAATTTGCGATTCAATGTTATTCCTACCAAACTACCAATGACATTCTTCACAAAATTAGGAAAAACTATATTAAAATTCATATGGATCCAAAAAAGAGCCCAAACAGCCAATGAAATCCTAAGCAAAAAGAACAAAGCTGGAGGCATCACATTACCCAATTTCAAGCTATACTGTAGGGCTGTAATAACCAAAACAGCATGGTGCTGTTGTTGAAGCAAGAAGCTTCTGCATAGAAAAAGAAACTATCAACAGAGTAACAAACAACCTACAGAATGAGGGAAAACATTTGCATACTATGCACCCAACAATGGTCAAATATCCAAACTCTATAAGCAACCTAAACAAATCAGTAAGCAAAAAACAAATAGCCTCATTTAAAAAGTAGACAAAGAATGAGAACAAACACCTTTCAAAAGAAGGCATACACCCAGTCAACAAGCATGTGAAAAAAATGCTCAACAACACTAATCAGAGAAATGCAAATAAAAACAACAATGAAATACCATCCCACACCAATCAGAAAGGCTATTCTCAAAAAATAACTGATGCTGGCAAGGTCATGAAGAAAAGAGAATGCTTATACACTGCTGTTGGGAATGTAAATTAGTTCAGTCATTGTGGAAAGCAGTTGGGCAATTACTCAAAGAACTCAAAGCAGAATTACTATTTGACTAGAAATCCCATTACTGGATATATACCCAAAGGAATATAAATTGTTCAACATAAAGATACATGCATATGTATTTTCATCAGAGCACTTTTCACAATAGCAAAGACATGGAAACAACCTAAATGCCCATCAACAGTATAATGGATAAAAAAATGTGGTACATATATACCAGGGAATACTATGCAGCCATCAAAAGACTGAGATCATGTCCTTTGCAGCAACATGGATGAAGGTAGAGGCTATTATCATAAGCAAACTAGCACAGGAACAGAAAACCAAATAGCACATGTTCTCGTTTATAAATGGGAGCTAAATGTTGAGAACCCAAAGACAAACAGAGGCAAACAACAGATACAGCACCTACTTGAGAATGCTGGGTGGGAGGAGCATGAGGACCAAAAAACTACCTATTGGGTACTATGCTTGTTACCTGGGTGATGAAATAATCTGTATGCCAAACTCCTATGACACATTATTTGCCTATATAACAACCCTGCACATGTACCCCAAACCTAAAAGCTAAAAAAATAAAAATAAAAAATTTTTAAAAGAGAAAGCAAGAACAACAAAAAATATATATCTCATTTTAAAATAAAATATGTGCAGTATACTCTACTATTTGTATGAACCATGGTGACAGACATTTGGATTGTATCCTGTTTGGTTTTTTGTTGTTATTATATATTTCTATAGTGTTGTGCTCATTTTTCTTAATATATGAGTTCTTTACTAGAAAGAAAATTAGTCCTTTCTCATATGCTTTTCCAATTACTTTTTGCCAGGTTATCATTCATGTTTTGACTTTTTCTTATCTTTCTATTTAATATATTTATTTTTAACTTTTATCATAGCTTTGGGGGTACATGGGAAGGTTTGTTACATAGATGAACACATGTTGTGGGGGTTTGTTGTACATATTATTTTGTCACCCAGATATTAAGCCCAGTACCCAATAGTTATCTTTTCTGCTCTTCTCCCTCCTTCCACCCTTCCCACTCAAGTAGACCCCCCTGTCTGTTTTTTCCATCTTTGCGTTCATAAGTTCTTATCATTTGGCTCTCACTTATAAGTGAGAACATGCAGTATTTGGTTTTCTGTTCCTGCATTAGTTTGCTGACGATAATAGCCTCCAGCTCTATCCGAGCGTTCTTTTTTATGGCCGCATAGTATTCCATGGTGTATACATACCACATTTTCTTTATCCAATCTGTCATTGATGGGCATTTAGGTTGATTCCATGTTTTTCCTATTGTGAACAGTGCTGCAGTAAACATTCACGTGCATGTTTCTTTGTGGTATAATGATTTATATTCCTCTGCATACATATCCAGAAATAGGATTGCTGGGTCAAATGGCATTCTACTTTTAGCTCTTTGAGGAATCGTCATAGTGCTTTCCACAAGGGTTGAACTAAATTAGCAGTATAGCCATTTTAATGTGGTACATAAATACCCAGGGAATAATACTATGCAGGCTCAAAAGAATGAGATCATGTCCTTTACAGCAACATGGACGAAGGTAGAGGCTATTATCATAAGCAAACTAGCACAGGAACAGAAAACCAAATAGGAATGCTAGTGATTTTTGTGCATTTATTTTGTATTCTGCAATTTTGATGAAGTTGTTTATCAGCTGGAGAAGCTTTTGCACTGAGACCATGGGATTTTCTAGATATAAAATCATGTCATCTGTAGAGATAGTTTTACTTTCTCTCTTCCTATTTCGATGCCCTTTATTTCTTTCTCTTGCCTGATTGCTCTGGCTAGGACTTCCAATACTATGTTGAATAGAACTGGTGAGAGAGGACATCCTTGTTTTTGCCAATTTTCAAAGTGAATGCTTCCAGCTTTTGCCCATTCAGTATAATGTTGGCTGTGGGTTTGTCATTGATCGTGCTTATTATGTTGTGGTATGTTCCTTCAGTACCTAGTTTATGGATAGTTTTTAACATGAAGGGGTATTGAATTTTACTGAAAACCTTTTTTGTGTCTACAGAGATAATCATGTGGTTTTTTTCTTTGTTTCTGTTTATGTGCCCATTTATTCATTCGCATATGTTGAACCAAACTTGCATCCCAGGAATGAAGTCTACTTGATTATGCTGGATTAGCTTTTTGATGTTCTGCTGGATTCAGTTTGCAAGGATTTTGCTGAGAATTTTTGCATTGATGTTCATCAAGGATATTGGCCTGATGTTTTTTTGTTAGGTCTCTGCCAGGTTTTGGTATAAGATGATGCTGGCCTCATAGAATGAGTTAGGGAGGAGCCCCTCCTCCTCAATTTCTTGGAATAGTTTCTGTAGGAATGGTACCAGTTGTTCTTTGTACATCCTGTAGAATTCATCAGGTCCCAGGGTGTTTTGTTTTTGTGGGTTTTTTTTTTTTTTTGGTTGGTAGGCCATTTATTACTGATTTGATTTGAAACTCATTATTGGGTTGTGTGGGGAATCAATTTCTTCCTGGCTCAGCCTTGGGAGGGTGTATCTGTCCAGAAACTTATTCAACTCTTCTAGGTTTTCTAGTTTATGTACATACATCATTGAGGCAGAAAATTAACAAAGATATTCAAGACCTAAACTCAACATTGGACCAAATGGATCTGACAGACTGTTAAAGAACTCTCCAACAAAAAGCAACAGACTATACAGTCTTGTCATTGCCACTTGGCATATACTCTAAAATCAGTGACATAATTGGACATAAAACTATCTTCAACAAAGGTAAAATAACCAAAATTATACCAACACACTCTCAGACCACAGCACAATAAAAATACAAGTCAAGACTATGAAAATCACTCAAAACCATGCAATTACATGGATATTAAACAACACGCTCCTGAATGACTTTTGGGTAAATAATGAAATTAAGGCAGAAATCAGTAAGTTCTTTGAAAATAATGAGAACAAGGATGTAACATAGCCAAATTTCTGGGACACAGTTAAGGCAATGTTAAGAGGGAAATTCATAGCACTAAAAGCCCACATCAAAAAGTTTGAAAGATCTCAAATTAACAATCCAACTTCACAAATGAAGGAATTAGAGAGGCAAGAACAAATCAACGCCAAAGCTAGAAGAAGACAAGAAATGACAAAAATCAGAGCTAAACTGAAGGAAATCAAGACACACACAAACACACACAAAAAAATTCAAAAGATCAACAAATCCAGGAGTTGGTTTTTGGAAAAAGTAATAAAATAGATAGGCCACTAGCTAGTTTAATAAAGAAGAAAATAGAGAAGAGCCACATAAACACAATTAGAAATTACAAAACCAATGTTCTCCTGTCCCCACAGCAATAAAAACAACCATCAGAAACTACTAGGAACACCTCTCCACACACAAACTTGACTTTTAATGCCCTTAGATTTATCAGTCTATCTTCACAACTTTTAAACTTTGTGGCATGTTCTGCAGTCCTTTTCTAAATCATATTCTGATGTTTTACTCAACTGCTTTTCTGATTTCATTTTATTTTTTATGTTCCAATGTTTGAGCCGTCTGAAATTTAGATTAATTGTTTAGTGTAAGAAGTGAGAGATATCAGTTTATTTTTCTAAATATCAAGCCAACTTATTGAACATCATTTATTAAATAATCCATTTCCTTCCCCATTTACTTGAGTTCTACCATTATCTATATATTAAAATCTTCACACATTTTGACTTTCATTTCCATAATAAAATGCTCTTCAGTCTATTCTTGAATAAATAACAAGCTCTTTCAAGTTCTCCAGGTTTATTAACATACCTGGCAAGGCTTGTTTCCCCTCATTATTCTTATTAACAATCTTTCATTTTAATCTTACCTATTTATCTTTTTCAAACAAAATGTACTATCTTTTTGCAAATTTTCTCAAAAGCAATCTTGCTGGTATTTTGAAGGGAATAGATTAAAGATATATATTTGAGAAAAATATACATTTTATAGCATAGATTCTTTTTATCCAAAGTATGTCTTTCTTTTTAATACTTCCTTATTGTCCTTAGAAAATAATTTTCTTTCACATAAGTTCCACACATTGATCATTAATTATATTCCCAGGTATTATATATTAAATATTCTATCCCATTGCTTTTCTAAATTGATGGTTTTGGTATATAGAAAACTTTTTGGTTATTCATTTTTCACCTTTATTTTACTAAATTATAGTAGATTTTAGTTGATTACTTTAGGTTTACATTGCAATCATTTGCAAAAAAAAGGCACATACTTTCTAACATTTATAAGTCTATTTACATTATTTGTCTAGTTGTACTGGCTGTGCTTCCAGGAAAATAATAAATGATATAAAGATATAAAAGGGCATCTATATTTTTTTTTGTATTATCTCCCATCTTATCAGGAGATAACAGGAATGTCTTAGTGATTCATTATTAAGATTTATGCCTTCTTTTTAATTAACACATATATTTATTTCATTCTACACAAGTTTCTATATTTGTAAGGGTGTTTTTCACTTTAACATTTAAGAAGAAATACTGTTTTCTACTCTCTTAACATGGTGAATTATAATAACAGTTTTCCAAATACTGAAACATCTTTCATGCAGGGCTGTTTGCCAATAATGTGTTCTGTACTTTGCCTTCATGAGTTATTAAAGTGCTTTGTAGCCAGTTTTTTTTTCCTATCATTCCTATCAGATTTTGGTATCACTTTAAAACTTCCTCCTTTGTATAATAGTAATCATTTAACAGAATTACATTTATTTCTTTCTAAACTGTTTGAAAGACTTCATCTGTAAAATCTTCTGAGTACATTGTTTGTGAGAAGTAACTTAAATTCTTTTCTCAAATTTCTCCTTAGGTTTTTGTACAATTTAGGCTTTCTAAATCTTTTCCAGTAAAGTCTAGTTATTTATAGATCTTTTTATTAACAAAACATTTATTTCATCTAGGATTTCAAATAGATTTAGAGAGAATACTATAAAATATTCATGAATAACTAATTTGATATCCTTTCCACTTGTGGTCGTTTGGTTATTTCCTCACTTTCATTTCTAATTTTGTATATGTTACCAATTGTGTTTTGCTAAATAAACTTATTTGTAGGTTCCCAGCTGTGTTATGTATAAATTTATGCTTTCATTTTGTCAATAATTTCCTCTATTTTCCTTAGCTCCTATTTGTTAATCTTTATAAAACACTTGATTTGAATAATTAATTCATTTACTATTAATCTTTATTTTTTAAGTTTGAAACTATGAGAATTATACTGTGTGAACTGTGGATATAGCTCATAGATTCTATAGCTTACTGTTTTCATTTTCATTATTGTATGAACATCACACAAGCAAAGTTTTATTTTATTTTTGAACTATGGGTTGTTTAACATAAAGGTGTAATGAATTGTTATCAAAGATATTTGTTACATTTTGTTGCTTTGATTTTATATTTCAAGATGGCTCTATTGGAGTTTTAATTTAAAGATCTCAAATACACAAACCAAACTCTGTTTGCACCATTAGTGAATTTTAGATAGCTACTCACATATCTTGAAAATGTAAAATTTCTCTTCTATAAAATAAAAGTAATACCTCATTGGTATTCCCTGTGGACCTTCTTTAAAACTAATTGTCCATAGATAGCCCTCCCTATCTCCCGATCTACCGCCTGTGCTTAATTTTCTCCACAGCACTTTTCACTATTGAAAAAGATGATATATATATATAACTTAAACTTTGTCAGATGCCTCAAAGTGTTGGTATTTTATGAGGATTGCATTAATTATATAGATAAAATTTTAAAGATTTAGAATCTTTGAAACCTGAATTATACACAGTAGATACTCAATATATGTTTGTGTGTATATATACATACAAATGTATATATTCATATAATAAGTAAACTGAGATTATATGAGAAACAGACAGAAACCTTTTGTGAAAGAATAACATGCTGCTCAGATATGAAAAAGTCTATTGGTAGGCAACCTGGCCTTTATTTGCTCATCTTACATAGCATTTGGTAAAGAAATATTGTTCGATATATGTTGGATTCCTTCCTACCAAAGTGATAGAGTTGTCCTCCAATGACTCCCATTTCTTAAACAGAGAGGTTTAAGTCCATGTTCTCCTTACAGGGGACTCAAAAAGAGATAAACAGAATTTTTTTAAAGGGGCAGTTTACCTGACTAGTCAAGTTTTATTTTGACTTTAAGAGAGAGTCTTGGCCAGGCGCGGTGGCTCACGCCTGTAATCCCAGCACTTTGGGAGGCCGAGGCGGGCGGATCACGAGGTCAGGAGATCGAGACCATCCTGGCTAACACGGTGAAACCCCATCTCTACTAAACAAAATACAAAAAATTATCTGGGCGTGGTGGCGGGCGCCTGTAGTCCCAGCTACTTGGGAGGATGAGGCAGGAGAATGGCGTGAACCCGGGAGGCGGAGCTTGCAGTGAGGCGAGATCGCGCCACTGCACAACAGAGACTTAAAAAAAAAAAAAGAGTCTTACAGAGTCTGATAAATATGAGCATAAGTTAATCACTGAACCAATCAAATCAATCAGATCAAGTTCCATTACCTGGTCATTTCACTTAAGAGATTAGGTAGTTAATGAGATGATTAAATTTTATAGTGAGTGAAATAAGAATATCTACATATATTTAATGGGAGTTTGCTTTCAATTATTATTAATGTCATTGTTTATGTGAACTCAAGCTAAAATTCTGTTAAAGAGAAATTCACTCGATTTGATTTTAAATAATGAAAACAAGGCATTTATGTGTTTGTAAATACTCTGAATTGAAATAAATAAAGCTGTGAATAATTTTGAAAAGCTACTCAGAAAGGTCTTCAAAGAAAGGTTTCTTAATCCAGGGCCTCAAGTTTTGTCAGCTCCTCAAAAGGTGGTCAGATTTTGTGGTGTTGATTCATACCACCCAAACTCAGAAACCAGCTTTGATAACAGAAAGAACTATGTTCATGTTGGTTTGGAATTAACCATCTCAAAAACACAATGGGTGCATATAAGACATTCACGACCATGACGTTCAGTAACATCATGTTTCTTCTGGGGTTAAGACAAAGCAGGTAAGCAAGTACTAGAATAAGGACATCAAAGGCAAGGCAAAATGTGGGAATACATCTAGGCTGAAAACTAAATGTGTGCATACCTTTGTGACCTAGACAAAAATAGACATGTTCATTTCAAAAGATATTGTCCCACCAAGATGCTTACCAGGGTCAGCATTATGAAATTACTCTCCAAACAGAACAAGAGTGAAATATCACAGTACACAAACATTTTAATATTTTTACTTTTAAGAAAAAAGAACTTATTTTTCATCTGAAGTGTAGTTGAAAATTATGCATCATTATTGTTCAATAACTACTAAAAGAACAGAGCAGCAATAATTCTTTTGAATTTCAAAGCTTCAAAGTAACATATCTTCCTAACATCAACAGAGATACTTACTTACTCATCACCAGACTGTGTCCTCATTCTAAAATATTGCCTTTGTAAGCCCAAGAGGTCCCCAAGGAGAGTATCAATGGTTATTGACTTCAAACCACTGACACAACAAATGACATTCATCTGTTAAGAAGGACAGGTTGAGAGACTGGCACAAGGTCAGTTTATCTTCAAAACTTATATATGTACCTTTTGCTGTCAATTCACTTCCTTTTACCCCAAAAGACTGATGATTAGCAGCCTTGCTCATAAATTCTCAATAATAATTGGGAAGCTAAATTATTTTCCAATTTGTGTCATTTTAAGAAGTCTTGTTGATGATGCTGACTTTTCAGAAAATAATATGTATTTTCTGCCAAAAATAGAAAAGTATTGTTCCTAGATATTTAAACTTAGCTGTATTATTCAACTTTAAATAACCCTTATCATTCTTTGCAGGACAGAAATGGCTAATAAATAGGGATATGCTAATCACACAATGTTGCATTAAAAATGGAAATTATTTTAGTTTATCTTCACAAGACTAATTTTAAAATTATTTTAATGAATTCCAGGAGGATAAAACAATAGAGCTCTCTCTGCAGTCTATATTAACTCTTCGTAGCAACTTGGATTTGTTTAAAGCTATTCTTCTACATAGCAACAGTTGCCTGAAATCTAGGTGTTTCGGACAAAAAAATAAAGATTATGGAATACAGTTTTTTGAATTCATCATTAAATTCAGGATCTTTCTTCTTTTAAGAATAAACATCTCTTTGACATGTTATGTCATGAATCCATGTTCCCTAAAGTGAAATGTTTGATTGAAGAAATCATCTGAAAATTTTAGGATACAAGACTACTAGCTCCTTGAGGGCAGTAATTTTGTCTTAATTGCCTTTTAGTTCAGAGTCTAGCATAGTTCCTAGTGTACACCCAATAAATATTTGTAGAGTGAATGAATCAAAACAATGTTCTTTTTGTCGAATATTTTTGATGTAGTTAATATTAGCCAACAGTTATTATTTCTTACATGCCAAGCACTGTGACCACATAACATACTAACTATTTCAATCCTAATAACATATCCCATTACATCTAGGCTATTATTATCCTCAGATGAGGATGTTTACAGATGAGGAATCTGAAACACAGAGGAGTTAAGTAACTTACCCAAGACACACAACTACCACAGAGTAGGGACACAATTCAAACTTGACAAACTAGCTCCAGCCCTCCCACCTAATCATGACGCTCTTCTACCTCTCTGAATTGATAAGGTATCAAAATTGAGACAAATTCCAACTATAAGCATACCACAAAGATATTGCAGGTTTAGTTTCAGACCACAGCAATAAAACAAATATCACAAAAAAAGTGAGTCACACAAATTTTTGGTTTCCCAGTGCATAAAAAAGTTATGTTTAAACTACTATGTAGTAGTTTATTAAGTGTGCAATAGCATTGTGCATAAAAAAATGGACATAACTTAATTTAAAATACTGTATTGCTAAAAAATACTAACAGTCATCTGAGCCTTCAGTGAATCATTTTGCTGATAGAGGGTCTTGACTCTTCCTTTCATGAAAGATATCTTTGTAGCATGTGATGCTGTTTGATAGCATTTTACCCATAGAACTTCTTTCAAAATTTGAGTCAATTCTCCCAAACCCTGCTGCTGATTTATCAATTACATTTATGTACTATTATGAATCATGTGTTGTCATTTTAACAATGTTCACAACATATTCACCAGTAGATTCCATCTCAAGAAATCACTTTCTTTGCTCATCCATGAGGAGCAACTGCTCATTCATTAAAGTTCAATCATAAGTTTGCAAAACTTCAGTCACTTCTACAGGCTCCACTTCTAATTCTAGTTATCTTACTATTTCCACCACATCTTCAGTTACTTCCTCCACTGAAATCTTGAAACCCTCAAAGTCATCCATGAGTGTTGGAATCAATTTCTTCCAACTTACTGTTAATGTTGATATTTTGATCTCCTCCCATGAATCACAAATGTTCTTCACGGCATATAGAATGGTGAATACTTTTTAGAATGTTTTCAATTTACCTTACTAAGATTCATCAGATGAATCACTATATAAAGCAGCTACAGCCTTTCAAAATGTATTTCTTAAATAATAAGACTCAAAAGTCAAAATGACTCCTTGATCCATGGGCTACAAAATGCGTGGTGTTTAGCAGACATGAAAACACTGTTATTCTCCTTGTACATCTCTATCAGAGCTCTTGAGTGACTTGGTGCATTGCCAATGATCAATAATACTTTGAAAGGAATTCTTTTTTTCTGAGCAGATCTCAACAGTGGCTGTAAAATATTCAGTAAACCATGCTGTAAACCGATGTGCTGTCATCTAGGGGTTTTTGTTCCACTTACAGAGCACAGGCAGAGTAGATTTAGCAAAATTCTTAAGGACCCTAGAATTTTTAAAATGGTAAATGAGCACAGGCTTCAACTTAACGTCACCAGCTGCATTATCCCCTAACAAGAGAGTTGGCCTATCCTCTGAAACTTTAAAGCAAGGTATTGATCTCTCCTCTCTAAATAGGAAAGTTATAGATGGCATCTTCTTCCAATAGAAAGCTGTTTTATCTACATGGAAAATCTGTTGTTTAGATTTTACATTGATGAAGCTACACAGCTAGCTTCATAATGATCTTAGCTAGATCCTCTGGATAACTTTTTGCAGCTTCTACATTAGTAGTTGCTACCTCACTTGGCACTTTTATGTTATGGAGACGGCTTATTTCCTTAAACCTCATGAACCAACCTCTACTAGCATCAAACTTTTCTTCTGTAGATTCCTCACCTTTCTCAGCCTTCATAGAATTAAAGAGAGTTAGGACCTTGCTCTGGATTAGACTTCAGCTTAAAGAAATATGGGTGACTTGATCTTCTATCCAGATCACCAAAACTCTCCATTCAATCAAAAATAGTTACTCTGAAATTAAAATTTTAATATTGTTAAAAATGTATTTACTAATTGTCACTTTTGTTATAAAAATAATTTAATTATTTTGCATAGCATAATTGTTTATAAATACCACTTTTTCAAAGCCAAAAAAAGCAGAATAAATTGTAGGATTGAGGGGTTAAGATACACTGAAATATCTACATGTAAAAAGGAAAATAAGAGGTTTTGACTTTAAATACCTGAATTCAGTCTATTAATTCACTTAATACACAGACAACTAAAATTAAGATACATTAAGGTAGTAAGTACAATGGAGAAAATGGTTCCTTCTGCTTGCAGAGATCATGGTTGACAGTAAAGGGAAGTCACTGAGGTGGGGTTAAGTGGCTGGACTAGATTCCTACTCTCATCCCTGTCCAGGCTTCTGGTCATACTGATTGATTTACATGAGGTGAAGGGTACCTGCAAAAAGGTAGCTTTTAATGTACTAGAGCCTGAAAAAGAGATGAAAAATGCAAGGGATCTTAGCCACCTTAACCTCAACCAGCTCTAAGGAAATCACTTGAGCCAAATGTAAGCAGGGACCTTCTTCCCACTTCTGTGATGAATACACAATGATGTGGAGCATTGAGGACCCTATGGATACCCGCTGGACTGGCAGATTTTTAAAACCATGTGCTAGCATTCAAGTCGGGGGGTGGGGCTTAAAAAAAGAGAAGCAGCAGCAGAAGATGCGGTGGATAATAACAGTGAGTAATCTTTATGGGGCTCTTAACATAGGTCAGATACTTTCCAAGTACTCCAAATGCATTAACTCACTTAACCCTAAAACAATCACCACTTTCCAGTTAACAAGCTGAAGTTTAGAGAAGTTAAGCAAATAGTCCAAGGTCATGTATCTAAATGGTGGCACCAGGATTCAAACACAGGTAGTTTAAGTCCAGGGCTTATGCTCTCAAAAACAGAGCTAATTCTCTCTCTCTCATGGGAAAATGGAATCCCCTGGGGGGTATGGGCTTTTTGAACCCACATAAAAATACTCTGTAGGAATTCCCAAGTATAGTTTCAGAGGTAGAGGAATGGCAGAGATAGGGAGATTTTCTGGGAAGCTGGTTTCCTGCTTAAGCAGATGGGACAATGTGTCAGCCTGATTTGAGTATAATTGGTAATGAGAACTCATTTTTTCCACAGGTTGATAAGGCCTGGGGATACTGAAGCACACGTATTTTATATTTGGGGAGAAGGGCATATAGACATTAGCTAGGATTAGTCAATGCTGTTATACATGCACAAGATTTCAGTAGTGAAGTAGCAAGATAGCTAGAAAACTGTACAATATGATTCACTTAGACTAAGGATCTGGCTCAAAGTACAAAAGATAAAGTGTTTATTCAGTAAAGCATTTGTACAAACACAATGAGAAAATCTAAGGTAGAATGCACAGTGAAATTCAGTTAGCTACAGACATGAAAGGAAATAAAGATAATTCTCTGTAAGTCTGACCAGACTGTGCTAAAAAATTTCATCTGTAAATAATTTTTCACTTGGTATCCACATCCCTTAGATAAAATGTTAAAAATGGCGATTGGATATTGGGTCAGTCTCAGCCCATCTACAGAAATCTATAAAGTACCTGACATACAATTTCAGAAGTACTTTGAAGCTCTCTGCCATGTACAACAATCCTTTTCCATCTTAAATCATTTTTTTGAAGCAAGGCAGAACTTAAGTGTAAATAAGTAAAATACCTCTGTGAGAAAATGCAATTGATAGTCCAACTCAGTAGTGCCAAGAACACATTCTTATTCCCATCATTCAAGCAGTAAATATGAAGATTCTCATGCTCAGAGCTGAGGGTAGATAAACTGGTTGGGCAATGACTAAAGAAAAAGTGAGTTATTTTGTGTTAAAGAGAAGAAAACAGCCTGCTTAGCCAAGTTCCACAGTCAAAATTCTAGATTACTGTAATCAGAATATAGAGTTGTAGAGAGGCGGATTTTAAATGGCAGAGCATGAGCACCTGGATCAAACTGGCCTGAAGCCTTTCTATCCTTTCTATTCTGTAACAGTAAATTAAATATCCAATTTTGTTTATCACTTTTTTAGAGTCATTTCGTTTGCAGTTGAAAAACTCCCAACTACTACAGTAGGCTCTCTCAGAATGTTAAGAAACTGGGTAGGAACTTGGATGATAGAATGAAGAATGGGCAGTGTTTGGGAGGCAGGGCAGTATAAAGAGTGACCAGCTTCCACACGGCACTTGGAGACTGGTAAGAGGAACAACAGATGCTAAGAACAGCCACACTCAGTGGCACAAGCATCTCCTTGTCATACAAACCTCACTTTTCCCTTTTCTTTTAACCATTGGGGTCCCCCGGGAAAAACTGGCCTTGGAAGAAGAAGGAAGTGACAATGAGACTAGTTCAAGAATCGTTACGCTATAGGGAGGAATAATGGAGTTTCTCCAAACAGTGGGACAAGGTTTTGTGGAAGGTTGTGGCAGCCTTTGTGCAGCACAACAAGAAGAAAGTGAATGAAGGGTGGTAAGAAAAGATCACCTTGCAGTTACAGTCTTCGCAGATGTTTTATTACAGGGATGTATGGAAATCAATTGTTTGTAATTCAGACACTAAAGGGAAAATGTACCTATGTAAAATACTATTAGATGGCCATGTTACAAAAAAGATGAAAGTGAAGCTTTTCACTCAAGATGACTTACATTTCTAGAAAAAATAAAAAGATCTCCAGATCTGATTTTCAGAGACTTTAATTTGGTAATCATGTTTTGTGTCACTGGCACAGCCCAACAGTCCTCAGAAAGCATTTGAGCTTCATAGAGGAGAGTCCTTAGTTTCCAAAACTCAAGAAAGCAAATAGAGACTTAGTCATGGGTTTATTACAATCCAACAATAAGTCATTAACTACAAGCCTGGAAGAGTGGATGCTGGCAACAAAATTAATTAAATTTGCAGCACTAAGAACAGTCCTATAACAATTATTTGGGAAGCATATTTCAACTGCAACAAAGCATCCTAGGAATCGGTAGGGCAGTTGCTTTATAATGTAGTCTTTAGGAATATCCAGCAAAGACCAGAAGTTTAAGGAAAGATGGAAAATTCTCAAGGAATTCTAATAATGCACTAAGATAAAATTATTACTTAGAGAAAAATGAGAAAGGAGTAATCTGAACAATCAGATGAGGCTTCATGTTAAAACAACCCATGAAGAAATTTCCCAAATCCAAAGAAAGAGTGAAATACCCAGAGAAGAACCTATAAACATTTTTTAAATCCATAAAGAGGAATAGGGAAGAAAACAATAAAAACACTAATTGCCAGAATTAAATTTACCAAATTTTCCAAGTTTACTGAATTTACTAATACGGCTTATCAATTTAAATAACAAACAGAGAGGTGAACTCTCTAAAAGAAAATGATGTTTATTTGGGAATGGGCTTTGCACTGGGAATGTATGTGCCATACATAATAAATTATGTGCCTATTTTGGAAAGACAAAGTTTTTAAAAAAAATTGAGAGGGATTATACAATTGTTTTAAGATAATTATCCTTGGCTGCC
Organism: Gorilla gorilla gorilla; assembly: GCF_029281585.2. Lineage (NCBI taxonomy): Eukaryota > Metazoa > Chordata > Mammalia > Primates > Hominidae > Gorilla > Gorilla gorilla. Next base: position 83,304,411 of record NC_073236.2, read on the forward strand.
AGGATCAGTAACAAGGGTGGCATCAGTCTGAGGTTGGACAGGCAGTTACTGGGCAGTTGTCCTCAAAGAAGTGTATTTTTGTGTAAGGTTGTGCTGGCCTTTGTGCAAGGCTGTGGTTTTGCAGTCTTTGGTGAGAGTTTCTTGATTAGACATTCACGCATGAGAACCATTTCTTCAAGGCCTTTCCCAGCTCTCTTTGTCCGAGTTTTTAACCCAAGTGACTCCATTTTGATTTTGACAACTTACAATTTTTACAGACTTCACGTTTCTAGTAAGAATGGGACCCTTCTGCAATTACAAATTAAATCTCATCAATATGGAAATGTTGCAGCATTTTTACAACAGAACATGAGATATGCCTAAAGAAGAAAAGCCCATGTGCCTCTGTGTTTTCAAGTGCTAATTTGATTTGGGAAACTTTTACGTACTTAATAATTACCCCTCTCTCCTTGTTAATTTGTTCCCTACCCCCACCAGCACCTCCCAACAGAGGAGTAAAATGAATTTCCTTAGCAATATGTTTAGAACTGTTAACATCTCCTATCAAGTCTACTGTCCTTCATAACGAGAACAGCTAGAGGAAGGCATAACTTTAGTACTTTTGAGGTGATAGGGAAGATTCCCTGGCTTAAAAAGTAAATAATATTTTATTAAATTTCAGGTGTAGTTTTGGATTAAATCAAACCCAATTGCTAAGCTTATTATACAGACAATTAAAATATCAGGAAGAGGGCAAAAATACTTATTAATTGATTATCTGGAAAGAAATAAGAAAAATGAGCTCAGGATCATATAGCTCCTAATTCCAAAGACTGTATTAACCACCTCAGCAGCAATTATCAAAATATTTAAAAACTAGTATAGCAAAGCACTGATTAATCACATAGTCACAGAGTCTGGCGAGGCCTCCTAATACACCATGTATTAACCATTAGTTTGCAGGATTTTGAGGAAGTCTGGGGTAGTTCAAGGAGCCAGTCTGGTGGAAGGAGCCAGGGTGGTGAAGGGGTAGGTGGGGCATTGGGAGGCCCAGATTGCTATTTTTGTATGTTAACCCTACACTATACTGTATGGTTTTTATCTCAAAGTCTTTCATTTATGGTCAGACATCTATACAGCCTGTGTATTTTTAATCTATATTTGAGTAATCAAAATTCTCCATGGTTTCTTTTTCTCCCTGTAGACAAAGGAGCTCACCTGACAGCTACAAATTACTGACTTTCAGCTCCAATCAGTTTTCATCCAGCTGCCTTAGACATTAAGGATAAAAAGTGCCAACAGTGGCTTGAAACATCCCTAAAAAGTTAAAGATTCACAATGATATTCTCCTACTGCTTTAGAAAATGGGTACTGAGGTACATGAAGGTTGAAACAAGTATCATTTCCACCTGGCCCTCACAATCTCTTCTGGGGAAGAGCAGGCCTGCATATGCCTGCACTGTGGCCATGGATGATCGGATCAGGAATGGACCTCTGACTGCATAATTAGCCAATCTGATTCTGCCTTCTAATTACTTGGAGCCTAGTTTCAGCTCATGGATCACTTGAACTAGAAGAACATGTATAGCCAAGGTTGGGGAGCCAAGGCAGTCTGGAAAGAAAGGGAGGAAAGGAGAAGGTAAGGGAGGAAGAAAAGCCCAGAAAAAAAAGGGTAAATATAAGAGAGCACATCTCTAAAAAGTAAAATTCTTAGTGGCTGTCCCTTTCTTGCCTTTAAATTTTATTAAATGTCATTTTTCCCCTCATGCTAGCTTTAGTAGCTATCTCTTTCCTGCAAGCTAATGATCTTTTTACTAATATGCAGCCCAACAGAGGAATTCTTTAAGTCCTAGAGAAAGCACTTTATGTTGAATTCACTCTTCTTCCCTCTCTGAACCATACCAAAGACATGCCAGGTGAAAAAGTACCATAGGCAAGAGGGGCCTTATGTCTTCAGCTTGAACTCTGCAGGATCATGCTACTAATAGTGGTGAGACTATGGAAGTCTTGCCTTAAAACTTTAAAAAGAGAGTATATATATTTCTATATCCCAGCAAGGAACATGAGAAGCAAGTTAAGAAAACAATTTCACTCACAATAGCATCAAAAAATAAAATACCCTGGCTTCCAGAATGGCATTCTGAGGAGCGTGAGGAACACCTGCCCTGAAAAACATATATTAAGCAGGCCAGAGTTAACAAAGACAGTCACTCAGACTCTGTGGAGGTTGATCAATGGGCTTACAACAAATTGAGAGGGATTTGTTCAATAAAATGTTTGTAAACTTGGTAAGAACACTGGGAGGTACAGCATTTGAGCTAGGGACTGTACCTGACCCCATATAACTGCCTTGAGAAGAATTATTTCAGTGGGTTCGGCAACCAAGGGACATTCTTATCTCTTCCAGCTCCCTAGCATAGAAGAGCTATTCTGTGTGGTTTGGGTAGCTGTTGAATTTTGGCAGATCCTATTTGCCACACTCCCTACTGTGGAAGGCCTATATTGAGTAGGTAGTGGCAGCCAGATGGCATCTGTCACCCCAATCCCAATTCCCGTTACACAGGGAGTATCCAAGTGGGCCAGCTGGTGAAGAGTACAGACTCAATTTCCTGAAGAGACCAGCATTGTAAAAGAACTGCTCCAGTGGGCTTGACAGCCAAAGGGTTGCTCCCATCTCCCTGAGATTCCTCAGCTGGAAGACCCATTCCAGATAGATTTGGCAGTCAGTGAATATTGGTGGAACCCATCCTTTTTAGGTCTGAGCTACTGAAGATCCATATTGGGCAGTGGCAGTAGTTGGGTGGCAGCACCAGTCCCCTTGCCTCCTCATATATATGCATAGACACAGTTCCTGCTTTATAGGGGGGATGCTGGTGGAAAAGCAATAAAGAATAAGTTTCTTATCTCCACCACCACCCCACCCCAGCTGGTGCTCCATAGTTTAGTTGTTCTGCCCAGGGAAGAATCAGAGCAAGCCTTAAAAATTGGCAACACTCTTCCCCTGACAAAGAGCCAGACTTACATTGGATCAAACTGCGCGCAGTGCCCAAGGGTATTGTCAAAAATAAGAGAGTAATCATATAGCAATTAGTGGAGGCGCCTGCCACCATGCCCAGCTAGTTTTTTGTATTTTTAGTAAAGATGGGGTTTCACCATGTTAGCCAGGATGGTCTCAATTTCCTGACCTCGTGATCCGCCAGCCTCGACCTCCCAAAGTGCTAGGACTACAGGCGTGAGCCACCCTATAGCAGTGCAAGAACAGACTAATTCACTCTTCTTTCTTCTTCCAGCTTTTAAAAATAAAATTATGTCAAATAATAAGCATAATAATGTAGGGTTGGGTTTCTAGCATATATAAACATAATATGCAAAATAGTAATAATATGCAGAAAAGAATGAGAGGGAATGAGATATACAGAAGAAAATCTTTTATATCTCATTTGAATTGAGTAGTATAAACCTGAAGTCAATTCTGATAAGTTGTATATTGAAAGTCCTAGAATAAGCACTAAGAAAATAACTCAAAAAATGTCAAATATTAGTTTCTCATTGATGCTTTAACAAATTGCCACAAACTTAATTGCTTAAAACAAGACAAATTTATGATCTTACAGTTTTGGAGGTCATAAATCTGAAGAGGTTTCAATGGGTAAAATCAAGAAGTAAACAGAATTGTGTTCCCCTTGGAGGCTGTAGCAGGAAGATCTGTTTTCTTGCCTTTTCTAGCTTTCAGAGACTACACTCCCCTTTCAAGCCAGCAAATGCATCATTCTAACATCTCACTCGCCGTATGTTTTTTTTTTTTTTTTTTTTTTACTTTCCTGCCTCCCTCTTTCCCTTATAATTAGCCTTGTGATTACATTGGACTGACTCAGATAAGACAGGGTAGTCTCCCCATCTCAAAATTCTTAATCACACATGCAAAGCCCCTTTTGCCATGCTAGGTAATATATTCACAGGTTCTGGGCATTCAGACATGGGCATCATTTGTGGATCATTATTTTGCCTACCATGGTTAAAATATCATTAAAGAAATTGAAATGTTACACTAGAAAATATACAGCTAATGCAAAAGAAGATAGTAAAGAATAAAGAAACTAAAATGATAAACATATAGACAGCAAAAACAAAAATGGCAGACATAAATAAAACCATAACAATAACATTAAATTTGAAAGAATTAATCCTATCAAAACAACAAATTATTAGACATAATTTTTTTAAAATTCAATCATGTATTGTCCACAGCAAACGTATTTTAGATTCAAAAATACAAGTAAATTGAAAGTAAAATGATGGGAAAAGATATGCCATGTGAATAGCAACCAAAAGAGAGCAGGAATAGCTATGCTAATATCAGACAAATTAGAGTTTTGAAAAAATGTTAATAAAAAATGTCATAATAAAAAAGGATCAATCCATCAGGAAGACATAACAATCATAAACATATATACACCTAACAACAGAGCCTCAGATACATGAAGCAAACCTGAACAGAATGTAAAAAAATATATAAGTTTCAACAATCATAATAGGAGACCTTACTTTCAATAATGGATAGAGCAACTATTCAGAAGATCAGCAAGGAAATATAGAACTTCAACAACTCTTTAAAGCAACTAGACATAGTAGACATCCACCCAAAAGCCATAAAAGTTATGTTTCTTAAGCACACATGGAACATTCTCCAAGACTGATCATATGCTAGGCCATAAAGCAAATCTCCATAAATTTAAAAGAATTGCAATTACACAAACTATGTTATTTGACAACAACAGAATAAAGTTAGAAATCAATAACAAGAAAAGATGTGAAATTCAAAATTACATAGAAATAAAATAACACATGCCTAAATAACTAATGGATCACAGAAAAAAATCACAAGGGAAATTAGTTAAGTTTTGAAATGAATTAAAATGAAACACAATATACCAAACTTATGAAATGCAGCAAAAGCAATTCTCAGAGGGAAATTTATGGCTATAAACACCAATACTGTATTACAAAAAGAAGAAAGATTTCAATTAATAATCTAAACTTCCACCTTAAGTAACTTGAAAAAGAAGAACCACCTAAACCCAAAGCAATAGAAAAAAAGGAAATAACAAATAAATAAAACAGAGAATAGAAAAACAATACAGAAAAATCAATGAAACAAAAAGTTAGATCTTTGAAAAGGTCAACAAAATTGAAAAACCTTTACCTAAACTGACTAATAAGAGAGAGAGAGAATGCATATTACTAAAGTCAGAAGTGAAAGAAAGATGTCATTTTTGATCTCATGGAAATAAAGAGGATTAAAAAGGAGTACTATAAACTGTACAACAAGAAATTTGATAACAGATGAAATAGACAAATTTCTGAAATAACAGAAACTACCAAAATTAACTCAGGATAAAAAAGAAAATCTGAATAGACCAATAACAAATTAAGAGATTAAATTTGTAATTTAAAACTTTACCACAATGAAAACCTCAGGCCCATAATGTTTCACTGGTGAACCCTTGCAAATACATAAAGAGGAATTAAAACAGATACTTCATAAACTCTTCCAAAAAATAGAAAAGGAAGGAACAATTTTCAACTCATCATATGAGGACAGAATTACCAAAAGACATTAAAATAAAAGGAAACCACAAACTAATAACCATTATGAAAATAAAAGCAAAACTTTTCAGCAAATTACTAGCAAATTAAATTTAGAAACATATAGAAAGGATTATCCACCATAACCAAGAGGGATTTATCCCAAGAATATAAGATTGATTCAAAATCAAAACATCAATCTATGTAATACAACATACCAATAGAATAAAACACAAAAACCATATAATCTTCTCCATAAATGCAGGAAAATCCTTGTTAAAACCCAACATACCTTCATTTAAAAAGAAAACCATTTAAAAAAACAGAAGGAAACTTCCTTAACCTGGTAAAGAACATCTATAAAATACCTACAGCTAGCACCATGCTTAATGGTGAAAGACAAAGCTTTCTCCTTGTAATCAAGAACAAGACAAATCTGTTCACTCTCTTGCCATTTCTATCTAACATTATACTGTAAGTCATACTCAGGGAAATTGGGTCAGAATAATACATAAAATTGGAAAGGAAGAAGTGAAATTATCTTTTTTGTAGATGACATGAGCTTCTACATAGAAAATTAAAAGAAGTCCACAAAACATTACGTTAGCTGTTTAAAAATCTATCCAGGCCTGCAGCAACTCGGTTCTTGCCTCCTCAGAAGAAAGAATTATGCTGAGGGGCATAAGGCAGGGTGAGAGACCAAGGTGAGTTTTAGAGCAGGAGCGAAAGTCTATTAAAAAGTTTTAGAACAGGAACGAAAAGAAGTAAAGTACACTTGGAAAGGGGCCAAGCGAGTAACTCGAGATCGAGCCAAGTGTGCTGTTTGGCCCTTGACTTAAGGTTTTTATACACTGCATTTCTTCTCCCTTGATTTTTCCTTAGGCAGGCTGTCTACATGCACAGTGGCTTGCCAAAACTAGGGAGGGGCCACATGCGCAGGTGTCTACTGAAGTTGTGCACATGTTCATTTGAGGCATTTTTCCCTTACCAGTCAAGTGTTTCCAGAGGAAGGTCATATACCAGTTAAACTCTGCCATTTTGCTTCTCAGTGTGCATGCTCAAGCCTGCTTGCCCAATTCCTGAAATCTTATCAGGAAGCAGCCATCACCAGCTTCAGGTGTTTTCTATTATTGGAAGCGTGCTTCCCCTGATGCCAGCTGCAAACAATTTTTTTTTAGTGAGTCAGTTTAACAAGCACCTAACGATCACCTGATGGCCACCTGACATTCCTGGTTGGTGGGGGTGGGCTTCTCCTGCCCTGCTCATATCTGCCTAGCTACCTTCTCCAACAATTATAATTAATAAACTGGTTGAGCAAGTTTATAGGATACCCAATCAATGTACAAACACAACTGTATTTCCATACACTAGCAACAATCTAATAATTATATTATAAATCAATTACATTTACAATAACTTCAAAAAGAATAAAATATTTAGAAATACATTTAATAAAAAAAGAATAACGTTTGTACACTGAAAAGTACAAAATATCATAGAAAGAATTTGAAGACCTAAATAAATGGGAAAACATCCAATGTTCATAGATCAGAAGACGATGTTAACATGACAATACTCCCCCAAATAGTTAAATGCAATCCCAGTCAAAATCTCAGCTGCTTTTTTTTTCTTTTTTTGTAAAAATTGACAAGCTGATCCTAATATTCATGTCTAATTGCAAGGAACCCAGAATAACCAAAACAATCTTGAAAATGAAGAAATTTAAGAATTCACACATCCTGAATTCAACATCTGCTACAAAGCTATTGGAATCAAGATAATGTGGCACTGACTTGAGGACAGACATATAGATCAAAGAAATGAAATTGGGAGTCCAGAAATTAATGCTTACATTTATATTCAACTGATTTTCTAGAAAGATGCCAAGACGATTCAAATAGGCATGGAAGATATTTTTGGAGCAACGAAATTATTCTAAGATTCTGGAGATGATTGCACAACTCTCTAAGAAATCGTTCAATTGTACACTTAAAAAGGGTGAATATTTCAGTATGCAAATTGTACCTTAATAAAGGTGTTTAGGAATCAATGGATTAACTTCAAATGTATGCTTTATAGATAGATGAGGCATAAAGTCACTCATGAATTTTTAAGGGTAGAGAAAAAAGGGATAGTTAGACATTTCAGACTTTCAGTGGTTAAAATCCTATACTCAAATGTGTGTCTCATTTCACAGATTGAGAAAATGAGGAAAATTGGGAGAGTTTCTTGTGCTCTGACCAGTTCTGATGAGCTTTTGGTCAGTGCCAGCTTTGTCTGAGACAGAAAGCCAAGAAAGCAAAAATCACTCAAGTCACTGTGGGAAGCAAAAGGTAAAGATTAGAAACAGGCATGTTGAGTTTGTTCCGGATCAGCACACATTTGGATGCTTTTAATACTGAACATTTATTAAATGCAAGCAGCTCACTGAGCCAGAGAGAATTTGGAGCTATTTGTGGCCTCCAGCTCCTTGGTCTGAAAAATTGGAGTGAATATCAGAGTTCATTCTACTCCAGGCTTAAGACCTTCTCTGAATTTATGAAATTGGAAACATATATTCGAATCATTTGACACAATTATTCATCTATAACATGGATGTAAGTGTTTTTAGTATCTTTTCCCTTGAAGTTGAGTAGTGTAAAAGTAAAGCCCTGCATGTTCTAGAAAGATTCACCTTTTTAATGAATTAAGTACATTTTTTATTTGTTTTTGATTACCTTATCTCTAGTCCCACTAGCTCTGAGCCTTGTATAACGGTAGCAGTATCATGTTACCAGAACCTGAAATCACACTTCCCTGGGATGTTCTGATGGCAGAGAGTGCAAAGAAATGACTTCTCTGGAATCGTTCCAGGACAGCATGCTGTCAGGGCAATTTGAGGATAATATGCACAGTCCAGTGAAGGTTGCATAATTGCCCATGTGCTATTTTTAACTCATTCTCTCGAGTTACACCATTGGCACAGATAAGCCATTACAATGTGCTCAGATACCTATTAAAAGTGATTAAATAAGTGGCATGGACTTAGTGGCATATAGTCGTATCTTAAGTTTGACAGGTGAGAGCTGCTTATAGCGTTTTTGCCTATAGTGCTATTTATTTATTCTCATATCACCCCCATTATTTGGAGAGGTAACAAAAGAAGGAGTTGAGAGGGAAATCAACCCACTTGAATCATTGCTAGGTGCTCAGGTCAACACAAGGCAAGTGACTAACTAGGGTTCTAAAAATTCACTCTGATAAAAATGAAAGCACCTTTATTTCCACTCTAAACAAGTCACTGAGATAAGCTTCTCTGACACCTACAAAAGGCATGATAATATTTATTTTCTTCAGAGACTTTTCTCCTATGGCTATTAAAACAGAGCTCCACTTAAAAATCAATATACAGTTCACTATCTGAGGGACAAATTGTCAATGGCACAAAACCACAAATGAGCCAGATTGTTAATATGCTTCACTCCTGTGCTCCCAGCATCTCTAATGTCCTCGTTCCAAGCTCCCCTCATCCCTAAGACCTCTTCTCCTCCTACTTCATCTTCTCCCTTGAAGTTGGAGGAGTTTCAGACATGAGCCAAGTGGACAAGCCCATTTTTTTAAAGCATGCATGCATCTCCAATTTCCCTGAAATACCTCCTAGGTCTGGGTAGCTGTGAAGGAAAGAGGTAGTGAAATGCCCCAACGATGATCGAAGGAAAAGGCTAAAAGTGTTACTGAGAGGCCCAAAGATCTCTGTCATGACCTACAGTCTGCTTTATAATTCCATAATGGGTCTTCAAATTGAGGATCAACTTGAGTGATCAATTCCAGCATAACAACCTGATCTAAGCTTCTCTTCACTCAGCTTTTAACCAGATTATGTGAGACTCTTTAAAGAACAATTTTTAAACTGCATAGAAGATATTAAGCCACCTAAAGTTGTGAGAACTGGGATATCCTTGCAACATTGTATTTCTGACTAAAATAAGCCTCCTTAAAGTATGTGGTATTCTAGCAAAGGCTAATATAAATCCCTGGCACTACTCAAGGGCTAATGGATCCTGAGTCCAACTCCAGCCTCACAGCATGGAGTTCCCTATGCACCCTCTTGGCTCTTTTTTGATGCAAAAGCATGAAGTTACTAAAAGAAAGCCAGGACATCTTAGTGCTGTCCTGGCTGCCTGAAGATCTGCATTGAGGACCTACCATGATTAGCTCAGCCCCCAGTGATATAAGTCAAGTATGTCTAAATACTCTGACTCACATATTTAGATTCTTAAGAAAGAAATCCCTACAATGTCTGCAAAAACAGTAAATGGAAGAGTATAAGCTCTAAAGTCACTCCGGGAGTCAGTCCTTACTTTCTGATTTGTAAACTGTGCGATCTTGGGCAATCATGTAACATTTCAGCACATCAGTCTGCCATGATATAAAGTTGTGCTAATAACAATACTCTCCTTCAGAGAGGTATTTGATGATTAAATCAGACAATGTATGTAAAGTACTTATGCCAGAGCCTGACACATAACAATTTCTTAATAAATATTTGCATGTATTTGTGTAAGCATGAGTATTGTATCATTTGTAATACTTGGTGATGCTTTAAAGCATGAGATTCAAGAGTCTAAAGATCAATAGCTCCTCAGAGGAGCCTTTTCTCCATCTCAAATAAAGTCCTGTCTGCACAATTGGGAGATAAATCCAATAGGGTAGCCATGCAATCTGGACCATGATTGGCCCCTATCTGAAAACAGCTTCTATTCTGCAGCTCTCATTAGCCAGATTCTTACAGCCTTCCTGGGAGATGTCTTAAAATGTGGTTGCAGTTCACCCAGAATATTTCAAATTGACTGAAGTTGCATCGAAAGTGGTGCTTCTAGGCCGGGCACAATGGCTCATGCCTATAATTCCAGCATTTTGGGAGGCCAAGGTGGGTGGATCACCTGAGGTCAGGAGTTCGAGACCAGCCTGGCCAACATTGTAAAACCCCGTCTCTACCAAAAATATAAAAGTTAGCTGGGCGTGGTGGAAGGCACCTGTAATCCCAGCTACTTGGAAGGCTGAGGGAGGAGAATCGCTTGAACCTGGGAGGCAGAGGTTGCAGTGAGCCGAGATGCTGCCATTGCACTCCAGCCTGGGCAACAGAGCGAGACTCTGTCTCAAAAAAAAAAAAAAAGAAAGAAAGAAAGTGGTGCTTCTATAAACACGTGAAACTTGCATTTTATATGAATATTTGCATACATGTATACATATTTGCACAATAAAATTTAATCTCTATGAAGAAAAGATTGTTCTGCCTGTCTTGTTCAACATTATATACCCTTGCATCCAGAAAGAAAAGCGTCTAGTGTACAATGGACATTCAATAAATATTTATTAATTAAATGAATACTCACTTATAGGTGTTTTGTTCAACTAATATTTTAATACCTACTAAGTACCAAGCTCTTCCATATTTCTGGTAAACAAGACTGATACAATCCCTGCATTAATGAAAATTATAGTTTAGAGGAGGAAAAGCATTAATTAGATAATCATATGGAGAATTTCAAAATTATAATATTTTTAGTAAAAACAAGAAATATATGGCTCCATTAGAATAAAAAGTATTCCATCTAGCAGGCAGTCAAATATTTATTCACTGCCTATGATGTGCCAGGCAGTGCTCTAGGCCCAGGAAACAGCGGTAAAGTAGACAAAGAGTGTCCCTGTGCTCAGTGAGTTCACCTTCCTTTGGGGATAGAAAAAGAGTATGCATTCTCCTCCCCAAAATATGTAAAATAAAGTCCTGATGAGTACATTGAAGAAGATACAACAAAGCAGCGATTCTCAAATTGAGCATGTGTCATCATCACCTGAAGCACTGATTAAAGCAGAGATTGTTTTAATTCGGAGTTCTTGATTCAATAGGTCTAGGGTGGGGCCTGAGTATTGTCATTTTTAGCAAGTTCCCTAGTACTGCTAATAATGCTGGTTTAGGGCTACAAAAGTCACAGCAATAATGATCAAAGCAAGGTATGTATCACATGTACCACCTCATGCATTTATCATTTCTTTGTGGTAAGAACATCAATAAAAATTGTATAAAAGAAATCACATAATATCAAAATAATTTAATGACTCGTCAGCTATAATCTTGATTATATTATTCATAAATTTTGATGAAATAAAAATATTGGAAACAAAAAAGAATCAGAGCAATAGAGTAATATGGTGGCAGGTCATGAGTGGCAGGTCATGGGTGGCAGGTCATGGCCTCTCTGAGCAGGTAATATTTCACCTGAGGCCTAGATAGCGAAAGGAGTTAATCTTCAAAGCTCTGAGGGGAGAGCATTTCATGCTGAGGAAACAATGATTGCAAAGGCCTTGATGTGAGAATGAATTAATTTGTCATGAGTTCATTTGTATTTCCTGGAGAAATCCAGCAGTGGATGCAGGGCAGACTGGAAGGAGATCAAGATGGAGAGCAAAGCAAGGGCCAGGCCATGCAAGACCTTGCCAGCCATGTTGAAGATTTTGATCTTCATTCTAAAAGCACTGGGAAGCCAGTGACAGGTATTAAGTAGAGATAAGATGGGATTAGATTTACATTTTGAAAAGAGTTCTCAGGCTAGAGAATGGAGAAGGATTGGAGATGGAAAAGGGGCCAGTGTGAAATGGTAGAATAGTTAAGAGGCTAAAGTCTTAGAATAGGTGGGATAAGATAGTGAGTTAAATTAGTATGATCGTCCTGGAAGTGAAGAGGATATCAAGTGATATTTAGGAGATAAATGTCAAAGTACTTGATTAAAAGTTGGACCTGGGTAAGAGGTGGATAAGGAATAAGGTAATGTTATGTGTAATTTCCATATTTCTGGATTCCATAACCTAAAGGATGGTGGTACCATTCACTGAAGCAGGAGAGATTAGATTAGAAGAGGACTAAATTGTGTAGAGTTTTTTGAAAGGAGAATTATTGTTTGTGTATGTGACTTTGCTTTAGTTTTGCTTTTTTGTCTGTTTGTTTGTTTGTTTTGAGGAGATAAGGGATGAGAAGATGGGCTCTCGTGACTTTACTTTGGGATATTTTTAATTAGAGGTGCCCTTGCTGAGACATGCAAGTACGGAAGTTAGTTAACTTCTTACTTGTAACTTGAGTTACAAGTAGCTCAGTAGAAAAAGGTCTAAATTGGAGATCAAAATGCATTTAATCCTTTTATTTTTTTCAGTTGGTCATTGAGTCCACAAGATTGAATGAGATCATTTACAGAAAGTGGGAAGAAGACCTCAGATTGAACATGGAGAAACAACATTTAGTGGAGAGAAAGAAAAGAATAAACTGTCAAAGGAGATATAGAACAAAAAGGAAAACCAAGTATTTTTTGCACAATGGAAGGCAAGAGGAGAGAGTATTTTAATAAAGAGGGAGTGATCAATTCGTATTCCTACTGAGAAACCAAGTAAGATCAACACTGAAAAATGTACATCAAGTGATTTATATGAATATGTTTTATACACAAAAAGAAAACAAATAATTATTTTAAACTCAAATTAACAAATCACATAACATAAAATTTTAAAAAAGCAACAAATAGTCTTTCTAAATCCTAGATTGCAATCTACTTTTTGTCACCTGCATAGTACCTACAGGGTTCCCCACAGAGTAACTATTCAATAAATATGCACTGCCTTGAATTAAAAGTGTGTAACAGCTTAAGTCTTAACAAACCTATGACTCCTTTTCTATCCTTCACTATGCCCATACATTCTAAGTTGATGAGCAAAATCACAGTATTTAATTGCTACATTATTGTTCACTTTGGTATTTTACAAAATTCAACCACGCTTTATTTAACTCTTTCAAAAATCATCTATGTCTCTCTGCTTCCTCTTTCCTCTCCTCGTCATTTCCTCCCTTTCTCTTTTTTCTCCTTCTAGTCTTTTATTATAATTGTTCTCTGCCTTATGGAGCAACCTCACCACATTGATTCTATTTGCTTTTTCAATGGTAGGAGCACTGATAGTTCTCTATCTTTCCCAGCTGATTCTAGTTGCTCCATTCAGGCCATCACTAAGGAAATTACTCCTCATTCATTACGATTTATCATACTGATACAGTTTTAAGTTCAGGTCAATTTAAAATCATATATGCTAAATCAATATATGACGTAAACTGGTAACAATTTTCTCCACAGCGCCCAGAGGACACTAGTGTATCCCCATGTCTGTGAGTAGCCCATCCTTCAGATGTTGGTCTGCACACTTCTCTCCACTGCTCCTTTGCATGGCATTTGAAACCCACACTATCTCTCCTGTCCCCTCCACCCCCTTAATTACTTTCTTAGTGCATTATGTATCAAATTAGTCATCTTTGTTGGCGTGTATATGTCTTCTTTTGAGAAATGTCTTTTCATGTTATTTGCCCAGTTTTAATGACCTTTTTTGTTTGTTGATTTGTTTAAGCTTCTTACAGATTCTGTATATTAGCCCTTTGTTGGATGCATAGTTTGTGAATATTTCCTTCTATATTGTAGGTTGTTTACTCTGTTGACAGTTTCTCTTGCTGTGCAGAAGCACTGTGGTTTAATTGGGTCCCACTTAATCAATTTTTGTTTTGTTGCAATCGCTTTTGAGGACTTAGTCACAAATTATTTGCCGAGGCCAAAATTGAGAAGGGTATTTTTTAGGTCTTCTCCCAGGATTTTTATGTTTTGAAGACTTACATTTAAGTCTTTAAACCATCTTGAGTTAATTTTTGTATACAGTCATGGGTAGGGGTCCAGTTTCATTCTTCTCCATATGGATAGCCAGTTATCCCAGCACTGTCTCTTCCCCATTACTTATTTTAGTTGAGTCTGTCAAAAATTAAGTGGTTGTAGGCATACTGCTTTAGTTCTGGGATCTCTATTCTGTTTCATTGGTTATGTTCCTGTTTTTGTATGAGTACCCTGCTGTTTGTGTTATTGGAGCCTTGTAGTACAGTTTGAAGTTGGGTTATGTGATGCCTCCAGCTTTGTTCTTTCTGCTTAGGATTGTTTTGGCTATGGGGCTCTCTTTTGGTTCCATGTTAAATTTAGAATTTTTTAAATTTAGAATTTTTTGTCTCATTATGTGAAAAATGACATTGGTAGTTTGATAGGAATAGCATTGAATCTGTAAATTGCTTTGGGCAGTATGAACATTTTAACATTGATTCTTCCAATCCATAAGCATGGGATGTTTTTCCATTTCTTTTTGCTGTCTCTGATGTCTTCCAGCAGTGTTTTATAGTTGTTATACATGTCTTTCACCTCCTTGGCTAGACGTATTCCTAGATACTTTTTTGTGTGTGTCTGTGGCTATTGTAAATGGGATTGTATTCTTGATTTGGCTCTCACTTGGATTTTGTTGGTGTATAGAAATGCTACTCATTTTTGTACATTGATTTTGTATCCTGAAACTTTACTGAAGTTGTTTATCAGTTCTAGGAGCCTTTTGGCAGAGTCTTTAGAGTTTTCTAGGTATATAATCATATCATTGGTAAAGAGAGATAGTTTGACTTCTTCTTTTCACATTTGGATTTTTTTTCATTCTTCCTCTTGCCTGATTGTTCTCACTAGGATTTCCATTATGACATTTAATAGTAGTGGTGAGAGTAGGGATCATTGTCTTCTTCCAGTTCTCAAAGGGAATTGTTCCCACTTTTGCCCATTCAATATGATGTTGGCTATGGGTTTGTGATAGATGGCTCTAATTATTTTGAGGTATATTCCTTCAATGCCTACTTTATTGAGAGTTTTTATCAAAAGGGATGTTGGATTTTATTGAAAACCTTCCCTGCATTTTTGAGATGATCATATGGTTTTAGTTTTTAATTCTGTTTATGTGATGAATCACATTTATTGATTTGCATGTTTGGAACTCATCTTGCATCCATGGAATGAAGCCTATTTGATCATGACAAATTAACTTTTTGATATACTGCTGGATTTGGTTTACTAGTATTTTGTTCAGGATTTTTGCATCTATTTTCATCTGGGATATTGGCATGAATTTTCTCTTTTTATTGTGTCTCTTCCAGATTTTGGTAACAAGATGATACTGGATTTATAGAATGAGTTAGGGAAGAGACTCTTATCCTCAACTTCTGGGAATATTTTCAGTAGGATTGGTAACAGTTCTTCTTTTTACATCTGGTAGAATTTGGCTGTGAAACCATCTGGTCTAGAGCTTTTTATGATTGGTAGTTTTCCTTTATTACTGATTCAATTTCAAAATTCATTATTGGTCTTTTCATGTTTTCACTTTCTTCCTAGTTCAATCTTGAGAGGATGTGTGTTTCCAGGAATTTATCCATTTCCTCTAGATTTTCTAATTTGTGTGCATAGAAATAGTCATAATAGTCTTTCAGTTTCTTTTTATTTCTGGGAGATCAGTAGTCATGTCATCTCTGATTGTGCTTATTTGGATATTCTCTCTTTTTTTCTTCGTTAATCTAGCTAGTAGTCTATCAATTTTGTTTACTCTTTAAAAGAAACAGCTGTTGGTTTCATTATCTTTTGTACAGAATTTTGCAACTTAATTTTGTTCTGTTCTCCTCTGACTTTAGTCGTTTATTTTCTTCTGCTAGTTTGGGGGTTGATTTGTTCTTTGGTTTCTAGTTCTACTAGGTATGATGTTAGACTGTTAATTTGAGACCTTTGTAACATGTTGATGTATGTGTTTATCTCTATAAACTTCCCTTCTCACCCTGCTTTAGCTGCATCTCAAAGATTTTGATATATTGTGTTTCATTTTCATTAATTTCAAAGATTTTTTAAATTTGCGTCATAATTTCATTGTCTACCCAAGAGTCATTTAGGAGTAAGTTGTTTCATTTCCATGTACTTGTATAATTTTGACAGATCTTCTTGGTATTGATTTCTGTGTTTATTCCACTGTGGTCCAAGAGAGTGCTTGATATTTTTTGATTTTTTAAAATTGAGACTTGCTTTATGACTTAGCATATAGTTGATCTTAGAATTTGTTCTGGGTGCAGATGAGAAGAATATATATTCCATGGTGGTTAGGTGAAGTATTCTTAGACATCTATTAGGTCCGATTGGTCAAGTGTTTAGTTGAAGTACAGAATTTCTTCATTAGTTTTCTGCCTTGATAATCTGTCTTACACTGTCAGTAGGGTGTTGAAGCCTCCCACTATTATTGTGCCACTGTCTAAGTCTTTTCATAGGTAAGAAAAACTTGTTTTATGACTCTAAGAGCTCCATTTATGGGAGTATATGTATTTAGGTTAGTTGTGTCTTCTTGTTAAATTGAACTTTTTCTCATTATATAATTCCTTTCTTTGTCTTTCTTGATTGTTGGTTTAAAGTCTCTTTTATCTTATATAAGAATAACAACTTCTGATCTTTTTTCTTTTCCATTTGCATGATAGTTCTTTCTCCATCCCTTTACTTTGAGCCTGTGGGTGTTGTTACATGTGCTATAAGTCTCTTGAAGACAGCAGCTGTGTCTTGTCTTTATATCCATCTTGCCAGTCTGTGTTTTTCAGTGGGGTATTTAGACCGTTTACATTGAATGATAGTATTGATATGTGAGATTTTGATCCTGTCATCATGTTAGCTGGTTTTTTTGTAGACTTGGTTAGTTGTTTTATAGTGTTTGTGGGCTTAACTCTGTTTTTGTAGTAGCAGATATCCTTCTCTCATTTCCATGTTTAGCACCCCCTTAAGGCCCCCTTGTAAGGCTGGTCTAATGGTAATACATTTCCTTAGCATTTGCTTGTCTGAAAAGAATTTTATTTCTCCTGTGCTTATGAAGCTTAGTTTGATGGTATGTGAAACTCTTGGTTGGAATAATTTTTCTTTAAATACACTGAAAATAGGTCCCCAATCTCTTCTGCCTTGTAAAGTTTCTGCTGAGACATCTGCTGCTAGGGTGACAGGGATCCCTTTTTAAGTTACTTGACCCTTCTCTCCAGCTACCATTAAGATTTTTTTTCTTTCACATTGACCTTGGTGAATCTGATGACTATGTGGCTTTTGAATGGTCATCTTGTTTAGTATCATGTAAGGGTTATCTGTATTTCTTGAACTTGCATGCCAACCCTTCTAGCAAGATTAGGGAAATTTCCATGGACTGTATCCTCAAATATATTTTCTAGGTTGCTTACTCTCTTTCTTTCTCTCTCAAGAATGCCAGTGAGTCATAGGTTTGGTCTCTACATAATCCCTTATTTCATGGATGTTTTGTTCATTTTTTAATCTTTCTCTATTTTTGTCTGACTGGGTTGAAGAACTAGTCTTCAAGCTCTGGGATTCTTTTCTCAGCTTGGTCTATTTTGTTATTAATGTTTCTGATTGTATTATGAAAATTGTATGGTGAATTGTTCAATTCCAGAAGTTCAGTTTGGTTCTTCTCTAAAGTGGTTATTTTGTCTTTTAACTCTTGGATGCTTTTACTGGATTCTTTGGATTCCTGGATTGGGTTTCAACTTTCTCCTGAATCTTGATGAGCTTCCTTGCTATCCAAATTCTGAATTCTATGTCTGTCATTTCAGTCATTTCAATATGGTTAAGAACCATTGTTGGAGAGCCAGTGCACTTGTTTGGAGGTAAGGGAACACTCTGAGTTTTTGAATTGCCAGAGTTCTTGCACTGATTCTTTTACATCTGAGGGGGAGATTTATTGATAGTTGGGTAGTTGGTGTAAATGAATGGAGTAGGAGCCCAAGGAGATTAGTTGAAGCAATGAAATGAGTTAGAGAGATCAATATAAGGGATCAGGTTTGCCCTTTAATATTATGGATTATTATTATTTGCTTTAGTACAAGTTGGATTAGTCACTGTTGAATGGATTGGTGTTTGCTTGTATTTTGGGAATTGCTATCAGTCGGATGAGGCTTTTGGGTTTATATTCTTTATTTCCTATGGATTTAACTGTGCTGTAAGTTGAGTATAGTCAACTGACTTCCTTCTGGATACTTTCAGAGGGCCATACCTCTGTACAGGATTTTCATTTGTAACTAGATTCTTGCACTGGATTTCATCAGCAATGCATACTGACAGAATATATTTGGCGTTGTGTAATTTGGGCTGCAACACAGTAGATGATACTTAAAAGTACTGGCTGGCAGATAGGCTGTTACTTAGCTGGGCAGCTCTTTTGTATTTCAAAGTGTTTCCAGCAGTGTTCTATGGTGTAGGGAGGGGAGAGAGATAAACCCCTCACCAAATACACTTCCAGGCCTTAGGGTAGCCCCCTCTGATCACTGACGCTGTGCCTGCATTTCCTTTGTTAAGTGTTCTCGGCCATGGGTTTTGCTTGGGCAGAGGTCATGGTGGACAGACAGTACACACCCTTCCTGGACTAGCCTTGCAGAGGGAAGCATAAGTCACTCCCATGCCAACCCATGAACCTGATGGTCTCACCCTTCTCAGTGTTTTAAGGGTGGGGGCTTCTCCCCTACTCAAGTATGGGCCACGGATCTCAGCTGGGCACTCCCAGGCTGTGCACTGCAACTGTGGGGCACAGGAACCTGGCCTGTGGCTCTAGCCTATGGCCTCTTGGGGTCAGGCACTGGATACGCTAGGGGATCCAAAATGCCCCCAGGCCACCAGGGTAGCACTCAGGCTGGGCAGCAGAGGTTGTACTATGCATATGCTCCTGTAGTAGCAGCCAGGCAGGGACCATGGGAGGAGACGGCAGGCAAGAGAGTCTGCAGAACAGATGGAGTCCAATCCCATGGGAAAGATGGCCCTGCTCTCTTTTGGCCCAGTGGTCAACTGGGATTAGAGCTACTCAGAGGAAGATGGGGAATCTTGGGGGATGATGCCTATGGCCATCTTCCATTGCAGCTGCCCCACAAGCAAAAACCCCTGGGTTTCACACAGGGTGGAGCTCTGTCTTTTCCTAATCTCTAGACAGATCTCCCTGCCAATTCAAATGCCTATGAGGGTCGCTGGATCTCTTTTAGCTAGAATCCCAGAGGTCCACAGCGAGAGTGGCCTGCCCTGCCATCACTTCACACACCCCTTCCCTAGAAGCAGTTCAGGGCCAGGAACTAGTTCTGGCACCCAGCAACCCCATGCAGGGTTCCAGGCTTCCTCCTTCTTCAGCTTTGGCATCTGCATCACCTCTTATCAACACGTGATGTTTTCTCTCTAAAGATCTGTTTGAAATATGTTGGTTTCCTTTATATTTTGGTGTCTCTTGGCGGTGTTGCTTCCTGGATGCTTCTAGTCAGCCATCTTGTCTCCCTCTTGAGAAGTTTCTTTCAAAATGGTAACACAGAAAGACATAGTCAGTTTCCTGCTCCGTGAATGAGAATATCCAGTGAACATTTTATCATAAACCGTAAGAGTCAATGCCCAAAGTACATCTCTCTCTTAAGAGAAAAGTCATAGACAAATCACTGGACAAATTTGAAATTTTAAAGGTAATAATTTTACAATATAATTTTTGTTTCTTTTTCCTTTAGTCCAAAATCCAAACTGGTTTTTGTTTTCAGTTCATTATCTCCAATCAACTTAAAGGCAAATGTCTCAGCATCAACTTTGGAATTAAACAGAGCCTTTCTTCAAATGATGTTCTGGGTGTATGATTTTTAAACTCTAATCTATGCCTCCTCTTCTCTTGTACTTGCATGAATCCTTTCCCCAAGAAAATAAACAGATAATAAAAGTGTATGACTATAGTTCTGAAGAGCTGAGTCTTTGAAATAGTTTATACTCGTTTCATCTCTGTTAGAGGTGAGTGATTATTAATATTTTGTGTCAACTTGACCGGCCTAAAGGATGCCCAGATAGCTGATAAAACATTATTTCTCAGTATGTTTGCAAGAGTGTTTCCAAAACAAGTAGCATTTGAATTAGTGGAACGAATGTAGAAGATATTCTGTCACCAAAGTGGGTGGGCGTCATCCAATCCATTGAGGGCCTGAAAAGCCAGAAAGATGTAAGAAGGGCAATTTTTCTTCCTGAACTAGGACAGATATCTTCTTCAACCCTTGGATATCAGAGTTTCTGGTTCTCAGGCCTTTTGAGAGTAGAATGCTATGGTTTGTGTTCTCCCAAATTTCATATGTTGAAATCCTAAGCCCCAAGATAATGATATTAGGAGGAGGGGGCCTTTGGGAAGTGATTAGGTCATAAAGGTGGAGCCCTCATAAGTACAATTAATGCCCTTATAAAACATGCCTCAGAGATTTATCTCAAACTTCCACTGCATGAGGATACACTAAAATATCCCATCTATGAAATAGAGAGCAGCCTTCATGAGATACCAAATCTGCCGGCACCTTGATCTTGGACTTCCTAGCCTCCATAATGAGCATTACCACCTGAGCTCCTCCTCTTGTTAGATCAGCAGTGGCATTAGATTCTCACAAGAGTATAAGCCCTATTGCAAACTGTGCATGCAACGGATCTAGGTTGCACACTCCTTATGATAATTTAATTCCTGATTATCTGAAGTAGAACAGTTTCATCCCAAAACCATCCCCCACTGATCCCCACCCTCCTTGCATGGGAAAATTGTCTTCCAGGAAACCATTCCCTAGTGCCAAAAAGGTTGGGGACTGCTGGTTTAAAGCTACCCAATTTATGGAATTCTGTTAGAGCAGCCTAAACAGACTAAGACAAGGTGTAAAGAGGTGGAGGCTGGGAGCCCTGCCACCTGCCCAGTGCCATGTGTTGAGGTCAAAGCTCCAGGATGAGCCCTTGCCTCTGAAGTTCTTTGTCTCCCCTGGATTACGGGCTGTAGTTAATGGTATCTCTTATCCTTATATCACACATGGCTAGAAGCAAGCACTTTACAGTAATTAGTGTTTTACATAAAGACATAGTCCAGAAAAATTAGAGTGTCCTGAACAAAAATTAGTAGATTCCCACCAGAAGAGAAACAGGCCAGTGGCTCACTGCTAGGCCCAGCTTCCCGGGCCTACTCTTGGTGTTCTTTCGACAGTTCATCCCATTCACCAGAGCTTCTAAAGGGTAAGAAAAGGACATATGGTTACTGCCTGTTGACCTCAAATTATCACAGTTAGACTGCGAACAGATTAAAAAAAATAGCATCCAGTCTAACGCAATCCAGTGTGAAGTGGGAGAAAGAACGTGAACTTCAGAGTCACATAGACCTAGTTCCAAATCCTAGCTCTGCTACTTTCTATTGCCTTTAATTTTAGGTACACCCATTGAGCTTCATAAGTCTGTTTCCAACATATAAAATTGGATCTAAAGGAAAAATATATATATATATATATAGATTTTCTTAGATATGTTAAGGGCACACACTCAATGTTAGCAGCCTAAACCCATAGCCAGGCTCTCTTATAATCCTAGCACAACTCTGTGTCCATCTGTATACATGAGTGTTTTCATACACAGCCAAACATATCAACCACATGTCGTACCAACCACTTGATCTTAAGCCCTGCAGATCACAAATCATCAATGTATCTTCATCATAAGCACAAGCCCACAGATGTGGAGCAGTAAAGTTCACATTCTCTTTATATAGTACAAATACTCTTCATTAATATAGCAGGCCCATAAAGATAGTGGCAATTGGGCAATATATGCTTTACTTGTAGGCCATTGATAGATCTCTTTAAATGAATAGTATTTTCTACCAAACACCAAAGACAGAAACAAAACTCGTCAGGCTGAGTTGAGCCCATACCTTGAATTGCTCCTCTGTGTTCTTCCTTATCAATGGAGATCCTCGTAAGTTGAGAGATTCTGTCAGGAGGTGTTTCATGTGGGAATCCCCTGGGCTACTGGGTCATAGCAGTAACTCAGTGATCTCAGCTACTGGAGAGTATAGTGGCAATGGCAAGAGTGATGCTACCCACCTGGGGCCATTCAGTTGGTGGCCAAATATTATTCATACATGTGAATTGTGCCCTGGCCCAGCTCTTTGAACATGAACCATTATGGAGTGTGTTTGTGTATTTGCAGGTTGACTGTTCTTGTGGGGTTAGGTTGCTTGGCTGCCAGTAGCCTTACTGATATCTCTCTGAAACATTCAAATCATATTATCAAATAATCATATTGCTCTTACAGGTTAAAACAGAGGCAATACAGTTCCAGACACAGATCAATATAATTTTACAAAGTTTGTGCTGGGGTGCAAAGGGTGACAGAGATTGCCACATGAAATCTGAACAGGTTGTGTTTACTATTAGTGTGTGCCATGTTGCTCTTGTATATCACTCAGAAGCAAGTGTGGCCAGCAGGTAATCCTTCACATTCCCATAAAACAAGCCAGCCAGTGGAGAAGTTCAGGCACCTCATACCCCAGAAGCTTGTGTTAGAGTTAGCTCTGCCCTTGTACCAGATGTGTCATTTTGGTCTGAGATGGCACCACTGAAGGCACTGATTCCTGTCCTGGTGTCTTCCTTTCAAACCTGTAATTGGTCAGGTTATACCCTGATGAGGTGCTGTATCTGACAGCCCTTTTCTACCTTCAATCTGACCCTATGCCAGAATTCTGCCTCACATTTCTCTGTAACAAACAATGATTCTGGTTGTTTGGCCCTGGCCTGGTGGTAAGATGGTTTGACCCTCCTAGGAAGATGATGCAAACCAACATTTCTTAATTTGTGATCCATGGAGTATTGTGTGTGTGTGTGTGTGTGTGTGTGTGTGTGTAAATCGCCAAGTTGGAGATACTGGCCAGAAATAAAATGTGGAATCAGTCTGCCCTGGCAAAGTTGTCAAGTTTCCCCACAATACTCAATAGCCCGTCCTAAAAAAGCAAGTCCATCAGTAGCTGGGAGAGGGAGAGAGAGAGAGGTGGGAAAAAAACAAAAGGCAGGGAGAGAAAAGGACGGAGATGAGAAGTTCCATGAGGTTTCTTCAAAATCAAATGCTGTTTAAAGTCTGTGTTGCTTAACTAAAAAGTCCTAATGGAAGAAAACAAAAAAAGTCTTTTTACTTAAGCTTCTATTTAATTTTACCTCTATTTTCTTTCTATTTATTCTAGCAGTACGTTGTTACTTTCAAGAAAGTTACTTTGAAGACTTCTCATTTCTGTTTGTAAAAATCCATTTCTGGGTACAAGTTAAACACAGAAATCCTGACCTAAGCTTGGGCACCAAGTGTGGATAGGGATCCCAGCATGGGCTCCTTTATGAGGTCTAGGAGGGCCATTTTTACAAGCATCTATGTCATATTAATGCCTCTGTCTTACAAAAGTCCCATGAGAAGAGAAATGGCTGAGAAAGGAATAAAATTTGGTGGACGTTGACTTAATGGGCAGCCAGGGAATTTGGTGCTCCATCCATCTTTGCCAGATTTATTCAGTACAATGCTGTAACAAAAAAGTGGGTGGGAGCAGACAGCAGAGCTCATTGTGCCTTCTCAGATAGACATCACTAAGTCTGCAAGCAACAAATGTGACAGCAATCTCTTATACCTACATGGAAATCTACAGTGCACAAAAAGCATCATATATAAACACATACACATAGAAATATGTATACAATGAACACGCGTGTTTATTATGTAAACATATATGTTACATAAACATTACATACAAACATGTAGATGTTTATTATATAGCTTTACATTTTATGTTTATATATACCTGTGTGTGTCCTCTTCATTTAATCTTCATAAAAACAATAAAACTCTGGAAACTAGTGATTCTTATTCCTCATAAGAAAGGAAGGCATCAAAGAAGTAAAGTGATTTGTCCAATGCCAGGGAGATAGTAAGGGGTAGGGCTGGGACAAGAACTTGGCTCCTCTGAGGTCAAGTCTGATGCACTTTGTATTGTAAAAGGGAGCGTGGGGCATTTAAAGAGGTTCAGCGATTCATCCAGGGACACATGGCTAGTTGAGAGCCAAACTCATACAAAACAGATTACTCTGAGGTGATAAAACTATTTTAGAGGGAAAGAATGTAATGATTGGTATGGTTTGGTTGATATTCCCCCACTCCATGCCACAGTCATTGTTTTGAAAACAGAAAGGAATACAAGCCTCAGAAGTCATTGGCAGAGGGAAAAGAAGAGAAAGTACCATTGCTCACTCATCTTCCCCCAATACTAGGAAAGTTTCTCTTGGTACTTTTTTTTTTGAGACAGAGTCTCATTCTGTTGCCCAGACTGGAATGCAGTGGCACAATCTTGGCTCACTGCAACCTCTGCCTCCTGGGTTCAAGCAATTCTTGTGCCTCAGCCTCTGAAGTAGCTGGCACTACAGGTGTGTGCCACCACATATGGCTAATTTTTGTATTTTTAGCAGAGATGGGATTTCACCATGTTGGTCAGGCTGGTCTCGAACTGCTGACCTCAGGTGATCCACCCAGCTCGGGCTCCCAAAGTGCTGGGATTACAGGCGTGAGCCACTGTACCCAGCCCCTCCAGGTACTTTTAACATTTCACAGATGAGGGTGAATAAATACAGGACCAAAGGTACAAGTGAAATTGAGCTTCCCCCATGACAATCTCAAAGCTTTTCCTTCCTCACTAGTATACAAAAAGGGTAGGAGGCATCAGCTACTGCAAAGGCAGGGAGTATGACAGAGTTGCCTCAGCCTAAACCGACGCTGGCAATCATAGCAGTTGTGACATGCACACATACACAATTTAACTACTAGCTGATGGCTAGAAAGATGAATTGTGTGTGTGTGGGGTGTGTGTGTGTGTGTGTGTGTGTGTGTGTGTGTGTGTGTGTGTGTGTGTAGAGAGCTGAGGATGGAAGGCTTTCATTTAATCTATGGGCCTTAATAGATAACCACATTCATAACTAATGTGCTATTTCTAGGACTGGACAAATTTAATTTTGTAGTTGCCAAGTTTCTTCCATTTTTAGGAAAAGTTCTTGCAGCCCTGTTTGGAGTTTCCAAATTTAAAGCTGAATCCAAGTTTTTACTCTATCTTTGCTATAAATGGAGCATTAATCGTTCTGACAGCCTAGGAGAAAATGTGTAAGCAGAAGACATCTAGTTCCCCACTTTAATGGGAACAATGGTACCCACCGAAACTAGTTGAGAGGCCATCTGAATATCACTGAATCTTGGCCATCAGGTGAGATGAACCTGTAGAAGTGTTTCAGAGTCCTATATCTTGAAGTTGAAAAACTTCATTAGACAGAATTGCTAGTGGTAAAAATTGTCATGAAGAACTTCTATTTCTTGGATTTTCAGTTTCTTTGCTTGTATAACTGAAATGATCATATCTTCCTAATAGGATTGTTGAGAGGACTAATTAAAATTATTTATGGTAAAAGCATTTTGCAGAGGCCCTTAAACATTATTTGTCCAATAAACTTAGCTATTTTCATTGTTATTAATATCATTATTATGTGGCTCTTGTGAGGAAAAGATTGTAAAAGTTTAAATTCATAAGAAAAACAATGCCATGTGAGTTTCCAATGTGTAAAAAATAAAAGAAATTGCTTATATCGAGGATATGTGAGGGAATGATTATAAACTGATTGTAGGAAACTCAAAATACATGTTTTCCATAATTCAACTCCCTTCACAGCAAAGAAGTTAATGTTTGCTCTAGACCAATGAAGAGATTGGGGTTTGTTGTAGATGTTATGCTTGAAGGAAAAGGACCAAACCCTCTGGAGAAAACTTATTGGTGTTCTCTCTAAGCAGATCAACTAAAAGGTCCTACTCAGTGGCTTTGGGAAATGTGGCTACTGAAGACATGGTTTGAGAGTCACTGTGAGGATTTACCAGGCTCAGAAGTGATACCCCAGTGCGTTCTGTTCTGGGTTATAGTCCTGTGAAAACATAGCTGGAATAAGGGAAGGGTGGGCCAAAGGTGACTTGCCCAAAGTCACAACTAATAGGACATGCAATCAGGAAGGAGTGTCAGGCACTCTGATTTGAGAACCACTTGGGCTCAACTGCCAAACTTGGGCAAGTGCCAAACTGCCACTTGGGCTTTTGAGACATGCTTTATAGTTTTGTCCTTTTTTTTTAATGGAAAAAAAAAACTAGAAAGCAGAGTTCTAATGTCGTCTTAGAAAAGATTAGGGAAAACTAGTAATTATCCTACTGCAAAGGTGGTGTGCCCTCACAATTCAGGAATTACTTTATAGAATGATTTTGCAAGTAAGCGCTTGTTGGGTGCCTCTCTCAGCAGGCTATGTGAGAATCCCATCAGAAAGGGGCAGAGGACATGGCACCATTCTGAAGCTTGGTCTGTCTAGTTCAAAGAGTTTCCCAAGAAAAGATGGCTCTATTAAGAGTTTCAAACTATAAACACAGGTTTGATCTAATCCCCAAATGTGAAGTTAGGACACTCTGCCTAGCACTTTCAACAATAGTGGCAGGGCTGGCTGACAAAGAAATATTCTGTTGTTATTCAAATTATTTTTTATAAAATCACTTTGCCAAAGTGAAGGGAATTTTGTTCCTCAAAAAAAAATTATAAAAAACACACCATCCTTGGTAGCTTACTTATGGTGGGAAGTAATTCTAGAATCATTATGCCTTCCTTGCAAGTTCCATTCTTCCTCCCCACAGAGGCAAAATCATTGATTTTTTTTCAGCACAAAGTAGCTATGGAAAAATTTTCAATGATTTCCTGTCTTATATTCTGATGCATCAGAGCAAAAGAATGTACAAAATTGTATTGATTAAGATCAAGCATGAAGTATGCAGCAAAACTTTATCACCATTTTCAAAACTGACAAAATCAAAGCAGCTTGGTAAGTGAATTTAATTGAGTTCAGAAAACCTCAAGACATTTCCCCTCCTTAAAGTAACTGAAATTTTTATTCTTTGCCTTTCATGCCAGGGAGGGCACATGTTTGACAAGGATAAAATCGGTCATCTTGTACATTCTCCCTTTGGAGAGCAGCAAACAGAAGTGTCAGAGCACAGCATGGTGGGAGCTGGGTGATTGTAACAACACTTTGCATCCCCATGCCACACCTGTGAACTAGGCTACAGTCTAGGGTGTCTCAAAATTATGGAACATCAGGCAAGGTGAATTGGACACACCTCTTTCCAGAGCCTGTGTAGGCATGCCATGCCAATATTTGGTGCATTTCTATGGCAAGGACAGCATCATCTTCAGGGAGTTACAATCCAGGGTGTGGCCTTTCCACAACACATATGTGAGTGCAAACTGCCCACTACTGGGAAACTCCTGAGGGTCTCTCAATTCCGGCCTCTTATCTCTGACACCTCCTAAGCTAAAGGATACCCTTGAGTACATTTCTCTTGTTTCTACCATATGCCAACTAGTTGTAGCTGCTGTTTTTCTTTTTTCTTTTTTTTTTTTTTTTTGGCAAGTCTGCACTCTGCACCCATAAAAAGAACTTCATCTTCATCCCCTGAAATTTTATCTCTTCAAGAACAGAGCAATTTCTCTTTATAAATATTAGTGCTGCTTCTTGAAATATGATTACACTGGAAAAAGGAATCTCACATCACAACCCAAAGACCCTTGGGTTCTCCTGGACTCTCAAGAGCATTTTTATGAACTAATGGGTTTCAGTTTTTATAACAGTATTTCATTCAGCGCTTAAATTCTCTATTGCCTCCACAGCCTGCATGGCTTTACAGTCTAATATCACACTTTCATACTTTCATAGCCCTTTGTCTCCAATCACTCAATTATTTATTTAACCCTGATACAATCCTCAGGAGTCAAGCTAGCATTGTCCTCATTTTCAAGGCAGAAAAATGGAGCAGTGAGTGTGTACGTGGATAAGAGTATTGTGTGTGTGACAGGAGAGGAGAATACACTGTTCCTTTTCACAGAATCAATCCACAATATGGCACTAGAATACATACCTTTTCTGAGTTAATCATTTACTGTGTCTCTCTGATGATAAATATATAGATTTACTGACCAATTAGCTGGGAAGCTATGAAAAAATAGAGGTTTCAAAAAATTATCACATCTGGCCACAAGCCTTAGAAACCAGAAATACATATAGTTCTATAAAGAATTTCTCTGTAGATAAACTTTTTTCTTCTAAACTTTTTCTATTCTCATTTTTTTAAAGAACATTGATGAGTAAAGAGCAAATTGACAATAAATTATTACAGGATTATATTGTTCCATCATTAATTCTCCTGTGGGTTAAGCTTAGTGGTATGTTGTTTTTTCTTGTCTATGTTTGTTTTTTGCTCTGAAATTATTAAACTTATTTTGCTTTGAAATTGCAGAAGGCAGAAGGAATAGAAGCTATCTCACATTTCAAAAAGTCACTTGGATTAATAATTCAGTTAGACAACTTCCTCATCCTTCCTCTTATCCTCAAATCCAGACAAATTCTATTGTAGAAGAAGATAAGTGTACTCTCCTCCTACAACCACTTTGACTTATAAACTTGATTTTTTTATGTCTTTTAAATATCTTAGATAATAGTTATTATACATGGCATATAATTCAGCATATGTTTTAATGTTGCCTTTTATTTTACCTTTGCTCTCATGATGGGCAGACATCAGTGGCTAATTGTGTAGGATCAGTTGAGTTATGTACAATATACCTCAGAAGTAGCAAGGCTGTTCCCAAGGAAGTGAAATGACACCGGATGACAAAAATCTTCCAAACAATCCAAAGATTGTTACATCAAATGTTGTTACATCAAATTTACATCAAATGTTACATCAAATGTTACATCAAAAATTGATTAATTGGATTAGCAGATAAAAAGTACCCTTAAAGGAAATCTCATTTCAATTTCATAAAGAGGGTCACCTCTATTTTCACCATTCTATATCCCTATCACCTCTATTTTTATGATCCTATATCTCTGTCACCTCTATTTTCATTGGGAAGAGCAGAATCACAGGGAGAGACATGTTATAGAAGGGACCGTTCAGGGAGGAAGTAGGTGCTAGAAGATGGCTGTACCTAAGGGCAAAGCTGCAGTTCATAAAAGACAGTGCTTACTTTTAATGAGGAAACAGAGATGGGATGAGAGAGGAGCAAATGGAAAGTTGTAAAGTGCTGGCAATGCTCTAATCCTTGAGATGGGTGGTGGGTTCATGGATTAAAAGTATATATCATTGATTTGTTACACATATTTTTGTATTATCAAACACGAAATTTTGAATTATATCAGCAGCATCACAACTCATAGAAATTAGAGCTTAGTCTTCTATGAAAGTTTTCTACCACTTTTTTTTATTTATTTATGTATTTATTTACTGAGACGAGTCTTGCTCTGTCACCCAGGCTGGAGTGCAGTGGTGAGATCTCGGCTCACTTCAACCTCCACCTCCTCGGTTCCAGTGATTCTCCTGCCTCAGCCTCCCCAGTAGCTGGGATTACAGGTGTTAGCCACTGTGCCCAGCCCACTTTTATTTTTTTAGCTAGGATTATGAGGTGGGAAATTCTAGGGAAAAAATAATCTAGGACAAGTTTAAAACTCCCTAGTCTCTCTCTGATTTACTAATAAAAAGCATCTTTCTTGCTGGGCATGGTTGCTCACACTTATAATCTCAGCACTTTTGGGAGGCCAAGGCAGGCGGATCACCTGAGGCCAGGAGTTCAAGACCAGCCTGGCCAACATGGGGAAACCTTATCTCTACAAAAATACAAAAATTAGCCAGGCATGATGGCGGGTGCCTGTAATCCCAGCTACTTGGGAGGCTGTGGCGGGAGAATCGCTGGAACCCGGGAAGCGGAGGTTGCAGTGAGCTGGTATCATGCCATTGCATTCCGGTCTGGGTGACAGAGAGAGACTCTGTCTCAAAACAAAACAAAACAAAAAAGCATATTTCCAAACCAGTAGGGTAGACATTTCATCTGCTTCACCAAGGCCCTCTTGTGTAGACTCTTACCCCTTCCATTCTATTCTGTTATTACTTCTACTAGCCTGCCACAACGCTGACAGTTTTGCACATTAGAAATTGTTTTTTGGAATTAGGGCATTTTTTTCCCTCTGTTGCATATCAGAGATTCTCATCTGTTACATGTAAGTGTGTTGAGAACCATAGTTTTTAACACTTCCACCTGAATTCATCTAGCACAGGCTTTCTAGGCAACTATCTGAAGACAAGAGTTCTTGGGAATAAAACTTGAGACTGGTAAGCTGTTTGATCCCCCTGCAGGCAAGAGGGAAATGGAAAGTTTATAAATAACCCCAAACTGAGGCACTATCCTGAAAGACAATCTTAAATTATGAAATGTAACAGAATTATTTAACTGTCAAGCCACTAAGAATTTTAGGATTTGTGGGGAGCAAGATATTCCCAAACGATGAAAACCCTAAAATTGATCCTCAGGACAGCTGGCGATTCCTGGGCTCAGGAACAAATGGATCCTGGCATTTTGAGAGGAGCATGAAGATACTAGGAGCAATCTTTTATAGAGCAAAGTCTTTGGAGCTGACTCACCATGCTAGAGATCATCATTGCACTACCCAGTACTCTTTCTTGGGCTAGGTGAGGCTTGGGAATAAAAGCTAGATTGAGGTACCCAAAAGCCAGGGTTGCGAATGTGAATGACCAAGAGTTAATTGTCAACTTTGAAGACAGAGCAAGAGAGAACTGTGTCACTATCCTAGATGGAGATCACTTTAGTGAGACCATCTGTATCAGTCAGGATCCCAGAAGGAAACAAATCCAATTCAGACAGCAAAAGAAACCGAAAAAAAAAAAATGTTCATAGACATACAGGCACCATTAAAAAACAGGGTGTTGAGACAACCAGAGACTGCCAAAGCAAGAATAAGATGCATAAATAGTGCTATGGAGGCTTATTGGAACTGGAATCTCCCTGATAGGAGCTGTAATAATGAAGGGATACAGCCACTGCTAGAAATTCAGCCCAAAGCAAGCATCCAACCTCAACCTCCCTCTTCTCTTGCCTGTCCACTTCCAATAGGGGCTTCCCTTTGGCTGAATTCAACCAACGAAAACCAAGGGAGCCTTGATGATGCAGACTTGGAAGGTTGGCCTCCTGGGGCCCAGAAGAGGGTGAATGAGGATACAGAACAGAACTTGGGTATGGGGGACAAGAGGTCAAATGGAGTATAAGCAGCACATCATCTAAAATATCAAATCATCAGGGATGAAAAATATTAAGCGGTCAGTGATGAATGGAGAACAAGAGATGACTCCAAAGCACTGGGTCAACAAATGATTAAATAGAGGAGGGCTGGGCCTAGAGAGAGACCACAAGAAACCATGCATGTCAGTGAGAAGGAAGAAGCTGGGGAGGGTGGGCATTTTACTACTGACCAAACTACATAATATCAACCATAATATCAACAGGGATATAGAGTCTTCACTCCAGCCTCACTGACTCTCCTCAAATTTTCTTTTTAAAATTCTTAAAGGGGGCCTATATACATGCTTTTGCTTCTTTGTGAATAACCCAACCCTCTCATTCTTCTTTCATACTCAGTTAAATCCCTCAAGGAAACACTGACCTCCCCATCGAGGTCATCTTCATGTTGTCACATGCTCTTATAGAACCATACACTCTGCCTTCACAGCACTTTTCACATTCACGATTTTATATTTAATTGTGGGTTGTGTGATTTCTCAATTAATGTTTGTTTTCTTCCTGTGCAATGAACCATATGATAATAGAAATTCTGTTTATTTTTTCTTATCATTGCATTCCCAGTGGGTAATATACAGAAGGAACTCAACAGGTATTTTATGAGCAAATAATTTTTATTGGAAAATAAATGTCCTTAACTCATGGCAGTTGGATGGCTTAGAAAAGGGCTCGCTTTATAAATTAAGAAATAATATCTAGCCTTTCTATATTGTGCAGCAAGAAAATGTGACATTGCAGGTGTACAGTGTTAAAGAGAGTTTGCACTGGACACTTGCTAAAAATAGCAAGACATATTTTATTAGAGCTATTATGTCAGTAAGGGAGAGAGACTAAGCATAGAACTCAGCTAAACTCCAAGTTAAATGGGCAAGGAAGACTTCATTTAAGACTGTTGCAATAGGGGAGAGAGATGGAAATTAGCACCATTAAAACAAAGGGCTCAGTTTTTAAGCACTGGGGTGAGCTACTGGAAAACTACCGGAGGAAGTTAGGAAGGAGTTTATTCAAGGTCATTAAGTCATCACTGTTTGCTAACAAGAGCTTAATGAAGTTAGGCTTCTACCATCCCAGACATTGAGAGATACAAGTGCTATCTTTCTTGATGATGACATTTCACTTCACACAGGTGGCTCCAACTCCTTGAGAAACACATTTCTGGGTTGAAGATTTACATCTCAAAGGGGCCGAGAAAGGATTTAAAAATTCAAGTTCTCTAAAGTAAATGATCTAAGAAAAGGGAGGTCAGGAGCCTATGGTAAGGAAGAAATCTGTCTAAAGTTTAGTCAAGCTGAAGGGAACATTAATACTACTATGTTTAACCATGTTTTATCACTTTTACAGATTTCAACCAGCATAACCTGAGCAGAAAAATTCTCAGAACCAGTGCATTTTCTAATTCAGCATGAGAAGCACCTGGTATGAGTGAGTGGGAGCAAAAGATTATATGATGATAGCAAAAAGCCTCTTAAAGAAAATAATCTGCCTCTGTGGTTTCCAATTACATCCTCTCAGCTATTGCACTGAAAATAGAATCATCCTTGGTAATTATGGAAGAGGTATCTTGGAAGAAAGAGGTATTTACACTAAATGCCAAGTCAGCAAGCAATGGCACAGGAAAATAATTCCACCCCCTTGTGCTGACTTCCACCGCAGAGTCTGACATGTTGACTACACACCTCCCCAGCCTGGGAATCCCAGTGACTGTTGGGGGTCAGCAGCAAGCTGACAATTCACTGCAGACAAAAAAAAAAAAAAAAAAAAAAAAAAAAAAAAAAAAAACAGAAAGAAAACATCAAATCAGGTTATAAAACAGAGAAAGCTCTCAAGGAACTAAGTACAGCTAACAATGTAGGTCATCAGTTTCTCAGACTCTTGTACAATAACTGTTGCAGTTAGTTTTCTCTAAAATATAACCAATGTAATAAAAAGCATATTTAGAATTGGCATGGAGAAGCAAAATTGCTGCAAATAGGTATATTGAGGCCATAGACTAAATTGGCACTCCAGCTCAGCTTTATGTTGACTCAGACATGGAGACTTTTAAGTGGAGATATATCCCTCAGATGCAACATTGCCCCACCCCAGACAGGTGACCTTCATGCCCTCAGCTCCATCCCTTCTGCAGTTTCAGCTGTTTGCAGAATTCCTGCTTTCCACTTGGAGAAAGCAAGTCTGTGCATTAGTCTTGGTATTCTGAGCTTCTGTTTATTTAAGCTAATTGGCTTCCTGCCTCTGGTGAGAAAAGGACACAAGATCCAGGCTTATTCCTCTCTTCTTCCCTCTCCTTTTTTAGGAAAATGGACATCTGATTTCTGTTCTTTTCTTCCTCTGTTTTTCACAGAGCTGTAGAGATTGACATGCTGACGATTCAGCAATTTTGCTATTCGGGAAAATTTAATGAAGCGGCGAGGGAGACGATATTATTTATTAAGGGGACTTTATCTGTAGTAAAATTGAGAGTTTGTGACGCAGAATTTGTTTCATTGCTTAAATGATCACCAGCCCCAAAGTGGAGCTGGCGTCTCCTGAACTTCTGTGTCTCCCTCACCTCCCTTTGTGGCTTTGCTTCCCACCGTTTCTTCCTACAACAGACAGTGTGTTTTCCCCCTGTCTCTCCGCCTGCGCTCCATTCCTCCAGCTCTGGATGAAGCCCATTAACTCCTTTGGCTCTTAGGTCGTTCAGCAAGTTAATGATTGAGCTGCAGGGAACTCTGGTTGCCTCATACTTCACCTGCACTGACACAGTGGGCAAGCGTGGGGCATGCCTTAGCACACGATTCATCCTGCAATTTCAAAATAGACAGTTCATCTTTATGCTTTAGAATTTCCAAAAATTTTAAAGAGATTGCATCAGCATCTCCTAAAATCTCTTTTGTTTCACTGACAGCTTTAAAAGATCATCTTCTCAGGCTGCAAAATTACAGATGTCATTTTTAATGATCGACGTTATTTGTCATTCCAGAGGATAGTCTCTGGTGAGAATTACAAAGATGCGTTTAATGAGGCAGGCCCAGGAGCCCAGAGTAAATCAGTGGATGGTTTTATGGCGACCCAAGTGACATAGCTGAAATAATCGCATGGAAAGTGACACCAGACTCTAAATAACACTCCCTTCCACATTGCCTCTGACCCACAGCTCATTTGTTCGAGTTGCCTCTAACTGAATATTCCTTCAGTCTAGAGCATGTGAGAACACTCAGTGAATCATTATCTGATGAGCAATGGCCTTCAGCCTCTGCTACATCACTAGTCAGCTCTGTGACTTACTCCGTGTCAATTAACCTCTCTGAGCCTCCATTTCCACAACTATAAAGAGTTCTTTGGCACAAACTCTGAGTCATAGTTCACCCTCCCCACCCACTGTGTTATGTCATCTATGCCCTTCTGAATATGAGTCCCAATGCAGGTATTATATGGGAGCTTATATTACTACCATAACAAATTGCCACAAACTTGGTGGTTTGAAACAACACCATTTATTATCTCATAATTTCTACAGGCCAGAAGTGTAAGTACAGTGTGGTTTGGTTCTCAGTTTAGCATCTCACAGGCCTAAAATCAAGGTGTTAGACAAGCTAGGCTTTTATCTAGAGCCTTTGGGGGAATAACCCACTTCCAGACTCATTTAGATTACTGGCCGAATTCTGTTCCTTGGAGTTGTAAAGTTGAGGTCTCCAGTTCCTTTCCTGCTGTCACACCCTGAGGAATGTTTTCCATTCCTCAGGGCCACTTGCATTTCTTAGCACATGGCCCCCTCCACCTACAAAGCCAGAAATGGTACATCGAATCTCCTTTGTGCTTCAAATCTCTGACTTCCTCTTCTACACTAGCCAAATAAAATATTCTGCTTTATAAGGGTTTATGTGATTAGATTATGCCCAAACAACAATCCAGGATAATCTCCCTATTTTACCATCAAACAATTAGCAACATTAATTACATATCCCAAATCCTTTTCTTCTGGTAACATTGTATTTGAATGGGTGTGATATCATATTCACAGTCATAGGAATTAAGGCATAAAATCTTGAGGGAGGAAGTGCATTTTAAAAATCGTGCCTAAGACAAGTATCTGGACCCAAACATTGAGAAGAATTTTGGCCTCTATACACTATTATGTTAGTGTATAGTATATAGAGTCTATAACATAACTAACAATAGTGTATAGAGGCCAAAATTCTTCTCCTGTGCTCCCTAAATGGATTTGGGTCCTCATGTAAATAAGACTTTGGAATTTACTGTGTGACTCTGGACCATAATTATGTAAGAATAAAAGATGCTTAGGCTAATATTGAGGCAGCATTGACTGCCTGTTAAGTTTAAAAAAAAAACTCTTAAAAAACAGAGAGACTATTGGACACTTTGAGACCTATACCCATGCCTGTCAAGGTGACAGATTGGAATACCCAAGAGAGCAGATGCCCCTCAAGAAGACCAGAATCTCCACCAACTCTGTAACTCCACAAGACAGATCCAGAGATATCATTAAAACCACTCCACAAGACACACTGTGAGGCAGGAAAAAATGCAGAAGAAAGGATGTGGGATTACATTTTCAAGACTGCAACTTTACGGGAATTTAAAGAAGCCAGTCAATTTGATAAATAAGTGGAAATAGTGACAATTCTGGAATATGGTAAATAGTATAGTACCAGCACATCCCTGTAGCACTGACAGCACATAAGCTGCACAAGAAAGATACTGAAGATGGAGAAGACTCGAACACTATCTACCTATATAAAAATAGGAGGTAATTCAGCTTCAGAAAATAAATATATGGATGTAAGAGATAAATAGTGAATAATGTATCTAATAAAATAACAGTTAAACATATGTGATGTTTATAAACATCAAGTTGATAAAAGCCTTTTTAAGATTAAAAGCAGAGGAATTCAGAAACGAAGACTAATATCTTTTGCTATATATATTTTGAAGCTTCTATACAGCTAGAAACTACCATAAGAAAAAGTAAAATGTAACGATGATTTTCAAAAAATAAAATATATGTATTTTTTATAAGATAGATGACAAACAGTGGCTCATAAGTCTCACATATAAAGCTCATCTAGACCAATTATTAATATAACAATGGGAAAATAATCAAAGGAATCAGACTAGCAAAACCCAAAGAAAGAAATACAAATGACTGATAATTGTATGCAAAAAACTATCCCACGGGTAACCAAAGTAAAAATATATAACCAATAAAATACCATTCACTGACTGAAAAATTGGTGATGAAATAAAATGTATATACAGCTACCAGTGTTAACAAAAGTATGAGGAAGCAAATGCTCTTATGTGATGCTACAGAAAATGTGTGTTGACTCAACCTTCTGATAAAACACTTTTGGAATACAACCTGAAATGTATATATACCCTTTATTCCTAAACATTCATTTTTAGAAATATAGGAAAATAATCAACAATGTGCACAAATGTTTATCTGCAAGAGTCTCCACTTAAGCATTAGTCATTAGAGTGAAAAGTTTGGAAGAAACTAAATATCTGACAATAGGGAACTGGTTATATAAATTATGTGCTCATATAATATAGTCATGAAAAATCATGCTCTAGAAGAATATTAAATGGTATTGAAATGGTCGGGTTCACAGAAGCAAAATAAGCAGCATGCAGAAAAATGTATTCACACGTGATACAGTTTTGCAAAGAAAAATACATTCATGTGTAATATTAGTGTTTCATATGGAAAATAAATTAGAAAGGTAACAATGATAATTTTATTTCTATATTAGGAGTTGAGATTATGGAATATTTGGGGTCTTTGTGCAATTTGCACGTTTTCTACAATGAACATTAGTATCAAAATAAAAATTAATTTTTAAAAATAAATGCCCAGAATGGTGTAAACCTGGGAGTCTCAATATAATCAGAAATGAAGAAAACCCATTGCACAGAGAAGAAGATGTAAATTCTGACTTGTGAAGGTTTGTTCCTGGGCATTTGCCCAAAGGCAATGGGTACATTTACAGTGTCCAAAATGAAGTGGCAGTGACCTGCTAACTACTGGGCTGACTAGCCACATAGGAGTTTTCTTCCATGCCATTTTATGGAAATCCTACCTACTTAACTAGTTTTCCCTGTCCAACTTCTCTCTTCAGAAAATTGTGCTGCTCCTAAATCCTCTTCTCCGCTTGTAACTTACTAGAATAATTAAAGATAGTAATTTGAGGCACTCAGAAGGTAGAGATATCATGAATTCAAGTCATTCATACTTATAAACTTGGTCATGATCTGAAAACAACATATCTGGTGCACAGCTGGAACTTGAGGTTGAGAATGTCTCATTCTATATAATTGCCTTTAGGATAAGGAGTTCTGACACCCACCTGGGCCCCATGTTTTTCTGACTTTCAGCTAACATTGCCTGAAAACAATGTAATCAAACCGCAGTTTTGACAGATCTAGCTACCTTCTGAGAGTCAGTTTGAATAACAGAGGCAAAAAAATCTCACTAAAAATGTTAATAATAGTAATAGTAATAGTAATAATAACAATAATAATTAGCTTCTATTGAAAACCTGTATGTCCAGGAACTATGCTCAGCTCTTCATTGGTATAATATAATTTAACTCTCCTAAAAGTTAAATTACAACTTACCCTCCCTATAGGTTAAATACTATTATTATTGTCTACATTCCACAAATGCAGAAACTAAGCTCTAAAAAGTTCATGTCCAACACTGCCAGTCCTCTTAAATGGGAATCTTACAGCTAAACATTAAATGTCTCGTTTTGTTTTATCCTGTTTTGAACGTTTTCTACTACCCAGCTCAAAAGCTAGGCTCCTGACTTGTGCGTCCTTGCCTGCCTTTTGACACTGCCATCCCCAATTCTAGCTTATGGGATTAAATGAAATGACATCAGGCATTTACACCCAGTGGATCTGGCTTGTCACCCGTACATACTCAGCAGGGGTAGTCTTACATGATATCTTCTCAGAAACTCAGGCATCCCAACATTGGCTCATTCTGAAGTCCACTCCCATCTTTCTCCTCTTCCTGTCTCCCTGGATATTTGCTGTCCTCACAGCTACTAGAAGGTGGAGATTTGTCCCTGCAGCTGTCACTGCTGCCCAGGCCCTCTGTGGAATCACTGCTCTGCCCACAGGCTCTTGGTGCTCCCCAAGTTGGAAGACCCACCACGTGTCAAAACGTGCTGTCTTTACTTCAAGCCTCAAGGGGATTTGAATCACGCCATGTTCGGGACAAATGTGGAATAAAATGTTCTTTTGCTAGGGCTCAGACTAGACTTCAGGACTTCCTGGACTGGAAGGAGGCAGCAGTTCACAGTTCCTTCCATTCTCCCAGGCACAACACTTTTGCTAGCCTGGCCCCTTGCTGGACACCTGCCAGGCAAATCAGCACCTGCTGAGTAGCCTGAGCCAGGCTAGAGCTCCAGTACATTGCATACAGCCAGCCTGACTAAGCCTCAGTTTGTGACAACAAGGACTCTAGTCACCAAAAATTAAAATACCTATCTCTTTACAGCTAAAGGCTCACCATTGTGTAGATAAAAGATATCTGAAGGAAAGAAACACAGTTCAAGTATCAGATTCTTGCTAGCAATGAAAAGCAAAGTCCATATGAGACCTAATTTACCTCATCAATGCCACCTGATTCCATTGTGGACATTTTTCATTTTAGCAGCTACATCACTTTTTATTCAATTTACCTTCAATGACATTTATTTTAAATTCAAGGTGTTAAGAAAAAAGTAAAAGGACACTGTGGGAAAGGTATTATCTAAATGTTACACATTCATTGATTTGACTCTTCTAAGCAGTAGGTGACATTGCTAAAGGTACTATAATTGCATTTTAATTATTAAAATATTTTCCCTAATGCTTTGTCCACTTTTATAACTGAAGAGCAGATGCAATGTTTATGTTAAAGAACAATCTTATGCCTTTAATTCAGAATCCACTTAATTGGTGAGTTAAGGATTTCATATCCTTCTAAGAGCATTTGGAATTTTAATAAAAATTAAGAAAACCAAAATCTTGGAACCTAAAGAATATGGATCTAGCTTAGGGGTAGGAAACTATAACACACAGACCAAATTGGGCCCGCTCCCTGTTCCTGTTTTTGTACAGCTCACGAGCTAAGGATAATTTTTACTTTTTTAAATCGTTGAAAAATGAATAAAAAGAATATTGCCTAATGCATTAAAATTGACATAAAATTCAAATTCTAATGTCAATAAAGTTTTATTGGAACACAGAAAGTCCTATTTATTTATGTAGTAACTATGGAAGCAGAGAGTTGAGAAGTGACAGAAACCATATGTAAACTATTTATTTATATAGTAAGTATGAAAACAGCAAAGTTGAGAAGTGACGGAAACCATATAGCCCACAAAGCCTGAAATATTTATTATCTGGCTCTTTACAGAAAGTTTGACAATCTGATTGATTTTAATACTTGTAATTTCACAAATTTGAAAGATAATATCCACATTTGTATTTTCTGCTTCTTTGTAATTTGACACAAAGAAACACAAAATACAAACGTGGATAAATTGTCTTTCAAAATATTTCTGAAAATGAAGTGAAAAAAACTCTCTCTCCCCCTCCATATATACATATATATGTGTGTGTGTGTGTATACATATATATTTACACATATATAATAAAACTACATTCCCACAGATAACTATTAGGTTCTAAATTTTTAGAAAACTTTGGCACACAGAAATCAAGGGAAAATACAGAACAATATTGGAAAGAACATGAACTTTGGATTCTG
Organism: Gorilla gorilla gorilla; assembly: GCF_029281585.2. Classification (NCBI taxonomy): domain Eukaryota; kingdom Metazoa; phylum Chordata; class Mammalia; order Primates; family Hominidae; genus Gorilla; species Gorilla gorilla. The sequence continues at coordinate 83,344,678 of NC_073236.2, forward strand.
ACAAAAAACTGGGAAAACAACTTAGCTTTTATGCTTACTAGCTGTGCAACTTTAAACACACTGCTTAGCCTCTCTGAGTCCGATATCTCAACTGAGAAATGGAAATGGAAATACCCACCTCACGAAAGTCAGAGGAAGGATTAGAAATAACATAAGTATCCATTCATCTGTTGATAGAAATTTAGACTGATTCCATACCTTGGCTATTATAGATACTGAATGCATAAAGAAAATATGGTGTATGCCCAGTGGAATACTATTCAGCCATAAACAAGCATGAAATCCCGTCATTCACTATGATATTCATGAGCATGGAGGATATTATGTTAAGTAAAATGAGTCAGGCACAGAAAGATAAACACCACATGTTCTTACTCATGTGTAGGAACTAAAAATGTTGAACCCATAGAAATAAAGAGTAGAATTGTGGTTACTATAGTACATGAAGGTCAGGGAGTAGTGAGAGGTTGGCTAATAAATACAGAATTTTAGCTATATAGGAGGAACAAGTTCTAGTGTTTTACAGCATGGTAGGGTGATTATAGTCAACAACATTTACTATATATTTTCACATAGCTAAACGAGCATTTTGAATGTAATTAACACAAATAAATGATCAATATTTGAGGTAATGGACATGCTAATTACTTCAATTCGATCATTACACATTGTATGTATGCATTTAAACATTGCTCTTTACGCTGTAAATATGTACAATTATTACATGTCAATTAAAAATAAAAGATAAAGAAATGATATAAATAAAGTGCCCTGCTTCCATATTTAGAATCTATAAGCCTTTCAAATGAATAATATATATGATGCCATGGTTTTGGTCAATCCTTCCTAGCAACATTTGTTCCTGACAGAGGACTTTAAAAGAAAGCTCAAATTAAATGATTAAGCTTCTGAGTTGGCTACTTGCGAAAACTCGAATTTTTTTATCACCACCACCCACCTACATCTACAGGTATATATTTTTCTTGGGGCAATTATCTTTAAGAATATAGGAGACAGGCATGATGGCTCACCCCTGTAATCCCATCACTTTGGGAGTCCAAAGCAGGAGGATCACTTGTGCCCAGGAGTTTGAGACCAGCCTGGGCAATATGGCAAGACCCCATCCCTACAAATAATACAAAAAAGTAGCCAGGTGTGGTGGCATGTACCTGTAGTCCCAGCTACTCAGGAGGCTGAGGTGAGAGGAACACCTGCACCCAGGAGGTTAAGGCTGAAACGCTGCATTCCAGCCTGGGCGACAGAATGAGACCCTGTCTCAAAATAAATAAATAAATAAAAATAAAAATAATTATATAATAGAAGGAAAACATTCAAGGATCTGGGGAACTAAAGAAAAAAATCAAAGTAAAGAACAATATTACCAATAAAAAGAAATTTTCCAGACAGAGGCAGAGCAAGATGACTGAATGCAAGCCTCCAGTGATCGTCCCCCAGGCAGGAACACCAAATTATCCACACAAAAAGGCACCCACATGAGGAGCAAAACTCAGGTGAGCAATCATAGTACCGGATTTTAACATCATATTAAAGAAGGAGGCAAAGAACAGAGTAGCAAAGACAGCCTTGAATCGCCAGCACCACCCCTCTCCCGTCCCCTGGCAGTGGCTATGTGTCATGGAGAATCTATGTGTTTGTGGGAGGGAGAGCACAGTGATTCTGGGACTTTGTTTTGGAATTCAGTGCTGCCCTGTCACAGCACAAAGCAACATCTGACAGAATTCAGCCAACCCCCACCGAGAAAGCATTTCGACCAGCCCTAGCCAGAGGTAAATCATCAATCCCAGCCATCAGAACCTGAGTTCCAGCAAGGCCTGCACCATGGGCTACAGTCCTAAATAAATGTGAAAGGTAGTTTCATATAGTAGTCTAGACTACAAGAACTGCAATTCCTGTGAAAGTCCCGTTACTGTGCTGAGCTCGGGGCCAGTGGAAATGAGGTGCATGAGACCTAGTGAGATTCCAGCCTGGGCAGCCAAGGTAGTGCTTATGTCACCCACTCCCCCAACCCCAGGAAGCGGAGCTTGCAGCTCCAAGAGAGACACCTTACTTCTACTTGAGGAGAGAAGTGGGGACCAAGACACAGATGAACATCCACAAGTATCAAGACCATTCAGGAAAATATGACCTCACCAAACAAACTAAATAAGACACCAATGACCAATCCTAGAGAGACAGAGATATGTGACCTTTCAGAGAGATAATTCAAAATAGCTGTTTTGAGGAAGTTCAAAGAAGGAAGTAAAGAAGGCTTTGTCTGGCCACTTGGATACCAGTTCAACCACAGGAGAATAGGGCACCAGGCAGAATCCCTATTCCAGGCTCCAGCTCCTGGATGACATTTCTAGACATAACCTGGGCCAGAAGGTCATCCACTGCCTTGAAGGAAAGGATATAGTCCTGACAGGATTCATCAGCTGCTTACTAAAGAATCTTTGGGCCCTGAATAATCAACAGGGGTAGACAAGCACTACTTGCCACAGGCCTTGGGTGAGATTCAGAGCTGTGCTGGCTTCAGATGTGATCCAGCACATTCCTAGCTGTGTTGGTTATGAGGAGAGAATTCTTCTGCTTGAGGAAGAGAGAGGGAAAAGTAAAGGGGATTTTGTCTTGCAGCTTGAGTACGAGCTAGGTCACAGTGAAGTAGAGCAACAAGTAGGCTCCTGGGGTCCCTGATTCCAGGCCATGGCCCTTAGATAGCACTTCTGGACTTTCCCTGAGCCAAAAGAGAGCCCACTGCCCTGTAGGGAGAGACCTATGCCTAAAAGTATTCCAGTTAACTGAAGAGCCTTTGTGTCTTGAGTGAACACTGGTGGTAGCAAGGCGGTACTGGCCACAGACCTGGGACATTGGTGACCATGGGGAGAGACTCTGCTGCTTGAGGAGAGGAGAAGAAAGAGTGAGAAGGACTTTGCCTTGCAGCAAGGATGCCAGCTCAGCCACAGTAGAATAGAGCACCAGGTAGATTCCTAAGGATCCTGACTCTAGGTCCTGGCTCCCAGATAATATCTATGGACCTACCTGGGCCAGAGGGAACATGTTATCCTGAAGGAAAAGACAGAAGCCTGGCTGGATTCACCACCTGCTGATCATAGAACCCTTGGGCCTTGAGTGAAGATAGGTACTAGCCAGACAGTGGTCATCACAGGCCTAAGGCAAGACCCAGTGCTATGCTGACTTCAGGTCTGCCAGCTAAACTAGATAATTCTTCCATATCTTATCCAGGACCACCAAGGCAGTACCTCAATGCATCTGTAATAGCCACAGCATTACGAGTTTTGGAGTGCCCCCTAACACATACACAGCTGCAGAGACCATAAACTTAGATTGTAACACCAAAGTCCCTTCAAATACCAGGAAAGCCTTCCCAAGACAGATGAGTACAAACAAGCCCAGATGGTGAAGACTACAATAAATACTTAACTTTTCAATGCCAAGACACAGATGAACATCCACAAGCATCAAGACCATTCAGGAAAACATGAACTCACCAAACAAACTAAAGAAGACACCAATTACCAATCCTAGAGAGACAGAGATATGTGAACTTTCAGATACATAATTCAAAATAGCTGTTTTGAGGAAGTTCCATGAAATCCAGGATAACACAGAGAAGGAATTCCGAATTATATCAGATAAATTTAACACAGAGAGATAATTTAAAAGAATCAAGTAGAAATTCTGGAGTTAAAAAATGCAATTAGCATAGTGAAATGATATGCTTTGGATTTGTGTCCCCACCCAAATCTCATGTTGAATTGTAATGTCCAATGTTAGAGGAGGGGCTCGGTGGGAGGTGATTGGATCATGGGGGTGGATTTCCCTTTTGCTATTCTTGTGATACTGAGTGAGTTCTCATGAGATCTCACTGTTTAAAAGTGTTTAGCACCTCCCCCTTCACCCTCTTCCTCCTTCTCTAGCCATACAAGCTGTGCCCAATTCCCCTTCACCTTCAGCCAGGATTGTAAGTTTCCTGAGGCCTCTCCAGCCATGCATCGTGTACAGCCTGTGGAACTTTGAGTCTATTAAACCTCTTTTCTTTAGAAACAAACCAGTCTCTGGTAGTTCTTTACGGCAATGCAAGAATGAACTAATACTTGAAGAATGCACCAGAGTATCTTAATGCAGAATTGAGCTAGCAGAAGAAGGATTTCGTGAGCTTGAAAACAGGTTATTTGAAAATATACAGTCAGAGGAGACAAAAGAGAAAAGAATTTTTTAAAAATAAAGCACACCTACAAGATCTAGCAAATAGTTAGAAAACAGCAAATCCAAGAGTTATTGGGCTTAAAGAGGATGTAGAGAGAGACATCAGAGTAAAAAGTTTATTTGAAGGGATAATAACAGAGAACTTCCCAAACCTAGAGAAAGATTGCAATATACAAGTACAACACGGTTATAAATGCCAAACCGATTGAACCCAACTAAGACTACCTCAAGACATTTAACAATCAAACTTCCAAACAGCAAGAATAAAGAAAGGATCCTAAAAGCAGCAATAGAAAAGAAACAAATAACATACAAAGGAGGTCCAATAATCTGGCAGCAGACTTATTAGTGTAAATTAGAATGCTGATAGGAAAAAATAATTTTATCCTAGAATAGTATATCCAGCAAAAATATCCTTCAAATATGAAGGAGAAATATTTCCCAAACAAATGAAAGCTGAGAATTTCTTCAACACCAGGCCTGTTCTGGAAAAGGACACTAATGAGCAATAAGAAATCCATCTGAAGGTACAAAACTCATGGGTAATAGTAAGTACACAGAAAAACACAGAATATTATAACATTATAATTTTGGTATGTAAACTACTCATATCTTGAGTAGAAAGACTAACAGATGGACCTGTCAAAAATAAGTACAACAACATTTCAAGAAATAGTATGATATGGTATAATAAGATAAAATTGAAACAATAAAATGTTAAAAAGTGAAGGCATGAAGTTTTGTTTGCTTTATCTTTGCCTGCTTGTTTGTCTATGCAATAAGTGTTATCTTGTTATTAGCTTAAAATAATAAGATATAAAATTACTTGCAACTGTCATGGTAACCTAAAATCAAAAAAACACACAACAGATACACATACAAAAATAAAATTCAATAAATTAAAACACACCACCGGAGAAAATCATCTTCACTAAATGGAAGACAGGAAGGAAGAAAAGAAGGAGGAGAAGACCACAAAACAACCAGAAAAAAATAACGTGGTAGAAGTAAGTTCTTACTTATTAATAATAACATTCAATATGTAAATGGACTAAACTCTCCAATTGAAAGACATAGAGTGATGGAAACGATTAAAAAAAAAAAAAAGACCCAATCATCTGTTGTCTACGAGAACACATTTCACCTACAAAGACACACATGGACTGAAAATAAAGGGATGGAAAAAAGATATTCCATCCAAATGGAAACTGAAAAGAGCTGGAGTAGCTATACTTACATCACACAAAATAGAGTTCAAGGAAAAAGTATAAAAAGAGACAAATAAGGTTATTATATAATGATAAAGTGATAATTAATCAAAAGAATATAACAATTGTAAATACATTTGCACCCAACACTGGAGCACACAGTTATATAAAGCAAACATTATTAGATCTAAAGAGAGAGATGGACCCCAAGACAATATTAGCTGGAGACTTCAACTCCCCACTTTAAGGACTGGACAGATCTTCTAGAAAGAAATTCAACAAAGAAACATCAGACTTCATCTGCATTGTAGACTAAATGGAACTAATAGATTTTTATACAACACTGCATCCAATGGCTGCAGAATGCACATTCTCCTAAGTAGATGGATCATTATCAAGGATAGACATATGTTAGACCACAAAACAAGTCTTTAAACATTAAAAATTGCATTAATATCAAGTACCTTCTCTGACCACATGGAATAACATTAGTGATCAATAACAAGAGGAATTTTGGAAACTATACAAACACATGGAAATTAAAGAATATGATCCTGAATGACCAGTGGGTCAATGAAGAAATTAAGAAGGAGATTTTAAAATGTCTTGAAACAATGAAAATGGAAATACAACATACCAAAGCCTTTGGGATACAATGAAAGCAGTACTAAGACGAAAGTTTATACCTATAAACACCTACATTGAAAAAGTAGAAAGGCCCCAAATAAACAACCTAATGATTCATCTCAAAGAAGTAGAAAAGCAAGAGCAAATCATACGCAAAATTAGTAGAAGAAAGAAATAATAAAGATCAGAGCAAAAACTAATAAAATTGAAACAAAAACCAATGGAAAATATTAATAAAAAGAAAATATAAACAAAATCAACAAACTTTTAGCCAGACTACCTAAGAGAAAAAAAGTGAGAAGACCCAAATAAACAAAATCAGAGATGTAAAAAAAGACATTATACCTGATATCACAGAAATTCAAAGGATAGTTAGAGGCTACTATGAGCAACTATATGCCAAAAAATTGGAAAACCTAGAAAAAAATGGATAAATTCCTACACACATATAATCTACCAAGATTGAACCATGATGGCTGGGTGCGGTGGCTCAGGCCGGGTATGGTGGCTCATGCCTGTAATCCCAGCACTTTGGGAGGCCGAGACGGGCAGATCACAAGATCAGGAGATCTAGACCATCCTGACTAACACAGTGAAACCCTGTCTCTGCCAAAAATACAAAAAATTAGCCAGGCGTGGTGGTGGGCACCTGTAGTCCCAGCTACTCAGGAGGCTGAGGCAGGAGAATGGCGTGAAACCAGAAGGCAGAGCTTGCAGTGAGCCAAGATCGTGCCACTGCACTCCAGCCTGGGGTGACAGAGCGAGACCCCATCTCAAAAAAAAAAAAAAAAAAAAAGATTGAACAATGACGAAATCCAAAACCTGAACAGATCAATAACAAGTAATGAGATCAAAGCTGTAATAGAAGGTTTTCCAGCAAAGAAAAGCCTTGGACCCAGTGCAATTCACTGCTGAATGCTACCAAACACTTAAAGAACTAATACCAATCCTGCTTGAACTATCCCAAAAAATAGAGAATGAGGGAATTCTTCCATATTCATTCTACAAAGTCAGTATTACCCCAATACCAAAACCAGATAAAGACACATTAAAAAGAAAAAAAACTACAAGTCAGTGTCTCTATAAACACTGATGCAAAAATTCTTTTAAAAAAATTAGCAAACTGAATTCAACAATACATTAAAAAGGTCAGTCAATAAGATGAAGCAGAATTTATCCTAGGGATGGAAGGATGATTTAACATACACAAATCTGCCAGGTGCAGTGGCTCACACCTGTAATCCCAGCACTTTGGGAGGCTGAGGCACGTGGATCACCTGAGGCCAGGAGTTCAAAACCAGCCTGGCTGACGTGGTGAAACCCTGCCTCTACTAAAAATACAAAAATTAGCCGAGTGTGGTGGCAGGCACCTGTAATTCCAGATACTCAGGAGGCTGAGGCAGGAGAATCACTCGAACCCAGGAGGTAGAGGTTGCAGTGAGCTGAGATTGTACCATTGCACTCCAGTCTGAGCAACAAGAGTGAAACTCCATCTAAAAACTAAAAAAATAAATAAATAAAATAAAAAATACACAAATCAATCAATGTGATACATCATATCAACAGAATGAAAAACAAAAACCATAAAATCATTTCAATTGATGCTGAAAAAGCATTTGATAAAACTCAACATACCTTTATGATAAAAAAAAAAACACTAAAAAAACTGGGTAGAGAAGCAACGTACCTCAGCACAACAAGAGCCGTATATTACAGACCCACAGCTAGTATCATACTAAGTGGTGAAAAACTAAAAGCCTTTCCTCTAAGATCTGGAACAAGAATACCCATGTACACCACTGTTATTCAACATAGTACTGGAAGTCCTAGCTACAGCAATCAGACAAGAGAAACAAATAAAGGACATCAAAATTGGAAAGGAAGAAGTCAAATTTTTCCTGTTTGCAGATGATATGATCTTATATTTGGAAAAACCACCAAAAAACTATGTAGACTGATAAACAATTCTGTAAAGTTGCAAGATACAAAATCAGCATAAAAAATCAGTAGCATTTCTGTATGACAACAATAAACAATGTGAAAAAGAAATTAAAAAGTAATCCCATTTACAATAGCCACACATAAAGTTAAATATCTAGGAATTAACTTCACCAAAGAAGTGAAAGATCTTGACAATGAAAACTATAAAACACTGATAAAGGAAATTAAAAAGGATACCAACAAATTGAAAAATATTTCATGTTCACGGATTGGAAGAATTATGAATCATATTGTTAAAGTGTCCACACTGCCCAAAGGAATCTACAAATTCAATGTAATCCCTATGAAAATATCGATGGCATTCTTCACAGAAACAGAAAAAAAAATCCTAAAATTTATGTAGAACCACCAAAGACCAGAATAACCAAAAGTATCCTGAGCAAAAAGAACAAAACCAGAGGAATCACGTTACCTGACTGCAGATTATACTACAGAGCTATATTAACCAAAACAGCATGGTACTGGCATAGAAACAGAAACATATACCAGTGGAGCAGAATAGAGAACCCAGAAATAAATCCAAACACCTACAGTGAACACATTTTAGACAAAGTTGCCAAAAACATGCATTGGTGAGAGGACAGTCTCTTCAATAAATTGTGCTGCGAAAACTGGACATTCTTATGTATGATAAAACTACACCCCTATCTCTTGCCATAAACAAAAATCAAACCAAAATGGATTAAAGACTGAAATCTAATACCTGAAACTATGAAACTACTACAAGGAAACATTGGGTAAACTCTCCAGCACATTGGTCTGGGCAAAGATTTCTTGGGTAATATCCCACAAGCAGAGGAAACCAAAGCAAAAATGGACAAATCAGATCACAACAAGTTAAACAGCTCCTGAACAGCAAAGGAAACAATCAAGAAACTAAAGAGACAACCCATAGAATAGGAGAAAATATTTGCAAACTATCCATTTGACAAGGAATTAATAACGAGAATATACAAAGATCTGAAACAACTCTATAGAAAAAAATCTAATGATCTGATTTTAAAATTGAAAAAGATCTAAATAGACATTTCTGAAAAGAAGACACACAAATGGCAAACAGGCATATGAAAAGGTGCTCAACATTATTGATCATCAGAAAAATGCAAATCAAAACTACAGTAAGATATTATCTCACCCCAGTTAAAATGGATTATATCCAAAAATAGCCAATAACTAATGCTGGCAGGGATGTGGAGAAAAGGGAACACATGTACAGTGTTGGTGGGAATGTCAATTAGTACAATTACTAGGGAGAGCAGTTTGGAGGTTCCTCAGAAAACAATAAAAATAGAGCTACCTTATGATCAAGCAATCCCACAGCTAAGCATACACCCAAAAGAAAGGAAATCAGTATGTCAAAGAGATCTCTGCATCCCCATGTTTATTACAGCACTATGCACAGTAGTCTTCAAGCAGCCTACAACAAGAAAAGTCATGAAATCTGAAATGCGAGTGTTAAATTATGAGTCCTTATCCTTGAGGCAACCCAATACCAGCTTCCTTTAGTGAAGAGGTTATCTTGTAGTTATGCAGTAAATGGCAGAGGAAGATAGCTTCACCTCTGCATCCTCCATAGCAGAGGTAAGAGTAAGCTAATAGGTCAGATTGACTGTCAAGGAGTTCAGAACAAAATGGTGGCCTGAAGACACCCCTGGACCCCACTGAGAGACCAGTCATGGAACCATTAGGAGATGAAATATATTTCCATTTGGTCACAGTATAACTGTTTTGTTCATGGCATTGATGAAATTATCTTTCCTTAAATCTAACCCCAAATAGCAACAATTCAAACATCCTCTCTTTCTGAGATCTTCTATTATAACAAACCTCCAGGGCTCATTCAAATTCCTTGTATAAAGTAGATTTTTGTTTCATCAAATCTTTTGAAAACAGGGCTGGGTGCAGTAGCTCATGTCTGTAATCCCAGCACTTTGGGAGGCCAAGGAGAGCAGATCACCTGAGGTCAGGAGTTCGAGACCAGCCTGACCAACATGGAGAAACCCTGTCTCTACTAAAAAAAAAAAAAATACAAAATTAGCCAGGCATGGTGGCACATGCCTGTAATCCTAACTACTCAGAAGGATAAGGCAGGAGAATCTCTTGAACCTGGGAGGCGGAGGTTGTGGTGAGCCCAGGTCGGGCCACTGTATTATGGCTTGGGAAACAAAAGCGAAACTCCATCCCCCACAAAAAAAAAAAAAGAAAAGAAAAGAAAAGCAGTAGAAATTATGTGACAAGATGGCATGGACAGAGAACTGGGAAGTTAGGAAGTCTTGTTCTAATACCCAATTTTGTGTAACAAGATTTGTTTCTGAGCAGAATTCTTCATATCTCTGAGTACCATTCACTTCATATGGCAAATCAAACTTTAAAAAAAACACTATCATTATTGGATTAGCATATACCCTGAGTGCCTCCCACCTCTGGACGTCTCTTAGGACAAATTAGTTAGTTCATTTTCATACATAGATTTCCATGCTTTAGATCCTGAGACCACAGCTCTTTGGACCAGGACCATACCTAGACTCAAAGAGCAGGCATCAAGAGGATGGCTGCTGACCTCTGCCCAACAGGAGAAGGCTGTCCTGGATAGTGTCCCTGGCCTCATGCACCCTCTCCTAATTTGTATCCTGCTGAAGCCACTCCCCATATAACACTGTACATGGTAGCTATTATTTTCTAATAAATTTCTCCAGAATACATGCAACAATCCAAGAAACCTGCCACCTAAACAACAGTTGGTTTATTTTAACTCAAAAGACAGGTGTTATAATAACACTATACAATGATAAGGTCTTATCTTATAGATGCAAATGAATGTTAATAGTCCTTGGTGAAATATCTAGTCCCTAGAATTTAGCCAAGAAAGGACTCAAATGATGATCCCTTGATGATAAGGTGATAAATGGGTTTATAATACCAAATTGCAATAATTGAACCAACATTTTGGGAGGGAGATATAGGTGGCTAAGAATCAGGTTTGTTGCTTCTGCAAAGCTGGAGTTTGACATTTAAATGATATACAAGGGCTTTTAAAATTTGGTTTAGTTCTGCATGTAATACAGTGCTTTTCTAAAGGCTGGCAATCTCCATGGGGAGAGATGTCAGTAAGTGGTTGGACGTGACTGCATTATTACTGTGCTTCATAGTTGTCTACCTTGTGCTTAAAATTATCCACATCTGGACCAACTGGTTGACTTTGCTAGGCCTCAATTTCCTTACCCTTAAATGTAAGTAATAATACAAGGTTGCCTGATAATTAAAAAAGAAAATATTTGTGAAACTCCTAGCGTAGTGCCTAGCCCATAGAAGGTGCAAAGTATATTTTAGCAAATATTTTGTTATTAATAATGTTATCACTCCTCCTGACCCCAGTTAACAGTCTTTCCTCAAAACTTAATCAAATGTTCTCCCCTTTTTTCTCCCTACGCTCCTTAGGAGAAGTCACCACTCCCAAGAATTCAATTCTTAGATGTATGTCCCCAAATCCTAATTTTTTTTCTTTTTTTTTTATTATTATACTTTAAGTTCTAGGTTACATGTGCACAACGTGCAGGTTTGTTACATATGTATACATGTGCCATGTTGGTGTGCTGCACCCATTAACTCATCATTGAACATTAGGTATATCTCCTAATGCTATCCCTCCCCCCTCCCCCCACCCCACAACAGGCCCCGGCATGTGATGTTCCCCTTCCTGTGTCCATGTGTTCTCATTGTTCAATTCTCACCTATGAGTGAGAACATGCGGTGTTTGGTTTTTTATCCTTGCAGTAGTTCGCTGAGAATGATGGTTTCCAGCTTCATCCACGTCCCTACAAAGGACATGAACTCACCATTTTTTATGGCAGCATAATATTCCATGCTGTATATGTGCCACATTTTCTTAATCCAGTCTATCATTGTTGGACATTTGGCTTGGTTCCAAGTCTTTGCTATTGTGAATACTGTCGCAATAAACATACATGTGCATGTGTCTTTATAGCAGCATGATTTATAATCCTTTGGGTATACACCCAGTAATGGGATGGCTGAGTCAAAAGGTATTTCTAGTTCTAGATCCCTGAGGAATGGCCACACTGAGTTCCACGATGGTTGAACTAGTTTACAGTCCCACCAAAAGTGTAAAAGTGTTACTATTTCTCCACATCCTCTCCAGCACCTATTGTTTCCTGACTTTTTAATTCTGGCCATTCTAACTGCTGTGAGATGGTATCTCTTTGTGGTTTTAATTTGCATTTCTCTGATGGCCAGTAACGATGAGCATTTTTTCATCTGTCTGTTGGCTGCATAAATGTCTTCTTTAGAGAAGTGTCTGTTCATATCCTTTGTCCACTTGTTGATGGGGTTGTTTGATTTTTTCTTATAAATTTGTTTAAGTTCTTTGTAGATTCTGGATATTAGCCCTTTGTCAGATGGGTAGATTGTCAAATGTAGATTGTAAAAATTTTCTCCCATTCTGTAGGTTGCCTGTTCACTCTGATGATAGTTTCTTTTGCTGTGCAGAAGCTCTGTAGTTTAATTAGATCCCATTTGTCAATCTTGGCTTTTGTTGTCATTGCTTTTGGTGCTTTAGTCTTAAAGTCCTTCTTGCCCATGCCTATGTCCTGAATGGTATTGCCGAGGTTTTCTTCCAGGGTTTTTATGGTTTTAGGTCTAACATTTAAGTCTTTAATCCATCTTGATTGTTGTATAAGGTGTAAGGAAGGGATCCAGTTTCAGCTGTCTACATATGCCTATCCAGTTTTCCCAGCACCATTTATTAAATAGGGAATCCTTTCCCCGTTTCTTGTTTTTGTCAGGTTTGTCAATGATCAGATGGTTGTAGATGTGTGCTATTATTTCTGAGGGCTCTATTCTGTTCCTTTGATCTATATCTCTGTTTTGGTACCAGTACCATGCTGTTTTGGTTAATGTAGCCTTGTAGTATAGTTTAAAGTCAGGTAGCGTGATGCCTCCAGCTTGTTCTTTTGGCTTAGGATTGTCTTGGCAATACAGGCTTTTTTTTGGTTCCATATGAACTTTAAAGTAGTTTTTTCCACTTCTGTGAAGAAAGTCATTGGTAGCTTGATGGGGATGGCATTGAATCTATAAATTACCTTGGGCAGTATGGCCATTTTCACGATATTGATTCTTCCTACCCGTGAGCATGGAATGTTCTTCCATTTGTTTCTGTCCTCTTTTATTTCGTTGAGCAGTGGTTTGTAGTTCTCCTTGTAGAGGTCCTTCACATCCCTTGTAAGTTAGATTCCTAGGTATTTTATTCTCTTTGAAGCAATTGTGAATGGGAGTTCACTCATGATATGGCTCTCTGTTTGTCTGTTATTGGTGTATAGGAATGCTTGTGATTTTTGTACATTGATTTTGTATCCTGAGACTTTGCTGAAGTTGCTTATCAGCTTAAGGAGGTTTTGGGCTGAGATGATGGGGTTTTCTAAACATACAATCATGTCATCTGCAAACAGGGACAATTTGACTTCCTCTTTTCCTAATTGAATACCCTTTATTTCTTTCTCCTGCCTGATTGCCCTGGCCAGAACTTCCAACACTGTTGAATAGGAGTGGTGAGAGAGGGCATCCCTGTCTTGTGCCGGTTTTCAAAGGGAATGCTTCCAGTTTTTGCCCATTCAGTATGATATTGGCTGTGGGTTTGTCATAAATAGCTCTTCTTATTTTGAGATACGTCCCATCAATACCTAGTTTATTGAGAATTTTTAGCATGAAAGGCCGTTGAATTTTGTCGAAGGCCTTTTCTACATCTATTGAGATAATCATGTGGTTTTTGTCTTTGGTTCTGTTTATATGATGGATTACATTTATTGATTTGCATACGTTGAACCAGACTTGCATCCCAGGGATGAAGCCCTCTTGATCATGGTGGATAAGCTTTTTGATGTGCTGTTGGATTTGGTTTGCCAGTATTTTATTGAGGATTTTTGCATCGATGTTCATCAGGGATATTGGTCTAAAATTCTCTTTTTTGGTTGTGTCTCTGCCAGGCTTTTGTATCAGGATGATGCTGGCTTCATAAAATGAATTAGGGAAGATTCCCTCTTTTTCTATTGATTGGAATAGTTTCAGAAGGAATGGTACCAGCTCCTCTTCGTACCTCTGGTAGAATTTTGTTGTGAATCCATCTGGTCCTGGACTTTTTTTGGTTGGTAGGCTATTAATTATTGCCTCAATTTCAGAGCCTGTTATTCGTCTATTCAGGGATTCAACTTCTTCCTGGTTTAGTCTTGGGAAGGTGTATGTGTCCAGGAATGTATCCATTTATTCTAGATTTTCTAGTTTATTTGCATAGAGATGTTTATAGTATTCTCTGATGGTAGTTTGTATTTCTGTGGGATCGGTGGTGATATCCCCTTTATCATTTTTTATTTCATCTATTTGATTCATCTCTCTTTTCTTCTTTATTAGTCTTGCTAGTGGTCTATCAATTTTGTTGATCTTTTCAAAAAACCAGCTCCTGGATTCATTGATTTTTTTGAAGGATTTTTTGTGTCTTTATCTCCTTCAGTTCTGCTCTGATCTTAGTTATTTCTTATCTTTTGCTAGCTTTTGAATGTGTTTGCTCTTGCTTCTTTAGTTCTTTTAATTGTGATGTTAGGGTGTCAATTTTAGATCTTTCCTGCTTTCTCTTGTGGGCATTTAATGCTATAAATTTCCCTCTACACACTGCTTTAAATGTATCCCAGTGATTCTGGTATGTTGTGTCTTTGTTCTCATTGATTTCAAAGAACATCTTTATTTCTGCCTTCATTTCGTTATGTACCCAGTAGTCATTCAGGAGCAGGTTGTTCAGTTTCCATGTAGTTGAGCGGTTTTGAGTGAGTTTCTTAATCCTGAGTTCTAGTTTGCTTGCACTGTGGTCTGAGAGATAGTTTGTTATAATTTCAGTTATTTTACATTTGCTAAGGAGTGCTTTACTTCCAACTATGTGGTCAATTTTGGAATAGGTGTGGTGTGGTGCTGAGAAGAATGTATATTCTGTAGATTTGGGGTGGAGACTTCTGTAGATGTCTATTAGGTCTGCTTCGTGCAGAGCTGAGTTCAATTCCTGGATATCCTTGTTAACTTTCTGTCTCATTGTTCTGTCTAATGTTGACAGTGGAGTGTTAAAGTCTCCCATTATTATTGTGTGGGAGTCTAAGTCTCTTCGTAGGTCTCTAAGGACTTGCTTTATGAATCTGGGTGCTCCTGTATTGGATGCATATATATTTAGGCTAGTTAGCTCTTCTTGTTGAATTGATCCCTTTACCATTATGTAACGGCCTTCTTTGTCTCTTTTTCTCTTTGTTGGTTTAAAGTCTGTTTTATCAGGGACTAGGATTGCAACCCCTGCTTTTTTTTTGTTTTCCATTTGCTTGGCAGATCTTTCTCCATCCCTTTATTTTGAGCCTATGTGTGTCTCTGCACATGAGATGGGTCTCCTGAATACAGCACACTGATGGGTCTTGACTCTTTATCCAATTTGCCAGTCTGTGTCTTTTAATTGGAGCATTTAGTCCATTTACATTTAAGTTTAATATTGCTATGTGTGAATTTGATCCTGTCATTATGATGTTAGCTGGTTGTTTTGCTCATTAGTTAATGCAGTTTCTTCCTAGCATTGATGGTCTTTACAATTTGGCATGTTTTTGCAGTGGCTGATACTGGTTTTTCCTTTCCATGTTTAGTGCTTCCTTCAGGAGCTCTTTTAGGGCAGGCCTGGTGGTGACAAAATCTCTCAGCATTTGCTTGTCTGTAAAGTATTTTATTTCTCCTTCACTTATGAAGCTTAGTTTGGCTGGATATGAAATTCTGGGTTGAAAATTCTTTTCTTTAAGAATGTTGAATATTGGCCCCCACTCTCTTCTGGCTTGTAGAGTTTCTGCCGAGACATCCGCTGTTAGTCTGATGGGCTTCCCTTTGTGGGTAACCCGACCTTTCTCTGGCTGCCCTTAACATTTTTTCCTTCATTTCAACTTTGGTGAATTTGACAATTATGTGTATCTTTGTGGCATTCTCTGTATTTTCTGAATGTGAATGTTGGCCTGCCTTGCTTGGTTGGGGAAGTTCTGCTGGATAATATCCTGAAGAGTGTTTTCCAACTTGGTTCCATTCTCCCTGTCACGTTCACGTACACCAATCAGATGTAGATTGGGTCTTTTTACATAGTCCCATATTTGTTGGAGGTTTTGTTTGTTTCTTTTTACTCTTTTTTCTCTAAACTTCTCTTCTCACTTCATTTCATTCATTTCATCTTCAATCACTGATACCCTTTCTTCCGCTTGATCAAATCGGCTACTGAAGCTTGTGCATGCATCATGTAGTTCTTGTGCCATGGTTTTCAGCTCCATCAGGTCATCTAAGGTCTTTTCTACGCTGTTTATTCTAGTTAGCCATTCATCTAATCTTTTTTCAAGGTTTTTTGCTTCTTTACGATGGGTTCGAACATCCTCTTTTAGCTTGGAGAAGTTTGTTATTACCAATTGTCTGAAGCCTTCTTCTGTGAAATTGTCAAAGTCATTCTCCATCCAGCTTTGTTCCATTGCTGGCGAGGAGCTGCATTCCTTTGGAGGAGAAGAGGTGCTCTGATTTTTAGAATTTTCAGCTTTTCTGCTCTGGTTTCTCCCCATCTTTGTGGTTTTATCTACCTTTGTTCTTTGATGATGGTGATGTACAAATGGGGTTTTGGTGTGGATGTCCTTTCTGTTTTTTACTTGTCATTTTAACAGTCAGGACCCTCAGCTGCAGGTCTGTTGGAGTTTGCTGGAGGTCCACTCCAGACCCTGTTTGCCTGCGTATCACCAGCAGAGGCTACAGAACAGCAAATGTTGCAGAACGGTAAATGTTGCTGCCTGATCCTTCCTCTGGAAGCTTCATCTCAGAGGGACATCCAGCTGTATGAGGTGTCAGTCGCCCCTACTGAGAGGTGTCTCCCAGTTAGGCTACTTGGGGGTCAGGGACCCACTTGAGGAGGCAGTTTGTCTGTTCTCAGATCGCAAGCTCCATGCTGAGATAACCACTACTCTCTTCAAAACTGTCAGACAGGGATGTTTAAGTCTGCGCAAGTTTCTGCTGCCTTTTTTTTAGCTATGCCCTGCCCCAGAGGTGGAGTCTACAGAGGCAGGCAGGCCTCCTTAAGCTGCAGTGGGCTCCACCCAGTTCGAGCTTCCCAGCCACTTTGTTTACCTACTCAAGCCTCAGCAATGGCGGACGCCTCTCCCCCAGCCTTGCTGCCGCCTTGCAGTTTGATCTCAGACTGCTGCGCTAGCAGTGAGCGATGCTCCATGGGCATGGGACCCTCCGATCCAGGCATGGGATATAATCTCCTGGTGTGCCCTTTGCTAAGACTGTTGGAAATGCACAGTATTAGGGTGGGAGTGTCCCGATTTTCCAGGTACCGTCTGTCACAGCTTCCCTTGGCTAGGAAAGGGAATTCCCCAACTCCTTCCATTTCTCGGGTGAGGTGATGCCCCACCCTGCTTCAGCTCATGCTCCATGGGCTGCACCCACTGTCTGACAAGCCCTATTGAGATGAACCCAGTACCTCAGTTGGAAATGCAGAAAACACCCGTCTTCTGCGTCACTCATGCTGGGAGCTGTAGACTGGAGCTGTTTCTATTCAGCCATCTTGGAACTTCCTCCCTTTTTTCTTAAAAGGTCCAAATTCAAAATCAAAAACCAAAGTTAACTATCCAACTGGCACAGGTCTAATATCCAGAATCTATAAGTAACTTAAACAAGCCAACAAGCAAACAACAAATAATTCCATTTAAAAATGGGCAAAGGAGCTGGGCATGTTGCCTCCCACCTGTACTCCCAGTACTATGGTAGGCTGAGATGGGTGGATCACTTCAAGTCAGGAGTTCAAGACCAGTCTGCCAACATGGTGAAACCCTGTCTCTACTAAAAAATACAAAAAATTAGCCAGGTGTGGTGGCAGGAACCTGTAATTCCACCTACTCAGAAGGCTGAGGCAGGAGAATCACTTGAACCCGGGAGTCAGAGGTTGCAGTGAGCCAATATCGCACCACTGCACTCCAGCCTGGGTGGCAGAGTGAGACACCATCTCAAAAAAAAAAAAAAAAAAAAAAAACATGGGCAAAGTACATGAACAGACACTTCTCAAAAAAAGACATACAAGTGGCCAACAAACATATTTTTAAAATGCTCCACATCAGTAATCATTAGGGAAATGCAAATCAAAATCACAGTGAGATACCATCTCACACCAGTCAGAATGGCTATCATTAAAAAGTAAAAAAACAACAGATGCTAGCGAGGCTGTGGAAAAAGGGGAATGCTTCTACACTATTTATGGGAATGTGAATTAGTTCAGCAACTGTGGAAAGCAGTTTGGAGATTTCTCAAAGAACTTAAAACAGATAGATTATCATTCAACCCAGCAATCCCATTATTGGATATATATCCAAAAGAAAGAAAAATCATTCTACCAAAAAGACACATGCACTTGTATGTTCATCACTGCACTATTCACAATAGCAAAGACATGGAATTGACCTATGTGCCCATTAATGGTGCATTGAATAGGAAAAATGTGGTACATATACACCATGGGATACTACATAGCCGTAAAAAAAGAATGAAATCATGTCCTTTGGAGCAATGTGGATGCAGCTGGAGGCCGCTATCCTAAGCAAATTAATACAGGAACAGAAAACAAAATACTACATGTTCTCAGTTACAAGTAGGAGCTAAACATTGAGAACTCAAGACCATACACATGAGAACAATATACAGTACAAACTACTAGAGTGGGGAGGGAGGAAGAGGAGAATGGTTCAAAAAACTACCCATTGGGTACTCTGCTCACTACCTGAGTGTAATATACCCATGTAACAAACCTACACATGTACCCCCATCTCTAAAATAAAAGTTGACGGAAAGAAAGTTATCTTCCTTGCATAAAATTGGCTCTTCTTCATTGCTTTATTTTCTCAATTATATCTCTATTGTCTCTTAACTCTTGGATTCAGATCTTTAGCCACATTTATCTCCTCCCACTGTCACATTAGCCAGGGCTGAAAAATCTTACTCCCTGGTGTTTTTCCATTATTCAAGCTCAACTTTCAGTAGACAAGCAATTGAACAGGTGAGCTTCCTATCATTTTGTCTGCAGTTTGCCTTCTCTCTGATATAGCCTTCATTCTACGTAGATCATATCATACTCAAGTTCAATAGCTTTCACATTTTTCTGATTTATTGCCTCCAAAATCTGCCAATGACCTATTTAACATCTCCTCCTACTGTACTACATGAACCCCCTCTTCCAGCCAAATTTCTCTATTTATTGTGTCTTGAATATACATTTCTTTATTCTTCTCCCACTGCCTGGAATTGTTCTCTTTCCTACAAAGCAGGTGAAAACTTTGTATCCAAGAAATAAGCCTTGGTATTCTGTTTTAAATCTTGACCATAATTCAGATTCTGGAAAAGTAAAAATGCATTAAAAACTTTGTGTCTGTATGTCAACACAATGTCCACAACCACCAATCCACATTGTTGTAGAGTGTTTCACCAAGTGGTTGCACCAATATCTTTCATCCAAAACACCCTTTACAACGAAACTTTGGCATTTCTCTTACCAAAATGTGGAGTCTATTTCTCCTTCCCTTGAATCTAAGTTTGTACTGTGATATGTATTGGCCAATAAAATCCAGCTGAAGTGACACTGTGTGGTTTCAAAGACTAAGCTTTTAAAATTCCCTGTAATTTCTGTTTTCATGACCTTAGAATGTGTTGCTACCTGTTTGAGTGCTTTTGTAAGACTACCAAGCTATAAGGAAGCTTAAGCTGGCCATCCAGAGTAGATCTTAGATGCACTGGCCAATGCCCCAGCTGAACTCAAGCCCCATCCTATCTGCCAGCTAAACAGCAGCAAGGGTGAACCCAGATAAGACCAGGAGAAAAACCACCTAGCCAACCCACATAATCAGGAGAAATAATAAACCATTGCATTAAGCCATTGAGGTTTAAAGTGACTTGTTACATAGCAATAATTAAACTCACTATCCTCTCTCTATATAAATTGTTCTAATTGTCAAAACAGTTATTAAAATATTTTTAGTATGAATCCTATCAGTCATGCTTTATATTTGGTTGGTCTGAGTTTAAGTTTCTTCTCATCTAAAACTGTCATCCTACCTTTCCTTTCTAATGAATTTTTGAAGAAATTAGACAAGTTGTATGTGAGTGTCCCATAGTCTAAATTTGTCTAGCTGTTTGTTGATGGGCCATTTATTTTTATTCTCTATCTCTTGCATTTCCTATTTCCTATCAAATCTAAGTTAGAGCTAAAGCACTGATTACACTCAGGTTTGATATTTTCTTGGCAAAATGTCATGTACTTCAAAATGTATCAGGGAAGTCATAATGTTAGGTTGTCTGACTATTAGTGTGATGTTAAGTGTGATTGCTTGGTTAAGTTGGTGACAACCACATGTCTCCACTGTATAGGTATATTTTTCTTTTTTGCAATTATCAAGTAATCTGTGAGTTTCTTTGCTACTTTAGAATGACTTGTTCCCTAATGGCCTCTCTCTTAAATGTATAACATTCATTATTGACCTGTTATCCCTGTAATCAATTACTTTACTAAGGGTTTCGAAATGGTAAATTTCTACTTTAATTATGCCTTATACTTTCACCAGCTGTTATTCTTCTGGAATGAAGAGTTTTCCCTCATCAAATTGGGCTAAATTACAATAAAAAGTTCAGTGTAAATGCTTTATTTCTTCTTTTATTCCACCTGGAACTAAATGCCCTGGCTCCAGTCTATAAAGTTTTCTCTTCCTGGAGAGACTTAGTTATCTGCAGTAGTATAATGACTGCAGAATACAAATTAGAATTACTTCTATCATCACTAATCTCATTGTGGCAAAATCATTGACTTCCTTGAACAAAACCATTCCCAACACCTAAAAGCTTTATCATGCAATCAATTCTGTTGAAAAAATAAACACATTGGGTCTGTTTTTCTGGTTTTCATTTGCAAAAGTAATTAGAATAAGTTAGAAACCTGAAACTCAATTTTTCTACTCATAGATTGTGCTGCAACAATTGCACAAACAAATGTATTGTCATTCTCATGGGTGACTTCCTACTGTGGATAAAGCTCTCCAGTGGTAAATGTTTGTGCTAAAGAAGGTATATCCAGTTATGTGTGTGACAAGAGCTCCCACTGAACCATGAAAATAATTACTGAACTTAAAGAGAATGAATTAAAATTATCTTGTCTGAGAAACAGAAAGCAATAGAGAGTAAAGAAAAAAGAAGAGATCTTCAGAGACCATCGTACTTGCAAACATGCTCATGAGCGGAGTCTCAGAAAAAGAGGACAGAGAGAAAGCAGAAAGAATACTTGAAGTAATGACCAAAAAACAAACACAAAAACTAAAACTTTCCAAACTTGATGAAAAATGTTAATCTACTATTCAAGAAATTCAATAAATTCCCTATGAGATAAACTCAGAGAACCACACATAAATATACCATAATTAAACAATCAAAGACAAAGAAAGAGCCTTGTAACCAGCAAGAAAGAAGCTAATTAAAAACAACTAATTTCTGATCAGAAACCATGGAGGCCAGAAAGCAGCAAGATGACATATTCAATTTGAAAGGAATGTTATGAATAATTGTCAACAAGTTATATAACCTAGATGAATTTCTTAAAAAGTCCCCAATTAGCAAAACTGACTCAAAAAGAAATAGAAAGTCCTAAGAGACCTATAACAAGTAAAGGGGTTGCATTTAAAAAAAAAAAAAAAAAAAAAAAGCACTTTCCAGAAAAAGTCACGGGACCAGATGGCATTCCTGGTGAGTTAAAAAAAAAAAAAATTAGTACCAATCATCAAATTATTCACACACAAACTCATCCAAAACATAAAAGAGGAGAGAATACTTTCCAAATGATTTAATGAGGCCAGTATTACCCTGATACCACAAACAGACAAAGATACCACAGGAAAACTACAAATCAATATCACTTGTAGATATACAGGTAAAAATTCTCAACATAACACTAACAAACTAAGTCTATCAACATGTAAGAAGAATTCTACACCACAATTAAGTGGAATTTAGCCCAGGAATGAAAGCTTGGTTCAATACAGGAAAACCAATCAATGTAATTATACCACATTAATGGAATAAATAACAAAAATATAATTATACCAATAGATGCAGTAAAAGCATCTGAAAAAATTCAACTTCCTTTCATGATAAAAACACTCACCAAAGTAGAAACAAGGTGTTTCTTCAAACTTATTTTTTTTAATTTAGAAAAACTCACAGCTAACATCTTATTTAATAGTGAAAAACTGCAATCTTTCCCCTAAAATCAGAAAAAAGACAAGGACCTCAACTCTTGCCTCTTCCAGTCAACATTTTGCTGGAGGTTTTATCCAAGCCAATTAGACAAGAAAAAGACAAAAAAGGCATCCAATTTGGAAAGGAAGAAATAAAACTATGTATACTAACAAATGGCATGATCTTATATATTGAAAATATTAAAGAATTTACTAAAAAACTATTATAACTAATAAGTGTTGTAGGATGCATGATGAATGTACAAAAACCAACCATATTTCTATACACAGCAATGAATAAATGAAAGTGAAATTGAGAAAACAATTCCATTTACAATAGCATCAACAAATAAAATATTTTGGAATAAATTTAACAAAAGAAGTACAAGACTTGTGTACTGACAACCATAAAATATCACTTAAGGAAATTAAAGAAGAACTTTAATGAAAATTTAATGGAAAGCCATCCCATCTTTGCAGATTGGAAGACTTAATATAATAGTATTATGTTGACAATGCTCCCCAAATTTATCTACAGAGTCAACACAATTCTTATTAAAATCCTAGTTGCTTTTTTTTTGGCAGAAACTGACAAGTTGATCCTGATATTCATATGGAATTGCAAGGGACCCAGGATAGCCAAACAAGATTGAAAATGAAAAACAAAGTAGGAAAAAATTCTCAATTTCAAAACTTACAACAAAATTACTATAATCAAGTACACAGTGTAGTACTTGCATAGGATAGGCATAAAGAACAATGAAATATGCTACAGAAATAAACCTATACATTTATGGTCAATAGGCTTTTGACAAGGGTACAAAGATAATTTATTAGGGGAAAGAATATTCTTTTCAATATAGAGGCTTGAGTTAAATGGATATCAACACACACACACACACACACACACACACACAAATTGAACCCATACCTTACACCCCACACAAAAGTTAGTTTCAAATGGATCATAGACCTAAATGTAAATGCTAAAACTATAATAAACTTTTGAACAAAAATGTAGGCTCAAGTCTTCATGACATTGGATTAGGCAAGGGTTCTTAAATATGACACCAGAAGCACAAGCAAACAAAACAAAACAGTCAACAAATTAGACATCAAAATTCAAAATATTTGTTTTAAAGGAGACTATAAAGAAAGTGAAAAGACAACCCCCAGAGTGGAAAAAACTATTTGCAAAGCATATGTCTAATAAAGGACTAGTACGTAGCATATATATAGAACTCTGTAATTCAACAACAAAACCATAAACAAACCAATTTAAAAATGAGCAAAGGCCGGGGCATAGTGGCACATGCCTGTAATTCCAGCAATTTGGGAGGCCGAGGTGGGCAGATACCTGAGGCCAGGAGATCGAGACCAGCCTGGCCAACATGACAAGACCTCGTCTCTACTAAAAATACAAAAGTTAGCAGGGTGTGGTGGCAGGCACCTGTAATCCCAGCTACTCAAGAGGCTGAGGCAGGAGAACCTGAGAGGCAGAGGTTGCAGTGAGCCGAGATTGGGACATTGCACTCCAGCCTGGGCAACAGAGCAAGACTCTGTCTCATAAATAAATAAATAAGCAAAGGACTTGAATAAACCTTTCTCCAAAAAAGATAAGCAAATGGCCAAGAAGCACATGAAAAGATGCTTGGCTTCATTATTAATTATGGAAATACAAATTAAAACCACAGTGAGAAACAACTTCACCCCCACTAGAATGGCTATATTAGAAGGACAATAACAAGTGGTGAGAATGTGGAGAAATTAGAACCCTCATACAATGCTGGTGAAAATGTAGAATGGTATAGATGCTTTATTATAGAAAACAGCTTGCAGCTGCTCAAAAGATTAAATATAGAGTTACTATATGACCCAATAGTTTCATTCCTAGGTAGATACCAAAGATAATATAACAATTTTGCACACAACTGCTCATTGCAGCCTATTCTTAATAGCCAAGAGTGAAAATAAGCCAAATGGCTTATGGTTAACAGATAAATATGGCATATCCATACAATGGCCTATCATTCAGCCTTAAAAATGAATAAATGTCTGATATAGCCTATAATATCAATGAATCTTGAAAACACGCTAAGTGAAAGAAGCCAGATATCAAAGCCACATATTGTATGATTCCTTTAACATGAAATGTCCAAAATAGGGAAATCCACAGAGACAGAAGTAGATTAGTGGTTCCTAGGAGATGGGGAATGGGAGAATAGGGCTCATTAGTCAACGCTAATTTGTATCCTGATGAGTGATGAACATGTACACGAATTAGATAGTGGAAATGGTTGTACAACTTTGTGAATATATTAAAAACCACTGAATTGTGCATTTTTAAAAGGTCAATTTAAGATACATGATTATATCTCAATTTTGCAAAATGCAAATATCCTTGTAAGGTCAGTCTAGTATTATCTTTTTTAAAAAAATGAAAAAAGTATCTTCTAAGGTCAGTGTTAGTATCACCTAGTGTAAGTGAGTTGCATAGCTGGTTAGCTTAGATTTTATGACTCCGAAGTATGTGTGCTTTACATTGCAAGACAATATATATGCATATATATGCATATGTGTAGGTAAGTATCCTTATTTTTATATCTAAAAATGTATGTATGTTTCCCAGAGGAGAAATACATCATTGCATTCATTCCCATTTTATTAATAGCCATTTATTGAATTTACTCTGTGCCAAGTACCAAGGACACAGAAAAAAATAAAAAGTGACTGCTGCCCTCAATGTGAATTACTTTAGTATATTAACTATGAATGAAACAATGGAAGAAAGTATACTCTAGACCATTAAATGAGCTCACCCTTCCCAAATGAGAACAACCAACTCAGATGCCTTGCTGCTATCATAGGACTTTTTTGTTCCTGACCTATACTTCTTTTAACACTTTATTCCCCCAGCTGCAATCTCTTGCTTGGTCCTGGTGTGGATTCTACCTCTGACCCTCTGGAAAGAGTGTCTGTCCTTGATCTCCCCATATCACCCAGGTATCACTAATGGCTTCAGCCCAGTTTCTCAGCTGCAACACCACTGATATTTTGAACCAGATAACTGTGGGAGCTGTCCTGTGAACTTAGGATGCTTAGTTTCATTTCTGCCTCTACTTGCTAAGCAGTAGCAACATCCTCTACAGTTATGACAACCAAAATATCTCCAGACATTGCATATGTCTCCTGGGGAGTAAATCACTCCTGGTTAAGAATCACTTAGCCTGACATTTTTACTCTAAGATTCTTCTTGGCCTGGACTGCTTGCTTGGGAGGCTGTCTCTCCTAAACCGTGCCTCGCTAAATCAATCCCCAACAACAGTGTATACCCACTCCAGCACTAGGCTGCACGTGAAGGGGTATGTTAAATTCCTTGAAAGCTTGTTTTTAGTACTCTTCTTCAACAGCATCCAATTAGCTCTATTTAGCCACCATAAGCTATAGCATGTCTCTTTCTAAAAACCCCTTTCTACTCTCAGAGAAATGCCCCTGATTTCTGGATCCAAAAATGTCAACACTGAGTTGCTGTGAAGAGGAAGTAGGACAGGTCAGGGAGGGCTTCTGATCATCAGATGTTCCGGTTGCTTCAGTCCCGATTCCTCCTTCCTTCACCTTTTATACATGCTCTATTTACCAGGCAGCACTTAACTGAGGCAGCTGCCTCAGCTGGAAAGAATGAAATTGGGCAGGAACAAGCCTCTATCAGGCCCTGACTTTAGATGTTCTGGGCCAAAATCTGAAATGCAAGTAGGAGCTTTTAACATAACAGGGGAAGGATATATGTAAAGAAAAGACCAGAGAAAAATGTCTACAAAGGGAGTCATTCCCGATGAAGTGTACCACTCAAGAACTTTCCTGTTAGGAGAGGCAACCTATTCAAAATAACTCGAAGGAAAAAAATCTACTGTTGCTGTCTGTGGGAGGCAAATTCTTACCAAAATTATGAAATGAGTTGTATTGGAACTTTCCTTGACAGAAATCCTACTCATCTAGCTTGGGAGAAAAAGGGACAGAATAGCTTACATCACCGGGAAAACCAAAGACTAAGGGGTGGGCTGGTTTAAGCATAGCAGAATGATCAGGTCTCTCCTTCACTCTCTGTCCTCTTACCTTCCTGTTTGTCTCGTTAGCAGGTACACTCTTTCCTTGTAGTGATAGTCAGTCATCACCAGCATCTTATTTTAAATTTAATTTTTTTTAATATGTGGGGTACAAGTGTAATTTTGTTATATGTTTATATTGTGTAATGGTAAAGTCGGTGCCTCACCCAAATAACATGCATTGTACCCATTAAGTAATTTCTTGTCATTCATTCTGCCTCTCTGCCCCCCACCCTTCTGAGTCTCCAGTGTCTACTATTCCATACTCTATGTCCATATGTACACATTATTTCACTCCCACTTCTAAATGAGAATATGCAGTATTTGTCTTTCTATGTGAGTTGTTTCACTTAAGATAATGGCCTCAGATTCCATCCATGTTGCTGCAAAAGACATGATTTCCTTCTTTTATATGGCTGAATAGTATTCCATTGTGCATATACACCATATATACCACATTTCCTTTATTCATGTATCAATGGATACTTAGGTTGTTTACATATCTTTGCTATTGTGAATTTTCATTGTTTATCAGCCCCAAGAAAGGACTCTGATAGGTCCTACTTGCATTACAACTGTACCTATGGACCCATCACAGCATCAGGAGTCAATAGTGAAGACAGGCCCACTGTTGTCTCTGACTCTGGATGCCAGAAGAGGGAAAGGGCTGCTGGGACGGTAAAAGCTACAGAGGTCTTCTAGACAGTGAGGTTATTTTAGGGCTTTGCACTACTTTCCCCACCCTGCTCCCTCTAGGCATTTATTATCTTCTCACTACTTATCCACCATCCAGCACTCACCTCTGCTCTCTTTGGATTTACAGCTACCTATTTCCTTCTGCTCCAACTGTAACTGTATCCTTCAACCCCTCTGCCTGCCTATTAGGGATGGAATGCACAAATTAGGGGCCTGTGACAGAAATAGCTGGAGCCTCCTTGGGTGAAAAACTAAAAGGATAAGGATAGAGTGTATCAGGGTGAAATATGTAGGCCGCTACCTTGCCTCAGTGAGTGTGTGCTGACTCAGCTCATGCTAGCAAAAGATGAGATTTTAACTACAGTCATGTGCCACATAAGGATATTTCAGTCAATGACTGACCACACATATGACAGTGGTGTCATACGATTACAATGGAGCTGAAAAATTCCTGTTGTCTAGTGACATTGTAGCTGCCCTAACATTGTAGCACAATGCCATTATTCACTGTGGTAATGCTGGTGTAAACAGACCTACTGCACTGCCAGTCACATAACAGTATAGCACATATATGTATAGCATATAACACTTGGTAGTGATAACAAATGACTATATGACTGGTTTGTGTATTAACTATGCCATACTTTTTATTGTTATTTTAGAGTATACTCCTTCTTACTAAAATAATAAGAATAAAGTTAACTGTAAAACAGCCTCAGGTAGGTCCTTCAGGAAGTTTTCCAGAAGAAGGTATTATTATAGGCTGTTATCATAGGAGACAACAGCTCCCTGGGTGTCACTGCTCCTGAAGCCCTTCCACTGGGACAAGATGTGGAGGTGGAAAATAGCGACGTTGATGATCCTGACCCTGTGTAGGCCTAAGCTCATCTGCATGTTTGTATCTTAGTTTTTTAACAAAAAAATTTAAAAAGTTAAAAAACTTTACATAGAAAAGAGCTTATTGAATAAGGATATAAAGAAAAAAATATTTTTGTACAGCTCTACAATGTGTTTGTGTTTTAAGCTGTATTATTACAAAAGAGTCAAAAAGGTTTAAAACAATGTTTATAAAGTTAAAAAGTAACAGTAAGCTAACATCAATTTGTCACCAAAAAAAGAAAACTGTTTTTATAAATGTAGTGTAGCCTAAGTGTACGGTGTTTATAAAGTCTACCATAGTGTAATGTTCTAGGCCTCCACATTCACACACCATTCACTCCCTGATTCATCCATAGCAATTTCCAGTCTGACAGGCTACATTAATGGTAGGTGCTTTATACAGATGTACCTTTTTTTTATATTTTAACTATATCTTTTCTGTGTTTAGAAACACAAATACTTACCACTGTGTTATAATTGCCTACAGTATTTAGTACAGGAATATGCTGTACAGATTTGCAGCCTAGGAGCTATATTCTATACTATATAGCCTAGGTATGTAGTGGGTTATACCATCTAGGTTTGTGTAAGCACATTCTATGATGTTTGCACAACAATAAAATGATCTAACAATGCATTCTCAAAACATATCTCCATCATTAAGCAAGGTCTTACTGTATCTGAATTCATGTCAAAAGTTTAGGAATACATCCTCTCTGAGGTAAGCCCTAGCAAAATACTTGGAACATATACTTGGAAAGCTTCTAGGGAAGCCTGGCATTTGCCTTACCAATTCAGACAACACCAATTTAAGAATCAGTTAAGATTACACCAGTGGAGGCCGGAGCCTGGAAACAGAGCTTCCCCCAAGGCTAGGCCGTGGCCTCTCAGGGCCCTCACTCAAGGGAAAGTCCCCCAGAGTCTAATCAACATCTCTGAGCCTGTTCTGTGCTCAGAGTGGATCAGGGGACTAATAACCAAAGAAAAACACATCACAAACCCCCAAAAGTCCCAAATCTAGCTTCCCTTATCCTCAGGAAAATGTCACCTTCCTTGTGTATCTTTCACAGCTTCAGTGGATTACTTTTTGTTGTGCTTTGTTTTTCAACAGAAATTGGATCAGAAGGATTGTAGAAAATTATCTCAAAACCAGATATCACAAAATTCGGAATGATACGTTGGGCTCTCCAGGTTAAAATATACCCAACGTATGTTTTCTTTTCTTGTTATCCCATGATGGCCTTGGCCACTGGGGCACCAGATACCAACTAATTAAGGACTAATACTGTCATGATTACCAAAGGCATCACTCCTATGTCTGTGTGGAGGTCTATATCAGCTGCATTGACTATGCCTTCAATGCGTACATGAGAAGCCAAAAGAATCATCTCCTTTCTGATACATATATTACCCTTGGCAAATACCGGATGCTCTCAACCTCTGCCACACAAAATCACCTGGCGCGCTTTCAAAATATACATACGTCCTGCTTCATCCTCGGAAATGCTGATTTAATTAGCCTCAGGTAGAGCACAGGCACTGGGATTTACTTAAAATTTTCCCAGTGTTTCTATTGTACAGCCAGAATTAAAGACCTCTAGCATATACAGAAAAACTACTATTTATTTAGTTCTTGCCCTATGTCAAACATTGCATTAAATTTAAATTTACATTAAATTAAATTCTTAAAAAGCATTATCTTATGCAATCTTTTAACAACTCTACAAAATAATTACTGTTATTATACCCATTTCATAGATGAGGTAATTGAACTTAGAGAAATTAAGCAATTTTCCGAAGATTAAATGGCCAGTAAGTTTTAGAAGCAGAGATTTGTATCTTGTCTTTATGCCCAAAGAGTCATGTTTAACAGTTACGTTATACTGTTTCCTATATGCTACCTTCTGAATAGATAGGATTATAGTAATCAATTTCAGAGCAGAAAAAAATATATATGCCTAATGAGAACAGAGAAAGAAAATGGAAAGTCTCCAAATAGATCATGGAGACTTGCTAAATCTAAAACAAGTAAGTGTATTGTTGCCCTAGCAGCTGTGAGGTCACTTTCTTGACTTCACATGCACTATACAATTTCTTGTTTGGAGAAGAAAATAATGACAATGACAACTGTGACATGGCAATAACACAGGAATATGAGTATCCTTACTCTTTATTTTAGGTACCAGAAAATTCATAAAAAGAAGACACACACACTCGCACACAATACAAGATTTTAAACAAATCTTAGAATTATCCACACCAACCCTCTAACTTTACGTAGGAGGAAACTGTGATTCAACTTCACACATATTTGAATAAACTGACACTAAGTCTCTGGAATTCTAGTCTGAGCCACTTTTCTATATCCACCACCTCAGGAAGATTCAACAGCAGCAGAAAATAAACAACATGGTAGAATAGCATTCCTCCAACCTGTGCCCATGACATTACCAACTGAGCCACACTCGTGTGCTCATGCTGAGAGTCAGGAAACAGTTTGTAGGTACATGGCCTTCTCAGGATAGTCTCAGTTCTGTGTTCTCCATAATCTGCATCCAAAACAAACAAACAAACAAACAAACAAACAAAAAAGAGTCTCTTTTCCAGAATGGCTGCCTAAACCATGATAAATGAAGACACTGAAGCCATAAGGATTCAGGTTCCACTTTGTCAGACTTTTCCAAACTGTGGTTCTAGACACTCAGATCAGAATTACACAGGGTGCTTATTCAAAGTACGTTTGTGTGCCATGAGCCAGATCCAAATTTCTGGATAAGAGGCCCATTTTAACGAACTACTCAACTGATTCTTCTGCACATGAATGTTTAAGAACCACTGATCTTAGATAACGGCCTTTCCTTCTCTGGTGGGTTCCCAATCTGAATTAAATCAGTAACTTCACAACTAAACACACACACACACACACACACACACAATATGTAATATGTGTGTGTGCGGTTTTTTGTTGTTGTTGCTTTCTCAGTTCTGATCCTGAACTCATGCTGAGGACCATGACATTCTACTAGGAAATCCCTAGATATATCGCAAGCCAGGCTGTAAGGCCTAGACAGAGTCCTGATTCTTCTCACCTTTTCATGCTGGATGTAAGAACCAGCAGAGCATGGAAACGTCTATACTCTGACTCCCTAGAGCCCCCTCAGTTCATTATCTGTCATGAAAAGGACCATCTGAAGAGGAAAATGGCAGACACTGAAGCTCAGCTTCTGCCCTGTTCTGCTGTGCTTCCTTCAATCTATGGCTTCCCGGAGAGTGACCCTCTGAAACTCCTGAAGTCATTTTCCATGTTTATGCTTTATATTGTGTCTGTTAGGCATTCAGCCTTTCAATTTCTGCTAGCAATGGAAGTACTAATGGAGCTCTCTAAACAGCATAAAAAGGTCTTGCTCCTTCTTTTAGTACTGTTTAACCAAAAAAGCAAAAATCCATGAAGAACACCAGGGCTTGCTTTTTGAAAAGAAAGCAACTTCTCCATATAAGAGACATCTATTTTTTTTTATTCTAAAACTGATTTTTCAAGGCATCATGTGCCATCTGTGATTTTATAGCCTCATAGTACTAGGCCTACCTAATCAGGAATGCAAACCATTCTGCCAACTTGATGTCATGTATTTGTGTCACAGGTAGAAAGAAGCTGAAGAACAGGGAAAGACAGAGGAGCTACCTACACATACCATCTGTATAAAATGCCTCCATCTAGGTATGGAAATGAAACATGTACCATTATACATGGACCATAATATGTTACCTAATCCAAATCTTTAGTGAGTCTCTTCAAATAGAATCAACCCATATATTAAAGGTAAATTTACTAAAATAGAAAAAGACTGGAAAATTCTTACTATCCAGCATCCTGAATAAACAAAATCTAAAGTTCTATCTAGTTTGTATCCCTAGTTCAACTCTAAGTCAACATGATCAAGATTTCTACAACATGGCATCAAAAGAGATTACAAATGAAAACCTATTTTGGACAAAGTGTTAAACTAGAATCTGAGCATAAGTTATAGCTTCCAGTTCTTGAGAGAGATATGGTAGCAGGTGGGAAATATAAACAAAAGTTTGGGCCTGTGGAATGGGTATAAATGCACACCGCTGTGTTATGAAACCCTGAATCTGATTCACTTCAAAGCTGCGTGAATCAAATGGTTAACGCTGAGCCCCAGTGAGGTAAGACTAATGTATTCCCTCCCTCTGCCAAGAACTGCACCTAGGATTGAGCCCTTATGTGGATATATCCATAGAAGTGGCTGTGAAGATCTGGAAAAAACAAAAGTATAGGCTAAGAAAGCAATTGAGGATAACAAGGTAGCCAATAATAGAGGATGCAGTTATACATAGCATTCTGGTAGAATCAGCCAAGTGGAAGAAAGTCTCCCATTTAGTTCAAATTGAAAAATAATTTTCTTCCTTAACCACAAGATTTGTCATTTTACTCTGAGGTGACTATCTACAATCAAAGTTTCTCAAAACAGAGGGTACAGTAGAATTATGTGGCCAGGCTGAGACACCTGCCACTGGCACCAATACAGGACATTTGTGCTTGGCCCAAAGAGCTGCCCATCAAATTGAGTATTAAATCCAGGACCATCCAGCTGGAATACTTCATCTTCTTCCAGTTCTCTTAAATACAGAGATACTGGACTCCCCATTAGTGGGGGCATTTAAAGAGCACATCTTGCTAAGGCAATGATTATTAACTACCAAAAGGTCTTATTCACTTTTTTTCTAGAAATATTTTATTTTATTTTTTTAGACTCCAAATATTTGTTTTATTTAGTTGTCATATAACTTTTAGACTAATTATTTTCTATTACACATTTTATTATTTTTGCTGACAATCATCCCATTTTGAGTACCTACATTAAATTTCACATTCTTTTTTTTTAGTTTTTTTTGTTTAATTTTATTATTATTATACTTTAAGTTTTAGGGTACATGTGTACAACGTGCAGGTTTGTTACATATGTATACATGTGCCATGTTGGTGTGCTGCACCCATTAACTCGTTATAAATGATTAAAATATATTTATATTTGTTGTGAATTGTGAAAAAACATTGTCTTATATTATGGTTCAAACAATACTGAGTTCTGATACTGTGAGAGGCACATGTGAGTATTAAATATTATTAGTATTACTAGGTGTTAAAATATTTCTAATAGCATTAGGAGCATTAGAAATATTTCTAATAGCATTAGGAGCATTAGAAACATTTCTAATAGCATTACGAGCATTAGAAATATTTCTAATAGCATTAGGAGCATTAGAAACATTTCTAATAGCATTAGGAGCACTAGAAATATTTCTAAGAGCATTAGGAGCATTAGAAATATTTTAACACATAGTAATACTAATAATATTTAATACTTACATGTGCCTCTCACAGTATAAGAACTCAGTAAGTATTGTTTGAACCATAATATAAGACAATGTTTTTTCACACTTCACAACAAATATAAATATATTTTAATCATTTAAAGGAATAAAACTCTATGTTTATCCTAAATGTGTTTATAATTTATTATTAATAGTATTTTATATATACAAACTGGTAAAATACAAGAGGGCCCCAAGCCAGAGGAATATGAGTTTGTTAAAGATAGATAAAACATGAACACATATTTCTAAGTATCTAGTGCTCAGCTCTCAGAGTGCTTCTTTTTCACTTTATGGAGGAAGACTGGAAAGCTTTGCAAATACAGTGGACATTGTCAATCTCAATCCAGTTTTTACCTATTATTTTCTCTCTGCCTTTTGAGTACTTTTCAGGAAATGTGAAAGGTTGGGAAGAGATGTAAAAGGTGATTTAATTAGTTAATCCGTCTATCAATGTACTTTTAAGTGTACTTCTTTTTATCCTGCAGTATGATGTGTACCATGTGTACCAGTCCATTTTCACACTGCCGATAAAGATATATCTGAGACTGGGCAATTTACAAAAGAAAGAGGTTTAATGGACTTACACTTCCATATGGCTGGGGAAGCCTTGCAATCATGGCAAAAGGCAGGGAGAAGCAAGTCACATCTTACACGGATGGCAGCAGGCAAAGAGAGAGAGCTTGTGTAAGGAAACTTCTATTTTTAAAGCCACCAGATCTCATGAGACGTATTCGCTATTGCGAAAACAGAACGGGAAAGACCTGCCTCCATGATTCAATTACCTGCAAGTGGGTTCCTCCCATGATACATGGAAATTGTGGGAGTTACATTTCAAGATAAGATTCAGGTGGGGACACAGCTAAACCATATCACCACACATTACAAGCAAGTGCTTTTTCATGCATTTTTCACATTCTTCACAATCACCCTATGAGACAAATATACTTACATCCATTTGATAACTTAGGCTTATATTTGCTGAAGCCTATTTAGTTAGAAAGTGATAGAGTTGGCACTCCAGTTCAGCTCTGCCTAGCTCCAAAATAGTATACCTAGCAATTACCAGACATCACCTCCTGCTGTAACCAAGTACTTTGTACTAATGTAGGGTTAGAGATGGGAATAGAAGTGGAGAATTGTCCCAATTTGAACCAAAATTTGCAGAATTTAGATATTTCCCAGCACATTTGCAAAACTGGTAGAATGCGCATAGTAACATATGTTTCCATGAGGTGACTTAAAGTTAATTTGCTGTGATTATTGGGGGATTTTTTTAAACCCTTAAATTCACATACCACAAAATATTTTTACAAATTCACAAGGCTCATATATCTACTGCAGCCCATTTTGACCCAGTCAGAGCTCTTGGACTCAGATCAAGAACTTCATTTCTAAGGGAAGAAAGAACCACTCAAAGCAACCTTGCAATATTAACAAAATCTTAATCAAAGTGCAGGGTTGTGTACTCACCTTTGCCTGTTGTCCCAACTATCCACTCTAATCCTATGGTAGTGGAAGCTGAAGGTGGGGAGTCCTAGAAAGATTACACACTTATGTGGAATTGGAATGCAACACAGGCTGCTTTTGTGTAACAGAGAAAACCACAAACATACAAAAGAGAGCACCAAATCCTATCAAATTTAGTTCTAAAACCCATTACAGCTTTGGCACATTGGGCGATAGGCTTGAGAAATGGTAGTGAGGGCTCTCAGAAATGTATAGATATCATCAGGGAGTAATTAATATGACCTGGGAGGAACTTCCGAGAAAAATTCTGGAGTTGGTCCTAAATAAGGAGAGAGACCAGAGACTTCACAAAAATAGTGGCTCAAAAACATGGACACACGCACACACACACATACATGCAGGAGTGGAGCGGTGAGGGGGGGATGGGGAAGAGAGAGAGAGAGAATTATTATTATTGTTTATTATTTTTAAAAAACTTGAGGGAGGGATTAGAAAGTGAAGAAAGCTTTCCTTGGCAGTGAAAAATAAAGTGAGAAGACTGGAACATAAAGAGCGGAGTCTCCAGTGTGATCTAAGAACAAAGGCTCAACTTTAAAAATGAAATTACTTTTATGTATTCTGTTAGGACCCTTTATTCTCTCCCTTTTCTAGTGGGCCCACTGAATTCTGCTAAAGCTATACAAAATGATTTCTCAACAGATTGCTTACCAAAATCATAAATGTGTCATGTAAGAGCCTCCTATCTCCTATTATTTACTGTAATTCAAATAACTGTCAAAATAAAATGTTAGTTGCTTTTTCAGTCAGAAGAGTCCCTTCAGACTGGGAAAGAAATGGTAATTAAAAGAGAATCCCTGCTGAATGCCGTTGATCTTTCACTCGGGATTGAAATCTTTCGGTAAGAAATCAGAACTGACATATTAAGTTAATACTTGCATATAAAGTGTCAGTGTGCTACAAGTATTTAATTTCAAATACTGATTGCAAAAAAAATTAGACCATAGTCTTTTCTTAAAGCACTAGAGATTTCTACCTACTTTGCTATGAATGGCTTAATTTTAAACGTAGAGCTTCATATGTGCTACTTTTTAACTTGCAGTCAGTGTATATTAATTATTTGTATGTTACAGTGTTTTCTTGTTTCTGTTTTTCTGTGGTTTGGTGGTGTTTTTGATGCTGTTTTTATGAGCTCATATCATAAGGTAGAAATTGAATATGTTGCCATGGAAATAATCTTTTGTAGAAGAGTTTACTATGTAAAATCATCAGTTATGATAATAAAACACACTATGGCAGCACTAGGGTGGGATTTTGATGTCTATCGTTGCTGTTGCTTATTGATATTCTAGGTTTCGGTTTTTGTTTTTTTGTTTTTTTGGGTTTTTTTTTGTTTTGGATACTGGAAATGTTTTGTTTATTTCCAAACCCATTGGCCTTTTTAAGACATATTATACTCCATCTGCTACACTAAATAACCTGAACTGTTATTTTGTAGTTGAGATTAAAGAAGACCATAATAACCAATTTAATCATCCAGAAATATCTGTTGGGCATCTACTACATTCCAGGCACTGTTTAGGGCACCCAGGACACTTCACTGAACAAAATTAAGAGGTCAAATACAGCTTCAGAAAAAGATGACACTTAATCTGGGTCCGAACATGGGTGAGTTTTACATAGGAATGATGACGATATTCAAAATACACAAGGAAGGTTTGCGGGTAAGAAGGAGCATGGTATGTTATTTAGTATGTACTAATAAACAATTGAAAAAAAATAATCTGAATGTAGTAAAGAGTCCATATTAGAGACTGATGAGAGTGAGGGATAGAGTTATTTCTTACTTTGATGTTTTGTACCTATTCACATTTTACAATTATATTGTATATATTTCCTATAATTTGTCTGTATTCCCATGTATAAAAAATGAAATTTCTGTCTATGTCTGTATCTATACAGATCTTCATGCTGCTCTTCAGAGAATTGACTGGCATGCTATTAATGTCATTTTAATGCTTAAAATTCTGTATTTGTCATTTACTCTGGACTATGCATAAAGTTGTCTATATGTAGACCATACCCGGAATGAAAAAAATAATCAGAAGAGGTCACCACCCTCATGAGCTTATATTTGAATAAGTAAGAGACATACAACCTAATATATAACAAATAAACGGTATGTTAAAATATAAGAAGGTGATTAGTGCTATGGAAAAAGAAAAAAAGTAGAGCAGAGCAAGAGAGGACACAGTAGGAGTGGGGTTGCAATCTTATATAGGGTGGTAAGGGCAGGCCTCACTGAGATGATATTTGAGCAAAGACTTAAAGGAGTTGAGGAGGTTATCTATGTAGATATCTGGGAAAAGACTATTCCCAAAGAGAAGGACAGCCAGCTAGTCATATGACATAAGGTGGAAGTACATCAGGTGAGCTCGAGGAATAACTAGAAGGTCAGTGTGCCTGGAATGGAGTAAGCCAGGGGAAGACTAATAGGAGAAAATGTCAGAAGATAGGAAGACTTATAAGCCTCTATCTGGAATTTGGATTTTACTCTAAGTAGGATGGAAAAACCATTGGAAGGTTTTGAAATAAGGACTCACACAATCTAACTTAGGTTATAATTAGATCACTGTAGCTGCTCTGTTGGGACTGGACTGTAAGAAGTGAGGGCAAGGATAGAAGAAGGAAGACCAGATAGGAAGCTGTTGCTGTTATCCAGGTGAGAGAACATGGTAACATAGCCTTAAAAAAATAGATGAACAGATAATAGGAAGTGATGGGATTCTGGACATATTATAAAAGTACTGCCACAAGATTTGCTGATGGATTGCTTATAGGAGAGAGAGAAAAGAGAGTCAAAGATGGCTCCAAGGGTTTTGGCCAAAGCAACCAGAAGGATAGAAATGTCAACATTTGGAAAACACATAGCCAAAAAATAGACTTAAATGAATCAAGAACTCTAATTTAAAAGTATAGGTTGGATTTCTGGTTTCTGGTTCAGCATGTAAGCAGCTTAGGAGTTGCTACTCTGTTTTAACAAGTAAAAAACCTAGGCAAACTGAAAAATCAACAACTCTTCTTATTTCCATCAGAGAATTGAGGTCACAGGGCAAACTGCTTCCCCCAGAATTGGAGATACAGATAAGAAAATACAGAACATCACAACCTACAGGGAGAACCCACAAACTTCCATAAGAATCAGTACTGAGGTAGGAAAACCTAAACTGTAATTGACAAATTGGGAGGCTCAGTGTGGACAAATCAGATAATTAAAAACTCTAGGGGACCCAGTCATGAGGCAAGTGGTACATTTTTATGAGTTTTACCTCCAGAAGCTCTACAAGGTCCTCCCAGTGAATGTTGGACAAAAATTTCTTCCTCCCTCTGGGATGGGGAAGGGGAGAGAAACTATTTTGAAAAATGCCTGAGCATTCTGTTCTACATGAGGGCTACCCTTAGGAGAAACTATTTTACCAGAGCTTAACATGCAGAAGTTTTGTGAGAGGCTAGCCTACCTGGAGGAAGGAAAATACAAACTCCAGCCAGTTCTAGCCTTCCATGTGAGGGAAAAGAAATAGCCAATTCCAGCCCCATGTATTCATTCTGTCCCACCGAAGTCCAGGGAACCTGGGGTACTGAGAAACACTGCCACAGCCCAGGGGCTCAGGCTCACCAAAATACTAAGACCTAATCATAGGACTGTAGAATGTTTCCCCTCTCCCCCTCTCCCAGTACCCTAACACTATCTTACTAAAGATCTTTTACCCAGGACATTATGTCTATCTTTCAACAAAAAATTACAAAGCATACTGACAGGCAAAAAAAAAAAAAAAACAGCTTGAAGAGACTTAACATGCATCAGAACCAGAGTTAGATATAGCAGGAATATTGAAATTATCAGACCAGGAATTTTTTTCAGCTATGATTAATATGCCAAGGGCTTTAATAGAAAAAAGTAGACAATATGCAAGAACATATGGATAATGTAAGCAGAGAGTTGGGAATTCTAAAAAATAATTAAAAAGAAATGCTCTACATTAAAAAATCTCTGTAACAAAATGAAGACTGCCTTCCATGGGCTCATTACTAGACTAGATAGAACTGAGGAAAGAGGCTCTAAACTTGAGAATATGGCAATAGAAACCTCCATAACTGAAAAAGCAAAGTGAAAAAAAGCACTGGGAAAAAAAACAGAACAGAATATCCAAGAACTGGGAATAACTATAAAAGGTATAATATACCCACAATATAAATAACAGAAGGAGAAGAAAAAGAGAAAAGAATACAGCAGTGTTTGAGGCAATCCTGACCAAAGGATTTCCCATAATTATTTATTTTCATATGCCAAACCACATAGCCAGGTAACTCAGAGAACATCAGTCAAGATGAATGTCAAAAGAAAGAATATGTATACCCTAAAAAAAACTACATCTAGACATATCATATTCAAACTTAAGATAAAGAAAAAAATATTGAAGGAAAACAGGAAAAGTCACCTCACCTATAGAAGAGCAAAGATAAGAACTATATCTAACTTCTCCTAAGAAACCATGC
Organism: Gorilla gorilla gorilla; assembly: GCF_029281585.2. Lineage (NCBI taxonomy): Eukaryota > Metazoa > Chordata > Mammalia > Primates > Hominidae > Gorilla > Gorilla gorilla. The sequence continues at coordinate 83,384,158 of NC_073236.2, forward strand.
AAGCAAGAAGAGAGTGGAGTGAAACACTTAAAGTGCTGAGAGAAAAAAATAATCAACTTAAAACCTGTACCCTGTGAAATTATCCATCAAAGGCAAAGAAGTTAAGGCTTAGACAATCAAAACTTAAGATCATTTGTTGTCAGTAGAACTGCCTTGCAAGAAATGTTAGAAGTTCTTCAGAGACAAGGAAAATGAGGTAAATCAGAAACTCAGATCTACATAAAGAAAGGAACATTGTCAGAGAATAAATAAATGAAGGTCACATAAAAACTTCTATTTTTCCTATTCTTAATGTATCCAACAATAATATTTTGTTCAAAATAATAATAGCAACAATGTGTTCAATTATGTATGGTTATGTGTGCATTCATAGAGGCTTATGTATGATTGTGTATAAGTAAAACAAATGACACAAGGGACAGAAAGGAAAAATTAGAAATATTTTGTTATCATAAGGCACTTCCACTACCCACTAAGCGGTACACTATTATTTAAAAGTGGATTTGGAAGGATGATTACCAGAGGCTGGGAAGAGTAGTAGGGGGGTGAAGGTGGGTGGAGATGGTTAATAGGTTAAAAAAAAAGTATGAATAACTGAACCCTAGTATTCAATAGCATAACAGGGTGAGTATAGTCAATAATAATTTAACTGTACATTTTAAAACAGCTAAAAGAGTATAATTGGGTTGTTTGTAACACAAAGGATAAATGCTTGAGGGGTTGGATACCCTATCTTCTATGATGTAATTATTATGCATTGCATGCCTGTATCGAAACTTCTTACATACTCCATAAATGTATACACCTACTGTGAATCCACAAAAATTTAAAATTTAAAATAAATTAAAATATGAATAGACTTGGATTCATTGTAAAAGTACATTGCATACTCTAAATCACCCACTAATAAGGTAATAAGAGGTATAATTTATATTATGAAAAAGAAGAGAAAATGGAGTCATATAAAAGTCTAAATTAAAACCACAAAAGGCAGAAAAAGTATAGAAGACATTAGGGACAAAGAAGAAGAATAACAAATAGAAAACAGTAACAAATATGGCATATATTAATGCAACTATATCAGTCATCACTTTAAATGCTAACGTTCTAAATACACCCATTAAAATACAGAGATTGTCAGAATAATAAAAAAAAAAGACTACAAGAAATACACTTTAGTTACAAAGACAATATAGATAAAAGTAAATGGATGGAAAAAAATATATCATGCTAACACTAATCAAAAGAAACTCAGGCAGAAAATCAGTAAAGACACATTTGAATTCAACAACACCATCAATAGACCAGATATAGTGGGCATCTATAGACTACTTCAACTAAAAATAGCAGATTACACATTCTTCTCAAGCTCACATGGAACATTCACCAAGATAGACCACATTATGGGTCATAAAACATGTCTTCACAAATGTAAAAGAATAAAACTCATGCAATGACCTGCTCCCAGACCACAGAGAAATTAAACAAGAAATCAGTAACAGAAACATAGCTGGAAGCCACCCCCCGCAAATACTTTCAGCTTAAACAACAAACTTCTAAATAACATAAGTCAAAGAAGAAATCCAAAGAAAAATTTTAAAATATTTTGACAAAATGAGAAAGAAAATAGAATTTATCAAGGTTTGTGAGAAACATCAAAAGCAGTGCTGAGAGGAGAACTTATAGCCTTAAATGTATATACTAAAAAAAGGAAGAAAGATATAAAATAAATTATCTAAATTTTCTACTTAGAAAATTAGAAAAAGAAGAGCAAGTTAAATCCAAAATAAGCATAATAAAAGAAATAATAAGCATTTGAGCAGAAATCAATGAAATTAAAAACAGGAAATCAATAGAGAAAAATCAATCAAAGCAAGAGCTGGTCCTTTGAAAAGATCAATAAAATTGATAATCCTCTAGTCAGGCTAACCAAGAAAAAAAGAGAGAAGACACAAATTACTAGTATCAGAAATAAAATAAGGGACATCACTACAGATCCCATGGATATTAAAAGGATAATAAAAAGGAGTATTACGAACAACTCCATGCCCACAAATTTCTTAATTTTTTTATTTTTTTTATTTTTTTATTTTTATTTTTTATTTTTTTTATTATACTTTAAGTTTTAGGGTACATGTGCACATTGTGCAGGTTAGTTACATACGTATACATGTGGCATGCTGGTGCGCTGCACCCACTAACTCGTCATCTAGCATGATCTAGATAAAATGAACCAATTCCTTGAAAGACACAGTCTGAAAAAACTCACACAGGAAGAAAAAGATCATCTGAATATGCCTATATCTATTTTTAAAATTGAATCAATAATTAATAACCTTTCAAAACAGAAAGCACAAAATCCAGATTGAGTCACCGGTTAATTCTATCAAACATTTAAGTAATAAATTATGCTAATTCTCTAAAATCTCTTTGTATTAGTCCATTCTCACACTGCTATAAAGAACTTCCCAAGACTGGGTAATTTATAAAGAAAAGAGGTTTAATTGAGTCACAGTTTAGCATGCTGGGGAGGATTTAGGAAACTTACAATTATCATGGAAGAGGAAGGAGAGGCAAGCCACCTTCTTCACAAAGTGGCAGGAAGGAGAAATGCCGAGTGAAGGGGGAAGAGCCTCTTATAAAACCATCAGATCTCCTAAGAACTCATTCACTATTATGAGAACAACATGGGGGAAACCATCCTCATGATTCAATTACCTCCACCTGGTCTCTCCTTTGACATGTGGGGCTTATTGGGATTATAGGTATTACAATTCAATATGAGATTTAGGTGGGGGCACAAAGCCTAACCATATTACTCTTCTAGAAGATATAAGCAGAGGGCATACTTCCCAAGTCATTCTATTAGGCTGGCATTATCCTAATAACAAAACCAGACAAAGGCAATACAAGAAAAGCAACGTACAGACAAATATTTCTCTTAAACATAGGTGCAAAATTCATTGAGAAAATATTAGCAAACCAAACCCAATTATCTATAAAAAAAAAAAAAAAAACTATGCACCACGACCAAATAGTATTTATTTCAGGTGTGAAAGTCTGGTTCAATATTTGAAAGTTAAATAATGTAATCCATCATATCAACAGGCTATAGAAGAAAAACCACATGATTATATCACTAGATGTAGAAAAAGTATTTGACAAAATTCAACACTCATTAATGATAAAAATTCTCCTCAAGCTGAAAATAGAGGAGAATTTCCTCAACTTGATGAAGAACATCTGCAAAAAACCTGCAGCTACATAGTACTTAAAGGTGAGGAACTAGAAACTTTCCCACTAAGATTGGATACAAAGCAAAGTTGTCTCCTCTCACCATTCCTTTTAATGTCATACTCAGAGTTCTAGATAATACAACAAGTTAAGAACAGGAAATAAAATATATACAAATTGATAAGAAATAAGTAACACTGTCTTTATTCACAGATGACATAATTATCTTTGTAGAAAATCCAAAAGAAACAAACAAAAAGCTTCCACAGCAAATAAGCAATTACAGCTTGAAGGATACACAGTCAACATGCAAGAATTGATTGCTTTCCTATATGTTATCAATGAACAAGTGAGATTTAAAATTTAAAACACAATACTACTGACATTAGCATCCCAAGCAATAAACTACTTAGATATAAATCCAACAAGATATGTATAAGTCTATATAAGAAAAACTACAAACACAAAGAACTAAATCAATAAAAAACAATCCTATGTTCATAGATAGGAACACTCAATATTGTTACCAAATCAGTTCTTCCTAACTTGATCCCAATCAAAATCCAGCAAGTTATTTTGTGAAATATTGACAAACTGATTATAAAGTTCATGTGGAGAGGCAAAAGGCCTAGACTAGTCAACACAATATTGAAGAAGAACAAAGTGAGAGGACCAGCATTACTCAACTTGAAGACTTAGTAAAAAGCTATAGTAATCAAGACAATGTGGTACTGGCATAAGAACAAACAGATCAATAGAATAGAATAGAGAGCCAAGAAACAGACCCATGTAAATACAGTCAAATAATCTTAGACAAAGGATCAAAGACAATTCAATGGACCAAAGAGTCTTTTTGACATATGGTAATGGGGCAACTGGACATTCACATGCAAAAAAAAAAAAGAATCTAGACATGTAACTTAACACCCTTTACAAAAATTAACTCAAAATAAATTATAAACCTAAATGTAAAGTTCAAAACTCTACAACTCCTAGAAGATTACAATAGAGAAAACTCTACAACTCCTAGAAGACTACAGTAGAGAAAACCTAAATGGCCATGGGGATTGTCGGTGACTTTCTAGATACAACATCAAAGTCATGATTTATTAAAAAGTTGATAAGTTTAATTAAAATTAAAAACATAAAAACAATGTCATGAGAATAAGAAAACAAGCCACAGACTGATAGAAAATATTTTCAACAGCTGCATCTGAAGAGGGACTATTATCCAAAATATACAAAAAAAAAAACCCTCAAAACTTAACAATAAGAAAAGCAACAATACAATTTAAAAATGGGCAAAAGATACCTCATCAAAGAAGATATACAGATGGCAAGTAAGTATATGAAAATATGTTCAACGTTGTAAATTGCTAGGGGATTGAAAATTAAAACAACAATGAGATTCCACTACACACCTATGAGAATGGTCAAAATCCAAACACTGATAACACCAAATGTTATAGAGGATGTGGAGCAACAGGAACTCTCATTCATTATTAGTGGGAATGCATAATGGTACAGCTACTTTGAAAGACAGTTTGGCAGTTTCTTACAAAACTAAACAAACATACTCTTCCCATACAATCCAGCAATCCTACTCCTTTGTGTTTATTCAAATGAATTGAAGATTTGTGTCTACACAAAAACCTGCATGTAGATTTTTATAGCAGCTTTTATTCATAACTGCCAAACTTGGAAGCAATCAATGTGTCTTACTGTTGGTGAATGGATAAATTGTGATACATCCAAACAATTGAATTTTATTCAGTACTAAAAATAAATGAGCTATCAAGCCATAAAAAAATGGAGAGACCTTAAACGCATATTACTAAGTGAAAGAAGCCAATTTGACAAAGCTATATGTCACATGATTCCAACTATCTGACACTCTGAAAAAGGCAAAATTATAAAGATAGTAAAAAGATCAATGGTTGCCAGGTGTTGTTTAGGAGGGAAGGATGAACAGGCAGAGCACAGAGGACTTTTAGGGCAGTGAAACTACTCTGTATGATTCTATGATGGTGAATACATGTCATTATACATTTGTCAAAGCCCATAGAATGTACAACACTTAGAATGAACCCTAATGTAAACTGTGGACTTCGAGTGGTAATGTACCAGTCATTCATTGATTGTAACCATTGTGCCACTGTGATGTGGGATGTCATTAGTGAGAGATTGTACCCATGTGGAAATAGAGGTATTGAAACTCTATATTTTCTACTCAAATTTTCTCTAAGCCTAAAACTATTCTAAAAATTAGTTCACTAATTTAAAAAAACTAAAGAAATTGGTAATTCTAAAGAAAATCTTTTTCAGGAAAAGTAGAGATTGTTTTACTAGATTTTTAAAAAGCAGGCCCAAATATATGCTATTTATAGGTGATGCACTTTAAATAGAAGCACAAAAATAAGTTGAGAGTACAAAGATTAAAAAAGACACTATGCAAACCAACAAGATTTAGAAAGCTGGTGTGGCTAAAATGTATATCAAATTTAGTAGAATTCAGGGCAAAAAATGTTATAAATCTAGAGACATTTCATAATAATAAATGAGCAATTCCTCAGAAAGATATAGCTTCTTTTCTCTTCCTTACGTGGGTGTTGGTCGCTAAAAAAATTTTTCATCCCAAAATCCATGTCAGCATTGGCTGCTGGAGAGCTCAATCTGAGACAGCAAGGTTGATTCAACATATAAAAATTAATACATACAATTCACCACAATAACCAAATAAAAGAGAAAAATCAGATGATCAACAAAGTAGATGCAAACGTTTGGCAAAATTCAATACCTGTTAGCGATTTAAAAAACTCCACCAACTAGGATCTTGGTACTCCTACACCTAGTTTGAACTGTGACTGGGCAATTATAGCAGCCAGAGCCTGATAAGGGCATGATGACCACAAGATGATTGTCATGAATGAAAGTCTAGGTTGCCCCCACCAACCAAGCCACCTGAATCAACACAAGTGCTAGCTAAAAATGAGAAAGCTAAAAAATTTAATATAGGTGAGAGGAGAAGGATTATAAAAATCATTTATGGCCTTGGGATCAACAGCAGCAACAAGAGTTGTAGCTCTTCCCAGTAATGCTTGTAAAATTTTCCAAGAAACTTTGATGAATTAAGCTGTGGCAGGGTAGAGTAAACAATGTGAGATGCAAACTATCAGAGCAATGCAAGAGGAGGGACACTAATGGAAAATGCTCCTGTTGTGCACAGATCCCCTGAGATCATTTTATCGTTTCTGTTTTCCCTAATCCCAGTTTCTATACATTTTTGCCACTGATGGGCTACACCTGCTACTCTTGTTTGCCTACTGCCCTCAGGTTACCAGAGCCACTTGTGCAGAGAGCTAGAAGTGTCTGGACCTTACATTCTCACAACCCCATGCCTACACTCTTTCTCTTCATTTGGTCCTTTACACTTGAGAGATAGCATGGCAGAATGAAGCCCATTTTACTTGCTCAGGACAAACTCTGAGGTGAAATTTACACTCCATTGTTTCCTTACAGCATCAGGCTGAAGCTACCTTCCAAAAATTTTACTCTTGTTAGATTATTTCCTTTCCTTTCCTACTTCCCCCATTTCCTTTCTGGTGTCTCTGGAGAGCACTTTCCATGCACAAGAGGAGAGTCTGGTACTGGGACACCCAACCTAAAATATTTTGTTATAAACCTCCACAACACCTTATATTTCTACTTCGTATTACTCAACTCATGGGCAATGATTTGTTCAAAGCCTAACTTCCCTGCTAGGTAAGTAGAGGGACTGGGCGCTTTTGTCATCCCTAGTGTCTAAACTACTTTGTGGCACATAGATTCAAAGACATGTTGTATGATAGATGAATGAAAACAAACCAAGAGTATCACAATTAATTAGTGAATTGGCGATATGTTTGTGATGTTTTAAAAAGAAACATTGTTTCTTTTTACATAAAAAGGCTTTTATACATAAAAATGCTTTATTGCTTTTAAGTGGATTTAGTGCGTTGACCTAGGATAGATAAGCAAACACCAGTACTAAAAATAGAAGTCCTTAGGAATTCACTTGTGATTTTTCAACCCCTCTGGGCACCTTTCTGTAACTGTTATTGGTTTGTTCTATATTTTCTAGTTTGATTATTCTTTTTGAAAGACAAGACAGACTCACAACAGAAGCAAAGTCAGTACTAATTGCACCCATTACCAAAGTTATCCTGGGCATACTTCTCCGTGGGTTCCATCCTTAAAGTTACAGTGAATTCTATGATGTTCAGAATATCTGATTATTTGAACAACATCAGCAGGGCACAACACATGATGTGAGCCCAAAATCACCACAGTTGCTCTTCACATCTGCTAAGCAGGGCCTTAACAAATTGTTCAAGTCATTAGAGAGGTAAAGATAGGAAAGAAAATGTGTACATTAATCCACACACTGGGAGCTCTTCATTGAAGAAGGAGCTGACTGGTGAGTGCTCTCAGTCACTTAATGACACCAAATTGCTACAAGTAGAGTATCAGAATAATTTTAAGGCAAAGATACAGAAGAGATGAACAAATGAAAAAAATCAGAGTAGTTTTCTACGTTAGCATGCCTGGAATTCTAACTACCAAACTGAACCAATTTGAATTCTTTGTTTTTGAAATCTTTCCTCAAGTCTCCTTCTTCCTCTGTGAGCTGAATACACGTCACCCAATATAAATGCCAATTTTAGGTTGTAACACGGAAAAAGACATGTGCATTAATCATGATACCTTGGCTCCACTTGTACCATCTTCCCTTTGGGAGCAAAAGAAACTTTGCTTAAGATAAAATAAATTGGGCCCCCTGCTATAAGTTGGAGAGGGTCCTGGTGAGGAAAAAGTCAATGTGCATTGTGTGTAGAGGTATCTTTATAAAAGCCTCATGCTAAAATTCTAGAGGTTGTTATGCCATCTTAGAAAAGAATGAGGACTATGTTTCACTTTATCCACTATAGAAATATATTATTTGGATATTTTTAACTCAATTACTAAATCTGTTTAACTATAAATGCAAATTCTTAAAAAATATGTATGTGTATATATACACACACATATATATACACGTACACACACACACGCACATACATATATATGACATATTTTTTCCAAACTTTAGATGAAAAGTTTATTCACAACAGCAAATGCAAAAAAAGGGGGGGAAAAAGCAGAGTTGTTTTATTTTTGTTTTGTTTTTATTGCGGATGGCTTAGTATTTCCTTAATTCTCCTGTGGCATGACCGTCATTTTTAACTACTGAATGTATCGATACCACAGCTTTTTCAAAAATATTTAGGAAGCTTACAAAAACAAATGATGTCATGGCTAATAGAGATTAGTAAATTAGAGAAGGAAATAGAGACTAAGTAAAAGATAGGAATTCAGACACCAACCATGGAAGTCAATCCTGTTTCTGTGACTGAACTTCTAACTTGGCCCTCGACTTCCTGACAGCCAGACAAAAGGCTGGTAAGTCTAAACATACCAAATGAAAGAAGAGGGAAGAAAACTTCACTATGAAACAACCTCATATGAAACAACCATTTTCCAATTATAAATTATATACTGAATTTTTTGTTTGGGATTGTAGCTATGAGACCTTTTTCATCAGTGAACATTAAGCTTGGCAACATTTTTGTAGCAAACACATGGTCATTTCATAAAATGGTATTGATTAAATATTTAGTGCAATTGAGTGAAGGTGATTCCATAAGCCAAGTTTATATGTTAAACTCTGGTATCTAATATGTTTTAATTACAGTTTTAAATTATCAAAAGTAGTGGGTACCTTATTTTCCCTAAATGAAACTTTTCTCAGTCGGGCTTTTGTAAAGAGGTGGACGATAGAAAAATTAGATCATACTTTCTGACCAGTGATTGAAACACACATTTCTATACTGACTGTGCATTAAAGTAATCTCCAAATGTTTTGTACACCAAATGAGCAGGTGGATAAATGGATCTTCTCTTGTAACAGTTGATGAACAATCTATAATTCTCCTTTGGATGGGCATTTGTTAGCAAAGCCGATAATTTTGTAAGGAGAAAAATTTCAGCTCTGACCCAAAACTTTAATAAGCTATAAAGGTTGACAACCTCACATGGCAAAAAGTGGTTTTGGCTTAGCAGCACTTGTTAAAGGTAAATGAATATGTAATGGGACCTGTGATCACAGCTCCTACTAATACATGACACTGAGGTAGGAGACGGGACTCAACTCCAGATGCAGGGCTCGGACAAACAACCAGACTGAGCACTAGCTAAAACAGAGGGGAGGGCAGAAGCAGCTTTCCAATCAGACGTGCCCACCAGTCTACCATGTCAATTTATCATTGCCATGGCAACACCCAAGAGTTACCGCCTCTTTCCATGGCAATGACCCGATGACCCAAAAGGTACATAAGTAGAGGGACTGGGCGCTTTGTCATAGGGAAGGAGTACTTCCCTAGAAATTCCTGCAGAAACCACTTCTTAATCTGCATGCAATTAAAAGTGGGTATAAACATGACTCCAAAACTGTCCTGAGCTGCCACTTTTTGCCTATGGGGTAGCCCTGCTCTGTAGGAGCAGTCAGGGAGCTGTAACACTGCCTCTTCCATAAAGCTGTTTTCTTCTACCTCTGGCTTGCCCTTGAATCACATATATATATATTTCCTGAGTTACTTCACTTAGAATTATGGTCTCCAACTCCATCCAGCTTGCTGCAAATGCCATTATTTCATTCCTTTTTATGGCTAAGTAGTACACCACGGTGTGTGTGTATACACAAAGGGGGGAAGGCAGAAGCAGCTTTCCAATCAGACATGCCCACCAGTCTGCCATGTCAATTTATCATTGCCATGGCAACACCGAGAGTCAGTGCCTCTTTCCAAGGCAATGACCCAATGACCCATGTATACACCATGTATACCCAATGACCCATGTATACACGCACACACCATGGAATACTACTTAGCCATAAAAAAGAATGAAATAATGGCATTTGCAGCAACCTGGATGGAGTTGGAGACCGTAATTCTAAGTGAAGTAACTCAGGAATGGAAAACCATACACTCTATGTTCTCACTTACAAGTGGGAGCTAAACTATGAGGAATGCAAAGGCATAAGAATGATATAATGGACTTTGGGGATTTGGGGAGAAAGTGGGAGAAGGGGATGAGGGATAAAAGATTACACATCGGGTACTGTGTACACTGCTCGGGTGATGGGTGCACCCAAATCTCAGAAATCACACCTATAGAACTTAGTCATGTAATCGAACACCACCTGTTCCCCAATAGCTATTGAAATAATGAAATAAATAAAATAGGTCAATTAAAAATGAACTAGGAAATAAAAGGAGAGAAGGATGAAGAGAGTAGAGAGTGAGAGAGAGTAGAGAGTGAGAGAAAGCACTGTGGAAACTTACAAATGCAGACTCCATTTCCCTTCATTTTCAGACTTTAAAAAATCTTCTGCTGAATTCTAGCAAAATGAATCTATTTTTATTGTTCTCTTCCTGAGTCAAGGAGAGAGCAGTTATATGCAGGAGTCAAAATGCCTAGCTATTGTCAGTTACCCCAGGATACCATACAATGCATGCATCAAATTCTTCTTTGTTCGGAGCACCCTTGTAGCCATCTTCCTTTTTCAACAATACCCTTCGTCATGTGCTTTGAATTGATTCGTTCTTCATTCAGATACTGTTTGTCTCCCTTCTTTCCAAAATTCATCATAACTGCTGGCCCATGGAGCACATTATTTCTTATGGTCTAGTGGGGTTATGGATTTATTTATTGAAATACTGTTTAAATCATTTTTAAGGTTTGAGGCAAGAAGAGGAAGCTGCAGCAGGTACTCATCCTGCCATTTTGAAATGAAAGTTTTTTCTTGTTTTCTCAGTGAGATGAAAAACAAATACCGAATTAAATAGTTGTAGGGATTTTGTTGTAAAACCTACTGTTCATACGTGAATATAAGACCAATGTCCTTTTTTTCCCCTCCATTCACACAATCACCATCTGTGATTGGCCATGAAAGAGCCTGTGGTAGCCTGGATGATGTAAAAAGGACAGAACTTCATAGTATTTAACTGTGCAGCTAGAATTACTTTATCTAGTAGTGACAGACCCTTCAGCACTTATGTGATTTTTCTCTTCTATTCTAATAGTATAAATTGCAATAGACCACAGGGTCTGGGATCCTTTGTCTTTAAGGACTTGCTATTATTCCTCATTCACTGTCAAGACCACTGAACTTTAAAATTAAGGCAGCAATAAAAGCCTTACAACAACTCAGCAATATAGATGTTATCTCCATACAGCATGTAAGGAAACAGTCTCAGTGAAGTTAAATTGCTCAAACTCAGAAAGCTAATTATAAAGTCAAATACTGAACTTGCGGGCCCAAATTCTGCCTCTCTAAAGTCAAATGTTATGTATTCAATGCTGCACTTAACACAGCATACTTTAAGATAGCTCCAGCCCAGTGTGATGACTCTTCTATAACTTCTACTGTATTCACTCTATAATTCCAACCAAAAAATATCTTCATCTTGAGAGGTTGGACCGTATGAAATTACTGTTTTAATAATCCAAAAGTGGTCATATATTGGCAATTTCCTATGGTTCAACTTAATATACTGTTTGTAATCGTGTAACAGGGTGGATAATTTTTATTCTTTAGAAGGAAAAGAATTAAAAATGTATATTAGTATATGAATTCCTCATAGCAGTGCCTTGAGCTTTGTTGGGCATCTACCTTGATAAGCCAGCTTGAGGTAGGCAGATCCTTTCCAGGAATAGATTCCAACTAAGGTTTCTACTGGAGAAATCAGTTTGCCCCTGATGTAGAGGTGGAATGAGGCAACAAGAAGCTTACTAAAGAATGTGAACTCTGGAAATTAGTGGAAATCATTTGGAAACTGCTTACTCAGATCAAGAAACTGGATGTTTGAGGTAATCCTATCTCGATCTCAAGGATCAAAAAGCTCCAGCTAGCATCCCAGATACTACTCTTAAATATAATTCTTGAGAGCAGTCCACACTATAAATCAGGAACCAAAGCTGTGTTTACTCACATGGCAGTGATAGGCATTCATTAAATATTCATTGACCTAAGGAACAATCATCCCAATTAGACTGTCGCTACTTTACAGGAAATTACATAAGATGATCTGAATTTCCTATAGTGCCTTAAGCATGTGTTTGAAGCTTGAAAGGCATTCATTTAAAAGCTCAGATTCTGGTTGTCAGTCTATCAGCTTCAAGGCTGGTAAAAATATTCTGCCAAGATAGATACATTAACCTTTGTCCCAGGGAAGATAAGATCATAAACTAATAACCTGGTCACACAAGTGAATGGTGCCACTCATTTTGATTGATAAATGTATTAGGCAATAGCAAGATTCAGGCATTTATTTGTCCATCTTCTCTGTCATTTAAAGTTGAGGCTAATACTAAGTGTAGAAGGCCTTATTCCACAATCTTATTAGTGACATCCAAGAAGTATGTGTTCTCTGAGCACATTTGTGTGTGTGTTTTCCTATTGATCTCTTAGTCACATGTATATATTATGCCTTTCTGAATAATGTATAAGTTTCTTAAAGAGGCCAAGTTTTTCATTTATTTGGTATTTCCTCTCCAAAATATTTCCTTCTGATGACTCTTTTAAAAATAAGTAGATAATAATTAAGTTTAATTTTAATCTATATAAATTAAAAGACTAAGAGGATTTTAAACAGAAACATTTTTAAATATTTTAAATATCATTTGAAAGCTTTAATTCCATTATAATACAGAATGGTGCAAGTTGAGGAATATCTGAATATTTAATCCCTCATTATGAGCATATTTTAAAACGTGCCTTTGGTTTATGTTTAAGATAATGAATCATCTGTATTACCATTATTACTACCGTCACACAGGAGCATTAGGACACGTCATGACTATTACAAACGGACTCAATTTAGGCAAGACATTTTGAAGAAGACAAAAACACTGTGAGATTAAATAATTTATTACCATTGCTAAGATGAACACATATACTTAATACTCAATTTTATGCAGAACTTTAAAAAAATAGTTTTAATACAGTATCAAAATTTACACAAGTTTATTTTGTCAAAAGACCAGTGTCCCTTGTATTAGCTTCTGCAGGCTCTGCTGCAGGCACAAAAGCTTATTTTAAACGTCTTCAGAGTGTAGGAATACAACAATTTAAGGATGAAAGCTTTCCTAGGAAAGAAGGTGTAAATATAGCAAGCAATTTTCTTTTATAGAGTAATAACATTTTAAAATATAACATTTAAAAGGGGAGCTTAAATTATAACCCAATTATGATAATTAGAGAGATAATTCTATAGTAAATTAATCCATAAATATTTTCTGAAAATAGAGAGATGATTTTTCATCACAGTAACATTTTTTAAAGTATAACAAAATTCCTTCACAGTCTCCTACTAGTGACAATTAACTCATTATGTAATGAGCCCATCTAAAACATCAACAACAGAGAATATCTGCTATGAATCAAATCTCAGAAATTTAGAACCTATCCAAAAACTGGGAATTGTTGCATTTCTACTTTTATAATCTTAAACTACCATAAAAACGTAGCATTCGGTCACAGGCCTCTTGCACATTCATACAAGAAACTATCATTGCATCTGGATTAACACAAAATACCTATCATAGCATTTCCAGTACACACATTCTAATATTATATATATATGTATATGTATACCAAAAATAAGAAATAAACTAAGCAAAGCTAGCACACCTCTTTTTCAAACCTCAAGCAATCTGAACAAGAGCTTTTAGCCTCAATAATGAAGGACATGCGTCAGTTTCATAAAATGTTAGATAGCTGCAGTAGGCAAAGAAAGCTTTTTTCATAAATGCAGTGCAATATTTTAAAGTTTACATAAAGTTTATTATACAGCATGTCTAGAAACTAAATTGTAGAAATTGACATCTCACAGCTCGAAACACTTAGAAAAATTATGTTTGTTGTTTTTAGTTGAAATTGTTAATATTAACACCAATGGATACACTGAATGAGTATGAAGGTTGGTATGCCCCAAGATGTGTCTTTATGAGAAACTCATTAAGATGAAAAAAAAAAGATATATTTATATTGATCAATTGAAGTAAATGGTACTCTCTGATAAGCACTCTACAAAGTCTTGCTACCTTCTAGCTGGTAGGGAGAATTTACATGGTATTTTTTAGCACCTCAGAAGTCAAAACAAAACTCCAGAAACTTAATCTTATCTTGCATCCAAATTAATTATGCATCAGGAATTAGTAGTTTGTTTGTTGACTGAAGTATAAGAGGTAAATGCCCAACTCTCAAACTTGGGAAGCTGGAAAATACCTCTTCATATCTTCAACATGACATGGTAGAAAACTCTTACCATTATGTGTAATGAGTCATCTCTATTCAAAACACTGAGGCTCCACTGGACTCTTAAAACTATTCAGGTTTCCCAATTACAATATTATATCTGGGGAGTTAAAAACACTTATTTCTAATGAAAACACTGGTACCAAAATATTGATTTTCAAAGCTACTCTGTTTGAGATTTTCAAAGCTACCTTGTTTGAGATTGACTGTTGTGGACATTGAGGTGAGAGACACAGAATATCAGCTTGAGGGGAGAAGTTGTACTACAGGTTTTAGAGGGGAGATATGTGCAATGTACAATCACTCCATGTTATTCCATGAGTCCAGGTTTGTGGAAACCCACTCTTTCCTTTTTCTTCTTCTTGTCTTCTATCACTTTCTGGCAGTGGTGATCTCCTGTTTGAAAAAGAGTGCATCTCACATTGGTCCTTTGTACTGGTTTCCTGACAAATGTTGCCTAATTCCAGGACACGAACCTGCAGCATCTCCAAGTTTCCTCCACACAACCTTAAAAAAAAAAAGAAGGAGTGAGTATCTTACTTTTCCTCTTTCACAAGGAGATTTGCATTTCTTAAGGGTAAATTAAGTGAGGAGCGAAGATGAAGTAAAGACAAGAGACAAAATATCCACATGAATGAGTTCAAATACAAAATAAAATGTGATGACAAGCTTCTTAAAACACAAGAACTACTTAGTAGTACGGACTACTAAACCTTGTTAGTAACCAGGGTCAAAATTTTAAAATGATATATTAACTTACTGTAGTTATGTAAGTGGTCCCCAACTCTGACTGCACACTAAGCACTTGAGGAACTCTTAAACAGTAATCCCCATCCTTGAAGATTCTGATTTCACTGGGAGAAGTGAGGCATGGACAACTGCATTTTTAAAAAAAGCTCTAAAAGTAATTCTAATGTGTAGCCAGAATTAAGAACACCTTGGCAAGATCATCCTGGTTCCTATATTATACATCCATAACAAAGGATATCAGTGTTTAATGTGCTGAGGAAAATGAAGGAGCTTTTGTTATTGAGCTATTTAAGTCCTGAGGTGGTAGTCTTAGGGCCACTAGTAAATTTCTCTGGCTTTTTCTACAGAGTGGGGTCATCAGTTGTCACAAATCTTAGCTACCAAGCAATATGATCTCTTGGATTTCCAAAACACAAAGCATCCAAATGTAGGCAGATGATAAGAATAAATTCAAGAATCACTGAAAGAGATACAATTACAATATGTTAGAAGCTGGGCCACATAGAGGGACAAAAGGTGCAATCAAGAATAATGTAAGCATAAACATAAAACTACCGAATTCACGAATAATACATCAATACACTAACATTGACTGGAATACACACACATGCACATGCATGTATGTGCACATGCACAATAACAGCCATACCCTCCCAGACTATTTCACGCTAAGGATTATGATCAGATTGATTGATTGCGCAAAACTTTACAATACTCTGACGTGAACACAAAACTAGTTTGTTCATTAATTATTCATAAACTGTTTCTTTTGTTTGGTTTTGTTTTGCTTTTAAATAGAAGTGGATACTACAGGGAAACCCAATATCCTTCATAGTAATACACAATATAGGGCTCTGTTTACCTTCATTTCTAAGCCAAAGAAACTGTTAATCTCAATCCAACAGCATATACCAATACATGGCATAAATATCCCGTTGTACTCAAAAGGAGTTGAAGTTAAGGTTCTTAAATATCTGGAAAGGAATTATTAATATATAGCAATGGATGGCTCAAGGTATACACAAGAGAGTTAGGAAAGTCTTATTTCTTAATAAATTGACAAGACACAAACACTGAGTCAAGGAGCCAAAGGATGCTATAGACTTTCCTTTTCTAGCCCTTAAATACAATTACATCTCTCCAGAATGCTTTGAATGTGTGGTTTAGAAGCAGAGGGTAGACTTAAGGACCTTACAAGGATAACAGACACCAGCACTAGCTGGTTACAACTCAAAAGTGCAACTCCTCTTCAAATATTGAAATGTAGAACACAATGAGCTTAATCCAGATATAACTATGTAGTGAAAGGAAACTCTTAAAGAAGGCAGAACTTTGCAATAAACCAACAATACTAAGGTTGACACAGGAGTAGTGACTTATTAACTAAAAAGGCATAACAGGTGTGTGTTTGAGACTGTGACTGAGATGACCAATCAAGTATTTCAACGGTCCTCAGGGAATTTACAAGAGCCAAACAGACAAACCTAAAATAAAACAACTACTACAAAAAGGCAGATTTACTATTTCTTAGGGGGCAGTATATTTATTTCTGTAGCACAGTTTGGGAAGAGAATAGCTAACTACATACTAACCCACATGATGGTAATATGAATAATAACCTTTTCGCTGTGTAGATGTCAACAACATCTAATCTCTAGGAGCAATACTAGAAATGACAGCAAAACTTCTGTGGTCCCAAGTTCTATCGGAGTCTTATAACCCATCTCATATTATGGGAAAACTTTATTTTTCTGTGACATTATTATAAAGGCATATAATTTCTCTACTAGAAGCCAAGCCTTCATAATCTTCGCTAGTTTCACAACTTATCTATGAAACTGCTTTACAATCTGCATTTTTCCCTATTCTGTGGCATTGACTATGTGTTTTTGATCATATAATTAATAATGGTGACAATAACATTTTTAAATTGTTTCCAAATATATAAAATTGCTTAAGAATCAGATTTGGGTTTGTTTGCATTTTTTCCTCAAATTCTGGGGATCAAAGACAAAAGGAGACAGAAAACATACTCCTAGAGAACTTTTAAAGGTAAACAAGGAGGGCAAGCTTTTGGCTTTCTGAAAGTATCTTATACACTAAAAAATAAAAATAATACTGTATGGTGCCTTTCAATTTATTTTTGAAAGTGCAGGCAAACAAAAAGATCAACATAAAACTAATCAAAATCCAATCCAGTAATGGGTCTCTACTGAGACTAAGATATGAATTTTCTAATGTCCAGAAATTGAAAGGAAGGAAAGCAAAGGAAAAGGGAAAGAAACAATCCTGGAATTTTTTACAGAAATTCTGGCATTAAGCACCGTGGAGATGGCCCCCTCTGTAAGATAGGGTGCTTTTCACTTTTTGTTCCTCAGGAAAGGTCCTCAAAGGAAATCTTGGTGTACTCCTGACTTCACTATTCATTAGAAAATAGTTTGAGCAAGTAACTTAATTTCTGAGTCTTAGTTTCTTCAAATATAGAATTAGAGTGTTCGGGTTCTTACCCAGGGGTTCATATCTGAATTGCCTGAGGTCTGATGGTAAACTCAGAGATCCGAATTATGAAGGAGGTCCACATACTATTCTTTGGACAAACACTGGAGAATGACCTCTATGGCTCCTTCTAGTCCAACAGTTCCTATTGTCTGAACTTTCTCTCTCATTCCATAGTCAATAGATGAGAAGCAACAGGCATTCCTAGGTATGTGGCTCACTTTTTAAAATTTATCTGAGGGAAATATTCAAATTGAAAATCTTAAGCACAGGTTGAAAAGCTACAGAAGGTGAATGGTGGTGCATTTAGGAAAGATGACATCTAGAACTAGATGTCCTTTTGAAAACAGACAACAGATATGCAGGAAAGAAAAACAAATAACTTAGGAAGGGTTGGAAGAGAAAAATCAGCCACAACACAGGCAAGCAAGAGACTACAAATCTCATTCCAGCACATAAAAAATGCCCAGGGGACTTATGTAACATTTACTGGATTCCAGAAACACCTCGAGGAGGTTGATGCGTAAGTGTCTGAGAATATCTGGTCCTAATAGATCTAAAGCTAAAGGGTATTTCTAAGCAATTTTCACATCCTGATAGGATAGAGAAAAGAATATGAGGATAAAGCATAATGTAAAGCCAATTAAAATCAGTGTTTAACATGACCAGTGCTTAACCATGATTTCTTGCATTTAACAATGGCTTCCTCTATAATATTCCATTTAGCTATTTAAAGCCTCACAATTTATATTATTGATTAAATGATACATCCCATGTATATTACTCAAAAAATTAAAATTTAGTCAGGGATTAATAGTAAAAATCCAAGCCATATTAATGATTGCGTTGAATATGCATGTGAAAATAACATATCTTTTATTTTTTACTTTTTTTTTTTTTTTACTGTGGTCTCTGACTTCATGAATAGATTTCTATTTGTCTATCCTCTTTTTTTTTTTGAGACAGGGTCTCATTCTGTTGCCCAGGCTGGAGTGGAGTGGTATGATCATAGCTCACTGCAGCCTCAAACTCCTGGGCTAAAGCAATTTTCCCTCTTCAGCCTCCCAAAGTGCTGGGATTATAGGTGTGTGCCACTGTGCCTGGCCTAACTATCTTTTAGGTTCTTATCTGTCTTTCTTACCTTACTATATTCTGAGTTTGGGTCAACAACTGAAAGCTAAAGATAATACTTCGCATGACATGAAGCACACATATATGATATATGAAGAACTAAGCAAAATTACCTAGTAAGGTGGCGATTTTTTCCAAGAATAGTTACAAGTAAATCTAAAGGTGGCTGTATTTTCTTTATCATAGGTTTTTAAACACTGATCTTTAACAAACTTCTTAGAAGTATAAAATAGAAACCCATTTATTCTATCAAAATTAGAAACATATTTTAGACAGTAAATTCAGTATTAGCAAATGTTTGTAGAGTCTTCTGGAATACAGAATTGGCTGATCATCTCTAAATTGAATATTCTGTAACATGATTGTATTAATAAAACTACAATAAAATATACTGAATATAAAAACAAGGGAAATTGGTTTTATTTTCATATAAAAACATAAAGGCATTTGGTCAGCACTTTAAAAATATTCTTAAAACAATAGCTAAGCTACGAAGTGGCTTTCAACACAGAATACACAATAAAGCACATTAAACTTACATTGCACATTTCTCTGACTATAGCTTTTTCTGTCTCACTAAGGTCATGTTCATACTCTTTACCCTGTTGACGATCTATAGTTTCCTGAACATCCAAGACCTGGATTTGTTGAAAAAGAAAAGCAAATTTCACATGGAAAAAAGCTTGTTAGTTATGATAAAACCATCAAGGAGCTCCACTTTGTAAAACCTTTAGTTTTCTCCATGTCTGCATATCAGAGTGGATTAGTATATGGAAACATATTTTTTAAATAGCTGATTGTTCTGAAATCTATTTGGAATGATTCTATTTGATTTTCAAATGGCCATTAAAAGCAATCCATTGCATCACTAATAATCAATGGAATTCATTAGTGTCTAAAATAAGTATATGCATTTACTTTGGTCATTAAGATAACCTCACTGTGTCAACAATTTGGATATAGTCAATAACTCTTGCTCCACTGTAATGATGACCAATATAATTAACTATGTGCCAAATGGTCCAAATGATATGTAGACATGGCCTGCATAAAAGATGACTAAAAAAGATGATAGTGACAGGTGAAACTGGTCAAAACCCAGGAATATGCACGTAAGAACTACTGACCTTGCAGTTCTTGCCTGGACATGTTCCCAGTGCCTAAGAAAAGGCATGTGGAGGTGGCTCTTTGACAGTATCAAAGAGAAGCACTGGCTCCTTATAGTGAAAATATTTGAACAACACTTTAAATATTTTTCATGAAAGCAAAATGTCTTGGAATAAAATGCCTTTTAAACAATTTTAGAGGCCTATGTTTCCACTTCTCTAAATTAGCCCTAAACACGTTGAAAATAATATTCCTTTAAAAATGTCTAAAGTTTTATTGTGGGTACCTTTTTATACTACAAAAGGAGAAAATAACTTTGGCTTTCTGTGCTGTTTGTTGTTTTTATCTATATCAGTTTACAAATCAAAGTGTTGAAGTAATACAAAAAACTAATGCTCTCCCTAGAAGTTCCTATAGAATCCACACCAACTGCAACACTGCTAAGCTACTTGATTCTACTGTCATCACGGTCAATGCTGATGTTCACATCTGCTACCTGTGAATTTACACCAATTGAGCCAAACTAAATGACTTAAGCATGAAGTGGGACCTTCAGGTCAAGTTCATGGACACTATCTGAATCTAACTAGAGTTCGATCCTGTAATAAATAATCTCATCACAAACTACACTCATTAATTTGAACCGTCTAGCCATTATTATTATAAAAATGCCACTTCTGAGCCCTGATACTCACCTCAGATTACAGTTAATTTACCTTCTTTACATATTTAGAGAAAATCACTGACTGTGCTTGGTGAATATTCATAGAAAACATAAAGAGCTCCTTGAGCAAGCTCATTTACCTACAAATTTGATTTGTAATGCACCTCAGAGAAGTGTACTTCAAATCAGTTAATTTTTACTAAATGAAGTAAAGCTCCAATTAATAGTTATCATCAATTTTAAAACAAGAAGAATATAGTGTCATCACAAATGTACTAATTTCTTACAGTGATTTACATTTCCCCATAAACCATGACCACAGATTTTATAAAGCCTAGCGTTTTCTATAAAATCTATCAGAAAGTGAGAAACTGAGCCACTGTACTAATTATTCTTTTCACAATAGACATATCTCATGATATAAATCAGCTCTAGATAGCTGGCTCTCAAAAACAAAACATGTCAAGTGGCCATAATTTCTTTTTCTTATAATAAAATCTTTTTAAGATGCATTTCCCAAAACTGATGTTTGTACATATTTCTGTGTCCTAACACAGTTAACTCATGGAAGTAAAAACATTTGATATTCAAGGGCCCCCAGTTTTCTAATAAAGATGTTTCACTTGCTCAATATCACTCATCTGCCAACCAAGGACACTTATGTGTACTGAATATAACATAAAATCTCCCTCTCTTGAAAGATATATATCTTTTTTTTTTTTTTTTTTGAGACGGAGTCTCACACCGTCACCCAGGCTGGAGTGCAGTGGCACGATCTCGGCTCACTGCAACCTCTGCCTCCCGGATTCAAGCAATTCTCCTGCCTCAGCCTCCCAAGTAGCTGAGATTACAGGTGCCTGCCACCACACCCCGCTGAATTTTTGTATTTTTAGTAGAGACAGGGTTTCACTATGTTGGCCAGGCTGGTCTCAAACTCCTGACCTCATGATCCGCCCACCTTGGCCTCCCAGAGATAAAATTTTGTATGAAAATTAGAACTAAATTCAGAGAAAATTGAGGAGCTCTTCCTTGCCCTCCCCTTCCTTTTAGGCCACACTAACAGCTGCATTGAGAAATCTGGAAAATATTTCAGTGTGACCCACTATGCTGATCTGATTCAAATAGGCAATTGCCATTTAATAAGGCAACAGGCTGAAATGGCTTTCAAACAGTTTGAATAGGAAGACAAGTTGCTGCTGTTGGAGTGTGTGCAGATGCTATAATACTACAAGATTGAAGCCAATCTCTGGTCCATTTTCTACTTTTAAAATGCTTTTCAGATAGCTAGTGCCTGATTCATGCTAAACTTCATCCAAGTGCTGCCACAGAGAACAAGATATTCAACAGTCCATAAACCAACACCCACTAGAGGCAAAGCAGTGACCCCTCACACTGGCTGTGCCTTCCCAGGAATTCCTCTCAGTTGCTCACTTTGTGAATTATCCCAACAAAGACAGAAAATGCCAAGTGCACTGTCAGTGGCCACTAGCATGGTTGCCCTACCTTCCCTCATCAATAATCAGTATATGTTTAGGAAAAGCAAATTCATTTTGTATAAGCTAAAGCAAAATATCCTGAGGGAGCAAAATCTTCTGCTAAAACTTAATCATCTTAAAGTGAAATAAACATTTTGAAGTTCTCATCTATGTATTTGTTTTGTGCATGCCACAGAAAGTGTGGCCCACTCCAAAAGAGGAGTGCATCTTCAGGCTGATGATAAATCATTTTGAAATTGAAACAATTTTAAGAAGAGTTGTGAAACTCACGTGGTAAAAGCAGATCGGAAGCACTCTACCTGTTTTATGGGTCAGAAAGGTTTGATCAAAGCTACATGTTAGAAATTATAGATAGATTTGTTAGACAGTGCTTCATACTTTGAAACTGATAAAATTTCAAGAAACCGTCTCAATTTGTAAGATGATTTTTATCACCTGTGTTAGTTTCTTCTTTGAGACAGGTAAATATTTATATTGTTTATTTATTATTAATTGTACCTATAGTCCTGATTTTTCATTAGTTTTACTTATTGGAAAGCTCATTATTGGTAAAGAAAATAGATGACAAATTTTAGGCAATTTTTTGTGAAATCACTGCAAAATGTGAAGGAAGACACAAAAGTAAAGTAGCTTTATGTATAACACCATATATCTGTTTTCTATTATTCTATAACGGGGCAATTAACTGGAGTTTGAGAACCCAATTTCTACTTAGAAGAGGAAAGAGTAGGTTTTCATTTATTTCAATATTTTATTTAAGTTGCATAATGTACTTCAATTGCATCAAGAAAGAATACTGTGGTGTCCTTCCATATTATGACCAACTATTAACTTCCTATATTTGAAGACATCCATGCTACAAACATTGCACATAAAATACCTATCACAATTTTTACAAATATGGATATACATGCACAGACTTCAACTTCGATGCCGATAGATATGAATCACATTACTCAAAACAAAATGATAAAACTAGAGATTCAACCATAAGTACTCAAACTCATTGTCAGTTTAGAACAATAAAAATCATACTTCAAAAATTAAGATTTAAAAAGTTACACCATAAGGAGTCAAAAAATAAAATATCTATGGTTCAAGCAAGACTGTGAGGACTACTAGACTACAGCGAACAAGCCACGACACAACTGAAGCTCTGGATAAATGGTTGCACACGATTGGTTACCTTAAGAGAATGTACCACAGGTTCAGGCTGCTGGGAAGGTGTGGCATGTCCACTGAAGCTAGCTGCAGAGGTGGGTGAACTGTTACTCCCATCAGCCCCTGATGACAACCTAAAAGAACCCTTAGTAGAAAATCAACAACTTTGTTATTAAAACAAAAGTCGTTTATAACTACAAAGATGTCATTCAATATTCAATTTCACTACCAAATGAGAGTTAGCCATTTTGTTACTTTTTCCTAACCTAGTCTACAATGCTATCAATCTGTTCATTGGAACACACTTGCTGCTTGACCAGCAAGAAAACATAAAGAGGAGCCACTTCAATACATTGTCAGATGCCATCTCTGAAATGCCCCACCCCCAAGGAATGGCCCTTAAACACACTTCAAGAAAGATTTTTGAAACTCAAAGATACTTAAGAGTAGGAAATTCATGAGTTACTCCATAGCTGAGTTAAACATGCTCACTCAGCAAGCCAAATGCCATATTCCACATGTCTCAGAATATGCAGACACATCACATTCTTGTGTTGGAGAAACTGTGTCTCTTATAAAACCCTTCTTTGAGGGAAAGACCTATAATAAAGCATTTTCAAAAAAGATTTATCCAAATTCAACGTTTTCTTTAAAAACTGAAAATTGATCTTTTCTGCTCTTTTTAAAGATGAAAAACAGAATAGATATAAACTACATATTTTTAGTTTAGTGGTTCTGCAACTTAATTGGTGAGAAACTAGAACCTGTACATGATTAATTTGACACGTGCAGGCCACATTCTTCTGTACAAGCACTGGAAATTTCCCCTAAGGATCTGTACTTTTTCTAAGGCGTGCTTGGGGGAAGACTAATGGATCAGTAAATAAAAAGAGAGTATCAGTTATCTACTCTCCTAGAAAAAGCAGTCACATGGGAATTTTCCAAATCTATTTTTATGTAGATAATTACATTATTAGAGAACCTGAGATTTTAATTTCTGCCTATCAACCTATTTACAGAATTTTTCATGTCTAGTTGATTAGTAATTGCTCCATTCAAGTTGATTCTATCAATCTAACACCCCGAAGAGGAGTCACTGAAGGTGTATCATGAGAATTCATAAAGAGAGAAACAAGGGTAGTTTGGAATATTAACTTGCAGACTCTCTCCATCGCCCAGGCTGGAGTGCAGTGGCACGATCATTGTTTCACTGCAGCCTTCAACTCCGGGGCTTAAGCAATCCTCCCACCTCAGCCTCCTGAGTATCTGGGACTACAGGCATGTGCCATTATGCCTAGTGACATTTTATCTTTTTCACAGAGACAGGGTCTTGCTATGTTGCCCAGGTTGGTCTTGAACTCCTGGCCTCAAGTGATCCTCCTGCCTCAGCCTCCCAAAGTGCTAGGATTACAGGCATGAGCAATCATGCTCAGCCAAGAGAATTTTTATGCTGTACATTTTAGAGATAAGAAGAGAAAACTGCACCCAGCAATTATAGGTATGGATTACATGTAAACCATGCTTTATAAGGAAAGTTTATTATTATTAACTTAATGTTATTATTGCAGATTATTATTTTTGCAATTTGGAAGATTTTCTCCCTTTCTTTCTTGCTGTCATTTCTCCTATGTCCTCAAAGGCTCCCCCTGCCACCTCACTAGCCTACTGAGGCCACATTCTTTACCCTGCTCAAAGAGTTCTACAATCCAGTCAGGTCCTGCACCCAGCCTCACTGGCCAACAAGGAGAGGAAGCAGTAGAATATGGCATGTACGTGGCTTCCTCAGCTTCTGTCCTCCATTGCTACTAAAACTAAAATGTACAGCAGGTGATGAAACAGGATTGTCAATTAGAACAGACCCAATCCCCTGTGGGAAAGGAAATTACAAAATTTGTTTCCCTGTATTTGTAAACCAGATCAAATCAGAAACAATAATGCCTAATACATCTAATGGAAGGGAAATTATCTGAAGTTTAAAGATGGTTAAGGGGCACACCCTTCACCCACCCTCATATTTTGGACATCTTCTTCCTCTATACTTTGGATCCTTTGGAATCAAATTGTTCCAAAACTAAGGAGTTATAAAAGGAAGCTCCTCTTTCCTGAGTAACCCTGGTCCTCTACTCTTCTCTTTTCCTCCTGGTACCACTCTTACGAATGCTTTTCAAAAGATTTCTCAGGTTATACAGAATTCGCTTCAAACCTCTTGTTTAGGACCCACCATTGCAGTGCCATATTTCCTCTGACTTAGAAGTCATATTTCCTCTAATTTAGAAGGCAATAAACCTTCCCACTCTGAGCTACTTCCTTCCTGTTTTTACTTTCAAATCCTTTTCTGCCCAGCCTTTCTGCTTCAAAGGTTCTCTTTCCAGACCTGGTAAAAAGATAAGCGTATCAATAATACCATCCTTTTGCTTGGGCATGGGCCTCTATCGTTCAGGGCATTTTGGTTTCAGAGAACTTCTAAAAATCAATGTAAACAACATCCTTAAACCAAATCATCTGAGCCATTTTCCATTCTTTAAATGTAAACAAAGTCCTGTTCTGGCCATATCTATTCAAAAACACACATTTTTTTTTATGAAAGTAGTTTTCTTAAACAAATGGGATGGGGGGCTACAATAGTATTTTGCCTGGAGTATACAGTGGGGGGAAATTCATCATTTAGGGATGAATGTTATACTTCAAACTAGCTTTGGGAGCCATGGACTACAAATCAACCAGAAAGATCAAGGCTTATATTTTATTTTGTTTTTGTGAAGCCACAAAGGTAACCAAGTGCCTGGTGAAGTTTACTTCCAACAGATGTTAAATAATTTTCTAGACTGCAATAACAGAATGAAGCACCTCATTCTACTATATCTCATTTAGCACTATAAAATAAAAGGTTAGTTTTCTATGCACTTAGCAGAATCAGACCAATATTTGGAGAATTATGAGGGTTCAATTTACATATACTCTCAGTCGACTAATACATTTTCACTGAACTATTTAAAAAAATATGCTACTGAGCCAAACAGGGAATTTAAAAAGAGAAAAATCTTACTAAAACTGGAAATGTGATTTCCAGATTGAGTGGCTTGTTTTCAAGCTACACATGATCACACAGTGCATGCATCACCTCTCAGTCAGTAGACAATTTTAAAGGGCAAAGGAGTACTTTTCTGAGCTTGTCTAGAGACATGATTTTCAAGACCACTGACCTAAACTCCTTTTATCATGAAATGTCCAGGGTACTTTTGTTCTTCTCTCCTGCATGCGGTTGCTCAACTTTCACCCCCAGATGTGGGGGAGAAAAACAAGAAAACTGTTTAGGAGGTGAAAAATTCTACTCCCATCCTCCCTCCCCAGACTTAGACATACAACTTTCTTTCATGTGTATGAACTTGTTTTCTACCCCCCAGTATAACTTTTCCTCTAGCAACAGAAGTCATCTGGTTATGCACAAGCAAATGCATCCAGCTGACTCATCTTCACTCACCGGGAGAGTGGGCAGGCATCGTCCTATTCCTCGGCACCCTTGCCACCACTGCAAGACCCGCCGGGCTCTGGGCCCCCAGCCTTTCTCCATATTTGAGCTGTTTCTAGTTGGAGGTTGCCTTCTATCCTGGCTGGCCTTATATTTGGAACAATATGGTACAATCACTCAGAAAAATACTGTTTCCCAAGTCTCAAGAAAGCAGATAGAACATGAAGCTTAATGAGATGAACCACAATGACCACAATGGCAAGCTGTAACATGCACCTGTAGCTAGGGAAAAAATAAAAATAAAAACAATCTGAAGTCCTATATATTAGACCTAATCCTGATTTAAGTTTCTGGTAAACATATAACTACATTATAAATTCTATCAAAAAGTAGACGATAAAGTCAAAATTACAGAAAAAACTTGAAGGTACTTAAACAACTTTATTTTATGGGTTTTACCAGCATAAAATAATAATATGCTTTACCTGGATATTATACAGAAATAAACTACATAACTTCAGAACTTAACAAAAGTTATTTGAAATACAATTGGGAGCACTATGCTCTTTTGTTAAGAAGTGAAATTTGGGTATACATATTCAATAATACTGAGAAAATTAAAACTGCATCAAATTTTTAACAAAATTTCTGCATGTTGAAGAGTATGTAATGAGCTAAAAGGTCATCACTGCATTAAAATAAATATTTTACATAGAAAAATCTACATAATCACCAAACTTTCTATTCATAAGTTAACTAAATTTTTATGTATTTATTAGAACTAGAGGCATCATGTAATTGAAAAGAAAAAAGTCCTTAATTTTAGCTTTTTCCATCACCAAACTGTATAATCCTATTAAAATGATCAGAAACAAAATGAACTTATTAGAACATGATTTCCTCTCCTGCCAACTTTCACAAAGACCTATAACTAAGAATATTATGTCCCAAGGAACAAGAAAATAATTTTAATAATTTAATAATTTTAATTATGGAAAATCTGCAAAACGGTCCCAAAATTCTAGTGTCTAAATGTTGAGGTTGACTTTAGAAGACTGAAAATAAGAACATAAAATTTTAATTCTCATCAATTCATTTTTTTTGAAGTTAGCGGTCTATATCTGAATAGTACTGGTCCAATTTTCACTCTTCTCTAACTTTTGGAGGTTGAAAAAAGAAAATGCACCATGGTCTTAAGTGAAGTAAGAAAGAGAAGAAATAATGACCAGTAGTTGGTACTCACAAAACTCTTTTCTGAACCTATTAAATTGGCACCAGTGACCTATAAAAATAAGTCACACATACTCTACTTCTCACGTATAACAGAGGCAATTATATATTTGCACTTGGGTCATAATGATAATTTCATCATAGCAACATTAATTTGAACATTGCTCTTTTGATAATTAGTCCATGTGTAGTGTCTAATTTGTTTCCATCATCAAAAGAATTATCTCCAAAAATTTATAATATGATTCACAGCTTAATACTCACCTCCCACCCCAATCTGCATAGTTCTATTTCTGAGATGATCATTAATGAGTAATGCAAATTTTATAGTTATTTTTACAAATAAGGAGATCTAGTATCTGAATTTGATTATTTCCATAACATGCACCTCTCAGATCTTATCCTTTTTGGATTTAACAACTGAGTAAAACATATAGGAATTCTACTTTCATTCTTTCTTAATGTGTAGCAAGGCTAAATCCCAATGCCCCTCCATTGTAACAAAGCTTATCATCATACCCACGAAATCTAAGGTAGGATCTATGCCAACTTAGAAGCCAGCTGGCATGAGCACCATTTAGCTACTATGTAGAGAACTCACAATAATTTCCAACTTTCAGAAAGTAGATACTACATAAAACAATAGCTATACTTTAAGTATTATAAAATGTTCCTTTAAAATATATTAAATACGTATTTTATAGTATTATTAATCTCATAAGGGGGAACAATAAACAGGGGCCAGATCTTTGTGGAAGAATAAACTGATGATATAACCATTTTAAAGGAAAAAGTACTCTTTTAGAACCAGGATTAATTGACTTTCTTCCCATGTCGGCATATATATTTTTTTAATCTAGGTATATAGAAAAGTGTGTTCTGGGCCAGCCATCATCATTAACTTTCAAATAAACTACATCAAAATGGTATTTATACACTAATGAAGGCTTAGTGTTTCACAAGGCCTACAATCGCCAATTACAGTGTTTTCTGAAGACAGTTTCATAAAACGTAAGAAGACTTCAGTAATTCAGTCGTTAAACTTGTTTCTGGCAACTTGGGGGCTCAAAATGGTGGAACTCAGATTCTGGTCACTAATTGGGAGAACAATTCCAAACAGTCTTAAGATCGTCACTTCCTATTTTCTGAGGAATTCTGTTTTGCTTAGTTTTGTTTTCTGTAGTTTTCTAAAATTCCAAGTTTGTGAAAAAGAATTCCCGAATGACCCTAACACTCCCATTGTGTGAGAAGTAAATTATAGATTACTTACTCTGTGGTAAGTACTCATAGAAATCATAAAAGAATATGAAGAAGTATGAATCACTGAGTCTCTTTAAGTTTCGCTATAACTGTACTAGTCAATAGTTTTTATTCCTTGAAAACTCTGGAAACTTCTATAGAGGTAATAGTGTAGGGTTTTTCAGAAAATGAAGTATTTCAAAAATTTGTGAGGAGGAAAGAAAAGTGAAAATCAAGTACTGAAAGGAAGAAAAAGGGGGAAATGGGAAATCTAAACTGTACTTCTCACTCACCAGGCATCTCAGCGAACTTCAGACACACATAAAAGTTCCTCTTGAATGATGAATAGAAAAAGTCCCCAAGAACTATTTGTTGGAAACCTCAGTAATAAAGTATGAAGTGACCTATGTTTTAAGCTAAGAAGAAGAATAAGTCAGCCTGACTTGAAGACTTTTACCTTAATGACTTTGAAAGGCATAAAGATGGGCAAATGAATTCACATATGGGCATTTGCATGGGTTTAGCATGAGTCATAGCCTTTAGTCCTCAGGACTTTCGGGGTCAGATTCTGGTTAGTTCTTCAAACTTCAACAGGGTATAAAATCCTCTGTACTTAAACATGAAATCAACATGAAGTTTTCAACAACTACACCTGCAACATTTTCTCTTCAAACTACGACCATTCTAATAATAAATAGTTCTCATCTATTTATTTAAAGACGTACAACATTCTCTAAGACATTATAGTTTATCTTTCCCTTATTGCTCACAATGAGCTATATATGTAAATGAAGGGAATAAAAACCAATTTTGCAAAAAAATAGACCATTTAACTTTTTTACACTGTCGTGTTTCTTTTCTCAAATTTGCGTGAATTAAGTGTTACTGTTCCTCATAGAAATAATGAAAAACACTAAGAAATGTCCAATATTATATGTTATCTAAAATACATGAATCACAAAATGATGATCACTCAGAATTTGATGTGTGATCTCTGCAGTAGGGAAAATTACCTAAAAAATAAAGCTCCTAGAAAAATCCTTTACAATGTTTTAATTAGTAATGAAGTCAAGGAAATTTTTTAATTTAATGAAAATCCTTCATAAAAACAGTTTTGTTTGCACGCCAGAAAAATGGAAAACAAATATACTGGGTTTCTTATTGAATCTATACATATACATATACATATACGTACATATGTATGTGTATATATAAAAATATATATGCACTATACAAATATTTCCAATTGACTAAAACTCACATTCAATAGAGTAATACTGTAGTGTTACATAAAATAGTGTCTCACTTTGATATAAATCAGATGTAATGCACTTATAACAAATTTGAGAGCCCAGCCCTCTCATTCACTATAGAAGGCCAACTATGGAAGCCTGAAGATTGATCAGCTAAAGTGGTTTCCTGTTACTTAAAGATGCTTAATTTTTTTTATAACTCCTGAACTTGGTTAAACTATCATATAATACTTAATACCTCATCAGAGTGTATGCCTAGTTTAAGGGGGAGGATAAATTCAGTTTTTCCTTATTACAGGGTAAGGCAGATACTTTGCTTAATCTCATCAGGGAAATAATATTTCGTTCAGTTTGGCCAATCTTCATTCTGACATATTGTAAAACTGTCCTAGCAAATAAATAGAAGCTCTGATTAGAAGAGATTTTAAAGGTCACCTTGGCAAACGCTTTCCAAGAGATTCTTGTGCATAGGCTTAGAAATGCTAAGACCCTCTTGCCTTACTCTAATGATAATATTTAGTTAGTTATATCCAAAGAAAAGTGCATTTTTCATTTAAATTAACTAAAGAATCTATTCAATACTGATGTAAAATAATAAGTAATTTCCTGGATGTATAGTCATTCACTTATTCACTTAACAAACATTAACTTAGTAACTATCAGACGTGATATTGCATGCAATGCCATATAGATACCTACTCCAACAAATTTTTGTTGAAAGAGAAACACAGTGAGTTCAAATCACAGACTCCAGGGTCGCAGTGCCGGAGTTTAAATTCTTGATCTGACACTTATGAGCTGCATGACTTTGGACAAGCTATATGACCTTTCTGTGCCTTAGTGTCCTCATCTATACAGTGTAAATAATAATGGTAAAATGGTACGGTCACTCTATGGGTTTGGAAACTTACATGGAAAGAGCTTTTAAAACAGTGTCTGGCCCACATAAGTGCTCTATAAGCATTTGCTGTCCTTATCATGAATGTTTTTGCTTTGCTTGTCAACATATTTTATAACTTGTCAATTTATGTCTGAATGTTTATTATTGAGAGTGTCAGTTCTCAATGGGGGCGGGGGTGATTTGGCCCCCAAGAGAAAACATTTGGCAAAAATGCCTGCAGACATTTTTACTTGTCAAAACTATGCAGTTTCTACTGGCATTTAGTGGGTAGAGGCCAAGGATGTTGCCAAATATCTTAAAATGCACCGGACAGACCCCTCACAAAGAAAGGATTATCTAGCCCAAAATGTCGCTATAGCTGAAGTTGAGAAACCCTGATTTAGAGAAAGAGAACTATGTTGGGAAACTGCAAAGCAAAATTTCTGGTGACAGCTCTATAGCAGATTTTGCATATGAGGACATGTTGCCCACAGGATTTGGAGCTTGAAAGGATTTAGAAGGAAACTCCTTAAGCTTCAGCCCTCAAGTGGTCTAAGTATAAAGGCAGCCACATTTCCACCCCCAAATAAGAAATTACTCCAACAAAAGAAACAGAATTGAAAATACCCATATCATCCTACTGTAACAACACTAGCAGAAAGAGAATACGCTGTGGGCAGGCACAGGGCAGTGGTCCAAAGGAAAGAGTTCTTGAGATAGAGACATATAGTATGCTACAGTACCTAGAAAATCGTGACACCAGTCCCACATAGAGAATACAATTGGCAGAAGGGGCTCTGTGGAAATTATGGAAGATCATAAAGCTTACTTAACAATTTGCTGGGCAAAGATTCTGCACTTAACTTGAAGCAGTCACATTAGTAAAGAATAAAATTGCCAGCAAATAGAAGTGGGGGCCCTGACACATGAAACACATCTCAGTGCCAATGAAAGCATTATAAGATAATCACAAAAGATTAAATAGATAAAAAGATAAAAGGGAGATTAAATCATAAAAGATAAAAGAAATAAGAAGGAGAAATCTGGACCAGGAGGTGACTACTCTCTGCGTCACATGTGGTGAAGGATTGTAGCCTATGTACAGACTCCTCGGCAGGCAGAGGACTTCTTGAGGGCGTGTTTTTGACATAACAGCTCTCAATCACTAAGCTCCTACCACGTTAGCACTACCCTAAGTGCTGTCCATTAAAAGATTAATAAAACTGGCTAATCTGAATTCCTAAAATGCTGGGTGAATATCCAAAATATAGAAATAACTCAAACATCTCAATAGCAAGGAAACAACCCAATTGAAAAATGAGCAAAGGACCTGAATAGACATTTCTTAAAAAGAAGACATACAAATAGCAAAGGATTTATGCAAAAATGCTGAACAGTTCTAATCAAGAGAAAAATACAAATTAAAACCACAATGAGATATCACCTCATGCCTTTTAAAATGACTATTATCAAAAAGACAAAAGATGTGTTGGCAAGAATATGGAGAGAGGGGAACCCTTGCACACTGCTGGTGGGAATGTAAATAAGTATAGCTATTATGGAAAACAGTATGAAGTTCCTTCAAAAAATTACAAGTAGGACTACATATGATTCAGCAATCCCACTACTGGGTATACATTAAAATTAAACAAAATCAGTATGTCAAAGAGATATCTGCACTCCCATGTTAAGTGCAGCATTAGTCATAATAGCCAAGATATGGAAACAACCTAAGTGTCCATGAATGGATGAATAAAGAAAATGTGCTATCTATATATACAACAGAATACTATTCAGCCTTAAAAACGAAGGAAATCCTGTCACTTGTCACAACATGGATGAACCTGGAGGACATTACGCTAAATGAAATGTCAGGCACAGAAAGATAAATACTGCATGATCGTACTCATATATGAAATCTTAAAAAAAGTTTATTTCTACTTAGAGAGGAGAAAGGTGGTAACCAGGAGTTGGGGGGATTGGGAAGGAGAAGGAAATGTCTGTCAAAGGATACAAAATTTCAGTTAGACAGGAGGAATAAGTTCAAGTGATCTACTGTACAGCATGGTGACTATAGTCAATAATTTATTGCATTCTTGAAAAATACTAAGAAAGTGGATGTAAAGTGTTCTCACCCAAAAATGATAACTATGTGAAGTGATGTATATGTTAATTAGCTGTATTAAGTCATTCCACGATGTCTATATACTTTAAAACATCATGTTGTACACAGTAAAGATGTAATTTTATCTATTGATGTAAAAAAAGTTTTTTTTAAAGATACTAACTGTGGGCCTGGTAATGTTTTCAGTAATTTATACCCCAGAGTGATTTTTCCTTCTTTGGGTCCCAGAAGTCTCCTTCTAGTCTATGCACTCATTCTTTGGCTCCTGGGTTGCAGAGAGATCCAGATGATCCTAGGGAGGGTCAGATTGGTTGGAATAGCTCAGCAGCCTTCGAAGGAACTGGATTAGAAGCACGTTAATATGAATAACTGATACAGATGAACTGCTACACACCAGATTAACATCAGCTCTGTGCTCATTTGACCTTCTCCACTCCAGGCACATAACTGTGGCTGCAACCATTACATAAAATGTGTATCTATCCTAATAAACAAATGAAAGTAATATTAATTCACACACCCCTCATTTATTATGCCAAATAATGGCTGAGATTGATGTCTGTGGAGTCACAGCGGACGTAGTAAGCAGCTTCAATTCAGAGAACCAAAAATCTTAGGCTGCTGACATGTTCAGGAAAATAAAATTAGCTCTATCTTCCTGTAGTAGAAGGATGTGAGCACAGGATATGAGGCCCAGAGTAGCAAAAGCTGAGTCCAACATGACATGCAGGAGTCGCATGGGAAATCTCCCATGCTGTAAGAAGGATTTGAAATTTATTCTATGTGGAGCCACAGATATAACAGAAACTGATGGGTGGTGGACAGATTGATCTGGTAATAGTGTGGAGAATGATTTGGGTGAGGCCAGACTACCTGGGATGAAGTTCCAATTAGGAGATCAACAAAGAATTTGAAGGGAAAAAAGTATTACTTGTTGCCTACACTGGAAAATAGCAGAAGAAATTAAAAGGACAATATTGATGAATTAGAGGGCAAGACCCTATGAACTTTAATGTCTATTTGAATGTAGGCAGCGAGGTTGAAGGAGTTATCCAGGATGACTATCAACTTTCTGGTTAGGTACTCGCTAAATGGTCATGCTATTAACCAGGATAGAAAATACCGGGGGAAGTAATAGATCTAACTCTTTCATCAGATTTTTAAAATCAAGATCAAAGAAGTGATTAATAATGCAAAGCCCTCAAGCATTCTTTGTCACAAATACCCTCCAAAAGGTTTTCTTCTGACATGTGAAATAAGAGAGTTTGCAAAACATTTAAATTTAAAATGATATTAACTTCATGCAGTGCTCACTGTATCACTGACGAAAATATCTCTGCAAACAATAAAATGTTATTGGAAGGAAAAGAAAGTAATTTTGAAACACCTGTTCCTCCAGGTGAAACTTACAGATACAGAAATATAGTTCCCAGAAAAAATAAAACGAAATAAAAGTAATTACAGAAGGTTAGCAGGATGCCTTTTTACAAAAATTACAAAGGGCAAACCCCAGGAAGAAAAGAATTAATATCTTTTGAAAGGGCTAAGACAGCAAACACCCAGTGTCTCTGTAGCCAGAGTGACGGCAGATAAAGAATAACAATAAAGTCCTGGTTGAAAAAAAGAAAAAGAGGCTGTTAAACAATACCTAGGAAACATAGGCAACTACTTCTAGGCAATGAGTCTATATGCTTAATACTTGACTTTTATTAACTATAGAACTCCCAGTGAGAAACATTGAAATTCCTACAGAAAAAGACTGATATTTCTAAATTGCTTTTCAATCAGGCTGGTATTAAATAGTAAAAGGTTATGGCATTGTTGCTGAGAACATATCTGAATACTTTCACTTTTTGGGCTTATTTTTTAAAAGGGAGAAAAGGAAAGCACAAGTAGGACACGGAGCGTAAGGGCATGGAACTGAATTGCCAGTATGGATGCAATGGCAAAGAAGTAATGCTAATTAACATTGCATCTGACTTGCAGACCAGAGCCAATTAATAATTGTGTTAAACACCTCAGCATGCTATCAGGGCCCAGTGGAACACATGCACAGAACTAGAGCCCCAGGAACTAAACAGTGGTTTAAAATAAATATTTGCTGAATTGACTAAGAAATATTCCACTGTGAGGTAGTGTTTGCTGCCCTAGCTTTGGCAAAAAGAAGGGTCTTAGGTTCTTCAATGAGTCTTCTAGTATATGAAGCTCCCATGCAAAATGGGAAAGTCAAGACAAGAGAGAGGTCAATAGTGAAGAAAGAAGAGTCAGCTTCTTGTATGTATCCTTACAGCTACCTATCTAGGATACATACAATAATACAAACAAACACAGCTACCAGTTAGGCTGTAGGTCCACCCATGCCACCTGCTGAAAGATCTATCATGGAGCATTAGCAATGATCTTATGCTTAAATGTTTACAAAAATGAGAGTAGCCAAAATGAATCCAGAATCCAGGCAGTGTAGCCTTTGCATAATTGGTAGTAGTAATATCTCTGGCAGGGAAAAATGAAATCCACCATCAGCGAGACCATCATCAAAGCACAAAAGGAAGCATCATGGAAGCATGAGCTCTTATTGTCACAAACAGCTCTTACTGGAAAGGAAGAAAACAAAGAGATTTTAAAAATATGTTTATCTGTGCCCTACCTTCTTATAAAAAAAATACGATGGAAAACAAGATTTTTTTATTCAAACTATATATACACTCATTTAACTGAATCATATTCAAAAGGATAAGTCTAGGGCACAGAGAGTTAAAACAAAATATAAAACATCTTTGCAGAGTCAGTCCATTGAAGTAAGTCCCAAAATCATCCATACCTCTGGGAGACTAAAAAAGCTAAATGGAGCCGGGAGCAATGGCTCACACCTGTAATCCCAGCACTTTGGGATGTCAAGGGGACAGATCACCTGAGGTCAGGAGTTTGAGAACAGCCTGGCCAACATGGCAAAACCCAGTCTCCACTAAAAAAAATACAAAAAATTAGCCGGGTGTGGTGGCACATGCCTGTAATCCCAGCTACTCAGGAGGCTGAGGAAGGAGAATCACTTGAACCCAGGTTGCAGAGGTTGCAATGAGCTGAGATCACACCACTGCACTCCAGCCTGGGTGACAGAGCGAGACTTCACTGGGCGACAGAGCGAGACTTCATCTTAAAAAGAAAGAAAGAAAGAAAAAAAAAGCTAATTGGGTCTCTCTTTGCAGTCCACACTTGGCTCCTCTCTCCTTCTACATCTTTAAATCTTGGGGTATCCAGGATACAGTCCACAAAGTTCTTCTTTTTTTTCCCTCAGCATTCATTGACGAGAAGTTCCCATTCAGTCCCATAGTTAAAATATATATATATATATTTCATTCTTCCCAATTTTTTGTCTCCAGCTCTGATATCTCACCTGAGTTTGACATGTACACATCCAACTCTATGTGACATCTCCTTGTTGATGTCCAACACCTCAAATTGACTATGTCCAAAATAGAACTTGATTCCCCTGTACCTCCTAACCTGTTCCTCACAGTCTTGCCTATCTCAGTAAACAGCACCACCAATCATATGATTGCTGAGATCAAAATCCAAGGAGTCATCCTCAATTCTTCCCAGGATTGACACTCTGCACCATCCCTGGGCTGCCATTCACTGCATAGTCTCTGTGAATAGTTCCTTCTGGGGCTGTCAGTGCCCAACCTATAAAGCCATATGCAGTCCCTTTCCTTTACAGTCCACATCCCATCTATCATTAAGCACCCTTAGCTCTACTTGAAAACACACTGTGAGTCTAACCCCTCCTCACCATCTCCACCCTACCACTTAGTTCAAGCCACTGTCAGCTCTCTTAGACTGCCAAGCTAGCTCCCTAAGGAGTGTACCAATGTCCCCTCTCCCTGTCTCTACCTTCTTCAGTCTCGTGTTTACCCAACATGGAGAGTGATCCTTCAAAAATGTGAATTAATGATATCACATCCCTGCCCAAATCCTCCAATAGCATTCCATCAACTCATATCCAAATCCACATGCTTGAGCTTGGTCAACAGAGCACATAGGGTCTTCCTGTTTCTCCAACTTCATCTCCTTTTATTCTCCATTTTACCCACTCTGTTCCAGCCACATTGGCCTTGTTCCTCTTTCTGAAATATCCTTGCTGTTCCCACTTCCAGGAATACTCTTTTCCATACTTCCTTTATTCAAGTCTCCTCAGATGAGAGGTCTTTTCTAAATATTCTCCTACTCTAGTCACTCTCTTATTCTATGCCCTGCTTTTATTTTCTTCATAGTGATTACCTCTTTTGGGTAATATATTACATATTTATGGTTTTAAAAATAATAATCTAGCTACTAAAATGTAAGCTGCATGAGACAGAGGCCTTAACTCTCTTATTCAAGACTGTATTCTCAAACAGTATCTGTACATAAGAGATGCTCAAAAAAGATTCAAGGGGTAAAAGATTAAACGAATGGCCAATGCTAGCCATCAGCCTTCCATGACCTACAGAAATTCTATTCCCTATTTTTTTTTTTGTTCTTTTTGAGACACAGTCTTGCTCTGTCAACCAGACTGGAGTGCAGTGGCGCAATCTCCGCTCACTGCAAGCTCCGCCTCCTGGGTTCGCGCCATTCTCCTGCCTCAGCCTCCCGAGTAGCTGGGACTACAGGCACCCGCCATCACGCCCGGCTAAGGTTTTTGGATTTTTAGTAGAGATGGGGTTTCACCATGTTAGCCAGGATGGTCTCGATCTCCTGACCTTGTGATCCGCCCG
This sequence comes from Gorilla gorilla gorilla, assembly GCF_029281585.2. Lineage (NCBI taxonomy): Eukaryota > Metazoa > Chordata > Mammalia > Primates > Hominidae > Gorilla > Gorilla gorilla. The sequence goes on from NC_073236.2 coordinate 83,422,542, forward strand.
CCTTGGCTTCCCAAAGTGCTGGGATTACAGGCGTGAGCCACCACGCCTGGCCTCTACTCCCTATTTTTAAGGGATGTTTTGCTTGTGCTAAGAAAAGCAGTGGAAGCCCACTAATTATCTACCACTGAATAAATATTCCTGTACCAAACCAACAATAAATGTTAACCTTTCTCATTCCAAATAGTGAGGTCACTGCTTCTGTTTAGCCTATATGAGATTCTGGGGATAAAAGATAGCAGAGGTAACTGGAATAAAACATGGTTTTATCTCATCTCTCCATACAAACTTTGACCACAACTACTGTCACAAACTAAAGCTTCTTGCTTAACACAGTTTATTTTTTCTAAAGTCTCTGTGTGATAGGAAGAAAATGGCCAAAATTTTGAGGGCATTACACAGGTAAAGGTAGCCCTTAACACGTACAGCCAAAACTTTCTGAAAAGTGACACTGAAGCTTTAGGAAAGGCAAAATTTTAAAAGAAACTTAAAAACTAGAATTTTTGCAATAGCATTATCCTGAAAAACAGTCTGGTTAACCAGTAGTAAGTTCCCCAAGGCTGGTTAGAGATGTCTTTTTAAAAAAAAAATGAAAAGCATTTTTGCTAACTCAAGAGAGAAATAACCCAAAGACTAATGAGCTCCATAAATCACTCACTGCCTGACCCTCAGCAAGTCACTTGTCCTCAACGCTAAAATGGAGAGGCCTATCAATTAGCTTCACGTGGTAGCTGTGAAGGGAGACTAATAAGCCTGATTGCAAAGCATTCTGAAAACATTAAGTGCTACAGAGAGGCTTGAAAATTGCTAGGTTGACATTAGTCACTGACCAAGCATTGTGAATGCATTTGGTTAATCTTTTTTTAAAAAAGTTTATTTTATTTTTAATTGACCAATAGTAAATACATGTATTTATAGCATACAACGTGAACATCACACTGGCTAATCTTTTTAAGCTCTCTTCCACCATTTGGCTCTTCTGATGTCAATCAGTCCTGGTGACAAAGACAAGTAAGTGAGGATTCTTCTCACTTTCCTCTAAGTCTTGTCCTGACCCACAGAAAACATGCTGAAGATGTGAACTAGCCTTTGTTCTCCTCTGTCCTTCCGAAAGCACCTTGCAGATTCCCAATGAACAGATGCTGCAGAAACAACCAACTAAAACACCTTCACCTTTCCTTTACAAGAACACATACATAATGACTAAAATCCACATATATGACAAAGATCATGTGAAGGAACAATATTAATATGAAGAACCTGAAAAATGCAGAATTCACCTACTTCCTACTTTTTTTCTGCAAGTTTCTCCTTTTTTCAGGAAATGCCCTCACTTAAGAGAAAAGGGAGATTGATTTCTGACTCCTCCTTAGCCAGAAATGGTTTTCCTCATCCATCGATAAACATAGATTTAGCATTTCACTTGTCTGTGAAGGTGTATATAGAAGTTCATGTTCTTTCCAAGCTGCTGCCTATGTGGTATCTATTTTAAAGATAAGCCTGTGCCATTTTAGTTTCTTACCAATCTCTCTAAGACATGGAAGAGATCGCCAGGACACAAAAGTAATATAATCAATCACTCACTAAAGGGTACCTACAGTCACCATAGACATATGTTTCAAAAAAGTACAAATTTCCTATTCGACGATATCACAACAATTGTCCCTTCTATATGGGAGGATCTTCCCTTTTCAAGTCAAATGCAAGCATCCTGGTCTCCAAAAAGTTCTCAGCCTAAAGCTAAGAGATTAATTAGAAAAAAATACCTTGCCTCTTGCTCAACTACCACTGGTTAAATCACAGCACACTTCAAATCCCAGTACTGATAACTCAGAGCAGGTTTTGGGATGACAGGACAAAGAATTTGAACTAATGCAAAAATAAGTAGCAAATATTAGGAAGAGCATTTGTATAAAGTCTTTATGTACAAATGAAAACATACTCATGCCTGTAATCCCAGCACTTTGGGAGGCTAAGGTGGGTGGATCGCCTGAGGTCAGGAGTTCAAGACCAGCCTGGCCAACACAGTGAAACCCCATCTCTACTAAAAAAAAAAAAAAAAAAAAAAATTAGCCAGGCATGGTGGCAGAAGCCTGTAATCCCAGCTACATGGGAGGCTGAGGCAGAAGAAGCGCTTGAACCTGGGAGGTGGAGGTTGCAGTGAGCCAAGATCGTGCCACTGTACTCCAACCTGGGTAACAAGAGTGAAACTCCATGTCAAAAAAAAAAAAGAAAGAAAAAAAGACAATAATATAAGAGATAACCCAGAGTCATGGATGAATAAATTATTTTAGTGTAAAGCAGGGATCAGCAAACTACTGCCAGAGTTAAATCCAGGCCACTGTCTATTTTGTAAGTAAGTTTTGTTCTAATACAGCCACACCTGTTCATTTACATGTTCTCTGTGGCTGTTTTCTGCTCTTCTCACACTACAATGGCAGGATGTGAGTAGCTGAAGCAGACCATATGGCCCATAAATTTGAAAATATTTACTACCTGGCTCTTTGCTAAAAAAATTTGCCAACCCTGGTATAGATAATAAAGAAGTCACTGCAGATTGGAATAGTCTGGGACATTTCTGGAGAAGGAGGCTAGGTGCTTAAACGGAAGCAGTAAATGAACCAGAAAATAAGTGATAAATAGACAAATGTCCTTTGCTGAGTAACTGTTTATTGGAGGCTAGAAATTTCTTAAGAGTTCTAAAAGGATAAGACCTTCCCAACTGGATAAAACATTATTAAAGAAATGAACTCTCATAGTAAATATCAAAACAGATGGACTAGAAACTAAAGCCCAGGTTTCCTGGGATCTGTAGTATTCAGACCCCAATACTACAGCAGAGGTTTGTTTTGGCTGATGGTGGTGGAGGTAGTGGTGATAGTGTTATTTTCACAGATTACCTTGCTTCAAGAGATGCAAAAGTGTCACGTGACAAGTCTGAGCAAAATAGAAATACTAAACCAGAGGTAACAGAAAATCTGGACACAAACCTTGCCCTGTCCATTAATAGGTGACATTCTCTCACCTGCAAAATAGAATAACCACGGGGGGCCAGGGTCAGAATGAGAATCATCATCAAGATGGATTAAATGCTGGGCCAGTATCCAGGACCCCAGCTGATACTCAGGATGTGGTTAGTGCTTGAGACAGAAACAAAGCACCAGGTTGGAACTGATGACACACTGGGTCTCCATATTGTATTGTGCCCTGTCTGTAACCTGAGTCAGATCCAACTGTAAGGGTTACAGATGCTTGTAAATATCCATCCTGCTCTGGCATAAGCTCTGTTTCTCACAGAAAGAAAGGTCCATTTCAGGCTGCAACCTCATCATTTAAGAGAAAAGAACATAGTAAAAAAAAAAAAAAAAGGAAATGGACACTATCCCTTCCATGACCTACAATGTCTCTCCTTGGGCCCTAAAGACTTAAGATACTGAACACACACTGAAAACCCAGTAGGACTCATGCCTTCAAAAAACATTAACACAAAAGGTACATCTAAAATAAAAAGCATAGTTTAATAAGGAAATAAAAGTACTTAAAATCAAAGTGATAAAAACACTGAATATTTTCAAATGGTTTAAAGACCAATTATTACCAATAAATTATGGCATCAACTGTAGCCACGAGAAATCACCCCAAAATACTTCTATCTAGAATTGAAAGATGTCTTACCACACTCTCATGACTGATTCTGATGAATTTTATTAATATTAAGATCCTGAGCATAGTGGGTACTTAAGTGAACATTTGAGGGGCAGCTGTCCCCACCTTCTCTCATGCCTATCTTGATCTCTTCTTCAAGTGACAACAGCTCAGTATGACTGGTTTCCCTAACCAAGAGAATCCTCTGCAATAAAATCAATGAATCAATGCTCAGAAGACTGCATGAGACACCTTCTTCACAAGTGGCTATTTAGGGCTCAATCTTTTTTTTTTTTTTTTTGAGATGGAGTCTCGCTCTGCTGCCCAGGTTTGAGGGCAGTGGTGTGATCTCAGCTCACTGCAAGCTCCGCCTCCCAGGTTCACGCCATTCTCCTGCCTCAACCTCCCGAATAGCTGGGACTACAGGTGCCCACCACCACGCCTGGCCTACTTTTTTGTTTTTTTGGTTTTTTTAGTAGAGATGGGGTTTCACCGTGTTAGCCAGGATGGTCTTGATCTCCTGACCTCGTGATCCACAAGCCTCGGCCTCCCAAAGTGCTGGGATTACAGGCGTGAGCCATCGTGCCCGGCCTAGGGCTCAATCTTAAAATGACCTCTCCGAAGTCCTTTTCTTCTTTTTTTTTTTTTCCTTGAGATGGAAAAAAAAAAGTTCTGTCGGCCAGGCTGGAGTGCAGTGGCATGATTTCAGCTCACTGCAACCTCTGCATCCCAGTTTCAAGTGATTCTCCTGCCTCAGTAGCTGAGATTACAGGTGTCTGCCACCATGCCTGGCTAATTTTTGTATTTTTAGTAGAGATGGGGTTTCACCATGTTGGCTAGGCTGGTCTTGAATCCCTGACCTTAGGTGATCCACCTGGCTCAGCCTACCACAGCCAAAGTCTTTTTCAATTGGCAAAGAACCTAGGCTGCCATCACCAACTATCTGACCATTTAGAGAACTTACTAACAAAAGCATGTGAGTTTCACTGGTTAAAGAATCATGTATTAAAATGGGAGTGTGGTAGAAACAGGAGTAGAAAGTGAATGGGGCTTGTTCCAAAAAAAAATTGCAAAATACAAAGTTGATAAAGGCCCCTTTGTTTAAAACTCTTTGTGAGAAATATTTCACCCAAATTTTAACTGTAGCTTCCGTTAACTTTTGGCACTCAATACTTGCTAGGCACCCAAAAGCATAACGACCAATCATTCCCACACAATTTAGTTGTGATCATATTTACTGGTTAGATTTATTTCTGAGTGTGCATTTTATCTTTTCCTCTTATGAGATTTCTGTAGTTATAGATATTAAATTTCATCACGTATGAAAATGCTTAAATTAAAAAAATTATCCCCCTTTGACATTAAGACACACCTGCCTTGGTTGTCACAAACAATTGATAGAGCCTGGCTATTAAAAAGCCTCCCTTCTTAGAGCCAGCTTTTATGTAAGTCCAGAATGGCTCCCATCTGGTCCTGGGTTTATTGGTTATTTGTTATCTGTCAAATATTAGAACTCCTGCCTTGCAAGTTGTTCTGTAGCAAGTGAGAGGCATTTTAGGTCATGAAAAGACAATACCCAATTCCTTTACTTGCTATACTACATTTAAGTCAGATTGACACTTCCTCTGTAATCTGTACATTTCTCAATCCAATCTTTTTCCTAATATAATTGCTAAGAACAATAGTCAAATTAATAAAACTAACAAAAAATGTAATCCAAGGGTTTAAGTGAAGAGGTGAGCTGTCTTATTTTATTTTTCTCTTTTTTAAGAACAATAATTCAAAGGTTGCTTCTATATCACTAACCTATATGAGTTACAAAAATCGTAAAGAGAAAAAAAATTCTGAAAGAGGGCTTCATTATTTTGGTCTCAATTAAGCATTTCTGAAATCACAAATATCTGAGGTGAGTAAATTTTTGTGAGATACTATGAAGTTTGAGGACAAAGAGTTCTCCAAAAGGTAAGAAATAGACTATAGACACACGTGAATTAAGGAGAATACAGTGCTTTCAAAGGGAAAAAAAAATTCTGAATAGACTGTCTCTTGACCAACAGTAAGTATTCCTTCCCACCTCCATTTCCTGGCCTTAACACTAGACCCTAGGTAAGGAGCTACTTTTCCTATGGGTTTGGAGCCTGGAATAGGGTAGAACCCAAGTAAGGGTGGGGGAATTTTCTCAGCCCAGAGAACATTGGAAAACTTGGGAGCTCCAATCCTAGGAGCCGTGGGGAATGGCCAGACGCTGGCAGCCAGTCTACAGCCAAACTCAGGCTCAGGAAGGGTGAAGTGTGGAAACCCACAGGACTAGACTTAAGACAGTAGGTGAAGACTTGTATACCTGATGGGGGAACAGCTCCCCAAAGCAGACTCATAGGGGGCTGGGCCCATGGAGAACACTGTTATCATTTCTGTGACCCCAATTTGGGCTGGTGTGGCCTGAGGAAATACAATCTACTCAGTAACGCTATGTTTACAATTGTGGCTGGGCTGTTTCAAAAGACTCCATTGATTATTGATGTTAGAATACTTTGTATAATTTTTAATTCTAAAATAAACCCTAAATCATCTCCTAGTAAGAATTACTTACCAAGCCATTGAAGGCCCCTAAGTAGTGAAACAATTAAGCTAACACCTATAATTTATTTAATATGCTCTTTCTTCATCCTGCTTCTCCAACATGCTTTAATTAGTGTCATGTGTTAACACGCTACCAGGTTAGACAGGCTCAGAGGCACTCAACCTAAAAGATCATGTACAAGAGCTTCTTCTAAACAGTAAAAGCTACACTCATTACCATCTCACTGTGTGCCTCCTACAATTCTTTCATGATGTCAACCAGAAAATCTAAAGAAAGGCCTCATCCACTTCTTGGTGGCTATTTCAGATGCTTTAGTCTACAGAATGAATCCAGTAAATCAGGTATCCTTTGAAAAAACATTTTCTTCCTCTTTATATTATTCTTTATGTGTATCACAAGCACAGATGACTTTGATTTATATGCAGCTCCTCTTTCATTATTCTCCTCAGTGTAGCTTCACTGAAAAAACTAATGTGTGATACCTCATGTCTTTGTCGTCTCTTTGTCATAACAATTTATTTTGGCCAGTCTCAGAACTGAATTTCTGAAAAGTATGCTACGTTTTAAAATAAAGAATACCTATTGTTGGGTATAAATTATGCTTAGATAAAAGTTAACTTTTTAGCATTTTCTATGTTAGCATTCTCTTTCATCATAATTATTTAAATTCCCTCTGTGAAATGTCATGCCTCCTTTTATTGTATGCAGTATGAGAAATGTCATGGCTTCTTTTATCATATGCAATATGAGATAACATGTGGTCCCTTTAAAATATGTTCAAGTGTGATATTTTTAAAATTTTCACATTAGTTCATGAACTAGGTGAGAATATCCTAACTTCAGGTGATCTTTACCTGGGCTGGTGTGGCCTGAGGAAACACAGTCTACTCAGTAACGCTATGCTTACAGTTGTGGCGGGGCTGTATATACCACCCTTCACAAGGCATTTTCTTCTTAAATAATGCCTAATAAATAACATTGCATCTCCCCCAAATAATAAGACTGTTCCTAGTTTTTGGCTCTCTTCAAAATGTTGCACTGGATTTAAAGGACAGCTTAGTGATCTTCATCGGGTATCATAGAGAACATGGCAGTGCAAAGAGCTCTGCATTCACTGGGCGATGACCTGCCATGGTGGCTGTACCAGCATTCCATCAGCACTTCCTGTGGGTTCCTCTCCACCAACTAGATACAACCAATTCAACCTTCACTGCTTCTCTCTATCTGTTCTTGAATAAACAGCCCTTCATCCTGACACTTGGTAGCTTTGCAAATGTATAAGGCATGAGCTCAAGCTTTTATTTACACCTGGTCTCAGAATGTTCAGAGCTGAAAGGAACCACACTTAGAAATGAAGGAGTTAGCTCTTTGGATCTAACCAGAGAGAAATCCACAAGCCTTTATCACACTCATTTTATTTTTAAATATGTATATTGTTAGGGAAAACTAGAACTTTTATGTTCATTATACATGATTTTATATAAAGAATAGAAAGAAACATTAAGGGGACTGCATGTTATCTCTCCAAATACAGATAAAACCAACACTGATTAGACTAGCGTGTGAGCACACTATCTGTATATCTGATATGGTCTGAGCCTTAAACATACATGTCCATGACTGTATGTTATTTAAATAGATGTAATAGCTATCTAATGAAACTTTATTAGCTTTAGAATCCAGTGAGGTAGAGTAACCCCCCATGATGTAAGTAGGCATTTGTAAATTAAAGACCCAATATAGTGTAAAGTTGTGGTTTTAAGGAATCTGAGTATCAAAATAAAAAGAACACACCTGTTTTGTACATTAATTATACATAAACACAAACTTTCTCTGGATAAAGAGTCATAAATTTGCAGAGCTGAGTAGCTCTTTCCATATCACCTGTGACAATTTTCTTTTATAGACAAGCTATATAAGGCTTAGAGAGGGTAAGGGTGTCCTCCTGGTCTAAAAACTGATTAAAGACAGAGCCAGGCAAAGAACTAGTTCTTGAAACCCCTATTCGGTGTTATTTCTAGCAATTCACAGTGCCTCTCCGAATTACTATCAGAGTCCAAAGTCACTGCTATGTCTCAGCTTCCTAAACATGGCTCAGTTATGTTTTGCTTATTTTTCATACAATGACAGCTTTTCAAATGTAATTTAAGAAAGTCTTGCCGGGGCAGTGGCTCACACCTGTAATCCCAGCACTTTGGGAGGCCAAGGGAGGAGGATCACTTGAGGCCAGGAGCTTGAGACCAACCTGGCCAACATGGTGGGACCCCGTCTCTATTAAAAATGCAAAAATTAGCTGGGCGTGGTGGCACGTGCCTGTAATCCCAGCTACTCAGGAGGCTGAGGCAGGAGAATCACTCAAACCGGGGAGGCGGAGATTGCAGTGAGCCGCGATCACGCCACTACACTCCAGCCTGTAGAGCAAGTGCCTGTCTCAAAAAAAGAAAAAGAAAGACTCAAATCACTTAAAAATGTATTCACTTAAACTGTCTTATATTGTCAAAGAATATAGATCTTTGTGTATATGACATTTCAGATCTATATTATGTTTATATTTAGGCAATATAGATATTGCATATATTACATTTATATTTGTCTACTTTATATGTAAAGGATACAGAAGGCACCAACTTAAATTACTAATGTGTTATATTTGCTCAGGCTACAGGAAAGAAAACAAAAAATGAAAACTAGAAAACTTTTAAAAGAAAAGTGCCTAAATCTCATTGTAGGAACTGGATCCCTTCCTTACACCTTATACAAAAATCAATTCAAGATGGATTAAAGACTTAAACCTTAGACCTAAAACCATAAAAACCCTAGAAGAAAACATAGGCATTACCATTCAGGACATAGGCATGGGCAAGGACTTCATGTCTAAAACACCAAAAGCAATGGCAACAAAAGCCAAAATTGACAAGTGGGATCTAATTAAACTAAAGAGCTTCTTCACAGAAAAAGAAACTACCATCAGAGTGAACAGGCAACCTACAAAATGGGAGAACATTTTCGCAACCTACTCATCTGACAAAGGGCTAATATCCAGAATCTACAATGAACTCAAACAAATTTACAAGAAAAAAACAAACAACCCCATCAAAAAGTGGGCAAAGGACATGAACAGACATTTCTCAAAAGAAGACATTTATGCAGCCAAAAAACACAGGAAAAAATGCTCATCATCACTGGCCATCAGAGAAATGCAAATCAAAACCACAATGAGATACTATCTCACACCAGTTAGAATGGCAATCATTAAAAAGTCAGGAGACAACAAGTGCTGGAGAGGATGTGGAGAAATAGGAACACTTTTACACTGTTGGTGGGACTGTAAACTAGTTCAACCATTGTGGAAGTCAGTGTGGCCATTCCTCAGGGATCTAGAACTAGAAATACCATTTGACCCAGTCATCCCATTAATGGGTATATACCCAAAGGACTATAAATCACGCTGCTAGAAAGACACATGCACACGTATGTTTATTGCGGCACTATTCACAATAGCGAAGACTTGGAACTAACCCAAATGTCCAACAATAATAGACTGGATTAAGAAAATGTGGCATATATACACCGTGGAATACTATGCAGCCATAAAAAATGATGACTTCATGTCCTTTGTAGGGACATGGATGAAATTGGAAATCATCATTCTCAGTAAACTATCACAAGAACAAAAAACCAAACACTGCATATTCTCACTCATAGGTGGGAATTGAAGAATAAGAAAACATGGACACAGGAAGGGGAACATCACACTCTGGGGACTGTTGTGGGGTGGGGGGAGGGGGGAGGGATAGCTTTAGGAGATATACCTAATGCTAAATGACGAGTTAATGGGTGCAGCACACCAGCATGGCACATGTATACATATGTAACTAACCTGCACATTGTGCACATGTACCCTAAAACTTAAAGTATAATAATAATAAAATAAATAAATAAATAAACTGAAAAAAAAATATCTATCGATAGGATGGCTGACTAAATAAATTATGCTATGTCCATGCAATAGAAAAAAAAAAAAGAAAGAAAGGTCTCTGAACCACAGAGGAGGAGGACAGCTTAGTTTAGATGCTTATTTTCCATTAGTCAGAGATGTAGTAACCTCCAGCAGGAAATGGAGATCAAAGTAAGACTGCTCTACTGGAAATCACAGCATCTTTACAAGCTTCCCAGAGGCCAGGATTTCATAATTTACTGCTTTTTTGATATCCACATTTCAATGGTATTTACATGTAATTAACTATATTCCAAAATCTAACACTATACAATGTTTTCCACTTTCTATGAGCCTGTTACCTTACTTTATTAGAAAACAGAAGACTGGATTACAGGCACTTGCCACCATACCCTGCTAATTTTTGTATTTTTAGTACAGATGGGGTTTCACCGTGTTGGCCAGGCTGGTCTTGAACTCCTGACCTCAAGTGATCCGCCCACCTCGGCCTCCCAAAGTGCTGGGATTACAGGCGTGAGCCACTGCACCCGGGAGGCTGAGGCAAGAGAATCGCTTAAAACCCAGGAGGCGGAGGTTACAGTGAGCCAAGATAGTGCCACTGCACTCCAGCCTGGGTGACAGAGCGAGACTCTGTCTCAAAAAAAAAAATAAGAAAAGAAAAAAAAAAAAGGAAAAGAAAACAGAAGACTGTTTCATCTTTAACTTTTAACTTCTTGTTTTTGGCTTTTTTTTTTAAGCAAAAGAAGAACAGAAAAGCATTTCTATAAGTTCAAGGCAACATTAGCTTCTCTTATAATTCCTTTTCCATTTTTTTTCCAAATATTCCTTAGTATTGCTTCTCATAAGTATCTACATTTCTAGTTGATATTACTATATAGCCAAACCTAAGACTGATAGGGTCCCATAATTTTTTGCAAAAAATTCTGCCAAGGACAGGTAACAATAATGCTACATTTTTATGGCTATTACAAATAAAAAAAGTTTTGAATGTACCTTCATTCAAAGATAGAATTATTAATATACCAGTGTAGATATAAAAAGGCAACACTATTAAATATGAATTATTGATAACACAGTCCCAAATAGTTTAGTACCTATTAAATAATTCTACTAATACGTTTAATCAGCAGCGTGGCCATATTTTATTTTCATTTCCCTTTCACCTATATTCTCTCATTAGAACGAAGATTTATCATCATGTATCAGAGGTTCTCAAATAAGAACCCGCAAATATGAGGAAATCTCTGAAGAATGTTATGAATCCCCTCACTTTGAGGGCCTCCATGTTGCCTTACACATTTTTCCTGTGAATTATACTCTCTGACATTTTCTTTGACAAATTTTAGCTTTTCCCTTAATCCAGTTTCCATTTATTTAGGTTTTCTAGCATGATTTTTTCTCCATAAATTTACTTTTCATATCTAATTATCTCTTTTATTCCAACACACCCACACCACTCGTGCTGCTCCCATCTGTCCCCTGAAAGCTCTATTGAACTACACATAAAAGCCTTTTTCCTTTAATTATATAAATTATGTCAATTTAGAGAAAACGTTGTTCCATATAAGCACTATTCATTTGGTAGAGTCCATTTTTTCCCAAGTATGACTCCAGCAGCAAACAATCCTTAATGGATTTAACTAATTTTTCCTATCAGTAGCATCCAGATTCTACACAGGTTGTGCAACATAATTAGGGTCGCTCTTCATGAGAAAAAAAAGTATAATTCTGCACAAGTTTCTCTTCAGGAGTGCCAGAATGGTAATTTCTATGCAAATAACAGTTGAGGAATACCATCACTTGCTTTAAGGATCCTGGAAAGCCTTACTCTGTGACAGTTTTTGTACAACAGTTACAGATTTTCATTTTTCAGAGCAATTCCAACTCTAAAAGAGCCATACATCTATGGCCCTATGAGACTAAAACAAACAAAAGGCAAAGCAAAGTCAGAAAATGTGAGAAGGATAAAGAGGCAAAACGATACATATCTATTGCCACAGCAAACAAGGAAACGCACATAAGGGGAATAATGAGTCTGAGAGAAGCCGCCCTTCTCTGCCCCCATGCTAGTAATTCTGCATAAGCACCGTGGTGAGGTGAGGGAGGACTTCAGAGATGTGATGCTGGACCTGCACTGTGTTGCCATGGAAGTGAGAGCTTGATTTCTTTAGCTCCTACGTACCCTTCTCAGCACTTGTGGCAACAGTGACAGGTTCTTTTCCTTTGTTCAGAGACTGCTCTGGCAACCACCTTGCCTCTTGCCAAGGCACTGAAAGACTGCATTGCAAGGCCACATTGTAAGCAAATTACTTGAGAGGGAGACTTTTCATTTCCATTCCTAAAATTAGACTCTTCTGTGTGTGCTAGCACTACAGAAATAGAAACACTTGCTGGAAGGGGCTCACTCAGGGGTGATCTGAGTTACCATGCCTTTCAAACAGGTTTGTGGACCCACAGCCCATGTGCAGGTATATGACAGCAGGCAGTTCCAGGTGCCTCTATGGATTCAGAAACTGGCTTGCAAATGTTGGCTTCAAGAGGTGGATGGTTTGTTCTGGGGAGGGTCTCTGAGCACAACGAATATATACTGCTTTCCAAGCAGATGTTGGTGCCAGAGCATTTGATCAAAAAGAACAAATTTCCCAAAAGGACTTTTAACAAATGTACTTAATTGACTTAGGAGCTACAGCAAACTGCTTGTTCATGTCTCTGGTCGAGTCTCTTTATGATGCAAAGTCCCAAGTCAGCACAAAATAGGTGAGAATAGTTTAATAATAATAACTTTTACCTCAGCATTACATCTGAATAGTAACTGATGTCTTAAAGGGTAGCACTATTTACTTTATAATAAACTCATAAGGTAGGTATTCTATATCATCCATTTAAAGATATTTTCTAGTTGAATAGGCCTCACTGCAGATGCACCATATAAACATATCGACTATGTCTGGATTAAAAAATCTTTGTGACCATCAAGAAAAGGATAATGAATGGAGTAGAAAGAGCTAAGCAAGGTTTTTGAATTTGGGCTAAAAATCAAATTTCAATTTTAAAATTTCAGTTTTAAAACCATGACTGTAACTATCAGCTCCCCCTATCCACCCTCCTCCAGTTCACTCTGAACCAAAAGGCCCTCTCTTACCACATTCTGTTAAGCATAAATTTTCCATGCAGGGGTGGGTATTTGTGTGTATATAATAAACCTTTATGATTTTCAAGTACTATGGAAATGTGTCAGGGAGAAGACCCTGTAAAATGCACTTTTTGTTTTATTTATGTTGTATACCATGGCGTTAAGAAAAACTGAACATTTATTTTAAAGCAGGAATGCAATAAACATCTAACAAATCTCAGATGGCTAAGCAGATCCAATGTTAGTTTTTAAGATAAATGTTGGAAAAAATGAATTTGTCAATAAGATAAAAATAGGTTTAGTAGCTTAATTACACTGAATCATATTAATGGTATGAACGGATTAAGGGAGCCACTGTGCACATGCTAGAAAGAACACTGAATAGGCCTACATCTTATGCCTGGCCTTCACTGGCTGCCTGACAGCAGGACGCTCCTAACCTCTGTGAACCCAATACACCTTGACTGAAAAAGGGGGTTGTCCTGTGTGACACATAAGGTTCTATCCAGCTCTGGAAATTGATGATTCTTTGTATAGAGAAAACCTGTATTTATTTGTAAGTATGTATAGAAGATAGGTGTGTTCCTTTTTATTTTGATACAAAACTCCTTAAAACTACTTTACACCCTACTATGTCATTATTTACAAATGCCTACTTACATTATTCAGAGTGACTCCATCTCACTGGATTCAAAAGTTAATGAAATCTCATAGACAGCAGCTACATTTATTTAAATAAATTTATTTAAGCACGATTTTTGTTTGAGGTTCACATCACATCACATATCCATGCAGCGGAACTGACAGCCAATGTGAGCAGTTTAGCATTATGTGTATTATGTGTACTGTAAGAGATTATATGCAATTCTTTGAAAAAGATTTAACTGTGATCTGTAAAAAATGTTCCCATTTGTTCACGTGCTCGGAATAATATCCTAAAGTCCAGGTGACCTTTAACTGCCATTTGTACTAACTTTGAAGAGGCATTTTCTTCTCAATAATAATAACTAGCACATAACGCAGCATTTTCTAAAAATAATAAGACTGGCTCTTACCTTAGGATACCTTTGAAATGTTGTGTTCACAAACTGGATTTAAAATACTGCTCAGTGATTCTTGCAGGACACAGTACACACCATGGCAGATCAAGGAGCTCTACATTCACTGGGGATGACTTGCCACGGTGGCTGTACAGAGGCTCCATCAGCACTTCCTGTGGGCTCCTCTTCACCACTGGATAAAACTAACTTAATCTTCACTGCCTTTATCTGTTCTTGAATAAACAGTCCTTCATTCTGAGACTTCAACATTTTGTATATGTATAAAACTTGGGCCCAAGCCTTTATTTACCCCTTAGCCCACAAAATGTAAGAGCTGAGAAGAACCCCTTCATTTACAAATGAAAAAATTAAGGTCTTTGCATCTAACCAGGGAGAAATCCACAAGCATTTATTATATTCATCGTGTTTATTTTTAAATATTTATATTGCTAGGGCAAAGTTGTGACTTTCTGTTCATTATACACAATTTTATACAAAGAATAAAAAGGAGCATTGAGGAAGATTTCTTCCTCCAGGACAGTGCTTTATGTAATGTAATTAGTCTGAACTAAACTAAAAGCAAAAATTCTGGCTACAGCTGCAAAGGTGTTTTACATACTTGGGATTCCAGCTGCCAACTACATTCTTACTTCTGTTTATTCAAAGACAAATGGACATGCTTTAATAAACTTGGGAGTGAAAAGGAATACCTTCTGATCAAGGCATAGCAAACAAATTCTTATAACTGAAAATCAAGTGTTGGAATATTGAGATTAACTTAGGCTAGGATGTCAGCTTTTCTCATTGAATTGACCTTGCAAATCAGCTAACATCATAGTTAGAAACAGTTTCTGCAGGGAAATCTCATGACACATTATTTGTAATAGTATCAGTAACATCTAAGAGTAAGTTGTACAGGTAAATGCCTTTGTGTAATCCAGCTGAAGTCTCAGTCTCCCATGAGAATTCTCTACATGATGCTCACTGTTCTGAGATCCATTTATTGTGTTCCATCCTAGGGTCTTACCTACTGTCTGTATTCATGTTAGTTTGTATTTATAGGAGTAGTTGCAACTGGTACCTCTATTATATCTTAGTAGTAAATGAAGGCACCACTCTCTGATATAGAAATTTAACAGAAATCCTGTTTTTGAATTGACAGATCTACTGCATTCTTTGCATATGTCCAACAGCATATTTCAAACAATGGGTTCTCTTTGTATTAAATTACTTTGACAAGTAAATAACTAAATTACTTTGACAAGTAAATAACTAAAACTAAAACATTGTTTTCCCATTAGTAACATCGCTGAAATCTGCAAGAATCTGGCATGGTATAACCGATACCATTTTTCTTTTGTAATGCTACATATCATGATGGTGCATCCCACATCAATAACATCTTAGCATCAATAAAAGATGATCTTTCTTAGCCATTTCTTAGAGAGAAAAAAATGAAACAAAACAAAATGAACCAAAAAACCTTCCTTGGTAGCAAAATAGTAATGTATTTCAAAGGATATAACTGAACACTTTAAATTGAGTAGTTGTTTAATCTTGCTTAGTCTTAACTATGCAAGTACTATGTATTCCAATACACATAGACATATTAAGTATAGTTAAGGACTCTTCTGATTTTCCTTCAAGACTTCTAACACTCACTTTCACAGGTTTTTAAGAATCAGCCTTGTCATCATTTTCACATTTGTTGTACCTCTTTTTTTTTTGATAAGATGGCACACATGCTATTAGTTTGCTGTTTGATGTCAGCCTCAATTCCTTCTCAGAAGGAAACTAAGAACAAAAATCATTTGGATTTTTTTTCTATTTCTTTTACATTCCCAGTTGCCTGAGAGATGGCACAACCATGTATAATAAACTAACTAGATTTTGTAGGTTTCTTTGTAACAAGTAAGAAGTTAGATGTTTTCAGTCAAGGGCCTTAGGACAGTCATACTGTGAATTTAACATAAAAGGCAAAAAGGAACACAAAAAAATTTTAAAAGGAAAACAATGAAGAGCAAAGAGAAAACAAACCCACCAGTAGTATTTTATTTCATGACACAATCTCTTCTGTCATCACGAATTTTAACACGTGTACAGTTTGAGAAGAGATAGAAGCACAGAATTCCATCCTTAGCCTCAGTTTCTGTTACTTGTAGTCAATCAGGGCCCAAAAATATTAAATGGAAAATTCCAGAAATAAACAAGTTTTAAATTGTGGGCCGTTTTGAGTAGTGTGATGAAATCTCATGCTGTCCTGCTCCATCCCACGTGGGATGAATCCATGCTGCCTACACTTCCTGCCTGTTAGTCACTTAATTGCCATCTCGATGATCAGACCAATGGTCACAGCATCTCAGTGCTTGCGTTCAAGTAACCCTTATTGTATTTAATAGTACTTTACTAATAATAACTTTGTTATGAGTGTTGTTAATCTCTTACTGTGTCTAATTCATGAATTAAACTTTATCATATATATTTATGTATAGAAGAAAACATGGTATTGTAGGGTTTGGTACTATCCGTGGTTTCAGGCATCCACTTGGGGTCTTGGAATGTATTCCCCTTGAAAAGGGGGACAACTACTGTAGGTTTATTTCACTTAATCTCATGATTTCTGGGCAGACTGTTAGCCAATGGAAGAAAGAAAAAAGGATTCTTATGTGCAGTACCTGATAGCCCAAATCATCACTAATGAGCAAAAGTAGTTCAAAAACAAAACAAGATTAAAAAGACCTAAAATGTCTTCCTAAAGGGTCTTTGCATTAATGTTCAAATTTCTTCTCCTGAAATACCAACCTGAAGATTGGTTAGTCTTTGACCTTTTATTTAAACTACTGCTTACTAGTTGTTTGAGGTATAATTTTGCCTTAGTCATTTATGAAACAGAAATAATTACCAGAATGTAGAAAGAACCCTAGTGACTAATTTCTCGGAAAACTTCTTGTTGTAAAACATTAAAATATATCATTGTCCACATGCTTGGAAAGGAAACCAACCTAGAATCATATTTGTTCAACTCCTCAACAAAACATTTTCTGAAAACCACCTCCTCAAAAGACCAGCATCATTCTCATCAAGTTAACAGCCCATGGAAAGAATTTTATAAGTGAAACGTATGGGAAGACATTAAACATCCTGGAAAAAGTGCCACTTTACTTTAATTAAGGGGAAAGAAATGAAGTCCCAAAGTAAAAACTGTCAATTGCTGTCATCACTTTGTTGCACTGAAAGAGTTCAATTATACCACAAAGAATTTTAGAATGTACTAATTTAATTATAATGCGAAACCTTCCAACTACCTATAGCTTTGCCTAGTTCAGAAATTAGCAAGTTTTCTATTTAAACAAGATTACCTTCCCTATATCCACCAACCACATGCATGGTGTATATGAGTAGTACTATTGACATGTCTTTATTTTCTACTTCTCATTATTTCATCCTTCTCCTTTGTTCTTCCTTTCAAAATTATTTCACATTCTCATTTCAGATATCTGCACCCTTTAGTATAACACTTAGAAATCTGGATAAGATGATGGCCATCATGGAACATAATCACACTCTACATTGATGAATGGCTATTTACAAAATGATTTCTATCATTTAAAAGAGAAAACGTCATTGAGCTTTTAAATTCCAAATAAAACACTACAACTTAAATGGCACTGACTAGCTATGAGCTTCTGGAAGTCACCCACCTGGGGCAGCATGCGATTTTCTTCCTCCAGCTGTCTTACTCTTGCCTCCAGCTGCCTAACATAGGACAAGGTTGATTCTAAAATTAAAAAGAAAGAACTCACATTATACACACAGGTCTTGTTTGGTGTACTGTCAGGATATTTCTGGCTTGATTTATTCAAATCAGATAGTGACTATTTAGTCTGTTATTTAAAATGAGAAAAAAAAAATCTCCCAGAAAAATAAGAACAGAAGCCACTGAAACTAAAAACAGTTTTGAACAATTTTACAATGTTAAGAAATATTAGATAAGACACAGACTGGCATATTTACAGGTGGTAGTACACAAAATTGACGATTAGTATTAAGATTCTATACAGAACTCTTACAAACCAATAAGAAAACACAAGTAAAGGTATGGAAAATATTTGTCAGAAGTGGAAACACACTAGACAAATAAACCTAAGAGAAGCAGTCCAACATCATTATTAATTAGTAAAATCACGCACACTTAGAACAGGGCAAAACCAGAACTCAAACCTGAATCTAATACTGAAATCCAGTCTCTCCACTACTCTAAGCCCTTTTAGCTATTTTTAATCACTAAGAATTGAGACATTTCAGAGGAAGACTTTTAAAAATATTTCTGATGTTTGATCCTCTTAAGATGGAACAAATATTTTTCTGAAGTCAAATCGTTTTCCACAAATCTTTCTTAAATGTTTAGTATTTCCTGTTCTGCAATAAAGTGTATTGAGGTCAATTTAAAAAAAAAAAGAAGTATTAGAGAAAATTATAGGTGGTGAGACTGCAGGCTTTTTGCACACCAACCAGCCTCAGAATAATAGGCATCTTGAAGACAATTATACTCTTTTCTTCTGATTTTGTACATTTTGAGTTGTCAATGAGTTGTTCTACATATACAAGACTATTTTGTAATGTTAACTATAACCAAAATAAACTACAAAGCTACATTAAAAAAAAACAGAAAATAAAACAAAATTTTTCAAACATCCAGTTCTCTTTATTTCTCCCAATAAAAATTTCAAGACTTAAGAAAAATATTTGTTCTTTTCACAAACTTACAGACATTGACAGAAAAAACATGAAAGAGCTATTTAGAGTTAGAATGAATTTTGACTGATTTTGGCTGACTGTGACAGAGACCCAAGTTTTTCACACATCTTTAGGTAAACCAGGAGCAGACCCGAAATTGGCCTCCCAAAGCACTGGGATTACAGGCATGAGCCACTGCGCACAGCCATTCTAAAGCTTTTTAATAAACTTTCACTACTGCTCTAAAACTTGCCTCAGCTTCTTCTTCTGCTTTATGCCCCTCAGTCGAATTAGGGGCAAGAACTGGGGCTGCTGCGGACTCATATGGTTCCACTACTGGTAACACTTCCATAGTTAATATTGAAGCAGAAGAACCTCCTCAGTGTTCATGTTCTTCAGCCTCAGACACACAAAAAGGGCAAGAGGCAATATGGTAGTGCACCTAAGTGTTTGGAGCCCCTAAGGATCCACAGTTAGGATGGATATTGATGCCCTGATCTGAATTTCATCATGGAAACACAATTACTTTTATGTGGAAATAGTTTATATGAACCCAATTTTTTTCATTCCTTCACAAGCTCAGGCATGTGCTGAAAGCTCAGAATCATTATCATGCTTAGCTTCTGTTCCATACTGAACTCTAAAGTTTATGGCTTTATGTCAGGAAAAGGGGTCACAGGTCAAGAAAAGTGAAATTTTATTTCTGGGAACAATCTGATAGTAACTCTTCTTCATTAAAGTGAAAATATTCAAGATCATCACATAGTAGCAATTCATTCATCACACAACAACAAAATATTTCAGGTGCAGTGAAAGGTACACAGCAATAGACTTTCTCCAGAGCACACTTCTGTTACATTAGGTAGCTAGTCAAACATGAGCAAGGCAGGAGAGGGCTACCCCCAAGCCCACCCACCAAGAATGTCAGGCAACCATCACGGGATAGTCAGGCGGTTGTTAACTGTCTCTCTAAAATAATAATTAGTTGCAGCCAACACCAGGGAAAGGCAGTCTCCCAATAGATAGAGAAAACCTGGTACTGGTGATTACCACTTCCCCAATAAGATCTCTGGAGTTGGGCGAGTGGTCTCAAGCATGTGTACTAAGAGGAAAAATAGCAGTTTAATTGGTATATGATCTTCCTCTGGAAATGCGAGACGGCTAAGGGACGAATGCCTCAAGTGAGCATGCACACATCTTCAGTAAACACACTGCACATGCTCCCCTCCCAAGAGCTAGCAGGCCACTGCACATGTGGACAGTTCATCTCAAGGGAAGAATCAGGGTAGAAGGGACATGAAACCCCAGAAGCACGCCAATGTATAAAACCCAAGTCAAAAGGTCAAACAGTGCACTTGATCTCTCAAGTCACCCACCTGACCCTGACCCTCTTCCAAATGTACTTTACTTCCTTTCATTCCTGCTCAAAAGCTTTTTTTTTTTTTTTTTGAGATGGAGTTTCACGCTTGTTGCCCAGGCTGGAGTGCAGTGGCGCGATCTCGGCTCACCACAACCTCCGCCTCCCAGGTTCAAGAGATTCTCCTGCCTCAGCCTCCCTAGCAGTTGGGATTACAGGCATGTGCCACCACGCCTGGCTATTTTTTGAATTTTTAGTAGAGACAGGGTTTCTCCATGTTGGTCAGGCTGGTCTCGAACTCCCGACCTCAGAAGATCCTCCCGCCTCAGCCTCCCAAAGCGCTGGGATTACAGGCATGAGCCACTGCGCACAGCCATTCTAAAGCTTTTTAATAAACTTTCACTACTGCTCTAAAACTTGCCTCAGCTTCTTCTTCTGCTTTATGCCCCTCAGTTGAATTAGGGGCAAGAACTGGGGCTGCTGCGGACTCATATGGTTCCACTACTGGTAACACTTCCATAGTTAATATTGAAGCAGAAGAACCTCCTCAGTGTTCATGTTTTTCAGCCTCAGACACACAAAAAGGGCAAGAGGCAATATAGTAGAGCACCTAAGTGTTTGGAGCCCCTAAGGATCCACAGTTAGGATGGATATTGATGCCCTGATCTGAATTTCATCATGGAAACACAATTATTTTTATGTGGAAATAGTTTATATGAACCCAATTCTATTTTTATGACCTCTAAAGCAATGAGCTAACACTTTATTTTCTAAAATACAAAAGCATCAGTCCTTAATTCACAAATACAACAATTAAGCTCATCTCTGACTAGCTTAGAGCAGGCCCGTTTTCCAAAATAGTGTGCCGAAAGGCCCCATCACTAACATTAACATGATGACCCACAGACCTCACACCATTGGAGACGATTAGCTTTGAGCATTTCTCAAATAAGAAAATACTAACACAGGTAAAAAAAATTGAAGACATTTGCTAAAGATATCCTCTCATTTTTTTAGCTTAATAAAATCTTAAAACTCTGCTTTACGGACTCTTCCGAAGAGGGAAAAAGTATGCAGCATAAATGAATAGCAAAGTTATTGATTTCATGAGTCTGCTTTACTCTTGCAAATGAATTAAGTGATTTGCAGATCATCAAGATGTGAATGTAGATTGCCTGATTTACACTGTTTTGCAAGCCCTGCTCTTTCCTCTGGAAAAAAAAAACCACTTGATAAAGCCATCCAAGTGAAAAGTTCATCAGCAATGTTCTATTTAAACCACACAAAAATAAAGTTATATTCTTTTTTATTCACAATTTACACCTTATCTTTATTGCCCCTATGCTGCACTATCTATAAGGCTGTGATACTTAAAGCAGCTGAAAAGACTACACAGATTGAGTCAGGTGAAATTTGAAAAATGCTATTGAACGGAATTTGTTTTAATTCAGTGACTGTCTTAAATCCCTTCATCTACTTCTCTTTTCAAAATCTTTGCAGTTTATATATCTGATGTTTTCACCAAGTCTCTGTTTATATGATGAAAGTATTATGTCAGTTCAGGAAAAAAGGGGTAAATTCCTGAGTTTGGAAAATATCCTCTCTCATTTTTAATGTTGAATTACAATAGATCATGTTCACATCTTTTTTCTAAAGCATTCACTGCAAATATGGGCTGGGACAGGAGGAGACAGAGCATATTTTTAAATAGGTGAAATAATGAAAAAATAGCTTTACAGTGAAGGCAAAGGCAAAAACATTTTAAGTTCATTCATTCAACAAATATTTATTGTGTCACTGATTTGTGTCAGGCACTGTTCTAGGGTTAGGATGAAGATAAAGCCAGTTATTGCAAATCTTAATAACTTTCTCAGAACACACATTCCCTATTAGATTACAGGCACTCCAGAAGGTCCTGTTAATTGTTCCAGGCTCTTAGCCCCTGTTGCAATTATTACTTAACAATTAATGGATACTCAAACAAAAATACACTCTTCCTGGGGGTAAAACACAGGAAGAATATCTGATCTACATGTATAAATAAGAGTACTCAGGCTGTTTTGTTTCATTCAGAAAGAAACTGATTACACCATCCTTTAATGGGAGTGGAGTAGAAAAATATTTTTCTGGAATATACTGTGAGATCAGCACTGGGTCCCCAAGCCCCTATAGGAAAAGCCATTGAAAAAAAAAATCCAATCTCCCAACTGTGACATGAGAAAAAAAGAAGAAATATTTGTTTCGTTAAACCCTTGTGATTTTGAGGTTTGTTACTTACCATAGGTCAGCTGAGCCTGACTAGTAGCGCATAACCAATAATTAAATTTTTAAAATGTAAGCTATATTTTAAATAAAATAGAATAAAATAAAGTATAAGAAACTCAACACTTTCTTAAAAAAAGTCACATCCAAATCCACATCTCAGTCATAGCTAATCATTAGGAAAAATTGATAGAAACTTCTCATGGTGAGAGGAAGAGAAGAAAGAAGCCTTTTGGGTACTGGAACACATTGACCACATCTGCTACAACCCCCTTCCCCATGCTGCTTTTTCCCTTTTTTGTCCTTTTTCAAGGGTGTCAACTATAATATAAGCTATCTCCCGGTACACTCAGGGAACATGATGGATAGCTGTACCTAAGGGAAGTGTCTAAAACTGGCATTCAGTTTATCATAAAGTCATTAATAGAAAGCTGCATTTGAATGTACCATAATTTAAACTGACCATTACATTTTATACCACTGGCTGACAGCTTCATAAAACTGAGATTTCAGAATGCCATTTTTGGCTTTTAGAACTCTGAGAATGAGGCTCCAAAAGAGCATCAAAAAACAGCCAAATTCTCAGCTACAAAGTACATAAATATATAATGCATTAAAAAAGGAGCTGGCTAGGTGGCTCACACCTGTAATCCCAGCACTTTGGGAGGCTGAGGCAGGCAGATCACGAGGTCAAGAGGTCGAGATCATCCTGGCCAACATGGTGAAACCCTGTCTCCACTAAAAATACAAAAATTAGCCGGGCATGGTGGCAGCTGCCTGTAATCCCAGCTACTCGGGAGGCTGAGGCAGGAGAATCGCTTGAACCCGGGAGGCGGAGGTTGCAGTGAGCCGAGATCGTGCCACTGCACTCCAGCTTGGGTGACAGAGCCATACCCTGTCTCAAAAAAAAAAAAGAAAAAAAAAAAGGAGCCTGTATTCAAGAAACTTATAAGCAGTTGGGAGAAAATAAAAGGGAAAAAATAAGGTAATTTGAAATTTAGTGCTAAATCCTGTGAAAGGGGAGCAAAGAAAAAAAACAACATTGGCAGTAGTTCTTATGAAGGAGAAACTCAAGCTTAAAATGCATCAATAGAATTTTGATAGGCCAGAGACATATGAGTGGAGCCACAGATGGACCTGGGCCAGAAGCCAAAAATGATCCTATTGTAAACACAGAAAGAAAGGAATCACATGACGGAAAAGAAAGGGACATGCGGGTAGAGGAGGAGAGGCCAGATTATTTCCCACAGTCACCTATCTGGAAAAGCAAATATCAAATCACGATAATCCAGTGGCAATTTGCTTTAAAGCTCCCAAAAGTTATTTTATTTCTCTTTCCACCCTGGGAAACCTATGGGCATCTAGACATTAGAAAAGTAAGGTGAAGCAAACAATATTGATGTGAAAATCCAATGACATCCTCAAGATGTTCTTTGGGTGAATCTCAGGCCCATTTTCAAAGCAGGAACTATTCTTTGAACCTATGTGTAAAAGTTCACAGCATCTGTTGCAAGAAAAACAAATTAAGAAACATGCATAAGAATTCCATTAAATTCCGCATCTTCTAAATTCAAATTTTACCGGTAGAACGTACCTTAGAGCTTTTCTAATTCAACTTCTGCCACAATCCTCTGACTTGTTTTACAAATAAGAGAACTAAAGCTCAGAGTGCAATGAACTTGGTTGCTAACAACGGGGACTAGTCAAATATATTCAAACAATTGTGTTTCATTACTCGAGCACCACATTAATTCTCATATTGGATCTACTAATCATGAAGTAACATACATAGATAAATACTAAATTCTTTATTTTCCTCCCTGACTTTAGATATTCTTGATGGATTTACCTTTACAGTAACGTGATATTTCCTTGGACAATATTCTTGACTTGATTTCACTTCAGCTAACCTGCAATGCATTCAATTGTATAAAGGAGCTCTGTTCATTTTCTCTGTTAGTTTGAAAACACTCTGATAAAAATATTAAACCCTCTTTACTTCCCTTTTGTTTCTAAAGCAGTGTTACCCTACAGAACACCTATCCTTGAAATCACCCACAAATTACACTCATGACTGTATATAAAAGGTTTATTATTGGTATTTGCAACTGTCTAAGGTTTGTCACACCTCTGAGTGGTTTTGATTAGATGAAGTGATGTCATCTCTCCAAAATCTCAGGGCAGAAAATAAAATCTGGTAATGGTCCATTCCGACACAAACTACAGCATTTGTAAGAGTGTATAAGAGGAGGCTGGGCACACTGGCTTGCACCTACAGTCCTAGCACTTTGGGAGGCCAAGGCAGGCAGATCACCTGAGGTCAGGAGTTCGAGATCAGCCTTGACAATATGGTGAAACCCCGTATCTACTAAAAATACAAAAATTAGCCCGGTGTGGTGGTGCGTGCCTATATTCCCGCTACTCGAGAGGCTGAGGCAGGAGAATTGCCTGAACCTGGGAGGTGGAGGATGCAGTGAGCTGAGACAGTGTCATTGCACTCCAGCCTGGGGGGACAAGAGTGAAACTCCATCTGAAAAAATAAATAAATAAATAAAGAGTGTATACGAGGAAAATTATCTGGAAGACTATAGTGGCCATGAGTTTATAAATGTTAGCTTTTATGTGGCTCTCTAAGAATTAGTCTCTGTGTTGGCTTGACTGTTTATCCCTTTCAAAAATCATGTTGAAATGTAATTGTCATTGTAACAGTATTAAGAGGTGGGACCTTTAAGAGGTGACTAGGCCATGAGGGCTCCACCCTCATGGATGGGATTGGTGCTCTTATAAAAAGATGAGTTTGGGTCAGGCGCAGTGGCTCACGCCTGCAATCCCAGCACTTTAGCAGGCTGAGGCAGGCGGACCACGAGGTCAGGAGTTTGAGGCTAGCCTGGCCAACATGGTGAAATCCCGTCTCTACTAAAGATACAAAAATTAGCCTGGCGTGGTGGCAGGCACCTGTAATCCCAGCTACTCAGGAGGCTGAGGCAGTAGAATTGATTGATCCTGGGAGGCAGTGGTTGCAGTAGGCCCAGATTGTGCCACTGCACTCCAGCCTGAGTGACAGGGCAAGACTACTTCTCAAAAAAAAAAAAAAGATGAGTTTGGGCCCCTCTTGATGTCTTACCTTCAGCCATGACATGATGTACCAAGAAGGCCCTTACTGAATACTAACCCCTTGATCTTGGATTCCTCAGCCTCTAGAACTGTGAGCTAATAAATTTCTGTTCACTATAAATCACCCAGTCTGTGGTATTCTGTTATAGTAGCAAAAAGTGGACTAAGATAGTCTCTCTCAGCAAAAGAGGCCAATAGCCACATGCTTTCCAATTCACAGACAAACTTTTCAATAAACCCCAAGCGCTAAAGGCATGGCTTGCACTCATTCCATATGAATCCCACTATCCACAGGCTTTTTCACATCCCTAAGGAAATTACGTCAGAACTGTGTATTTTAAAAATTATTACTGTTCTGAAAAAAGTGTTTTTCTTCTTCAGGCAAGCAAAGGTCAGCCTCCTACTTAGAATCCATATTAACTCCACAAGTATAAGTGTTTATATTTCTCACTAAAATTTGACGCTTTTCTTATTTTAAAAAAATTTTGTTGGAACCAGCACTTTCAGATTTGCCTGGATATTTAATTCATACTGCCTTATTAACAGAAATAGATTTTTTAATGGGGCTTTAATTGCCCTAAATAATCTAAAATTGATATCAGATTTTGCTCTAGTCCACTATTTATGAAGCAAATTCTACTCTTCTCAGACCTTTTTCTCTCTGCCTACCCAAAAGAGATGACAGTTTGTTCCTCTCCCTCTCCTCCCATGCAGAAATCCTTTCAGTTTGTCTTTGGCCCAGAGCTCTCTTAGCTCTGTGTCTCTGCCCACACATTCCCCTAGCCAGCAGTACTTTCCTCATTCTTCTCTGCCTAGTCAAATACTCCCTATTCTTCCTTTCATGGAATGAAAAATAGCTTTCCAATAATCAGAAATGCCAAAGATTGGAATATACTGCTTTGTACCATAATGTGCTCTTGTTGTTGGAGGTATTCAGAGAAAGCTCAATGAGATATTGCAAAGCTCTCTACCTGTGTATATTGTTAGGCTGATCCCTTTAATTCTGAAGGCCAATAATTCTACAATATCAAATTTTCCCATTCTGCAAGTCTCTTTCAATTTTCCTTTTCCTCAACTCATCTGTCAGTGAATCACATATTGAATGTCTTGTGATTTCTCTACCTATTTCTTATAGTGTTGTTTTCAATTTTTGCCCAAAAATGCTATATGAAAATATTTCACTAACCCTCAAACACTGACTAGTTGTGTTCCCTGCAGGAGTTTAATGAATATTTGGTAATTTACTTTAATATTACAACACTTCCTCACCCAATAGTTATTATCTGCTATGTGCCAGGTATTGTTCTAGGTCCCGGAGATACCAGGAATGATAAGATCTGGGTGTTTATGGAGCCCACATTCCAGTGGTGAAGACAGGCAGTAAAAACCAAATACGATATTTTATGAAGGTGATTTGTACAACAAAGGCAACAAAACAAACCAGAGTACTAGGATAGAGAGATTTGGGGAAGACAGCTACTTCAGGAAGCAGTGTCAGGGAAGAGCTCTCAGAGAACTAAGATCTGCATGTGAAAAAGCCAACTATGCAAAGATCTTGGAGAAGAGGGTTTTAGGTAGAAAGAAAGGTGGTGCTTAGAAGCACTGGCTGGGAAGACCCATATTCTGGAATCTAGTCATGGAGAGGGAAGTGACAGCAGCTTGAGACAGGAATCTGTTTGTCTTGTCACCTTCCTCCACTGCTTAAATTTGTAAAGCCTTGTGCTCTTTTTGGCTGTTTATATTTAGACCTAGTTTTAGACTCTTCAAGTATTATGCTTTCCTTTTAACAAAAATTTTAGAATTATGCGTGGTTCCTCTCTCTCACACCCCACTTCCCTTCCATTGGGAAATTTTTTTTGACCCTACCTCCAAAATATCTTGAGAATCCAACCTCACAATAGTTTCTTACAAAGTACCTGCTTCTATTCTTGCCTCCTCCTCCCCCAGGGTTATTTTCACCCACAGTCTATTCCAAACCCATGGCAGCCAGGGTTTTCTTTCTAAAATGCTAACTCTGATCACATCATTCTTTATTCCAACCCCTGCAGTAGCCTCACCATTTTGCTCCAAATTAAAGCCAAAGTTCTTAAAAAGTCCATCAGGGCCCTATGTGATCTGACTGTTTTCTCTCTGACTTCATGCCCTCATTCACTCTGCACCAGCCAAAGGGCCTCCTTTCTGTTCCTGAACATCATAGGTGTCTTCTTGCCTCATGAACTTTGCCTTAGTTGTACCCTCTTCCTGGAATGCTCTGTCCCCAGTCAAATGTTGAGCTAACTTCCTCACCTCTTACAAGTCTTTGTCCAAATCACAACTTCTCATTGAGACTTGCCCAGTCCTCTCATTTGATCCTGCCACCTGCCACACCTCCAACCCACACTCCTGATCTGCTTTATCCTGCTGTATTACTGTACTAACTTTATTTTCATCAAAAGACTTCACCACCTTCTACCATATACATTAGCTTGTTCATATATTATGTGTATTATATAAGGTCTATTTCTCCCTACCAAAATGTAAACTCCACATTGTCTACCATGCTAACTGACATAGTTGAGTGCCTAGAATAGTGTTTGGCACAATAAAATTCTATTGAAGGAATCAACCAGTAATGTAGAAGTTCCCCTTAAGGAAATTATTTCATTGTACAGACCTATACTTTTCCATTATTTCAGCCAAAACAGGATTTGTATTTAAATGGGGCCTAATTCCAATTCTGTAATGACGTTTGAAAGTCACTCTATGGAACATTAAACTTTGGATGGAAACTTTGGACAGGTTCTCAAATGATGTCAGATCCAACCAGTGGTGGGTAATTTCAATAAAAAGTCTTAAGTGTTCACCAGGCTCAAAAAGGTAGAGGAGGAAGAGAAGAGGGAGAGAGGGGGAAAAGGGGGGGCAGTGAGAGAGGGGGAGAGAGAGATAGAGAGACAGAGACAGACAGTGAGAGATAGAAAGAGGGAGAAAGAGCACCTGTTGGGGAGTGCTACGGCCTGAGTGTTGTGTCCCTCCAAAATAAGTATGTTGAAACCTAACCCCCAAGGTGAGGGTATTAAGAGACGGAGCCCTTAAGAGATGGCTAAGTCATGAGAGAATAGGATTAACACCTTTATAAAAGAGGCTTGAAAGAACGCTTTCCCCTTCATGGCAGGCACTGCCTATGGGCTTCCACCAGACACCAAATCTATGGGCGCCTTCATCTTGGACTTTCCAACCTTCAAAACTGTGAGCAATAAATTTCTGTTGTTTATAAATTACCCAACCTAAGGTATTCTGTTATATCAGCCCGAAAGGACTATGAAGGGGTGGCAAGAAGAGAGGGAGACACAGAATTAGGTGTGGGGGAGTCTACACAATATGGACTATTTCTACCACTAAAGTCTTAGAATACAATCTAAATGCCCCTCAGCTAGAAATCTGTTTAATAAGGTTCTCTTTTGGTTACATATGCCCACTGGAAGGAAGTTAAACTTCACCCGAACATTTCACCCCACCCCATCTCCCATCCCACCCCGGTGGAGGGGTACTGAGGGAGCAGGAGCAGGCACAGCTGTGTGCAATGCACGGGGGGCAGGTGTCCGACACTGAATGAGAGGCTCTGCATTGCCAGAGAGCAGCCTGGGGGGCGGGGAGGGGGCAGGGGGCAGCAGTCCATATCAAAAGGGCATTTTTTTGTGAAGAGAAAAATCTAAACTTTTCAAAGGAGGGGAAAAGCAAAGCTATGTGTTGTCCTGTATAATTATAATGAAGGCTGAAAATACTGAATCATTTTCCAGGAAGGGTTTGATGAAAAAATCACGAGTGCTGTTCTTTTACTGCCATGCAAGTGCTGTGTTTTCTGAAACAGCAGTGATTTTTGTTTCATTTAGTATTTTCTATAAAAGAATAAATAAATGAACATCTAAAACTGATGGTTTGCATATAAATCAATTTAGAAACCAGAAAAAAATTATTAGGGTCTATTGTACCAGAAGATAATCACCATAAACATGTTCAACCCCCCAGTCTTCCCAAAGCAAATAGTTTTTTGGGTTTTTTTGTATGAATTTAAAAGGTACAAGTGCAGTTTTGTTACATGGATATAGTGCAGAGTGCTAAGTCTGAGCTTTTAGTGTAAACAACACCCAAATAATGTACATTGTACCCATTAAGTAATTTGTTTTTAATTTAATTTTATTTTAATTCTGGGATACATGTGCAGAACGTGGAGGTTATATAGGTATACAGGTGCCATGGTGGTTTGCTGCACCTATCAACCCATCATACAGGTTTTAAGCCTTGCATGCATTAGGTATTCCCATTAAGTAACTTCTTATCACTATCACTCTCCTATCCTCCCCAGTCTCCAATGTTTATTATTATTCCACACTCTGTCCATGTGTACACATTACTTAGCTCCCACTTCTAAGTGGGAACATGTAGTATTTCCCTTTCTGTTTCTGAGTTATTTCATCAAGATAATGGCCTCCAGTTCCATCCATGTTGCTGCAAAAGACATGATTTCATTCTTTTTATAAGGCTGAACAGTATTCTATTGTGTCTATACATATACCACATTTCCTTTATTCAATCATCCACTGATAGACACTTAGGTTGATTCCATATCTATGCTATTGTGAAATGTGCTACTATAAATATACAAGTGCAGGTACCTTTTTGATATGATGATCTCTTTTCCTTTGGGGAGATACCAAGTAGTGGGAGTACTAGATCAAATAGTAGTTCTATTTTTAGTTCTCTGGGAAATTTCTATACAACTTTCCATAAAAGTTGTACTTATTTACATTCCCATGAACAGTACATAAGTGTTCCTAAAGGAAAGAGTTTTTCAAATGGGGAAAATGGCATTTTGTCACATATGTGCCGTTATTCACCTATTTACTTGTTCCTTGGGAATTGGTACCTGGTGGTTTCAGCTTCCACTTCTCTCTATATGTGGGGCTCCATGTGGTGAAACTTTGCCTTACAGTTTGTTTCCAAGCTGCCCTATGACTAGCACAGGGCTATGTGCTACAACATGTTGAATAATGGAAGAAAGGAAAGAGGGAGGGAGGGAGGAAGGCCCTCATCATTCTGTTCCCAGATGCTACTGAAAGTTTTGTGCTCCCAGTACAGTTTGAAGCAATTATTCAAGATGCAGTTAAATTTCTACCTATAAAACACACAATACAAGCAATCTAAACAGAAGTCTGGCTCAGAGGAACTTTTTTATGCCCTAAAATTGCCTTCACTTTTACTCCTCCCTTTGAAAGCATCAACCCCACAAAGGAGGTACCAGGAAGGTGGCAATAAATTGGGCAACAGAACTGGGGACTATATGGAAAATATTTCAATCTCTGAAGAGCTATTTAGCATGAACACCATTATAACAGCTATTCAGGGTTAAAATGTGTCTTACTTTCCACTGTTACGTTGCTGCTGTTATTGTCATTTCCCAGAGAAAATAACTGCCTTTTCCTAATGCCAGAGGATAAAAGTGGATGCCATTTTAATAAATGTAACAATTTTCTTTAATGTATGTGGCCCTCTTGTAAGTGCATCTAGTCGGTATTGTCAATGAATGCACAAAAAAGGAAACTGGCAAAAACAAAACAGGAAATCTGTAAAAAACAAATTTTCAAGAAAGTAAACCTATAAAAATGTTATTTTCTCTTAGGACAATTAGTGTGCCTTTTTATGCATATTTAAATGCTTTTAAAAGCCCATGTATGGTTGACTTTTTAGTTATACTCTTCAGAAAAACAAAAATAATTTTTATCAAATTATACAGCAAAGTATCATTAATTTGAACTTAATCAATTTGGAATTCATAAATAAATTCATTGAATTTAGCCGGCATATACTCTGTACTGGCTATGAAACAACAGATGGCAAAACAAACTCATACACAATGTAACAATCGAGAAATGTTCCTTTATATAAGAAAAGCGACATTCTCACATTTTACTTAGCATTATCTATCTATACAGAAAGTGATCATTTCAAATAAATCCAGTTAGTTTAGATAAACTAAATTAGAAAGCACATACTTTGAACTTTTTTGTACGTTGGCATTTTTCATGTTTATCAACAAATACTTCATAATTACTCTGTTAACATATATTTATTAAGTACTAACTATGTGCTAGGGATACTCCATTGAAAAATAAGCAAACAGGACTCCTCCTCTCCAGGAACATTCTAGTAGGGAAAACAGATACATAAATAAGCACACCACTGCCCTGTATGTCCCACACACCACTTTAGCTTAGATCTACATCATCAGAGAGGATCTGAGGTATCCAAGTTGAGATGTAAATACAAACATTTGGGAATGAGCTTTCCAAGCGGCAAGAATAGAACTTGAAAAGTCCCCAAGATGGCAATGAGCCTGAGAGATTCAGAGAAGAGTAGTGGCTGAAATGCTCAAAGTGAAGTGAAGGAAATGAGGGGGGAAGGGAGAAGACAGGGAGGATGCAGTTGTCTCCTGGAAAGGAGACAAGTCCCAGGGCATCAGTAAACTAACATAAGAAGCTAGGATTGTGTACTGTTTGCAGGAGGAACCAATTGAGGAAGGGTGGATGTGGTATACTGCAGCAACATAATCTGAATTGTATTTTAAAATGATCATTCTGGCTGCCTTATGGCACCCAGAGAGAAAAGAAACAAGAATGAGAGAGGGTGACCACTGAGGGAGCTGCTATGGGACTGGACCGAGAGATGACTGTGGGCTGTGCATGAGCCAGGGCAGTGGCGCAGAAAGCAGCCAGATTCAATATGTCTCCAGGAGGTACAGCCAACAAAACACGCATATAGTGTAGATGTGACGTATTAAGGGAAAAAAAGAAATCAAAGATCATCGCTATATTTTTGGCATGAACGAATATCATGCAATGGCTTGGAAAAGAAGCACAACTGGGGTTTGAAACAAAAAGTTCTATTTTGTTCATGTTAGGCTTAACATTTCCACCAGACAAGGAAGGGAAGATGCAGAGTAAGCAGTTACATAGGTGGGTCTGGAGCTCAGTGAAGAGACCTGCAGTCTTGGTTTAAATGTGAAGTCCACAGCAAAGAGCTGTTGAAAGAAAGTATGAGGATGGAGAAGGGTCTGACGACAGAAGTCAGGTGGAAGACGCAGAGCTACAAAGCAGAAACCCTTCCCCAGTTCACTTTATCCCCTTGTCCCCAGCCTTGAACCTTAGAAAGCTGAGCAAGTATCCAGCCTCCCTCAACAGACACAGACACAAATCTCCTATGTCTTCCACTTG
Source organism: Gorilla gorilla gorilla (assembly GCF_029281585.2). Taxonomy (NCBI): domain Eukaryota; kingdom Metazoa; phylum Chordata; class Mammalia; order Primates; family Hominidae; genus Gorilla; species Gorilla gorilla. The sequence goes on from NC_073236.2 coordinate 83,455,613, forward strand.
GGTGCATTTCGGTGAGTTCTGTCTATCCTTCACTCTTACCTCTGTTCTATTCCTAAATCCAACCCTCTCGTCTTGCTTATCTCCTGCTGCTTCCTTTTAGCATGCTTTTCTCATTCTTCTTCATCTGGGACCCCTTGCTCTTCAAGGGAGATTTTGGAAAGAGTGAATTATGCACAGTGACAGAGTGTGGGTTCTGTTAGACTTCCTGGATTCAGATGACAGCTCTAATTCTGCCAGTTTGTAACTTTTAGCCAGTGTTTTAACCTCAGTTTCCTCATCGGATAAAGCAGATAATTACAGTATCTTCCTTATTAGATTGTTGTGAAAATCAAGTGAATTAATAATGAAAAGTTATTAAAGCAAGGACTAGCACAGAGCAGGCATTCAGTAAATATTTCTAAGCAGTCAAAGTGAGAGCCGGGCAATGCTTAAATTTTTTTTTTTTTTTTGCCTTACTCTACTCATCCCCAGTAATTACTGAATATTTCTCAGTACTTGGTCCTTGCCTTTCCTCATTTATATCAAGGAGAGACAAAACTCTTTTCAAGCATACAGACATTTTATTCCATGTATTCCTACAGATCTCTATGTTAAGGAACTGGGGCATACTAAGTGGGTGAACTATACCGTGCTGAATATTATGTCCACTAAAATTAGAATAACTATACTACTAAGACACCGTAGGCTGGGATATCATTTGTCACAGCTTAAAAATGTTTTAAATGTAACAACCATACTTATTTAGCATAAAAGGCGAATATGACAAATCTTTAGGAGTGATTCTAAATAACTGAACATATATACAAGGAAAGAAGAAGTTATTTTATCAGGGCATTTTAAGGGACCAAAGGCCAAATGCATACTCACCACAGGAAGGGATTTTACCAGTTCAAACAGCTCTGGGTTGGAAGTGTTCCCTTTTAATTCAAACTCTGTGACTGTCCAGGCATATTAGCATCATTGGGTTTTAATTTTCAGTAATCAAACATGAATACTGAGGTAGATGATCTTTCAGACTCTTTAAAAACCACAATTCCTGGGTTACAATTGCCATGCATTTTACAATAAACCTTATTAGTGGTTTAACTGCTAAAGGCAGCTAAGATAGTCTTTCTAAAGGTATATGTATATTACATTGCAATTCTTTCATTTCTTCATTACACAAACATTTATGGAATATCTACCATGTATAATATAAGGCCTTGGGAAAGCAGAAAATATTTAAGACAATGTTACAATGTTCTGAGAAAAAGAATAAAGCACATCCATGTGATAGATGCATACCAGTTCTGATTATGGTAGTTAAATATCCTTAGCTGAGGCTTGTTTACACTTCAAAACACTCTTCTTTAAAAGTACTTCCTTAAAGATTTCTGTCCTAAACTCTGTATGCTTAAAAACTCTTTGCACTGAAAAAATTACCTGATTAAGAAAAAAAAAATACTTCACCTTAATCCTAGTGTAAAGGAATATTACTTGATGCCAGTAAGAACAAATTATTGAATGCTTGCAGAAAAACAGTCAAAAAGTTATGAAAGAATGACATACTCTAAGCATTTTATTTGATAAAACTATTCTAACTAAACAATGTATCAGTTTTTTTTTACTTTTGGTAGTAAAATTGAAATAAGAAATAAATCTCAAGAGTCCTCTTAAATCCAGCCAACATAGGGCAACCTAAATGTGTTCACCCAGTTCTTTATGCCTTTTAATTTTAGAAACACTTCACAATAGTGTGGTATGGAGGGAAAGTTCTGGTCAGGAAAATTCCTGCTGACCTTGAAGTTCATTTGGGCCCTTCTAGTTTCACAAGGATTCTATCATTTTTTCTTCACTAAATATTTACTAGGCAACAACAGACTAGTCAATTTGGTCAAGCAAGCAAATCAGATGACACAAAATAATGCTAATGACATTTATTTGATTTATTATGTATCAAGCACTTTGCCTAAAAGCACATGCATTTTTTACATGTATTTAATCTTCACTGCAAAACTAAGAGGCAAATATTATTATCCCTATCTTACAGATAAAAGATTGACAGCTTAGAGATGTTAAGTAATTCCTCAAAGTCACGTAGGCTGCAATTCTGGACTTAACCTGAGGTGTGCCCAACAAAGCCCATATTCTGCAGCATTATAAATAGTCCTCACTGCTGGAGAACATAGACGCTGCAGAGAGACAAAGTAAAGGCCAAATTAAGCAAGTTTCAAAGAATTTGATCGGCACCAAGTCTGCTTGATTTAAACCCTCTTCCTTATCATTATACTTGAATGCAACACTATCCCTTAGTTGATGCATTTGTTGAAGGAATGAAAACCGTATTTTGCCTAAGACACAATAACTGCATTATCTCCTTAATCAGTTCAGTGGTGCCTTTAAATGAACAAGAGTCAGCCAAAGTGAAGATGGCCAGTTTCAGTCAACAACCAAGCCATCCAAAGCAAAGTGCTTGAATCTGCTAAGTCATTAGTGGGCTTAAGAAATACAGATGCCACTCACAATGCAGTCTGCAAAAAATTTCACAAGCTTCTTATAACCCAACTCTCAGAGGTAGACAGACTTAGAAGACAATGACACACACAGGCAAAGTGCAGTTTCTTCTGGCTTGTAAATGTCTAATTTTAGTTTTCAAATGAGCTGCTTTCCTGAATCTCTCCTGGATTCTCTCTCTTCTGGAAAACTGAGGAACCCAAGGAAATGTGCACTCTGTTCAATTTAAAGTCATGACTATCAATACTGTTGACATTATTTTTGGTGGATAACAAAAGATAATTTGATGTATGTCACCTACAGAAGTCATCACAGACATTAGAACAGAAATTGCTTATTCCCCACAAATCAAATATCTCAATGCACTAATTTTAAAGTAATCCATCATTGTTTACAAAATCTTATGGGCTCTGAGAATATATATCAATATTTATGCTTCCTGAGAAACCAGGGTAAATACAATAAACTTCTCTACACCTAAAGTAACTATTATCTTCAAATGATGGTTTCTTAGGCTAACTACATCTCCATATAGCCTATAATTATACATATAATGACCAAAAGGAAATTTTAAATTCATGCTGGCCATAAATGAATCTTAAATTTTGTTCTGCTTACACTAATTTTCAGATTAATTTTATATTATCACAGAAATATTATGTGCTGTATTATAAAATCACATTATTAAATCAATAATTTTTATTCACCCTCACAAAATTCAAGAGTGCTTCTTTAACTTTCAAAGCAGATAAAATTGAAAATCTTTAAGTTTTCATGCTAGTTATCTCTTTTCAGTGCATGGTCATTTCAACTGTTTAGAGGAAACTTTAAATTACAAATGAAAAAGAAAAATATCAATAAAAAGTGAAGAAATGAATAGACTATTAAATCCATGTCCAATGGGGAAGGAACTGTGATTTATTCATGTTTATAAGCCCAAGTCTGACACCAATATTTTAACCCCAAAGAGTCACTAAACTAAGGTACATGCCTCTTGGACATAAAAATACTACCTTGGAGTATTTAAAGAGTTAAAAATATCTCTGTAAAATTCAAGACTAGGAGAGCTAAAAGAAAATACAAGCAGTTGACTTTATGGAATAAACACAATTGTGAATAATGTAGAAGTACAAATAACAACAAAAACATTCCCCTTTAGAACACATTAAAATTATTTTTAAAAAGTCTACCTGGTCCCACATGGTTTGAGCGAGACATTCTAATTAAAAATAATAATAATTAAATGATGTTTTAATACACTTGGGAAAATTCCATTCTAATAAGATATCTCAGGGCATGCTAGGTGGAGGGAGACTGGCCAGAGGAGTGTCTCCTGCTTGTATTTCTTTAATTAATAATTAACATTATTCTATCCTGTCTCCTCAGGGAGTACATAGCTATAGGGAGCATCACCACTGTATAAAAAGAATTATGAATCTATTTCCCCCTTGAGAGAAGACAAAGTCATGCAAGATTTTAAACAATGCAAGAAATGGAGGGCCTGCTAACAGAACTGTCCGTAAATACACCCTTCTCCCCTCTGTTGGCAGCTCAGCTTTCTGTCATTAGCACCAATGACCCAACTGGGGCTTCTTTTTGAGGCTACTGGCTTAGCAGATTTACTGAGAAAGGCTTCTTAAATCAACATGTTATACACAGGAATAGGACAAGATGAATTGTTTTTAATTTGCAGTTTGTCCTTAAGAAGTACCCAAGAACATTAAGATGGAACAAAGCAATAGGCCCATGGCCCCTGTAAATTCAAATCCATGAAAAATGATGGACACCTCCTACAATTTATAAACGTATATATCTTTCCATAAATGACCATTTTAATGAACTGATGTATAGAGAGATGAAACTTCATAGCCTAAACAACAACTCATCTGAAATTTATTCTATTTGCTCTCTATGTGGGGGTGACTGAGAAGTCAATTTATCATCAAGAGACACCAACTTCTCATATCCTATCATTGCTATCAAGCTAAGAATTTAGTTCCTAATACATATGGAGAAAAATGAATTGCTTGGAAGGGGTACACATAATAAGTCTGAAGCTACAGCTCCTCAATCCTGTTCTAGTAAGAGTCAAACAGCCTTTTGTAAAGAGGTTTAGAAAACTACTTGCTTTGTGATAACCAACATGATTGTGTATTTGATAAATTTACAGGGAGGTTTCAGAAGCTCAGCCAAATAATCCACATAAGCTTAGAGAAGATTCTTCCCCAGGAAGGAGCATCAACAAGGGGGACATTTGGAACTTTCTCAAACCCACAGGGTCAGAAACTTTCTGTCATTATCTTCTGTTCCCTCGAACCTAAATAGCAAGCAGATGATAGAGTAGCACCAAAGTTATCTTGAAAACAATATCTTCCTGGAGCCCTAACCCATTCACTCTTGCAGTGGTGAGATTCACCCCCATTTCCTACACCTTCAGAATCTAAATTCTGTCTTGCTATTCAATATCTCTGCAACTGAGTTCCTTTTTTATTTTTTATTTTACTTTAAGTTCTAGAGTACATGTGCACAAAGTGCAGGTTTGTTACATATGTATACATGCGCCATGTTGGTGTGCTGCACCCATTAACTCATCATTTACATTAGGTATATCTCCTAATGCTATCCCTCCCCGCTTCACCCACCCCACAACAGGTCCTGGTGTGTGATGTTCCCCACCCTGTGTCCATGTGTTCTCATTGTTCAATTCCCACCTATGAGTGAGAACATGCGGTATTTGGTTTTCTGTCCTTGGAACAGTTTGCTCATAATGATGGTTTCCACCTTCATCCATATCCCTATAAAGGACATGAACTCATCCTTTTTTATGGCTGCATAGTATTCCATGGTGTATATGTGCCACATTTTCTTAATCCAGTCTATCATTGATGGACATTTGGGTTGGTTCCAAGTCTTTGCTATTGTGAATAGTGCCATAATAAACATACATGTGCATGTGTCTTTATAGCAGCATGATTTATAATCCTTTGGGTATATGCCCAGTAATGGGATGGCTGGTTCATATGGTATTTCTAGTTCTAGATCCTTGAGGAATCACCACACTGTCTTGCACAATGGTTGAACTAGTTTACAGTCCCACCAACAGTGTAAAAGTGTTCCTATTTCTCCACATCCTCTCCAGCACCTGTTGTTTCCTGACTTTTTAATGATCGCCATTCTAACTGGTGTGAGATGGTATCTCATTGTGGTTTTGATTTGCATTTCTCTGATGGCCAGTGATGATGAGCATTTTTTCATGTGTCTGTTGGCTGCATAAACGTCTTCTTTTGAGAATTGTCTGTTCATATCCATCACCCACTTTTTAATGAGGTTGTTTGATTTTTTCTTGTGAATCTGTTTGAGTTTTTTGTAGATTCTGGATATTAGCCCTTTGTCAGATGAGTAGATTGCAAAAGTTTTCTCCCATTCTGTAGGTTGCCTGTTCACTCTGATGGTGGTTTCTTTTGCTGTGAAGAAGCTCTTTAGTTTAATTAGATCCCATTTGTCAATTTGGGCTTTTGTTGCCATTGCTTTTGGTGTTTTAGACATGAAGCCCTTGCCCATGCCTATGGCCTGAATGGTTTTGCCTAGGTTTTCTTCTAGGGTTTTTATGGTTTTAGGTCTAACATTTAAGTCCTTAATCCATCCTGAATTGATTTTTGTATAAGGTGTAAGAAAGGGATCCAGTTTCAGCTTTCTACATATGGCTAGCCAGTTTTCCCAGCACCATTTATTAAATAGGGAATCCTTTCCCCATTTCTTGCTTTTGTCAGGTTTGTCAAAGATCAGATGGTTGTAGATGTGTGGTATTATTTCTGAGGGCTCTATTCTGTTCCATTGGTCTATATCTCTGTTTTGGTACCAGTACCATGCTGTTTTGGTTACTGGAGACTTGTAGTATAGTTTGAAGTCAGGTAGCTTGATGCCTCCAGCTTTGTTCTTTTGGCTTAGGATTATCTTGGCAATGCAGGCTCTTTTTTGGTTCCATATGAACTTTAAAGTAGTTTTATCCTATTCTGTGAAGAAAGTCATTGGTAGCATGATGGGGATGGCATTGAATCTATAAATTACCTTGGGCCATATGGCCATTTTCACAATATTGATTCTTCGTATCCATGAGCATGGAACGTTCTTCAGTTTGTTTGTGTCCTCTTTCATTTCGCTGTGCAGTGGTTTGTAGTTCTCCTTGAAAAGGTCCTTCATATCCCTTGTAAGTTGGATTCCTAGGTATTGTATTCTCTTTGAAGCAATTGTGAATGGGAGTTCACTCATGATTTGGCTCTCTGTTTGTCTGTTATTAATGCATAGGAATGTGTGTGATTTTTGCACACTGATTTTGTATCCTGAGACTCTGCTAAAGTTGCTTATCAGCTTAAGGAGATTCTGAGCTGAATGATGGGGTTTTCTAAATATATACAATCATGTCATCTGCAAACAGGGACAATTTGACTTTCTCTTTTCCTAACTGAATACCCTTTATTACTTTCTCCCGCCTGATTGCCATGACCAGAACTTCCAACACTATGTTGAATAGGAGTGGTGAGAGAGGGCATCCCTGTCTTGTGCCGGTTTTCAAAGGGAATGCTTCCAGTTTTTGCCCATTCAGTATGATATTGGCTGTGGGTTTGTCATAAATAGCTCTTATTTTGAGATACATCCCATCAATATCTAATTTATTGAGAGGTCTTAGCATGAAGGGTTGTTGAATTTTGTCAGAGGCCTTTTCTGCATCTGTTGAGATAATCATGTGGTTTTTGTCTTTCGTTCTGTTTATATGATGGATTACGTTTATTGATTTGCATATGTTGAACCAGCCTTGCATCCCAGGGATGCAGCCCACTTGATCGTGGTGGATAAGCTTTTTGATGTGCTGCTGGATTCAGTTTGTCAGTATTTTATTGAGGATTTTTGCATCTATGTTCATCAGGGATATTGGTCTAAAATTCTCTTTTTTTGTTGTGTCTCTGCCAGCCTTTGATATCAGGATGATGTTGGCCTCATAAAATGAATTAGGGAGGATTCCCTCTTTTTCTATTGATTGGAATAGTTTCAGAAGGAATGGAACCAGCTCCTCCTCGTACCTCTGGTAGAATTCAGCTGTGAATCCATCTGGTCCTGGACTTTTTTTGGTTGGTAGGCTTTTAATTATTGCCTCAATTTCAGAACCTGTTATTGGTCTCTTCAGGGATTCAACTTCTTCCTGGTTTAGTCTTGGGAGGGTTTCCAGGAATTGATCCCATTTCTTCTAGATTTTCTAGTTTATTTGTGTAGAGGTGTTTATAGTATTATCTGATGGTAGTTTGTATTTCTGTGGGATTGGTGGTAATATCCCCTTTATCATTTTTTATTGCGTCTATTTGATTCTTCTCTCTTTTCTTCTTTATTAGTCTTGCTAGTGGTCTATCAATTTTGTTGATCTTTTCAAAAAACCAGCTCCTGGATTCATTGATTTTTTCGAAGGGTTTTTTGTGTCTCTATCTCCTTCAGTTCTGCTCTGATCTTAGTTATGTCTTGCCTTCTGCTAGCTTTTGAATGTGTTTGCTCTTGCTTCTCTATTTCTTTTAATTGTGATGTTAGGGTGTCAATTTTAGATCTCTCCTCCTTTCTCTTGTGGGCATTTAGTGCTATAAATTTCCCTCTACACACTGCTTTAAATGTGTCCCAGAGATTCTGGTATGTTGTGTCTTTGTTCTCATTGGTTTCAAAGAACATCTTTATTTCTGCCTTCATTTCGTTATGTACCCCGTAGTCATTCAGGAGCAGGCTGCCCAGTTTCCATGTAGTTGAGTGGTTTTGAGCGAGTTTCTTAATCCTGAGTTCTAGTTTGATTGCCCTGTGGTCTGAGAGACAGTTTGCTATAATTTCTGTTCTTTTACATTTGCTGAGGAGTGCTTTACTTCCAACTATGTGGTCAATTTTGGAATAAGTGTGATGTGGTCTCTGCACTTGAGTTCTAAGCTGACTGCCTAGTCACTTTGTGTGTGGTGCCCAGTGAATTCCCCAGTCAATTTCCAAGACATTACACAGGGTCCTGGTCTGTGAAGCTTGGGTCTTTTACTTGACTTCAACTGCTGAAACTGAAAAATCAGAGGTCTCTCTTGAGATGATGGCTGGTACATGCATAAAATGCAGATTTACTTGGTATCAATTCCTCATACATTCAGCATCATTGTGGTGTCAGCTATATTCATTGTTTATTTATTCTATTGTCTTTTCTATATGTTATATTTTACTTTTATCAGCATCTAAAAAGAGTGTGAAACATTTATTTACTGCAAAACAGCATTTACCAGGAGTTAGTGAGTTCTTTTTGAAATTTGTTCTGGTGCTTAAGAGTTACCCTGTTTTTGCCAATATTCCCTTTATGCTTCTTTAAGAACCAGCTCCCTGAAAACATCATCTGGAACGTGGTGTGGACTAGCAGCTACAAGCATGGATGTGAGAGCTAGACTGCCTGGGTTTGAATCCTGGCTCCAGTATGTACTCTGTGGACTTGGGCACATTATTAAACTCCTGTGTCTCAGTTTTCCCATTTGAAAAATGGGTTAATAACAGTACCTACACCATAAGGTTGTTGTACAGATTGAGTTGCTATGTGTAAATCACCAAAGACACTGCCTGGTATTTAGCTCCTTCTAGCTATTTATTATTACCTGCTTCCATTCTAATGCTAACTACAGTTTTGATATCACCACCCACACCTCACCTCCCCATTTCTGGCTCTCTCCAGCAGAGTTGGTTGCTTGCTTTACTCTGCTCCTGCTCCAGCATCATGACGGCAGATCTAGGACTACGCTCATCATTGGTGCACAATCTTCTACCTATAGCAGCCCACATAGTCTTCAGACTAGCTTCCTGTCCTTGGCTTTCATGGGCTGCTGTGTCACTCAGCCATCTATACTTAACACCAGCAAGAAAGAACAGTTTTCATTGAGTGCACTGACTACTGCATGGAGCACTAAACATAAGCATTGGGAATGTGAAATAGGGGTGAAAACCAGATAAATACAAATGAATACGAAGATTCAAAGGGAAGTGAATGCCTTATGTTTTGGAGTACCATTGAATAAATGACTGTGCACACAAAATGTGTTCAATTAGTGTTAGTAAACTGACTAATTACACTCTAGCTGTTAATAAACATTTAAATTGGGCCAAAAAAATTCATCAATAAATAGTATATTTATGCAATAAATATTTGAATGTTCCAGATGCTGAAATATAATGAAGAATAAATAAACAGGTAATAATAGATAAGAAACAAGAAAATAAACAAAAATATTTTTAAATGTGTTAAGTGCACTGAAGGAATGACTGGATGATCAGACTAGGCCTCTCTGAAAAATGACAATTTAAGTTGTTAACCAATGAATGAATGAAAGCCAGTCGTGGTTAGAGGATGAGCATTCTAGATTGAAGGAACAGCTCACGCACAGGCCCTGCAGTGTGGATGAGCTTAGCACGATGAAGGAACTGAAAAACAGCCTTCCTCATTAGGGTCTAGCCTATGAAACAAGCAGAGAAAAGTCACGCAGAGTGTCACAGGCCATCGATGGAAGTACAGCAAAGTATTTTTTAAATAGAGAACACAACAAGAAAGAAGAATATTAAGCATTAAGTCTTATATATGTCTCAAACCAGCTGAGTGATCAAGGTCATGTGATTCCTTCTCGCTCTAAAATTCTATTAAGTCTCTGTAGGAAGTGATGTATTGATAGGCACAGATAAGACAAATTATATTGGCTTTAACATCTTGGACTGACTACACAAAAATGCTAAAAGAAGGTGTTTGAATAGATGAAATGCATAGCAGACATCAGCCTTTACTACAAGAATAAAGAAGATGGATTGGATTTTGGATACTCTGTGGTAATCTGGTTAGTCAAGGAGAGAGTGAAGTGATCATAGGTAATCCCCCAACTTCATACATAAAGGCTCCTACTTGAGAATGCAGGTGGTGTGGATAGAGAAAATGGGAACTGGAGATTACATAGCTACAGGCAAGCAGATCTGTGAACAACTTAGAGTTTAAAAAATCATTTTCATTCCTTTTTCCAAACCAAAATGAAGACTTCTAAAAGTTTAAACTCCAAAGAATTGTTCAAGGGCATCAATCAAAATAATCTGCAGGGGAGCTTTGAAATAAACACCCTTTTCCTGTCCCTCCTGAAAAACTAATTTCCGATTATGAATACAATTCTAATATTTCATGTGAAATTTCCTTTTAATGAGGAAAAAGAAGAGTCTGGGGACAGATGAACTGAGTTGCCTGGTTAAGTATTTAATTTTCCACTTAGCTTTGCAAGACAGGAGAGACAGCCTTAGTTCATACATTAATATTTATGAAAAATGGCATAATGTTTCATTTGGAGAGAAGATCTCAGAGAAATGCTATACTGGCAATGCCAGTGTAGACTTTTGGATCACTCCATACAAGGGTGAGTGTGTTCCTTAATATGGAAAGTAAATCTCCAATTAACACGGAATTTATTTTGTGGAAAATATATTTACAGATAAATTGCTTAAATTGATAGGAAGGAAATCAGAGTAACTACATATTTTCATTAAAGTTTGCTGCTTGAAAGAAAAATCTAAAATAATTGGTGCCTTCAAGTCTTAGCTGAATTGACTTGGCTATGAGAAATACAGGCTTTCAATGATAAGAAAAATCTTCCACTTTGCCATCTTCCATTTACAGGTACATCTCTTATAACATGAGATAACCTTAGTTAATTTCCCAATATTTGAAGCTAAAATTTGCCCTCTGAATAGAAAGTCCACTTTAACAGAAAATAGAAGAAAAATCGTAACTCTGGTTTAGGGATGTTTTTCTAGCCATGTACGATAAGACATACAAAAAGAAAAAGACATTTTTTAAAAATCTCTGTGGCAACTATTGTTAATACTTTCAATTTAATAAATGTCAATGACACCTGCTTACCATAAAAAAGTGACATTTTGCCATTTTGTGAACAACTGCCTGAAACAGAAGTGGGAATCTTCAATCACACATTTATTCAGCAAACATTTATGGGCAGTCAACTATGTGTCTGTACAAAAATAAAAATCCTTAAGAGTATACTTCATAGAACATCCCCTTACTAAATAATTTCTCAACACTTTTTGCTTTATCCTGGCAATAGTTATTGTCTCTATTCAACTGATAGGGCAGATGGGATCTAGCTAAGTGAAGTGAGTTTTTTCAAGTACTAAGATCATATCTACACCAGTAAACCACTTCAATGGCTTGAAAAGAATTGACCACTGAGCTTCAAAAATAACCTGTCAATTTTGTAAATAACAAAGTTAAAAATAAAATTCAGGTAAGTCACTGGGATGATCTTCCTATGCACTCAACAGGACCAAAGTTCCTTTGTGTGGGTCCTCAGACCCAGTATAAAACAGAACATTCTGAGGTTTTGTCTAAATATATAAGAGAAAAAAATCCAAAAAAGATATAAATCAGTTTTCCACTAATATGCAAGAATAGCTTATAGGAGAATTATATAAGCCAACTGTATCCTGCCAGAGATTAATGGTTAAAAGCTGTCCAAATCAAATTTGATGCTGGAGCAGTTCTTAGGATGATTCCAAATGAAAACTGCCAACACTGTATTTGAAATGTATAATCTCAGCTGTTAACTAACCCAAATCTCTTTTTAAGTTATTTTGACAAATATGTCTCAGGGATAACCTTGAAATTATGTTCCTTGCCAACATTCCGTCTGAATCCAGGTGTCCCAACACCACGCTGACCCCCTAGTGTAGCTGGCCTACAGAATTTCACCAAGCTGGGAAAATTCTGACTTCAAACTAAGGAGGGAAGTTGGGATTAGTTGCTCTCTCAGTTATTTTAGTTACATACATTCATTCTCACAGGTCCTACACACCTACTGCCTGCCTCAAAGAGGGAATTCTCACTGTTATCCATAATATGAAATACACTGCCTAGCACACAGCAGAGTCTCAAATATATTTTATTTGAGAAGGTTTGAGTTGCTTGTGTGCATTCATCCATCTAAACACTACCCTTTTGCAAAATTTACAAATCCCACCTATCTTTCAAGAGCTGGCCCTTATAGCCTTCTATTTTGGCAGAGCCCCCACTGACTAAATCAGCCTGTAAGGGTCAGTCCCATCTCCGAATTCATAACATACTTTCCCTTAACTCAATGGAATATCATACAGATTAACACTGAATCCCATTCTAATTGATTCCATATGATGGTCTTACCTACTCAGTTACATGCATTACTTGAGGGCATTTGGTTGATATCCCACAGTGTCTGGCACAATATTACTCTCATGGTATAAACTGCATAAGTATTTGCTATATGAGTAAATATTTTCAGTCTCAAAATTATTACTATAACTTGATTCAACCACTAAAAAAGTCACTTTTATTTGCACCAAGTTTATTTTATAAAATCTTCCTATTCCCAAAAGGCCGCTGGAGGGGGGAGAAAAAGTGAGCTGTTCTTTAGTTATTTATCCAAAATGCAGTCTGACAAAACAATTAGTATTTTTTCCTACTCTTGATAACAAAATGTTTAAACAGATTGTATGTAAGGAATTACCTCAGTCAATCTCATGGGAGGTGGAATGAGATGGGCAGAATTCCAAAAGTTTATTTGTAAATGAGTTGTTTTGAAAGAGGAAAACACATTCCCAGTGGCGAAAATAATGCTCTGTGTGGAGGTTAGTTTTCCAGAAGCCTGTGACAGATGAAGCAAAGGGGGATGGGAGAAAGAGAAGTTCTTCTAGTAAGGCAATAGAAGCAGATGTGGGGAGGCTGACTTTAAGACCAACACCAGGCTCTGGGAAGGGAAGGAGGAACAATTACAGTCTCTATCCACACCCTTTCCTCTAAGTGATGATCTGGGAACCAGGGACCAGTGCTCCAGTGCTGGGAGACAGGAAACTCCAAACAGCAGTAGCGTCTATACTATAACTCTCAAGAGGAAAAGGAGAAGGAAATACCAAGTTAAAGTTGTGGGAAGGGAAGGAACCATCTGTGGCCACCCAACTGGATGGCCTCATAAATGCATGGGTATGCTCAAATGGCAGGCATCTGAGAAATCAGTGAGTCCAGTCTTTTCCAAGCTATATCCCTTCCAATTCCAGAATCCCTCACCAAATCAACAAACTGGGGGAAGAAATATTCCATGGTCAATCAGTTTCAGAATTGCTAGACTAAATAAAATCATAGTGCATCACTGGCTATTTTAAGATAATAATGAGCATTATAAATCTTGGCAATGATGGGGGAACATACACTATGCAGCACTTCCAAAACTATTTTAACATAAAATGCTTTTTGGAAAGGAAAACTCTACACAGGTCATACGTTGCAAAATACACATCAACCCACCCTTCTCATTCTACAGATGAGGAAACTGAGGCCTAGAGAAGCAAAAAGAAAAAAAACTTCCTAAAGATTGCAGGCTTAGTATGTGGAAGAGCAGGGATCAGAAGTCAAAATTTTCTACTCTAGGTCAGTACTATCTCTTCTATACCATCACACATCTGACCCCAGCTCTGACCACAGGTTCAATTCTGCTCGGCAGTTATGCTTTAGCCCTGCCTTCTCTCCTGACAATCCTGAGGCTCTGCTTCCACCCTCCCACTATGGCTAAGTGCCCGAGCTCATTCAAGACTGCCCTTGATTCCTGTCCCTGGTCTTTTCTGCTTCATACTAGATCCAATCTCAACTCCTAGCTCACCTGATCTCTGCAGATTACCTGCTTCCAGAATCCCCATGACAACATGGCTGATCACCAGCCAAAACTTCACCTGTTGCCCTTAATGGACCTCCTCAATGCTTATTACCTGTTTACAACAACACTATCTCCTGGTATCACATGCTCCCTGAACAGGCCAGGCCCAGCCCTGACTATCTGACTAGAATGCCTCTTATAGCTTCTGCTGAGTCCAACCAAAGTCCCTGCCCTCCCTGTGAGTACCTGGTACTCCTGTCCCACCCCTATTCCTTCTGCTGCCCACTGAGCTATTTGTTGCCGCAGGCAACATCATGTTCCAGTGCCTGTAGGACAACCTTCTGCCACAGCAAGTATCCATGGCAACCAGATGGGGCTGGCAAATAGAAGTAAAGTCCATAGGCAATTCCCCAAAGTTAGCTTAGCCAATAGATGATTTATTAGAGCAGTAAACGTTTGGCAAAACTGAGTATACAGGGCTCCAAATCCTCTTTGTTGCACCATGCTCTGCTGTGCAATGACATGGCTTAAAGCAAGAGCCTGGAAAAAGAGAGGGAAGTCCCAAGCTTGACTGGCCTAAAATCAAAAATACTGCCCAGAGAATGAAACAAATGAAGGTAGGATGCAAATCAAGGTATCAGTTCTCCTTATTCCCACTTCAGATTCAATTACATTTACTGAAGGCCTACAATGTGCCAGGTACTATAAGGAATATAAAAAATAGTTAATACTGCTTTATAATTATAAAGAAATATAGCACACATGAGATTTGCAGGCTAGTTGGGAAAATAAAACTGAAATGTATAAAAAGATAAATATTACTTAAAGTCTTACTTAAAGACTGTTAAGATAAAAATAGAAGACAGAGTTACAACAAAAAAGAACATGACTAGTCGCCAACTGGATTGTACAAAGAGTAACAGCCATGAATGTTCAGGACAATATAATTCCTCGTCTATAAACATAATAAAAGACTTTCAGGATGCAAATGGCAACAAGTACATCTAATGCATCATCTATCCTTCCATAAAATGAGCATGTTAAGACCTAACCAATGTGAGAATTAAATAAGATAATGTATATAGAAGCATTTTAAAAGCATAAAGTGCTCTCTACAAACTTAGTTATCCTGCTTTTGTATGTCAGAATTATAGACTAACAAGTCTATCCTTGATATATAAAACTAGAAGTATTATATCAAATCAGTTTTAAGACTTATAAAAAGTCAGATTTGCAAAATTAGAGATCAATTTACTTAGTACATAATAGGTGCTGAATAACTATCAAATAAATGAATGTTAAAATGAAAGTGCTGCACAGAAAGTATTTCCTTTTTGCCAAGTTAAAATCCTTAAAAATCATTTTATAAAGTAGATATTCAAAAACCAATCATGTTTTCCTACTAGGACTGTACTGTAATTGGGTGTTTGTTTCTGACCAAGGATTTGGTATTATAGCTATCACAGATATGGTCTATGATGTCATAAAAGCAAAAATAAAATCATCATAAATCTTTATAATCATGTAAAATAGTAAAGTTATTCTTCAAAACCTGTATTATGGGCATCATACATGGTACATACTAATTATACAAAGGACCCTAAGGCATCATAAATTCTGGCTACATCACAAAATACAACTTTATTACATTATACATTCAAACCTAAACTTCTGGAGTCACTATAATAAACATTAAACATTTAATTATTAATGATTTCTTGCATTTTTAGCACTGTCTCCAGGTGTTCCAACACAGTCCAGGAAATTCTAATTTAGGTCACATTTTCTCCTGATAAATTTAGAGCGCAAACAGGCACTCTAAATCATTCCATAAACTGAGAGCTGCCCTCAGGGTGCTTGATAGATGTTTGCTACAATTAATCATAGTGACAGTCACGTTCCTACACCTCAAAAATTAGTCTGCAAGTTACCATTCACTCAATGCTTCTCTTAATCATTTTTTCCTATCCTTTGCTTCATTCAAAGATAGAAAAGCAGATGCCCAATATCACAGCCAAACAGTGCCACTCAGAAGCAAGTGCCCCTGACCCTCCTTATCTACTGCAGCCTCCAGTTTATCTGAGCTTCCAAGGACAGCTAGGCTTCTCAAACTTTAATATGCACTCAAATCACCTGTGGATCTTGTTAAAATGTGATGCTGGCTCAGGAGGTCTGTGCTGGGATGTAACTCCTGCTGCTGCTTTTCCATGGACAACCCTTTGAGGAGCAGAAATAGAGCACTATGAAACCCTGAATCCCTGCACCAATGGTGAGACCTTGAGCAAGTTACACAGCCTTTAGAGCAGGTTTTACATCTGCAAAAGGGAAATTATATTGCTACATTTGGGAGATTATAAAGATAAATTAAACTCATAGAAAAGCTCTTAGCACAGTGCCTGAACATGTGGTTAGATTCTCACCAAATGTTAGTTACTTTCTCTCCACTGCAAACTCATATAACATTAGGAGATATACCTAATGCTAAATGATGAGTTAATGGGTGCAGCACACCAACATGGCACATGTATACATATGTAACAAACCTGCACACTGTGCACATGTACCCTAAAACTTAAAGTATAATAATAATAAAATTAAAAAAAAACAACGATTAACAGATCATTAGCTTAAGCTTTTAAAAGTAGTCTCAAAACAACTCTCACCAGAATAGCTAAAAACCAGCAAAAGCCAAAATCCTATGTTTGAGCATTGATGGAAACTGTCAAATAAACAGGTTAAGGCATTGAGACCTGAGGAATGTCATGAATTATGCAGTGTTAATGAGGGCAGGAGGGAAATAGGAAGCAGTGGAAGAGGAAGGCTGCTCCAAATAATTGACTATAGATTTTGAGACATGAAAGTGTGTGTATTTCCCTCTCTGTCAGCCTTATCACCAGGGAACCAAGAATTCTAAAGAATTTTTAAAACTGGAACAAAATAGGAATCAAAATAATTATTTCTAGCTTATGTCATAAGTCAAAACACCAGCATGTAGAAATAATATATCCATGGAAAGGTCTAAGGACACTGTCGTTGAACTTAGGGGAAATGTGAATATCAAAAGTCATGTTACATATCTTCTCCCCAAAAGTCACCAGCATTGCAAGGACTAAGAGTTCCTTGACGATCTGAATTCAAGAGAGACAAATGGCTCAAGCTCTGGGAAAAACAGGACTTTAGCAGTCTTCATGGTTTCTGTCAATTCACATCTACCAAACTGAAGTGGAAAATAGATGGAACTAATCCTCACTTTTTGAAAAGCACATGCAGTTGTCCATATAACCTTGCTTCCATCTAGCATCCTGGAAAAATTCTGGGTGCTTTTTTTTCTTAGCAATACACAGTTCTGTAGACCTTATAGTTAGATGTCAGGGGAACAGCTCTGATAACAGAAATCCCATTTTTCTTTTGTCATCTGTGGGGCACATCTTTAAATGGGCATTCTCAAATGCTGAGGTAGATCAAATTTTTTGTTGTCGTTTGCTTGACTAGTCTGGTCTGGACTGACTTGGTTCCTAATATATAATCATCACTGTGGTCCAAACTTGCTTAGGCCACGTTATAAGTTGGAATAAAGGAAAGCCATTTTGTCTAAAAAGAATTATTTTGAGATGTCTTTCACATCCAAGATAAACACTGGGATTTCTCGTTGCTTCTGGTAGCTGCAGTTGACAGGACTGAGTACCAGAAAACTAAATTCCTGCAAGAATATGAGCTAACCTCCTCAGTATCCTAAGCTGGTCCTCAGTCAGTCAAAAACTGTGTCCTGTATTAGGGTACAGCTCTCCTACCTAGACTTGTCCCTTGTCAAAATAAGCCAGCATCCACTCAACAATCAGATGCATCAGTCAACACGGTCATGACATTTTACCCAAGGTATGTCCCTGTCTCACTGTAAACTCTAAGTGTAGTTTAAACAGTGGTTAAAAATGGAGACAGAAAATGGCTCTACTCCCGTCACAAGTCGGACGAGACCTGGAGAAAGTAATTTGTTTAGGTCTTTGGTTCCTCACATCTCATATGAAACAAACAGGTAAAAGGTGATGGTGTGAATAGTGTGACTCCTCCAGGGCCTTGTGCAAATATATAAAGGGCAAAGAACTGAAGGACAAGGAAAAATAATATTTTTCTCTCTTGGACAAAGTGCACATTATATTATAATCACTTAAGATGCAGCCATAAAAAGTCTGTACGTGAAGCTGACATTCAGCCAACCATGCTGTGATGCAGCCAGCCTCAAACCCCGCTGCCAAAACCCCAGAGCATTCTCAGAAGCATTCAAATGTTCAGCACGCATCCTTTTAGGTCCTCAGCACAATAGTCAAAGTCAATGACAATCTTTTACATTGGGATACACAGTAGCTTCTTTAATTTGTTCAAAAACCTTCCTAAAACTGTTTTCTAAATGTGACTGTCCAAAGAAGAACCATTACCAAGGAGATTCCTCTTCCCCAGTTTACTTATCTGTCCTAGTTCATCCATCTGCCCCAAACTTTATTTGTAAAATCGCTTTTATTGTTCACCAAACACTACACACAATCTTGTCACATCTCACTTAGGATCACCATTATTTTCTGAGCAATATCTTACATTGTGACATTAAATAAACTATCACTATACCATAAAATATTTTAGAAACCTAGTCTGTAATGCCAACTAGGGTCTGTGAAGCTTTTATTATAATTAGGCTGGCAGTGTCATTTAATGTGCTGCAAGCTGAAGTCCATAAAACACATTTGCAAAACTGCTACGATCTGTGTAGCTGCCTATTAGATTTAAGAGCTAGGTCTGATGTCAAGAAATCTAATTTGAACCATCACAGAAAGGTCTCATATCATAAATTGATTATTTTCTCCTTGAACAAGAAATACAACTCTGAAATTTTACTCTATAGATGGCTACCCTTCTTATAAAAAGTTTAATTCTTTTACATAGAAATAATGCCCATGTTCCCATATCATATTTAACTCTCAGTACAGCAGAACTATCATATTAATAATGGTATTTTCCTATTATTTCTATAGAGAGCACAATCCCAAGTCCCAGTTGGAGAATTTTGGAAGCTGAGGAACCCACAGATCTCCCTTCCTCCAAAAGAGAGTTCTGGCTTCTAGAAGAGCTGCCCCTCACTTTTCCCAGCTCACTCTTGACAAAAGGTGCAACTGTCACCACCTTCTCTTCTCTTCATCCAACAGCCTGGAATTTACAAGGCCAGGATTCAATCCTAAGTCTATGTGACTCCAAAGCCAGTCACACTGTCTCTACTACAGCACAGCGATCAATGAGAAAGTGTATGCAGCAGATCTGCCAAACAAGTCGGGCCAGGTGGACTTTCAATACATATGAGTTCTCTTTCTTCCTCCTCATAAACAAATGCCATTTGGGATGAAGTTTCCTCTTAAATTTCAGGGAATGTCAGTATCAAGTAGAAACAGAACCTTCCAACAAATATTCAAGGTAGGTATTATTAGGTCCTATTTTTCAGTTGAGGAAAACCAAAGTTCATAGAAATTGTGTTGTTGTTGTTGTTGTTGTTGTTGTTTTCCATGTCTGCCTACCTAGAAGGCAACAGAACCAGATTTTGAACTTCAGCTTTTCTGAATCCAAAAGAAAGCTCATCTTGCCACCTCCAACATTAAGTTGATCTTCTAAGTTCAGCAGCTTCCGAAATAAAACCCACTCCCTCAAATGCACACTGAATGGGTCCAGACCTCTTGGACAAATTTGTTGATGAAAGTTCCTCCAACACTGTCTTCCATTTTAGTCCAAGATAGTTTGAGTGGGAGGAAGGGAGGAGTTGTCTCTATAGAGGGACAGACAGCTCAAAGATTGGGTTTCAGAACAGAAATATTTTGATAAATATGAAATGTCTTGTTTGACAAAATGTCTGAAAATGGTGAACTATACTGGCTTCTCACAACTAGTTTGAGGAAGTGTCAAGAGTTGCCTGAAATGATTTGGTACTGTCAAACCACCAAGTCTCCAGATATTCTCCTTAAAGGTCGACTCATGCTATGAGATAGAAATAGGAAGCTACTGGGGTAAACTTCAGAATTAGAGTGACACATGTAAAACACACTTCCTAAAGACACTTAAGTGTTTACTGTTGAAAATATGTCATCATAGCTGTGTTCAGAAAGGCTTTTCTTTTCTGCATTCTCATGCACATCCTAGCTCACTTTAAATGGCAAAAGACATGCTCAAAGCTCTCAGTCCTATCTATGAGTTACATCCACTTGTCCATACCCACCATCTTGCCCTGCTAAGTAAAACGACATAGCATGAGAAAAAGACACGAATTTTAAAGCCATGGAGATATGCGTTTTAATCCTGGTGTTTTCAATTTTCAGGTACATTACTTTGGGCAGTCTTTAATCTCCCTGAGCCTCAGTTTCCTCACCTGTAAAATAAAGATAAGAATATCTTGTGGAATTACTATAAGGATAAGAAATAACCAAAATAAATAACTGCCACAAAATAAACATTCAATTAATGATATGCTAATTATTACATCAATAAAGAAGAGCAAACCCCGTTTTCATGTGTCAGTGTCACTCAACATGCAAAAAAGGACCATTTACTCAACACAAACTTATTAGTTCATTAAATTTCTACACTACCTCCTATCCCTGGGTTAGGCACTAGTGTTACTCCTGTCAATGAAGGGAGACTGCAAGGAGCCTGATTACAACGACCTGATTGTACTGGGACTTGAACACAGTTTTTTTTTTTAAAGCATATATGATAATTTCTGCACTCTAGAATTAATATATTTCATCATGACAAACTTTATCTATCATTTTTTTCTTGCTTTGTATACTTAAAAGTAGATAATCCCTCTAACTGATAAGACTGTATCGTGCAATAAAATGACAAATGAGTTTGAAAACAGTTTATTTATAAGAAACAATTTCTTTATAAAGGCTTGTTTCTATTCAAAGGATAGGAACTAAATTATAAAGATAATCCCCTAGATTTTTCTGATTTGGGCTGTAGTTCTTGAATTTTTATAAAATGCTTAATCCTCTCTCTATCTAAAATTAGTAGAGGGTCACATAAATTTTGGATGAAGCAAAACCACTATTCTAAATTTTCAATCAATCATTCCAAAATGGGCTAAAATTTCCTGAACTAGAAAAAATGTCTTCCTAACATGGTAACAGCTAGAAAAAAAAAATTAACTCATATCAGACAATAACCTCATCAAGTCTGGCAGTATCCTACTAGATTGTCTCATCTGAGAGGAGAAGGCACTGCATCTTTCTCATTGCTGTAACTCAACATCTAGCCTAGGTCTGGCACATAGTAGGGGTTCTACAAACAGCTATTGCCCAGCCAAGTGATGGAAAAAAATTACTTGAAATTTTAGTATACCTAGAAGATCTCCAGTTACAGATAGTATGGGTCGTTAATTGCATGAGGCTACTGTATGCAATAAACATACAGTAATAAAGCATTTATAATTTATACTCATATGACATAACTGCTTATACAACCATACATCCAAATGTCATTAATTGAGAAACCCATTTTTTTCTGACATTTGGATGTAAGGTTGTATAAGTAGTTATATAATGTGAGTTAAAATTTGAATATTTCTATCAAGCATTTTCAAGCCAACTCAAAAATAACTGTTGTTTAAAAAGATCTGGGCCAGGCACAGTGGCTCACACCTGTAATCCCAGCACCTTGGGAGGCCAACGCAGGTGGACCACCTGAGGTCAGGAGTTCAAGACCAGCCTGGCCAACATGGTGAAACCCAGTCTCTTAAAAATACAAAAATTAGCTGGCTGTGGTGGCAGGCACTTGTAATCGCAGCTACTTGGGAGGTTGAGGCAGGAGAATCGCTTGAACCCGGGAGGCGGAGGTTGTACTGAGCTGAGATTGCACCATTGCACTCCAGCCTGGGCGACAAGAGTGAGACTCCATCTCAAAAAAAAGGATCTCATACATTGGAAGTTTTGCAAAACTTACAGTAAAAGGAGAGACAGGCATAGCCTTCCTGTTATATTCATCACTGTAGCCATTACACTTAGCATAGTTCTGGCACTTAGCAAGACTTAATATGATGTTTGTCAAGGCAATGAAAGAAGCAAGAGAGCAAGAGACAAGAGAATCACTTCTTAGAGTGAATTTATAGTTCAATTAAAAAGAAATGTGTCAATCTTCACATTGTCACTTTGGGTACCTAATGTCATTATCTGGGAAGCAGGAGAACTTGATTATTAAATCAGCAATGCTGATTACACAATCAGAAGTACACTGTACTGAAATAAATTCGGCAATTAATCAAAGCCAATGTGTCCACTTGTAAATATCAATATTGAATTATAAGCATATAAACCAGCCAATCAATTAAACCCAAGACCATGACTTTAATCAGTGAATGCTGAGATACAATTTGCTGGATTCTGCCTATAATGAAACTTGTGTCACTGTTGAAACCTAATCCTGCTGCCTGTGAGGCAAATATACAAATTATAGAATCTCTTGAAAACATTATTATCTATGGGCTGTGCCCTTGCCTTCTGAATAACTCTGGCAGTAGACGTTGCACACTACAGAGTACTCTTCCAACTTCCAATTCTATAAACACAGAGGGATTACAGCGTTTAACAGCACAGGAACCAAAGACTGCCCAAGTTCAAATCTCCACTTTACCACTTACTAGCTGTTTGACCTGGGGCAGGTTACTTAACCTCTCTGTGCTTCATTGTACTCATCAGTAAAATGGGGATAATAAATAATACTTACCTCACATGCTTGTTGGAAGATCAAATAAGTTTATTCTGTATTTGCTAAACTAACTGTTCAGTAAACACTAGCCATTACTAGTAAACATATGTATTCATCTCCATTCCTTAAAATGATCATGTACCAGTAGTATAATGTCCTAAATATAATCATGACCATCATTATACGTTTTTTATTTTCCTAACTATCCTGAGGATAATATCCTATACTTTTTTTTTTTTTTTTTTTTTTTTTTTTTGAGGCAGAGTCTTGCTCTGTTGCCCAGGCTGGAGTGCAGTGGTACAATCTAGGCTCACTGCAACCTCTGCCTCCTGGGTTCAAGCGATTCTCTTCTCTCAGCCTCCTGAGTAGCTGGTACTAAAAGTGCACACCACCACGCCCAGGTTTTTTTTTGGGTTTTTTGTTTTTTGTTTTTTAGTTATTTTTAGTAGAGATGGGGTTTTGCCATGTTGGCCAGGCTGGTCTCGAACTCCTGACCTCAGGTGATCTGCCCGCCCCGGCCTCCCAAAGTGCTGGGATTGCAGGCGTGAGCCGCTGCGCCCAGCCTTATCCCATACAGTTTTATTGTAAACATATTAAAAGGAGTATACTGAGGTCAGATATTTTCTTTAAAATATTTGAGAATCTATCTCCCAGATTCCCCCATGGATAAAAGTTTAGAGAGTGAGCAGCAGGTGAACTCTATTTTTTGTACATTTACTATTTCAATATTTCTCAGTTTTACTTTCATCACAATGTTACTGTGGGTGGTGCCGTCCCACAGTTCTTCTCACAATTAGAATTTCCTATTCTGCCACCAGCACAGATGCAAATAAAATCACTTAGTCTCATAATTAAGTCTACTTGGCCCGGTGAACTCTCACATAAATGCACCAGTCCTAGGGAAAATGTTTGATGCCACCGCACAAAAGTCAAATTTTTATGCATATCATATTCCTCAGATTTAAAATTCTACTCAGAAAACATTTTCAGTGCCATTTTTCAGTATGAGAGCGTTTCAGAAACATTATTTGTTTGAAATGCCAGTTCTATGAATTCTCCGTTAAGTCAAGAAAGCCCAAATAACAGGTGCTATATCCAATTAAAACTACACAGTCAAAGGTCAACTTTATGGTAAGTGGCATTAGTCATGAAATGGCTTTGGATTTTAGTTAACATGCCATATTTCCTAATAAGAATGCACTTACAACAGCCTCATTCATAGAAATGCAAGGAACAATCACAGTTGCCACCTAACTGAAATAACTCATGTAACTACTTTCATTTGATGAAAATCACTAGGACATAGAGATCCAACATCCACTCTTCCATCATTTTGTTCCAATCCTTATCTCTTTCACAGATCCTTCTGGCTTTACCTGAGAGGACGAACTTCGTCAGCTTTTAGTGTCAGTTCCCTAAAATGCTCATGCAGACCGTTAGCTCCTAACCAATCTCCATTAGGAGACACTCACATCAACCAACATATTGCTTGTCCATTAACGATGCCAGAACATAACAGTCTAAACCACCCCTTACACTTGTCAAAAAATTGATCCTTGCATTCACCAAGGACATTTCAAACCCTTTAAGGATATGGTAATTTTCTACTCTCAATTAAAAAAAAAGTATCTGGTAGTTTCTCATCTGCACTATAAACACAGCAACCATTCAGAGAGAAAAAATAATAATTATTTAGTTCTCATAAGGACCAATTCCTCATTCATTCTCCCAAGTCTTCCACTCACAGCAATTACTATCCTTAGAATCCCTTTCCTGCTTGGTGCCCTTTAGGAAATGCCTACTTATTCTACCAGGTTCAGGGTTCAAATCAAGTTCTTTTCTACCTGTGACAGTCCTTGCTCATCTTCCTCTATTTCTTCATGCAATAAATACTGATTAAGCACTTACTCTGTGCTGTACTGTGCCAGGAATTGAGAATACAAGAGAGAGAAAAATAACAACTGATGCCCCCTGGGTTCTCATAGTCCAGTATTATGTCTTTTTGACTATTTTTAGTTTTAACCACAAAATTATACACACTCTTTCATTTAATATTACATCATAACTATTTACTACGTGCCATGACTGGGGAGATACAGAGGAAAGAGACATAACCCCAGGCCTCAAAAAGCGCACTCCGAATCAAGTACAGGGCATAGACAAAAAAGTCAACGAAGAATTGCAATGCAGCGAGATGGGTTTGTACAAGATTCTCTCTGGGATGAGGATGAGGTCGGAGAAATCAGCAAGTCCATTCAAAGAAGCCACGGCGTGTAAAGAGAAGAAGCACTGGCTTGGGGATCCAGAAACCTGGCTCGACCTGCTTCATGGAGCCAGGCATGACACTGAGCACACCACAGAAGTTAACTTCCCCCCACTTGGTTTTCACAGCTAAAATGCCCTAATGAAGCCTGGTGATTTGTCTCACAGGGTTAGTATGTACATCAAATGAGAGGAAAAAGAAGAAATTGTGATTTACTAAGGACCCATTCTCAATTCTTACACTAGACTGGCTACAGAGACGGAAATAAAAGAAAGGTGAAAAAGACCTTATGTAACATATACAAATAAATGGAACACATACACACAGTGACTCTGACTTAGATATTTGTAAAAACGAGCTTTATGCTGAAATCACACCATGAGACTAAGATAAAGAAAGGTGACTTTGTATTGTAAAGATGGTGTCTGGACAGACTAATTTCTATCCATATCTCTTTGTGCTAAACAAATAGTATAAAACCAAATACATTTTTCCCAAATGGTTTTCCTCCTATAATCATGTGGGTTCATTTTTCTGTTCCAAAATTCTAGAGATCATGCCCATTTCTGTCTTTGTCAGGTGACAGAAAAATAATTCACGTGGGCCTAATATTACATGTTACCTTCAGTGGCTTTCCCCTTGAGCTCAATTCCAGTAAATTTATCTTTCAGAAGCCCCTCATTACAGCTTGATTCATCTTACCCATATATATATCTCCTTCTACTACCCTAGGCGAAACAAATCTTTCACTTTAATGAGGCAGATCTATTTATGATCTTATTTATTTTATTTATGTATTTATTATTCTTATTTTTTGAAGATGGAGTCTCGCTCTGTCATCTAGGCTGCAGTGCAATGGCATGATCTCAGCTCACTGCAACCTCTGCCTCCCAGGTTCAAGTAATTCTCCTGCCTCAGCCTCCCGATTAGCTGGGATTACAGGCGCCCACCACCAGGCCCGGGTAATTTTTGTATTTTTAGTAGAGACGGGATTTCACCTTGTTGGCCAGGCTGGTCTCGAACTCCTGACCTCAAGTGATACACCTGCCTCGGCCTCCCAAAGAGCTGGGATTACAGGCATAAGCCACTACGCCCGGCCTATTTATGATTTTTTTAATTACACTTTAAGTTCTGAAATACATGTGCAGAATGTGCAGGTTTGTTACATAGGTATGCATGTGCCATGGTGGTTTGCCATCCAGGTTTTAAGCCCTGCACGTATTAGGTATTTGCCCTAATGCTCTCCCTCCCCTTGCTCCCACCCCCAACAGGCTTCGGCATGTGATGTTCCCCTCCCTGTGTCCATGTGTTCTCATTGTTCACCTCCCACTTATGAGTGAGAACATGCAGTGTTTGGTTTTCTGATCTTTTAAACTCCACCTTTTGTTGAGCCATTCCTTATGCATAAAATGTCTGCTTCCTGCCTTAGCACCTAGAAAATTTCAGATTCTGCATTCTCTGTAAAGTTTTTCTCCAATATCTTAAACAGTATGACCTTTCCCTTCTTACTTCCTATTCACTTGGTATTAATCATGTTATCAAAAAAATAATTATTCATTCTTATATACCTCTGTATCAGAATCACTGGAGGGGCACTTATATAAAATATAGATTCCCAGATTTTAGCCTCAAAAAATTATGATTGAGAACAAGTGGCCAAAATAGTCACATTTTAACCAGCACCCAGGTGATTCTGTCACATTTGGTAAGAAGGTCATACTTTAAGAAACATTGCCTTATCACAAATCCATCTTATGACAGGACTCTGAACACTCACATGTTGAAGGGCATGTAGAAGACACACACCACACATTTACACACAGACAAACACAACACATTTAGTGACCACTGAGTGATTTGATTTGCTCCATAAATACTTCATACAACAGAAATACTATTGTGATTAAGAAAAGATTTTAGGGAAAAATTCTTATTATTTCAAGAAAAAAAGCATCCAAAACCTAGAATTTGACTTTTTTTTTTAAATAAATATTTCAGGTGCAAATTTATTTTATTTGCAGCTTGGAAAGATTGCAAAAAGGAAGTGTAATGTCACTCTTTCCATTCATCACTGCTTATATAATAGAACCAGAGTTTCAAAATCCAGATTACTTAGATGATACTTAAGACTAAACTTTGGAGTTTGTGTTTGTAGGAAAAATAAATATGATTAAATGTGACTCAAACCAGGTTTGTAAAGCAAGATTCATCGACCTTGCAAGGCAAACATCACAAAGGCAATCATGGTCAGTAAAAGCACTGTTCCCACATGGGAGATTATAAAAGTGGGCCAGTCTCTCGTACTGGCTGTCATGCCCAAGACTGCTACCTGTTTTTACCATGTGGGGTTATGTTGTATATACTTTGGACAGCTTCCTTAAATCCTCTGGAGAAAAATAAAGGAAGGGTATAAATTCACTGAGTTCACAAACTCCAAGGTATTCCCTTCTTGAAAGTCAGGCAGCAGCATGCCTAAGCATACAAGGGCATTCATGTTTTCTGCTCCTATGTTTTTCTTGCATCTAACTAGTGTCACTGGATCAGATTCTAGAGTAAGCTTCTTCTACACAGACCAGGTTCAGCATCACCCCTACATGACTAAAACTGCCCTTATTGGGAAAGAAGGGGAGAGAGAGGATTGTCAACTCACCAACATATCTAAGTCAACTTACCAACAAATCAGCATTAAATTGCCTTTGCTAACAGCCTATATCTGAAATCTATTCTTAGCAGCAAGAAATAATTTTCCATGTTCATTTACTTATTCAACAAATATTAATTTAGACCTACTTTGCATGACACATGGTATTTACCCTTAAGGATCATCTTATGGTCTAGATACTAAAGTCCAACTCTATCCATTCCTTCCCCATAGGAGGGCTGTGTCCCTATCTTACTCCCCCAGTGTCTAAGGTGCATTGATAACCTAACAGGCCAGCTCCTCTAGGTTTGGGAATCTCAGTTGCTTTGGAAGGGCCTAGTTTGCCTAGATCTAGGTGTACTCTGTTTCTGAATGCTGGCTGCCTCTCAGGCCACCGCTAGTACACACCGTTTTGTCACCCAGATGCCTCTTGTTCACCTCCCACAATTCTCTCTCCTTTTTCTAGAACAGGGCCTGCTACACATGGCAAAGCTCATGTTACCTGCACAGCTGCTCACTTCTTATAGTTTTACTTGGTAAAAACTCACTCTTCAGCCCCATGTCAGACTTTTTCATACAGTTGTAAAAAGAAATGGATGGAGGGGAAGGTAAGCACCAGCTGATTTCCTGAGGACAGTGGCAGGGAATCATGGGTAATATTACTTCAGGATTTTATTTAATCGTCTTTTTGCTTAAAATGACCTATCCCTTACTTTACCCGGTTTCTTGATTTTCTTGATTCAGTATGTGTATTCACTGATGATAGCCCTTTCTAATGTAATTCCAGCAGCTGGAATGTCCTTTTCTGAGTCAGACAGACTGTAACTGACCATCCTCCATTCCCAGCATTTTCTTTCTCATGTTCAATGCTGCTCATCCAACTATCAGCCAACGTGCCAGGAAATCTGTTTTCAGTGGCAAAGCTAGGAAACAAAAGACGTCTGGGCCCCAGAACAGAGTGCAGCCTCAGGATCCCAAGCAGAGATTATGAATTTTAATTCTCTTATTGCAGCACAGATGCATCCAGGCAAGAACATTAGAAAAGACTAATCAAGGAAGAAATCAGCAGGGGGCATCCATGCAGTAGATCACTGACAGCACTCTAAACTTAGTACAGCCAAGGCTAATAGCCTCCTCAAATCCTCTTCTCTCATTAAAGATGTCCTGAAAACGAGCTACCCAAGAATATTGCTGCAGTTATCATAGTTACCAAATTGGCAGGCAATATTCTCTAAGTGCACTAGGCCAGGAGCTGAGGATTTCCTGTGTAGCCTTTACTCTTCCAGACTGAGTGCAGCTGTAAGAGGAGAAACAGCGGAGGTATCAGAAATAAATAATGCATGAGAACTACAGGTGGGGAAAGCTTTATTCAGGCCTTCCACACTGATGTATGCCTAAACCCTGCATTTGCTACAAGGTGACTAGATTTGCTACCCTGTGTGTCCCAAATGGTAATGAGAATGACAGGGTTGAAGAAGAAACTGTACCTTTGATCCTGTCCTTAGCCTCTCTCCAGCTGTTCTTGCCCACTATGTGTCTCAGCCCCCTCCCAGGCCTCTCCCCTCCAGACTCTTGAAATTTGGCTAGCTAATAAAATCACAGCATTTCAAAGGCCACAAAAGTAAACAGAAGTGGTATGCATGGTTAAATACATTCTATTTAGTTAACAGCCCAAATTTCAAACCTCCTATCACTGCCTCTCCTAATTCCCACCTATTCTCCGATCTCTAGATTAGTGATGTCATCACAAACCATTTTAAGTGATCTCCTGGATTCCAGTTATCCTAGAAAAAGTTTTTAAAAATCGAAACTAGAAAAGGGATAGTAAGCTTAAAAGATTCCCTAAATTCATCAAATCCTCAGGAAATGCATGATACCATATACAACAGAAAGGTTTTTCTTAAGAATTTCTTGACTCAAATTTAGCTGAGCCCTGAAACAGAATTTAGGACCTAAATACTCATTGAAAGTGTTAAAATGTTTCTTTAACCAATGGCAGATCAAGATCACTTTTTTTCCAAACGCAGCTTATAATTTGATTGAAATGAGGGCTCTCCTTCATTTAAATTCCTTTCCAATATGAAATTCCATGTTGCTTCCTAGGCAATGCAGGGGTCTGTCTAGCATTTATTCACACACCAGAACCCTCACTTCTGTAATTACCTTCTATCAAACTCAGAGTATTGGGCATCATTTCAGTCCTGCGCATTCCCTCTCCTGCTGCCATTTCTCAACCAGTGCTATTCTATCAGCTTCAAATGACCTGAAAAAACCTCCTTGGCACAAACTGCCATTCAGCCAGTGCATACACTAAAATGGAATCATTTTTCCACATAACATCAACCCCAGGAGGTTCACTGGCTATGCAAGATGGTTCTGATGCCTGGGGCATGACCTTATAAATCTCTTCTGCAGTCTGTGTGGGATGGCACTGCCAGGAATCATAGCTGTAACCATTTCCAGAGACGAATATGTTGTTGATGGCAGATCATGGTGTCTCAAACATGGAACAGGTTGGAAGATACTACCATTTCACAACCCTGTTTACACCCCTACACACTGCCAGTGGTTGGTGCCAAGCTCCAGCTAACCATCTGCCAAATGCCACCCACTTTGGCCAAATGGCCTGAAAAAGAATGAAGTCCTATACCCAGTTCCACACCAATATCCAAGTCCCCGACATCACCTCACATGGCAAGCTCTGACACTCACCTGGATTTAGTGACCAAATACTTTGTCCACTGCCCTTTGTTATTAAACTTTACTGACCTTACTGAGGAAAAGGCTTTCCCCTGCAACAGAACTCACAATTTAACACAGAAAATCTACCAATGAGGGGCCGCTTTCCATGGCCCTGCACTGTGATTCCACTTGAAATACAGCATCATTCAGTCAGTTAACTCTTGCCTACTGAATAGCTAAATCACAAATGTTCCAACTCTTAGCCCTAATCCTTGGACAATCATATAAACATGCTCTGGAAACAGAAAAAATATATAGTTATTTCACACAAAGGTCACACAATTAAAAAAAAAAAAGGCTCCTACAAAGACTAGTATCCAAAGAGCCTAAGAGAAAGATGTGGTCTTCAAAGCACAGAGCTAGAAAAGAGGTACTGCCTCCCTGATATTCTGAGTAAGTTTCCCCAACTCATCCACAGTCCTCTTAGCATACCAGTAAGAATCCATTTCACAGAAGCAACCTTGCTCTTGGCTTCCCTCTCATTTCCTCTGATCATTTTAGTGCCACTATGGGAAGCATTTGTAATGCACTTACAGAGACATGCCCCCACCTCTCAACGAATAAGTATTTCCTCAGTAAATCCCACTGAGAGCACACTCCAGAAAAAAGCAGTGCTTGCAAAACATCTCATGTTCATTTTTCAGAATTCAGAATGAAATGACTAACCCCGATATACAATAAAAATGATTAAATGCAAACACTACTGAGCCTGTATAATAAATATTTCATATATTAATATGTTTTCAAAAGTCTTATTTCATTTTTACTGCTTTTCTATATGGCATTATTCTATTTTAGTACATGGAATGAAATAATCTTCCATGAAAAAAGTAGGCATTTCTGGCCTATTTTAAATAAGCAAATAGATAATTATTATGCTATTAATTTGCTATGTAAATTGTTTAAATTGCTAACTCTTTCTTCTTTCCGTTATTATAGGCAGCTCACTTCTTCCCAAGGAAAATGGAAAATTCCCTTTCAAAGTAAACTGTTCCTTCCCTCACGCCCCAGATGTACAACCCAGGTGTTCTGTCCTATGTCTCTTTTGTAAAACAGGCCAGAATCCTGACAAAAGCCCTTCTGAATAATGCCTGCTTAAGGTGCATCAAACATCAAAAGCCACCAGAATTCCTTTCGCTACTCTAGAAAGGAAAAACACACTGGTTAGGGATCCCCTCCATATAAGTAAAAAATAATAGGGCGCCTGGTGACGGTTCAGCTGCCTGCTCCTTCTGCAGGCTTACATATGCTTCAAAAGGTCCTCTTCTCATTTCACTTGCTGTTTATGGAAAAGGGAAAGAAGAAAACTACCACATTCCAGAAACTTTTCAGTAGGTATGTTATAAATAGTTTTTAAGTTATTTCATAATATCCTGGCACAGTAGGGCAAAAAGAAACCCTTCTGAACCATTAGTGACTCTTTGGGATACACCTTTACCACAGGTGCTGTTACAATAGCAAAAAAAGGGTACCCAGGCCATCAAACACATATTTAGAAGCTTCTATAAGTGGGAAATATCGAGGAAGAGAATAAAAAGAGGCAATGAAAGCTATACCCATGAGATCCTGCCAGAGTGCTAAAGTTCCTGATGTCATTTTCACATAGAGGAAAGGAAAATTGCTGCCTGTAGATTCCACATTTTTAAAACCGACTTCTTTTTTCATTTTCAGGGCTGCCTGCCTCCTTTCTCTTTATTGCATATGTAAGAAAGATGTCAACACTTACAGACTTAATTAGAAAGTCGTAGAAAAACCTGTCAGCTAGATTTGCAGAATCCTGACACAGAAGTCCTCGGGCACGCAGCACCTGGGCAGTGATACTGGTGGCTCTGCAACTCACCTTCTCACCTGGCCTTTGCCTGAAGCCAGAAGCTGATATGATAGGGGAGGGAGGGAGATTCCTCCAGGCACTTCCATTTCAGTCTATCCTCTAAGGGGTTTCCTGACACTAGATAATGATGCTAACACTCAAGAGAAGAAGTCACTAAACAGATACCACCTTCTTAATTTGCGGAGAAGTGATCTGGAATGATAGTGAGTGGCAGAAACTCATACTCCTAGAGACAGGGGTCATTTCTTTTTGTAGGAGCCAAGCACTTGCCCCGCACACCCCACACCTATTGTCAGCTCTCTGAGGGCCCTGGTGGTGAACTCCAGTGGCATCCTTTCACAAAGAGGTCAACCTTCTTTCCACTAGCCATGCAGAAGCTGATTTGCTGCATCACAACAGTGTAAAGCTATCAGCATATTATTAATCAATTATATTTATGCCATAGGCAAAATCTGCCCATTTGTGAAGAAGTCAACTCACCATGGAAGATCATGGCTTAGTCAATGGAAACCTTGGTTTAAGTCCCACTACAAAAAAGAATAAAAACCCTGCTATAAAATTCAAAAACATTGATCTTAAAAACTGTGAGCAAAAAGTAAATACTTGAAGGTCCAATAAATATACTGGTTGAATTGACCTCTTTCTTTGAAGCTCTGAGACAAGATTTATTGGGAAGTGGGGACGGGGCATTTAGGGAGGTGTCTGATTCATTAAAACTAAAAAAAAAATCCAAAACAACTGGTCCATTCAGTGAAAATCTAAGCACAGAAATACATAGCAACTAAAATCTGACAAACTTCTTCAGCAATCTGGATGCCATAAACACAATGTTTTGATTCTTATACCAGATAATGCAGACAATTCAATGACTTGAGTTCATGCTATCATGTATTTAGTCCTCAGAATTGCCAAAATCACTGTCATAATTATTACTACTTACTAATACCACCAACCCATCCTGGGTATTTCAGGGAGCTAGCTATTAGAGGTACCGGCCTTAGCAGTTACCATGTACTACTTTGCACCCAAAGCCCTCTTCAAAGCACCAAGACTTATAGTGACTTAAGAGTTTTAAATGTGATATTTTCCGGCAGTTCTCCTCTGCAATCCAGCAACTCAGAAACATTATCACTTTTTCATACATAAATCTCTAAGTTCTGATGCTGTTTAGGCAAAGTGTTTTATCTGTCATTGTCAGTCAGTCCCTACATAATCATAGAGGAAATGACTGATAAAAGATGTGAATCAAATTGTCAACTCTGAATAGAGTTATATGCTTGAGATGGACAAGGAAATAAACTAATTCCAAGAAGCCATTCCTAGATCAAGGTCAGTGAGCACATAACACTGGCCTTAACCATTCCTACAGAATGAATAAAAATGCCATGACTTGGAAATCTGATTTTTTTTAAATTTTATTTAAGTTATGGTATACATGTACAGGACGTGCAGGTTTGTTACATAGGTAAACGTGTGCCATGGTGGTTTGCCATATCTATCAACCCACCACCTAGGTATTAAGCCCAGCGTGTATTAGCTACTTATCTTGATGCTCTCCTTCCCCTGCCACCCCCCAAAAGGCCCCAGTGTGTATTGTTCCCCTCCTTGTGTCCATGTGTTCTCATTGTTCAGCTCCCACTTATAAGTGAGAACATTCGGTGTTTGATTTTCTGTTCCTGCGTTAGTTTGCTGAGGATAATGGCTTCCAGCTCCATCCATGTCCCTGCAATGGACATGATCTCATTCCATTTTATGGTTGCACAATATTCCATTTTCTTTACCCAGTCTATCATTGATGGGCATTTGGGTTGATTCCATGTCTTTGCTATTGTAAATATTGCTGCAATAAACATAAGTGTATATGTATCTTTACAGCAGAATGATTTATATTCCTTTGGGTGTATACCCAGTAATGGGATTGCTGGGTCAAATGGTATTTCTGGTTCCAAATCTTTGAGGAATTGCCACACTCTCTTCCACAATGGTTGAACTAATTTACATTCCCACCAACAGTATAAAAGCATTCCTATTTCTCCACAGCCTCACCAGCATCTGTTGTTTTTTGACTTTTTAATAATCGCCATTCCAACTGGTGTGAGATGGTATCTCATTGTGGTTTTGATTTGAATTTCTCTAATGATCAGTGATGTTGAGCTTTTTTTCATGTGTTTGTTGGTTGCATATATGTCTTCTTTTGAGAAGTGTCTGTTCATGTCCTGTGCCCACTTTTGATGGAGTTGTTTTTTTCTTGTAAATTTAAGTTCCTTGTAGATCTGAATATTAGACCTTTGTCAGATGTTTTCTCCCATTCTGTAGGTTGCCTGCTCACTCTGATGATAGTTTCTTTCGCTGTGCAGAAGCTCTTTAGTTTAATTAGATCCCATTTGTCAATTTTTGCTTTTGTTACAATTGTTTTTGATGTTTTTGCTATGAAATCTTTGCCTCTGCCTATGTCCTGAATGGTACTGCCTAGATTTTCCTCTAGGGTTTTTATAGTTTCGGACTTTACATTTAAGTCTTTAATCCATCTTGAGTTAATTTTTGTATATGGTGTAAGGAAGGCGTCCAGTTTCAATTTTCTGCATATGGCTAGCCAGTGGAAAACTGATTTTACAGGCCTATCTCTGGTATAACTTTGGCTTTTCTCCACATGGAATCCTCCAGCCTAGAATGTTGTAACAGGTACATCTGGTAGGCAGCTAACGGGACCTAATACATGCCACAGATGTTAACTCCCTTTCTATCAAAGCTGCCAGCCAGTACCCAGCATGAGCTCTGACTCTGGTCTTCTCCAGCTGGGGGTAGCCTGGTCCACTCATTGCCCTGCACTGTAAACCTGCTCTCATTTCTATGTGTGCCATGACATGGAAAAGCTGGAATGGTGTTCTAAACTCCCTTGATTTCTCCCAACTTGGCTATCAATTGGGTTTAGAAGATTATCTGCTCTATTTTAAAATCTAAGGAAAGTGATGCCAATATAGGTTTGCACACTATCTCATGTTCAGCTTCTTTTTATAAGCAATATCATAAATGTCAATGATGGGCCATAATGGCATAGAATGATACTCAGCCAGAAACAAAAATCCTTCCCTATGACAGCCACAGTCTCTTCATGGCCTCTGAGAAGAAGTATGTACAAATGATATATCCAGGGGTCTCATGTCCCAGTGTAAGCCAGAATGAATCATATAGAGTTATTTATTTCCCTATGTATTTATTTACTGCCTAGGTGAGAGGCAGGTATGAGAGCCCTACAACACTTAAAGCAGGCAAAACTAATTTCTTTTCCCCCATCCTACTTAAATCTAACTAAATAATCACATCATTATCCTCTTTTCAGGAGACTGAGAGAGGGTTGTGGAAGGCAGAGGGGTCTATAGGTCCCTGTGAAGACCAAAACTGAAAGGTCTAGACCAAAAGTAAATAGGAGAAAATGTGTATCCCTTATCAAGTTGAAAATTATACTGCAACTCAGGCCGGGTGTGGTGGCTCACTCCTGTAATACCAGCACTTTGGGAGGCCGAGGCGGGTGGATCACGAGGTCAGGTGATCGAGACCATCCTGGCTAACATGGTGAAACCCCGTATCTACTAAAAATACAAAAAAATTAGCCAGGTGTGGTAGTGGTTACCTGTAGTCCCAGCTACTCGGGAGGCTGAGGCTGGAGAATGGCATGAACCCAGGATGTGGAGCTTATAGTGAGCTGAGATGGCGCCACTGCACTCCAGCCTGGGCGCCAGAGCAAGACTCCGTCTCAAAAAGAAAAAACGAAAAGAAAATTATACTGCATCTAAGAATGTGCCTGTGATGCAATAATAAATGTTTTTAACTCAGGCATTTGTTTTACTGAGACACATGTCTCAAATATTCCTAATCCCCTCCATCTGTCTCTTTAAATACCACTGTAGTGCTAGCTAGCCTTTGCCATCTCTCACCTGGGCCTGCACCAGCCTCCCACTGGGCTCTCTACTTCCACTCATCCTGGCTACAATTCTCCCTTCAGGAGTCAGCGTGAACGTTCTCACAGGTAAATCAGGTTACATCCTCCCTCTCCCTAAAACTCTAAAAAAAAAAAAAAAAAGCCTTCCCATTTTTCTTTGACTAAAAACCAAACATGTGATTCAGCCTGCAGGGCCTTACGTGTTCTATCTACATTTCCAACCTTATTTCATGCTATGTGTCCCTTTGTCTACAAAGCTCCCAACACGTCAGGCTCTGACAGCCCACCAAACATTCTTTCCCACTTTAGGGTCTTTGTACTTACTGATCTCTCTGATCTTCTCCCAAATTTTCAAGGGAACAGTATCTTTCTACCCTTTAAATCTTCAGCTTAAATATCATCTACTCAGGGAGACCTTTTCTGATCGCCCTAGCCATAGTAGCCCCCACACTGCTATTTTCTCTGCAGCCACTGTCACTTACTTTACAGCACTTACCACCAGCTCTTTTCACTAACTAATGATATGTTCAGTCCATTATGCCTTTATCTCACTCTCTAATGCTGTCTTGTTCACCCCAGTGCCCAGCACCGTGCCTGTCTCCTAATGGAGGTCTCCATCAGTACTTGCTGATTGACTAATAGATGAATAAATGAGAACCCACAATATGGTTAGATCCATCTATGCATCTTTTCGTCACTGAGCCTCTATTCAAAGATTAAGACATCAAGGTTTTCTTAGTTCTCTCATTATTCTACGTGTACTCCTCAAAATTTGCCTCTAAATGAGAAAGGAATACATTTACATTTTATAAAAACCGAAGTTTCACAATTCATCAACAGTTGTGCCAATAGCAACTGCCATATAACCCGCAACATAAGTTCTTCAAATAATCCCCCAAAAGAGTTACATGGTCAAATGAATCTGCAAAACACTACACATTTTTTTTCTTTTTCTGGTTTTGGCTTGGAAACCCACATTGGGTTTTAGCATATTAAAGACACCAAAAGAATTACAGTAAGGAAACCTGACTTTGTTTTAACCCAAGATTTTCCAAGCTCGTGGCAAAAGAGCCAATTTTTCTACTAAAGCCAATTAACATCCCTACAAACTAGTATACCTCAAAATAGAATTTGGAAACAATTTTCTAGATAACTGTATAGAGGAAAGTGCCAAATGTAGTTTTCTTGAGAGATGTCCTTTTGGTTCACAGTAAAGAAGCTGGTGATAAAATTTGAAACACTAACAATGATAATTAAAAGTCAATTATCTATAGACCAGTGGTTTTGATTACATAATTTCAGAATTATCTACACTATTTGCTTCTTCTGCCTGTCTTCTAGATAGTTAAATGATCACCACTAGTGATGTTATTAACTATGGATTCAACAAACAGCTAAGTTTGAAACAGTGAAACAGCAAAATTTCACCATGGACACAAATATAATTCATTTGCCATAGTAGAGGGGCACAGAATCAGGCATATTTGATCACCTATAAACACAGGAAATGGCAAAAAAAAAGCCTATTCTCTTTCCCACCCCCACAGCTACAAATGACAGATATTCATAGGGCCCCTCCCACCAAAACCAGAAAAAAAAAAGCAGACTGAAAAAAAATAGAGATTCCATGTTAGTATTAGCAAAAACGTTACACCTCTATCATTTACATGGATTATATAGTTAATAATTAACTAGCTAGGATGACAGAAAGATAATGGCTTAAATCTAAGACTGATCTTTGAGTGATTACAGACATAGAGCTTGAGGACTCACTACAATTGAAATGTCAGCACTGATGCGAGAATAAAAGAAGAGAACTATAGAAGGATGTGGCCAGAATAGGGCAGAGCAGAGCAGCAGACTGTAGAATAACTCAGAATCAGACAATAGCAAGAAATGAGGGTCTGGCTTGAACCAGGACAATCACCACCTCAGCCCCTCTGGGATAAGGTTTGACCCATAGCCTAGTACCAGAGACAAGTTCTTCAGTTTGATCTGCAGTTGAAATATAAAATATTAAGTATTAAAATAGAAACCATCTGACAAAGATATCATACTTTATTGCCAGCGTGTTCTTATAAGACCAGAATGTCCTGGTGGACTTTAACTATACCCCCTTCAAAAATAATAAAACCATTAAGTTAAGCTTCATTAATTGTAAACTCATGACAATTCGGACAACAGAGATGAGGTTTACATACTCTGTAAAAAGTACATGGAAAGCAGATGAATAGTGGAAAGAAGATGGTAGGGATGACAACTGAGATCTTTTCAAGATCTGGTCCATGCCTACATCTCCGCCTCACCTCTCACAATCTCCCATGCCACCTCTACCACTGTTGTACCCTGTGCTCCAAACATACTAAACTACATAGACTCCCAAGTGTGCCACCCTCTCTCATGCTGCTCCCTCTGGTTATAATGTCCTTCTACCACCCATATCACCCCCTTTGCCCAATGAAATCCTACTCAACTTTCAAGACTTGGCTCAGATGCCTTTCATGAGCTCCTCTTCAACCCAACCTGGGGTAACTGCATCCCCTAGTGTTCATACAGTCCTATCAGAATACTTACACTATGTTGGATGATCTATTTTCTTGACAACTTATTTGCCAGGCCTATATCCCCATGTCTGTCATACTGAATAGTAAACAATAACCAATAAGCATAGGTCGAATAAATAAATACATTAAAAAAATCCATATGCAAAGAATAGAGAGAAAAAAAAGAGTGGCAATCTGAATCTGAAGTCAGCTGATAATAAGAAATCATGGGTCCTGTGTTGCCTACTGACTTATGAACCTGAATACTTTCATTTGGCATGCTAACTACAGCTTGGGCAGTTCTGCCTGTACCCTGGAATCCAGGTCAGCACTCCAGGTCCTTATCTCATTCTAGTGCTACTTAGGCCACCTCTGCTTACATTACTGAAACTCTTACTGCCATGTTAGTGAAACTATCAGCAACTAAAGGGTCATAAGGCTCTCTGTACACAGACCTTTAGAAATAACTATCCCTTCACTGCAGAGAGCAGATGTGATTTCTCCCCGCAACACAAGTCATTTGAACCATTAATGCAGACACCAAATTACACATTTTCAAGGTTCACTGACTAGGAAAATGGTGTTAATTTTGGTGCTCTGGTCTTAGGATGTATAATTTAGGCACAAACAGATTTGTTTTTTAAAAAATATTGATTTAACTTTAATGATGATTTTTGGGGCGGTGGGGGCATGGTGGGAAGAAGCAACAGGGCCCCAGGAGATGAAATGCAGTTCTCTATCGGTGTGTTGGAAAATACACCACTAAACTCGGTTCTGGAAATGTCATTTTCATGCCAAATTAAAGGTAAACATAATTATGTCTCACACATCAAAAGTACCTAATTAGACACACTCTTTGAGGCTAAAATATGCATGCAGACATAATTAATTTTAACTTACTTCATAATAACTTCATTATTTATGAAGTATCAATCAAAAACATTAAACTAGTTTGTATTTATAAGAAGATCTTAAAAACTGACAGTGATTTCCATTGTAATTCATTCCCGGTTTTCTGCTTTGGGAAATACACAAGTGTCTGTTCCTTTTTATCTTGATGCTAAAAGAAAAAAAAAAAAAAGAACCAAAGGAAATTTTAAGTAAGGAGTGGTGGGAAGTGAAGATAAAGCTTTGTGAGTCATGATGAATTTGCCACAAATAAAAATGCTGGGACTGTGACCAGGTAGAAAACTATTCATCACACAAATCTGAAGACCTCTGTCTACTCCATCCCTCTGTAATGAATAATTACCATGGCATTAGTGCTCCTACTCAGTTGTGGGGAGTAAACTGTCAATCATCCCAAGATATGGGTTCAGGGGTGAAGCTGACGCCAGGCTCTGTAAAGGAGCCTCTGAGAAGGACTGGATGGAAAGAGACCCCAAAGCTTCCCCAGAGGGCCTCTGCTATGATTTAAAACACCCTATGGCAGCTCTCTGTGGAAGACGAAAAACTCAAAGACAACAGGAAAGAAACTTAAAAGGCCTACAGTCCTGCTCTAAATAGGAGAAAAATTTCACACTCCCAAAAGTAGTCCACATTTATATGCACAGAATGTTGTATGCTGGGTGCTACAATGTCCCATTTCTTAAAATCAAGCAAACTGTGAAAAGAGGAAGAATTTGAAAACGGTAAAGTGAGAAAATAAAGGAAAAAGAATTGGCTTAGAGCCAAGAAAGAAGAGGCCTGTAAACACTGTCTCTGAAAGGGTGAGTTTGGTGTAGATCTGACAGAAAAAGAATGTGAAATGACACAGAATCAACCATACAATTCTAATATGCATTCCACAAAGAATGCGACTTCAACTTCAGATCATGACAGAGTTATTGGAACTGGGTCTGTCTGTCCTCCTGCCATAAACAACTAGAAAGTTGGTGGAATACTGGCCTGTTTTCAGACATTGGACAATAGGCAATGGAAGATAGTAATTGTTGAGAGAAGAGAAACTGTCAAGATGAAATCATGTTTGCCCTGGTTTTCTGCCTGAGGACATTTTCCAGACTGTGGCACAGGAAAGTGCAGCCCAAGTAGAGAACTATGTCCCTGAACTGAGGAGATGCAAATTGAAGCTCGCAGCCACTGAAGCAACCAGAATGTGTAGGGCAGAGTACTGGAAATAAGACAATTCCACAGGAGGAAACAGGGCACTTAGAAGTTAGCCTGAAGGTCTCCCATGAGTCCTTGACAAAAGTCTGGATTACGAAAGTGAAGAGTGAAACTCTGTCAGCCCTAGCAGAAAGTAACTACTGCAAGCCTGGGAGATGAACAAAAATACCAGATGTCATAACTATGCTGAGAGACATTGGAGCCCTGGTTCAGTCAGAGTGGAAAGATGTCAAACACCTCAGCATTCAGTTAAAACCACAGAAAGGGCACCCCTTGGAGAAAACACCACTCCCTAAAGTAAAGGTTGTGTCTGTAGGTATAAGGATAAAACCTAAAATAGAGCCAACCTAAAGGGGAATAAAACCAAGTCCAACAGGATCAAGAAAACCCACCAGTAATCTAAATGCTTTCCAGAAGAAAATTCAATTTCCTTTCAAAGAACACAACATACCCCAGATTCCCTACCAGGAATTATCCTCGATGTCCAATTTACAATAAAAAATGAACAAGTCATACAAAAGTAGAAATACATGACTCATAATAAAGAAAAATAAGCAGCCAATACAGAGACCAAGAGATGACCCAGATGTAAAAATGAGTAGATGGGATTTTAACATAGTTATTATAAATATGTTCAAGGGCTTAAAGGAAAATATGGACATATAAATGAACATATGGAGAAATCTTAGCAGAGATATGAAATATATAAAAGAAAGCCAATTCTAGTAGTAAAAAGTAATATGAAAAATTTAGCAAGTAGTCTTAGTAGCAGATTGAAGACTATAGCATAGAGGATCAATGAGTTGGAAGACAAATCAATAGAAATTATCCAATTTGAAGAACATAGATGAAAGCATTTTTAAAAAATTTTTTAAAAACAGCCTCAGTGAAGACAGCTTCAATAATACTAAGTGGTCTAACATGTGCAATTGTTAGCTGACAGAAAAAGAAAAGAGACAATGGAACAGAAAAATATTTGAAGAAATACTAGCTGAATATTTTCCAATATGATGAAAAACATCTACCTATAGATCCAAAAAAGCTCAGTGAACCATAAATACAGAAATACAAAACAAATTACAACTAGGCACATAATGTCAAACTGCTAAAAATCAAAGATACAGAAAAAAATCATACAAGCAGCCTGAGAAAGATGCGTACATTAATGACAGAGAAATAATTCTTCAAATTACAACTGGCTTCTCATCAGAAATAATGGACCCAAACAACAATAAAACATCTTTATATTGTTGGGGGTCGGGGTCGGGGGGGGGGGGGGACTGTCAACCCAAAATTCTATACCCAATAAACATATCCTTCAAATCTGAGGTTGAAAAAAAGCATTTGCAGAGATAACACAGCCTAAGAAGATTTATATCCAACAGACCTGTACTACAAAAAGAAATTTCTTCAGGCTAAAGGCAAATGATACCAGCCAAACACACATAGGAAGCAAAGAACAACACTGGAAATAGTGCATATGTGGGTAAATATAAAAAGCAACCCTTTTTCTCTTAACTTCATTAAAAGAAAACTATTTAAAGGCATATAGTATAGGGTTCATAATGCATATAGTATAGGGTTTATAATGCATATAGAAGTAAAATATATGACATAACACAAAAGCCAGGGGAGTAAAATGTAATTATATAATAAAAAATTCTTAAACATGAAGTGTAGATAAGAATATTATTAATTATATTAATCATATTATATTATGTTATATATAAATAATATAATTACATTATTAATATAATATAATTATATTATATTATTAATGTAATGTACTATTAATATAATATAATTAATTATATTATTAATATAATTAATCGATAAGAACATTAAAATGTACTCGGCCAGGTGTGTTGGCTCACGCCTGTAATCCCAGCACTCTGGGAGGCCAAGGTAGGTGGATCACTTAACGTCAGGAGTTCAAGATCAGTCTGGCCAACATGGTGAAACCCCATCTCTATGAAAAACACAAAAAAATTAGCTGGGCATGGTGGCATGCACCTGTAATCCCAGCTACTTGGGAGGCTGAGGCAGGTGAATTGCTTGAACCCGGGACGTGGAGACTGCAGTGAGCTGAGATTGTGCCACTGCACTCCAGCCTGGGTGACAGAGTGAGACTTCATCTAAAAGAGAAAAAAAAAAAAGAAAGAAAAGAAAGGTACGTCAAAACTCTATTCAAAAAGCAGACACTGCCAGATTGGATGAAAACACAAAATCCAACATTTTGCTGTCTAAAAGAGACTAATATAAAATGTAAAGCCATATATATGGGGTCAAATCTGCATAAGAAAGCTGGTGTGGTTATGTTAATAACAAAAAATAGTCTTTAAGACA
Source organism: Gorilla gorilla gorilla (assembly GCF_029281585.2). Taxonomy (NCBI): domain Eukaryota; kingdom Metazoa; phylum Chordata; class Mammalia; order Primates; family Hominidae; genus Gorilla; species Gorilla gorilla. The sequence goes on from NC_073236.2 coordinate 83,498,968, forward strand.
AGGATTATTATTGTAGATAATGAAAGACAATTCATAATGATTAAAAGGTCAACTTTTTCGGAAGACAAGTTGTAAATACTTATCAGTTATAAATACTTATGTGCATAAGAAAAGAACTTCAAAATAAAAGAAGCTGATAGAACTAAAGGCAGAGAGACAAACACACAAGAGCAAACCAAACATTAGTAAGGATTTAGAAGATTTGGGCTGGGCATGGTGGCTCACGCCTGTAATCCTGGCAGTTTGGGAGGCCAAGGCAGGTGGATCACTTAAGGTCAGGAGTTCAAGACCAGCCTGGCCAACATGGTGAAACTCCATCTCTACTAAAAATAGAAAAATTAGCTGGGCATGGTGGTGCACACCTGTAATCCCAGCTACTCAGGAGGCTGAGGCAGGAAAATCACTTGAATCTGGAAGGCTGAGGTTGCAGTGAGCCTAGATCACGCCACTGCACTCCAACATGGGCAACAAGAGTGAAACTCCGTCTCAAAAAAAATAAGAAGATTTGAACATTATCAATCAATATGACTTGAAGAACATTTAGAAATCACTATATTCAGAAATCTAGAATTCAGATTCTGTCAAGTGCAAACAGAATATCAATCAAGAAAGAGCAATAAAAGACATAATAAATTTCAAAAATGTTGAAATATTATAGATCATAATATGGGAAAACAATAGAAATAAACTAGAAATCAATAAGGATATCTAGAAATGCCCAAGTATTTAAAAATTAAACAACACATTTGTAAATAACCTATTTATCAAAGAAAAAAATCACAGGGAAATAGAAAGTAATGAATGATAAAAATACAGTATATCAAAATTTATGAGATGTAAATAAAGCAATGCTTAGAGGGAAATGTAGAGTTTTAAATACTTAGAAAAGATAAAAGGTTTAAAATCAGTGATTTAAGTTTCCTTTTTAAGAAGCTATGGAAAAAGACAAGAAAATTAGACCCAGAGTAAATAGAAGAAAATGATATAGGTAATACAAATTAACTTAAGTAGAAAACACACAAACAATAGACAAAACTAACAAAGCTAAAGTTTGTTCATTTGAAAGATCAGTGAAATTGACCAACTACTATCAATACAGATCGAAATAAGAAGAAAATAATACAAATTGGAAATGTCAGAAAGGAAAGATATGTCATTACAGATCCTACAGATATCACAACTCATACCAGTAATTTTAATAATGTAAATGAAATAGATTTCCTTGAAAAATACAAGTTACCAACATTGATTCAAGAAGAATCAGCATAACTCTAATGCCAAAAACCAACCAAAGAACCATTTTATGTTTAAAAGTTACATATCAGAATTCATCATAAAAATAGACCAAAAGAATCAAAAAGCAAATCTGGTGAAAGTAATAGCAAATCCAAAACCAGCAAATGTTAGAAAAGAAACTTTCATAACCAAGTGGAATTTATTCAAAAAATAAGTTTGAACAGTCAAAGTGAATCAGTGTAACACATTTTAGTGTAATAAAAAAGAAAACCCATATTGTCACCACAGTCACAAAAAAAATTTGACAAAATTAACACCTATTCATGATTTTAAGAAAAACTCTCAAGAAACTGGAATAGAAGGAACAACATTATGAAGAATATCTATAAAAAGTGACAAGTAACACTGTGAAATACTGAATGCTTTTCCTCTAAGATCAGTAGATGAGTAGAGTACTTCTACCGAGTATAGCATTTGAGTTCTGAGTATGTACATCAACACAATAAAAATAAATCAACTACACATATTGGAAAGTAAGAAGTAAAACTGTCTTTATTTGCAGATACAAGATTGTTTACATAAAAATCCTAAATATTTTACTAAATATCTACTAGAATAAAAGAATTTAATATTGTCATAGGATACAAGGTCAATATATAAAAATCAACTGTGTATTTCTATATACTAGAAGAAAAAAAGAAAACATTTTAGTACCATTAACAATACTATAAAAATTAAGTCATTAGGAATGAATTTAACAAAAGGTGTGCAGTGCTACTATTCTATAAAGTACAAAACACTGCTAAGAGAAATTAAAGCAGTCCAAATAAATGAAAAGTATGGCCGGGAATGGTGGCTCACGCCTGTAATCCCAGCACTCTGGGAAGCCGAGGCGAGAGGATCACATGAGGTCAGGAGTTCGAGACCAGCCTGGCCAACATGGTGAAACCCCGTCTCTACTAAAAATACAAAAATTAGCTAAGCGTGGTGCTGCATGCCTGTAATCCCAGCTACCTGGGAGGCTGAGGCAGGAGAATCGCTTGAGCCTGGGAGGCGGAGGTTGCAGTGAGCTGAGATCGCGCCATTGCACTCCAACCTCGGCAACAAGAGCTAGACTCCATCTCAAAATAAATAAATAAATAAATAAATGAAAAGTCAATGAGAAGATTTCATATTATTAAAATATATAGACACAACACAATCCAAATCAAAACATCAGTCTTTCTTTGTAGAAACTGATACAATTATTTTAATATATACTTGACCTCAACTTGTTGAAATAATCAACAACAACAAAAATGTAGAGGACTCACACTATTTGATTTCAGGACTTACTACAAAGCTACAGTTATCAAGACAGTCTTGTATTAATGTAAGGACAGACAAACATAACAACAGAATCTAAAAAAAGATCCACACATATATGGCCAATTTATCTTTGACAAGGGTGCCAAGGTAATTCAATGGGGGAAAGAACAGTCTTTTCAACAAATTGTACCTCGATATCCATAAAAAAAAAAAAACTCTCAAAACTTTCCTCACATGTTAAGAACTAATAATAATAACAAAATGGATCACAGACCTAAAGATCAAATCTAAAATAATTAAAGTTGTAGTTAAAAACATAGGGAATAACATTTGCAATCTTAGAGTATGCAAAGATTTCTTAGGATACAAGTACAGACCACCAAATTTTTAAATGGATATACTGAACTTCTCAAAATTAAGGATTCTTCTTCATCTAAACACCACTAAGAAAATGACAGGTCAAGCTACAGATTGAGAGAAAACATTCTTATTCACTATTATTTACATATATCTGACAAATATGTATATAGCTTTGAAAAAAATACTTGATTACAGAATATATAAAGAACTCTAAAAATTCATGAAAAAGATAAACAGCTAATCAAAAAAGGCAAAATCCATGAACAGACACTTCACCAAAAAAGATCACAAATGGCTGATATGCAACTTCATTATTCATCAGAGAAATGCAAACAAAACCTTTAGGACACTGTTATATACCCACTAGAATGGCTAAAATAAAAAAGCCTTACCATACCAAATGTGTATGAGGGATGTGGAACAACTGGAATTTTCAAACACTTATGATGGGAGTGTAAGATGATACCACCACTTTCAGAAGCTATTTGGCAGTTTTTTATAAAATTCAATACACACCTACCCTATGACTTGCAATTCTATTCCTAGGTACTCATCCAGAAGAAATGAAAATACAATATCCACAAAAAGACTTGTGTGTCCATGACTTTATTCAGAATAGCCAAAAACTAGAAAGAACCCAAGTCCCATCAACAAAACCGTATATAAACAAATTGGTACACATTCGAATAGAAAAAATATTTTTTAAAAAATGAACAGATAATACATGCAACAACATGGCTTAATCTCAAAACCATTATGTTCAGTGAAAGAATCCAGATACACAAGTAAATACTGTATGGTTCTGTTTACTTTAAGCTCAAGAACAGGTAAAACTAATGTGTGTGATATAAATAAGAATAGTGGCCACCTAAATGGTTTAGAGATTCACTGTAAGAGGGTAAAAGGTAACTTTTGGGGGTGATGGAAATGTTCTAAATCTTTATTTAAGTATTGGTTACGTGGACATACTGTTGGCCAAAACTCATCAAATTATATACTCACAATATATGTATTTCACTTTGTTTAAAATTTCACCTAAAAAAAGTAAGAATCTAGGATTTCTGGTGGCTCCAACATCCTATAAATATTAATTTCTAATGTCAAAGGATAATCTGAAGTTTACTTTTTGAGTGAAACTAGTCAATAATATAACTTTATTAACATGTAGTACTACTTCCTCACCAAAAGTTTGTGAGGGAGAGAGAGAGAATGGGCCAGAAATAACTTTTCTGTTAGATGTATGTGCTAACATCACTGCCTCCCACCTCCACCTCATTGTTCTTTAACACTCTCTCTAACACTAAATAACAAGTGATTCTCTCAGTAGCTGGATCCTAACTCTTAGGGATTTGTCGTATTAGTTGGTATGCTTGGGGGAGGGGATTGTCTTTGGAGTGTTGGATTTGATGTGTTATAGTTAATTAAGGTATTTCAGTTCTTGCTTGTAAGCATGGTGAGGAGGAATTAATGTGAAGTTTGGTTCGGCATGTACTACGGACGGTCAAGCAATTATAGTACTATAATTACTTATAACTTAATACTTGGGTCTTTAAGCATCTCACTCTCGTTCACTAAGAAATGGCTCACCTAAAGCTATGATGCATTTTCAAACACAAGTAAACTGAACTTGAGACGTCTTTAAATAAGATCTAAATTGCTCTTACAATGGATTAAAAAGCCAAGGTTCAGAAGGGGTAGTGACTCTAGCTGAGCTGCAAAACCTTGAAGTAAAGAAGGAAGGGCCTTTGCCCAGCTGGCCCACAGAGAGCCAACTCTAGATGCTAGGCCAGCACAAGTGCATGAACCATCAAATTCTATGGAACTCAAAAGTGCTAGAGGGAGTGAAAAGGTTCTAAGAGAGAGAGACACAATACGTTAAGTGAATTCATGCCTTGTGTTTAGAGGTGGGGGGGTGAGGATAGTATGTAGTTCACAAGGAATTTTAAAATGCCATATTCCTTTTGAATTTCTTATTCTTTCAGGTTTTAGATTTAAGGATTAGGCAATTTTACTCCATGGGAAATAACCTGTAGTAACAGCACCAATTTTGTTAAAATCAGTGTATCAAAGAGAAGTCTGCATTCACATGTTTATTCCAGCACTTTTCACAATATCCAAGATATGAAATTAACCTACATTTCTATCAGTGAATGAATAAAGAAAACAGGTATATATACCCAATGGAATATTGCTCAGTCATTAAAAAGATTTCGTTCTTTTTATTTCATTTTATTCCTGTATTTGCAGCAACAGGAATGAATCTAGAGGACAATAAAGTAAGTGAAATAACCCAGGCACAGAAAAATAAATACCACATAACCTCACTCATATGTGGAGTCTAAAAAAGTTGATCTCATAGAAGAACACAATACAAATGATGGTTACCAAAAGCTTGGGTGGTTAGAGGAGAGGAAGGAGATGTTGATCAAAGGATATATAATTACAGTTAAAATAGTAGAAATATTTTTTACATTGCAGAATAGGCAAGTTTATAGAGACAGAAAGTAGAGAAGTGATTGCCTGGAGCCAGGGGTGAAGGGGAGAGATAGGTGGTGGGAGGGGGAGAAATAAGGAATGACTATTAATGGTTACGGAGTTTCTTTGGGGGGTTATGAATATGTTCTAAAATTGTGTGGTGGTTGTACAACTCTGTGAACAAACTGAAAACCATTGGATTATATATTTTTAAGTGGGTGAACTGCATATGTGAATTATAACTCCATAAAATTTTTTTTAAAAAGCCTGTCCAGGGCTTTGGAAATGCAATGCAAATTCCCAAAGACCTTGAGAAGATAACACTAGCCACACACCTAAACTGAGTCTGCTGGAAGGTCAACTTTCTAGTTCACAGTCCATTAAGCTTCATGCTAACAAGGATACAGACACAGACCAGAAGAGAGGGGACTGTGGAGCACAGAGCCTCCAAAGGTCCCCTGGCAAATCACAGCTGGCCTTGGGCCACCCCAAGAATGTTGATCCTTGGCAGCAGTTTCATCAGTTAAGAAGGAGATGGTTTGTTCCTTCCCTCTCGTGCCTCCTGTTGATCCCTAACACACACACTAAAGGAGAAAGTAACCTGGAAGAAATGAGAAAAATAAGAAAGCAGACCAGGGTCTGGCGCGGTGGGTCATGCCTATAATCCCAGCACTTTGGAAGGCCGAGGTGGGCTGTTCACTTGAAGTCAGGAGTTTGTGACCAGCCTGGCCAACATGGTGAAACCTGGATCTACTAAAAACACAGAAATTAGCTGGGCGTGGTGGTGGCCACCTGTAATCCCAGCTGCTTGGAAGGCTAAGGCAGGAGAATCGTTTGAACCCAGGAGGCAGAGGTTGCAGTGAGCTGAGATTGTGCCACTGCATTCCAGCCTGGGCAACAGAGAGAGACTCCATCTCCAAAAAAATAATAATAATAAAAAATAAAAACAGACCAGGCTACTCCCATGCCTAATCCCTCAGACTGAGTTGAGAAGGACAAAATGATAAGATGATCCTTGAACCAGATATCAGATTGAAGTATTCAGCTGGAAAAGACAGAATTGGACTTTGCTATGCGTCTAAAAGTGACCAGAAAGCTCTGGGATATATGTGAGATATCATTAAAACACATCAAAAAGCAATTCAACACAGCACAGTTGAAGGATATAATGAAGAATAAATAAAACCATTTTATGTTATGTACCCAGACCCATTCAGACTTAAAAGAAAAAAAAAAAAGTCCAGTTCATTTATGAGGAAATCATTTTCTTGATTTTATTCATTAAAAAGGGGAGGAGAGTGAAGACACTACCCAAACCAATATAGAGGATCTAGACACTCTGGCATGGGGGAAAGACACTAAAGACACACAGGTTCTAATGACACTTCTATACCAACAGCCACCTACTTGCATCTCTAGCGAGTACTAATGTCCTGAGCTCTAGGCCAGCATATCCAAGGGCAAGGTCTTTGAAGGTATGGCCTCCCCAGCCTCATCTCCCCCATGTTCACATGTGCTCACCTAATCCCACCCATGCTAAGCTGTCTGGAACCCGTGGCCTCTGTTGCTTTCCATGCATGCTGCTCTGTTGGTCCAATACATCCCTTCCTAATGTCTTTTGAGTTACTCCAGCTTATCTTCCCAAACTCAGCACAAGGGTCACCGTCTTTTAGAACCTAGGGGAGGTAAGTGCTACTTTCACTACATTATGGCATTTTCCAAGAAGAAAACATTAAGGGGCAGCTCCTTAGGAGACTCTGCGCCTAAGGGCTAGAGTCTCATCTTACTCATGTTAGCATTCCCTATGCTGGGCAGAGTGCCTTATACAGAGGGTGCTTAGGAAATGTTAGAGGAAGGAATAAGTGAATTTACCAATGAAGATATGAAGTCTATCGAGGGTTTCAGAAAATTATGAAATGTAATGTCTGAAGCAATTATCACATAGCAAGTCAAAGTTAGGGTACTGACCTATAACTTTAAACAAGTCATGTGATTTTTTAATGCTTCCATGTCTCCAGCGTCAAATGGAAAGAAAAATCAATCTCCAAAGGTTTTTTTTCAGCTCTAAAATTCTATGTTTATGCGTCCATGCAGGATCTCTATGGAAAGGGGCTTAACTTAAAGAAGAAGAGAAGAAAACGAAGGACATTTTGGGTTTTCTGTTCCCAAAGAGTTTTCAGGAGAAAAACAACAAACAATCTGTTCTAAATGGCTTAATCATGCCTGCAAGATGATAGGTCATGAAAGATGATTCTTAAATTTTACCTCCTTTCCCACTTCCTAATTATTAGAAAACAGACATAAAAGGCATAGGTAGAAGCTTCCCATCAAGGAAGCTGGCAACTTGGTACCCAGGATCCGGCTTCCTCATTTAAGCTGCTGAGCTATTGTGAAAGAATGAAAAAAGTCATCAAAGCAAAAAAGAATAATCAAAAAGAGAGGACTGTGTGGCCTCAGAGAGTCCCAGCAACTCAAAGCAGTTTAGAACTGGCCTGTTCTTGGAGGATTAGGAGACTATCTTCTCTGCTCCTCAGGCTGTGTAGTAATTCTAAGACCCTAGTGTCCTTAGTTAGCACTGGCTAGATGCTGAAAACAAAGTTCACTGCTGGAACAGACGATGCCTGGCTAAGCCATCACTCACTGGTTTGCATTTGCAATCCAGATGTACATCAACCTTCAAGTTAAAATACAATAAACCCCATGACACAAGTTTACCTACGTAACAAACCTGCACTTGTACCCCAAACTTAAAATAAAAGTTAAAAAAAATACACTCACTGTACTAGTCCATTTTCACGCTGCTGACAAAGACATATCAGAGACTGGGCAATTTACAAAACAAAGAGGTTTATTGGACTTACAGTTCCAAGTGGCTGGGGAGGCCTCACAATCATGGTGGAAGGTGAAAGGCACATCTCACGTGGCGGTGGCAAGAGAGAGAATGAGAGCCAAGCTAAATGGGTTTCCCCTTATGAAATCATCAGATCTCGTGAGACTCATTCACTACCATGAGATTAGCACAGGAAAGACTTGCCCCCATAATTCAATCACCTCCCACCAGTTCCTCCTATGACACGTGGGAATTTCGGGAGTTACAATTCAAGATGAGATTTGGGTGGGGATACAGTCAAACCAAATCACTCACCAAAGCATAAAAACCACCCTGGGCCACTCTAGCCCGTCACCTTCAGAAAGTAAAGCCAGTAAGCAAAATAAAAAGCACTCAAAAATATGTTTCTAGGTCCATAACCTTGTTAGCCAATTCTGAAATTGCCATATTCCTGGGAATAATTTTATATCTATACTCAGAAGTTCCAGTAAGAAAAAAATTAATGAGTTTCTAAATTTACCTAATAGGAATATAAGGAGGGGAGATGCCCTAAATCTATTTCATATGATGTAAAATTCCCTCAAAGCTACCAATCTGAGTAAATTGATTAACTGTGAAATCCTTCTTTCTTGAGCCAAATTTAAACAGGATACTTATAGAGGGTGAGGAAACATCATGAGGCTAGCCCATAGGATCTTCATGCTCTGACTCAGTCTTTTCTCCTAATTAGCAAAAAAGGGACCTACAAAAATACCAAAACAAAAGGGCAGATTTACTCAGAAGATTCATGATGAACTTTTGCCTCCTGATTCTCAGAAGTGAGAAAGGATTTGGCTTTTGCTTGTGGGTAAAAATAACAGAACAAGCTCTAACTTATCACAGATCAATCTAGGTATAAAGGTCATGATGAAGATAAATAATACCAACAGTATAAAGGGATGTATATGTCTACAAAATATTACATCAGACAGTCAGCACTCTAAAGCCAGATTAAAACTGGAACATTACATGGGTTCCTGTATTCAGGCTCAGTATTGGTCAATAGTAGAAAGCTCTGTCCTAATTTCCATTTTTCACTCTTTGCCACGTGATGTAAATACAGAATGTGGACAAACAGCGAAAAAGTGAAAATTTATTAAATAAAATGAGTGGTCTATATGATGTTAAATAGCTGGTGTAACTGATTCTCTTTAAATGGCACCTATAGCAGTGATGATCTATTTCATAGTGAAACAATTCTAATTTTAACTTCTAGCTATACTGAGCTACTGTACTCCATTTACCAAGAGAGGCACTCTACAAAGGACTACAAATAAAAGTTAAAAAATGTTAAAAAATGTTAAAAAATGAATACAGGTTGCTGTATTCATGCTGCCATGTAGCTGGGGATACATTCATTCAAGGCCAGCAGGCCTAATATAAAGACTGAGGGCTTATATTAATATAACAGATTCATGGTGGGTTCAAAGCAGGTTGCTGTGAACTGAATAATTCCCCCCCGACCCCCACTAACAACAACAAAAAGTCATCGGTTGAAACCCTAGCTCCCGACATGGTGGTATTTAGAGATGAAGCCTTTGGGAGGTAATCAGATTTGGATGAGGTCGTGAGGATGATGCCCTCATGATGAAATTAGTGTCCTTATAAGAACAGACACCAGAGAGCTTGGTTTCTCTCTCTTAACCCACACACACCAAGAAGGCCAGAAGGCCATGTGAGGACATAGCAAGAAGGTACCATCTGTAATCCACAGAGAGAACCCTCACTAGACACTGACCTTGCTAGCAGTCTTGATCTTGGACTTCCAGGCTCTGGAATTGTGATGAATAAATTCTTGTTATTTAACCCCCACAGTCTATGGTATTTTGTTATGGCAACCAGAGCAGACTAAGACATAGGTTACGCTTAATAGATTATGATGGCTAACTTCATGTGTCAACTTGACTAGACTACGGTGCCCGGTCATTTGGTGAAACACTACTCTAGATGCTGCTGTGAAGGTATTGTGAATGTAATTAACACTGACAATCCATAGATTTTAAGTGAAGCAGATTACCCTCCATAATGTGGGTGGGCCTTATCCAATCGGTCGAAAGCCCTAAGAGCAAAGACTGAGGTTTCCTGAAAAGGAAGCAATTTTCCCTCAAGACTGCAACACAGAAACCCTACCTGAGCCTCCAGCCTGTTGTCCTGCCCTGCGGATTTTGAACTTAAAACATTAACTGTTGCTTAAATGTATGGCCTGCCAGCCAGCCCTAAAAATTTCAAACTTGTCAGCCCCCACAATCATTTCTTAAAATCAAAACTCTCTCACTATATATATAATACACACACTTACATACACACATATATACACACACATACTACTGGTTCTACTTCTCTGTAGAACCCTAATACACAGGTTAAGCAGAACAGTATAAAAGAAACATGGGATAGACAATGACTGGGACCAATGGTAGGGGCAGGGGTAAAGAAAACAATACATAGATATTTCATGAATGATCTACAAGGGTTGGGTAGTTTTACAGAGTTCACTAGTACAGCATAGCTATTTTATACTTATCAACTGATTTAGTACCTCTCCCATCCTCCAGATACAGTTAAATTAAAACATTTAGTATTGTCTACTTTGATCATGTTTAGTTTTTATATATCATTTTAGGGCTTTCCATAGAGATAACAATTGCCCAGTTTTCTCACTAGCATAGTTTGTAATTCATTTTTCATTAATCTTTGCCATCAGATATGCCTTATGCCTAACAAATGATTTTTCTTCATAATGAACAAACATCAGATATTCTATAAACTCCATTTTTTTCTAGACTCCCTCCTCACAGTTACCCCATGTCCTCCTACTCCCAACCCCAGTTCTGCTATACAGCTGTCGTCCTGGGACTTCCCTTTTCCTTTCTCTAGTGTGATATATATATATATATTCTGAAACCCATGTTCTTTTTTCTTGGTTCACTCATTCATTTTGCTGGGTTACATCCTCCAGTAACCTTCCAAGAAGGTTATATGAAAGGCACATTTTAAAATATTTTTATTTCTGAAAATATAATTAATCTCATACTTGATTGATCATTTTCATGGGTATGAAATATTCAGTTGAAAAGAATTCTTCCTCAGTTTTAAAGGCATTGTCCCTTTGTTTTCTATAATCCAGTGTTATAAAGTCTAACTCCAATTTTTTCTGTTTATGTCTTTCTTTTTTCCCATCATTGGAATACTGCAATGCTTTTCCTTGAGCTAGGCTTTCCCCTCCCATATACTGAGGTGCTCAGTGCACCCTTTAGAAACACGTCTTTCAGTTTTGAGAATTTTAAAATATTATTTCTATGTTAATTTCCTGTCCCCCATCCTTGTGGCCTCTTTCTAGAATTCATATTAGATCCGAATCTCACAGATTGATCTCCTAGTTTTCTTATCTTTTATACCATATTTTCTACATCTTTGCTTTTAGTTTACTAAGAGTGCTGTCTTCCAAACTTTCCTTTGAATTTTTTTTGGCTATATACTGTTTTATTTAGAAGACCTCTTAACTGTTACTTAATAACTCTTTTATTGTAACATCCTGTTCTTATTCCACAAATGTAACATCATCCTAAATGTAAGTAATTCAGTATGGTTATCTTAACATATTCTTGGCTTCACTTCCTCTCTCTTTTTCTTTTTCCAATTTGTCATGTTAGTCTGTCTTTCATGTTGAAAGCTTTCTTCAAATACCTTGTAATATTGGCCTGCCTATTCACATTTACAAGTTGAGGCACTGAAATTCTCCTTGAAAGGTTGGAATATATAGGCTGAGCAAGTTGCCTTGGAGACTTCACTGAAAAGTAGTCAGTCAGAAAAAGGCCTTTTATTGAGACTCTCACATGTAAGGATTTGGAAAACTTTTTATCCAAGAATCTTTCTTTTTCAAGGTGCTAATATTCTGCTCTCCTGCCTGTGCTGAACCTTCTGTGTAGATTTACTGAATCTTCTGGTTTTCAGCTCTGTAATTACTCTCTGCTATATATGATGTCCCTGGGTGTGGAGCTTCCCAGTTAATTTCTCCAAAGAACAAACTTCAGTTATTCTATAAGAAAAGAATGGGAGGTGATGGGGAGAATATCACGTGACCATGTTAGGTGAAGGATGTCCAAGGATCCCAAAACTCCCTGCTCCTATGACCCTTCTGAATAAATGCATTTGGGGAGTGTTCAGACCTGCCTGTTGTTTCTGTAAAGCACACTACTTATAAGACCGTTAGGAGTTCTAAAATATTAATCTACTTGCTTCTGGCTTATATCCCCCTCTGTGGGATGGTAGGTAATACTTTCCTCTGTTTTTTTTTTTTTAAGTTGGTTACCATTCCTCTTTCTGCTTTTTACCTTGTTAAACTTTATTAATATCTACTACTCACTGACACCACCTATCCCATATTCTTTCACCTTAGGGATTAATACTTATTATTAACACATAACTTTACTCTTGTTTGCTAGTATTTAGGTGGAGAGGGAAAGGAGTTAAAAAGAAGAAGTAAATTTGTGACATTATACTATGTCCTTTTAAGCAAAAGGACCAAGACCATCTTCTTAGTCTCACAATCAGAGCTGAGCAAACATATTTGGAAATGAACACTCCTCACTACCCACCTCCTTTAGCTCCCAATCAGGGTGTTCCATCTTTAGGCAGAAATTAAAAGACTGGAAGGAAGCTCACACATCCAAATGGTACAGGACTCTAGCCTCTATCCTTTACCTCATCAATGTCATAATTTGCCAAAGACAGGGACAGAAAGCTACTGATATGACTAGCCAAGTTCTGATATATTTCTGCCTCTGAGCTTACTCTAAGCAGCCAGTACTTGACTTAGCTTCCTGACCTGGTGCTTCTCTCCTGCTCAAAAACAGAGGAAATGATTGCCCTTGTCTGTGCCTTACCTCCCATCAGGCATGGACAGTTGTTCAGCAACGGACACCTCCTAATTGGGCCAAATCTTTGGGATATAATGATGGATCAGGAGAAGCTTGACAGGAAAGAAAAAAAGCCAAAATGACCTAATATATTAGCCTGTCAGTTTATGAGGCAACCCCAGCACCTCTGTCCTAAAACTCACCCATATACCACTGACACCTGCTGTGTAGGGCCTGTGAACCCAAAGCAAGCAGCTTGCATAATACAAGACAGGGAGCAGCTCTGGCTCACACACAATGCCCCTCACCTCCAATTAGTTCTCCTGCTTCCTGGACTCTGAGTCCAGCCAATCTAGCCAGTGATAGTTTGCCCCTCTTCACTATAGCTTAGCTTCCTGGATCCAATTCCTCACTCACCTAAACACGCATGCTATATACCAACCCTGCCCCTGTGCTCTGTTCGCTGGCAATTCATTACTCAAATTATTCTGATCCCTACTGAAGACCAAACTCTACAGCCCTACATAACTGACCTACATTTGACCCCTGCCTCATAACTTCTGTTTAGTAAATCCTACAGGAGAAGTGACATAGTGTACTAGTAACACATTACATGCTGTGGCCAGACGGATCTGGGTTCAGTTGCAGTTCTGCCACTTGCAAGCTGTGGGACACTGGACAAGCCACTGCATTTCTTTGAGTCTATTTCCCTGATCTAGAAAATGGAGATAATATAAATCCTAATTCAAAAGTTGTTAGGATTTGAAGAAATAATACAGCAACTAGTAATTAACACAATGCATGAAACAGAAAAGGCACTTGATTATGTATTAGCCCCTCCCATCGAAGCTGACTTGAACTGGTAATAAATTTAGTGGCTTTCCCATGGTGGACTGCATAAACTGCCTACGAAGCATCACATGGACCCTGTCTGCCTTGAGTTCCTACATTAAACACCTTTGTCTTTATTGCTGATTTCTGGACACTTCTAAATCAGTCAGCCTTCAACTGCACACGCAAAGCCAAACTTTGAGAGCCATTGCAATATCCAATGGACCTTAAAAATAAAATTAAAAAACTAAAAAGAGAGTTCACTAAAATTAATTTGAAATTGTAAAAATAACTACAAAAATGACTCTTCTAGGTTTACCAGTTCTTGACTTAAATAGAAAAAGCAGCTACGCTCAGGGGTACGCAGTAATTTACATAATATAGCAGATACCTACAAAGTATCTATTACTTTTCATCCAGGGTGTTTAAATGAAAATGTGAAGATACTATTTAACTCAAAGCTTTTTTTTGGCATTTTATGATCACATTTTCTTTGAAAATCTGGCTAGTGGCAACATTCTACATGACTGACTATCCAGGATTCTTCGTTTTAAAAATCAGCTTTCAAAGATATCTAGCATATTTTTTTCTTTTTAGGTATCCTTCTTTGCTATCAAAGTATGAAATTACACAAATAATATTTTTAAAATTAATGCTAATTTTTCCATAATTCCTGAAATTTTGCCAATTTCCATTTGCTAAGATAAATCATCAAAACTCTCTGGAGTCTACCACTCATTAGTCTAAAGGAAAGGTGCAAATCAACAATCCAGACTGACATAAACACATATATATGTTCACCCACCAAAATCTTAATAATTTATGCAATGAAACGAAAACAGGTAGGGTGTACTTGACAGGCTATTTCTACACAAAATGAATCTGACACTCACTCAGCCTGGCAATGCCACTACAGTGAGAAAGCATTTAGCAGACAGGACTGGTAACAGCAGAACAACCGACAGCTATGTATGCTCTGTACTGAGTATAAAATAAAACTCACCAGCAAAGCTAATGTGGACAGAAAATATAATAGTGCTATTTTTCGAAATGGATCATCTGAAATAACAAAAGAGAGGAAATGGATGTTAACTCTACCTTATGTCCAGAGTCAGCCTAATATTTGCAAATGCTCACTTAAAAAAAATGAAAGGCTTTTGTAGTGAGGGGGATGATGGTGCTAATGGGAGAATTAAGACAGCACCAGTTAAAAACAGAGGATTTTAAAGCATATGCTTGACTTACGACAACTGAATGTGAGCCTGAGAGATGGAGCTGCTGGTGAGGGAAAGTGCCATACCCTTTCTCTGGAGAATTTGATGAATTCTCAATACGTGTTAGCAAAGACAAATTTACTGTAAAGATAATGAAGCTTAAGCCTTGGGACCCGCACTTGTAAGGGCCTCTTCCAAGAACATATGAGGAGCCCTAGCAATGTTTTCACACAGACTTACGTTTTTCTAAATCCTGAGAAAATGAAATCTATTACCACAACCTTTAAGATTGCTTCCTTCCACTGCAACTTTTCCTCCTTCACACACACACACACACACACACACACACACACCCTTGCCAAGGAGTATGGTAGTGTGCATGGGCATTTTGGGAGCCAGCTAAAGAGCAGTAGAGCTGGGAGTACATTTAATTGGGAATGACTGGGATATGTTTATGTGTCCCAGGTAAGGTAAGTTATTGCTATGGGTCCTAGTGGAGGATGCTCCTACCATTTACTGTCCCAATTACCCTTGTTTTGTGGCCCAAAGATGCAGAGCCAGAGAATGTAAAATAAATGTGGCCTACGTTATTCAGCACCAAGAAGGGATGAGGTAAGAAAGGAGAAAATAAGTCCTGAAATAAGTGTTCAGAGCCAAAAACTAGTCTATGGAAAAGTGTTCCAAGTCTTACAGAAAGATACTTATAGTGAAAGAAACTTGATAATTTTCCAAATTTGACAGCAATCCTAAAAATGTACACAGCATTATGAATAAAAGCTAAAATTTTCTAAACTAACAATAACAAAAAAAGCTCAAATTGTCAAAGGGAAGACTGTATTATCTTTCTATTCTCTCTATAGAATATATTAGAAAAATTGTTATTGTATGAAATGATCAAAGAGTATGGAGCCAAAAATGTTTTTTTAAAAAAGGACAATAGAGGTTATTTAAAACATTATACAATCTTCCTAAATATTTTGTGATAATGATGTCAGGTTTTCAAAAATCTGTAATTTGTTGTGATTTCTTTTCTGATTTACTTGTAACTTTGTCATTTTTTTCTTTTTTTCTTTTCTTTCTTTTTTTTTTTTTTTTTTTTTTTGAGACAGAATCTTGCTCTGTTGCTCAGGCTGGAATGCAGTCGTGCAATCTCGGCTCACTGCAACCTCCGCCTCCCAGGTTCAAGCGATTCTCCTGCCTCAGCCTCCCAAGTAGCTGGGACTACAGGCGTCCGCCACCACTCTTGGCTAATTTGTTGTATTTTGAGTAGAGACGGGGTTTCAGCCGTGTTAGCCACAATGGTCTCGATCTCCTGACGTCAGCCCAAAGTGCTGGCCTCCCAAAGTGCTGGGATTACAGGTGTGAGCCACTGTGCCCGGCCTGTCATTTTTTTGTTTAAAAGGTCCTTCAAAACTTTGTTTCAAGCCCCATGAAACCTGAATCTGTCTCTGCAGATCCTTATAGATTCTTGTCTTCAATGTTCCATAAGATAATTGATTCTTATTCCTGATATATAAACTTAGAAACTTGATCTTACTTAATGTTAACTGAACACCTCATGTAAATCTTCCAAAAATATAGAATACATTAACCTGAGAAGTATTAAAAAGCATAATCTGATCTAAGATTTTCTTTCATTTATGTATAAAGCTTTAGGGGCATCACTTAACCATCACCCAAAAGAATATGAACATAGAAAGTCTATGAGATTTGTCCTTGAAACAGCTTTTTAGGAAAAATTGCTGATATAGCTTTTCTGAGCCTACCAAACTTCACACCAAACATAATGAGGTCTAACACCACTACCCATTTCACCTGTTTCTCTGAACTGGGTTCAAGGAGAAATTTCAGATGTCTCTAAATCCTGATAGTTAGATTTTGGCTAGTTTTTATTGTAAGTGTAATTGTAGGCAGAAGTTCAAAATAGCCTTGAATTACACTGAATTCCACTCTCCAGTGTTCCCAATGAAATATGGGTCTATTTGGCACTCCTCTGAGGTTAACTGTTTAAAATATAGCCCGTTTCATGCTGCATGAGGGCCATGTGTACTCAGTAAACCTTCTCAAAAGCCTCCAGGGCTCACTGTGGATGCCAGCATGCTCGAGCTATGTTGGCGCTCCATAGTCATCCCATCTGGTCCCAGTCAGAATGAACTCAAGGGCCTGTGTACTATGTTGAATATACCAAATATGTTTTTAAATAAGAGTTTTTAAAAACATGGATAAAAACATAGTTAAAATGATTTAAGTGTGCGCCATATGTAAAAAGGTAATGAGCACTTGAAACCACTATCATTCCCAACATATTTAATCAATCTTTTCATAGATCCTAGTCGTGTTGGGGAAAAAAAAGGATCAGAAATAGCAGTACTGGTTGTTAAAGAGATCTGCCCAGGGAGCTGGCTTGAAATATATTCTGCAGCCTTGGCTAGGGATGGTGAGAACTGGAGAACTGGCAAGAGCGTGTGGTCTGGGGGGTGGAAGAGGAGGAGTTAATTGCTATTTTTAGGGCCAGTGAAAATTGTTCCATTTTAGAACAGCATCTACTTCTCAGTTGGAAATATCACAAACCAAGCCCAAGAACATATTTCATTGTCCATAATTACATACAACACTATCCCTACATTGTATATTAGAAAAAAAAAGCTAAAGCTGTCTTCATTTGCCTAAGCACATGGACACTCACAAATAGAAAAACCACAAATATCTTGCTCTCAGTAGGGAATGGGTCTGGCAGCTACTCACTTTTTCTCCACAACAAACCACACCACTCACTTGAATGTTAATAGTTTCAGCCTTAATTTACTGCTAATGTATTTTAAAGATTTTCATTTGAACAACTTGATACTATTCCTTTCCAATAAAGAGGACATAACTAAGGGTCAGATCTATAAGTAGGCAACAATAGATGCCACAGGGAGGCAAAGGGACAGAGAAACTCAAATAACAACAGTAATCCGGAAGCTGACATCCCATGTAAGACTCTTAGTGAAAATTAAAACCATAAACCAGAAATCTGCAAAACCCAAGGCTTTCTTCAATTCATTTCACATAAATCACAATGGATCTTTTTTGGAGGAAGAAGATTATCGGGGGGGGGGTGTGTTATTGTTAATTGACAATTGTATATATTTATTGGGTATAATGTGATGTTTTGATACATCTATACATTGTGGAATAATCAAATCAGGCTAATAATATATCAGTCACCTCTGATACTTATCGTTTCTTTGTCCTGAGAATCCATTGTTTTAGCTATTTGGTTTGCTTTTATTAGAAACAGGGTCTTGCTATGTTGCCCAGGCTGGATTCAAACCCCTGAGCTAAAGCAATCCTCCCATCTCAGCCTTCTGAGTAGTTGGGACTATAGGGGCATACCAGCACACCAGATTCTTTCAGCTAGTTTGAAATATACAATACATTATTATTAATCATAGTCACCATGCTATATAATAGAGCACTATAACCTATTTATCCTAAGTGAAACTTTGTACTCTTTGACTGACATTTCCCCTTTCCCCACCCATATCCTGCAACTCTCACTCCCCTAGCCTTTGGTAACCACCATTCTACTCTCTATGTCTATGATATCTACTTTTTCACATGTAAGTGACATCATGCAATATTTCTCTTTCCGTGTCTGGCTTATTTCACTTAGCATAATGTCCTCTAGGTTCATTCACGATGTGGCAAATGACAGAATTTCCTACCTTTTAAAGACTGAATAGTATGCCATTGTGTATATATTCTACATTTTTAAAATTAACTCATCTACTGTTGGACACTTAGATGGATTCCATATTTTAGCTACTATGAATAGTGCTATGATAAATATGGGAGTGCAGATATATCTTCAAAATACTGGTTTAATTTTCTTTGGATATATACCCAGTAGTGAGACTGCTGGATCAAAGGGTGATTCCATTTTTAGTTTTTTGAGGCACCTCCACACTGTTTTCTGTAATGTCTGTACTAATTTACAATACCACCAACCATGTGCAAGGCTTCCTTTTATCCACATCCTCACCAACACTTTTATTTTTCATCTTTTCAATAATAGCCAATATAACAGGTATGAGGTGATATCTCACTGTCGTTTTAATTTGCATTTCTCTGATGATAAGAGATAATTAGTATTTTTTCATATATCTGTTGGCCATCTGTATATCTTTTGAGAAATATCTACTCAGGTCCTTTGCCCTTTTTAGAATAGGGTTATTTGTTTTCTTGTTATGAAGTAGATTTAGTTCCTTATATATTTTAAACATTAGCACAGTTAATCTTAACAGGTAGCTGTGTTAAGAACACAGGTAGAACTCTCCATAGAAGAGATTACTCTAGTTAGTTTGTTCAACTATAGGCAACTTTGACACATCTGGCAAAGGGGCATCTGAAAGATAGCTTTTCTTCTTTTCTCCAGCTTGTCCTTCCCCTTTCAATGCCTTTTCATTTTTCCCTCTTCCTATTCCTTGTCTCAGGCTTGGGAATGCCAGGAGCATCCATGAGCAAAGTCTAGCACCACAGATCATGAAGTCACATAGTGGCAAGTGCTATGGAGAAAAATAAAGGAAGGTAAGGGGCAGAGGTAACCTGGAGGGGCGGGGGCTGTTGTTACTGTGTTATTTTATACAGGCAAGTCCAGGTAGGTCTCCTTAAAAGTGTGACATTTTGCCAGAGACCTGAATTACATAAAGTCCTGAATCATGCAAGTACCTGCAGAGAAAAGGCAGAAGGAAAAGCACATGCAAGGGCCTACTTCGTGTGACTAAAGAAGAGAAATGCAAAGATGGCCTGGAGAGGAATGAGTGAGGTGGAGCATGCTGGGAGGTGAGGCAGAAAGAAGGCAAAGGCCTGATCACAGAGGGCCTGTCTTTTAAGTCCTACAAGAAATTCTGCATTTAGACTGTAAGAAGGTGAAGTCAATTGGAAGGGCTGTAAATAGAAGAGTGACATAATGACAGGATGACTCTGGTTGTTGTATGCAGACTAGACAGTAGAAAGCTAGGGTGAAGCATGGAGACCAGTTCAAAGGCTACTGTAATAATGCAGGAGACAAATGATGGTGGCTTAGACCAGGGTGTTGGCAGTATAGGTAGAACAAGTGAGTGGATTCTGGATATGTTTTGAAAATAGAGCTGAAAGGATTTGCTGGTGGTTTGGGTATGAAATAGACAAGATGTGAGAGTCAAAGATGACTCCTAGGATCCTGGCCTTAGAAGTAGAAAAGATGGTGTTGCCATTTAGTTAAGACAGGGCAGGCAGCCAGGGGAGCAGTTTTGGGGAAGATGGGAATATTAGAAGCTTGATTTTAGACACGTTAGGTGTGAAAACCTACTGGATATTCGAGGAGAAATATCAAATAGGCAGTTAGATATAAGAATCTGGAGTTCTGAAGGGAAGTTCAAGCTGGAGATAAAATTTAAGAGTGGATAGCATAGAGATAATATAAAGATTAGATGCATGGCATGAGACTGGATGAAATCACCTAAGGCAAGTCTGTTCAACCCACAGCCTGTGGGCCACATGCAGCCCGGGACAGCTTTGCATGTGACTCAACACAAATTCGTAATCTTCCTTAAGATATTGTGAATTTTTTTGTGATTTTGTTTTTTAGCTCATCAGCTATCATTAGTGTTAGTGTATTTTAAGTGTGGCCCAAGACAATTCTTCTTCTTCCAGTGTGGCCCAGGGAAGCCAAAAGATTGGACACCTCTGACCTAGGGAATGAAGGAAGATAGAACAAGGAAGAAGGGCCAAGGACTAAAACCCCAGGTAACCCAGTGTTATAGTGTGTAAGCTGGAGGAGATAAAAGGAAATAAGCAAAGAAGTCTGGGAAGGAATCCTGCATAAATTATCCTATTTGCCCCACTGTAAAAGGAGAATGAATCAACTTGCAGTTCCTAAGAGCCATGCTCTCTACTATAGGAAGAAGGCTGCTCAAGTGTCTACATCATCCCACTCATCTTTCAGTCTAGCATATATTCTTATATATACAGACACAGACTCTCAAGAACACACACTCATACACACCCCCTCACACCCAGCTTGCACATCCACAAGACCAGCCCAATATACAGCTAGAGTGCAAACTTAGGAGGCCATTCTTGGAAATATCCTGGCCAGGGCTCTGAGCAGACAGGCAGAGAAGGGGCATGGAAGGGAAACTCACTCTGGAAGTTTGAGGCTCTGTTTCAATTCAATTACACAGAAAGT
The DNA here is from genome assembly GCF_029281585.2 of Gorilla gorilla gorilla. Lineage (NCBI taxonomy): Eukaryota > Metazoa > Chordata > Mammalia > Primates > Hominidae > Gorilla > Gorilla gorilla. Next base: position 83,520,334 of record NC_073236.2, read on the forward strand.
CTTCCCAAAGGGAGCACAAGGCAAAAAGTAAATTATTCTACCTGTCTCCAAGCATTCATTCAAGTTTTAAAGAAGAATGGATTTCTTAATCAAGTTTTACTACTTATGAACACTATCTAGAAGCTCTCTTTGAATGTGTATGGGCAGTGCAAGACAAAGAATTCCATGGCATCTTCTCTCCTTATGCATCAGGGCTACAGCAATCCTAAGGGTGCTGGGCTCTCTTCAGGAACTCTGTCTTTAGGATTATACTGTATTTCTACAGGATGTCACAGTGCCCAAGAAAGGTCAAGTTTTACATACTCTACTTAAGTATTTTCACTTGCTTTGTGCTGCTTACAGTATTTCTAGTGCTTTTCTTAACTAAGTATTCATTTAGTCCCCACTAGTCTCTTTGTTAATCAATGCTTTAAGTGGTCTTGAAAAAAAAAATGTTCTCTGTGGCACCTCTTATTTTTGAAGCAATGGAATTGAAGATGTAGTTATATTTTGCCAAACTAATGGAGCAATCCAGTGGGAAGAGAAGTGGGCAAACCAAATGCCCTGGTTACATATATGTGGCTTAATACTTGTATTTTCTATATGTGAACTGCTGTGCTGGCATCATATGAACATTCTCTATTCCAAAGAACTTGCCTGTGATGGCTCTATCAGAAAGCAGAATCTTGAGATGCAAGAGATAGCAATACTCTGCCTTAAACTGACTTTGAGCATGAGATCTGATCGTGCTGTAGTATCTAACAAATACAATTGCCACTTGCTATGACATACCACAGGGAATTTAATGAAACCTAGCAATGTGTGAATGGTTTACTGATGGCTACCACTGGTCATGAGCATCTCCCAGTGAGGTGAAGACACCTCTTGATTACCTGGGGACACTTGAGTCACACCAACTTATCCAGAAGCACCTACTCTCACAATCCAGGGCTTCTCATGAGAAAACCCTTAGAAGCCAAGGAAATCTGGGCAGAAGTCCATTTGTATTAGACCGAGAAAAAGAAACATTTCTGGCAATTAGTTACAGAAAAACTGAGTCTTTATGCATGAACCTTATTATTCTGTTTGCAGTAAATTCCCAGAATATCTGATGTACTCCTATTCATACTAAAATAACAATGAGAAAATTTGAAACCAATAATAAATTCTGAATAATTACCCCTCCATTATCCACACCTCAATTAAGGCTTAAGTAGAAAAAATCAGCTTAACCTTTAGGAGGGGTAATTGCACAGCCACAGGAGACTGAATCTTCCCACTGACCTCTCAAATTTCCTCAACAATCCTAAAAATCTCACCACCTGAAATTGGGCTGAAATTAGAGTATTTTCTTAACTGAAAATACTCCAAAGCCCTATAACACATCCTATGGCAGACGTTCACTACTTATTGGATGAATGAATGAATGAATGAATCATGCATTTCGTTAGCTCTTTCACTGCGGCCCACCTGGACACTGGATCCTAAGAAGGTGGTTGAGGAAGAGGGGCCAGAACCTGGCTTAGGCTGGGCCTCTGGGCAGTTGAGAGCTAAAGTGCATGAGTGAAGGATACCATGAAAGGGTGTGTGAAGAGTGCTCCAACATCCACTTCACCTACAACACAATTTGCACCCTCCAACCAGCCTACAGGTCAGTTCTCACTGTGCCCATGGTGCCTCACCCTCCTCAGCATCCAGGTGATGCATCTTCAAGTCACTAGCATTGTTTCTTGTTTCCAAACAGCAAATGTACTGCTAGCTTATTCTCATTTCATCAGATGGTAAGTCCCTGAGGACAGGGACCATGACATGTGTATGTTACCATCCAACACCATATTTTGCATATATTGGATGTTCACTCAGTAAATGTCAGGTAAATGGAAGTAAGTAAGATGAAGCACACATTGTGGGAATACAACCAAAGTGATACTACCAGGGTGCAATTTATGCTGAATTTCAGACTGGCTTAAATGAGAACAATCTTAGCATATGAATTTGGTTAAATGATAAACGTTTGAGTGTTTAAAATGGCAGCAGGGCTGTGCCAGAGTCACTTTGGATGTAAAATACATTCAAATGCATTGGTGATGTGCACACAGCACCAATAAAGGGAAAAGAGAGAGAACACCTGGGCTTATAAACTACCTATTTTATAGTGCTGTTTCTCTCTATAAGATATAGAGTCTCTATAAGAATGGCATTATGGTTTTTAAAGTGCTACCGCAGTTTCTTTCACATTCTCCCTGATGAAGGAGGTTTCATTATCCCCACTTAAGAGATGAGAAAGTTGCTTCTCCAAGAGGCTTTGTAAATTTCCCAAGATCAGCTGGGGAAAAGTGACCTAGGATGCAAACCCAGGGGTCCTGATGCCTGTTCAGTACTATGTCAACTTCATTACTAAATCAGACAGTTTTCATGTCTTTAAAAGAACCCACTAAATTTGCACAAGATGCTTTTGTAATGCCAATGTGTATTTTGAAAATTATTATTTTTTGTGAAGGCAAGATCTATAAGAAATAGGAGATCTAATAATCAAAGGTTAAACTCCCTCAAGCAATAGAGAGACAATTCTGGCTAAATAAGACAGTTAGCCAACAAACAGAATCATTATTCTAAAAGAGGACACTCTTTTATATGTCTAAATGACCCTTTCCTTTACTAAAGTAATAACCTGAACAAGGTTGTCTGAACAAGTATGTACCATACACATATACATTCCACAGCCAGCGAGGTTTATGCCAACTCCAGGCAACGTCACCTTCAAATGATGCTTCCTGGCAGGAATGCCTAGTGAAGGTCATGAATGTAATGTGACTACTAATACAGCCCTGCCCTGCTCAACAGGCTGAACTATGGAGCCAAATCACATTGCTACTCCTGCAGGCAAAAAAGCTACCATGACATTAGAGCAGCTAAAAAAAGATTGGACAAATTTATCATGTTTGTGTAAGCCCAGACTTGAATAAATTTGTTCCACTAAAGTTTTATTTCAAGCATGACTTATATTATGGACAGTGGCAAACATCTTCTTGAAAAGAACACTGATCAAAGGAAAGATTCTTGTGGTTCTCTGTCAGATTCTTTTTACTCCCACCCTTACCCCAGATCTAGCTGAGATCCCTGGGAAAACCAAGCTCAACGAAATCACCACTCCAGCAGGAGACCAATGGTGTTTCAGGGACGGCATGAGTTTGTCTATTTTGTGGTCCGTTTTCCCATATTATTGTGGTCCCACACTATCTGTGCAGCCTCCAAGATGCACACTGATTTTCACATTGGTATTTTTCTGGTTCCCATCAGTCTTTCCTGCTCTTTGACCATCTGGTTCCCTTCAGATCCTACTTCTCTTTTATTGTCTTAAATGCTAGTTTGGGTGCTAAACTCACTACCTTGAGTACCTTGATTAAATCCCCATATTCAAATATGACAACACTTTAGCAGGATAGCCAAGGAAGTCCCCGCAACATAGATGCATAAGGAAAAGGCCCCACTTGAGTTTGGTGAAGATGATCCAGCTATCAAACTGGCCCTTAAGATGAGTAATGAGAAGTTTAGCATTCAGTGTCCAGAAAGGCAAGGAGAAATCAAGTCTGACATGTGTCATCATCAGTACTGAAGAGGCCCAATTTGGCAAGAAAGGCAAAGAAGCTTCCTGGTTTTAAGTCCATTAAGGGCAGAACTTTGGCTAATGGTGAAATTTCTAGTCCTTGGAGAATAGGCTCTGGGAAGATCTAGGAAGGTGACACAGCTCCAGCCAGGCAGGCAGAGTTTTGAATGGTCCCAGACTCAAAGAGAAACACTAGCTGAAGTTGAAGCATGTGCCTTCTGAAAATGCCAAGAGGATCAGGTGAAAGCCACAACTTCATGGGCATCCAAGGACCAGACCCAGGAGTAAAGAAGCATAACTAATTCTACCTTCACCCACCATGGACTGGAAGCTCCCAGTGGGCACATTCCTTGTCCTACTCAGTATGGCCAGGGATTGGAAAGGCCTGAGCCCAGCGAGGGAGGCACTGGAGCAACAGGCTGGGATATGGTGCTGGGGAAGCCAGGGCCCATTGGCTCCTTGGTCACAGCTTTCTCTCATGTCTCCTCTGCTCTTTGCCATCTGAAGGACTTACTTCCAATAGGCCAGCCTCTAGGAATATGGATGTGAGGCAATCAGTGCATATGATCCCATCCATAAAAAAACAAGCCTTACCCTAAAACAATTTCAAAAATGTACTCCCCACCATTCTAGGCTTCCTGTTTCTGTCAAGTTCCTTGCTCTTTCCATCCTTAGTACATGATAACCCCAACTGGTCAGCACAGCACGGCTCCTCAGTTAGCAATCACTGCAGGAAAAAGTCATAACCTAGGTCATTATAACCATATGACATCCAACCTCACCTGTGCCTTCAAGGTGGTCCAACCATTATTTTATTCATTTAGTGTTGGCCCTAAGTCACCCAACCTTCAGCAATTATCCTAAACTTTCTCAAAAGCCTTAGCTCCACATCTTACCCACCTACTCACTCTCAGCAGAGGACTTCATTCCATATTTTACAGAGAAGATTGAAGAAATCCAACTGGAAGTCCTCCATATTTCCTTTCATTCTGCTTCAAAATCTCCATACTTCAGTTTCTTTCTCATTTCTCAAGAAGAAATGGCCCCTCTCCTCATCAAGCCAAACCCAGACCTGATCTCTTTCCCTCTTGCCTTTGCAAAGATCTAACTTTATTAGGTAACTACTTTCTCTTATAATTCAATTTAAATTTTGTCTGCAAACTTTATCCCTGCCACAGATATATTCCGGTCTCTCCTGTCCTAGATTTTGCTATCTATCCCATTCTACCAAAATTCTGCATGAGAGAGTCTAAACTGGGATGCCAAACAGTCTCATCCCAGGCCAAGTCTGGTAGACTCTCTCCATAACTCTCTGTGGAGAAGGACTCAGGCCAAGCTCAGGCCATATTGGATAATGAAGTCTGACGAGGGGTGGTGAGGTATGGCAGGGAGAGTGTGGCCTATCTGCTGACATGGAAAAACACACTGTCTTTCCTTTTATACCACCCTCTCACCCCATAACTTCTTACACCCTGGTTTTAAGTGAGATTTAAATTAATAAATCAACAGACATTTTCTCATTCTATGTTCTTTCCAGTACCCTCCTTTTCCAAACTCTTTGTTCCATTGGCTTCTGTACCACAGCACCAGCTTCATTCTTCTTCATCTTCTCCCACAGCCATGCTTCCATGGCTTCCCCCATCTCTTACCTGCAGGTTTGCTGTGGGACCCTGTTCTCCATCCCCTGCATTCTCACACTCCCTACTCGGAAGCCAATTCACTCCTTCAATATCATGTACAGTTACCAAGTCAACATCTCAAAGGAGAACATCTCTGATAAATCCTAACATGGCTATGATTTAAGAAAGTATAAATCCAAACCCATTATAATAGCTGATTAAAGAACAGCCCTTACTGATGATTTTTTATTTCTGTTGGTGAAAATGATGTCAACATCTTACCACCATCTTCATTACCTTTCTCTCCCCCTCCATCAGTTGCTAATATTCAAAGATTTGGCATCTACAACATCTTTTATATCTTCTCCTCCATGTCAGGTTCAGAGAGGGCCTCTCCTTGTTCAGATCCTCATCATTTCTCATGTATAACATCACAATAGCTTCCTAACTCATCTCCCTGCCTTCAGTATCTGTTCTCTAATTCGCCTTGTAGATACCTGAATAAACACCTGATTGAGTTTCTTTTAAATGTTTTATTATCTCACTCCTCCATCCAAAAGAGTAACAAAATTCCTTACATAATCACCTAAGACCTCCACAATATGCCCAAACCTACCTTCCTCCCAGATGTTTTTCATGTAACTTCCTCCCCACTAGACTTGCTTGACTGCTTGACTCCACAACCCTAACTTCTCCCACCTCTCATGTTTTCCTCCATTGTTTTTGGCCCCTCATCGTATGCTTGCCCCTAGCTGTTTATTTTCCTCTTTCACTATCCCACCATAACATGGGTTCACCTCTTAATTTAGGTTTCACTTCAAATACTATCTTGTTCATGAAAGTTTTCCTAATCCTTTAATTGAAAATATTGCCTTCATTCTTTGAACTCCTACAGTACGTTGGGCCCCATTGTAACAGCCATCACATTCTGGACTGCATTATAATTAACTAATGCCTTGCCATCATCTCCCCAACACAGTGGTACTCGAAGATACCTTATGTCAAGGACTGAAACGTACTTAAGTTTGTGCTTTCAGAATGTTCACACCATAACATCTCGCACACAGAAGGTATTCACTAAATGTTTTACAAACTGAATAAAAGCAAACTGAGGTCTATCATACACTGAGCCATGGAGAGTGAGTTTATTGACATTCATGGTATCAGAAGGGCAGTACTATATGGACTTCAATTGAATGTTCCCCCTATAAACAAGCTCTTTCCCTTTCCCTCTCAAACATGTTTGACCATTTGAATCTGTTTGAAATTACTACCAGTTATTTTTAAAACCTTCAAGCACAAAATGAAAAATAAATGGCCCTCATTCAGCAACACTTTACAACTGGTACCTGATTTACTTTTTAATCGTTTCAGACGAGTCTGCAGGGCTGTTCAGTCTTTTCACAACTTCTGAAGTCACAGGGAATTTACCAAATGTAAGTGGCAGTCATTCATGCCACTCAGACATTAGGCCAGGAAGGTTATATTTATCTGCCTGGGCAAGGGAGTCAAATCCAATGAAACAATACCTAAGTCAACTGCAGGGCTCCTAAATGAGGATAAAAAGGGCCTGCCCTACTTTGAATTTTTACAGCGAACAAAGAAGACCTATCCCCTAGAAAATATCTGAGTTGCAAATTAATTCCAATCGGTACAATTCATTCCCTCCTTATGCATGAGCTATTTTAGTGAACTACTTTATAATTGAATTTTCTTTAGGTAATTCACAGCTAGACTGACAGGTTTTAAAATGATAACACTGATCAATAGGCCACCAAGGACACATTGTGCCCACTTAATAAATAGTAATAATAAGCAGATTTCTGACATCTGAAAGATATTCCCATTAATTAATTCTCATACACCATCCTAAAAGGTGCCTTGACTCTGCTTAAAAAGATGTGTAGTCAATTCCAACCAGGAGATTCATTCTATATTCCCATAGAAATAATATAATAGCCAATGCACAATTACAGAAAATGCAACATTTACTATTGTTTTTAATTTTCCAACAATAGCCCTTTCATAGGGTCCTCTGCATTTTGACCTGTAATCAAAGCATATCTGAATTCTGAGCCTTTTTTGAGCTAACTTAAATTTGCAGTCCTGCCATGCAATTTATTGTATATTTCAGGATTATGAGCAGTTAACTTCTAAGGATCTTGAATTCTACATAGGATATGTACATCTGTTCATCTCTCCTATCAAGCCATTCATTATCTCAAATATTTGTTTTTTCAAACTCTCCTCCCATCTATTGCTCTTACCTCTAAGAAGGAAATGTGACTCCTTGTTACCAATGTTAACCCTGTATTTCTTCCACTCTTGTCTCTTCTAAATCTTATTTTTCCTGTGTTCATTCTCTCTTTCATTCTGTACCTATCACCATGTTCAGGATTTATTCTCCTCTATCCCTCATAAAACAAAACAACAACAACAACAACAAAAACCCCAACCCATGACTTTAAGAGTCTCACATGATTCCATCATTTCTTTCTCCTTCCTAGAAGATCATCAATGACCTCCTCCATTCCCAACCCAATGACCTGGTCTTATTCTCCATCTTCTTTAACGTGTAGGGCATTTGACACAGCTGCGCCCTCCTTCCTTCTGAAAGGCCCCTTATCCTGGCTGTGAAAACTCCCAATCACTATCCTTTGCTCCTCTTCTGTCTCCTCTGATGACTCTTTTTTCTCCTGGTGCCAGCTATATCTTTGTGTTCCCCAAGGTACAGTTCTTACCATCTTTTACTTATCACCCTGTCTATCCCTTCCTCAACCTTGTGAATGGTTCCTTAATTCTACCACTTACCTAGGAGCTAAAGGCTACCTCCCCCTTTTTGACTCCCTCTCCTTCTTCACCACCCACATTTTAGCAGCCAACAAATCACTCTGGGACATTATTTGCATAGTCATTGATATGCTTTATTTCTTTCACATAGCCATAAGCATCACTTCAGTAAATGCTATTATAATCTCTTACAGAAAACTACACCACCCAGTTCCTTGCCGTGAAGTGGGGCCATGTGCTCAGTCTGGCCAATGGACCATGGGCAGAAGTAATATGGGTCACTTCCAGGTGGGAACAGAGAAGAGCAAGGTGTGATAAGTCCATGTTTTCTCCTGTGCCACACCAACAGCAATGCTCAGAGAGGGAAGCCTTCATTAGCAGTGTCCCAGAATACGTATAAAGAACAGAACCTCCTCACCAAGCTACATCATTCATGTAGTGAGAGGAAGAAGCAAACCTTTGTGATGCTAAGCCCCTGGAATCAAAGGGTTCACGTGTTCTTCACATATAACCTAGCCTGCTTTCACTCCTGCCTCATCAAACTACCCCATCAGACAAAATGCTCTTCTCTCCATCCTCTCTTGCCCAAGTGATACTATTCTTCTTTCAACTTAATCATCACTTCTTCAGGGAAGCCTCTGCTGATGTCCCTGGCTAGATCCAGTCCCCTACTTATACGCTGTCATGACACCTATATTTTTCCCTTATAGTACACATCAGTGTTATTTATTTGTTGGTTCTTTAATGTCCATCTCCTCTGCTAGCCATGGGCTCCATGAGATCAGGGACACCATGCGTATTTTAGTTCACCATTAAAACCCAGTCTAGAACAGCAGAAAGTAAGAAATGAATAAACACTTGTGAACTGAGACATTGTTGCTCATTTTTTGTTTCTGCCATGTCTAACACAGTGCTTGGTGAAACACTTGGTTTTTCACATGAATTAATTAATCAATATGGCATTATCATACATGACTGATATAGGAATAAATGTCGTATCTCTATTTAATTGTTTCAGGATGGGGTCCACATTTTTATCCTTGATACCACTGCTACCACCACCACCCCAAGAACAGGAGACAGCATCAATAACACCTACACAGCATCACCAAAGAAACTGCTGGGAACCCTCCAAGAATGTTAAGATGACTTTATGAACTATGAACAGGAGGTAGGTATTAATTTTTTCACATTCATCAAATTTAACAGCCTTTCTCATTTCTTCAAATACCTGAACAATTACTCCAGCTAACCCTGCCTGCTAAGAGGGAAAATGTATGTAAACCATGCATTGAAACACATATATATGTGTATGTGCACATATATGTATATGTGTATATGTGTGTGCATGCACATGTATCTTCCTTAAGACTAGAGTTGAGGGAAATAAGCAAGGAGATACATAAGTAAATATGGCACTTTCATTTAATACCCACATGTGCCAGTCATGACTCATAGCCATCAAAGCCAATGTCCACTCAGATGGGCACAAAACCAATCACACCTGTCCTTTGTCCCAAATCTACATTCTGAGGAAACATTTTATTTAAGCTAGCAGACAATCTCAGCAACTGGCATCCCCATTCTTGCATGTTTCCAAGCAGAAACTTAGAAATCATCCTTGACACTTCTTCCTGTTGGTCTCTATGGCTAATCCATCAATAAGTCCTATCAATCTTTGCTCCGAAACATCTCTTGAATCCACTCTCTTCTATGCATTGCTATCATCAGCCTTGACTAGGCCACCTCCTCTCCAGCTTAGAATATTGCAATAACTTTTTTAACTAGTCTTCTCTTATTCACCCTGACCCCTATTCAATCCATTCTCCTCTCTGAGTGATCTCTTTCAAATTCAAATTTAATTCTCCCCTCCCCAACTCAGCTGCTTTTAGGATGAGATGAAACCTGTACTATGGCTCAGGAGACCCTACCACATACTGTACTAGGAGCTCTTCTCTTTCCAACCCACTCTGGTCTTCTTGTTCTTTACATGCTTCCTGCTCCCTCCCATGAGATCTCTTGCCTGGAAACTTTTCCCTTGATCTTCACCCTAGCTCCTGTCCTACTCATTCTTCAGCTCTCAGCTCAAGCAATACTTTCCTCAAGAACCTTTTCTAGTCTCTTGATCTAGACAAAAATCTCTAAAGCAGCTTATGGTGTTAGAAGTTTCAATCACAGTTTATCCTCGATGGGCGTAGCGACTTGAAGAAAACAAGAGGGGGCTTCTGGGTGCTGGTAAAATTCTGTTTCTTAATGTGAGTGAAAGCTACACAGGAGTGTTGAGTTTGTGCAAGTTTGCTGAGCTATACACCTATAATAAGAACAGTCTTCTTCTGTCTGTTTTACTTTTTTTATTATTTATTTATTTATTTATTTTGAGATGGAGTCTTGCTTTGTCACCCAGACTGGAGTGCAGTGGCGCGATCTTGGCTTACCGCAACCTCCGCCTCCCCAGTTCAAGTGATTCTCCTGCCTCAGCCTCCCGAGTAGTATAAAAGGCTTTTAAAAATACCGAGGGATGAGTTCATGTCCTTTGCAGGGACATGGATGAAGCTGGAAACCATCATTCTCAGCAAACTAACACAAGAACAGAAAACCAAACACCACATGTTCTCACTCATAGGTGGGAGTTGAGCAACGAGAACACATGGACACAGGGAGGGGAACATCACACACTGGGGCCTGTCGGTTGGGCGGGGGGGTTCGAGGAGGGATAACATTAGGAGAAATACCTAATGTAGATGACGGGTTGATGGGTGCAGCAAACCACCGTGGCACATGTATACCTATGTAACAAACCTGCACATTCTGCACATGTATCCCAGAACTTAAAGTATAATAAACCTAAAAAAAAAAAATACCCAGAGCAGCCTGATCATAGTGCAATTCTCCTTTTACATACTATGCATTTTCACAGCTGCAATTTTACGTTATTTGATTAACATCTGACACGCCCCCACGAGAGCCTAAGCTCCACAGAAGCAGGCTGAGTTTCCCTGTCATTGACCCTACAATACCTGGTCTAGTTAAGTACTTAAAAAATAGTTGATGAGGTCAGGCGCAGTGGCTTACGCCTATAATCCCAGCACTTTGAGAGGCCGAGGCAGGTGGATCACAAGGTCAGGTATTTGATACCAGCCTGGCCAACACAGGGAAACCCTGTCTCTACTAAAAATACAAAAAATTAGCTGGGCATGGTGGCGGGCACCTGTAATTCCAGCTACTCGGGAGGCTGAGGCAGGAGAATCACTTGAACCTAGGAGGCAGAGGATGCAGTGAGCCAAGACTGAGCCATTGCACTCCAACCCCGGGGACAGTGCGAGTCCATTTCAAAAAAAAAAAAAAAAAATAGTTGATGATACAGCCAGGGAAACTATGAGGGGATGAAGCCCACAGAGACATAAAAGACTAGGCCAAACTGAATAGCACAGACTATCCGACAAACCTGCACGTTGTGCACATGTACCCTAAAACTTAAAGTATAATAATAATAAAATAAAAATAAATAAAATAAAATAAACACAAAGAAAAAAAAAAAGAAATTAGCCACCTTCTCCCCTGCTATGGGCATTCCACTTGTTCAGGGTTCTTTTCACTTCCAGTGCCCATCCTGGAGTAGTGCAGCAGAGCTTCCTGCTCCCTATCCTAAAAAGACCAAGCCCCATGATGCTCAAGAAGGCAAAAAAAAAAAAAATCAATAAAAGGACCAAAGAAGGGAGAGTAGGCAAGGAGTCCCAATAATAAGAACAGGAACAGCAAGAAGAGGCAGAGCAGGTAAAGAAGAAGAAAGGAGCTGCCACTGAGACAGCAATGAAGGAAGGAGCAAACAGACCCCGCCACCACCAACACAGACCAAGGGAGGTTAAGCCAAAGAGGAGGTTGCAACATGATACAGACAATATTTATTAATAGAGAAGGAAAAATAAACAGCAGAACCCACAGAAAATAAGCATTTGTAGAAGAAAGTGTCAAGACTAAATAGCAACCAAACTGGCAAGGCCACTATTCCCAGAGGAAAACTCATATGAAACTCATCAACTTTTTCCCAAACAGCAACCCTTATTTTCCACTCATATGGGCCCAACATTTTCAGATAATACATCCATGTGTTCAACAAATATTCACTAAGTAACTAATATATACCAGGCACTGGGCAAACTTGGGATCACAAAGGATTTGCTGCCTACAGGAGAAAGCAGAGCCCTCAACACAGGGCTGCCTTAAGAAAGGTCTAAAGCGACCCATGCCCTCTGTTTACCCAAAGTTTACCAACACATTGTTGCAGTACTATTTATAGGTCCCAGGAGATACCTCTGGGGGAGGAAAGAACGATGAAACATACAGCACAGACAACATTAGGTAATAAAGTGTCAGACCAGAAACATATAAAATGAATGGAAAACACAGACACACAAAAGACAGAACTAAACTAAAATGGAAAGAAAAAGAGTAAATAGAAAGGGACTCGAATGAAAGACAAAATAGCAGAGAAGAAAGGTCAGATAGGGATATTGGGAATATGACAGAAAGAAAAAAAAGATGACATTTACATTAAGAGACCACTGTACCTAAAGTCTTTCAAATGTACTTCTAATATTCCCCAATTTGCTCTAGTTCAATAGATCAACTCTAGCAATGACAAATGATAACTCAATGAACAGAGACTTGATTGTTTATTAACCAAATACCTCAATTTGGGGGAGGCGTTTGATATTTTTTCAAAAAGCACACATTAGCAATTTGAATCACATTGCAACCCTTCCTATAATATGTCATTTCTGGAAACTCAGGAGAGAAATTGCCAACCACTGCTTCTCAGGAAACCCAGAATGTCCTGCCCTTGCCTCCTCCTGTTCTCCCGACTCTCTCTCTCACTGAGCTTCTACCCTAGGTAAGCCGACTACCATACAGATGTCACTAAGCGTTTCCTAACTTCTTTCCCCTGACCTGGTTTGTATCATCTTATCCTTGATAGGCTAGTACAATATCTTTTTCAACATTGTTCAAGCCGACAGTTTACTTTGTTTTCTAACTTCAAACTAAGAATATTTTCCAAAGGTTGCAGAGACACAGGCTTGGGTACAAAGGGTAAAACTCCACTACAGTCTCTGTGCCAATTACAGCATAGCGTCCAGGGCACATTTTTATTGCTCATGCTTGGAAAAGCACTCCAACTTAAAATCTTACTATATTTTAAGTGGGCTTACCAAAAATTAAACAGGCACCAAACTCTTAAATGAATTAACATTTGTTTCCAAATGCTTCCTGCTGTCCCCAAATGCCCCTCCCATGCCCTTCACTCTCACAATAACCTCACAGTCCTTGCTTACACGTTTTAGAGGAGCAAAACCTATAAGTACACAGATATCATCTACAAAGCCCCTGCCTGCCCTTCATGGCTGCTGGCACAACTGAAGACATTTACCATTTCAAGATCCTCAAAAGCAGAGGCAATGCAAAGAATGAGGCAATGAAGCCATTTAAATATAGCTATGGCAGGGCCTGGCAATGTTACAGCAAATTAAATTTTAATGGGACACAGAAAATGCTGAACCTTCAGAAAGTTTATCAGAGGAAGGGGCATCTGAAGGACACAAATGCCCCAGGGCCCAGGTGTAGACACAGAGGAATAACTACATGCCAGGACCACTCAAGGTCAAGAATTTGCAAAATATACAGATAACCAGATGTGGGGAGACCAGCCCCTCTGCAAATTTGCTGGCTTTTACCTAGAAGGCAAAGAAAATTGATAAAAGCTACTTCGTGAAGGCTCAGAGAAAACTGATATGTAACAAGGTCAAGTTTCTGTGTTAATGAAAGATGCTGCATACGCAAAGGCAGCTGATCTAAATAAAGCTGCTGACCAATGACCCAGTGACCTCAAAGCCTCCACAGTGTGTCTTCTGAGGCTGTTCTTCAGGGATAGATTCACATATAGGCCCTGTATGAGACTGTTTTCATGTGCTTCTTCAGATTCACTCTACCCTCCTGCTCTGTACTCCAGGAGGCTGCATCAAACCAGCCTCCCTGCCTTCTAGCATCTCACTGGGCATGGCCAATAAGTGTCCCTGGCAAGGGATGGGAGCAAAGAAAGACAGAAAGTAATGGGGGTTTCCTCCTCTTTCCTAAATGCAGTCTGTGGTCTGGCATTGGTGCATCCCTCTGCCTAAGGCAGAGCTCATGTCTGGCGGCCCTGCTCCTATAGTGACAGCCACTTCCTCCCCTTGTTCCAGCAGCTCTGATCTATATGAGTTACAGCAATGGATTGTCCAGACCGCTAGCTTCCCACTGGGCTCAGTCACTGTCAAGCATCTGCAGGATATTAGACAGAAGGAAGAGAGTAAGGTCCTGGTATTTATTCCTGGACTTCCTCCCTCCATTGTCATCTTGGGCTGCATTCATTCCTTGACTGAAGGTCACAGCCCCGCCCTAACCTTTTCTAGAATCCCATCTGTTCTTGCCAATACAGGCACTTCCCTGATATGCTCTTTAGGACAACTATGATAGCTAAGGGTATGGATTTTGGCATCAGACTATCTGACATGAATTCTTATTTTTTCTAATCAATATCCATATGACCTTGGCCAGTGACCTTCCCTCTTCAGGCTTCCTCACCATGAGGATTCTAATGAAACCCAGTTCAGACCAGTGTCCTGACAATGAAATCATGTAAGTGGCACTCAGCTCAGCCCTGCCACGTAAAGTGCTTGATAAAAATGAACTTACTATTGTCTCCACTGTTATTTACAATTACCATGCCCTAACTCCTCACTCTGACTTCCACTATTGCCTGAAATTGCTACATTTGTGTTGAGCCTCTGCCTTGTCAGAAGCCACTTGTTAAAACAGAAGCACCCTAGGCAGGACTGAGTCAATTGCCACAGTAGGAGCCCTAGGATGCCAGGGACTTTGAGTGGAAACTGAGGCCTCCGGAGATAGGCCAGCCACAAGGCAGAGAAGACAGCACAGGAAGGGAGGTGGGTAGACACCAAGGGCCTGTCTGCTTCCTTGTCTCTGTGAGGGCAGCCCATACTGGTACAAGGAGCATCTGAGTACACCGCTCCACTTGGCCCCTGGTTACGATGCCAGGGCTTCCCCATAACAGAAGTAAGCAAGGCTGGAGACCCAACCAAGGGAGACCGTTCCAGAGCCAGCCAACCCCAGAATACACCTTCCATCCTAAATCTATCATCCTTCCTGCTGGCTGGCAGAATATTCTTTCTCTAGCGCCAATGTTTCTATGGAATATTCAGAGAGCAGAAGCATTTATCACAATGACATATCCTAACTTCCAGAAACTGAGACATCTAGAAATAGTCATCTGGGTAATATCACTTATATCCCCTGTCACTTTCTGAAATGATCCAGTGAGAGAGAAAGATAAAGTTCTGTGACTCTGAGCAGAGCAGGTAAAGCATGGGTACCCCTGACAAGTCCCCTGCTCCCCATTGTACACTGGAGCATTTTGATAGCACTCTATCTTTTCTCTCTGAATGGCTTGGGCCTCTCTAAATAGCTTATAGTACCAGCAAAAGATTGGCCCCAATTCCAATATCCTCAAATTTTCCACTTGTTTATTTGAATCAATGTATTCTTGTCTTTGTCCTGTGATCTAAAGGAGAGAATTAAACAAGGCTGTATTTTATAAAATTGTATTAGAAGGAAAAATATATCATCTATCTTCTGTGTCCCTCACATCCCTTATGATATCTTTTTATAGGTTTATGTTTTTTCATGGCCTAGTCTTTTCCATTTCACATTTTTATCAAAGCACAAAGGAGCCACTTTTATCAGTTGCCTTCAAAATAAGACACAGTTTGGAAACACTCAAACGAAACACTTCAACTTTAAACAAGGTGGCTTCAAGGACCCCATTTTGCTCTGTGAGCTCCTATTGCATTAAAAGCCTAAATGGTCTCAATGAGCTAGAGGAAAACACTCCAGTTACTTTAAGATTGCAGAAGAACCTCCTATGAAAAGTGCCAGTTGCATGATGTATACAGGGGAAAAATTGCAGAAGGAAAATATATCTTTCAAGTGTGTTTCTTCTTTCCCCCAGGAATAAAAAAAAAGACCCATGTCTGCAACCTAGATAAGTATTAAAATAAACTTTAAATTTCTCTTCATTCACTATCACTGGATATGAGAAGGTTACTATTACTCTTCTCAAGCAACATATTTTCATTGCAACCCAATATCAAGAGAGCCCTAGTGACCACTGTGTTCTGGTTACCTTCAAATTACGCTACTAACGTAGGGCAATCACTTTCTTTACACATATCCAGGACAGTCTTGGTTCCTGGGCAGAACCTGCACTATAGCATAACCACATTCTGAGGGGACATGATTTAGAATGCAAAACATCTGAATCTTCATAATAAAAATATCATTGAGTGAAAATCTTATGAATTTTCATAGAAAAATGTTGAAAATTATAATAATCACAACTCCTTCAAGAACTTCACACATACTTGGATTGTAAGGATGATTGGAATGAACTGTCCTTTCTCAAAATAAATATGTTTTCAAACCATGAAGCCAGAAGTAAAAAGTCCTGAAACCACCAACCTCTGAAACAGGGTAGAAACCTATCCAACAAGTGAAATTTTAGCTTTTTTTTTTATTTTATTTTAAAGAAAAGATCAATAAAAGAAATCTGTGCATTGGAAAATAAGATGTTCAAACCTAAGCTAATTATAAACATACAGGTCAGCGAAATATAATTGAGAGTCAGAAATAAAACCTCTCATTTATGGTCATATGATTTTCAACAACAGTGTCAAGGCAATTCAATGGAGAAAGGACAGTCTTTTCAACAAATGGTGCCAGAACAACTGGATATCCACAAAAAAAGAATTAAGTTGGAACTCTACCTCATACCATATACAAAAGTTAACTCAAAATGGACCAAAGATCTTAAAAGTAACAGGTAAAACTATAAAACTTTTAGAAGAAAACATAGGCATAAATCTTCATGACTTTGGATTATGTGGGTTTTTTTTTTAGATATGACACCAAAAGCATAAGCAAATAAAAACTGGATTTCACCAAAAAATGTTTTTATGCTTCAAAGGACATAATCAAGAATGTAATAAGACAATCCACAGAATGATAAAATGTACTTGCAAGTCATATTTGATAAGCAAATTGTATCTAGATTATATTAAGAACTTCTATAACTCAAACAATAGAGACAAATAACTTGGGCCAGGCGTGCTGGCTCACTCCTATAATCCCAGCACTTTGGGAGGCTGAGGCAGGTGGATCACCTGAGGTCAGGAGTTCAAGACCTGCCTGACCAACATGGTGAAACCCTGTCTCCACTAAATATAAAAAATTAGCCAGGGATGGTGGCACATCCCTGTAATCCCAGCTACTTGGGAGGCTGAGGCAGGAGGATCACTTGAACCCGGGAGGTGGAGGTTGCAGCGAGCCAAATAACTTGTCTTAGTACGTTTTCAGCTGCTATAACAGAATACCTGAGACTCGGTAATTTATACAGAATAAAAATTTATTTCTCCCAGTTCTGGAAACTGGGAAGTTCAAGATCAAGGAGATGGCATTTGGTCTGGTGAAGGCCTTCTTGATACATCCACACATGGCAGAAGGGCAAGCTGCCCAAATGCTATATGAAGCCTCTTTTATAACGGCCTTAATAGCCTCATGGCTATTAAGAGGTCTCACCTCTTAGAGACCCCACCTCCTAACACCATCGCATTGGCAACACTTGAATTTTGGGAAGGACATATTTAAACCATAGCACAACCCAACTTAAAAATGGGCAGGAAGAGAAAGGCAGAGTAAATGGCCAAATAGAAGCCTCCACCAGTGGTCCCCCTTGCAGAACACCAAATGTGACAACTATCTATGCAAAAAAGCAACTTCATAAGAACCAAAAATCAGGTAAGCAATCACAGTAGCTGGTTTTAACTTAATATCACTGAAAGAGGCACTGAAGAAGATAGGAAAGATAGTCTTGAATTGCTGAGGCCACCCCCTCCTCCATCCCCTGGCAGAGGCCGTGTGGCATGAGGAGGGAATCTGTGGGCTCGTGGGAGGTAGAGCAGGCAACTGCAGGATTTTGGAATTCAGCGCTGCCAACACTGGGCAGAATTCAGCTGGTGCTCATAGAGGGAGCATTTAGACCAGCCCTGGAAAGAAGGGAATCACCCATCCCAGCTGGTGGAACTTGAGTTTCAGCAAGCCTCACCACTGCAGGCTAAAGTGCTGTGGGATTCTAAATAAACTTGAAAGGCTGTCTAAACCACAAGGACTGCAACTCCTGGGCATGTCCTAGTGCTGTGCTGGGCTCACAGCCAGTGGACTTGTGGGGCACATGACCTAGTGAGACACCAGTCAGGGTGGCTAAAGGAGTGCTTCTGTCACCCCTCTACAAGCATAGGCAGCACAGCATGCAGCTCCAAAAGAGACTGCTTCCTTCTGCTTGAGGAGAGGAGAAGGAAGAGTAAACAGGACTTTGTTCGGAAAGTTGGATACCAGCTCAGCCACAGTAGAACAGGGAATCAGGCAGAGTTGTGAGGCCCCCATTCCAGGCCCTAGCTTTCAGATAACATTTCTAGAAACACCCTTGGCCAGAAGGGAACCCACTGCTTGAAAGGAAAGACTCAATCCTGGCAGGATTCATCACTTGCTGACTAAAGAAGCCCTTGAGCCCTGAATAATTAGCAGCAGTAACCAAGTAATACACACTGTGGGCCCTGGGAGAGACTCAGATGTGCTGGCTTCCAATGTGACCCAGCATATTCACAGCATATTCAGACTGCAGAGAGCCTCCTTCTGCTTGAGAAAGGAAAGGGAAAAACAGAGGAGACTGTGTCTTACAGCCTAGGTACCAGCTTATCCACAGTAGGGGAGAGGATCCTGCAGTCTCTTAGGGTCCCTGGTTCCAGGCTTTGGGTTTTGGATGGTACTTCTGTACCTACGCTGGGTCAGAAGGGAGCCTAAGTCCCTGAAAGGAGAGTCCCAGGCCTAGAAGCATTCAGCACAAGTTGACTGAAAGGCACTTGTACCTTAAGTGAATTGTCAGTGGTACCCTGGCAGTACTTCCCACGGGCCTGCAGTGGTGGTAGGCATAGGCAGTGATTCCTCTGCTGGCGCAAGGGGAGGGAAGAGTAGGAGAAACTTTGTCTTGTGGTTTCAGGGCCAGTTTAGCTGCAGAATAGAGCACCAGGTAGATTTCTATGGTTTCCAACTCCAGGCCCTGACTCCTAGACATCTCTGAACCTGCCTGGAGCCCAAGGGAATTTTCTGCCCTAAAGGGAAAGACACAAGAGTGGCTGGATTTACCACCTGCTGATTGTAGAGCCCTAGTGTCTTGAGTGAACATAGGCAGTAGACAGGTTGTGGTTATAGTGGGCCTTAGGCAAGACCCAGTGCTGTGCTGGCTTTAGTAAAGAAAGAAAGAGAGGGAGACTCTATTTGTTGGAGACAAAGTAAGGCAGGAGAACAAAGATCTTGCCTGGTAATCCAGAGAACTATTCTAGAACTTATCCAAGACCACCAAGGCAATACCTCTATGAGTCTGCAAGAACTATGGTATCACTGGGCTTGGGGTGTGCCCTAATGCAGACACAGCTGCAGTGACCAAAATCACAATACCAAGGTCCCTTCAAATACCTGGAAAGCCTTCCTAAGAAGGATAGGTACAAACAAGTCCAGACTGTGAAGACTACAGTAAATATCTTCTCTTCAATGCCCAGACGTCGAACATCTACAAACATCAAGATCCTGCAGAAAAACAAGACCTCACTGAACAAACTAAATAAGGAACCAGGGGCCAAGCCTGGAGAGATAAAGATAAGTGACCTTTCAGACAAAGAATTCAAAATAGCTGTTTTCAGAAAACTCAAAAAAATTCAAGATAACACAGAAAGGTAATTCAAAATTCTATCAGATAAATTTAACAAAGAAATTGAAATAAATAAAAAGAATCAAGCAGAAATTCTGGAATTGAAAAATGCAATTGACACAATGAAGAACGCATCAGAGTGTCTTAATAGCAGAATTGATCAAGGAGTGGAAAGAAGCTGGAAGACAGGCTATTTGAAAACACACAGGGAGGGAGGAGCCAAGATGGCCGAATAGGAACAGCTCCGGTCTACAGCTCCCAGCGTGAGCGACGCAGAAGACAGGTGATTTCTGCATTTCCATCTGAGGTACCGGGTTCATCTCACTAGGGAGTGTCAGACAGTGGGCGCAGGCCAGTGGGTGTGCGCACCGTGCGCGAGGCGAAGCAGGGCGAGGCATTGCCTCACCTGGGAAGCGCAAGGGGTCAGGGAGTTCCCTTTCCGAGTCAAAGAAAGGGGTGACGGACGCACCTGGAAAATCGGGTCACTCCCACCCGAATATTGCGCTTTACAGACCGGCAAAAAAAAAAACGGCGCACCACGAGACTATATCCCACACCTGGCTCGGAGGGTCCTACGCCCACGGAATCTCGCTGATTGCTAGCGCGGCAGTCTGAGATCAAACTGCAAGGCGGCAGCGAGGCTGGGGGAGGGGCGCCCGCCATTGCCCAGGCTTGCTTAGGTAAACAAAGCAGCCGGGAAGCTCCAACTGGGTGGAGCCCACCACAGCTCAAGGAGGCTTGCCTGCCTCTGTAGGCTCCACCTCTGGGGGCAGGGCACAGACAAACAAAAAGACAGCAGTAACCACTGCAGACTTAAATGTCCCTGTCTGACAGCTTTGAAGAGAGCAGTGGTTCTCCCAGCACGCAGCTGGAGATCTGAGAACTGGCAGACTGCCTCCTCGAGTGGGTCCCTGACCCCTGACCCCCGAGCAGCCTAACTGGGAGGCACCCCCCAGCAGGGGCACACTGACACCTCACACGGCAGGGTATTCCAACAGACCTGCAGCTGAGGGTCCTGTCTGTTAGAAGGAAAACTAACAAACAGAAAGGACATCCACACCAGAAACCCATCTGTACATCACCATCATCAAAGACCAAAAGTAGATAAAACCACAAAGATGGGGAAAAAACAGAACAGAAAAACTGGAAACTCTAAAACGCAGAGCACCTCTCCTCCTCCAAAGGAACGCAGTTCCTCACCAGCAACGGAACAAAGCTGGATGGAGAATGATTTTGACGAGCTGAGAGAAGAAGGCTTCAGACGATCAAATTACTCTGAGCTACGGGAGGACATTCAAACCAAAGGCAAAGAAGTTGAAAACTTTGAAAAAAATTTAGAAGAATGTATAACTAGAATAACCAATACAGAGAAGTGCTTAAAGGAGCTGATGGAGCTGAAAACCAAGGCTCGAGAACTACGTGAAGAATGCAGAAGCCTCAGGAGCCAATGCGATCAACTGGAAGAAAGGGTATCAGCAATGGAAGATGAAATGAATGAAATGAAGCGAGAAGGGAAGGCTAGAGAAAAAAGAATAAAAAGAAATGAGCAAAGCCTCCAAGAAATATGGGACTACGTGAAAAGACCAAATCTACGTCTGATTGGTGTACCTGAAAGTGATGTGGAGAACGGAACCAAGTTGGAAAACACTCTGCAGGATATTGTCCAGGAGAACTTCCCCAATCTAGCAAGGCAGGCCAACATTCAGATTCAGGAAATACAGAGAACGCCACAAAGATACTCCTCGAGAAGAGCAACTCCAAGACACATAATTGTCAGATTCACCAAAGTTGAAATGAAGGAAAAAATGTTAAGGGCAGCCAGAGAGAAAGGTCGGGTTACCCTCAAAGGGAAGCCCATCAGACTAACAGCGGATTTCTCGGCAGAAACCCTACAAGCCAGAAGAGAGTGGGGGCCAATATTCAACATTCTTAAAGAAAAGAATTTTCAACCCAGAATTTCATATCCAGCCAAACTAAGCTTCATAAGTGAAGGAGGAATAAAATACTTTACAGACAAGCAAATGCTGAGAGACTTTGTCACCACCAGGCCTACCCTACAAGAACTCCTGAAGGAAGCGCTAAACATGGAAAGGAACAACCGGTACCAGCCGCTGCAAAATCATGCCAAAATGTAAAGACCATCGAGACTAGGAAGAAACTGCAACAACTAATGAGCAAAATCACCAGCTAACATCATAATGACAGGATCAAATTCACACATAACAATATTAACTTTAAATGTAAATGGACTAAATTCTCCAATTAAAAGACACAGACTGGCAAGTTGGATAAAGAGTCAAGACCCATCAGTGTGCTGTATTCAGGAAACCCACCTCACGTGCAGAGACACACATAGGCTCAAAATAAAAGGATGGAGGAAGATCTACCAAGCAAATGGAAAACAAAAAAAGGCAGGGGTTGCAATCCTAGTCTCTGATAAAACAGACTTTAAACCAACAAAGATCAAAAGAGACAAAGAAGGCCATTACATAATGGTAAAGGGATCAATTCAACAAGAGGAGCTAACTATCCTAAATATATATGCACCCAATACAGGAGCACCAAGATTCATAAAGCAAGTCCTGAGTGACCTACAAAGAGACTTAGACTCCCACACATTAATAATGGGAGACTTTAACACCCCACTGTCAACATTAGACAGATCAACGAGACAGAAAGTCAACAAGGATACCCAGGAATTGAACTCAGCTCTGCACCAAGCGGACCTAATAGACATCTACAGAACTCTCCACCCCAAATCAACAGAATATACATTTTTTTCAGCACCACACCACACCTATTCCAAAATTGACCACATACTTGGAAGTAAAGCTCTCCTCAGCAAATGTAAAAGAACAGAAATTATAACAAACTATCTCTCAGACCACAGTGCAATCAAACTAGAACTCAGGATTAAAAATCTCACTCAAAACCGCTCAACTACATGGAAACTGAACAACCTGCTCCTGAATGACTACTGGGTACATAACGAAATGAAGGCAGAAATAAAGATGTTCTTTGAAACCAACGAGAACAAAGACACAACATACCAGAATCTCTGGGATGCATTCAAAGCAGTGTGTAGAGGGAAATTTATAGCACTAAATGCCCACAAGAGAAAGCAGGAAAGATCCAAAATTGACACCCTAACATCACAATTAAAAGAACTAGAAAAGCAAGAGCAAACACATTCAAAAGCTAGCAGAAGGCAAGAAATAACTAAAACCAGAGCAGAACTGAAGGAAATAGAGACACAAAAAACCCTTCAAAAAATCAATGAATCCAGGAGCTGGTTTTTTGAAAGGATCAACAAAATTGATAGACCGCTAGCAAGACTAATAAAGAAAAAAAGAGAGAAGAATCAAATAGACACAATAAAAAATGATAAAGGGGATATCACCACCGATCCCACAGAAATACAAACTACCATCAGAGAATACTACAAACACCTCTACGCAAATAAACTAGAAAATCTAGAAGAAATGGATACATTCCTCGACACATACACTCTCCCAAGACTAAACCAGGAAGAAGTTGAATCTCTGAATAGACCAATAACAGGAGCTGAAATTGTGGCAATAATCAATAGTTTACCAACCAAAAAGAGTCCAGGACCAGATGGATTCACAGCCGAATTCTACCAGAGGTACAAGGAGGAACTGGTACCATTCCTTCTGAAACTATTCCAATCAATAGAAAAAGACGGAATCCTCCCTAACTCATTTTATGAGGCCAGCATCATTCTGATACCAAAGCCAGGCAGAGACACAACCAAAAAAGAGAATTTTAGACCAATATCCTTGATGAACATTGATGCAAAAATCCTCAATAAAATACTGGCAAACCGAATCCAGCAGCACATCAAAAAGCTTATCCACCATGATCAAGTGGGTTTCATCCCTGGGATGCAAGGCTGGTTCAATATACGCAAATCAATAAATGTAATCCAGCATATAAACAGAGCCAAAGACAAAAACCACATGATTATCTCAATAGATGCAGAAAAAGCCTTTGACAAAATTCAACAACCCTTCATGCTAAAAACTCTCAATAAATTAGGTATTGATGGGACGTATTTCAAAATAATAAGAGCTATCTATGACAAACCCACAGCCAATATCATACTGAATGGGCAAAAACTGGAAGCATTCCCTTTGAAAACTGGCACAAGACAGGGATGCCCTCTCTCACCGCTCCTATTCAACATAGTGTTGGAAGTTCTGGCCAGGGCAATCAGGCAGGAGAAGGAAATAAAGGGTATTCAATTAGGAAAAGAGGAAGTCAAATTGTCCCTGTTTGCAGATGACATGATTGTATATCTAGAAAACCCCATTGTCTCAGCCCAAAATCTCCTTAAGCTGATAAGCAACTTCAGCAAAGTCTCAGGATACAAAATCAATGTACAGAAATCACAAGCATTCTTATACACCAACAACAGACAAACAGAGAGCCAAATCATGAGTGAACTCCCATTCACAATTGCTTCAAAGAGAATAAAATACCTAGGAATCCAACTTACAAGGGATGTGAAGGACCTCTTCAAGGAGAACTACAAACCACTGCTCAAGGAAATAAAAGAGGATACAAACAAATGGAAGAACATTCCATGCTCATGGGTAGGAAGAATCAATATCGTGAAAATGGCCATACTGCCCAAGGTAATTTACAGATTCAATGCCATCCCCATCAAGCTACCAATGACTTTCTTCACAGAATTGGAAAAAACTACTTTAAAGTTCATATGGAACCAAAAAAGAGCCCGCATCGCCAAGTCAATCCTAAGCCAAAAGAGCAAAGCTGGAGGCATCACACTACCTGACTTCAAACTATACTACAAGGCTACAGTAACCAAAACAGCATGGTACTGGTACCAAAACAGAGATATAGATCAATGGAACAGAACAGAGCCCTCAGAAATAACTCCGCATACCTACAACTATCTGATCTTTGACAAACCTGAGAAAAACAAGCAATGGGGAAAGGATTCTCTATTTAATAAATGGTGCTGGGAAAACTGGCTAGTCATATGTAGAAAGCTGAAACTGGATCCCTTCCTTACACCTTATACAAAAATCAATTCAAGATGGATTAAAGATTTAAACGTTAGACCTAAAACCATAAAAACCCTAGAAGAAAACCTAGGCTTTACCATTCAGGACATAGGCATGGGCAAGGACTTCATGTCCAAAACACCAAAAGCAATGGCAACAAAAGCCAAAATTGACAAATGGGATCTAATTAAACTAAAGAGCTTCTGCACAGCAAAAGAAACTACCATCAGAGTGAACAGGCAACCTACAACATGGGAGAAAATTTTCGCAACCTACTCATCTGACAAAGGGCTAATATCCAGAATCTACAATGAACTCAAACAAATTTACAAGAAAAAAACAAACAACCCCATCAAAAAGTGGGCGAAGGACATGAACAGACACATCTCAAAAGAAGACATTTATGCAGCCAAAAAACACATGAAAAAATGCTCATCATCACTGGGCATCAGAGAAATGCAAATCAAAACCACTATGAGATATCATCTCACACCAGTTAGAATGGCAATCATTAAAAAGTCAGGAAACAACAGGTGCTGGAGAGGATGTGGAGAAATAGGAACACTTTTACACTGTTGGTGGGACTGTAAACTAGTTCAACCACTGTGGAAGTCAGTGTGGCGATTCCTCAGGGATCTAGAACTAGAAATACCATTTGACCCAGCCATCCCATTACTGGGTATATACCCAAAGGACTATAAATCATGCTGCTATAAAGACACATGCACACGTATGTTTATTGCGGCATTATTCACAATAGCAAAGACTTGGAACCAACCCAAATGTCCAACAATAATAGACTGGATTAAGAAAATGTGGCACATATACACCATGGAATACTATGCAGCCATAAAAAATGATGAGTTCATGTCCTTTGTAGGGACATGGATGAAATTGGAAACCATCATTCTCAGTAAACTATCGCAAGAACAAAAAACCAAACACTGCATATTCTCACTCATAGGTGGGAATTGAACAATGAGATCACATGGACACAGGAAGGGGAATATCACACTCTGGGGAATGTTGTGGGGTTGGGGGAGGGGGGAGGGATAGCATTGGGAGATATACCTAATGCTAGATGACGAGTTAGTGGGTGCAGTGTACCAGAATGGCACATGTATACATATGTAACTAACCTGCACAATGTGCACATGTACCCTAAAACTTAAAGTATAATAAAAAAAAAATGTAAAAAAAAAAATAAATAAATAAATAAATAAAAAAAAAAAAAAAGAAAACACACAGAAGAGAAAAAAGAAAAAAAGAAAAAAAAATGAAGCACTCCTACAACATCTGGAAAATAGCTTCAAAATGGCAAACCTAAGAGTTATTGGCTTTAAATAGGAGGTACAGAAAGAAACAGGGGTAGAAAGTTTATTCAAAGGGTTAATAACAGAGAACTTCTCAAACATAGGCAAAGATATCAATATTCAAGTACAAGAAGGTTATAGAATACCAAGCAGATTTAACCCAAAGAAGATTACTTCAAGGCATTTAATAACTAAATACCCAAAGATCACATATGAAGAAAAGATCCTAAAAGCATCAAGAGAAAAAAAAAAACAACACAGAAAGGACAGTCTTTTCAATAAATTGTGCTGGGAAACCTGGATATCCATTTGCAGAAGAATAAAACTAGACCCCAATCTTTCACCATTTTCAAAAATCAAATCAAAATAAATTAAAGACTTAAGTCTAATACCTCAAACTATAAAATTACTAACAGAAGACATTGAAGGAATTCTCCAGGACACTGGACTGGCAAAAATTTCTTGACAAATACCCCACAAGCAGAGGTACCCAAAGCAAAAATGGACAAATCAGATCACCTCAAGTTAAAAAGTTTCTGCACGGTGAGTGAAACAATCAACAAAATGAAAAGACAATCTGTAGAATGGGAGAAAATATTTGCAAACTACCTACCCGATATAGTTTGGATATTTGTCCCCACTCAAATTTTATGTTGAATTGTAATTACCAGTGTTGGAGGTGGGGACTTGGTGGGAGGTGTTTGGCTCATGGGGCAGATCCCTCATGAATTGCTTAGGCCATTCCCTTAGTGAAAAGTGAAATCTCATTCTGATTTCACATGAGATCTGGTTGTTTAAAAGTGTGGAGCATCTCCCCCAACAACTTCCTCTCTTTCTTGCTCCATTCTCACCATGTGATGTGCCTTCTCCCCCTTTGCCTTCTGCCATGATTGTAAGCTTCCTGAGGCCTCTGAGGAAACCAAGCAGATGCAAGCACAATGCTTCCTGTAAAGCCTGCAGAACCATGAGCCAATTAAACCTCTCTTTTTTATAAATTACCCAGTCTCAGGTATTTATAGCAATGCAAGAATGGCCTAATACACTATCTGAACAAGGGATTAAAAACAAGACTATATAAGGAGCTCAATCAACTCTATAGGGAAAAAATGTAATAATCCAGATAAAAACTGACAAAAGATCTGAATAGACATTTCACAAAAGAAAACATACAATTGGAAAATAGGCATATGAAAAGGCGCTCAACATCACTAATCATCAGAGAAATGCAAATCAAAACTACAATGAGATATCATCTCACTCTAGTTAAAACGGCTTTCATCCAAAAGACAGGCAATAACAAAGGCTGGCAAGTATGTGGAGAAAAAGGAACACTTGTATACTATTGGTGGGAATGTAAATTAGTTCAAACACTATGAAGAACAATTTGGAGGTTCCTCAAAATAACTAAAAATAGAGCTACCTTATGATCCAGCAATTCCACTGTTAGGCATATACCCAAAAGAAAGGAAATCAGTATATCAAAGAGATATCTGCACTCCCATTTTAATGCAGTACTATTCACACTAGCCAAGATTTTGAAACAACCTAAGTGTCCACCAACAGATAAATGGAAGAACAAAATGTGGTATATACCATGGAGTACTATTCAGCCATCATAAAGAATGAGATCTTGTCATTTGCAAGAACACAGATGGAATTGGAGGTCACGATACTAAGTAAAATAAGCCAGGCACAGAAAGACAAACTGCACATTCTCACTTATTTGTGGGAGCTAAAAATTAAAACAATTGAAATCATGGAGATAGAGAATAGAACAATGGGTATCAGAGGCCCAGAAAGGTAATGGGGGATGTGGTGGGGGTGGAATTGGGGATGGTTAATGGGCACAAGAAAATAGAAAGAATGACTAAGATCTAGTATTTGATAGCACAACACAGCAACTACAGTCAATAATAATTTAATTGTACATTTTAAAAAAACCTAAAAGAGTACAATTGGATTGTTTGTAACACAAACGATAAAAGCTTGAAGTGATGGGTACTCCATTTACCCTGATGTGATCACGTGATTATTACAAATTGTATGTCTGTATCAAAATATCTCATATGCCATATGTATATATATATATATATCTCCCACAAAATAAAAATTAAAAATGGCCAAAGGGTTTGAATAGACATTTCTCCAAACAGCATATGCAAATGGTCAATAAGACATAATAAAATGTTTCTTAGTTATTAGAGAAATTCAAATCAAAACCACAATGAGGTACCACCTATGATCCAGACAGACAATAGCAAATGCTGGCAATAATATGGAGAAATTGAAACCCTCATATATTATTGGTAGGAATGTAAAATGGTGCATCCAATTTGGAAAAGCTTGTCAGTTCTTCAAAAAGTTAAATATAGAGTCACTGCACGATGCAGCAATTCCACTCCCAAGAGAATTTAAAACAACAGTTCACACAAACACTTATACACAATGTTTATAGTGGCCTTACTCATAATAGCAAAAGAAAAAAAATGGAAAGAACTAAAATTTTCATCAATTGATGAATGGTATATTATCCATGCATTGGCCTATTATTTAGCCCTAAAAATAAAATACTGACAGCGACATCAGTGAACCTTAAAAACATCATGCTAAGTATGCTAAGAAGGAGTTGCAGGCACAAAAGGCCCACATAATATTGCACGAGTCCATTTGTATGATATGTCCAGAATAGGCAAATCCATAGAGACAGAAAGTGTTACTGGTGGAGGGTATTGACTACAAGTCATCCAGGCTCTTGGCATTTTGAACAAAGAACTGGACAAAACACACAAAGAATGATGAATAAATGAAGAATGAAGCGAAAAATGAAATAATGAAAGCACTTATTTACTGAAACAAAAGTACACTCCACAGAGTGAGAGCAGGCTCAAGCAGGTGGCTCAAGAGTGCTGGTAACAGAATTTTCTGGGGTTTAAATACCCTCTAGAGGTTTCCCATTAGTTACTCGGTTATACCCTATGTAAATGAAGACTCAGCCAGCGGCCAATCTGATTGATCACAGGAGGCTGAATCAGAGGCTGAAGTGAAGTTACAAAGTTATACCCTATGCAAATGAAGACTTCAAAGTAGGTAAGTGGGTTGCTGGGAACTGAAGGAACGGGAAACGGGGAGCAACTACTAATAGGTATGACGTCTCTTTTTGGGATGATGAAAATGTACTGAAATTAAATAGTGGTGATCATTGTACAACTCTGTGAATATACTTAAAACCACTTAATTGTAAAAGGGTGAATTTTAGGATATATGCATTACATCCCAATTATACCCCAAGTTTGAAAAAAATTCAAACTTGGGAGGTACACAGATCTTTAAAGTATGTAAATCTTGGTAAAACTCAAGCAACTCCATTATAAACTTACCATAAAACAGATATAAATATATAAAATGACAAGTTGAAAAAAGATCTCGAGTTATAATGAGCCCTAAAACTATGATTTCAGAAGCCTTTCAAGGGAACTCTCCAACAAAATTATCACATCATCTCTCCAGTAACTGCCACTGGAAGGATCTGGAAAATATCCTCACTGAATGAGGGCAGAACATGCCTTTTTCAAACTCTAATTCCCAGAAATAATCTTTACTTTGGTCTGAAAAATCAAGCCCAATAACTGTTGATGAACCCCCTTAGCAAAGCAAAACTCACCCTCAGAAACACTGTTCAATGAATCATCATCATAAAATGAATACTGCCAATTCATTTCCCAAGTAAATAGTGTGCCTCTGTGTAGGACAGAGCTGTTTTACAAGGCTCCAGATCTTAACCTAAGTGATTCAAACTGAAATGCACTTGGCTACCTCCCAGCAACATGTAGTTTGCTACAATGTTATTTTAAAGAGGGAATAGGAACAGGCCAGATTAACCCTACAGAGTAATTTGTTAGCAAACACAAGGCTTTAGTCCGCCAGGTTTCATAAGCATACCACTTTATGCCATCTCTCCTTGGGGCTTCACCATCCAGAGGTGTCTCTTTCCTGCCCACCACTTTTAAACAAACAATCGTATGACACGTACCTTGAGCATAGGACATTTAATTATTTCTTTTTCTGACCCAAACAAGCTGACTGCGCAAACTCTGCAGTCATATAATGACCCTCACATCTGGCTGATTAAAATGACACTGAAATGTCTGCTTAGGGAACCTCAAAAAGTATACTCCTCTCTCTTCAACATTTTAAATTTCAGTGCACTTGGAAGAGGAAACCTGTCTTCTCTTTTCAAGCTTCTTTGCGTTTATTTTCAGCTGCAAAAGAAATTCTTAATTATAACAATCCTTTATACTCTTGGATAAGTAGTGAGCATATCAGTATGATGCTCCATCTCATAAGGATAACATGCAATTTTAAAGAGATATAAAGGAGTTAAATAGTCTTCAGCAAAGTCCATCGCAGACCCATATAACTAAGGTTATACATGACACCTATCAAATGGCTCAATGCTCTGTAAAAATAAACAAACACGTACATACGTAAGACTGGTTTTATGTAGACTGGGCCCATGTTTCAAAAGCAGTATGAGTGTTTTACTCTTATATAGTGGTCTTATAGTAGAAAAATGATCAATTCCTTGGCAAGAAAGAATCTCAGTGACTATGGGAACAAATATAAATTTTACAATTTAGTCACTCCAATTAACCTAGCATCCTCATAAAGACAAAGCTTCCAAACAACTTTCAAGATGTTTTTTATATTCTAAATGTTTGATCTGTACAATGTCCAACAAATGAAAATATGGGCTACACAGGCTGTGCCAGGAATAAGTCATAGATAATAAACCTTTTTAATAGGATATTAAACATAAATATGTTGTTTTTTAATTTAAAAAAATGAACGCTAAGTGCCACTTTTTTTTTTTTTTTTTTTTTTTTTTTTAGACAGAATGTTACTCTGTCACCCAGGCTGGAGTGCAGTGCTGCAATCTTGGATCACTGCAACCTCTGCCTGCCGGGTTCAAGCGATTCTCCTGCCTCAGGCTCCTGAGTAGCTGGGATTACAGGCACCCACCACCATGCCTAGCTAATTTTTTGTATTTTTAGTAGAGACGGAGTTTTGCCATGTTGGCCAGGCTGGTCTCAAGCTCCTGACCTCGGGTGATCCGCCCACCTCGGCCTCCCAAAGTGCTGGGATTACAGGCGTGAGCCACTGCACACTTTTATACTATCCTGCTACCCTCTGGCAGTATGCATAGTGGAAAAAGCAGAGATGAATAATACAGTCAGGCAGACCAGGGATCCAAGTCCAGAGTTTTCATGAACTAACTGTGTATGAATTTGGGAAAGTCACTGGGAAAGCTTCAACCCTGAGCTTTCAACTCTGTAATGTGAAGATTCTATCTACCTTTCAAAGCTACCATGAGGATACAATAAGAGAAACATTTCATGCATAACACAGCACATGGCACTACACCAAGCCACCAATCCCTATTAGACCATTCAGAATAGGCATCCCATAAATATCTTTCTCTTCATTGACAAAAGAAATTACACTATATTCAGCATTCAATCACAGCAAGCTTTGTTCTCTCTCTCTTAAAAAAAAATTAATGATTAGGGTTAGTACAGCATCACAGTTAAGAGCTCCAGCAAAAAGATGGGGAGATCTGAGTTTGAATCCTAGCTCTACTGCATACTGCTCAGTGGATTTAGACTAAACTTCTTAACCTCTCAAGTTCAGTTTCCTTGACTTTAAAATAGGGACGATAAAGTACTTCTTTTAACGGGTTGTTATGGGGTTTAAATAAGACATTCATGTAAGCTGCTTAACAAACGGCTTGCCATACACTGGCGATTATTGTTATTACTTAGCAAGATTGTTAACAAATTTTTTTTCTTCTGTATTCATGTATAAATCTTCTGAATCTCTATGATGTTACGTGAAAGCAACATCAAGACAGATACTGACACCTGCTTTCTGAATCCTGTACCCAACTTTCCCAACCAAATGAGCTGGGCCTGCCTGTTATGTAATTATAACTGTAATAAGGATAATCTTGGTGAATTACTAGTAGATTACCTCTGCTCTCTAAGACACACCAGTAATCTAAAGAGGATATTTGACTTTGGTGGAAGTGAATGAGCTATATCTGAGTGAGTGACTCTTCACACTGAGCAAGCTTTGCAGTTAGCCGTCTTGGTGAAGCCATCAGATTCTGAGTCTATCCTCAGAGAGAATCCCAACATAAGAAAAATGCCGAAATAAGCATCATTAAGAAATGCCCTTTCGCATCAAATCAGCATTTTTCACAGATTAACCAACTGAAATACATTTTGATGAGTCTCGTAAAAAAGAAATTCATAGAAAAGCTGGACAAGACAGAAAATAATACAACAGAATCATCATTCTTACAGGGAAGGGGCCCTACCTTGTTACTTCCCTGAAAGACAATCTAATACCTTTTTGGCAACTCAGCATCATTTGGGTATTCAGGCATAAGAACAGGAATAAGGATAATGGGGACATAAGAGACCTGACAAATTTGTGCAAATGTGAGGCCAAAATGATGAAGAAGCCATTTACAAAGAAAAAAGGACCATGCAGGAGATCTGGATTCTCATCATGCCTCCACTAGGTAAGTCTAATGCTTATTTAATCTTGTCTGTCCTGAGTTATCACCCCTTGATACTCTGCAGGACACTTTTAAATTTTGAAAGGAAATGTGAAATATGTGGGTGGAGAGTTAATAAAAAATAAAAATGGATTCTCATAAAAGGTCAAGAAGTGTGAGGTCTCACACCTCCTCTACCCTTCATTAGTTGCTCTTCCTCTTCCCTGTGCAGCAAATCCTCTCATCTCCTCTTTCATTATTAGCTGTACCTAAATTCCACCTTATGAAGAAGGCCAAGGCAGAAAAGGATTATAGAAGTCAGACACAGATCATGCCTTGTCATCTGTCCCATTCTCCCGGCTGCCTCAAATCTCTCAACATTCTGATCTGTCAGGCACATTCCCTAACCTTTTTCAATGGCCATGATTGTGTTGCTTCTCTGCTCAAACACAGGGAGCAGCTTCCTACTGCCTTCCTCATACCAGCTATAGTATGATACTAGAGTGCTCACTAGGTACCAGGTACTGCATAGGGGCCTTTCCTTCATTTTTCCCAATGCTTACAATGACACTGGAAGTAAGCTGTTACAATTCTGTTATTGTATGATTACTCTTAATATTATTCAAACACTATATTTGGTCACATCTGTATTTTCAGCCTTTTTTCTAGCATCATTCGTTGAACCCCAACCAAACTGGACACCTCACTCTTTTTTATTCATACTTTGTATTTCTTTTCCTTTGATCCCTTGCTAGTTGGTGGCTTTCCCTCCAGCAGGAATGTACCCCCTTTTTGAAGCTGATCTCAAACACATATCCTCTACCAGGAATTCTCTTAGCCTGAAAGAGAAGAGAATCTGTCTCGTCCAGCTTTTCTTAGCCAGAAAAGACCTCACACTTCTTGATCTTTTATGAGAATTTATTTTTAGTTTTTATTAACTCTCCACCCACATTTTACACATTCCTTTCAAACTTTAAACATTCTCTCTTAATTATTTAAGATCTCTTTTGTACCATTTGTATGGGACTTACATTGAATTTTGTGCATGTCTTTTTCCTCTGCTAGGTGGCCCATTTTCAGGAGACTGAATATTATGACATTGATGCCTGTGCTCAGCATTAGGTGCACAATACACATCTGCTGCAGGAATGTCTTATGGATGGACACCAAGTTTGAAAAGAAAATTTAGTCTCTATTTTCAGTGTCTTATACATTCTGCTTCTCTCATTGATTGTTTTTTTTTTAGTCTTTTCCCTAATTTACCTTTTTCATTCATGCACAAAAACCAATATCAAGGTAAGCCTCCTACAGTACTCAATTATTTTTCAAAGTACATCTAATGGTTGCTATTTAATCAGGGCTCTGGTTGGTTCTACAGGAAGTGTATATAAAACTACCTATGCTGTCTGCGGTCACACCACCCTGAATGCACCAGATCTCCTCTGATCTTGGAAGATAAGCAGGGTCAGGCCTGCTTAGTACTTGGATGGGAGAAAACTACCTATGCCTTTGTTAACAATTCCAACTAATGAGATTATCCACTTTTTCATTTAGACAAGCTTGCAGATTAGGGATAAGTATTTAGCTTCATAGTTTTCTCTTACCACATTGCACATCACTGAAGAAGGCATTTCATGTAATTCACTGATGGTATTTTTAGCTTTTACATAGGTCTCCATGGAAATTTAATGGAAATTAATGACCCTAAAAGCTTACATCTGTTTTGATTAGATTCTGATTTTAGTAAACTGTTTTTCACAACCTGAGATGAACTCATTTATACTCAGGCTTATAGCTACATGGAACATCTACTAAGAAGCTATCTCTATCAGAAAAGATGATAAAAACTATTCAACCTTTCATAATGTGGTAATTATTATTCAACAAATTATTAAAACATAGTGTCTTCCCTAAAATCAGCAAACAGGCAGGACAAGAAAAGAATGTGTAAACACTCAGGTAAAGGAAGATGAATACATAATCAAGGAGTAAGGACAACTAAATCGATTCTGAATATCTTTAGCAAAGATCTAAGGGGGCTCTGGAGAACATGCACATTTGAAAGGGAAATGAAATCCAGAGAAGAAAAAAAAAGGTAGGATAAAGAATTAGTGACTGAGGTGAAATAGGTACATTTGAGAAAAAGACTGAGGAGTTGCAAGATGAATCGATATGGGAATAAGAATGAAATACAAGAGACAATGAAAATATGTGGTGGTTTAATTTTTTTTAATCATAAAGATAATTGCAGCCAAGACATTTTGAAGTGACAGGAGCAGCTGCTGAGAAATGAAAAGCTAGGCAAGCTCGAGAGGAGCCAGTTCAATTCAAGGGCTATTCACTGAGGTTCTGCTCAGGACAAGGCACCATGCTAAGAGCTGCTGAGCAGATCCTGCCCTCCAAAGAGACCCTGCTCTCCAGAAGCCCAGTGAAAAGACAAAAACAAAGTTAGCACTGCACCCATGATACATGGCATGATCAAGATGCCTGTCAAAAGAGAAGCAGCCAGAGATCATGAGGAGAAGAAAGTGAAAGTCTATGGGCTCATGG
Organism: Gorilla gorilla gorilla; assembly: GCF_029281585.2. Lineage (NCBI taxonomy): Eukaryota > Metazoa > Chordata > Mammalia > Primates > Hominidae > Gorilla > Gorilla gorilla. The sequence goes on from NC_073236.2 coordinate 83,555,671, forward strand.
TTTCACTCCCTAATGAAAGCGGTGATGCAGCACTGGATGTTAACTACATGGACAGATATCCTCTATTTTAAATACTGAGGAATAACACCAAGAAATAAAAGATGTTCTAGCTAGCCTTTCAGGGCAGAGAGTACTTTTCAGGTGTCCTCATAACTGAGTTTTTAGAAAAATTTTATCCTTCAAAAAGTTTGAAAATTATGCTTGAGAAACAACCCAGCGCTTGCATTTCCAATTTGATTATGCATCAGCCAACTTTTCCCCTTTCTGACAGAAATTAGGGAACATCTTTTATCCACCCAGACTGCAAAACAGGACTCAACAAAATGGAATCAATTCAAGTAAGTATCAGTGAAAGAAAGGGAAGAGAAATACAAGGCCCTTTCCTCAAGAAGCTTTCAGAAGCTGCAATTCAGGGGTTGGTTACAGAGGCCATTCTCAGATTTACTAATATAACATGAGAGTACTACTACAAAATCTCTTACAGCGGGAGTCACCAAACAACAGCCCTTGGGCTAAATCCAACCTGTTGCTTGTTTTTGTACAGCCCACAGGCTAAGAATGGTTAATTTTTTTAATATTTTATGATGTAAAATATGTAAAATTCCAATTTCAGTAGACATAAATTTTATTGGAACACAGTCATGCCGATTCATTTACATATTGACTACAGTTTATTTTCACTATAATAATGGAGTTGGGTAGTTACAATGGAGACCTTTGGCCCCTGCAAAGCCAGCCTAATATTTACTGTCTAATTTGAGCATGCCATGATTCTTCAACACAAATGTTTAGCATGTATTCCCTCTGCTATTCTTCAAAGGATGAGACAAGGAAGGTATGTAGTCTCATCATTATGGAACAAGCTCTGGAGTAAGAAAGACAGTGTTCCAGTCCTGGCCCCTCATTCCCCTGTTATGTAATTTGACTTAACCCTGTCAGTCTCAATTTCCTTGCCTATCCGGGAAAGTACTATCAATGTGCACCAACCAATCAGTAGCCCGGGTCTACCAGGAGCTGGACAGGCTGGTGCTTTCTGAAGAAGTGAGAGTTAAGCTTAGATCTGAATGACAATAAGAGACAGTCCTGCAGCGGTGAACAAAGAGGTTCCCAGGCAGAGGCACTACCTAACGCAGACAGGCCTTACAGGGAGAAGGCTCAGTGGGTTTGGGGAAAAGAAATGGGGACAATGTGGGCTGGAGCACTGCAGGCAAGGCAGAACCCTCTAGAGGAAGGTAAGCAAACTGTGGTATTATTATGTGACCCCATTAAGTTTTAATCAACGTAGTGAGTGATCCAATGTGACCTGTTATATAAAGACAAAAGAGGGGCAGCTGGGAGACTAGAAACTAAATGAAATTGTGCAGGCAAGAACAATGGTGATGTCTTGGACCAGGGTAGTTATAATAAAGATGGAGAAATATGGGAATGACCTGGATGTGGAGTGGTGAGGGGATGTGTATTAGATCATTCTCATGCTGATATGAAAAAATACCAGAGACTGGGTAATTTATAAAAAGAGGGTTAATTGATTCACAGTTCTGTGTGGCTAGAGGCCTCAGGAAACTTACAATCATAGTGGAAGGCACCTCTTCACAGGGTGGAAGGAGAGAGAATGAGGGCCAGCAGGGGAAATGCCAGAGGCTTATAAAACCATCAGATCTGGTGAGGCTCACTATCACAAGAACAGCACAGAGGAAACTGCCCCTGTGATTTAATTACCTCCACCTGGTCCTGCCCTTGATACTTGGGAATTATTACAATTCAAGGTGAGATTTGGGTGGGGACACAGAGCCAAACCATATCAAAATGCAAGGAATCAAAGGCAACTAGGAGATATTTGGTTTGAACAATTGAGCGGTACCATTTTATAATATCAGCAGTCTCAGGGGGAAAATAGCTAAGGGGAAGAAATCCAGAGTCTGGTTTTGGGCATGTTACATTTCAGATGCCAATTAGGTATCCTAGTAGTGATGCTGAATAGGTATCAGGTGTTCACTCAAAGTCTTATGCAAAAGTCATGGCTATAGGTACAGATTTGGAAGTCATCTGTATTAAGTTAGAATTTAAAGCCATGGGACCAGATGAAATTATGTAAAATGCAGGAAGAAAAGAAAGATGCACATAAGGTAGCCCTGGGACCTTCCAACATTGAGAAGTCAAGCAGAGGAGTAATACCAAACAACCAGAGAAGTAGGCAAATGAAGCGTGACATCAGGAACACCAAGAGATGAAGTGTTACAGGGACAGAATGGCCATCCCTGTCCAATGCTGTGGGTGGTTGAATAGGAGAGTTGTACCCTCTGGATCATCATGGAGCTGTCTCAGTAAAGTAGGGGGAACTGAAGAGCTACTGGAGTAGGATGAGACAAGAACAGGTAGTGAGAAGTGAAAACAGTAACTACAAACATCCCTGATAAAGTTCAGGATCTTTTTCCTACAATAATAATGTACACTAACACATGCAGCATCAAATATTAGGGTTGATTACATTATAGAGAGACCCGTCTAAAGCCATGAACTCTCTAAGGTTTTAGGCACCCCATTAAAAAACCTTGGTCTACAGTTAAAAAAAAAAAAAATACTGCCAAGGCTAAGTTCTTTTACCCAACTGACTCATTCTTAGATTGAAGCCAAGAGTCATGAGTCTATAGACAATTCCAATATTTTATAAGGCCTCCGGTATTGCCTAAGAAGTTCCTTCCTTTAAGAATGTGTCTCTTTTCCACCAAACGCAATTACCTGGATTCAGAACCCATAGACTTAATTACGGTGAGTTGAGTCTGCTTGACTCCAGCTGTTTCACTAATTTCTGTAAGGGACACTGTTAGACTGAAGAGGCTGTGCAAGAGCCAGGCTCCTGAGAGACTTTCTATAAAAGGCCGCAGCACCTTATCCTGCTACCAACTTGCTTTTCTTTCCGTCTCAGGCTAGGGACACTATGATTAGCATAAGCTGTTTTACCATGAAAGCAATTAATATGATTTTATTCTTCCAAATTCTTCCATGAGAGAATGTCATGCTAGTTGAATGAGCAGCCAGAATATCATATCATCAGATCCTCCAGAGTCAGAATTTCATAAAGACAAAGTAGTATTCGAGGAACTAATTTTTTATGCTTCCAGCTTGCTCCTAAATCTTATGCCTTTTAGTATAAGGGAAATATTCCAGACTAAGCAATACTAAGATGTAAGAAACATACAAGCACAGCATATGTGGATCATACTTTGCAGCTCATTTAAGCACCCAAGCAGACCCTCAGTAGCAAAAGAATAAGACAAAAGTAGACTCTGAACCTGAAATAATTCATTCTTCTAATTTCCTCCAGCATTCACCTACTAGACCCTTCCAGAGGGCCGGTGCCAGAGCCAAGGTCAAGAGACGAAAGACAGACACCGTACCTGCACTCACATGGACTCAGATGATAAACAAGTCAAAGTTAAAAAACGAAATAAATTTTCAAATTAGACATTTTGTTATTTTGAAAAAGAATAATCAAACAAGGGTCAGAACACAGAGAATTTTTTTCAATGGATGATCACAAGAGGACTCTCAGAGGAGGTAACATGTGAGCTGAGACCTCAGTGACAAGGAGGATCAGCCATGGGCAGATGTGAGGAAGAGCATTCAATTTACATTTTTAAAAGCACATTTCCAACATAGAGCTTCAAACCACTGGAAAATAACCTGGGCTCTGTAGTTTAGCAGCAATATTTCTAATAGCAGGAAAATAAATATGAACTCCTGGGATTGCCTATAAAAGGGAATGAGTCATTATCTCTTTTACGATGTTTTCAATGACTAATTAAGAGAGTAGGGAACACAAAAATATAACTGCTTGTACTTTTACTGCCTGTGTTCAGGAATTACATCATCTTCCCAAGGTATCTGTCCCTAGAGTAAGTGTATGTTCCTAAATTATCAGTCATCAGTTACCAATATCATAAGCAAAGAAGGGTTTAGTTCAATTAGTGTAAGTAATTGTGCAAGTTTCATCCAGCCTCAAGAAAATGTTCAAAACACAGAAAACGCAAGTAAAACATGAGATACAAAGACTACTAAATATGCTGGGCTTGATGTTGCCAAATACCTTTCACTGCTGAATCTGACAATGAATTGCCCCCTGCCCAAAATTGGCCCAGCAATACTTACTCAAGCATAATTTTACTGACATCATTAATATTTGTATCAACCTCACTAAGATTCTCTGGCAACTGCATAAAGAAACAAATTTTCCCAGTGAAATGTTACAGACAAAATTCATCTATATCCTGCTTATGCTAAAGCAAAATTAGCTCAAGGTGAAAGTCATATTAATTCCCTGGTGAAAACCCATTTGTCGGAGCTGATTCATCTTTGCCTCAGACAAAACACGGGGTAGGCTCTTTCTGACTAATTTGTACTCTACAGTGTTTTGAAAAATTGATAATTTTTCATGTTTCATTCAGAAAAAAACATCTAGACATATAGATCCGGCTGTTTTGACTATGTTTCAATATGGTTCTATTATCTTTAAAGAAAAATAGACCAAACAAAAAAAAAACTATGGCCACCTACAGCAGAAACCAGAGGTCCACGATACCACCAAGTATGCCTCTCCTTTTTCTCTTTTTCTTTCTCTCCTTTCCTTTTCAGTTATCTTTTTCTCTCTTCTTCCTATAGGCCAGGTTTGCTACCAGTACCAAAGTCTTAGAAAAGCTAGAAGAACTAAGGTCTAAAATGGTGGGCAATCACTGACCCACAGCTTTTTCCATAATTACAAGCAACAATGTTACTAGTCTTGCCTTAAAAATACTTCTTTAAAGTCCTTTATAAAAACTAAAGAAAACATTACACATGTCCAAAAAACTCAGCCAATCAAAGGAAAAAATAAAATGCACAATAGTACAAATTTACAGACATAAGTCTACGTCTTAATCACGTATAATTAAGCTCCTCATAAGCTAATATGGTAAAGGGGAAAAACACTGGAAATAAAATGACAAATGAAGCTTTGGATATACCCATCCAACGAAAACAAAATTGCCAAAGGGACTAGGTCCTAAACTTTGCTGGTAAAAGTACCCATGTCACAGCAATCATAGACTGTGGTAGAAAAATCCTATTGGTGGCTTGGTTTTTCATAAAGAAGAGACTCAAAAGCCAGCAGAAGTTCAAAGGATCTTCAGAAGACTTTGCAATCACAGGTATCCAGTTCCTGTATTTCAACTGTGTATTTGGAAAACCTTAGTGAGAAGGCTTGTTATTTAAATGTATTATTGTCCAATAAATGGAAGTTTAGAAGGTAGTTAAAAATGTATCTCAACTTGGCTTTCAAATTTAATATGGTCAGGTATAGAGGAAACAAACGGGAGAAAGGGCCTGGGGTGGTGACTCACGCCTGTAATCCCAGCACTTTGGGAGGCCGAGGCGGGCGGATCACTAGGTCAGGAGATTGAGACCATCCTGGCTAACACAGTGAAACCTTGTCTCTACTAAAAACACAAAAAAATTAGCCAGGCATGGGGGTGGGCACCTGTAGTCCCAGCTACTCAGGAGGCTGAGGCAGGAGAATGATGTGAACCTGGGAGGCAGAGCTTGCAGTGAGCCAAGATCATGCCACTGCACTCCAGCCTGGGGGACAGAGCGAAACTCTGTCTCAAAAAAAATAAAAAAATAAAAAATAAAGGGGAGAAAGAGGAGGAAGAAAGACAATGTGTAGACTTTTATTGCATGAAAATACTAATACCAGCAATAATAAAAGTAAATATTTATTGTACACTTGCTATGTGCCAACTAGTGTTGTCTCATTTAACCCTGAGAACAACCTTGTAAGATGGGTACTATTATTATCCTCAATTTTATTATTATTATTATTATACTTTAAGTTTTAGGGGACATGTGCACAACGTGAAGGTTTGTTACATATGTATACATGTGCCATGTTGGTGTGCTGCACCCATCAACTCGTCAATTTACAGATAAGGAAATTATGGCACAGTGAAGTTAAGAGACTTGCCCATATCACAGAGCTTGTAGGTGACACGGCCAGAAAATAATGCTGGACTGGCTGACTTCACAAAGGAAGTTCTCAGTTAAGAGTTATTCTCTGATGCCCAATGAGGGAATGTTAGTCTTCAGCTCTACTCTGTGCTATGGCCTTGGAAAAAGTATTTCAATCTTTCAACAACTCAGTCATTTCTGCGATTGTGAAACAGGACTGATCTGTCTTATAAGTCACAGTATAGGCTCACAACAGAGTGGTAAGTACTATGCAGAGAGCACTGGTTTCCAAATTACAGAATCTTTCACAACTCTTGAAATCTAGGTGAGCATCACTGGACAAGGGCAATCAGACCATTAACAAACCCACAGGGCCTTGTGAAACTGGCCTCAGAGGCTGTGAACTCTGGCAGGAAAGAGAGACTGGACCAACAGCTAATCACCATAAACACACAGCTATTAAAATACACCAAAAAAAAAATGGGGGTGGTTCCATGTGTCAAACAATGGCTATGAATAACTCCAGGAAGGCTTCCTGGAGAAACAGGGTTTGTGGGCTACAATATTTCAGAAGAGAACAGTGAAAAGTAAAAGAATATTGCTCCACACACACAGGTAGACTGGACAAGTCTTCAGAGAATAAACCTGAGATCCAGACATGCCATCTATGTAGCCCAAAAGGACAAAAACCAATTCCCGCTTGGAACACTTCTTAAAAGACAAACATAAGAAAGATATTGCTGCCATGGTCCATTTCTCTTCCCCTCCAGGCTATTTTTCCACAACTAATAAAATCATTTAATAAAAAAGCATAAAACCTTGAATTATTTTTAAAATCTGAAAACATGTATCCTTCCCTCTGTTGCCAAGCAACACACTTCAGCTACAATATGATCTGAGACCTTGATTAACATTCTCAGTTGTATAGAAAGAGTATAGAAACAGGATATCTTGATTACAGAATAAGACTTTTAAAAACAAATAAATGGAAGAAAAAAGAATGTAAAGAAATATAACTCATATCAAATCAATGGGTGTTTACATTAGAAACGACAAGCCATTGGTTCTCGGATTTCAGAAGCCTGACTAATAATAAAAGAGGATTCTATGCAGCTACTCAAGTTACTAAAGACATAAAAACAGAACAACATCACTCTTTCCGCACTAGCTAAAATTTTTATTGAATGGTTTTCATTAGCTTTTACCCCTTTCTCAGAATAAAAGGTGCTAAAATTTGCCTATTGAAATTACTCAGGATGCATCCCCTCTCAGTATTTCTAGAACAAAGAAAAAGCCACCAATACTCAGTTACGAAATTCCAAAGCTGCAGATCTAGTCCATCCCAAGAGCCTTCTACTTGTGCTAGGAACTCAGATTTCCAAACTGTGGCAGAAATGTAAGAGAGATATTTTAAAGGTGTGGCTAGCATGGCCATTAAATTCCTTAATCCTATGAAGCGGATGGGAAGAGTAGGAGGGCTGGGGAATGGTTGCCATTACTACATTCGGGAGACATAAAGATGAAGATGTAACAAAACACAAGGAAGAGATGAAATTCATAATACCAAGGTTCACAACACCAAATGCAATGAAGCTAAAACGCAGGAATTGGGAAAATACAATTTAAAAGTTCACTTGCAAAGAATCATGCAGTTTTAGTTGAAAGGAGGTTTAATAGGAAAAAAAAAAAGTATGACATAGTTGATAAAAAAAGCCTTTTAGAAAATGACTAAATGCTTACTAAGTGCTGGACATTGTGGTAAGTGCTTTCAGTCTTAGTTATCTGGGACAGGTATCCACCCTCTCATCCATTCAAAATATATTCAGTGAGTATCTACTATGATCCAGGCACTGTACTAAGAACTGGGTAACCAATAGTAAGCAAAGCAAAACAGATACAGTCCTTGCCCTCATAACATCTATTATTGAGTGATGCTCCAAGGTTTATTATATTTATTTTATGGATGAGGAAATTAAGGCATGTCAAGTAAATTTCTCTCAGAGCAAGTAAATGGCTGGCTTGGAATTTTAACTCAAGTCCATTTGACTACAAAGCTTGGATTCTTAACCACAGTTCATTACACATGCCCTGAATGCAAGAGGTGATAATCCCACTGCAGCTTGCAATGATATCACACTTGGAAAACTGTGTTCAGTTCTATGCAATACATTTTAAGAGAGGTACTGAGTTCCTCTCCATATATTCCAATGTGTTGAGCAGGAAAATGAAATATCTGGAAAATATATCAATTCTCCTCATTGTTTAACCAGAAGAGAAGAGTTAGCTGGAAATATAATAAGCATCTTTATATAACAGAAGGATTTTTACATACAAAAAGCATGAGATTTACGCTATGCAGCCTTGAGACAAGAGCAGGATCAAGGAGAGAAAATAATGCAGAGGGGGAAGCAAGTAGCAAGATGGACATCCCATGTTAACAAGCCAGAAGACTTAATATTGTTAGGATGGCAATAGTCTTCAAATTCATCTACAGATTCAATGCAATCCCTTTCAAAATCCCAACTGCCATTTTTGCAGATAATGACAAGCCTACACTAAAATACATATGGAAATTCAAAAGACCCAGAATAACCAAAGTAACCTTGGTGTGGGGTAAACAGTTAAAAGACTCATATTTCCTGATTTCAAAACTTACTACACAGGTACAGTAATAAAGACACCCTGGTACTGGCATAAGGAGAGGCATATAGGTCAATGAAATGGAATAAAGAGTCAGAAATAAACCCCGACATTTATGGTTAATAATTTTTTTTTTGAGATGGACTCTCCTTCTATTGCACAGGATGGAATGCAGTGGCGCACTCTCGGCTCACTGCAAGCTCCACCTCCTGTGTTCAAGTGATTCTCCTGCCTCAGCCTCCCAAGTAGCTGGGATTACAGGCATGCACCACCACGCCAAGCTAGTTGTTTATATATTTTTTGTAGAGATGGGGTTTCACCATATTGGCCAGGCTGATCTCGAACTCCTGACCTCGTGATCTGCCCGCCTCAACATTCAATCAGGAGTAAATAGTATTTTCAACAAATGGTGCTGGGACAACTGGATATCCACACACAAACAAATGAATTGGCACTTCATGAAAAAAAAATGAACAAAAATAGATTGTAGACCCAACTATAATAACTAAAACTATAAATATCTTAGAAGAAATAATAGGTATATATCTTCATAAACTTAGGTGAAGCAATGGTTTCTTAGCTATGACTTTAAAAGCATGGCAATAAAAGAAAAAACAGACTTCATCAAAATTAAAAGCTTCTGTGCTTGTAAGAAAATGAAAACACAACCCACAGAATGAGAAACAACTATTTGTACATCATATATCTGATAAGGGACTTAGATCTAAAACATACATAAAGAACATTTATAACTCAATAATAAAAAGAGAAACCAATTAAAAATGGGAAAAGACTTGAATAGACATTTCTCCAAAGAATATACAATCAATAACACATGAAAGGATGCTCAACATCATTAATCAAGGAAATACAAATCAAATCCACAATTAGATACCACTTCATATCCACTATGAAGGTTATAATAAAAAGGCAAACAATAGCAACTATCGGCAAGGATGTGGAGAAAGTGGAACCCTCATACACTGCTGATGGGAATGTAAAATGGTACAGCCACTTTGGAAAACAACTGGCAGTTTCTCAAAATGTTACACACAGATCATGTGGCTGCCACATGTTGACATTCCACTCCTAGGTATTTACCTAAGAAATATGAAAACATTTGTATATAAGTGTTCATATATGTAATAGCAATATTCATAACAGCCAAAAGTGAAAGCAACCTGAATGTTCATCAATCAATGAATGGATTTTTTCAAATGCAGTATATGCATACAATATATTAGTCCCCAGTGAAAAGAAATGAGGTACTGATACATGCTAAAGATGAATAAACCTTGAAAACAACATATTAAATGAGTGAAGATAGTCACAAAAGACCATCTAGCATCTTATCTCACTTATATGAAATGTCCATAATAGAAAAATTGATAGAGACAGAAAGTACACTAGTTGTTTCTTTGAGATTGTGAGGGAAGATTGGAAATAACTACTAATGGGTATGGGGTTAAATGCAAATGATATTTTGGGGAGATAAAAATGTTCTAAAGTCACTTGTGGTGATAGTTGTACAACTCTGAATATATACTAAAAGCCATTGGACTGTACACTTTAGTAGATTTTATGATATGTGAACTGTATCTTAACAAAGATATTAAGTGAAGGAAGAGGAGAAGGAAAGAGAGAAGTATGGAAAGCCAGTCAGCAGCCTAAAGGTGCCATCAGAGAGTTGAAGTGGATCACAGAGCGTTATTTAGAGAAATGGAAAGAACTGATCCCTCATATCTTTTCAAATCTCCAATGCAGCCATTCCAGGTATTTGTATGGCCAGGCTTTGGGGCAAAAACATTGATGGCCAGAATAATACAGAGGTAGTGAGCACTTTTCGCTGATTAAATACAGAAGTAAATTCTCCTTTAGACTTATTATGCTTTAGGCTACAGGCTAAGCATATCAGGTTGCAATTATATGTTAGTTTGGTTAGGAAATGATTGTCTTCTTTGACACAAGTAACTGTCCTGTAAAATGGTGATTATTGTATCAAACATGAAAGCAATGATTCGAATCTATATTTTTAGTGGATGAAAGTGGATAGAATTATTGAGGATCATTTGTTTTGCAGGACTCCATTTTGTAGAGCAATAGTTGACAAACAATGGTCCATAGAGGCCAAATTCAACCTGGTGGCTGTGTTTGTAAATGAAGTTTTATTGGAACAGGTCATGCACATTCATTTATGTACTATCTATATCTGCTCTTGTGTGCAGAGGTGAATAGTTGTGACAGAGACATACACAGCACAGAAAGTCTAAAATATTAACTATCTGGCCCTTTACAGAAAATGTTTGCTAACCCCTCTCTCTAGAAAAATATGACTGATTCAGCTTTTGAACAAATAAAAATTTATACATCCAAATGAAAACTCTTCTCTTCAAAGCATTCACCTCATTAAATAGTTTATATTTATTTCAGTGATGCCGCCATTGCTCAAGGCTTGTCTGAAATTCCCTTTGTGGACTATTGTCTTTAAGGCCTTAAATACACGCTTTTTCATATCCTACCAATGGAAAACCTTGGCACTTATGCATAGGTAGGTAGTTATTTGGAATCAACATGATAAATCAAGATAGGTAAAACTATCATTGGTTTAAAATCAGGAATGTATCTGAAGCAATTCAGCTGGCATTCCCATGAAGCATGCAAATTGTTTTTGAAAGCAATTTCAAATGAGTTCCAAAAATGATTTTGAGTAGAGATAGCATCTTTGGAATAATTACTGAACCTCCTACTGTCATTATTTTGAAAACGAAAGTTCATTTGGATATATAAATTCTGGAATATTGGTTACATCTGTCTCTTTACTTCCCAGTCACATCTCATATTGGAGACATAGAATATATTTGTTATCAACGGGTGGGAAAACGTGTCTGATATGCCCCCGAATATTCTGTGCCAAGAAAACAGATTTACAAAGACATTAACTCTCCATGGCTCAATTACCCATGATGGGTTCCCTAATAGCTGGAGGGCCTGTACATCTCCTTCTCTGACTAGGTCCAGAAATTCATTCTTCTATAAAAGTGAAAAATTCCAGCCCAGTGGGTCTAACAGGGAATATTCCTCTTTGCATGACTGCACATAAAAATAGGAAGCTTTTGTATTTCAGATGCGTTCCACGTCTTTTGTCTAAGATATGGCATAATGGGTTACTCCATTAATTTTAAAAGTTGGAAGTCATTTTAATGTATATCAAAACATTATGCTATATACCTTAAATATGTACAATGTCAATTAAAAATTTTTAAATTGGGAATCATTTTTCAAATGATATATAAAAGCAAAGACTTTTTCTCAGTGTCTACACTGTAATACTCACATAAACCAATGCAAAATGCATCACCTAGATTTTCTAGTTTTGCTTTATTCTTTAAAGCATAGTGATATGCTTAGAATATGTCCCCCATAGTTCATGTGTTGGGAACTTAACCCCCAAAGCAACAGTGTAAAGAGATGGGGCTTTTAAGAGATGGTTAGATTTTTGAGGGCACTGTCCTCATGAATGGATTAAGAATATTATCATGAGAGTGGGTTAATTATACAAGGAGGCAGTTTGGCCCAGTTTCCTCTGTCTTGTGCACTTGCTTCCACTTTCCACCCTTCTACCCTTCTACCATGGAATGACCCTTGCCAGATACCAGTGCCACGCTCTTGGACTTCCCAGCCTCCAGAAGTGTAAGAAATAAATTTCTGTTGTGGTATTCTATTATAGCAGCAGCAAACAAGATAACACATGTAGTAAGAAATTAAAAACACTTAAAAATTTAAATGTGAGATGAGAAATTTATAACCTAACAAATTCATTCTAGATTTTTATGATTCTGTTTTCAAATATTTTACTATTTTCTTTCATATCTCTAATTTGATAGCAATTATCACGAAATGAATTACCTTTACTGAATCTTTCCTTAGCATTTGATTTACTTTTCATAGAAAAATAACTCTTGTGTTACAATTATAGTTCATCAGCTATGTATTATTTCATTATATTACAAAATTACAATAATAACTGCAACTGATATAAATAGGTTTGGGAATACATACAGTTAACTCTTAGTAAGCAAAATTCAACTCAGGAGACAAGTGTGCAAACATAATAGAGAGTATCTCCTTCTAGCTGCAAGTATTATGAGTTCTATGGGCATCAGTCAGCATGTTTTACAGAAAAAAAAATAGAAAGTATCAGTTAATCTGTTAAGTCGATTAAATGGAAGCTGGTTAAGTGCACATCTACTACATAGTAAGTGTATATATGGTATAAAACTTCATGATGAGACCAAAATGCATTGGCAGTTGATGATTTTAAATTCCAAGAGAACCTTGTACACAGGCTGATTCTATTCTTGAGTAGCCATCTATGAACCCAAACCCACTTAAGACAGTTCTACGTGGCTAATCTCTTATTCATAAGCTAGTGTTTGCCATTGGTATACTAGGAAATGAAATCAGAAAAGCAAATAACCACATAAAACGCCAAGAAAATTAGGACCTTCAACACAGACTTTTTTACAAAATGGCAATTTGTTTCAAAAAAAGCATGTTGTCCAATCCAGTGGGCCAAATGTGGTACTGACGGGGAGCAGGGCTGGAGGCTCTGGGAATTTCATGCAAATGGAGAGACCATTTAAGAGCCAATCAAGAGACCCTACATCCTTGACCACCTGCATGTTTTTTCCTCTAGATTTATGGAACATTTTATTACGTGCTATTTTTGGTAATGAGGAGACAAAAGAGAATGTATCAAAGGGGATATCAATGGAGATTAACTTTTATCAGTATTTTGTAGGTTAAGCTGACCTTACTTAGCTTTTAGACAATGCATTTGTGGCTTTGTCCTATCATTAAGCACACTGACATTTCTGATGTCTGATCTTCCGGAATGTCATTTCACTACTGAGAAGAAATAATGAAGTACAAAGCTTCCTTTCTCAGAAATGTCTGACCTGCTAAACTGTCTGCAATGTACAGAACACTGAGTGATAAAGTTTCTGGAGAACAAAGAACCACTCCCTGTCTGTGGTTTTCTGCCCTCATTCGTTGAAAGTACAATTGTCTTTCTTCAGAATCATTATTATAAAGGTAAACTGTTTTCAAAACCTTAATGACAGCTTACTGAATTTCTATAAATAATCACATCTTGTTCTCTGATGTTAATAGTTTAGTATTTTATCCTTATATAACACAAGCATGACTTCATTTAAAAAAAATCCTAAAATATCTATTCAGCATGTGTAGTATACCTGATTTAACAGCCTTTTAAAGAAAGAATATAATAGTGCACTGGAGTGAAGGAGTTTAAGATTAAGTAGAAAGTAAAATCAAAAGGGATTATGGAAGGGAGTATTTGTGCCTGTACTGACAAATATATGCATGAAAGGATGTTCCAAGAACACTAACATCTCAGAATTCCCTAAATAGAGCTTGACTTCTGACCACCATGCATGCATACTGTTCCCTCTACACCAATGACCTTGGCTTCTCTACCTGGCAAATCACATTTGTCTCTAGATTTAACTCAGCTGTCACCTTAGTGAAGCTCTCCCACTTCCCCATATGGTTGGTCACCTCCTACTCTTTGTTCCCACAGATCACTGCACTTATCTCTATTACATTTACTACGTTGTACTGTCATTGTTTCTGGCTCTGTCGTTTCTACTATATTTTAGTGTCATGAAAGCAAGGACAAGGTCTAAGTTTTATCTGCTCCAGGGTCTGGCAGCAAGCCTGATATATAATGGTCAATGGAAAACCATATTATAAAATGGATGAAATAGAAAAAGAAAAATGAAAATGTTTGGTAATAGGGGACAAAGTGAAGTTAAGATATTATTCAAGTGAAGTGGAAGAACATTGTACACTCACTTTCTTTGGTAAAAGGTATTATACACATGGATCTCTAAAAGCATGGGGGAGGGTAAGCATCCAGCGGTGAAACTTGCAAAGCAAGTGGGAAGGAGGGCATTCTAGACAGAGGAAATAGGCAAGCACATAATATATTGAATAGTTGGAAGGCAAAGGAAAGATGGGATTTGTAGGAAACTTTACAAGCAGTTTGTCATTGCAGCAGAATAGGGGTTCAAAATGAGCCTAGACAATTAAAATGGTTGCAATTTTCATTATATGTCAATGGTAACTCAATACAACTGACTTTAAAATGCAAGATCATGGACTATTTTTAATGCTGTCTTGTTTATTGTTCAAAGAATATCCTCTAAGTTGGCATTTATTTCTTCATATTTCTGGTAGACTGTTTCTCCATGATTATACTGCAGGGGTTCCTGAAGGAAAATACTGTATTATTCATCTTTGCATCTTGTATGGCATCTAATGCAACACATAGCACACTGCAGGCACTCTATACTACTACTTTTGGTAGTGGGCTTAAGGGGCCCAGGAAAAGGAAGTGTGTGTGTGCATGCATGGATGCATGTCAGTGTGAAGACAAAAAATAGTATATACAAAATTCAACAACCAATCTCTAATACCCATCATCATTTCAGTTCATTCAATAAAAAATAGAGGAAGAGCTTGGAGAATTCAGAGCTTCACAGTTTGGAAGACATCTCATAGACTAAACATGTAAGTAATGAATAATTAGCATATCTTTATAGATGAATAAAATGATTTTCTCATTTCAGTAATATATTTTATGTCTAAACCTTTTAAGATGTGAGTCTTTCATTGCTCAAGAGGTTAAATACTACCTTAGAAAAATTTAATGTCAAAAATCTGTAAATTTTGCCCAATCTCTCCTTGCCCAGCCTCTTCAACAAGTTGGTGCCATGGGGAAAAATGTAGGAATTGTACCAGATGAAAGAAATTTCGGGGACATCATCACTAGATGATGATAGGGTAGTCTGGGATAGAATCCTGACTGGTCAAACAAGCTCTAAAGGATATTTGGGGGACAAATGTTAAATTTTAAATATGGACCAGGTAATAAGTAAGATGTAAATTTATTGACATGGTGGTGATATTATAAAGTTGGTGATTATTACCTTAAAAGTAGACTACAAAACAGCATGTTGAGTATCATTTTACTTTGGTTTATAAAACATATGCATATAGAAATGAATATGAAAAATGTACAATAGGCTACTAACAATGGTTATGTTTGTGTGGCTGGAAGATGGTGTTTTCATCTTCTTGAATTTTAAGCGTTTTTTCTAATTTGCTACAATGTATACCTATTACTACTGGCAAAATTAAAAGGTTATCTTTTATTTAAAAAAAACAGAGAACTACAAAACTTATTCTTTCTTTTACATATATAGTTCTGCTTTAAAATATTGGAGATTACAGTGTCCAGTTTCTTTTAAACTCTTCTTTCTCATAAATAAAAAGAGGATATTTAGCACTGTTTATCAGCAGTCACAAGGTATGATAGATTTGCTGAAATTACTTAAGAGCATTTTCACTGAGGAAAATTTTATGTTGCTGTAGTTTATTCTTATTTCCTGTTGTTTTTGTTTTGGTTTCTGAGCATGATTTTTCACACAAGATGTTATATCAGACAAGGTACCATATGTCGCCAAACCTCAGCAGGAGCAACTCAGAGTCTGTAAAACCAATTCAATGATGCTTTTCCATAAACTGACTTCCCTATGATCATTAAAATATGCACATATTTTAAGAAACCAATAATCAGGCAAACCTAATTAAGAAAGAGATAATTATGACTAACAAAAAAGCTGGCAAATCACATTCAGAGATGTATATTTGAATGTTTGCCATGATTTTCATGTACAATTAATATAATAACTACATCATATGCTTTAATTCCTACATAATTAAGACATACTACATCAAGCTTTTAGAAGGAAAATCAATATTTTGGGCACTTTGCTTTTATTGCATACAGAAAAAGAATTTCCCTTCCATTCCAGATATTTATGCCTTTAGAAAAAAAAGCACCTTACCAATGATGGCTCTTTTTACATGACATCAACATATACAGATAAAAAAGTGAAATAAAACAATTGTCTACTTATTTTGTCTTCCTAACACAACATTCATTTTAAAGCACCAAAAAAAGTATGTCATGACTTCCAGTTAAAAATGGCTATACAAAGGAATTCCCCTCCTTCAAAACCAATAAAAAATAAACCAAAAAATTAAAGATAGAAGAAACTTACACAGTGACAACTACAAAATGCAAACTATGAAGCACACCTAAACAATGCAAGGTGCTCCTCCTCCAACATCAGGGGAAATAGGTGTTCCTAAAAGCTCAACACAGATTAGGCCTCCAGGGGGAGGCCCACCCAATGATTAGGGAGACGAAGAGGTGTATGTCTGGGGACAAGAGGACTAGGTGATAATCACAGGGACTGTGATCATCTGGTAGCAATAAAAAGATACAGAAAAAGTCACAGAATATCATGGGAGAGATAGATAAAACTTAAACCTTTTTTTACATTCTCATTTGTATTACCTCTAACCTAACCTTTGAGAGGTGAGTCTGACAGAGGAAAAGCAGCAAGACCATGAGATTACAAAGTCAGCCTTTGACATAGGCAACTTTGCTGTGCATGACATCAACTGTTAAAGTCTAAATGCTAAGGCAACACAAACCCACAGGGCAAAGAAAATGCAACGATTTGGTTGCCTTGAACTAAAGCCAAAACTGAAACTTCAGATTGCCCAAGTTCACGTTCCCTTGGCCCCATGAGAAAAAGACAAAGAACATAGCAAAAAGAAAAACACAATGAAACAGGAAAAAATTTCAGGCAAATAGTTCTCCATGACCACAGATAAATTTTAGCCAGAAGAGCTCATAAAAAGAGAAATAAGTTTCAAAAAAAAAGATAAAAATAATGTGGCAAAGTTCAAGTAAAAAATAAAATAGAAAAATGAAAATATTACTGAAATGAAAAACATATTAGAAGGAGAAATAAATGAAATGAATACAACTGAACTCAAAATCAAAAACAAGGTAGACAGGATACAGTCATCAAAATGGGAGGTTAAGGAAAAAAAGACAACAAACATAGATAATTGGTATTTTAGAAGAAAAAGAATTAATGTCGATAAACATTCAAATATATAAAAGGCTTCATTGGCGATCAGGAAGGAACAAATTAAAATCTAAATGAAATACTAGATTACACCCATCATATTGGCAAAAAATTTTAAGTAGTACAATAGTCTACTTAATATATATAGTCATTGTTGGTAAGGACATAGAACAATAAGGAGCTTCAGCCACAGCTAGTGAGAATGTAATCTGGAATATCCACTCCGGAACATGTGGCATTATCTAGTAAAGCTGAAGATAGACACATTGCTATGACCCTGCAATGCCACTTCAAGATATACATGCTTAGACGCACAAGTATGCACATGGGAAAATTTTATGATAGCTTTTTTCGCATTGCCAAAACTACACATTTTGTGGAATATTCATCCAATGGGATACTATATAGCAGAGGTCAGCAAATTTTTTCCATAAAGAGCCAGACAGTAAATAAGTATTTTGGCTTTGAAAGTCCGTGATCTCTGTTGCAAATATTCAGCTCTGCCACTGTAGTGCAAATGTAGTAACAGTGAATAAATAAATCAATGCACATGGCTGTGTTCCAATTACACTTTATTTATGGACAATGAAGTTTAAATGTCATAATTTTCATGTCATAAAATATTATTTTTCTTTAGATCTTTTCCAACCACTTAAAAATGTAAAAACCATTCTCAGCTTACAAGTCATGTAAAAACAGGCAACAGGCTAAACGTGGCCTACTGGCCATAATTTACCAACCCATGCTATAAAGCAATACAAAAATATACAAAGCACAACTATCTATGCAAGATTAATGAACCTTCAAACACAAGATTGGGTTATTTTAAAAAGTGATGAAGTTCAAAGAGAATATAGTCTAAAGAAGAAAAACCATGATACCAACTGACATAGAAAAAGCATTTAACAAAATCCAACATCCAGTTTGATTTAAAAAAAAAAAAAACTATCAGCAAACTAGGAATAGAAGGGAACTTCCTCAACTTGATTTTTTAAAAATCTACAGTTAACATCACATTTAACAGTGAAAAACTGGATGCCTTCCCCCTAACATTCAGAACAAGACAAAAATGTCCTCTCCCACCATTCCTATTCAACCCCGTATTTAAAGTCTTACCAGTACAAGAAGACTAAAAAAGCAAATAAATAGTATGAAACTGGAAAGCAAGAAATAACACTATCTTTACTGGCAGATGCTGTGACTACCTATGTAGAAAATCTCAAATAAATGACAAAAAACAAGCCGCCAACAACAAGAAAACCTTTTGGAACTGAAACTAGTAAGCAAGTATAGGTCAGAGGATACAAAGTTAACACACAAGTCTATTGCCTTCCTATATACCAGCAACAAACAACTGGAATTTGAAATGTAAGAAAAAGTATCATTTATGATAGCACCAAAGAAGCCATAAAATACTTAGGTATAAACCCAATAAAATTGGTCTATATGTGCTAAACCACAAAACTCTGATGAAAGAAATCAAAGATGACCTAAATAAACAGAGATGAGACATTCTGTGTTCATGGATTGGAAGACTCAATACTGTTTAAGTATCAATTCTTCCCAACTTGATCTGTAGGTTCAATGGAATTCCAACCAAAATCCCAGCAAACTGTTTTATAGATATCAACAAACTGATTCTAAAGTTTAAGTAGGAAGATGAAAGATCCAGAATAGCCAACACAATACAGAAGAACAAATTTGGAGAAATCACACAACCCAATTTCTGTAATTACTTCAAACTACAGTAATCAAGACAGTGTGGAATTAGTGAAAGAACAAACACATATGTCAATGAAATAGGACACAGAGCTCAGAAACAGACCCACACAAATACAGTCCATTGATCTTTAACAAAGAAGTAAAGTCAATTCAATAAAGTCCTTTCAACAAATGGTACTGGGATAATTGGATGCCCATCTGTACCGCTCCCCCCTCCAAAAAAAACACACAATTATTGTAGATACTGACCTTATATCTTTTACAAAAATTAACTCAAGAAATTAATGAGATACCTAAACGTACACTGCAAAATCACTCACTAGATTATTAGCATCCTGGCAAAGTCTTTCAAATATGTGACCACTGATCTTCATCTACAGTGTCCAAGTGGTGGTGTAATCAATGGAAAATCCTGATAATTCAAAGTAGACATTTTTTATGCAGCACTTACTGTGCACATGTATCAATCTAAATGCTTTACATACATTGACTATTGACTCTCTTCATACTCAATATCCCTATGAGGTAGGAATTATTACCATCCTCTTCTTACAAATGAGAGAAATGAGGCCCAAAGAGGTTATGTAACTTGTCCAATGTCATACAGTAGCAAGTGGATAAGCTAGGATTCAAACCTTGTCTGGCCCCAGATCTCATACTCTTAACATATTATATATACTAATGTCATCTTTTTCCTTAGAAGGCTGTACTTATCCGTGTAGTCTTGTCTCAGTAAAATGTTCAAGATCACCACCTACTATCAGCCAAACCTGGTCCCCAAGGTCTCTCCAGCCTCAATGAACACGTCTGCTGCCATATCTTGGCCCTCTACTCACCTGTCATATCGTACTGTTGACTGTATACCTTCCTTCCCCAAATTACAATTCACTATACAGGGTTATCCTATCAAAACTGTGCCATCTATAATCATGTCATATTTATGAGAGGGGGGTATTTTTGGTTGTTCTATTTTCAGTTATTAGACTTTGCTCCTTCTATGCCTGAGTTGAGGCAAGGGAGAAAAGAAAATCACTTAAACAGCAAATTTTTATACTTGAAATAAATATTCTTTAATATCCAGTAATTAAAAGTACATTAGTCTCTGTTCGAGGGGTTCCTAGAGTGCATAATAATAAAAATTTTAAGAGGCAGTTCAATCTCTGTTTGGCCTAGATCCTAGAGCCTGGGGATTCAAGCAAAAGTCATTTATCTCCCCTTTTCCCCTAACCTCCTAGAAAAATGCAGAACAACCTCTTAGAACAACTGTTTTTGTTTGAAACATAGGTAATTTTATCTTTGACTTGGTAAAGAATGTGCTCCAAGTTACACACAAATCTGAACTCTTTGTAAAGCAAGATTGTGGATCACAATAGCTGCAGTACCACCTTGCCACCCAAGCCATTCTGAACCTGTATTTATAAGGTGTGAGATAATACAGATTAACTTGAGGTATTGACCTAACACTCTAATAGCAGGCAAAAGGGGTCCAAGAACTAAGTGAGCTTGAAATTGTGAAATTCTGGACACACTGAAAGCTTAAGTGCATATTTCTTCTTTTATAAATAATAGTGACCAAGGTGATCCATTTGAAAGCTGTCAGAGCTGACATAAAAGTATGGAGCCCTAACCAAGACTAGAGTCAGTTGAGAGCTCTTCACTTCTCGTTTCTTTGATTCTGGGATATTATATCTCCTCTACACATAGTTAATAATAATTACCTTGCATATGAGCTTTATTCACTTCTAAGTTGCTGAGATTTCAATGCAAAAATAGGGAGCCAAGAGATAAATGAGATGGCTATCTAATTGTCAAACAAATATAAATTAGGCAGACTATTATTTCCTCTTTGGAGGGAGTAAGGGACCTAACATTTATCAACAGCCACTATTAACTGCTACCTACACTTTATAAATAAGGTGAGGCTTTGAGAAGTGACATAAGTTGTCCCCAGTGACATGAAGCTTAGGAAGAAACTGGAAGCAAGATCTGTACAGGGTGTGCGTGGCTCCAAAGCTCATGTCTCTCTCACTATACCAGGTGATTTCTGATAGGATTTTTGTGAAAATTCTGCCTGCACACTGAGGGCACTAAGAAATGTGTCACCAGTGCGGGTACACATAAAGGAAGGTTTATCTTGACATATACCAATGAGAATTGTATTTAAGACTTTCTACTTTTGAAATACACACAAATATATAATCAAGATACATAAATTTTAGATAAAGCTCTTTCATAGTTTTCCTCCCAAATATATATTTATGTTTTCTCTTTCAGTGTGGAAAGCACAGGAAGTGATGCATTCTCCCTGTCAACTACAAAGCCAAAGGGTCCTCTCTCCCATTATGAATACTCTGAACACTGCCATTCGACAACAGTAATTTTGGAATGGGTTCATGGGCTTCAATCAGTTGGCCATTCCATAAACATTTACCAAGAGCCCTACTTATGCCAAGCCAAGCATTGGGATATGTAGACAAAAGATGGCTTCTACTCTCAAAAAATCTGAATTAGAATTGGGAAGATACACAGTAAACAAACTATTATACTGGGTTAAATACTATGGAATGCCACAAAAACTCAAAGATGAGGACTTTACCACACAATGAAAATGACAGAATACCAGCAGAGGCTTCCAGTGCAGAATTTGGCAAAGCATAGCTGGCAAGTACTCAGAAGCAAGCAGCCAGTTATGACCAGACCAACTTGGGGTGTGAATGTGTTAGAGGATATGGGAGTAATTTGGATATAAGGTCTATGAGCTGAGCTGAGTCCAGATATTACAGGCCCTCCTGTGTCATGTACAAAAAGACAATGAGTTTTATGCAGAGGCACAGAGATGGCACTGCTGGCTTGTTGCCAGAGAATTAGCATGAACTGGGAGGTTTTAGGAAGGTTGCTCTAAAACAGAGAACCGTTTGGAATATGGGAGATATTAGAGATGAGGAGAACATCAAGGTAGGTGCACTAATACTGGAAGTCCCAAGTGAAAAATTATGTGGGTCTAGGCTAATTGTGTGCGTCTGAGTAACAGGGGATAGGGGACACATAGAAGGAGTATTTTGGAAAATAAGTTGCCCAAATTTGTTGACATTCTAGGATGATGGATAAGGAAGAGTCTGGGATAACATGCAATATTTCAACCAGGGAAATTGTGATGCCTTCTCTCAAAGAACAGAGTTTGGTAAAAAGGAAAAGGAATATCTTTAGTTTTAGTTATTTTTCCTTAATTAAAAAAAAACTCTGCTTTATTTCTAACATTCCTAGTAGTGTAGCACTACTAAATAAGATTCCATTAGTTACAATGATAGTGATAACACCCACAGGATGTTTTAAAAATAATAGTCAAGCAAATGGCTTTGCCCATACTCCCCAGAATAAAAAAATGCAGGAGGAAATGCACATAACCAAGAATAAGAAATAAAGAAATAAATATATGAATAGGAGAATATATTTCTGCAAGTGCAAATATAAGACAGGACCAAAATGAGCATGACTCATACTTCAGTGGATCTACCTTCTTCAGCCAAAAATCATATTCGGTTTCCTACAGGAAGTTTGCACTGTAAGTCCATGCTGCCTCCCACTCTTTTCCCCAAAGGGAACATTCAGATTTATCCTCCTATGAACACTGACAAAAACAAACCATAACTAGAATTTAGAGTTTATCTAAATTTGGAAGAACCAAGGAAGAACAGTGATTTCTAACTCAAATGCTCTTGACAATGGTCAGATAACATAGGTTGGTAAAGCAGCCTGGATGCAATGTGATAGGGAGTGGTGAAGACTACAGCAAATGAAAACATGCTTGTCCCCTACGTCAGTCGTTTTAAAACATAGTTGCAACTCCTTGTCACTTAGCTCATCAAGAAGAGGTTTCTGTGACGACTCTGCTTGCATCTTGATCGGCTTATGACTACTTCAACCAATACAGTACAAGACAGTAGCACAGTATGACTTCTAAGACTAGGTCACAAAATGCCAGGTGGCTTTTGCCTTGTTCTGCTAGGACACTTGCCCTTGGATCACCGAGCCACACTGTAGGAGCCCTGACTATCCTGAGGCACCATGTTGCAGAACAGAAGACACACGAAAAGAACACATGGAAATTCTGGAATCTGCACCGAAATTCGGGGGATGCTCAAGGAACTCCAAGCCATCCCAGCCCAGGCACATGATACGTGAGTAAAGTTACCTCCAGATGGTCCCAGCCTTCAGAATGTAAGTCTCCTCAGCAGAAGCCCCAGACATTGTGGAGCAGAAACAAACCATCCCTACTATGCCTTGTCCAAATTCCTGAGCCACCTAATCTATGAACATAATGAAAGGCTGATGTTTCACAACACTAAGTGTTGAGATGGTTTGTCACATAGCAATAGAAAACCAGAACACCTCCACTAAAGAGGCAGCCACTGTACTGTTTCCACTGACTGCAGTCATGTGGCAATGTGCAGTCAGTGTTAGGTGACCTTCCAGTTTACCAACAGAAAACAGACACTTAGATTTGTATATGAATTTTCCAATTGTCAAAACACCATTTGGGACAAATAAAACATGACTGTGACGGTATTTGGCCCTTGGACCACAGTTGCAACTCCTCATGTAGTACATAGATTACATGGAGGCAGATATGTGCCTTCACAGACAGCTACTTCCAACGAGCATACAGTCAGTGGTTCAGACCACCTAGCCATTACCACTCTGCACCACACAGGCTTTTGTTGTTGTTTTTCTTTAGATAATGTTAGGCAAGAATCATCTCTAGTGAGGACTGAGATATTTCCAAAAACATTCCAGGATGTGCTCTAGTTCTGTATCTCTAATGGGTTTTAAGGTCCACTTGCTAACACCTTAAAGTCATGATGATGGCAACAGACATCAAGGGCCAGTAAGTTTGGAAGTCTTACATATAAGCTCAAGTGGCATGCCTGGAATCTATGACCTATAAAGCAGGAATTCCACTGTTGAATAAAAAGTGAACCTCATACATAACAATAACTCAACAAAATATAAATATATAAATAAATGAATGAAGAAATAACCATCTCAACAAATGATTGATCTTACCTTCCCTTACACTGTATTTTGGCATCTCCACAAAGTCAAAATCACAACCTAACTTAGGTCCCCTTCAGTCTTAAACTAATGGAAATTTTTAACTCTGTAAAACAGAAATTACAAATTCTCAGAAGTTCCTACTACCAATGCAGACCTATCCATACAACTAGCTCATTATAGTCCACTACAGATTAAAACCTTTGCCCCAAAGTATTAAACAATCAACAAAAAAGGCCATTCTCTGTCAACAATTCAGCAGAAGGTTTTGCATACAAGTCAACATTTAGTGCTAAAAGAAAAAGGAAAAAAAAAAAAAGGAACAGACTTCTATTTGCATGTCTGCAATTTTCCCCAAATATCATCCAGGCCTAAATTAATCTTCTTGTAAGTGACTAGGGTTCTATTTGTTTGTCTGTTTGTTTTGATTTTCTTTATAAGGAGCACAGAAAAGAAGTCACATGAGACTCGGGAAGAGTGTTTACTTTCAAATAGGTCGTGTTCAACAAATTAGCATTCTATTTACTTTCTGTGAAATCACTGTACCATAGCCATCTGTACTAGTGAGCTATGATATAAATTATCATATCGAGATTGAATATTAAAAAAGACTTGGATATGTACTCAGGCAGCAAATTCAAATCTACCACCAGGCCTTCAGAGCAGGGTGGCTCACAATGGCCAGATTTGACACCATGACCAAAAGATTTCTTCCTTTCCTTTTGGGCTGCTTGAGTTAGACCAGACCCTGGGCCAGTATACATGAAGATATCCTTGAGAAAGATGAAGATTGTCTGCTTCCCCTTAGCTGGATTATAAATGAAGAGTTTTTGAGGTCTGCTGTGGGGTACCAAGGAAATTTTGTTTTATATGGCATTTATAAATGAATGCTAAAGACCATGATATGTTAAGAATTTACAAGAAGATGAGATGAAACATCCTGAGACAAATCCCAGGCCGCCAGCTCTTCTAACAATGTTCCTTTTGCTGTGCCTGCCCTTTATCATATGTGTTGGGTGAGCCTAGAGGAGGAAAAAGAAGGGAAAGCTTGAAAAAAAATTAGGCTGAAGCCTATAAAATCACTGTGAAAGCTTCTCTCTCTGAATCAAGCTGGGTTTAAGACATTTCTTGACCCTATGGCAGGCAAGTGGTTCACCATGTGCCCAATAAATTATCCCAAGATCCTGCTCACCAAACCAGGCACTTCTTGATTTACATCAACACAGGATTCCAGGAGATGAGACTACAGGGAATAAAATATGTGTTGTAACCTATACCACTACTTCAAAATACTCTGCTGCAGTGGAACTATATCTTCAGTGAGTTACCAAAGTCAATGTCGGTTGATGTGTATATCTGGATGTGTGTGCAATGGGGTAATAGTGGGAGATTGTGCTTCATTGTATGGATAAAACTTCATTGTATGGATAAAATTAGAAATTTAGTTTAGTTTCTTCTGGGCTAATGAAATTTGGTATCCTGAATACTGTAAAAACCAGTCCTTAAGAAACAATATAACATATTCTTATAAAAACTCAGAATTGAAAGCAGACATGTGACTTCACTGTATGGATAAAATTAGAAATTTAGTTTCTTCTAGGCTAATGAAATTTGGTATCTTGAATACTGTAAAAACCAGTCCTTAAGAAACAATATAACATATTTTTATAAGAACTCAGAATTGAAAGCAGACATGTGACTAAGAAACCTAAACTTGAACTCACCGTTTTTGAATGGCAATCTACTGATGTCACAATAAAAGTCACCTTTATCTAATTAAGCCAATAAAACATGAATTATGTCCAAAGAGTTCCAGAGTGAATAATGGAGGAAAAGGCTGAGTTGGTGGATTCAAATATAAAAATTATGTTTCTTAGTAAAAGTTTATTGTTTCTTATAGTGATCATTCAATATTATCAGCACCTCAGCAGCTATAAGTAGAAAATAGCAAAAGCTTGGTTTCCTTTAAAGAATTTATACTTTGTTTCCTTTACAGCCCCATAAGGCATGATGAAATAAAGAACAGATGGTGGACATGAAGGAGGAGAAACTGAAGGTGAAAGTTTTCAAAGATACACCAATTTATGTATCCATCTCTGAAAAACAAAAGCCCTATGCCTGTAAATTAACTCGACTGTATGTTTTTCACAACACACCTATAACTGCAGCTGAAATCGGGTGAAAAGGAGAATCAAAAAATAATGTTATGTGGGACCATCCATTTACTGGACTAGAAATATGTCTGATGTGTCCAAAATGTTTGCTTCTTTTGGTGTCACTGGGTAACACTAGAGGTTTTCAAGTCAGCTTTGTAAAGTCAGCTTTGTTCAATTAAGAGCTTAAGCAGAAATGGGAACAAACAAACCAGTCAAATGTAGAGTATGCTCCAGTTGAAGCTGGAGCTGTGCTAGGGATAAATGGGGTGGCAGAGCCTGCCTACTCTTCCCTATGCACTCCTAACAGCCCCAGGGAGGCTCCACAGACCTTCCAGGGCTCAAAGGAGCACAGTTTGAAAACAATCTGAGATTTAGATAGAACACAACAAGCTAAAATGAGGTCAAAATACTAAAGTGGAAAAACATCAAAGTAAGTGAAATGTAAAAGCTAAATTAATTTTACTACACTAGACTAGCCAAAGGGTCCACAAGGTTGCAAGATTATTTGTCTACCTTTATTGTTTAAACAGAATTAGTTTATTGATTTTCACTTAGCAGAATATTTAGAATATTTCTGCCTCCCAGGCAACTAGGTCCTATTTTCCCCAAAAAACAGTACATCTTCATTATTGACTCAGAAGATATTAGTCAGAAGATAGATTTTCTTAACTGATGACTCCTTCATTGCAAAAACTCTCCAGTAATTCAGCATAACCTTTACAAGAAAAATAAAATAAGTGAAAAGGGATTAAATCACGGTACAAACCTGGGTATATAAAGCCCTCAAGCACTGATCATTGTAAAACCTCTTTGTTCAGGAACCCTTAATGCTGTGGTTTGAATGTGTTCCCCAAAGTTTACATATTAGAAACGTAATCCTCAATGCAGCAGTGTTGGGAGATGAGGCCTAATAAGAGATGATTAGGTCATGAGGATTCTGCCTTCATGAATGGATTAATATTGTTATCATGGGAGTGGGTTAGTTATCAAGATAGTGGGCCTGTTATAAAAGCAAGTTTGGCCCCCTCTTGCTTGCTTGCTCTCTTGTGCCCTCTTGCCCTCTTGCCTCCCACCATGGGATGATGCAGCACAAAGGCCCTGGATAGATGTCATGCTCATGGACTTACCAGCCTCCAGAATCATAAGCCAAATAAATGTCTGTTCATTATTAATTACCCAGTCTGTGGTATTCTGGAATAGCAACACAAAATGAACTAAGACATTGAAAAGAAATTTCAAAATGAAAACAAACTATTCAACTTGGAGTTCAATTTAAAATCCCAACAAGATTTTTTTAATGCTAAGGAACTAGCCTTCCTTGTCCACTTAATCACACGGTTTAAAGAATGACGAATATTTTATATTCCTATGTGTGTGAGAAAATAATGTTGCTATTAGAAAACATTCTTGGATTGTATTTCATTCCCTAGGTAATCTGGCCTTGACTCACTTTCCAAAATTATCTGCCACCACCTAACAAATACCTAAGCATAGACCTACTCATCTCCTCACTGTTCCTTTAACATAATTTTCTCATTTCCACCTCTACACTTTCTCTCTCAGACTTCCTCACCCCTCCTGCCAGCCTATCTAAATTCAACCATTCCTTAACAATCAACCTCACAACCAACCTTTGAGAAGCCATCCCTGACAATGGCAGCCAATGACCCATCTCCCAGGCTCACAGCACCAATTGCTAATTCTGTCCATTTTCTTGCTTAACCATACATCTTTATTGTTACTTACCTCCTTCCATGGACATGTCAGACCATGAACACCTCACATAATACCTACTACCATGCTGTACCCACATGGAATACACAATAAACATTTGTTGAATAAATGAGTATGTGTTTATTCTCAATCTCTCATCCACACATGGAACAGTGCAGAGATGTATACAAAGCAAATGAAATACAAACATAATTTGGTTTCCTACTACTACTCACATCCATGAGTCCTATCAGCTCATGCTTCCCCTTACTGCCGTTTATGTTTCTTTTACCATGTTGTTTATCTCAGGACACACTCTGACTAGCCTTTAATTTGTTGTAATAAATCTCTATTATCCCTGACATTATTTAGCATGCATGGCTTCCTAATTAGTCAAGGCATTGATTTATAATGAAATTGCCATAGATTTTGCCCTTCCCTTCAGTTAATGCTACCTTCCCCATTTCACTGAAGAGCCTTACTCCAAACTAGTTCAAATGTCAGCTGTAAAGTAATAGAAGTGCCAAAGAAAGGAGAAAATGTCTGGTCTTTTCCAGGAAAAAATCATCAAAACCCATTTAAATGGGACATAACTAAAACATACGAAGAGCCTGGTGCCACTGTTTCATCATCAGATTACTCTCTTCCAAACTTTAGTTGATAAGACATACTCTCCCATCTAGTACAAAGACAGTAAAGAGGCCTGAGAAAATCAGATCTACAATGGAGTAGAAAGGGAAATCCTTCTCTCTTTTCCAGAGCACCATCCTACTAAGCAATGTGGAGAACTATGTAAGAGACTAGACATAGAATGCACGTTATACACATGGCCAGTCCATTTGTTGTCTACCATCTGAGACCTGACCAAGCAAAAGAAAGCTACTATCCACAGATTTTGGAAGTATACAAATTACAAATCCCAAGTCACCTCTACTATAGCCTGTTTAGCTCCCTGTTTGCCGAGAGGTGTTCAGACTCATCACTGTGGTGCTTCAAAGAGGATGTGGTTTATTCTGATATTGCTAGATGAATTGCTGCAATCCTGACAGGTTTCTGACCAGGCACAGGAGTGCAGAGAGAATGTAGAACAATGGTTCTTTATAGGTCATGCCATGCATGGTGAACTTTCCACCTACACACAGAATTCCTGTCAGAACAAACATATCCTCATTGCTCCATGTCAGAAGTCCAGGCCCAGATGCACAACTCCTGGAGGAAGTCAGGTGAGTAGCAGGTAGGGAAAAAAGCTGCCAGTCCAAGCCAATTAGACATACAGGTAGATTAATCTCCTTTCTTCCTTTCCTTGGAAGAGGAAGGGCAAGAAGCTGGAAGCAGCATGGACTGTGGTTTCCGGCTTCCTCACCCAAAACCTGCCTAAATAAAACTGAGTTAACACTGTGGCTTCTATGTTTATCAACATACAAACCCGTGTGAAATCAGACTTTCTATGATGGATGAGATTTTAAAAATAAGGTCTTAAAACATGTTCAGCACTATAAATGAACTTTGTTGCATTGTTGAATCTGAACACTTCATTATATGTCGTTATTATTCCAAAACAATGAATAGACATGTAAGAATACAATGTTATCAGTATTTCTTTGGAGAAAAAGATTGCCCTTTAGTAAATGTATGTAATTTTTCACTGTGTTTAAAGGATCTTCTTCCATGAAATTATGATGTTAACAGATGATTATTTTACTATCTACACCTAATGAAGTAAAAAGTTGGCAATTCCAGGTTTACTCTCAGGTTTTATTTACCTGTGAAATCTAAATTCTGGTACTACTGACTCAGAAAAATTTCTATTCTAAGCCCCTTGCTTGATGGATAAATTATTTTGCCCACAGAGGTTGATGGTGTACTAAAGGCTACACAGCAAGAAAGTGGCAAAGCCAGTCCCGAATCTACTCCAGCTGGGTAGGCATGCCGTTATCAAGCCCTTTAGGAAGTTGGTGTATCACACCATTCTTTTTAAACTCCATGGGAATTTAAGTCAATTATTTTAAAGTGTTTTAAACACATTTTAAATAAATGTCATTTTTATTCATAATTAAAATAGAATTTACCTAAAGGAGGTTTATAAAATTGTTTTTCATTGCTGTAAAGCTGTAAATAAAGCTTAGATGCCATATGTCAATTTAAGGTAACCACATATTACCTTAACATATGGGTGAAAGTCCACAGGGATACTCGAAATGTAAAAATAACTACATATGCCTTGCGAATAGAAATAATCGAACCAGCTTAGCTCCCTTTTTCAAATCAATGTCTTTTGTATACCTGGCTGTGCAGACTGGCAAAAATGGTTCCACTGAAGATAGATTTATGTGCCAGGCCAATAAGCCCCAAAGTGGGCAATTTTGAGACTGCAACAGGAAAAAAGCCAAAGAAATTAAAGATGAAAACCACATGGCACACAGTTTTAGAATAAGGGACTGAAGACTTGAACTTGATGTCCATTTAAGTACTAAAGAGATACAGAAAAAAAAACCACAATTTTCAAGCCTGTTCTTCCACAGATTTTGAAAAGCTTAATTTCAAACTGTTTCTCATGAAAGTCACTATACTGGGGGAGCTATTCATGGCAAACCACCTGGATAACGTTTATTCCTAGACCTCAAATTGATCATAATTATAAATGTACTCTCTTCATAAGTGTCCTCATATGTAAAATAAGCAGCTAAATTCAGCCACTTTCTCCCATGACTCCATAACCAGAGCAATTCTGGTCAGCTTTTGTAACAGTGAAGAGGACTGCCCTGCCAATCAACATAAGACCATTAACAACACACACAGCCAAACAGATTCCTTTAAATTCTTCACAGCATCCCCCTCAAAAACTGATGTCTCACAATTGCCTTCGTCTGTTATTTTCACTCTCTCTTCCTTACTATAAGTTGACTCTTACCTCACTTTCCTGTTAAATCACATCTAATCCATCATCCACAGATATGACTAATGACTTGCCTTTCAGGGTCTTATTATTCTGTTTGGGTGGATAGGTGAATTGGCACTTGCTGTCTAGGGAAACAGAAGAGATGCTGAATTAATGAGCTTGGTTAATTTGAATTCTGAAGAGTGGTTCAACAGACCAGGCTGCTATGAACAAAAATCTGCAACTCAGGTATTCTGACCTTTTAAATGCCATCAAAAGAGGAATGTAAGTGTACTTTACTTCTGCCTATAGTAGCATAAATCAGAATAACTGGCTTAATTAGTTTTGTTTGCAGTTAGCTGAGTTATTAAAAAACGCAACTCCTTGAGAGCATTTGGTGTTGCCATCTGGCCCATCCTTTTGCTCCTGGTCTCTTTCCCTTCTGTTTCTTGCATTCCAGAAACCAACAATTCCCTGGACACAGCACTTTGGTTGTGAATGCAAGTGGCTATGTAAGGACCAGACTAAGGTCAGACCATCTTCTCAAAAATGTTTATCTGGAAGGAATATGGCCTTGGGGTAAGGAGAGTCTGTGTGGGAGGAAAAAGGATACTAAGTTTGTTGAACTCCCAGGTTAGGAATAGGAATACTCCTTCTATAAAAATGCATTTTGGTAGTTGTCCATCCAGCTGTAAACTGTGTGTCCCATCTGGCTGAATCACAGGTTTCCAGGCAATAGCTCTGAGCTCACCTAATAGATCACCAGGTCTTCTCTGATACTTTTCTAAGCCAGAGGCTAGTGATACTCATCTTATCTCACACTCTCATCACTGCATGTGTCTAATTTTCTGGGATTTCCAATAAGAATTGAGAAAAACTGGTTCCTTATTCCATTTAGGGTCTTTATCATTAACATTACCTCTACCTCAAGTGGCCTCTATGTCTAGAAGAATAAATGTCTTCTTTAGACACTGACCCTGTGCCCTGGGAGTCAGCTTGATTCTTTCTAGTCCTCTACTAACTGACATCTGGCCTTGGACAATTCACTAACCTTCTTTGGAAGTCAATCATTTCATTCAGAACATGGGCGGGTTGAGTACGTCACAGCTCTAACATAAAGTATACTTTATGGCTTTAAGTTCTATGATTCTATGATGTTCTAAACTAAATACAGCTATATTGCCCTCATTTCTTCCTATTCTTTAGCATTAATATATACATCTATTCTCATTTAACTGAATTAAAAACTATATGCATCAATATATGCATATATAAATATGCATGTACATATTCACTACCAATTAGGTTTCTTTCTTACTGGTAAGAAAACACACATCATGCCCCCAAAAGCAATTCATGCTTTTTAACATTTTTTAAGAACTAGCAATTATGGACACTTAGGAAGTTATAGCTACATACAGCCCAGATCAGGGGTTTCCCTAAAAGCCAAAAAGTCCCTCAATAATTAGGAGAAAGATGAGAAGACTTTTCACTTTTCTTTATAATCAAGACCAGAAGGCAAAATTCTGAGTTTAATGCAACAATGACTATATCTAACTAGATCTCACTAGAAAAGCCAACTCACCAGGGAGTATCAGAGACCACTTTCAAATGCCTAGTCTTCCAAAGTTAATCTAAACGTTCTATCCCTCAACCATACCAGCAGGCAAAACTGGTGCTATAAATATTTTGTTTGCCAGGTTTTAAAATTTTTAAAGGATTTACTTTCCTTCATATGGCTGAAAATGAAGGTGAAGGAGGTATAAAAAAAGCCATTCAGTATCTTTAAACGTAATGCATTTAACATTCTTAAATATACATACAAGAACACTAAATGCTGTGTGTATGTGTGTGTGTGTGTGTGTGTGTGGAGAGAGAGAGATGAAATAATTGAAATACAGTTTTTTAGCAATTACCAAATCCACTATTTTTCCCTTAGATATCTCCTGTCTCATGGAAAAGCCTATAGAAGGCCTAAATAACTAAGATTCTG
The DNA here is from genome assembly GCF_029281585.2 of Gorilla gorilla gorilla. Taxonomy (NCBI): domain Eukaryota; kingdom Metazoa; phylum Chordata; class Mammalia; order Primates; family Hominidae; genus Gorilla; species Gorilla gorilla. The sequence continues at coordinate 83,588,836 of NC_073236.2, forward strand.
ATAAATTTTTAAATAAAAAAAACTATTGGATATAATTCCTGAAGTTTCATTTATCCGGTAATTGAATATGTGCCTAATTTTGATCAGGAGCCAGGATGAAGTCCCAAGACTTCTTGTATTCTTCCATAACGATTTGAGACAAAAATTCCATATACACATAAATTTTACTATGTAAAAATGGTAAATGAACAGCCATCTGTGAATAACCCAGTTATTGCCTTTTATCTTTGGAACAACAAACCAGTATTGCCTTTATAAGAATGACAATGTAACCTGCTACTCCTCTGCCATTTTCCCTTTTCAAAAACACCTCTTCTGCCTCTCTGCTGCTAAAGCAGAGGTTCTTTCTATTGGAAACACTTGAACGGCACTCTAAAGAGAAAGCAATTTATGTCAGGAGCAGCAGTAACTTGAACCTCACTCTTTTGCAGATTAGAGACTTATAAATTAGAGCTGAGACTTTATGTCTGTATCCTCAAGTGTCCCGTGGTCTACTCTTGATATTGAATCTCAAATTTCCCAGCTCTCTTGCAAATCAGCCCATTTCAGAACATGGAATGATTCTTAATAGGTCCCAAAATCAAATTCAAAATAAATATATTTTCCAAATATGCTCAATGCTCACCATAAATATTATGTATTAAAGTACTATCAAGGGCAACTTGGTTATACCAAAGTATCCAAGAAGCAAATATTTGAGTTGATAATATTATAGAAACATAGTGCCTCACTTATCTGTAGTCAAGACTCAGCCAACAAGCAAAAACGGGCTGGGTGTGGTGGCTCACGCCTGTAATTCCAGCACTTTGGGAGGCAGAGGCAGGTAGATCACCAGGTCAGAAGATGGAGACCATCCTGGCTAACATGGTGAAACTCCATCTCTACTAAAAGTACAAAAATTAGCTGGGCGTGGTGGTGTGCACCTGTAATCCCAGCTACTCAGGAGGCTGAGGCAGGAGAATCGTTGGAACCAGGGAGTCGGAAGTTGCAGTGAGCCGAGATTGCGCCACCGCACTGCAGCCTGGCAACAGAGCGAGACTCCATCTCAAATAAAAATAAAAATAAAAATAAAAAGCAAAACTGAACCTTGAAAAGCTAAAATACTTATGGCATATGGACTATGCACTGAAGCTCATGCAGTTTACTCTTAGAAGGACACCTCATGGTTATTTATTTTAAACACATTTCTAAGCAGGGCAGTTACCTGCATTCCCAAGCTATGACCAGCCATTGGGAACAGCAGAAAAGAATTTAGAAACAATGAGAAAATGAGTTAAAGTCAGGCCTGCTGAGGTCAGCAAGGAGTGCAGCTGACATCATGGCAGTACTAGAAGTAACTGGAAATCTATTTTTAGGAGATTAAAAAAAAAAGAAAACTCATACAGGGCCATTTAATGAAGGAATCCACAGTTCTATCTCTAACCATCAAAAGTAAGTCGTAGAGCCTAAGGTGATAAATTTCAGCCTGGAAAACTTACTCCAATCACAGATACACTGGCCCAAAGTTGCTACACAAGTAAAACATTATAATTATTTATTTTTCTTAAAGCTTTGGCAAACTTTGACTTTACACTCTTATTTCTGAGTGTAAAGTGGAGATCGACTAACATCCCTACATCCATGCCTCCAGAATAATCTATCATTACTACGACTTAACTATATAGCCCTACACATTCTGTATTTGTATTGCATTCATTTATTCATGTACTTATGCATTTGTATTCACGTGTCTGATTCATTTGACCCTTGTGAAAAGCTGTGACCTGATGAAATGGAATAACTCACCATAGCTTTTCACTTCCCCAACCTTTGTTCTAACCAATTTCAGGTAAAATGAAATGATACATGCATCACTAATTCAATGGTCACATTTTTTTCTATCATATCTTCTGAAAAGTTGCAACAAGCCAGAAGATATAAACATTTCACTGGTTTCAACTGAGTCTAAAGGACAGGATTATAATCAGTTGAAAGAGATTCTTGGTTTACTTCATGGCAGCAACTAGCTTATGTGACAGGATGCCAGACACATTTGAACATTAGCTTGACCAACTAGAAATCAGTTGAATGTTTGGCATTGTGCAGACGCAATATTAAAGTCACTGAAACGTATATAAACATATGTATACACATATATATACAAAGTTGATAGGCAATCTCCATAGGAAAAAGATGAAAATGACCCTCCAGATTTAAATTACATTTATAGCATTGTGTTATCATTGTCAGTGGAGTTGAAAACTTTACATTGTACTAGAAAATACCTTTCTAAGCCATCTAGGTTTTCCAATAATTTTCGTCTGATATATATTGCAATTTTCTTAAACAAACTATATTTTCAATATTAAGCTTTCTATGTCATTAAGTCAAAATGTATCCTTATGATAAATGTAATATGCTTTGCATATACAAGTATGGTACAATAAATCAATTTTATCAAAAACTTAAGTTGATGTCTTATCAAAGTGTGCATAAGGTTACCAAATTACAGTATTGAAGTTTGAAGAACAAAAACCATTATTATTTCTTTAACCATCTGTCAGTTCACACAACAGAAATACACACAGAGGGCCTGAATTAAAATCAGTTCTGGTGTTCCATAATTGTAACTGTTAAAATTTTTCTCCCAGGAGACATTCAATTTCTATTGTCCAAATTCATTCAAAAGTGATGTGCTGACTTTTTTTAAACAAAATGAAAGATTTATGAGAGTAATTATTCATGCTATAGTGCACACTACTTAATTCACAGACAATCCCGCTTCAGAGAAACACTGCTGGGGTCTTCCACACACAGGTTATCTGACCCCTCATAGACAAGGCCACTTTGTGTTATCAACATTTTTCGTTTACTCATTAATAACCTCAACAGAGAATAAGGTGCAGTCTTAAAACTCTGGGTGAAACCCATAAAGTGGGAGATTTGAAATGCAATATTCTCTTGTGGGAAATACCCATTAGCACTGCAGGCAGTGCAGGCGTCACCGACATCCGCCATAAACAGGTTAGAAACTCATGTGCTTCTTTTTCTATCTGGATGTAAAGGCTTTAAAAAGTAAAGCAGTCATGAGCCTACTCATATGCCAGAGTTGCCTTCAAATTAGCCTAACAATTCCACCCATCAAAAACACAAATTTTCAACCCATATCCCCAAATAGTATGTTATTAGACAACTTTAGTCTAGAATGGAGTGAAGTTTTACGGTAACAGCTGGGATCAGTCCTTCCCAGTCCTGGAGTTAAGCAAAGGAAAAGGAGAAGTTTTCTTCTTCCCAGGAAGCCTGAGTGTTTGAAACCTTCACTCACACCAACCCATCTTAAGCAAAATGACTCACTGAGGGCAATGGTTTCCAACTGGTCCGCTCATTAGAATCACCTGAGAGCTCTTTTTGCAAAGTGCCCAAGTCCAGTGCCAAACCAATTCAATTTGCATCTCAGAGTGCAGTGTAGGGCTCAGCCACCAGTATTTTTTCAAAGCTATCATAGTGATTTTAATCTGCAGTTAGATTGAAAACCACTGCTCTAAAGCAATGGTTTTGAACCAGGGGCAATTTTGCCTACCACCCCCGGCAACCCTGGAATGTCTGGCAGTGTCTAGAGACATTTTTTATTACCACAACTAGGTGGATGCTCAGAGGTAAAGCCCAGGGATGCTGCTGAACCTCCTTAAATGCATAAGCCAGCATCTCACAACAAAGAATTATCTGGTCCAAAATAATAATAGTGTAGCTGTAAAGAAACTGTGAACTAGAAGAGTTCATTGGGAGAAACAGCCTGCTCTTTCCATCTCGAGAGATACCCTCACAAAACAAGAAAAGAATCAATAGGAAGCTTTCAGGAGGAAGACTTACAACCCTGACACTCCATTCAGCAAGACCAAAGTAGTTCTAAATGGACCTTGTTTAATGCAGGTGAATGATTTCCTCATGCTTGCTCTCATTGGCTGGAGTGATGTTTAAGGAGAGCACAATGTTACTGCTCACTGAAACTTGCTCTAACAAGGCAAAGGGAATCAGACCCACCAGGATAATTAAACAATTCCTTTTTTTTTTTAGAAGATGGAGAAGAAAGAAGATAATGAAGAGTACCATTTCTTCGTCTATTTATTCCTTCTCATTTGCCAGTCACCAACAATATGTGCTTCTAGAATTACTATCAAACTATTTTTACTATTTTTTCTTCCGCATTCATTATGTCCAGTGGGTGAACTACTTGTAAGGATCTGTGATCATCAGAATCTTCTTTGTCTTGAAGGCCAATAACAAATACAGCTATTGCTAGAAGAGCCTAAATCATCTAAGACATCCATGACCTGAGCTAAATAGTTACCTGTTTAAAAGCAAAGGCCTGCCAGCTAGTATCTGGAAGCACAACTCTTTCATTTTGTCGTGGAAAGAAACACTTTCGCCTAAGAAAATTCCATTCAACCTTGGATGTCAATGAAATCAAGTAAGTGAAACCCCCATTCTCAATAGTTGAGGCTGTCACTTTATGAACATTTATAAATGACAATGGTTATTCAATTACTTAATTTACAAATATGAAATAAGCAAGCAATTTGAATGAATGGACAAATGCCTGAATGCCTAGATGTGGTAAGTGTTGAATCTGCTTCCTATTTGAAAATGGAACTCTACACAAACTAGAAAGAAATCATTGAACAGTAACTTCTAAAGAATTAAATGCATTTTTGAGAATTTTGTTTAGTTTGGAGATTTGTTTAAATATTTCTTTTGCTTTTGCTTTTGTTGTTTTCTAAACACCTACTAATTAAGAAATTATTATAGAGACTTAAGATGTTTTTAAGAGAGAAAAAATAGTTAAAATTTATCTTTGCATTCCCAAAAGAAACTCTTGAATGAGTTCAATATTTCCTCCACTGAGTTTGTAATTACAAGCACAAGAAGATTTATAAATGCTCAAGGCACAGTCAACGAAAACAGTCATCTTTTTCACTGATGCCCTCTCAGTGTGCATATATGTGTGTTTTGGGAGGGAATGCATATCTTTACAGGTAGGACAATATCCTGCCAATGTATATTTCATTTCTGTTTCAGTCTGCCATAATGCACACACACTTCCCATTTGTTTTCACATGCTTTTTGTTCACGTAAAAACATGCAAGTGCTCATCCAAAACACTCATATTTCACACCAACCCCAAGCAGAATGACTCTGGAAATGAGTCAGCAAATCTGCAATTCTGAATTAACCTTGATACTGCTTCCTATCTATTTACACACAAATGATTCAAACAAATTGTGTGAGGATTTAAAAATATGAAAAAGCATGTCTTACCATCCATATCAAAAGTTAATTTGTAACAGCAGGATAAATACAAGTTACCAATGCCCATGTTTATAGGCTGATGATCCATAAACATCTCATTGTGCCACTTCATTTTCCAATTAATTACTGAAATTAAAATACAATGCAAATGCACTGCAAATATACTCTGAGGATATCAACTGTCAGCATAAGATTGGTCACTTAAGAATGAGAAAACTTGAAGTAGACATAAGATTTGAACTTCACTATCATTCTATTACATCAGTTTTAACTAAATTATAGTGTTAAATTTTACGAAACATTTACCTGCCCCACTAAGTTTCTCTGTATCCAGGCAATAAGCTATGAGGTAATGTCATCTTTACTAGGAGATGCACCTTACCTACAATGCAAGGCATTGTTTAAAAGCTGCATCTAAAAACTTTTCTTAGAAATCAAATCATACAGTGATTAAACTAGAGTTCTTTATATAAAGAAGCCCTTTTGTAAAGAGAAATTGTTTTTTAAGTGATCCACTTGTCCCTAATATTTTCTTTTAGTTTCAGAGACAAAGTTTCCTTTTAATGGTGCACATATTTACTTCTCAAGCTCATTAAAAAGTAATCAAGAAATGGAAAAATCATTAACTTTACCTTCCCATTACTCCACTCTCCCCCCTCCAAAGACAAGCTTCATGTCCAATGACCAATCTCATGATAGTAACACAACCAAACTTTCTTTTTAAATGACTTGCATCTCTTGTACAGAATTGGGCAGCCAAGACTGCCCACAGCAATGGGGTGGGGGTGGGGGCAGCATCTCCACGGCTCTTGGAAAGAGTGAGTGAAGGTTCAACCTTGGAAAGGCACCAGCCAGGGACGCCTCAAGACAACAGGTAAACTGGCTTCTCTGGGCCTCCACCTCCCAACGACAGAGAAAGCAGTAGCCTCTCATCTTTCCCAACCTTTTTATTTCCACTTGTGCTTAAAAGAACATTGCATGCATTTGAAGTCAAGTTTCGGGAGGCAATTTTCAGCACTATGAGAAAAGGATTAGGATAAAATGGAATCCAACAGGTAAATCCCCAAATACAATATTGAAATTTACCCCTTCTTGTCACTGCTAAAACTGGCAGCCTCCTCCACTACTGCTTGGAGCTGGCTGCAGACTCCAGAGCACCTTCCAAATAAAGCAAAAACCCTCAGATATTTTCAATGAAAACAAAACCCCACAGTATATAAAATCAATCGTTTTAGATCCAACTCAACCATAGGTAACATAAAAGGATTGTGGAGTTTTTTTGTTTTTTATTCTTTAAGAAATGATTTTTTCTCTCTCAAGTGCAAAGTGGTTTCAGATCCAAGACGCAGAAAATTAAACCTCTTCGAAAAGGTTTAAAAGCTCAGGTTTAGCACTGCCTCAGCAAATGTAGTGGACGTTATGCTTTAGAAACCAAAAGAGTGTCCAAACACATCTGTACATTTTAAAAAGATACTTTCAACAACCAGGAAAGATGTCTCTTGCAGTGTAAGAGAGCACATTATTTGGAATATGTATAAGGGAGTTTGATGACAGTGTTGGTGGATTTTGAGTGAGTAGAAAGGGAATCAGCTGATGCGTTTTAGATGCAAAGAAATGTCACAGATTCAGGCCTCCAACACAATGGAAAAAATCCTTAAGGTAAAGTCAGGCATATTTATAGCCATTTGGGCAAACCAGCATCAAGCCTGTTTAGAAACATCATACTTCTTTTTTAATGTTATTGGTTTTTCATAGAAATATTCATTTCTTCTTGTATATAACCTATTAACTGGATTCAAAATCCTTTTGGCAACCATTCCACAAACAAGCTCTGGTAGGAAACAACACACACCACTAAGAAAATGCTCACGTTTAAGATGAAAGACTCTTAGAATGGTTCTATTTTTTATCACCAATACCCAAAGATTTCCCTTTGACAACTCAAGGTCCTAAGGAATTACTGTTCCTCTCCCTCCCATAAACCCTCATCCCCAAACTTCTTCACACTGACTGATAATTGTTTAGAATAAAAACAGATGGAGGAGAAGAACCCCATATCATGATTTTGGGTCCAACATTTGCTCCTTCCCCAAACCCACTCCCTAGCTAGCGCCTGCACTTTCTTACATGGCTGGAAAGTCCATCATCATTCATAACTCTCTGCTGAGTTCCCCAGCCCAAGCAGCACCCCAGCACATACTGACCCACCGTTCATGCCACTGTAGACATTCCGGTGATGGGGTGACCCGTCCTCCTGCGCCTGCCGTCTGAGGGTGCCCTCCCTGCTGCCTCCGCCGCTGCCTCCACCTCCTCCACTGCCTCCTCCGTGTTTGTGATCAGGGCTCCCTCCATAATGTTGTTTGAGGTGCTCCGGGCTGGTGCCCCTGGCTCTGGGGAGATGCTCTAGGCTCCCCCCGAGAGCGTGTTTCTGAAGATGCTCTGGGCTCCCTCCACTGTGCCTGGCGTGTTCAGGGCTGCTCCCTGACCGGTGCTTCTGGAAGTGTTCCGGGCTCCCACTCAGCACGTGCTTGGGCAGCGTTTCGGGGCTGCTCCCTGGATGCGGGTGCCTTTGCTGTTCGGGGCTGCCCTTGCACAAGGGTTTGTGGTGCTCCGGGCTAGGTCCTTTGAGTGCTTTGGGGCGATCTGGGGTCCCACAGGCTCTGGGTTTCTGTGGATGCTCGGGGCTGGCGCTCCTGTGCTTGGAGTGCTCCGGGCTGCCCTCGCTCCGGGGCTTCTGCAGGTGCTCCGGGCTGCCACTGCTCGCGTGGTGCTTGTGGTGGTCCGGGCTGTCAGTGCTGCCAGTGCTGGAGGTGCTGCTGCCGTCACCCACATCCCGCACGTAGGGTGCGGTGGAGGCTGTGAGTTGGCACAGGCTGGCCTGGCTGTCGATGGAGCAGCGGCTGCCTGCGCAGCCTGCACCCTTCTCCTCATCTAGTAGCACACAGAGCTCCTTGAGCTCCATGTTCTCCTTCACCACTTCCTCCTGCTTCACCTCCAGGTCTTTCAGCTTCTGCAGGTATAAGGCCACTTCCTTGTGCATCACCCCGGCAGTGTAGCGACCCAGTCTCTGCCACTCCCGAGACACCCTCTTGCCTTTCTGCCGGTCATCATCCAGGAAACAGCAGAGGTCCCTCAGTTCCTGGTTGTCTTCCTGGAGTTTCTGGTTGATATCCTGAAAAGAGAGGCACAACCATTCAAGGGAAGTACACATCTGAGGTGTCAGCAGGCTCAGACTTCCTGGAAAGGGAGAGCCTGTAACTGGTGAATTACCTGTGAGGTTAGGGGAGGAGGTGAGGGAGTAGGAGGAAGCTGAAGATTTGTAGCTGTCCATAAAAATTAAACTAACTTAAGTATCAGTTCTATCCCTGCACAATACTTTACTTGCATTATGTCATCTAATTTTTACCCAAACATTTAGGGGATAATAATTATTATGGCCATAAAAATTAAACTAACTTAAGTATCAGTTCTATCCCTGCACAATATTTTACTTGCATTATGTCATCCAATTTTTACCCAAACATTTAGGGGATAATAATTATTATGGCTCTTATACAGAAGAGGAAATCAGACTTCACAAAGCTTCACTTGTCCAAGGTCATCTGGTCAGTAGTTAGGGAGCAACCAGTTCATTATCAAGAAATCAGTCACTAGATAAAAACAAGGCTCCCCTGCCTCACCCTCAAGAAAGAAAAATAACTGCTTGTGACCTGTGAAACGCTTAAAAGCCCTGAGACAACAGACCTTTCAACAGAGTAAACAGCAAGCACTGCTTAGATCTTCAGCCCTGACATGGAATATGCAGCCCCAATTCCCCTGGTAGGGAAAGGCACAATTGCCCTCTAGTGGCATTTCAGCCCTGCACATCCAACCCCCACTTGCCACACCCACCTGAACATCTCCCAGGCATCTCTCACTTATCTCAAGCAACCTGAGCCTTAAATTAAGAGACCTCTCTCCCCAAACTGCACCTCTCAGCAAATGCCTCCTCTTTCTGTTCCACTGTTCTTTATATGAACCTGGGGTCATCCCAGGCATCTCCTTCTCCTTCCACCTTCCATTTCAAAACCAAACAAGGCTTTGGAGCTCTACCTCCAAAATTTAGCTCATCTTGTCATTCCCATGTTTGAAATCCTTTAATCTCATGGCCCTTAGGATACAATGCAAAATCCTTTAAGTCACACAAGGCTCCAGGTACATTGATTCTGCCTACTTCTCCTGCATGAGTGATGATTCACTTGCTTGTTCACAAATATTCAGTAAACATCTATTACTGTACCAGGTCCCAGTCCAGGTGGTAGGGATATATCAGTGGACACAGCAAAGACCCTGACATGATACAGCTTTTATTGTGGTGGGAAAGACGGGCAAAAAACACATATAGAACATAACGTCATGCAGTGAGAAGTTCTGGAAGGAAAATTGAAGCAGGTTAAAGAATACTCTTTTTCAAGAGAAGATACCGCTACAGAGAAGGGAAACATTTGAGCAGACACCTGGGTGGAATGAAGGAGCCAACATTTGAGTGAAGATGATCCCAGGCAGGCAGAGGGCAAGGAAAAAGCCCTAAGACCAGCATGAGAGCAAGAGCTCAAGTACAGGGAGGTGAGCATGCCTAAAGAACAGAGTCAACGGACATGGGAAAGGGGGTCTGAGAGGCATCAGAGCCTAGAATATGCAGGTCATGGTCAGCGACGGGAAAGGCTTTGGGTTGTTAGGGAGCTGAGGATAGAGGAGTGATGTTACATGATTCCTTTTGCAAAGAATCTCCATAGTTGTGTGGAAAACAGACTGACTGGGGTAGGGGAGGAAAGAAGGGAGGGTCAGGATAAAGTGGAAGCTGCAAGATTAACAAGGAGGCTCCTGGGCTGGTCCAGGTAGAGGGAGATGATGGTGGCTTGGACGTGTGGTAGCAGTGGAGAAGGTGGGAACACCCCTCCTCATCACACACTGAGGCTGTGTTTCAGGTCCTCAAAGGGCAAGGCCTTTCCCTCTTTCACTTGGAATGCTCTCCCCAGCCTTCCAGACAACCATCAGGTCTCATTTTATAAGTCACTTCCCCATAGACACCATTCTATAGAAGGTCCACCCCCAATCTATGGTCTACCATCATCCCTCAGACTTACTGCGATTTGTAAGAAGAAATGTGTGAGTATGACCATTCATTCTAGACTACATCTTCTCTAGAGTCACAAGAACAGAGACCTCATCTATTTACTTCTGTGTATGGAGAACACAGCACTCCCTGCGTAAATACCTGAAGCCAAGGAATTTTTAAGATGACTAGTAGAGTTCCCACCTATTCTCCATTTATGCATACAGTCAAGGAGCCAGCGGTTCCTTGAGGCACTGTAGTTTGGTAAGGATGAAACAGGGGCAGCTACAGGGCTGCTACCTAAGATTTCACTGCTTCAAAAAGCCTGAAAATCTTTGGTCTTGCGAACCGATCCAGAACTAGAGGTACTCAGAAAGGGGGCTGAATTCACTTAGACTCAGGCTGATTTCAACACTGCCCTTAACATAGACTAAAAAACAAATTATAAAACACCTGTCAACCACATCCTCCACTTCCTAAAGTCATGGGAGTGAATTTGTGGGTATTAGGAAGAAGCTTATGCAGCTTAGTTTCTAACTCCAGTTCTAACTCTTGGCATCACCAACAACTCTGTTTCTTTGCTTCTAACTCTCACCTCTCCTTTTTGCTTCTCATTGCCACTTTCTGTTTTCAGGCCTGACCTTTGCCAACAGCCTCCCAGGCAGCCTCCCTGCCTTCGTTTGCACCATCCACTCCTTCCCCTCACCCACTCCAACGCAAGCACTCCTCAATCAGACCTTCAAAAATACTCCCTGCTATTCATGACATAAAGATGGCAACAACAGAAACTGGGGACTCTTAGTGGGGTAGGAAGGGAGGTAAGGGTTAAAAAACTATCGGATACTATGCTCAGTACCTGGAAGATGGGATTAATCATACCCAAAACCTCAGCATCACACAGTGTACTCTTCGAATCTAAAATAAAAGTTGAAATTTAAAATAAACAAAAAACAACAACACCTGGGTTCAATGGCTCATATCTGTAATCCCAACACTTTGGGAGGCCGAGGTGCGCAGATCACTTGAGGTCAGGAGTTCAAGACCAGTCTGGCCAACGTGGTGAAACCTGTCTCTACTAAAAATACAAAAATTAGCCAAGCATGGTGACACGTGCCTGTAATCCCAGGTACCCAGGAACCTGAGGCAGGAGAATTGCTTGAACCGGGGAGGAGGAGGCTGCAGTGAGCCAAGATCACGATACACTACAGCCTGGGCAACAGAGTGAGACCTTGTCTCAAAAAAAAATAAAGAACACCAAAAATACCCCCTGCATGTTTTGCCTCTCCTGTTTATCAATCCCCATCACCTTTCCTTTGCCAGGGAAAATGAATAAAACCCTCAGCTAGGCCTGAAAGGCTGTCCCCTGCCTTTCCACCTTTAGTTGTCAGCTAATTATGAGCTATGATTACGTCTGTGCATTCCAACTAGAAAATATCATCTTCTACCCCATATGAACCTAAGAGGAGAGATTCCTCTGAGAAGTTTCCCCCGGCACAGAAAAGTACCCATGAATGAATGAATGAAGTAACTTTCCCACTCACTGTTTAAGGCCTGTATCACACTCTAGCTAGAACAATCACTAGACATCAATTTTTTCTCCTTTCTAATGTGGACATCTTAGCTTCTGGAGGGCAGGGTCTATTCCAAAAGTCTTTCTTTGAATATGCAACATATCTGGCATGGTGCCTTGCATACAATGGACACTCAATATGTGTTTATGGACTGATCAACCATATAAAGCTCCAGGCCTCTGGCCAAAACAGGCTACAGCTATAGCTACTGGGAAGAATTTCTTATTGTTTTCAGCAAGCACTAGCTATGTCAGAGTCTACAGTAGTAAGAAAATAAACTATCCCTTAATACTGATGCTTTAGAGGAAATCAGAAGCTGTGGATATTTGGAGAAACAATAATAAACAAAATTAATCTTTCTAAGCTCCAAAAATTATTCAACATTTAGTTTAATCCTGGTATTTGATAGAAAGCTCAAGTCATGTTCTCTTTCATCTAAACAAATTTTCATATGAAAATACTTCCCTTTGACTATCCTACAGCTACTTCTGATTTCTCTAGAGCTGGAAAGTAAACAGGACTGGTGCTACCCTCGGCTTCACGGAGCTAATGCCTTTTCCAAAAGGAGTGAAACATACACTTCTCAGCACTCCAGATGGAGTAGATAAGAGGGAGTATTGGCCCACTCCTATTTCTATATCACAGTTCCCTCTTTCTATTATTAGTTTTCTTGAGAATATTATTTACTATTCAGTTCGGAGCTATTTCCTTTGCCTTCTAATGAACAGCTAAGCAGCCAGCTTGATAATAACCTTGTGATCCAGCTTCTTCAAATCTGCCTCACTAAGACTTGGGCTTTCTTTTGCAAAACACTAGGCGTCCTTTTAACATTGCCACCGGCCACCAGAAATTATCCAAGTGTCTAAGTGGACTTTTAAAAGTTTAAGTCCACTTCGTAGCACACCAACCAAAATTTCAATCTTATGCCTGAAGACTATCAAGTACTGTATCTAAAGTTAAATGATTGTTTTAATTTGTTATTTTGCTTCACTGCAGAGCAGGGTGGTGGGCGGGTCGGTGGTTGGGTTAGGAACCAAGGAGGGAAATTAATGCAATGCAGAAAACAAATCTACAGAGATTCATCCCGAATCAGCCCCCAACCGGGATACTGGGTCAGAGCAGCCTGAAGTGTTGGTATATGCTCAGCAGTCCAAAGACATGGTTCTCAGGAATCCAGTTCCTTACAACATAACCCTAACTAGAATCTCCCTTGTCCACCCCTTCCAGGACCACACATTCTAAGCAAAGAATGTCAACTAGCCAAACGAAAAGGAAAGCAGGCCGATTTTGAACACTTTATGTCTGTGTGACCTTGAGAAAACTATCTAACTTCACTGGGGTTTCTTCATCTATGGTATATTTCATCCTCATAAAACCTCATGTGGAATTAAAATTCCCACGAGCAGATGAGAAAACCGAAAGACAGAGAGTTTAACAATTGGCCAAAGCTGCCCAAATTATCAGAATCCAAATTCTTTATCTTTCCACTTCTCGGGGCCCCTGCACTGCCCTGCCTTCCAAATACCTAAACACAAACAAGTCAATCAGTGCTAGGACCCAGCCACAGGCCCCTGAAAAGTAAAGAACTGATGCTGCCATCTCCTGTGTCCACAGCTACAATAACACCTAGTAGCCTTACAAATATTTAGATGCAATTTCAAAGTCAGCTCATAGAAAGAGGCATAAAAAAGAAAATGTATTATGGTCTTAATTCCCCTACATTTATAGTTCTCAACTGAGAATGCCAAGCCCTCAGACGCTCCCCCAAGCCCTTAACAAAAAAAAAAAAAATACTTCTTTTCTTCCAGTTAAGCCAAAATAAATATATGTACCTATCATTTATTCAATCAACCACATTTACGGATTACTATGGTGTCCAAGGAAGCTCTGAGCCAAAATAAAAAAGAGAAGGGAGAAGGCTGGCCTCTCCAAAGAGTAAAACCACAGCACACCCAGGGTGGGCCAGAAGCCTGGGAGTCCGCTCCTTGCAGGGGCCCAGGGATGACATGAGAAGAGTAGAAGCTGCATCAGAAAGCAACCTGCCCCCATCATTTCTGAACTTGATAAGGAAGTAGACTGGAAAGTCTTTTAATGCCAGGTCATGAATCTAGATCACAAGGAGACTTTCCTACTTGGGTGTAAGGGCCCTTAGCTGACCTAATAGCTACTTCTCTACATGAAGCTACTGGAATGAAGCCCAGGCACTCTACCAACCCACTCTACCATCCCCCTCCCCTACCCACACACAGACCTCATACACAGTCAATCCACACAACCTAAAGGAACTTTCAAGTGTTTCTGAGCTATTATTTTGATGCTCCATACTATTAAAACATTTAATAATAACTCTTCCAACTCTTCTAAATCACACTATTGTTCAGACCATGGAAGAAACTCAAATTAGAGGATGACAAACTAATGCCCCCTTGTCCAGCTCTGCCTAAGAAACCAAAATCTTGGAGACACACAGCCATAGATTTGTAAGTCCTTTCCTGATGACAGTAACTACCATTTTATAGTCAAGTATTAAACCTTCCCCTACATAATCATAACTTATTGCCATAACACCCTCAGAAAGTTATTATCATTGCATTGTATTGGTGAATAAAAGGAGGATCTGAGAAAGTAATTACCCAAGCTCACCCTCCTGGAAAATGAGGTTTCTAGAATTCAAACCCACCTCTGAGATCATCTTCCTACTACACTAGCCTGCCTCTATTCCCCAAAGAGCCTGGCACTTAATAAACACTCTGTTAGTAATGAATTCAACCAAAGGAGAGAGTAAGCCTTGGCATTTTTCTGAATGGAGGAATCTTCCTACCTGCACCCACTCTAGGGACTATATGACAATGACTTCCGGCCTCGGGAGAGGGCCATCTCCACCTGAACTGGGCCCAGCACATAGGTGAGCCTTGAGCATTCCACCCTTCCCACTCTTCCTTGCCCCAGAATCCCAGAGCTGGAGCACTGAGGCAATTCAGGAACAGCATCTACTGCCTGATATGTGGGGATAGGAGTGGAAAGGGGAAAAGAACAGCTTGTGCCTTCGGGAATTTGCTCCCTGAAGCCCCTGCAGTGATTTCGTTTGTGTCTGGCTTCCTATAAACAAAGCAGAACAATGAGAGGAAGGAATACCAGGAGGCACCAGCGCTAGCTGGAAGGAGAGGAAGTTTGCGGTGCTCGCCAGCAGGGCGGTTCCCGGCCACTAGTGTACTGCAGCTGGGCATGCACACTCCTCGCAGACCCGGCGCTCTCCAAGGAGAAAAGAAAGTTAGTGGGCTTGGGGGACGTTTCCCTTCTTTTCCTAGAAGAGGGTGGCAGGGGGGCTGGCTCAGAAAGAAACCATCACTGACCAACACTTGGGGTACTCTGTCAAAACGCTGCTCCTTCCATACTGAGTCGCTTTGCTCCTCCTCTTTCCCCCAGTCAACCTGGGGTTAAGTGGGAAGGGGAGTAAGGCAACTCCAGGGGATGCCTTCCAAACTCCGGGAGAGGGAAAGCACAGGAATTGGGAGAAGACGTGAAGGCAGAGCTTGAACTCCTATGTACCCGGTGACACAAGACTGCTCTGAGGGTGGCGCCCGCTGCTTCTCCCGGGCGCCCCGCCAGCCGCTCTCCCTGGCAGTGGTGCCCTTTCCTCGCCCTCTGCCCGCCCAAGAGCTGCTGGCCCAGAGCAGCCGCATTCCCGACCCTCCAAGGCGAAGATCCCCTGGATTCACCCCCTCACTGGCCTTTCCGCCTAACTGACTGAAACCCGGCTCCCCAGGCACAGATTTTCCAGCCTCCCTAAGAAATGAAAGGTTCACGTGCCCTTCACCTCCCTCCCTGCTTTCTAGCGTCCTCAGCGCCTCCCGCCGCAGTACACGCCGAACAGCCAGACAGTGGCGCGCCCCGTGTTGGGGAGAGGAGGGGAGCAGACGCCTGCAAAGTTTGGAAAAGTTTCACAGGGGCTGGGGACTGGGGGTACGGGGTGCCGACTGGGAGAAGGGGAGGGTCACCTGTTGAGGGAGGGAGGGAAAGTTTGCCTGGCCCCGCCTCCTCCTCCCGGCACCCCGCTCCCAGCCGCGCCGCGCCTCCCCACCTGGCCCGCGCTCACCTTGAGGCCGCGGATCTCGCCGAGGTGCAGCTGCAGGCGGCGGTTCACCTCGCGGATGAGGTTGCTGTGGTCCAGCATCGCGCTCACCTTCTCCGCCTCGGCGCGCCGCAGGCTGCGGATCAGCTCCTCCTTGCTCCACTGCAGCAGCTCCTCGTCCGACACTTTGGACAGGTCCTCCACGGGCGCGGGCGCGGCCGCGGCCGCGGACGAGCCGGCCGGGGCTGGGGAACAACTTTCCGCCGCCGCCGCCGCAGCCGCCGCTGCGCCTCCGGCCGCCTTCGACATGGTATCCGCGGGGTGGCAGGTGCAAGTGGGTGGAAGAGGCGAGGCGACTCCCGAAGGCGCGGGCGCGGCGAGGCCGCCTCCGCCCACACCCCTGTGCGCTCCGGCGAGTCAGCGGCACCGCCCAGGGGCCGCTGGGTTGGGGCGGCGGGGGTCGCGCTGGGTGGCCATCCTACCTCGCCATCCCCGCGCGCGCGCCCGCGCTCCCCCAGGGCCCGGCAGCCAGCCGCTTGCTGCTGCCGAGGCCCGTCCCAACTCCGCGCAAGTCCATGGTGAGGGGCACTGGGGAGCCCGGGGCTGCCGCGGGAAATCCTCGGGGACAGCGGGGGAGCTGCACCCCCGTTCCCCTGCCCTCTCCTCCGCCCTAAGCCGAGACTGTCGCCCCCCGCACTCTCTGCCTTGCACACAGGCGTGCACGCACACGCACTTTCCTCCCCCTTGCCCAGCTGCAGCCCCCGGCTTCTCCCCTCTCCTAGCTTGGAGGGCGCGCCGGGCACCGCGGCGTCTCCCCGGCTGCTCTAGCGACGCCGCCGCGGCTGCCCGAAGGCTGCTGCGCTCCTCCTGCCGCCTTCGCTGCGCCCGCGGCCGCTCCTAGGCTGCTCCAGGAAGCCTTCGATTTGCAGAGCCGAGTCGAGAAGGGGTGGAGGGTGGGGGACCGGCTGGAGGAGGAGCCTGGAGCTGGGGCCACCCGTAACCCGCAGCAGCTCCCGCATGGGCTGGACGCAGCTGCCACTCGACCGCTGCCCGGGCCCTCGAGGTGCGCTCCCCGCTGTCCTGCCCGGGAGGGCTGGGGGCGCGGCTCTTTCTGCGCCCGGGCGCGGGTGGGGCTGGAATGGGGAGAAGGTGAGGAGCTGTGGCCGCCCAGGCTTTGGGAGGCTCGCGCGCGCCACCGTGTGGCGAAAGAAGCTCCCTCCTCTGCCCTCTGCACAGCGGCCTTGTCACCAGGCAGGGGAAACAGCTGCTGACCCAAATGCGAGGTGCTTCGTATTTGGAGGGATCGGGGATCAGGAAAGATGGGGTAGCAGGACCTGAGGGATAACCAGTTATTTGCACTTTGGAGAATGGGAGGAGAGGCAAATGGCAAAAACGGGGGTTGGGGGAAGGGGGAGCTTAAGAAAATTCAAATGGTCTGAAAAGGGCGAAAAGAGGCTTCAGGGCACTGCTCTTATGGGGCTACCCATCCCCACCCCCCACTCTCGCCCCACCCCTAGGCCTTTGTCTTTTCTAAAAATCCACTACTCTATGAAGAAGCTTCGGGAGAAGGTACTGGATCTTTTAAATTTTTATTTGAAAAATATCAAAGCCTTTAGGCGAAAATAAAATACCTTCATCTCCTGCTTCCTGAAACCTGGATTTGAAGGTCAGCACAGTCACCTCCCCTTGGAGCAAAGCAAGCCCCCTCAGGCAAGCTGAAATGCCAGCCAAGGAGATTTCCATTTTCTTCTATGCCGCAGGCTGCCAGGCGTTTACTGGGTCGGCTTTTTTATGATGGTTATTTCTGGAAGGAGGAAGTCTGAGTCCCTGGCTTCTATCTTTGGGCTATCCTCTTGTAAAGTTGGGTGGAATCGTCTCTGGGCTGAAAACATGCTTTTGCCTAAAGAGGTGGATGCCCTTGACCACCGCATGTTATTTCCAGTGGGGTACAGGGCCGGAAAATGGCAAGGATCTACCCCCACCGGGTTTCAGTTAACCCGGGTGCAGAGGGAATAATCTCTATCTGGTAGGATGATAATCAAAATCAGTCCCTTCACCCGCCGGTCAGTGCGTGTCCCCTATTGGGGACACTGAGACCTGGCTCCCGGGAGAGGCAAGGAAATGTGGTACTGCTTACGGTGACCAAATGGCCTTAACATTCCCCTCAGCTTGACTAAACTTTAGACAGGTTTCTTCCTAACTGTAGGCCCCAGACCTTCCTTTTCTCAGAGCATTTACTTTAGCCAACTTCCACTGATGAATGTTTCCTCTGACCCTTTGACATGTAAATCTCTCCGCCTCTTGCTGGGTTTTACAGCCTGGGGATCTTTCTCACGGATCTGTGAGGCATCCCTTTGAAATGTAATCATCAAGGAAAAAAGGGTCCCTATCTCCTAGTGTTTGTGGAGAGTTGGAGCCTAACTTTAATAAGTTCCAATTAGGAAACACAAATGGCCTCATTACTCTGACCAACTTCCCATCCTAATCTCCACTAGTCTTCTACTAGTTCCCCTCTCCCTCCCCCCTCTCTCTCTTCCCTATTGCAATAGCCTTGAATAAATCCCCCTTGTCTGTTTAACTATATCGGATGCAATTTTTCTTTGACACCTCCAAGCCGCTCTCACGCCCACAGAAGGCTCTGCTCAACACAGTTCCTAAGACCAGTTTTGTCACAGAAAGGGAAAGTGAAGGTCAGAAAAAGATAAGTCCTATCTCTGTTACTTGTTAGTTCTTGTCCTTGAACAAACCATCCGACCTTACTGGCCCTCAGGCAGCTAATGATATGGTATACAAGAAGCGCTTGATCGAGCCACCCTACAGAAATGCAACCTTATTATTACTGATATTACATATTACATTGGGCAGCCTCTTGTCTAGAAATAGGAACCAGGACTTCTGTTTATTCCTCCATCATGGGTTCTTCAAGAGTCGTATTCTAAAATGAAACAGCCAGCCCCCTTCTCTGCTAACTCCCTCTGATCAGTTAACACCTGATAGATATGAGAAATCAGATAGATGGCTGAGAGGAAAAATTAGACTTGTGTTGGGAAGACAAGGAAGAAGGAAAGCCAAAAAAAAAAAAGTCTCCACAAATTATATACACTAGCAGTGGATTACAATTGAGCTAGATCACCTTAAGGTTTTGATGTTTCTAATTTTGGTCATTGATTCAGAATAATAATTATCTGCATGAATGAATAATGTTGCTTCATGTTGCTAAGGTCATGTATGGTGTCAGGAGTTTCATTTGACTGCTAAAAACAGAAACTCAAAAAACAGTCACTTTAAAAAAGTCATTTATTTTTTCTCACCTACCTAGTATTCTAAAGAGAGGCAGCTGAGGGCTGGTATGGTATCTTCATGAGGTCGTCAAAATCTTAGGCTCCTTCTCTCTGCTCAGTCCCCTTTGGGATGATTGCCTCATGTCCATAACATGGTTGTTGGAACTCTAGCCATCCAGCTACATGTAAGGCAGGAAGAAGGTAATAACAACTGCAAAGGGGCACATGCCCCTTTAAAAACTTTTCCTGGTGGCCGGGGGTGGTGGCTTATAACTGTAATCCCAGCACTTTGGGCGTCCGATGCAGGTGGATCATTTGAGGTCAGGAGTTCAAGACCAGCCTGGCCAATATGGTGAAACCCCATCTTTACTAAAAATACAAAAATTAGCTGGGCATGGTGGTGCGTGCCTATAATCCCAGCTATCGGGAGGCTAAGGCAGGAGAATCGCTTGAGCCTGGGACGCGGAGGTTGTGGTGAGCCAGGATCGTGCCACTGCACTCCACTCTGGGCGAAAGAGTGAGACCCTGTCTCAAAAAAAAAAAAAAATCCTGGTAATTGACCCAGTGAATTTTGTTTATGTTCTAATAGGCAGAGCTTACCATATGATCACCTCCCAGCTGCAAGGGAAGCTAGAACAGTGTTTTAAGTTGGGTATATTAGTTAAATGGAGATTTCTGAAAACCAGCCATAAATGACCCTAAGTCTTTAGTCCTGATGGTTTTATATCATATAATTTTTTTGAGTCAACTCTATTTCATCCCAGCTCACTGTTGCTCAGCCTAGGTTCTCACTAAGTCTCACCTGACCCTTCTCACTGGTCCCTCTGACTACAGCATCACCTCTCTCGAATCTGCTTTCCACACAACTTCCCAAGTGAATCATCTCAAAAAGTCAAGTCTAGCTACTTTACCCCTGAGATAGATTGAATTATTGCTGATAATTTTTCACAACCTCCCTACAAAATTAATTAACATTGGCCAGGCGTGGTGGCTCACGCCTGTAATCCCCCAGCTCTTTGGGAGGCCAAGGCGGGTGGATCACGAGGTCAGAAGATCTAGACCATCCTGGATAACACGGTGAAACCCCGTCTCTACTAAAAATACAAAATATTAGCCGGGCATGGTGTCGGGTGCCTGTAGTCCCAGCTATTCGGGAGGCTGAGGTGGGTGAATGGCGTGAACCCAGGAGGCGGAGCTTGCAGTGAGCCAAGATCGCACCACTGCACTCCAGCCTGACGACATAGCGAGACTCTGTCTCAAAAAAAAAAAAAAAAAAATTAACATCCCCTTCCACCGTGTGATGTTGTAGCGCCTCCCCTACAGGGGGCAGTTTTTCTCCCCTCCCTACTGGTATTGAAAATCATATTGCAAGCATATGACTTGCTGTACTAACGCATGTGTGTGCACCTGACAATGTACCCCTTCTTTGAAGAGGTCTCAAAAGGCGTCTGTCTGCCCACTCGCCCGTCTGTTCTTTCCATGCTTCACCAGGAGAAGAGCTAACCTTGGGTAGCTGCTGTTCCTTCAGTCTGAGCCACACACTCAGCCACCCCAGCCAACCTGAAGATCTGCAGCATGAAGCAGAGCCATGCACACAGACTCACAGATCTGTGTGTGAGAAAACAAGACTTGTTTAAGCTACTGACTTTTGGGGAGATTTATTGTGCAGCATTACTAATGCAATAGTTAGCAGATACAACTCCCCTGCCTAAATCCCTTTGGTGGCATCTCAGCACCTTTCTGTGCAGTGAAGCTACATTTCTTAGCAGAGCATATAAGATGGACACAGTCTGATGCTTGCTTACTTTTTCAGCTCCACCTCCTACCATACTTTCCCTCATATTTCATACTTTTTCAGTTCTAAACTGCCTGTAGCTCCCTGTCAGCATTCAATATACCTCTGTACCACACTGATGCTCTTTTCTCATGCACGGAATGCCTTCCTTGCCTTATCCTTCTGAATAACTTCCAACCAGATCCTTCAAAAGGCATCATCTTATCCAGAGTGCTGGCATCAGCCCACATTTCCCTGGCAGAGGCAAAGGTGAGTGTCCGTCTCCACTCCCATAACCTCCAGTGCGTACCCCTAGTGCAGTACGTAAAATAGAATGCTGAATTACAGGAAAATATAAGCAGAGGCTCAGACTAATCCAGTCCAATCCCAACAAAAGGGTTTAGCTCCGGCCAGGATTTAATATTATCTCTTTTCTGCTTTCTCCAAACCATACAAATTTTTGTCATGCTCTACAGAACTCCTTGGTGCCATTAGGGATGTTACTGAGGACATTGCTCACGACATCCCATAATACCTTATAAAAACTGCACCTAATCCCTGTGGTTCTTTGGAGGAACTACATAATTTTCATCCTATGGACACTGAATTTTGCAATTGGTTATGTATTCCTCTTTGTGCTGGCTTCTAGGAAGTTAGATCTAAATTTGTGGCCCACCTTCAATAATTTAGAGAAAACTTAAGGAATGTAATCTGTTGACTAACCTGACTTCCATCATTTTCTCACTTTCAAATTTCTCCCTCACAATTTCTTCTTTTTAACCTTATGTGTATGTATCTTTGCAAGTTACTGCTGGCATTTTTAGTACGGCAGAAAAGAGAGGAAGGGAGGGAGGGACGGGGAGAAGGGTCTCATCTTCAATTATAGACCGTATGTTTTCTGTCTCTCATTTACTTTGGTGTCTGCTTTGGCTTGAATATGTGTCCCTCCAATAATCATATGTTGAAACTTAAACCTTAAGGTAATGGCATTAAGAGGGGGCCTTGGGAAGGTGATTAGGCTATGAGGGCTCTGCCCTCATGGATGGGATTAGTGCCCTTATAAAAGGACTTGAGAAAGCAAGTTTGTCCCTTTTTGCCCACCCTTCTCTTCTACCAGATGGGGAAACAGCATTTGTCCCTTTTTGCTCCTTTTGCCTTTCCACCATGTGAGGACACAGTAAGAGGGGCCATCTGTGAAGCAGAGAGTGAGCCTTCACCAGACACTGAATCTACTGGACTCTTGATCTTGGACTTCCCAGCCCCCAGAAATATGAGACATACATTTCTAATATTTATAAAGTACCTAGTCTAAGGTATTTTCTTATAGCAGAACAAATGGACTAAGACAATGTCTTTTTCCTCTTTTAGCTCCTAAGCTCCCTGAAGACAAAGTCTATTTCCTAACACAGAGTTAGTATTCAATAAATACAGGAGGGAAGGAGGAAAGAAAGAAGGGGGAAGGGAGGAGAGAACAAGTTTTCCAAGGGCCTTCATTCTGATTTTTTTAAAATATCCTTCTTGTTTGGGTTGGGTCACCACCCAAACACATACACAAGACCTCTTCCTTTTGAAAATATCATTACTGTTTAGTATATGCTATTTTGGAAGTCAGAAGAGTGATATGTAGTTCAGAAATTTTTTTAATATTTCAAAATTGTTTAAGTGTTGGATAATATGATGCTTTAACAAGTTAGCCTCAAATTTATGCAAAAAATGCACTTCAGGCAATGAGCTTATTTGCTGTTGATGCCAGACATAAATATCATATATACAAACAAGGCTGAGGTTTATCTCATTTTTCTGTGTTACAACAAATAACATAGGCAGCCACTGAAACGCCCTGTCTTGCTCCATCAAGAACCAATTTCCCAGGCAATACCTCAAAACTCAATAGAAGTACATTCAATTTTAGCTTTGTTACCTAATTCTGAGTTGAGATCCAGAGAACACCGTCATTGTGTGGAACTAGTAAGTAGCTGGGAATTCCCCTAAAATAACAGAAACCTCTGGTGGTAATGTTATTGATGGATGGCCCCAAAGATACTTCCACTGTGAGCTACTCCCAAAGTGTTTTGCCTTATCTAGCCCTACAAACTGAACATTGAGGAGCTTGCTGCCTTTTATCCTATTTTGTTCCCCTAGGAACTATGGTAGAAATGGCCAGGGAAGGGTTTATCTAACCACCAGGAGTACGCAAAGAAGAGAGGTCCAGCCAGCCTGCCTCTCAGATTGTTAAGATGCCAGGTGTCTTTTGGCTCATGGAAACAGCTGTTCTGCCCCCTCCCGAACCCTAGACTCACAGCTACACTCTGTGGGTATGTTGAAGCATGCATTCCAGAGAGAAAAGCATAAAGCAGAGGGTACTTTAGGAGCCTGTATCTCCTGTTGTTTGTAAAGAAAATTGGCATATCTCTGTGTAGTAATCCCTGGACCAGTAATGCTATCTGTATTATTAACTTTCCTCCAGGTCTCTACTGCATGGATTGTCAATCTTGGCTGCATATTGGAATTACCTGGGGAGTTTCAGATGGCCCCTCACTAGATTTAGTTTGTCTGGGGTGCAGTCTGGACACTAGGTATTTCAAAACTGTCCACATGATTCTGATATGCAGCAATTTGAAAATTACTGTTGTTGATAGTATAGAACACCACCCTGTAGAAATATAATACAAGCCGCACATGTAATTTTAGATTGTCTAGTAGTTGCATTTAAAAAGTTAAAAAAGTGATAATTTTAATAATATATTTTCTTTAACCTAATATATCTAAAATGTTATTTCAACATGTAATCAACATAAACATTATTGAGAAATTTATACTTTTTTATTAACACTTCAAAATGGATTATGTAGTTTATACTTACAACACTTTTCAATTCAGACCAGCCACATTTCAAGTGCTCAGCAGCTACATGTGACTAGTGGCTGCCATATTGGACAGCATAGCTACAGACTATTTGGGGGGTGAGCAGCAAAATGAGGGTGGCACCTGTAGTGGACTCCATCCAAAAGGTATCCACCACCAACTCATCCTTAGAACCTGTGATTGTTCTCATGTATAGCAAAAAAGGACTTAGTAGGTGTGATTGCTTTAGGTATCTTAAAATGGTAAGATTCCCTTAGCTTATCCAGATAGGCTCAAAATTCAATTGCATGTTTTCTTATCCAGGTGGGACCAAAATGCAATTGCATATTTCTTTAGAAGCAGGAGATTTCACAAAGAAAAGGAGAAGGCAAGAACCACAGAGGCAAAGATTGGAGAGATGTGGCTGCAAGTCAGGGAATGCTAGCTGCCACTAGATACTGGAAGAGTCAAGGAATGGACTCTCCCTGGAGCCTCCAGAGAAAACCTAGCCCTTCTGACTCCTTGATTGTTGCCTTATAAGACTCATTTCAGACTTTAGGCTGCATATGAGAGAATAAATTTCTGTTGTTTTAAGCCACAAAGTTTGTGAGCACAATAATAATATAGCACCATTTATAACAAAGCACTATGTTTTTATCTGTATTAGTATAGTTATCACCGTCTTTCTTACTTTATACCTGGTGGATACCTATTGATTTTCTTTTTAGAGGGCAGGGATCTGTCTTATTCATGAATGAATACTCTGCTGCACCTGGGAACTAAAGTGTTTGCCATAGGAGTGCAGTAAAGGTTGTTCAAATGGATCTGAAGCTCAGTCTCTGTGGTGCCCATATTCTTGTGTGCATACAGGGAAAGCACAAAGGGAAGGCTGCTTCCTGAAGAGATCTCCACATGGAAGAGCTGCAGATCACAAACAACCCACACAGCCATTGTAACGCCTGCTTGCCTGGTCACTTATGTTTCTGAGAAGCCATAACTCCAAGAATAGGAAGAAAATGCTAAAAAGCAGGGGCTGCCTAACAGGTCTGACTTGCAAGGCAAACTCCTGGCAGGCCTGGCCAGCTTCTGCTTGTCCCAGTGCAATCCCACCCCCATAGGATCTGGAATTTTTCAGTCCCTTTGCTAAGATTCCTGAAATAGACTTAATGAAGAGCCTCAGAAGTGAAAATTCCTCTTCACACATTTGCTCAAGAAGATTGCTTTTCTCCTAACACAGAAATCAGCTGCCTTGAGGATGTGCAAGTTTGATTAGGGAGTCTGCTCTTGCCTATTTCTCAAACAGGTCAGGCCCTGAAAGAATCAGTGTCACCCCTAAGGTGTTTGCTTCAAATGCCCCCCATATAATCAAAACTTATAAATGATAAGCCAAAAGTTGAGGTACACTCATTGCCTTTCAGAATGAAACCTTCCAAGGGGCCATGATCATATTGTGACTGGACAAGAACTATCATGGATGAGGCACATCATCTTTTGGAACCATCTATGGAACAGATATTATTATTCCATTTTGCGGAAGAGGAATCTGAGGCACAGGCCAGACAGATGCAGCTAACGTTGAGTGGCATCCTGATGATCACCTTCATCACAAAAGGCAGGGGTGCTCTGAGGACTGTAGGTGGCTCTCAGAACTCTGACCTCCATGGCAGCCATCAAGGAGTGGCAAAGGGGGTCCACAGTGGCATATGCAGTGAGATCCAAGTTTTAGGCATTCGGAGTAGAGCAAGCCACGAATGAGAACAGGTTCTCAAAGTGACAGAAAAGGAGTCACTTTTTTGGTTCCATATGAAATTTAAAGTAGTTTTTTCCAATTCTGTGAAGAAAGTCATTGGTAGCTTGATGGGGATGGCATTGAATCTATAAATTACCTTGGGCAGTATGGCCATTTTCATGATACTGATTCTTCCTACCTATGAGCATGGAATGTTCTTCCATTTGTTTGTATCCTCTTTTATTTCCTTGAGCAGTGGTTTGTAGTTCTCCTTGAAGAGGTCCTTCACATCCCTTGTAAGTTGGATTCCTAGGTATTTTATTCTCTTTGAAGCAATTGTGAATGGGAGTTCACTCATGATTTGGCTCTCTGTCTGTTGTTAGTGTATAAGAATGCTTGTGATTTTTGTACATTGATTTTGTATCCTGAGACTTTGCTGAAGTTGCTTATCAGCTTAAGGAGATTTTGGGCTGAGACAATGGGGTTTTCTAGATATACAATCATGTCATCTGCAAACAGGGACAATTTGACTTCCTCTTTTCCTAATTGAATACCCTTTATTTCCTTCTCCTGCCTCATTGCCCTGGCCAGGACTTCCAACACTATGTTTAATAGGAGTGGTGAGAGAGGACATCCCTGTCTTGTGCCAGTTTTCACAGGGAATGCTTCCAGTTTTTGCCCATTCAGTATGATATTGGCTGTGGGTTTGTCATAGATAGCTCTTATTATTTTGAAATACGTCCCATCAATACCTAATTTATTGAGAGTTATTAGCATGAAGGGTTGTTGAATTTTGTCAAAGGCCTTTTCTGCATCTATTGAGATAATCATATGGTTTTTGTCTTTTGTTCTGTTTATATGCTGGATTACATTTATTGATTTGCATATATTATACCAGCCTTGCATCCCAGGAATGAAGCCCACTTGATCATGGTGGATAAGCTTTTTGATGTGCTGCTGGATTCATTTTGCCAGTATTTTATTGAGGATTTTTGCATCAATGTTCATCAGGGATATTGGTCTAAAATTCTCTTTTTTGGTTGTATCTCTGCCCGGCTTTGGTATCAGGATGATGCTGGCCTCATAAAATGAGTTAGGGAGGATTCCCTCTTTTTCTATTGATTGGAATATCGCCAAGTGCATCCTAAACCAAAAGAACAAAGCTGGAGGCATCACACTACCTGACTTCAAACTATACTACAAGGATACAGTAACCAAAACAGCATGGTACTGGTACCAAAACAGATATAGATCAATGGAACAGAACAGAGCCCTCAGAAATAATGCCGCATATCTACAACTATATGATCTTTGACAAACCTGATAAAAACAAGCAATGGGGAAAGGATTCCCTATTTAATAAATGGTGCTGGGAAAACTGGCTAGCCATATGTAGAAAGCTGAAACTGGATCCCTTCCTTACACCTTATACAAAAATCAATTCAAGATGGATTAAAGACTTAAACGTTAGACCTAAAACCATAAAAACCCTAGAAGAAAACCTAGGCATTACCATTCAGCATAGTCATGGGCAAGGACTTCATGTCTAAAACACCAAAAGCAATGGCAACAAAAGCCAAAATTGACAAATGGGATCTAATTAAACTAAGGAGCCTCTGCACAGCAAAAGAAACTACCATCAGAGTGAACAGGCAACCTACAAAATGGGAGAAAATTTTTGCAACCTACTCATCTGACAAAGGGCCAACATCCAGAATCTACAATGAACTCAAACAAATTTACAAGAAAAAAACAAACAACCCCATCAAAAAATGGGCAAAGGACATGAACAGACACTTCTCAAAAGAAGACATTTATGCAGCCAAAAAACACATGAAAAAATGCTCACCATCACTGGCCATCAGAGAAATGCAAATCAAAACCACAATGAGATATCATCTCACACCAGTTAGAATGGCAATCATTAAAAAGTTGGGAAACAACAAGTGCTGGAGAGGATGTGGAGAAATAGGAACACTTTTACACTGTTGGTGGGACTGGAAACTAGTTCAACCATTGTGGAAGACAGTGTGGCGATTTCTCAAGGATCTAGAACTGGAAATACCATTTGACCCAGCCATCCCATTACTGGGTATATACCCAAAGGACTATAAATCATGCTGCTATAAAGACACATGCACACGTATGTTTATTGTGGCATTATTCACAATAGCAAAGACTTGGAACCAACCCAAATGTCCAACAATGATAGACTGGATTAAGAAAATGTGGCACATATACACCATGGAATACTATGCCGCCATAAAAAATGATGAGTTCATGTCCTTTGTAGGGACATGGATGAAATTGGAAATCATCATTCTCAGTAAACTATCGCAAGAACAAAAAACCAAACACTGCATATTCTCACTCATAGGTGGGAATTGAACAATGAGAACCCATGGACACAGGAAGGGGACATCACACTCTGGGGACTGTTGTGGGGTGGGGGGAGGGGGGAGGGATAGCACTGAGAGATACACCTAATGCTAGATGACGAGTTAATGGGTGCAGCACACCAGCATGGCACATGTATACATATATAACTAACCTGCACATTGTGCACATATACCCTAAAACTTAAAAGTATAATAATAATAATAATAATAATAAAGAAAAGGAGTCACTATGTTTTTGTCACCTGGGAAAGGAGTCCTAATTGTAGGCTAATTTTCATAGAAGGGAGTCATAACTTGATTCCGGTTTCTCTGTTCACATCTACGGAAGTTCCCAAAACATGCTCTTTCCCACTCGGGGATGTTCACATACAATGCTCTGTGCCTAAGCACCACTGTGCTGCTGGATAATTCCTACATCTTCACATCTCAGCCTTAAGGGCATTGCCCCAGATATACTATCACTGACTGACTTACCTAAAGTACCTACTTTATCTTGAGTTCATCACCTTGTCTATTTCCTTCATACCACTTATCATTTGCAGTTATTTTCTATTTTGTTTGTTCATATTCTACTTTCAGCTGTGGAAGGCATGAGGGGAAGAGCTGTGTTTGTGTTATGCCTGACCTGTCCTAGGTCCTCAGTAACTCTTTTATTGAATAGATGGATTGCAGGTTTTGAATATTTGCTGATCAGCACATAGTGAGCCCCTGGCCATGCTGTGCTTTATCCCAGTATGAATTCCCCTCGGGAACTCTGATTCCATTGGTCAGGAGTGAGACCCTGGAAAAGTGTAACTGAAGGCTGCTTCTGATGCAGTCAGTAGAACATGTGGGACCCCTGTACCTGCCTCCCGCACACAATCTTTATTTGTTCTCTTTGCAGTGGGAGTCATGGCAGCAACAATAATTCACACATTCATTTCTGGGTCTTTGGGGTCCCTGGGAGTATCCTTTGAATCCTGTTTGCATTTATGCCATTTGTCTACCCATCAGAATCCATGAATGAGATTTTAGGGCTACTGTTACCTCCTATACACTGTGAGTAAACACTCCCGAGGAAGAAGGAGAGACAAAGGCCACCACAATCTTTGAGGGGAATAGTCAGGGTATCCAAGGACTTTAGCTTTCTAGAAGACTCATTCTAAGTTCCTTAGAACCTAAAAGCAACACACATCCTCTAGAAGTTTACAAAAGAACTCATTCTCTCAGAAGCTAGACCACCTAAGGTTGGCTAAATGAACTAGACACAGGCTTGAGTGAGAGGAAACCAACTTTAAAACCCATTTTAGCAATAGTTGGAGAATGAAGCTAGCAATGGCAGCAGTAGGGAGCAGGAACTCTAGCCACATGGAGGTAGCATCAAATAAAAGAGCAGGAAAGAAATGGAGTACCTGAGAAGCGATCTTTACTCTGGGTCCTAACTATACAGACTGTGTTCCGTGGACCAGCAGCATCAGCTTCACTAAAGACATGTTATAAATTCAGAGTCTCTGTCCCCACCCTGGAGCTACTGAATGGAATCTGCCTTTTGACAAGATCTCCAGATGATTTTTAAGCACATCAGAGTTTAGCAAGCACTGACCTGAGCCAGTGCCATAGAGACATGGGGAACTAGAGAAAAATCCCTTAAAATTTAAGAAATTTCTTAGCTTGGGGGAAATTCTACTAGGAACTTATCCAAACCTCAGTCACATGCAAGGGTAATTTGACTGGGGAAACAAACCACTCTCTCATTCCTGAGCATCTCAGCTCCTCAAGGAAAGTATAAGCTCACCGGAGTGAGGGAGTGTTCCTTAAACTTCTTGTACTCACAGACTGCAGCCCTGTGAACTAGAACTGGAAAGTTGGTAAGCAGTGACAGGTCAAGTAAAGATAAACCTGAAGAGTTGACTGAGATTTGCTTCTGCCATTTTTTCTTAAACATTCTTTGCCTAGAACTTCAGCCAACCCTCCTAAGATGGTGTGTGAATATGAAGATCACAAAACTTTAGAAAATGGTTTAGGATCCTGTTATTAATGCTCCTAAGTATAATGTACCATTCCTCAGTGGTGGTATTTCCAGAGTTGGAAGTGTGGCTATGTTACTTTAATCTGCGTTAAGTGCCCCACAGGGAAGGTTATATAAAAGTGCAAGAAATTGTGAAACCAATTTGGATAGCAGCTGAAAGCGAACAAAAACAAAACATTGGTTCTCTGGTTCATTGACTTTCATCTTCTCCCTAGGGCAAAAAGAATTCTCAAGCGCCTCATAACATCACTGCTGCTCCTTCACCACCCATTGTGGATGAATACCAATAATTCTTAGTGAGGGGCCATATGTCATGTACTGAAAACGTTACCTCACATTTAGCCTCTATTACAGGAATCTGTGTGATATCACAATGCCCTGAGTTTGTGCAGTTTGAGTGGTTTTTAAGAAAATTGATGAACAAAATGGTCCATATGTGTTCATAGTTATTAGTGTGCCTGTGTTTATCCAGAGATGTGTGTGTGTACATTTTTAATGTGTGGATTCTTGCCATTATAGCAATTAGAAGAGAAAAGGTCTTGGACAGGGAGAGTAAAACACTTGGTCAAAATATGTAATTACATGCCCATTTTCTCAGGAAAAAATTAAAATCTATACCAGCCAGGACCTCCAGTGATTCTTCTGTAAGGAAGTATGCTCCAGAGCTTACCATTCTATTTTTTCCAAGAAGTGAGATGTTTAGAAAGAGGGCTCTCATGTTTTGACGGCTCTGTCAGGCCTGTAGGTCAGGGCGGAAAGAGCCCAGGAACCTGGACAACCACTCAACTAGAGAAGAGATCTGACCTCTAGTCACCACCTGGCCAGGGGGCATCCAAGTGTCACCTCTGCAGCTCTGTTTTCACACCTTTAAAATGAGAAGGATAACAAGTGTCAGTCATAACTCTTTGTGTCAAAACAGTAAAAGGAACATGTTTTGAAAAGTACAAATTGCCACACCGAAATGCAACGTGTGAGTACTTCTTTACAGATGTCACTCATCCCTATTTTGCTATGTCTTTCTCCAACCAGCAAAGGTATTCCAAGGATTCACCACTAATCTAACAGAGGGACTAAAGCCTTTGATTGCTTCTGTCGCTCTGAAATTCCAAGAATCACCCATATTACATGACTCATGCTAAGACCTAGAACTTTAAACCACAGCCGAACCCTAGACTACATGGGAGTAAAGAGGGACATAATATTTTAAGGTGTAGTCACTGGCCCCCTTCCCCATCTCTGTACACCAATTACTGCTTCAGGCTTGGGTAGTCCATAGGGAACCTTTGTGTGAATTGGCAAAAGTCACCTCTTCCTCAGGTGGTGTCTCAAGTACTGTATTAGTCTGGGTTCTCCTGAGAAACACAAGCAATGGGATACACACACAGAGAGACAGGGAGAGACAGACAGACAGAGAGAGAGACAGAGAGAGATTTATTATAAAGAATTGACTCATGCAGTTACATAGGCTGAGAAGACCCAAAATTTGCAGTCAGCAAGCTGAAGATCGAGAAAGTCAAGGGTATAATTCTAGTCTGAATCTTAAGACCTGAGAACCAGAAGAATCAACGGTGTAAGTTCCAGCCCAAATACAAAAGCAGAAGACCAGTATCCCAATGTGGGGACACTCGGACCACAAATTCTCCCTTCCACTGCCTTTTTTTGTTCTAGTCAGGTCTTCAATGGATTGGATGAGGCATACCCATTTTAAGGAGGACAACCTGCTTTACTCAACCTTGAAATGTTAATCTTATTCAGAAACACCCTTTTTTATTTAACCAAGTATCTGGGCATTTACTGTAGCCCAGTCAAGTTAATATATAAAATTAACCATCATAAGTAGGATGCATGGAGAGCCACAGCTGTACTCCAGCCCCAACCTGTCCCTTGGCTAGATGCCCTAGTGTAGAGCTCAATCTACACAAGCACACACAGTGGCCCTGCCTACTATCTACATTGGAAACTGCGCTAAAAAATGGCCTCCTCTCCTCTCTCCCAGCCTTTGTGGCTCATTCAATTCATTATATCCTCCCTAAATCCCATCAGAGATTCTGGACTGATCATGGTTTTGGGCTCCAGGTACTACCTAGAGCTACTCCCAACAAATGTTATTTCATTTTACAAATTGTTAGAATGCAGCTACCTTTTAATTTTTTACCTGTGGCTCCCCAGACAAGCATCTGATTTAAGGGACTTACATAGGTAAGGGGTATAATACTGAACCCTTCCTTTCAGTGGAAGCAGCACATATTTCCCTGGACCAGTGGGTCTGTGCAACACATTCAGTTTCCTCTGAGTGAAGAATAAGAGAACAAAGAAAATCAAAAAGGAAAAAACATAAGGGAAAAGACAAAATAAAATGAGTCCACAATGCAAGGAATGATGTAAATGAACAGGGAGATAAACAGAAATAACAACTGAGAAAGCATTCAGTGAGCACTGCGTCCCAGAAATGACACTTGTGCAGAAGTGTAGCACACAGAATGAATCACTGTTTACCAGCCACAGACAGGGTGCTCTCAAGTTCAGCAATTAGGAGTGGAATGCGCAGTGCCTGGAGATGAGTGGTATAGGTCTGGCATCAGAAGGCAAACAAGATCTACTTTTATTATTACTCCAAGAAAAGGAGAGGTGGAGGGGAGGCATATAAAATTTCCCATATAAGTTTCACATGTACAATATACAAGTGTTTCACGAAATGAAGGGTTGGAATAAATGGCAGTTCCAAGTGGTTAAAAAAAAAGGCTCAGATGTTGTTGGCTAAGAAATATAAACAATGCAGCCAGGGAAATCTGGGGGAATAGAGCTCTTGCCATGGTAACAGGTTTAGAAACCAAACATGACTCTAATGTGGAAATGCAATTTTTATGATAGAAAAATAAGCATAAATTGCTTTGCCTTAAAATATATACTTTCAGTGCTCATCCCTGAGATCTGAAAACCTGGAAATGAATCACAGACCCAAGGAGGCAGAAGCTTTGAGATTGGTGGTGTTAGGTGATTTTTCACACAAAGAGTTTGGAATTCTGGCCTTTTGACTGCCAAATGGATAGGATAGCTGTCATAGGCAGATGTTTTTCCTGCCAAATCAACAGCTAGCCTTGTAGAAACTCAGCTTAACCATAGTGATTGGGAAACCCAATTTCAGGCCAGCTTGCCCAACAAAAATTGTGGACAAGGCTCCCAAACACCTTAGTATTTGAGTCTCCACTTAGAGAACCTGGACCTCAGTATCCAAATAAGGCATGCCATTACCCCTGTTATTCTCACCAGTCCAGTTTCCTTGCCAAAGTAACCTAAGCATAATCCCCCTTCATCAACATACTTGCATGTCCAGTGTGCATCTCAAACCTAACCCACCCAAACCTGGGCTCCTAAATAGTCTCCCAAACTTGTTCTCCCTACTGTCTTGTCTATCTCAGCAAATAGCAACTACATTTTCCCAGTTGCACAGACCAAACACCATGAAGTCACCCTTGACTCTTTCTCTTATACCCCTCAGCATGTCATCTGTAATTCTATTGTCTCTACCTTCAAAATACATCCAGGTTTTGATTGCTTCATACCCCTTCTACTGGTATCACCCTGATGCAAGCCACCACAGTCTTTTTCCTGGATGATTATTGTAGCCTCCTAGCTACACACCCTGCATCTTTGCCACCCGCCAGCCTATTCTCAGCATAGGTAAAATATAAATCAGATTATATCATTCCAGTATGCAAAACTCGATAGTATCCTCCATCTCACTCAAAATGAAAGCTAAAGTTCACATAATGACCTAAAAGGTTTTGCACTATCTCTTCTCCCATACCTCCAGTACCTGCCTGTCCTCATCTCTGTTACCTTCTCCCTTGTTCACTCTGCCTCAAACACATTGACTTTGTCCCTTTTGACATAACAAGCTTAGTCCTTCCTCAGGTCTCACTGCTGGGACAGTACTTACTGCTTCCTCTGCTTAGAATACTCCTGCCCCAGGTATCTTACCTCATCACTTCCTTCAGCTTTTAAGGTCTCAACTTAAACATTTCCCTAAAGGCTTCCCTGGTCATGTTTCTTGGAATGTAATACCCTCGCCAGTACTTCCAAACCTTGCTCCAATACAGATTGGCAGAGAGAGGGAGAGGAGTGGTTCCTCCCAACAGTCCCAGGGTGGAAGTCTATCTAAGGTTCTGCCATCCTATAGCTGCACAATCTGGAACATGTGACTTCCTAGCCAGAAAAAAGGGAAACAGAGCTTGGAGGTGGCACACTAGCTCTTAAATGCCTGGACATGAAAATGACACATATCAGCTCCATGCCTATTTCATTGGCTTCAACTAGTCAGTTTCATGTAATTGCAAAAGAGCTAGCAAGTGTAGTATTCCAAGTGTTCAGGAAGGAAAGGAGAAGCAAACATGAATGAATTGTGTACCATGAACAGCTGTTTCTTCTGAAATACTTCACTTCTTGGGTAAGTGGAATCTCTATCATCCCATCTTACTGCTCTAAAACATGCTTGTCCAACCCATGGCCCATGGGCCACATGCAGCCCAGGATGGCTTTGAATGTGGCCCAAAACAATTTTTTTTGTGATTACATTTATTTATGTATTTATTTTATTAGACTTAAAGTTCTAGGGTATATGTGCAAAACATGCAGGTTTGATGCATAGGTATACATGTTGCCATGCTGGTTTGCTGCGCCCGTCAACTCATCATTTACATTAGGCATTTCTCCTAATGCTATCCCTCCCCTAGCTCCCTACCCACTGACAGGTCCTGGTGTGTCATGTTCCCTGCCCTGTGTCCAAGTGATCTCACTGTTCAATTCCCACCTATGAGTAAGAATATGCGGTGTTTGGTTTTCTGCCCTTGTGATACAACGTATGTAAGATAAAAACACAAAACACTATTGTTGAAGGAAGCATGCATATTCAAATGTATATGTTAAACACACTAGAATAGCTGCTTATGGGAAGAGAAGGGAAAAGGAGTGAGAATCAGAAAGAAAGAAGGGGAAATAATAACGTACAAGAGAATCCTCACACAGAATATAGTGCTCATGTGGTATCTACTGAGGAATATTACTAACTTAGCAAATACACAATTTTACATTCTAAATTCTTTTTGTTTTTTGAGGAAGCACTCCAAAAACATTTGGAATGGATTAATGAAAAGGCATCAATTTAAAATTAGCCTTTAGATCAGGTGTGGTGGCTCACGCCTGTAATCCCAACACTTTGGGAGGCCGAGGCAGGAGGATCATCTGCAGTCAGGAGTTCGAGACCAGCCTGGCCAACATGGTGAGACCCCATCTCTACTAAAATACAAAAAAAAAAAAAAAATAGCCAGGCATGGTGGCAGGCATCTGTAATCCCATCTACTTGGGAGGCTGAGACAGGAGAATCGCTTGAACCTGGGAGGTGGAGGTTGCAGTGAGCCAAGATCACACCACTGCACTCCATCCTGGGTGACAGAACAAGATTCCATCTCAAAGATAAAATAAAATAAAATTAGCCTTTAGAACACTAAGACAGTTTGGGAAGAATTCCTTCTATATACTATGTTCTGATCTAAGCCCAAAGCTAAGTCTATAAATAGTCAACAATAAAATATAATATTTTTTCTATCAAATTGACAAGCATAAAAAATTTTAACACTCTTGTGTTAGCAAAGGTATGAAGAAAGAAGCACATTCAAATGGATAGGAATATAAAATAGCACATCTTTCTGAAAAGCAATGTTTATTAAGATTCATAAAAATATTATAGCCTTTAACCCAGGACTTCCAGTTTTAGGAATTTATCATAAGAAAAATAATTTATTTACAATCACATATATCAAATGGTTTGAGGCAATATTATTTGACATAACAGAAAATTGCAAGTAACATAAATGTTCGTAACATTTGCAACATAATTGCAAGTAACATAAATCTAATAAGGATTTGTTAAAGTATGGTATATCTACAGGATAGAATTTATTTCATTAATACATAATAGTAAAATTAAATGTTTATGATATATTACTACACAAATATAGCATTTTAAAATATGCCATATAATCCTAATTTTGATGACAGGAAAGATATAAACTAAAATGTTAATAATAGTTATCTCTAACTTAATATATGCAATAAATATAAGTGATCTATTGTTGATATGTACTTAATTGGAAAAATATTATAACAAAAACATTAGTAAATATTACAGATTATAATTATATATATTATATTATGTCTCCAAGGCATGAAAAAAATTATTTTCATGCTGATTTTTTAAATTTCTCTATTTTTTGGAGACAGGGTCTCACTCTGTCACCTAGGCTGGAGTGCAGTGGCACAATCATAGCTCACTGAACCTCAGCCTCCTGGGCTCAAGCTGAGCTCCCAGCTGAGCCTCCTGATTAGCAAGTACTAAGGTACATGCCACCATACCTGGCTAACTTATCTTTCTTTTTACTAGAAATGGGGTCTTGCCCAGGTGGATTCACAGCCGAATTCTACCAGAGGTAGAAGGAGGAGCTGGTACCATTCCTTCTGAAACTATTCCAATCAATAGAAAAACAGGGAATCCTCCCTAACTCATTTTATGAGGCCAGCATCATCCTGATACCAAAGCGTGGCAGAGACACAACCAAAAAAGAGAATTTTAGACCAATATCCCTGATGAACATCGATGTAAAAATCTTCAATAAAATACTGACAAACCGAATCCAGCAGCACATCAAAAAGCTTATCCACCATGATCAAGTGGGCTTCATCCATGGGATGCAAGGCTGGTTCAACATACACAAATCAATAAATGTAACCCAGCATATAAACAGAACCAACGACAAAAACCACATGATTATCTCAATAGATGCAGAAAAGGCCTTTGACAAAATTCAACAACCCTTCATGCTAATAACTCTCAATAAATTAGGTACTGATGGGACATATCTCAAAATAATAAGAGCTATCTATGACAAACCCACAGCCAATATCATACTGAATGAGCAAAAACTGGAAGCATTCCCTGTGAAAACTGGCACAAGACAGGGATGCCCTCTCTCACCACTCCTATTCAACATAGTGTTGAAAGTTCTGGCCAGGGCAATCAGGCAGGAGAAGGAAATAAAGGGTATTCAATTAGGAAAACAGGAAGTCAAATTGTCCCTGTATGCAGATGACATGATTGCATATCTTGAAAATCCCATCGTCCCAGCCCAAAATCTCCTTAAGCTGATAAGCAACTTCAGCAAAGTCTCAGGATACAAAATCAATGTGCAAAAGTCACGAGCATTCTTGTACACCAATAACAGACAGAGAGCCAAATCATGAGTGTATTTCCATTCACAATTGCTTCAAAGAGAATAAAATACCTAGGAATCCAACTTACAAGGGGTGTGAAGGACCTCTTCAAGGAGAACTACAAACCACTGCTCAAGGAAATAAAAGAGGATACAAACAAATGGAAGAACATTCCATGCTCATCAGTAGGAAGAATCAATATCATGAAAATGGCCATACTGCCCAAGGTAATTTATAGATTCAATGCCATCCCCATCAAGCTACCAATGACTTTCTTCACAGAATTGGAAAAAACTACTTTAAAGTTCATATGGAACCAAAAAAAAGCCCGCATTCCCAAGTCAATCCTATGCCAAAAGAACAAAGCTGGGGCATCATGCTACCTGACTTCAAACTAGACTACAAGGCTACAGTAACCAAAACAGCATGGTACTGGTACCAAAACAGAGATATAGACCAATGGAACAGAACAGAGCCCTCAGAAATAATGCCACATATCTACAACTATCTGATCTTTGACAAATGTGGCAAAAACAAGCAATGGGGAAAGGATTCCCTATTTAATAAATGGTGCTGGGAAAACTGGCTAGCCATATGTAGAAAGCTGAAACTGGATCCCTTCCTTACACCTTATACAAAAATTCATTCAAGATGGATTAAAGACTTACATATTAGACCTAAAACCATAAAAGTCCTAGAAGAAAACCTAGGCAGTACCATTCAGGACATAGGCATGGGTAAGGACTTCATGTCTAAAACACCAAAAGCAATGGCAACAAAAGCCAAAATTGACAAATGGGATCTAATTAAGCTAAAGAGCTTCTGCACAGCAAAAGAAACTACCATCAGAGTGAACAGGCAACCTACAGAATGGAGGAAAATTTTTGCAGTCCACTCATCTGACAAAGGGCTAATATCCAGAATCTACAATGAACTCAAACAAATTTACAAGAAAAAAACAACCCCATCAAAAAGTGGGTGAAGGATATGAACAGACACTTCTCAAGAGAAGACATTTATGCAGCCAAAAGACACATGAAAAAATGCTCATCATCACTGGCCATCAGAGAAATTCAAATCAAAAACACAATGAGATACCATCTCACACCAGTTAGAATGGCAATCATTAAAAAGTCAGGAAACAACAAGTGCTGGAGAGGATGTGGAGAAATAGGAACACTTTTACACTGTTGGTGGGACTGTAAACTAGTTCAACCATTGTGGAAGTCAGTGTGGCCATTCCTCAGGGATCTAGAACTAGAAATACCATTTGACCCAGCCATCCCATTGCTGGGTATATACCCAAAGGATTATAAATCATGCTGCTATAAAGACACATGCACACGTATGTTTATTGCGGAGCTATTCACATATTCACAATAGCAAAGACTTGGAACCAACCCAAATGTCCAACAATGATAGACTGGATTAAGAAAATGTGGCACATATACACCATGGAATACTATGTATCCATAAAAAATGATGAGTTCATGTCCTTTATAGGGACATGGATGAAGCTGGAAACCATCATTCTCAG
The DNA here is from genome assembly GCF_029281585.2 of Gorilla gorilla gorilla. Taxonomy (NCBI): domain Eukaryota; kingdom Metazoa; phylum Chordata; class Mammalia; order Primates; family Hominidae; genus Gorilla; species Gorilla gorilla. Next base: position 83,627,698 of record NC_073236.2, read on the forward strand.
CAAACTACGGCAAGGACAAAAAACCAAACACCGCATGTTCTCACTCATAGGTGGGAATTGAACAATGAGAACACATGGACACAGGAAGGGGAACATCACATGCCGGGGCCTGTTGTGGGGTTGGGGAGTGGGGAGGGATAGCATTAGGAGATATACCTGATGTTAAATGACGAGCTAATAGGTGCAGCACACCAACGTGGCACATGTATACATATGTAACAAACCTGCATGTTGTGCACATGTACCCTAAAACTTAAAGTATAATAAAAAAAAAAAACTCAAAAAAAAAAAAGAAATGGGGTCTTGCTATGTTGCCCAGGCTGGTTGTGAACTCCTGGCCTCAAGTGATTCTCCCACATCAACCTCCTAAATTATTGGGATTACAGGCATGAGCCACCACACCAGCCTCCATGCTAAATTCTTGAAATGATATGCTTCCCTGTTTACAGAATTCTCAAATCTTTTTCATGTGTACATTTCAGTCATTACCCAGTCACACTTTACTGTGTCACTTTTAGCCACTGCATCATCCCCATGGTAAAAAAGTAAAGAGAAAGTCATTTTGAGGTAGAAATAGGATTAACAAATATTCTCTATAATTTTCTAGACCTTAACCAAGAATTCACTGAACATCTTATAAAGATTGTTTGTTATTAAAATCAAGGGATTCTATTTTATCATCAACATGGGTGTTCTACAGTTCAGTCATGTCAGAATAAAAGAGAAATGACAAGATATTATGAGCCATTTAAAGCTAAGAGTTATGTTAAAGCCCAGGTTGGCTTTTACTTTAATAATAAAAA